>NC_092449.1:20000-1220000 GCF_036169615.1 Heliangelus exortis
ATGCCAGGGAGGGATAGGGTCCCAACAACCACCCAAAGGGGACTGTTTCTGGACAGCCCCCTCCCCTACAGTGACTATAAAACCCGACCCTGTGATTCCTAGCCTTGACTTCTCTACACAGACCCTCCCCAACCATTGTCCCTTTCACTTATCTTTCAAATGGCTGGGGCTCTGAAGCACAGACAGAAAAGTAACCTACATCGGCTGAAGGGAACCTTGCCAAAACCCACCAAGTTCCTCCTCGTCATCTGCAATAATAAACGGCAGTGCCACCAGAAATAGGATGTCAGCTAAATAGCAACGTCTTCCACAAGCTCCTCATAACCCCCGACTTGCCCTTCTCACCTTGTCCTTCCACACACGTTATGGCCACCATCGCTTCTGGAACCTGAAATACCAGGAGACACAAAATTACTGTTCTGCTTATGTTAACATCCCATCTCACCTCCAGCGCTCTTCCGGCTCCAAAGGTGGCATGCATAGCACCTTCAAAAGCAAAGGGAAACACTTAACTGGGTTGATGTAAAATCTCTGAGTGAGTCAGCCCGCAAGCATCTCACTTCTCTGACTGATCCTCAATGTGTGTCTTTGTGCGGCACCTACAAAGGTCAAAGGAAAACCACGTGCGGAGATATTGCCTCAAACAACAGGCAGCCCACTGTGGTGTCCACCTCCTGCTCTGTCTTTCCTTGGCCCCTCGCCCATCTGCCCGCCACCCTTGCAGGTGGCTTTACCCCCCCCTGCCCGGCCCTTTCTCACACTCATTTCTTCCTTCACTTCCTTCCTCCACTTATTTCTGAGAGGGCTGGGCACCTGAAGCCATGGTGAACAAAGAAAGCAACATCAGTGGGCTGGGATGTTCCTATAGCCACAGGGTTCTTCTTACATGCCATGAAAGAATTCCAGCCAATAGTACCACCAGCAAGTCCCACATCAGTAAACACTGACCCCTTTCACAACGCTGAACTCTTCCAAAGAGCCCCTTGTTGGGGCTCTTTCATTCCAGAGTGTAACGCTGCAGCTGTTTTGGGAACCAAAAAATACCAACAGAGCAAACCACCGCACCCACCAGAAGCTGCCGCACCTGATCCTCTCATCCAGTAGACCTCCAAGCACAACACAGCCCCTGAGCAGAGGTGGAGGTTTATACACCCTGGGCCCCGCCCCACTGCCCTTCCCACAATCCATTAGGAATGCTCCCTCATCAACCTGACTGGCCACACCTGGGCTACCCCAGCCCCAGCTGGAGCACTTCAGAGAACATCATCCCCTGCTTCAGCCACAGGTGGGAGCTCTGTCCTCAGGGGCTGCCAACACCCTCCCTGGGCGCTCTGAAAGCAGGAAAATGTTCATTTCGACTCCTCAGAAATCCCAGCAGAGTTGGGGACAAGGCTCAGAGCCTAAACTGAGCCAGAGAAATTAAGGAAAGAGAATGAGGGAGAGCAAAAGGGCAAGGGGTGGGAAAGAAGGGCAAGGCCACAACCATGGGGGAAGAATAGAAGGAGAGGACCACAATGACAAGAAGGGGCAGGGAACTAAGCCGTAATCAGTGCTGCCAATGAGCATCACTGAGTCACAGATGGGGCGGGGCAAAGGCAATGGAGTGTAGACAGGTGTGGGAGGGCGGGGTCACAGTCAGGGGGCTGCGACAAGCATGAGGTGGGCAGAGAGATGCATGGGGGTGTGGTCAGGCTCAGAGACACCTCTCAGAGCAGGGGGTGGAGCCACACAGAGGGGTGTGGTCAAGCTCAGAGGCGTGGCCACACCCAGGGCAGGCAGAACCATGCAAGAGATTGTGGCCCAGATCAGGGGGGCAGAGCCACTGCACCCCAGGGAGTGGAGACACTCAGGTGGGCACAGGACAAGTACAAGGAGACCGGGACAAAGACAAAACCTGGGCGGAGGTGCGGTCACACCCACGGGGGATGGGGACAAGACTAGAGGGGGCGTGGGGACATGACGCAGCTGGGACGGGGCATCACATGGAGGCTGGGGAGGGGGAACTAAATTTGACACTGTTGAAATACAAAAATATTCACTTCTCATCTTACACTTCTCCAATCTTCTGTCCTATTTCTCATTTTCATACCCACACAGATCTTGGAGTCACAGCTGGTTTTGATTGGTTTTTCTAATTATCTTTCTTTTACACTTCTTCTTCTACAACACAAGTTCTTCCTTAATTGCATTTTCAAATTTTTTTTTAATGAGGACATGATGGAAGCATTATGATAATAGCTGGGGTTTTTGGTGTTGTTTTTTTTTTTTTTTTATTCTCTCCCTGTTACCTCAGCAACATGACCAAGTAAGAATTTATGCTTTGGGTTTGGGGTTTTTTTTTTGTTTGTGTTTGTGTTTTTTTTTTATGTTGGGGTTTTGGTGGTTTTGATTTTTGTTTGTTTGGTTTTTTTAGTGTATATATAAAAAATATTCACATTTATACGAAGTTGTAAAAGACAGTAAGTCATTAAATGCCATAATGACCTTAGAATCACAAAATCTTTCTGTCTCAGGTTCCTTTATAAAAACAAACACACGAACAAACCTCCTTACTGTTCCATCCCCTCAATGTTGCTACGGGCCTGAGTTCTGAATCGAGATGTTGTAATGGGGAAAGGGTTAGGGTTAGGAAGGGTCTGAAGTGTGTGCAAAAGAATTTGCGAGGGGGCTGCAGTGCTCGAGGGCTGCGGAGTATGAGAAAGAGCTTGGAACACTGTGCTGTAGAGAACGGAGAAAATAAGAGGGAACGGTGTAAGAAAAGAAGCCGTGGAGAATCAATTAAGTTCTGAGTTACAGGAGGGTGCTTGGGTAGGTAAGCGGAGAAGAGGAAGGAGAAACTGATTTGATGTGGCCTGGATGGCGGAGAGAAATACAGCATGAGAGGGATTGAAAGGGAAACTAAGTACTACAGGGTGCTGGGGAGACTAAAGAATGTGTCAAGATGCACCATCACCACGAGGAGAGGGAAGCTGAGAATATAAAAAGAAAGGCGCGTGTATAAAGGAAAGAACATGGGTGGCTTCCAGTTAGGGAGAATGGAACATGGGTATACCAGATGGGTCAGATGATTTAGATGAGGGGATTGAGTCCATTAGCAAATTCACAGGTGACACTAGGTTGGGAGGGAGTGTCGACCAGCTGTAAGGCAGGAGGGCTCTATAGAGAGACCTGGACAGATAGATTAAAGAGTTGGGCCAATTTCAATGGGATAAGGTTCAACACGGCCAAGAGCCACATCTTGTGCTTTGGACGCAACAACCCCATGGGGAGCTATGGGATGGGCACAGAGTTGCTGGAGAGCAGCCGAGTGGAAAGAGACCTCGGAGTTTGGGCCGAGAGGAAGAACATAAGCCAGCAGGGTGCTCGGGTGGCCAAGGCGGCCAAGTATCGGGAACGGTGTAGCCAACAGGTCCAGGGAACTTACTCCCCTGCACTCAGTGCTGGTGAGGCCACACCTTGAGTACACTTCAGTTCTGGGCCCCTCAGTTCAGGAAGGATATTGAGGTGCTGGAGCAGGTCCAGAGAAGAGCAATGATACTGGGGAAGGGACTCCAGCACAAGTCCCCTGAGGAACAGCTAGAGTTTTTCAGTCTGGAAAAGTGGAGGCTCATAAGAGACCTCGTTGCTCTCTACAACTCCCTAAAAGGATGTTGGAGCAAGGTGGGGGCCGATCTCTTCTCCTAAGTAGCTACTGGTAAGACTCAGTGACGCAAGGAGGTGGAGGCATGGTCTTAAACTCTGCCGGGGAGGTTTAGGTTAGGTATTAGGATAAACTTCTTTACAGAGAGGATGATCGGGCATTGGAATGAGGTGCTCAGGGAGGTGGTGGATTTTCCGCCCCTGGACATTTTTAAAGAGACTGGATGTGGCACTCAGGGCAGTAGTCTGGTGACCACAGTGGTAGAGGATTAAAGGTTGGACTCCATGATCTCAGAGGTCCTTTCCAACCAGCTGATTCTGTGACAAAGGTGGCTTTAAGAGCTACAGTACGGATGTGGAACAAAAGGATTCATTGAGACAGGGAGGAGAATTGTGCCCGAGGACACTGACACAGAAAATGGGTTGGGGCTGTTAAAATTTAACCCATGAGGAATCTTAACAGAGTAAAAATCATTGGAGGCTTGGATTAGAGAGGAGAGAGGAAAGAACAAGTGGGGTGAGTAACAGATCTGGATTCACAAAATCTCCTGAAGGACTCGGAAGGGCGAAAGTGCTGCGACAAAGCTAAAAGTATATTAAAAGCAACCTGTAAGGCATCGATAGGCATCGCGATGCTGTTAGAGGGGTTGTGTTTGGATCAAAGACGATGAAGAAAGCCGAGGCGTGCAAACAGCAGTCTGGAGGGCATTTGAACAGAGTACAGGTGTCGTTTGGATGTTGAAAACAGAAATGGACGCATCCTAGGTGGCAGAGAAGGTGATAACTGCAGGGGGATGAAAGGGTCTGAAAGGCAGGGGCGTGCGGCACTGCTATATGCACAACCCCATGCTTTGACTGTTCAGAATTACAAGGACACCCTGTCCTGGACGGTAGATTAGGAGAAGGCACAAAGCGAAAAACAAGTGGCTTCTACCCCGGTACCAAAAGATTTGCTTTTGCTGCGTGTGAGTGTCACTGGGTGACCTGTAGCAGGTAGTTCTGGTGTGCGGTGGAGGGGGGCGTGACCACTGTAACAGTATATAAGCCGTTTTCGTATGTAATAAAAGCCCTTTTTTCTGGAAGCATAGACTATAACTCTGTGAGGACCCATCTTTGACTTCCGCGCTGAACCCCTAAGGTCACCACCTCTCGCATCAGATAACTGTTCTCCGAGCCCCAGACTAACCTGAGAAGGGGTTCCTGAGGGAACGAGAGAAGATCGAAGCCTGTGATTTAACTGAACCAGGGCCGTGGTATGCGAAGGCTGCGTTGAGGGAGACTTGGTGGCTGGGAACAGAGGGGTCGTGAGGGAAGAAAAGAGAATGAAAGGGAAATAAAATGCTGGGATTTACGAGGAAGATTTTGGGACCTGTCCTGGATGGCATAGAGGACATAAAGAACTCTGCTCTTTTGCCAATAGAGGTCTTAGGAGAAGTACGATTGTAACAAAATTAATCCAAAGGGGACGTAGAAAGACAGGCTGCTGCTAGGACTTTCTAAGAGCTCGAGAGCTATTGTGACAGTAGCAGAAAGGTTTTCAGAGAGACAGACAAAAGAAGGCTTGAGGACAAGTTGATGTCTGGAGGCAATTTAGACAGACTACGGAGATCCCTAGGTGAATGGGGACCAAACAGGTATCCCGCTAGCATAGAGCACGGCACCGGGAATCCGGAGGTGCAAGACGGTGTCAGAAGAGATTCTCGTGGAGCGAATAAGGCGTGAAGTGTGTGAGAGAGCCAGAAGGTGGCTATGGGACCCTGGTGGTGGGCGTGAGGTTGGCCTCTGGAGGCGTGATGGTGGGAGAAAGGTGCTGCAAGAGAGGCAAAAGGCATCACTGAGACACGAGGCAAAACTGGAGGTGTTTGGTCGATGTACGGATCCTTGGGAGCCAAGCGACTGAACAGACACCTAAGATTGCAACAAATGAGGTGAGGTTTCTGGGATGCAACGAGAGCCTGAAAGGAGATCCTGTCTCGGTAAGAGAGCTAAAAAGAGCATCACAGAGATCAAAGGGTGCAGTGTAGTCTGAGGATTGGCTCATAAGGAGCGGTGCCCCGAATGAGAGGGCTCAGATGGGCAGCAATGCTGAAAAAAGAGTCCAGGAAGACCCTCCAGCAAAGTCGTGACGTGGAGACCAGACCCCCCACCTCTTTCTGAACGCTTCCTCGGAAAGGACCCTGTGTGCGGCTGGATGTGGTCTTTGCCCTCAGCAGTAAAGCAGAAGTCATACTCTCCCTTCTGCCCCAGAGTCGGTGTATTTCATCTCCGCCTTTTAATACCTCGCTACCTGTCCGCACGACATGCACACGACCCATTGCATAAAAGATTCATTAAAAATACATCTTACCCCTGGATGATTGGTCTCTTGGCTCTTTTTTATGTGCCTTTGACTTCATTGGTTTTTCCAGCTGCACCTGAAGTTCTGACGGTTTGTTGCCATCTCCAAACAGATTGATCCATTTGCTTCCTGGTGTCTGCATGAAATTCAGCTTTCCTATCCTGTGGACTTCTCAGACTCTCAAGGGGGGAGGGTCTTGCTCCATTAGTCTGTCCTTAGTGTTTCACGTGGCAATGGTTTTACTAGCTTTCAATTACAGTTCAGAGTGTCCTGAGGTCCATATAGGTCTGCTACTTAATACGATATTTTGCCAGAAGGGCAGGGTCAGTACAAAAAACAGGCACCCAAATGAAGTTCGTTTATATGTACTGATCTATTAAACGATACAAGAACAAGTGCAGAAACAACAAAACTGAAGTGCAATAGCAAAGTCAAAGCAAAACACGGCAACTCATTTAATTGTTACTAACACACGTGACGACAGTAAGTAAAAAGATGTGTCGCCGATTGTCGCGCTGCTTCGGCTTTGTCTGGTTCTGTGGTCGCGGGGGAGCCCTGGTTGTGAGGAGGACCTGCAGAAACCTTCCCACCAGTCAGGAAATCCTATCTGGTATGTCCCCGGTAGGCGAGGTGCACAAAGATCTCTGGAAAGGATCCAGCTTCTCGAGTATCCCGTCGCTGGTAGTCCGAAGGACTAGCACTTCACCCCAGTTACCTTCGGTGACTATCCCACTTTGCTTACTGCTTCTACCTTCAAAATGAGTTAAACACACAATGTGATCAGATAGCTACCAAAAGCTTAATCCCTCCAGCACTACACATTGACTGACCTGACTGCACTCTGCTCCCTCATTTCTTACTACAAGCGCATATTTGTCCTTTGCATCTGAAAGAAAGTATTACACAAGTCGTTGGAATGCTGAACAATGGGCAGACAATTCCAGACATGTGTATCCTAGTTAGGAAACCCATCCAGAGTACTGCTACACTCATGCCATTAATAAACACAGCCCCAAAACTTTAAACCCATACACATAAAACCGTTAAATACTGAGAGGGTCAATCTCCTGCGCTGCACAGGAAAAACCCTCTCATGAGGGTCCCATCACCTTCAAACACCATCAAAGCAACTCTCCACCCTGCCTATGGCTGCTCCACCCAAGATCACTGTACAACTGTGGCCTCAAAAATCAAGGCACATAAACATCACCAGAGACCCTTATGGCTCTTCAGTATCCCCAACTCTACACTGAGCAGATCAGCTCCAGGCCAAACTCACAAACACAGACCAACCCATCAAGAAACCTGCAAGATGCAAGAAAAGAACGATCCAGATGGCTCTATGATGATGACTAGATGTGTTCCACACCATGAGGAGGTTGTTCAATATTACTGACGTGGTCGATGAGGGACTCTGGAATCCAAGACTTTTGGGCAAGAAGACCTACACCAATACGTCTGCAAAGCGAGGGAATGAAGTAACGGATGCCCGAGAAGCCGCCCTCAAGACCTGAGGACGCAAGGATGTGGGGAATGTGTCTCGCTCAGGGAAACTGGATAGATAGAGATCAGATGGCTATGCAATTGAGAATGACATTGCAAAAGACAAACATCAAGAAACTTCCAAGTCAGAGACCGATTTCCAATTTAGACTCGTCATGCGGAATAACACGCTGCTGATTAGCGCCGTGCTGATCAAGAAAGGCTTTCCAGGGATGATGCCCAAGATGCGGGACTTGCTCTGTGAGGACACAGAGGACCATCAAGGCCTGAGGAAGCTCTAAGACAACAAAGACTGACAACACACAACACCCCCCCCACCCACACCAAGGCTTCCCTGCCCATGGTGGAATCATACTGGAAAGTAACTTGTTCCCTTCACCCACCCAAAGGGGGTTGCTCCCAGACAAGCGCTCTCCCTGCACTAACTTCAAAGCACCACCTGCAATTCCCAACCTCGACTCCTCTGCCCAGCCTCGCGCCACCCACCCCTGGGCCCTCAACTTATCTTCAAGAGCAATAGCAGCACAAAGTCATGGTCAGTAATGAAAACCACATTGTTTGACTGGGATGTGCTTCCGGTCGCACGGTTCCTCTTCATCACCTATAAAAGGAAAAACCCCACAACCCACATGTCACAAAAAGCGCCGGCGCAAGTCCCACCTAAGCCAAAGCGCGCTAATTCTGTTGCACTCACCTCCTCAAGGAAGCCCCATGGTGTACCGCACACCTTCTCATTCCAGAGTTGAACGCCATCGCCACCATTGCTTGGGGCACCTGAAACGCCAAGAGAAAGATTTCCTGTTCTGCTGATCAGAAGCCACCAGCTCCATGAACCCCTCGCTACCAACTCAACTTCCATGTTCATCCAGTTCCAAAGGTGGCACGCACAGCGCCGGAAAAAACAAAAGGAAACGTTTAAGCCACTTGATGTAAAATACATGGCTGACCCAGTACACCACCATCTCACCTTCTCCAACCACTCCTAAAAGTGTGTCTTTGTTCCTCCAAGGAGGGTTGTGGCACCGGCAAAAGTCAAAGCAAAAGGCACATGCTGAGGTAGTGCCTCCAACAAGAGGCAGCCCTCTATGATGTCCACCTCCTGCTCCTTTATCTCGGCCTCTCACCCATCTGCCTGCCATTTCTTTGGGGTGCCAAAAGTAGGTTCGGAGGACACCTGGAAAACACAAAAAACAGGGAATGCCAACGCCTTCAACAGCAACAAAACACCTGAGCAATAACTGCTCCTTCAGCACACCAGCCTTTGCTCACCTTGCCAGAGCCACCTCCGGAACAGATCTTCTGCTTCCTTGGCTGCTCTCACCTTCAAAAGGACAAACAAACCATAAGGTGGTCATGTAGCCAGGAGAGGGACCTCCAGTCCAACACCAAACCCTGACTAACCTTTGGATGGTGCTCTTCTCTCCTCCTGCTCTTTCATGTACGTCCTTTTCCACACAGGTTCTGAAAAACGGTGATACACAAGTCACTACAATACCGCTCAACAGCGATGGACTAGTCCTTTAGGGATCTCCCAAAAATCCCCAAACCTATAACTCTGGGACGAGCAGCTCCGAGAAAAACACTCAAACCAACTCCAGACGCAGCCCTGCAAATCATGAGACTCGATCTCAAGAGAACACTAAGAAGAATATCTTTGGGATCCAAGACTGTTCGGCAAGAAGACCTAAAGCGATGCAGCTGTGAAGCAAGGGGCTGAAGCAATAGATACCTACCAATCCAGGCTTCAAGACCTACAGACGCAGAGAACAAGTGCTACGCTGCAAAAATCCATGACCAGAGATTCTGATCAAATATGGAAAAGTGTTTCAGAGGACCACCATCAAGAAACTTCCCAGATGCAAGAATAATCCCTGCATTAAAGTTGTCATGAAAGAAAAAGATGCTGCTGACTTGTACTCTGCTGATGAGAGAAGACCTTCCAGGGATGACGCCCGAGATGTGGGACTTGCTCTGTGAGGACAAAGAGGACATGGAAGGATGAGGAAAAACACCTGAGAAATAACTGCTCCTCCAGCGCACCAGCCTTTGCTCACCTTGCCAGAGCCACCTCCGGAACAGATATTCTGCTACCTTGGCTGCTCTCACCTTCAAAAGGACAAACAAACCATAACGTGGTCAGATAGCCAGGAGAGGGACCTTCACTCTCACACCAAAGGCTAACTTTTCTGGATGGCACTCTTCTCTCCTCCTCCTCTTTCATGTAACACCCCTGTCACAAAGAATGTGAAAAAACGGGGTTAGACAAGTCACAGGAACGCTGCCCAACAGCTGAACTGTTCAGTTATGGCTCTTCCAAAAAACCCTGACCCTACAACTCCGGGAAGGGCAGCTCCAAGCCGAACACTCAAACCAACTCAAGACACAGCCCTGCAAATCATAAGACTTGGTCTCAAGGGAATACCGAGAAAGGAGAATATATCTGGGATCCAAGACTGTTTGTCAAGAAGACGTACAGCGATGCAACTGGAAAACGAGGGGCTGAATCAAGGGATGTCAAAGAACCCGGGCTTCAAAATCTGAGCACGGAAGGATGCGGGGTACAAAGTCCCGCTCTGGGAAAATCCACAATCAGAGATGATGCTAATGCCGTTGGCGATGATGTTTCAGAAGATGACCAAGAGCAAACTTCCCAGATGAAAGACCTATTTACGTTTCAAACGTGTCACGCAAGAAGAAAATGCTGCTGACTAGCTTTGTGCTGATAAGTAAAGGCCTGCCAGGGATGATGCCCAAGATGCAGGACTTGCTCCAAGAGGACATCAAGAACTGAGAAAGCTCTAAGACAAAGACATATGACACAAACTACACATCACCACACACCAAGGCTGGATCTGCCCTGCCCACGCTGGCATCGCGTTAGAAATTAACCCGCTTCCTTCACCGGATCAAAGGAGCCTGCTCCCAGACTGCCCTCTCCCCTACATTAACTTCCAAGCCCCTTCTGCAACTCCCACCAGCCTTAACCCCTCCACGCCACTGGTTCATCAACTTATCTTTCAGAGGACTGGCTCTCCAAAGTCGTGGTTAGCCAAGAAAATAGACAGGAGTGGCCCAGGATAATCCTCGACTTCCAAGGCTCCCCTTCACCACCTGCATTTAAAAAAAAAATTACAACAAATTTAAATGCATTAAAAAAAAAAAAAAAAAATCACACCACAAAACCAAAATAAACAAACAAGAAAACCCCCACACATAACAGCAACACCAAAACACCTACCAGAATATCCAGCAATAAGTCCAACTTCAGAGAGCGCCATTCTTTTCCAAATAACTCAGCTTCACAGAAGAGCCCTGCGGAGTCCCACTCACCCACGCTTTCCAGAGTGCGACGCTGTAGACATCATCATTCAGGGCACCTAAAAAGCACAAAAAACTAATAACTATTGCTGTGCTTGAGAGAACACACTAGCTCCACGAGCTCTGCACTACCTCCAATACTCATTCAGTTTCTGGAACCTGCTAGCATCATGCCAGGGAGGGATAGGGTCCCAACAACCACCCAAAGGGGACTGTTTCTGGACAGCCCCCTCCCCTACAGTGACTATAAAACCCGACCCTGTGATTCCTAGCCTTGACTTCTCTACACAGACCCTCCCCAACCATTGTCCCTTTCACTTATCTTTCAAATGGCTGGGGCTCTGAAGCACAGACAGAAAAGTAACCTACATCGGCTGAAGGGAACCTTGCCAAAACCCACCAAGTTCCTCCTCGTCATCTGCAATAATAAACGGCAGTGCCACCAGAAATAGGATGTCAGCTAAATAGCAACGTCTTCCACAAGCTCCTCATAACCCCCGACTTGCCCTTCTCACCTTGTCCTTCCACACACGTTATGGCCACCATCGCTTCTGGAACCTGAAATACCAGGAGACACAAAATTACTGTTCTGCTTATGTTAACATCCCATCTCACCTCCAGCGCTCTTCCGGCTCCAAAGGTGGCATGCATAGCACCTTCAAAAGCAAAGGGAAACACTTAACTGGGTTGATGTAAAATCTCTGAGTGAGTCAGCCCGCAAGCATCTCACTTCTCTGACTGATCCTCAATGTGTGTCTTTGTGCGGCACCTACAAAGGTCAAAGGAAAACCACGTGCGGAGATATTGCCTCAAACAACAGGCAGCCCACTGTGGTGTCCACCTCCTGCTCTGTCTTTCCTTGGCCCCTCGCCCATCTGCCCGCCACCCTTGCAGGTGGCTTTACCCCCCCCTGCCCGGCCCTTTCTCACACTCATTTCTTCCTTCACTTCCTTCCTCCACTTATTTCTGAGAGGGCTGGGCACCTGAAGCCATGGTGAACAAAGAAAGCAACATCAGTGGGCTGGGATGTTCCTATAGCCACAGGGTTCTTCTTACATGCCATGAAAGAATTCCAGCCAATAGTACCACCAGCAAGTCCCACATCAGTAAACACGGACCCCTTTCACAACGCTGAACTCTTCCAAAGAGCCCCTTGTTGGGGCTCTTTCATTCCAGAGTGTAACGCTGCAGCTGTTTTGGGAACCAAAAAATACCAACAGAGCAAACCACCGCACCCACCAGAAGCTGCCGCACCTGATCCTCTCATCCAGTAGACCTCCAAGCACAACACAGCCCCTGAGCAGAGGTGGAGGTTTATACACCCTGGGCCCCGCCCCACTGCCCTTCCCACAATCCATTAGGAATGCTCCCTCATCAACCTGACTGGCCACACCTGGGCTACCCCAGCCCCAGCTGGAGCACTTCAGAGAACATCATCCCCTGCTTCAGCCACAGGTGGGAGCTCTGTCCTCAGGGGCTGCCAACACCCTCCCTGGGCGCTCTGAAAGCAGGAAAATGTTCATTTCGACTCCTCAGAAATCCCAGCAGAGTTGGGGACAAGGCTCAGAGCCTAAACTGAGCCAGAGAAATTAAGGAAAGAGAATGAGGGAGAGCAAAAGGGCAAGGGGTGGGAAAGAAGGGCAAGGCCACAACCATGGGGGAAGAATAGAAGGAGAGGACCACAATGACAAGAAGGGGCAGGGAACTAAGCCGTAATCAGTGCTGCCAATGAGCATCACTGAGTCACAGATGGGGCGGGGCAAAGGCAATGGAGTGTAGACAGGTGTGGGAGGGCGGGGTCACAGTCAGGGGGCTGCGACAAGCATGAGGTGGGCAGAGAGATGCATGGGGGTGTGGTCAGGCTCAGAGACACCTCTCAGAGCAGGGGGTGGAGCCACACAGAGGGGTGTGGTCAAGCTCAGAGGCGTGGCCACACCCAGGGCAGGCAGAACCATGCAAGAGATTGTGGCCCAGATCAGGGGGGCAGAGCCACTGCACCCCAGGGAGTGGAGACACTCAGGTGGGCACAGGACAAGTACAAGGAGACCGGGACAAAGACAAAACCTGGGCGGAGGCGCGGTCACACCCACGGGGGATGGGGACAAGACTAGAGGGGGCGTGGGGACATGACGCAGCTGGGACGGGGCATCACATGGAGGCTGGGGAGGGGGAACTAAATTTGACACTGTTGAAATACAAAAATATTCACTTCTCATCTTACACTTCTCCAATCTTCTGTCCTATTTCTCATTTTCATACCCACACAGATCTTGGAGTCACAGCTGGTTTTGGTTGGTTTTTCTAATTATCTTTCTTTTACACTTCTTCTTCTACAACACAAGTTCTTCCTTAATTGCATTTTCAAATTTTTTTTTAATGAGGACATGATGGAAGCATTATGATAATAGCTGGGGTTTTTGGTGTTGTTTTTTTTTTTTTTTTTATTCTCTCCCTGTTACCTCAGCAACATGACCAAGTAAGAATTTATGCTTTGGGTTTGGGGTTTTTTTTTTGTTTGTGTTTGTGGTTTTTTTTTATGTTGGGGTTTTGGTGGTTTTGATTTTTGTTTGTTTGGTTTTTTTAGTGTATATATAAAAAATATTCACATTTATACGAAGTTGTAAAAGACAGTAAGTCATTAAATGCCATCATGACCTTAGAATCACAAAATCTTTCTGTCTCAGGTTCCTTTATAAAAACAAACACACGAACAAACCTCCTTACTGTTCCATCCCCTCAATGTTGCTACGGGCCTGAGTTCTGAATCGAGATGTTGTAATGGGGAAAGGGTTAGGGTTAGGAAGGGTCTGAAGTGTGTGCAAAAGAATTTGCGAGGGGGCTGCAGTGCTCGAGGGCTGCGGAGTATGAGAAAGAGCTTGGAACACTGTGCTGTAGAGAACGGAGAAAATAAGAGGGAACGGTGTAAGAAAAGAAGCCGTGGAGAATCAATTAAGTTCTGAGTTACAGGAGGGTGCTTGGGTAGGTAAGCGGAGAAGAGGAAGGAGAAACTGATTTGATGTGGCCTGGATGGCGGAGAGAAATACAGCATGAGAGGGATTGAAAGGGAAACTAAGTACTACAGGGTGCTGGGGAGACTAAAGAATGTGTCAAGATGCACCATCACCACGAGGAGAGGGAAGCTGAGAATATAAAAAGAAAGGCGCGTGTATAAAGGAAAGAACATGGGTGGCTTCCAGTTAGGGAGAATGGAACATGGGTATACCAGATGGGTCAGATGATTTAGATGAGGGGATTGAGTCCATTAGCAAATTCACAGGTGACACTAGGTTGGGAGGGAGTGTCGACCAGCTGTAAGGCAGGAGGGCTCTATAGAGAGACCTGGACAGATAGATTAAAGAGTTGGGCCAATTTCAATGGGATAAGGTTCAACACGGCCAAGAGCCACATCTTGTGCTTTGGACGCAACAACCCCATGGGGAGCTATGGGATGGGCACAGAGTTGCTGGAGAGCAGCCGAGTGGAAAGAGACCTCGGAGTTTGGGCCGAGAGGAAGAACATAAGCCAGCAGGGTGCTCGGGTGGCCAAGGCGGCCAAGTATCGGGAACGGTGTAGCCAACAGGTCCAGGGAACTTACTCCCCTGCACTCAGTGCTGGTGAGGCCACACCTTGAGTACACTTCAGTTCTGGGCCCCTCAGTTCAGGAAGGATATTGAGGTGCTGGAGCAGGTCCAGAGAAGAGCAATGATACTGGGGAAGGGACTCCAGCACAAGTCCCCTGAGGAACAGCTAGAGTTTTTCAGTCTGGAAAAGTGGAGGCTCATAAGAGACCTCGTTGCTCTCTACAACTCCCTAAAAGGATGTTGGAGCAAGGTGGGGGCCGATCTCTTCTCCTAAGTAGCTACTGGTAAGACTCAGTGACGCAAGGAGGTGGAGGCATGGTCTTAAACTCTGCCGGGGAGGTTTAGGTTAGGTATTAGGATAAACTTCTTTACAGAGAGGATGATCGGGCATTGGAATGAGGTGCTCAGGGAGGTGGTGGATTTTCCGCCCCTGGACATTTTTAAAGAGACTGGATGTGGCACTCAGGGCAGTAGTCTGGTGACCACAGTGGTAGAGGATTAAAGGTTGGACTCCATGATCTCAGAGGTCCTTTCCAACCAGCTGATTCTGTGACAAAGGTGGCTTTAAGAGCTACAGTACGGATGTGGAACAAAAGGATTCATTGAGACAGGGAGGAGAATTGTGCCCGAGGACACTGACACAGAAAATGGGTTGGGGCTGTTAAAATTTAACCCATGAGGAATCTTAACAGAGTAAAAATCATTGGAGGCTTGGATTAGAGAGGAGAGAGGAAAGAACAAGTGGGGTGAGTAACAGATCTGGATTCACAAAATCTCCTGAAGGACTCGGAAGGGCGAAAGTGCTGCGACAAAGCTAAAAGTATATTAAAAGCAACCTGTAAGGCATCGATAGGCATCGCGATGCTGTTAGAGGGGTTGTGTTTGGATCAAAGACGATGAAGAAAGCCGAGGCGTGCAAACAGCAGTCTGGAGGGCATTTGAACAGAGTACAGGTGTCGTTTGGATGTTGAAAACAGAAATGGACGCATCCTAGGTGGCAGAGAAGGTGATAACTGCAGGGGGATGAAAGGGTCTGAAAGGCAGGGGCGTGCGGCACTGCTATATGCACAACCCCATGCTTTGACTGTTCAGAATTACAAGGACACCCTGTCCTGGACGGTAGATTAGGAGAAGGCACAAAGCGAAAAACAAGTGGCTTCTACCCCGGTACCAAAAGATTTGCTTTTGCTGCGTGTGAGTGTCACTGGGTGACCTGTAGCAGGTAGTTCTGGTGTGCGGTGGAGGGGGGCGTGACCACTGTAACAGTATATAAGCCGTTTTCGTATGTAATAAAAGCCCTTTTTTCTGGAAGCATAGACTATAACTCTGTGAGGACCCATCTTTGACTTCCGCGCTGAACCCCTAAGGTCACCACCTCTCGCATCAGATAACTGTTCTCCGAGCCCCAGACTAACCTGAGAAGGGGTTCCTGAGGGAACGAGAGAAGATCGAAGCCTGTGATTTAACTGAACCAGGGCCGTGGTATGCGAAGGCTGCGTTGAGGGAGACTTGGTGGCTGGGAACAGAGGGGTCGTGAGGGAAGAAAAGAGAATGAAAGGGAAATAAAATGCTGGGATTTACGAGGAAGATTTTGGGACCTGTCCTGGATGGCATAGAGGACATAAAGAACTCTGCTCTTTTGCCAATAGAGGTCTTAGGAGAAGTACGATTGTAACAAAATTAATCCAAAGGGGACGTAGAAAGACAGGCTGCTGCTAGGACTTTCTAAGAGCTCGAGAGCTATTGTGACAGTAGCAGAAAGGTTTTCAGAGAGACAGACAAAAGAAGGCTTGAGGACAAGTTGATGTCTGGAGGCAATTTAGACAGACTACGGAGATCCCTAGGTGAATGGGGACCAAACAGGTATCCCGCTAGCATAGAGCACGGCACCGGGAATCCAGAGGTGCAAGACGGTGTCAGAAGAGATTCTCGTGGAGCGAATAAGGCGTGAAGTGTGTGAGAGAGCCAGAAGGTGGCTATGGGACCCTGGTGGTGGGCGTGAGGTTGGCCTCTGGAGGCGTGATGGTGGGAGAAAGGTGCTGCAAGAGAGGCAAAAGGCATCACTGAGACACGAGGCAAAACTGGAGGTGTTTGGTCGATGTACGGATCCTTGGGAGCCAAGCGACTGTACAGACACCTAAGATTGCAACAAATGAGGTGAGGTTTCTGGGATGCAACGAGAGCCTGAAAGGAGATCCTGTCTCGGTAAGAGAGCTAAAAAGAGCATCACAGAGATCAAAGGGTGCAGTGTAGTCTGAGGATTGGCTCATAAGGAGCGGTGCCCCGAATGAGAGGGCTCAGATGGGCAGCAATGCTGAAAAAAGAGTCCAGGAAGACCCTCCAGCAAAGTCGTGACGTGGAGACCAGACCCCCCACCTCTTTCTGAACGCTTCCTCGGAAAGGACCCTGTGTGCGGCTGGATGTGGTCTTTGCCCTCAGCAGTAAAGCAGAAGTCATACTCTCCCTTCTGCCCCAGAGTCGGTGTATTTCATCTCCGCCTTTTAATACCTCGCTACCTGTCCGCACGACATGCACACGACCCATTGCATAAAAGATTCATTAAAAATACATCTTACCCCTGGATGATTGGTCTCTTGGCTCTTTTTTATGTGCCTTTGACTTCATTGGTTTTTCCAGCTGCACCTGAAGTTCTGACGGTTTGTTGCCATCTCCAAACAGATTGATCCATTTGCTTCCTGGTGTCTGCATGAAATTCAGCTTTCCTATCCTGTGGACTTCTCAGACTCTCAAGGGGGGAGGGTCTTGCTCCATTAGTCTGTCCTTAGTGTTTCACGTGGCAATGGTTTTACTAGCTTTCAATTACAGTTCAGAGTGTCCTGAGGTCCATATAGGTCTGCTACTTAATACGATATTTTGCCAGAAGGGCAGGGTCAGTACAAAAAACAGGCACCCAAATGAAGTTCGTTTATATGTACTGATCTATTAAACGATACAAGAACAAGTGCAGAAACAACAAAACTGAAGTGCAATAGCAAAGTCAAAGCAAAACACGGCAACTCATTTAATTGTTACTAACACACGTGACGACAGTAAGTAAAAAGATGTGTCGCCGATTGTCGCGCTGCTTCGGCTTTGTCTGGTTCTGTGGTCGCGGGGGAGCCCTGGTTGTGAGGAGGACCTGCAGAAACCTTCCCACCAGTCAGGAAATCCTATCTGGTATGTCCCCGGTAGGCGAGGTGCACAAAGATCTCTGGAAAGGATCCAGCTTCTCGAGTATCCCGTCGCTGGTAGTCCGAAGGACTAGCACTTCACCCCAGTTACCTTCGGTGACTATCCCACTTTGCTTACTGCTTCTACCTTCAAAATGAGTTAAACACACAATGTGATCAGATAGCTACCAAAAGCTTAATCCCTCCAGCACTACACATTGACTGACCTGACTGCACTCTGCTCCCTCATTTCTTACTACAAGCGCATATTTGTCCTTTGCATCTGAAAGAAAGTATTACACAAGCCGTTGGAATGCTGAACAATGGGCAGACAATTCCAGACATGTGTATCCTAGTTAGGAAACCCATCCAGAGTACTGCTACACTCATGCCATTAATAAACACAGCCCCAAAACTTTAAACCCATACACATAAAACCGTTAAATACTGAGAGGGTCAATCTCCTGCGCTGCACAGGAAAAACCCTCTCATGAGGGTCCCATCACCTTCAAACACCATCAAAGCAACTCTCCACCCTGCCTATGGCTGCTCCACCCAAGATCACTGTACAACTGTGGCCTCAAAAATCAAGGCACATAAACATCACCAGAGACCCTTATGGCTCTTCAGTATCCCCAACTCTACACTGAGCAGATCAGCTCCAGGCCAAACTCACAAACACAGACCAACCCATCAAGAAACCTGCAAGATGCAAGAAAAGAACGATCCAGATGGCTCTATGATGATGACTAGATGTGTTCCACACCATGAGGAGGTTGTTCAATATTACTGACGTGGTCGATGAGGGACTCTGGAATCCAAGACTTTTGGGCAAGAAGACCTACACCAATACGTCTGCAAAGCGAGGGAATGAAGTAACGGATGCCCGAGAAGCCGCCCTCAAGACCTGAGGACGCAAGGATGTGGGGAATGTGTCTCGCTCAGGGAAACTGGATAGATAGAGATCAGATGGCTATGCAATTGAGAATGACATTGCAAAAGACAAACATCAAGAAACTTCCAAGTCAGAGACCGATTTCCAATTTAGACTCGTCATGCGGAATAACACGCTGCTGATTAGCGCCGTGCTGATCAAGAAAGGCTTTCCAGGGATGATGCCCAAGATGCGGGACTTGCTCTGTGAGGACACAGAGGACCATCAAGGCCTGAGGAAGCTCTAAGACAACAAAGACTGACAACACACAACACCCCCCCCACCCACACCAAGGCTTCCCTGCCCATGGTGGAATCATACTGGAAAGTAACTTGTTCCCTTCACCCACCCAAAGGGGGTTGCTCCCAGACAAGCGCTCTCCCTGCACTAACTTCAAAGCACCACCTGCAATTCCCAACCTCGACTCCTCTGCCCAGCCTCGCGCCACCCACCCCTGGGCCCTCAACTTATCTTCAAGAGCAATAGCAGCACAAAGCCATGGTCAGTAATGAAAACCACATTGTTTGACTGGGATGTGCTTCCGGTCGCACGGTTCCTCTTCATCACCTATAAAAGGTATCACCTATAAAAGGAAAAACCCCACAACCCACATGTCACAAAAAGCGCCGGCGCAAGTCCCACCTAAGCCAAAGCGCGCTAATTCTGTTGCACTCACCTCCTCAAGGAAGCCCCATGGTGTACCGCACACCTTCTCATTCCAGAGTTGAACGCCATCGCCACCATTGCTTGGGGCACCTGAAACGCCAAGAGAAAGATTTCCTGTTCTGCTGATCAGAAGCCACCAGCTCCATGAACCCCTCGCTACCAACTCAACTTCCATGTTCATCCAGTTCCAAAGGTGGCACGCACAGCGCCGGAAAAAACAAAAGGAAACGTTTAAGCCACTTGATGTAAAATACATGGCTGACCCAGTACACCACCATCTCACCTTCTCCAACCACTCCTAAAAGTGTGTCTTTGTTCCTCCAAGGAGGGTTGTGGCACCGGCAAAAGTCAAAGCAAAAGGCACATGCTGAGGTAGTGCCTCCAACAAGAGGCAGCCCTCTATGATGTCCACCTCCTGCTCCTTTATCTCGGCCTCTCACCCATCTGCCTGCCATTTCTTTGGGGTGCCAAAAGTAGGTTCGGAGGACACCTGGAAAACACAAAAAACAGGGAATGCCAACGCCTTCAACAGCAACAAAACACCTGAGCAATAACTGCTCCTTCAGCACACCAGCCTTTGCTCACCTTGCCAGAGCCACCTCCGGAACAGATCTTCTGCTTCCTTGGCTGCTCTCACCTTCAAAAGGACAAACAAACCATAAGGTGGTCATGTAGCCAGGAGAGGGACCTCCAGTCCAACACCAAACCCTGACTAACCTTTGGATGGTGCTCTTCTCTCCTCCTGCTCTTTCATGTACGTCCTTTTCCACACAGGTTCTGAAAAACGGTGATACACAAGTCACTACAATACCGCTCAACAGCGATGGACTAGTCCTTTAGGGATCTCCCAAAAATCCCCAAACCTATAACTCTGGGACGAGCAGCTCCGAGAAAAACACTCAAACCAACTCCAGACGCAGCCCTGCAAATCATGAGACTCGATCTCAAGAGAACACTAAGAAGAATATCTTTGGGATCCAAGACTGTTCGGCAAGAAGACCTAAAGCGATGCAGCTGTGAAGCAAGGGGCTGAAGCAATAGATACCTACCAATCCAGGCTTCAAGACCTACAGACGCAGAGAACAAGTGCTACGCTGCAAAAATCCATGACCAGAGATTCTGATCAAATATGGAAAAGTGTTTCAGAGGACCACCATCAAGAAACTTCCCAGATGCAAGAATAATCCCTGCATTAAAGTTGTCATGAAAGAAAAAGATGCTGCTGACTTGTACTCTGCTGATGAGAGAAGACCTTCCAGGGATGACGCCCGAGATGTGGGACTTGCTCTGTGAGGACAAAGAGGACATGGAAGGATGAGGAAAAACACTTGAGAAATAACTGCTCCTCCAGCGCACCAGCCTTTGCTCACCTTGCCAGAGCCACCTCCGGAACAGATATTCTGCTACCTTGGCTGCTCTCACCTTCAAAAGGACAAACAAACCATAACGTGGTCAGATAGCCAGGAGAGGGACCTTCACTCTCACACCAAAGGCTAACTTTTCTGGATGGCACTCTTCTCTCCTCCTCCTCTTTCATGTAACACCCCTGTCACAAAGAATGTGAAAAAACGGGGTTAGACAAGTCACAGGAACGCTGCCCAACAGCTGAACTGTTCAGTTATGGCTCTTCCAAAAAACCCTGACCCTACAACTCCGGGAAGGGCAGCTCCAAGCCGAACACTCAAACCAACTCAAGACACAGCCCCGCAAATCATAAGACTTGGTCTCAAGGGAATACCGAGAAAGGAGAATATATCTGGGATCCAAGACTGTTTGTCAAGAAGACGTACAGCGATGCAACTGGAAAACGAGGGGCTGAATCAAGGGATGTCAAAGAACCCGGGCTTCAAAATCTGAGCACGGAAGGATGCGGGGTACAAAGTCCCGCTCTGGGAAAATCCACAATCAGAGATGATGCTAATGCCGTTGGCGATGATGTTTCAGAAGATGACCAAGAGCAAACTTCCCAGATGAAAGACCTATTTACGTTTCAAACGTGTCACGCAAGAAGAAAATGCTGCTGACTAGCTTTGTGCTGATAAGTAAAGGCCTGCCAGGGATGATGCCCAAGATGCAGGACTTGCTCCAAGAGGACATCAAGAACTGAGAAAGCTCTAAGACAAAGACATATGACACAAACTACACATCACCACACACCAAGGCTGGATCTGCCCTGCCCACGCTGGCATCGCGTTAGAAATTAACCCGCTTCCTTCACCGGATCAAAGGAGCCTGCTCCCAGACTGCCCTCTCCCCTACATTAACTTCCAAGCCCCTTCTGCAACTCCCACCAGCCTTAACCCCTCCACGCCACTGGTTCATCAACTTATCTTTCAGAGGACTGGCTCTCCAAAGTCGTGGTTAGCCAAGAAAATAGACAGGAGTGGCCCAGGATAATCCTCGACTTCCAAGGCTCCCCTTCACCACCTGCATTTAAAAAAAAATTACAACAAATTTAAATGCATTAAAAAAAAAAAAATCACACCACAAAACCAAAATAAACAAACAAGAAAACCCCCACACATAACAGCAACACCAAAACACCTACCAGAATATGCAGCAATAAGTCCAACTTCAGAGAGCGCCATTCTTTTCCAAATAACTCAGCTTCACAGAAGAGCCCTGCGGAGTCCCACTCACCCACGCTTTCCAGAGTGCGACGCTGTAGACATCATCATTCAGGGCACCTAAAAAGCACAAAAAACTAATAACTATTGCTGTGCTTGAGAGAACACACTAGCTCCACGAGCTCTGCACTACCTCCAATACTCATTCAGTTTCTGGAACCTGCTAGCATCATGCCAGGGAGGGATAGGGTCCCAACAACCACCCAAAGGGGACTGTTTCTGGACAGCCCCCTCCCCTACAGTGACTATAAAACCCGACCCTGTGATTCCTAGCCTTGACTTCTCTACACAGACCCTCCCCAACCATTGTCCCTTTCACTTATCTTTCAAATGGCTGGGGCTCTGAAGCACAGACAGAAAAGTAACCTACATCGGCTGAAGGGAACCTTGCCAAAACCCACCAAGTTCCTCCTCGTCATCTGCAATAATAAACGGCAGTGCCACCAGAAATAGGATGTCAGCTAAATAGCAACGTCTTCCACAAGCTCCTCATAACCCCCGACTTGCCCTTCTCACCTTGTCCTTCCACACACGTTATGGCCACCATCGCTTCTGGAACCTGAAATACCAGGAGACACAAAATTACTGTTCTGCTTATGTTAACATCCCATCTCACCTCCAGCGCTCTTCCGGCTCCAAAGGTGGCATGCATAGCACCTTCAAAAGCAAAGGGAAACACTTAACTGGGTTGATGTAAAATCTCTGAGTGAGTCAGCCCGCAAGCATCTCACTTCTCTGACTGATCCTCAATGTGTGTCTTTGTGCGGCACCTACAAAGGTCAAAGGAAAACCACGTGCGGAGATATTGCCTCAAACAACAGGCAGCCCACTGTGGTGTCCACCTCCTGCTCTGTCTTTCCTTGGCCCCTCGCCCATCTGCCCGCCACCCTTGCAGGTGGCTTTACCCCCCCCTGCCCGGCCCTTTCTCACACTCATTTCTTCCTTCACTTCCTTCCTCCACTTATTTCTGAGAGGGCTGGGCACCTGAAGCCATGGTGAACAAAGAAAGCAACATCAGTGGGCTGGGATGTTCCTATAGCCACAGGGTTCTTCTTACATGCCATGAAAGAATTCCAGCCAATAGTACCACCAGCAAGTCCCACATCAGTAAACACGGACCCCTTTCACAACGCTGAACTCTTCCAAAGAGCCCCTTGTTGGGGCTCTTTCATTCCAGAGTGTAACGCTGCAGCTGTTTTGGGAACCAAAAAATACCAACAGAGCAAACCACCGCACCCACCAGAAGCTGCCGCACCTGATCCTCTCATCCAGTAGACCTCCAAGCACAACACAGCCCCTGAGCAGAGGTGGAGGTTTATACACCCTGGGCCCCGCCCCACTGCCCTTCCCACAATCCATTAGGAATGCTCCCTCATCAACCTGACTGGCCACACCTGGGCTACCCCAGCCCCAGCTGGAGCACTTCAGAGAACATCATCCCCTGCTTCAGCCACAGGTGGGAGCTCTGTCCTCAGGGGCTGCCAACACCCTCCCTGGGCGCTCTGAAAGCAGGAAAATGTTCATTTCGACTCCTCAGAAATCCCAGCAGAGTTGGGGACAAGGCTCAGAGCCTAAACTGAGCCAGAGAAATTAAGGAAAGAGAATGAGGGAGAGCAAAAGGGCAAGGGGTGGGAAAGAAGGGCAAGGCCACAACCATGGGGGAAGAATAGAAGGAGAGGACCACAATGACAAGAAGGGGCAGGGAACTAAGCCGTAATCAGTGCTGCCAATGAGCATCACTGAGTCACAGATGGGGCGGGGCAAAGGCAATGGAGTGTAGACAGGTGTGGGAGGGCGGGGTCACAGTCAGGGGGCTGCGACAAGCATGAGGTGGGCAGAGAGATGCATGGGGGTGTGGTCAGGCTCAGAGACACCTCTCAGAGCAGGGGGTGGAGCCACACAGAGGGGTGTGGTCAAGCTCAGAGGCGTGGCCACACCCAGGGCAGGCAGAACCATGCAAGAGATTGTGGCCCAGATCAGGGGGGCAGAGCCACTGCACCCCAGGGAGTGGAGACACTCAGGTGGGCACAGGACAAGTACAAGGAGACCGGGACAAAGACAAAACCTGGGCAGAGGCGCGGTCACACCCACGGGGGATGGGGACAAGACTAGAGGGGGCGTGGGGACATGACGCAGCTGGGACGGGGCATCACATGGAGGCTGGGGAGGGGGAACTAAATTTGACACTGTTGAAATACAAAAATATTCACTTCTCATCTTACACTTCTCCAATCTTCTGTCCTATTTCTCATTTTCATACCCACACAGATCTTGGAGTCACAGCTGGTTTTGGTTGGTTTTTCTAATTATCTTTCTTTTACACTTCTTCTTCTACAACACAAGTTCTTCCTTAATTGCATTTTCAAATTTTTTTTTAATGAGGACATGATGGAAGCATTATGATAATAGCTGGGGTTTTTGGTGTTGTTTTTTTTTTTTTTTTTATTCTCTCCCTGTTACCTCAGCAACATGACCAAGTAAGAATTTATGCTTTGGGTTTGGGGTTTTTTTTTTGTTTGTGTTTGTGTTTTTTTTTTATGTTGGGGTTTTGGTGGTTTTGATTTTTGTTTGTTTGGTTTTTTTAGTGTATATATAAAAAATATTCACATTTATACGAAGTTGTAAAAGACAGTAAGTCATTAAATGCCATCATGACCTTAGAATCACAAAATCTTTCTGTCTCAGGTTCCTTTATAAAAACAAACACACGAACAAACCTCCTTACTGTTCCATCCCCTCAATGTTGCTACGGGCCTGAGTTCTGAATCGAGATGTTGTAATGGGGAAAGGGTTAGGGTTAGGAAGGGTCTGAAGTGTGTGCAAAAGAATTTGCGAGGGGGCTGCAGTGCTCGAGGGCTGCGGAGTATGAGAAAGAGCTTGGAACACTGTGCTGTAGAGAACGGAGAAAATAAGAGGGAACGGTGTAAGAAAAGAAGCCGTGGAGAATCAATTAAGTTCTGAGTTACAGGAGGGTGCTTGGGTAGGTAAGCGGAGAAGAGGAAGGAGAAACTGATTTGATGTGGCCTGGATGGCGGAGAGAAATACAGCATGAGAGGGATTGAAAGGGAAACTAAGTACTACAGGGTGCTGGGGAGACTAAAGAATGTGTCAAGATGCACCATCACCACGAGGAGAGGGAAGCTGAGAATATAAAAAGAAAGGCGCGTGTATAAAGGAAAGAACATGGGTGGCTTCCAGTTAGGGAGAATGGAACATGGGTATACCAGATGGGTCAGATGATTTAGATGAGGGGATTGAGTCCATTAGCAAATTCACAGGTGACACTAGGTTGGGAGGGAGTGTCGACCAGCTGTAAGGCAGGAGGGCTCTATAGAGAGACCTGGACAGATAGATTAAAGAGTTGGGCCAATTTCAATGGGATAAGGTTCAACACGGCCAAGAGCCACATCTTGTGCTTTGGACGCAACAACCCCATGGGGAGCTATGGGATGGGCACAGAGTTGCTGGAGAGCAGCCGAGTGGAAAGAGACCTCGGAGTTTGGGCCGAGAGGAAGAACATAAGCCAGCAGGGTGCTCGGGTGGCCAAGGCGGCCAAGTATCGGGAACGGTGTAGCCAACAGGTCCAGGGAACTTACTCCCCTGCACTCAGTGCTGGTGAGGCCACACCTTGAGTACACTTCAGTTCTGGGCCCCTCAGTTCAGGAAGGATATTGAGGTGCTGGAGCAGGTCCAGAGAAGAGCAATGATACTGGGGAAGGGACTCCAGCACAAGTCCCCTGAGGAACAGCTAGAGTTTTTCAGTCTGGAAAAGTGGAGGCTCATAAGAGACCTCGTTGCTCTCTACAACTCCCTAAAAGGATGTTGGAGCAAGGTGGGGGCCGATCTCTTCTCCTAAGTAGCTACTGGTAAGACTCAGTGACGCAAGGAGGTGGAGGCATGGTCTTAAACTCTGCCGGGGAGGTTTAGGTTAGGTATTAGGATAAACTTCTTTACAGAGAGGATGATCGGGCATTGGAATGAGGTGCTCAGGGAGGTGGTGGATTTTCCGCCCCTGGACATTTTTAAAGAGACTGGATGTGGCACTCAGGGCAGTAGTCTGGTGACCACAGTGGTAGAGGATTAAAGGTTGGACTCCATGATCTCAGAGGTCCTTTCCAACCAGCTGATTCTGTGACAAAGGTGGCTTTAAGAGCTACAGTACGGATGTGGAACAAAAGGATTCATTGAGACAGGGAGGAGAATTGTGCCCGAGGACACTGACACAGAAAATGGGTTGGGGCTGTTAAAATTTAACCCATGAGGAATCTTAACAGAGTAAAAATCATTGGAGGCTTGGATTAGAGAGGAGAGAGGAAAGAACAAGTGGGGTGAGTAACAGATCTGGATTCACAAAATCTCCTGAAGGACTCGGAAGGGCGAAAGTGCTGCGACAAAGCTAAAAGTATATTAAAAGCAACCTGTAAGGCATCGATAGGCATCGCGATGCTGTTAGAGGGGTTGTGTTTGGATCAAAGACGATGAAGAAAGCCGAGGCGTGCAAACAGCAGTCTGGAGGGCATTTGAACAGAGTACAGGTGTCGTTTGGATGTTGAAAACAGAAATGGACGCATCCTAGGTGGCAGAGAAGGTGATAACTGCAGGGGGATGAAAGGGTCTGAAAGGCAGGGGCGTGCGGCACTGCTATATGCACAACCCCATGCTTTGACTGTTCAGAATTACAAGGACACCCTGTCCTGGACGGTAGATTAGGAGAAGGCACAAAGCGAAAAACAAGTGGCTTCTACCCCGGTACCAAAAGATTTGCTTTTGCTGCGTGTGAGTGTCACTGGGTGACCTGTAGCAGGTAGTTCTGGTGTGCGGTGGAGGGGGGCGTGACCACTGTAACAGTATATAAGCCGTTTTCGTATGTAATAAAAGCCCTTTTTTCTGGAAGCATAGACTATAACTCTGTGAGGACCCATCTTTGACTTCCGCGCTGAACCCCTAAGGTCACCACCTCTCGCATCAGATAACTGTTCTCCGAGCCCCAGACTAACCTGAGAAGGGGTTCCTGAGGGAACGAGAGAAGATCGAAGCCTGTGATTTAACTGAACCAGGGCCGTGGTATGCGAAGGCTGCGTTGAGGGAGACTTGGTGGCTGGGAACAGAGGGGTCGTGAGGGAAGAAAAGAGAATGAAAGGGAAATAAAATGCTGGGATTTACGAGGAAGATTTTGGGACCTGTCCTGGATGGCATAGAGGACATAAAGAACTCTGCTCTTTTGCCAATAGAGGTCTTAGGAGAAGTACGATTGTAACAAAATTAATCCAAAGGGGACGTAGAAAGACAGGCTGCTGCTAGGACTTTCTAAGAGCTCGAGAGCTATTGTGACAGTAGCAGAAAGGTTTTCAGAGAGACAGACAAAAGAAGGCTTGAGGACAAGTTGATGTCTGGAGGCAATTTAGACAGACTACGGAGATCCCTAGGTGAATGGGGACCAAACAGGTATCCCGCTAGCATAGAGCACGGCACCGGGAATCCGGAGGTGCAAGACGGTGTCAGAAGAGATTCTCGTGGAGCGAATAAGGCGTGAAGTGTGTGAGAGAGCCAGAAGGTGGCTATGGGACCCTGGTGGTGGGCGTGAGGTTGGCCTCTGGAGGCGTGATGGTGGGAGAAAGGTGCTGCAAGAGAGGCAAAAGGCATCACTGAGACACGAGGCAAAACTGGAGGTGTTTGGTCGATGTACGGATCCTTGGGAGCCAAGCGACTGAACAGACACCTAAGATTGCAACAAATGAGGTGAGGTTTCTGGGATGCAACGAGAGCCTGAAAGGAGATCCTGTCTCGGTAAGAGAGCTAAAAAGAGCATCACAGAGATCAAAGGGTGCAGTGTAGTCTGAGGATTGGCTCATAAGGAGCGGTGCCCCGAATGAGAGGGCTCAGATGGGCAGCAATGCTGAAAAAAGAGTCCAGGAAGACCCTCCAGCAAAGTCGTGACGTGGAGACCAGACCCCCCACCTCTTTCTGAACGCTTCCTCGGAAAGGACCCTGTGTGCGGCTGGATGTGGTCTTTGCCCTCAGCAGTAAAGCAGAAGTCATACTCTCCCTTCTGCCCCAGAGTCGGTGTATTTCATCTCCGCCTTTTAATACCTCGCTACCTGTCCGCACGACATGCACACGACCCATTGCATAAAAGATTCATTAAAAATACATCTTACCCCTGGATGATTGGTCTCTTGGCTCTTTTTTATGTGCCTTTGACTTCATTGGTTTTTCCAGCTGCACCTGAAGTTCTGACGGTTTGTTGCCATCTCCAAACAGATTGATCCATTTGCTTCCTGGTGTCTGCATGAAATTCAGCTTTCCTATCCTGTGGACTTCTCAGACTCTCAAGGGGGGAGGGTCTTGCTCCATTAGTCTGTCCTTAGTGTTTCACGTGGCAATGGTTTTACTAGCTTTCAATTACAGTTCAGAGTGTCCTGAGGTCCATATAGGTCTGCTACTTAATACGATATTTTGCCAGAAGGGCAGGGTCAGTACAAAAAACAGGCACCCAAATGAAGTTCGTTTATATGTACTGATCTATTAAACGATACAAGAACAAGTGCAGAAACAACAAAACTGAAGTGCAATAGCAAAGTCAAAGCAAAACACGGCAACTCATTTAATTGTTACTAACACACGTGACGACAGTAAGTAAAAAGATGTGTCGCCGATTGTCGCGCTGCTTCGGCTTTGTCTGGTTCTGTGGTCGCGGGGGAGCCCTGGTTGTGAGGAGGACCTGCAGAAACCTTCCCACCAGTCAGGAAATCCTATCTGGTATGTCCCCGGTAGGCGAGGTGCACAAAGATCTCTGGAAAGGATCCAGCTTCTCGAGTATCCCGTCGCTGGTAGTCCGAAGGACTAGCACTTCACCCCAGTTACCTTCGGTGACTATCCCACTTTGCTTACTGCTTCTACCTTCAAAATGAGTTAAACACACAATGTGATCAGATAGCTACCAAAAGCTTAATCCCTCCAGCACTACACATTGACTGACCTGACTGCACTCTGCTCCCTCATTTCTTACTACAAGCGCATATTTGTCCTTTGCATCTGAAAGAAAGTATTACACAAGTCGTTGGAATGCTGAACAATGGGCAGACAATTCCAGACATGTGTATCCTAGTTAGGAAACCCATCCAGAGTACTGCTACACTCATGCCATTAATAAACACAGCCCCAAAACTTTAAACCCATACACATAAAACCGTTAAATACTGAGAGGGTCAATCTCCTGCGCTGCACAGGAAAAACCCTCTCATGAGGGTCCCATCACCTTCAAACACCATCAAAGCAACTCTCCACCCTGCCTATGGCTGCTCCACCCAAGATCACTGTACAACTGTGGCCTCAAAAATCAAGGCACATAAACATCACCAGAGACCCTTATGGCTCTTCAGTATCCCCAACTCTACACTGAGCAGATCAGCTCCAGGCCAAACTCACAAACACAGACCAACCCATCAAGAAACCTGCAAGATGCAAGAAAAGAACGATCCAGATGGCTCTATGATGATGACTAGATGTGTTCCACACCATGAGGAGGTTGTTCAATATTACTGACGTGGTCGATGAGGGACTCTGGAATCCAAGACTTTTGGGCAAGAAGACCTACACCAATACGTCTGCAAAGCGAGGGAATGAAGTAACGGATGCCCGAGAAGCCGCCCTCAAGACCTGAGGACGCAAGGATGTGGGGAATGTGTCTCGCTCAGGGAAACTGGATAGATAGAGATCAGATGGCTATGCGATTGAGAATGACATTGCAAAAGACAAACATCAAGAAACTTCCAAGTCAGAGACCGATTTCCAATTTAGACTCGTCATGCGGAATAACACGCTGCTGATTAGCGCCGTGCTGATCAAGAAAGGCTTTCCAGGGATGATGCCCAAGATGCGGGACTTGCTCTGTGAGGACACAGAGGACCATCAAGGCCTGAGGAAGCTCTAAGACAACAAAGACTGACAACACACAACACCCCCCCCACCCACACCAAGGCTTCCCTGCCCATGGTGGAATCATACTGGAAAGTAACTTGTTCCCTTCACCCACCCAAAGGGGGTTGCTCCCAGACAAGCGCTCTCCCTGCACTAACTTCAAAGCACCACCTGCAATTCCCAACCTCGACTCCTCTGCCCAGCCTCGCGCCACCCACCCCTGGGCCCTCAACTTATCTTCAAGAGCAATAGCAGCACAAAGCCATGGTCAGTAATGAAAACCACATTGTTTGACTGGGATGTGCTTCCGGTCGCACGGTTCCTCTTCATCACCTATAAAAGGTATCACCTATAAAAGGAAAAACCCCACAACCCACATGTCACAAAAAGCGCCGGCGCAAGTCCCACCTAAGCCAAAGCGCGCTAATTCTGTTGCACTCACCTCCTCAAGGAAGCCCCATGGTGTACCGCACACCTTCTCATTCCAGAGTTGAACGCCATCGCCACCATTGCTTGGGGCACCTGAAACGCCAAGAGAAAGATTTCCTGTTCTGCTGATCAGAAGCCACCAGCTCCATGAACCCCTCGCTACCAACTCAACTTCCATGTTCATCCAGTTCCAAAGGTGGCACGCACAGCGCCGGAAAAAACAAAAGGAAACGTTTAAGCCACTTGATGTAAAATACATGGCTGACCCAGTACACCACCATCTCACCTTCTCCAACCACTCCTAAAAGTGTGTCTTTGTTCCTCCAAGGAGGGTTGTGGCACCGGCAAAAGTCAAAGCAAAAGGCACATGCTGAGGTAGTGCCTCCAACAAGAGGCAGCCCTCTATGATGTCCACCTCCTGCTCCTTTATCTCGGCCTCTCACCCATCTGCCTGCCATTTCTTTGGGGTGCCAAAAGTAGGTTCGGAGGACACCTGGAAAACACAAAAAACAGGGAATGCCAACGCCTTCAACAGCAACAAAACACCTGAGCAATAACTGCTCCTTCAGCACACCAGCCTTTGCTCACCTTGCCAGAGCCACCTCCGGAACAGATCTTCTGCTTCCTTGGCTGCTCTCACCTTCAAAAGGACAAACAAACCATAAGGTGGTCATGTAGCCAGGAGAGGGACCTCCAGTCCAACACCAAACCCTGACTAACCTTTGGATGGTGCTCTTCTCTCCTCCTGCTCTTTCATGTACGTCCTTTTCCACACAGGTTCTGAAAAACGGTGATACACAAGTCACTACAATACCGCTCAACAGCGATGGACTAGTCCTTTAGGGATCTCCCAAAAATCCCCAAACCTATAACTCTGGGACGAGCAGCTCCGAGAAAAACACTCAAACCAACTCCAGACGCAGCCCTGCAAATCATGAGACTCGATCTCAAGAGAACACTAAGAAGAATATCTTTGGGATCCAAGACTGTTCGGCAAGAAGACCTAAAGCGATGCAGCTGTGAAGCAAGGGGCTGAAGCAATAGATACCTACCAATCCAGGCTTCAAGACCTACAGACGCAGAGAACAAGTGCTACGCTGCAAAAATCCATGACCAGAGATTCTGATCAAATATGGAAAAGTGTTTCAGAGGACCACCATCAAGAAACTTCCCAGATGCAAGAATAATCCCTGCATTAAAGTTGTCATGAAAGAAAAAGATGCTGCTGACTTGTACTCTGCTGATGAGAGAAGACCTTCCAGGGATGACGCCCGAGATGTGGGACTTGCTCTGTGAGGACAAAGAGGACATGGAAGGATGAGGAAAAACACTTGAGAAATAACTGCTCCTCCAGCGCACCAGCCTTTGCTCACCTTGCCAGAGCCACCTCCGGAACAGATATTCTGCTACCTTGGCTGCTCTCACCTTCAAAAGGACAAACAAACCATAACGTGGTCAGATAGCCAGGAGAGGGACCTTCACTCTCACACCAAAGGCTAACTTTTCTGGATGGCACTCTTCTCTCCTCCTCCTCTTTCATGTAACACCCCTGTCACAAAGAATGTGAAAAAACGGGGTTAGACAAGTCACAGGAACGCTGCCCAACAGCTGAACTGTTCAGTTATGGCTCTTCCAAAAAACCCTGACCCTACAACTCCGGGAAGGGCAGCTCCAAGCCGAACACTCAAACCAACTCAAGACACAGCCCTGCAAATCATAAGACTTGGTCTCAAGGGAATACCGAGAAAGGAGAATATATCTGGGATCCAAGACTGTTTGTCAAGAAGACGTACAGCGATGCAACTGGAAAACGAGGGGCTGAATCAAGGGATGTCAAAGAACCCGGGCTTCAAAATCTGAGCACGGAAGGATGCGGGGTACAAAGTCCCGCTCTGGGAAAATCCACAATCAGAGATGATGCTAATGCCGTTGGCGATGATGTTTCAGAAGATGACCAAGAGCAAACTTCCCAGATGAAAGACCTATTTACGTTTCAAACGTGTCACGCAAGAAGAAAATGCTGCTGACTAGCTTTGTGCTGATAAGTAAAGGCCTGCCAGGGATGATGCCCAAGATGCAGGACTTGCTCCAAGAGGACATCAAGAACTGAGAAAGCTCTAAGACAAAGACATATGACACAAACTACACATCACCACACACCAAGGCTGGATCTGCCCTGCCCACGCTGGCATCGCGTTAGAAATTAACCCGCTTCCTTCACCGGATCAAAGGAGCCTGCTCCCAGACTGCCCTCTCCCCTACATTAACTTCCAAGCCCCTTCTGCAACTCCCACCAGCCTTAACCCCTCCACGCCACTGGTTCATCAACTTATCTTTCAGAGGACTGGCTCTCCAAAGTCGTGGTTAGCCAAGAAAATAGACAGGAGTGGCCCAGGATAATCCTCGACTTCCAAGGCTCCCCTTCACCACCTGCATTTAAAAAAAAAATTACAACAAATTTAAATGCATTAAAAAAAAAAAAAAAATCACACCACAAAACCAAAATAAACAAACAAGAAAACCCCCACACATAACAGCAACACCAAAACACCTACCAGAATATCCAGCAATAAGTCCAACTTCAGAGAGCGCCATTCTTTTCCAAATAACTCAGCTTCACAGAAGAGCCCTGCGGAGTCCCACTCACCCACGCTTTCCAGAGTGCGACGCTGTAGACATCATCATTCAGGGCACCTAAAAAGCACAAAAAACTAATAACTATTGCTGTGCTTGAGAGAACACACTAGCTCCACGAGCTCTGCACTACCTCCAATACTCATTCAGTTTCTGGAACCTGCTAGCATCATGCCAGGGAGGGATAGGGTCCCAACAACCACCCAAAGGGGACTGTTTCTGGACAGCCCCCTCCCCTACAGTGACTATAAAACCCGACCCTGTGATTCCTAGCCTTGACTTCTCTACACAGACCCTCCCCAACCATTGTCCCTTTCACTTATCTTTCAAATGGCTGGGGCTCTGAAGCACAGACAGAAAAGTAACCTACATCGGCTGAAGGGAACCTTGCCAAAACCCACCAAGTTCCTCCTCGTCATCTGCAATAATAAACGGCAGTGCCACCAGAAATAGGATGTCAGCTAAATAGCAACGTCTTCCACAAGCTCCTCATAACCCCCGACTTGCCCTTCTCACCTTGTCCTTCCACACACGTTATGGCCACCATCGCTTCTGGAACCTGAAATACCAGGAGACACAAAATTACTGTTCTGCTTATGTTAACATCCCATCTCACCTCCAGCGCTCTTCCGGCTCCAAAGGTGGCATGCATAGCACCTTCAAAAGCAAAGGGAAACACTTAACTGGGTTGATGTAAAATCTCTGAGTGAGTCAGCCCGCAAGCATCTCACTTCTCTGACTGATCCTCAATGTGTGTCTTTGTGCGGCACCTACAAAGGTCAAAGGAAAACCACGTGCGGAGATATTGCCTCAAACAACAGGCAGCCCACTGTGGTGTCCACCTCCTGCTCTGTCTTTCCTTGGCCCCTCGCCCATCTGCCCGCCACCCTTGCAGGTGGCTTTACCCCCCCCTGCCCGGCCCTTTCTCACACTCATTTCTTCCTTCACTTCCTTCCTCCACTTATTTCTGAGAGGGCTGGGCACCTGAAGCCATGGTGAACAAAGAAAGCAACATCAGTGGGCTGGGATGTTCCTATAGCCACAGGGTTCTTCTTACATGCCATGAAAGAATTCCAGCCAATAGTACCACCAGCAAGTCCCACATCAGTAAACACGGACCCCTTTCACAACGCTGAACTCTTCCAAAGAGCCCCTTGTTGGGGCTCTTTCATTCCAGAGTGTAACGCTGCAGCTGTTTTGGGAACCAAAAAATACCAACAGAGCAAACCACCGCACCCACCAGAAGCTGCCGCACCTGATCCTCTCATCCAGTAGACCTCCAAGCACAACACAGCCCCTGAGCAGAGGTGGAGGTTTATACACCCTGGGCCCCGCCCCACTGCCCTTCCCACAATCCATTAGGAATGCTCCCTCATCAACCTGACTGGCCACACCTGGGCTACCCCAGCCCCAGCTGGAGCACTTCAGAGAACATCATCCCCTGCTTCAGCCACAGGTGGGAGCTCTGTCCTCAGGGGCTGCCAACACCCTCCCTGGGCGCTCTGAAAGCAGGAAAATGTTCATTTCGACTCCTCAGAAATCCCAGCAGAGTTGGGGACAAGGCTCAGAGCCTAAACTGAGCCAGAGAAATTAAGGAAAGAGAATGAGGGAGAGCAAAAGGGCAAGGGGTGGGAAAGAAGGGCAAGGCCACAACCATGGGGGAAGAATAGAAGGAGAGGACCACAATGACAAGAAGGGGCAGGGAACTAAGCCGTAATCAGTGCTGCCAATGAGCATCACTGAGTCACAGATGGGGCGGGGCAAAGGCAATGGAGTGTAGACAGGTGTGGGAGGGCGGGGTCACAGTCAGGGGGCTGCGACAAGCATGAGGTGGGCAGAGAGATGCATGGGGGTGTGGTCAGGCTCAGAGACACCTCTCAGAGCAGGGGGTGGAGCCACACAGAGGGGTGTGGTCAAGCTCAGAGGCGTGGCCACACCCAGGGCAGGCAGAACCATGCAAGAGATTGTGGCCCAGATCAGGGGGGCAGAGCCACTGCACCCCAGGGAGTGGAGACACTCAGGTGGGCACAGGACAAGTACAAGGAGACCGGGACAAAGACAAAACCTGGGCGGAGGCGCGGTCACACCCACGGGGGATGGGGACAAGACTAGAGGGGGCGTGGGGACATGACGCAGCTGGGACGGGGCATCACATGGAGGCTGGGGAGGGGGAACTAAATTTGACACTGTTGAAATACAAAAATATTCACTTCTCATCTTACACTTCTCCAATCTTCTGTCCTATTTCTCATTTTCATACCCACACAGATCTTGGAGTCACAGCTGGTTTTGGTTGGTTTTTCTAATTATCTTTCTTTTACACTTCTTCTTCTACAACACAAGTTCTTCCTTAATTGCATTTTCAAATTTTTTTTTAATGAGGACATGATGGAAGCATTATGATAATAGCTGGGGTTTTTGGTGTTGTTTTTTTTTTTTTTTATTCTCTCCCTGTTACCTCAGCAACATGACCAAGTAAGAATTTATGCTTTGGGTTTGGGGTTTTTTTTTTGTTTGTGTTTGTGGTTTTTTTTTATGTTGGGGTTTTGGTGGTTTTGATTTTTGTTTGTTTGGTTTTTTTAGTGTATATATAAAAAATACTCACATTTATACGAAGTTGTAAAAGACAGTAAGTCATTAAATGCCATAATGACCTTAGAATCACAAAATCTTTCTGTCTCAGGTTCCTTTATAAAAACAAACACACGAACAAACCTCCTTACTGTTCCATCCCCTCAATGTTGCTACGGGCCTGAGTTCTGAATCGAGATGTTGTAATGGGGAAAGGGTTAGGGTTAGGAAGGGTCTGAAGTGTGTGCAAAAGAATTTGCGAGGGGGCTGCAGTGCTCGAGGGCTGCGGAGTATGAGAAAGAGCTTGGAACACTGTGCTGTAGAGAACGGAGAAAATAAGAGGGAACGGTGTAAGAAAAGAAGCCGTGGAGAATCAATTAAGTTCTGAGTTACAGGAGGGTGCTTGGGTAGGTAAGCGGAGAAGAGGAAGGAGAAACTGATTTGATGTGGCCTGGATGGCGGAGAGAAATACAGCATGAGAGGGATTGAAAGGGAAACTAAGTACTACAGGGTGCTGGGGAGACTAAAGAATGTGTCAAGATGCACCATCACCACGAGGAGAGGGAAGCTGAGAATATAAAAAGAAAGGCGCGTGTATAAAGGAAAGAACATGGGTGGCTTCCAGTTAGGGAGAATGGAACATGGGTATACCAGATGGGTCAGATGATTTAGATGAGGGGATTGAGTCCATTAGCAAATTCACAGGTGACACTAGGTTGGGAGGGAGTGTCGACCAGCTGTAAGGCAGGAGGGCTCTATAGAGAGACCTGGACAGATAGATTAAAGAGTTGGGCCAATTTCAATGGGATAAGGTTCAACACGGCCAAGAGCCACATCTTGTGCTTTGGACGCAACAACCCCATGGGGAGCTATGGGATGGGCACAGAGTTGCTGGAGAGCAGCCGAGTGGAAAGAGACCTCGGAGTTTGGGCCGAGAGGAAGAACATAAGCCAGCAGGGTGCTCGGGTGGCCAAGGCGGCCAAGTATCGGGAACGGTGTAGCCAACAGGTCCAGGGAACTTACTCCCCTGCACTCAGTGCTGGTGAGGCCACACCTTGAGTACACTTCAGTTCTGGGCCCCTCAGTTCAGGAAGGATATTGAGGTGCTGGAGCAGGTCCAGAGAAGAGCAATGATACTGGGGAAGGGACTCCAGCACAAGTCCCCTGAGGAACAGCTAGAGTTTTTCAGTCTGGAAAAGTGGAGGCTCATAAGAGACCTCGTTGCTCTCTACAACTCCCTAAAAGGATGTTGGAGCAAGGTGGGGGCCGATCTCTTCTCCTAAGTAGCTACTGGTAAGACTCAGTGACGCAAGGAGGTGGAGGCATGGTCTTAAACTCTGCCGGGGAGGTTTAGGTTAGGTATTAGGATAAACTTCTTTACAGAGAGGATGATCGGGCATTGGAATGAGGTGCTCAGGGAGGTGGTGGATTTTCCGCCCCTGGACATTTTTAAAGAGACTGGATGTGGCACTCAGGGCAGTAGTCTGGTGACCACAGTGGTAGAGGATTAAAGGTTGGACTCCATGATCTCAGAGGTCCTTTCCAACCAGCTGATTCTGTGACAAAGGTGGCTTTAAGAGCTACAGTACGGATGTGGAACAAAAGGATTCATTGAGACAGGGAGGAGAATTGTGCCCGAGGACACTGACACAGAAAATGGGTTGGGGCTGTTAAAATTTAACCCATGAGGAATCTTAACAGAGTAAAAATCATTGGAGGCTTGGATTAGAGAGGAGAGAGGAAAGAACAAGTGGGGTGAGTAACAGATCTGGATTCACAAAATCTCCTGAAGGACTCGGAAGGGCGAAAGTGCTGCGACAAAGCTAAAAGTATATTAAAAGCAACCTGTAAGGCATCGATAGGCATCGCGATGCTGTTAGAGGGGTTGTGTTTGGATCAAAGACGATGAAGAAAGCCGAGGCGTGCAAACAGCAGTCTGGAGGGCATTTGAACAGAGTACAGGTGTCGTTTGGATGTTGAAAACAGAAATGGACGCATCCTAGGTGGCAGAGAAGGTGATAACTGCAGGGGGATGAAAGGGTCTGAAAGGCAGGGGCGTGCGGCACTGCTATATGCACAACCCCATGCTTTGACTGTTCAGAATTACAAGGACACCCTGTCCTGGACGGTAGATTAGGAGAAGGCACAAAGCGAAAAACAAGTGGCTTCTACCCCGGTACCAAAAGATTTGCTTTTGCTGCGTGTGAGTGTCACTGGGTGACCTGTAGCAGGTAGTTCTGGTGTGCGGTGGAGGGGGGCGTGACCACTGTAACAGTATATAAGCCGTTTTCGTATGTAATAAAAGCCCTTTTTTCTGGAAGCATAGACTATAACTCTGTGAGGACCCATCTTTGACTTCCGCGCTGAACCCCTAAGGTCACCACCTCTCGCATCAGATAACTGTTCTCCGAGCCCCAGACTAACCTGAGAAGGGGTTCCTGAGGGAACGAGAGAAGATCGAAGCCTGTGATTTAACTGAACCAGGGCCGTGGTATGCGAAGGCTGCGTTGAGGGAGACTTGGTGGCTGGGAACAGAGGGGTCGTGAGGGAAGAAAAGAGAATGAAAGGGAAATAAAATGCTGGGATTTACGAGGAAGATTTTGGGACCTGTCCTGGATGGCATAGAGGACATAAAGAACTCTGCTCTTTTGCCAATAGAGGTCTTAGGAGAAGTACGATTGTAACAAAATTAATCCAAAGGGGACGTAGAAAGACAGGCTGCTGCTAGGACTTTCTAAGAGCTCGAGAGCTATTGTGACAGTAGCAGAAAGGTTTTCAGAGAGACAGACAAAAGAAGGCTTGAGGACAAGTTGATGTCTGGAGGCAATTTAGACAGACTACGGAGATCCCTAGGTGAATGGGGACCAAACAGGTATCCCGCTAGCATAGAGCACGGCACCGGGAATCCGGAGGTGCAAGACGGTGTCAGAAGAGATTCTCGTGGAGCGAATAAGGCGTGAAGTGTGTGAGAGAGCCAGAAGGTGGCTATGGGACCCTGGTGGTGGGCGTGAGGTTGGCCTCTGGAGGCGTGATGGTGGGAGAAAGGTGCTGCAAGAGAGGCAAAAGGCATCACTGAGACACGAGGCAAAACTGGAGGTGTTTGGTCGATGTACGGATCCTTGGGAGCCAAGCGACTGAACAGACACCTAAGATTGCAACAAATGAGGTGAGGTTTCTGGGATGCAACGAGAGCCTGAAAGGAGATCCTGTCTCGGTAAGAGAGCTAAAAAGAGCATCACAGAGATCAAAGGGTGCAGTGTAGTCTGAGGATTGGCTCATAAGGAGCGGTGCCCCGAATGAGAGGGCTCAGATGGGCAGCAATGCTGAAAAAAGAGTCCAGGAAGACCCTCCAGCAAAGTCGTGACGTGGAGACCAGACCCCCCACCTCTTTCTGAACGCTTCCTCGGAAAGGACCCTGTGTGCGGCTGGATGTGGTCTTTGCCCTCAGCAGTAAAGCAGAAGTCATACTCTCCCTTCTGCCCCAGAGTCGGTGTATTTCATCTCCGCCTTTTAATACCTCGCTACCTGTCCGCACGACATGCACACGACCCATTGCATAAAAGATTCATTAAAAATACATCTTACCCCTGGATGATTGGTCTCTTGGCTCTTTTTTATGTGCCTTTGACTTCATTGGTTTTTCCAGCTGCACCTGAAGTTCTGACGGTTTGTTGCCATCTCCAAACAGATTGATCCATTTGCTTCCTGGTGTCTGCATGAAATTCAGCTTTCCTATCCTGTGGACTTCTCAGACTCTCAAGGGGGGAGGGTCTTGCTCCATTAGTCTGTCCTTAGTGTTTCACGTGGCAATGGTTTTACTAGCTTTCAATTACAGTTCAGAGTGTCCTGAGGTCCATATAGGTCTGCTACTTAATACGATATTTTGCCAGAAGGGCAGGGTCAGTACAAAAAACAGGCACCCAAATGAAGTTCGTTTATATGTACTGATCTATTAAAAGATACAAGAACAAGTGCAGAAACAACAAAACTGAAGTGCAATAGCAAAGTCAAAGCAAAACACGGCAACTCATTTAATTGTTACTAACACACGTGACGACAGTAAGTAAAAAGATGTGTCGCCGATTGTCGCGCTGCTTCGGCTTTGTCTGGTTCTGTGGTCGCGGGGGAGCCCTGGTTGTGAGGAGGACCTGCAGAAACCTTCCCACCAGTCAGGAAATCCTATCTGGTATGTCCCCGGTAGGCGAGGTGCACAAAGATCTCTGGAAAGGATCCAGCTTCTCGAGTATCCCGTCGCTGGTAGTCCGAAGGACTAGCACTTCACCCCAGTTACCTTCGGTGACTATCCCACTTTGCTTACTGCTTCTACCTTCAAAATGAGTTAAACACACAATGTGATCAGATAGCTACCAAAAGCTTAATCCCTCCAGCACTACACATTGACTGACCTGACTGCACTCTGCTCCCTCATTTCTTACTACAAGCGCATATTTGTCCTTTGCATCTGAAAGAAAGTATTACACAAGCCGTTGGAATGCTGAACAATGGGCAGACAATTCCAGACATGTGTATCCTAGTTAGGAAACCCATCCAGAGTACTGCTACACTCATGCCATTAATAAACACAGCCCCAAAACTTTAAACCCATACACATAAAACCGTTAAATACTGAGAGGGTCAATCTCCTGCGCTGCACAGGAAAAACCCTCTCATGAGGGTCCCATCACCTTCAAACACCATCAAAGCAACTCTCCACCCTGCCTATGGCTGCTCCACCCAAGATCACTGTACAACTGTGGCCTCAAAAATCAAGGCACATAAACATCACCAGAGACCCTTATGGCTCTTCAGTATCCCCAACTCTACACTGAGCAGATCAGCTCCAGGCCAAACTCACAAACACAGACCAACCCATCAAGAAACCTGCAAGATGCAAGAAAAGAACGATCCAGATGGCTCTATGATGATGACTAGATGTGTTCCACACCATGAGGAGGTTGTTCAATATTACTGACGTGGTCGATGAGGGACTCTGGAATCCAAGACTTTTGGGCAAGAAGACCTACACCAATACGTCTGCAAAGCGAGGGAATGAAGTAAAGGATGCCCGAGAAGCCGCCCTCAAGACCTGAGGACGCAAGGATGTGGGGAATGTGTCTCGCTCAGGGAAACTGGATAGATAGAGATCAGATGGCTGTGCAATTGAGAATGACATTGCAAAAGACAAACATCAAGAAACTTCCAAGTCAGAGACCGATTTCCAATTTAGACTCGTCATGCGGAATAACACGCTGCTGATTAGCGCCGTGCTGATCAAGAAAGGCTTTCCAGGGATGATGCCCAAGATGCGGGACTTGCTCTGTGAGGACACAGAGGACCATCAAGGCCTGAGGAAGCTCTAAGACAACAAAGACTGACAACACACAACACCCCCCCCACCCACACCAAGGCTTCCCTGCCCATGGTGGAATCATACTGGAAAGTAACTTGTTCCCTTCACCCACCCAAAGGGGGTTGCTCCCAGACAAGCGCTCTCCCTGCACTAACTTCAAAGCACCACCTGCAATTCCCAACCTCGACTCCTCTGCCCAGCCTCGCGCCACCCACCCCTGGGCCCTCAACTTATCTTCAAGAGCAATAGCAGCACAAAGCCATGGTCAGTAATGAAAACCACATTGTTTGACTGGGATGTGCTTCCGGTCGCACGGTTCCTCTTCATCACCTATAAAAGGTATCACCTATAAAAGGAAAAACCCCACAACCCACATGTCACAAAAAGCGCCGGCGCAAGTCCCACCTAAGCCAAAGCGCGCTAATTCTGTTGCACTCACCTCCTCAAGGAAGCCCCATGGTGTACCGCACACCTTCTCATTCCAGAGTTGAACGCCATCGCCACCATTGCTTGGGGCACCTGAAACGCCAAGAGAAAGATTTCCTGTTCTGCTGATCAGAAGCCACCAGCTCCATGAACCCCTCGCTACCAACTCAACTTCCATGTTCATCCAGTTCCAAAGGTGGCACGCACAGCGCCGGAAAAAACAAAAGGAAACGTTTAAGCCACTTGATGTAAAATACATGGCTGACCCAGTACACCACCATCTCACCTTCTCCAACCACTCCTAAAAGTGTGTCTTTGTTCCTCCAAGGAGGGTTGTGGCACCGGCAAAAGTCAAAGCAAAAGGCACATGCTGAGGTAGTGCCTCCAACAAGAGGCAGCCCTCTATGATGTCCACCTCCTGCTCCTTTATCTCGGCCTCTCACCCATCTGCCTGCCATTTCTTTGGGGTGCCAAAAGTAGGTTCGGAGGACACCTGGAAAACACAAAAAACAGGGAATGCCAACGCCTTCAACAGCAACAAAACACCTGAGCAATAACTGCTCCTTCAGCACACCAGCCTTTGCTCACCTTGCCAGAGCCACCTCCGGAACAGATCTTCTGCTTCCTTGGCTGCTCTCACCTTCAAAAGGACAAACAAACCATAAGGTGGTCATGTAGCCAGGAGAGGGACCTCCAGTCCAACACCAAACCCTGACTAACCTTTGGATGGTGCTCTTCTCTCCTCCTGCTCTTTCATGTACGTCCTTTTCCACACAGGTTCTGAAAAACGGTGATACACAAGTCACTACAATACCGCTCAACAGCGATGGACTAGTCCTTTAGGGATCTCCCAAAAATCCCCAAACCTATAACTCTGGGACGAGCAGCTCCGAGAAAAACACTCAAACCAACTCCAGACGCAGCCCTGCAAATCATGAGGCTCGATCTCAAGAGAACACTAAGAAGAATATCTTTGGGATCCAAGACTGTTCGGCAAGAAGACCTAAAGCGATGCAGCTGTGAAGCAAGGGGCTGAAGCAATAGATACCTACCAATCCAGGCTTCAAGACCTACAGACGCAGAGAACAAGTGCTACGCTGCAAAAATCCATGACCAGAGATTCTGATCAAATATGGAAAAGTGTTTCAGAGGACCACCATCAAGAAACTTCCCAGATGCAAGAATAATCCCTGCATTAAAGTTGTCATGAAAGAAAAAGATGCTGCTGACTTGTACTCTGCTGATGAGAGAAGACCTTCCAGGGATGACGCCCGAGATGTGGGACTTGCTCTGTGAGGACAAAGAGGACATGGAAGGATGAGGAAAAACACTTGAGAAATAACTGCTCCTCCAGCGCACCAGCCTTTGCTCACCTTGCCAGAGCCACCTCCGGAACAGATATTCTGCTACCTTGGCTGCTCTCACCTTCAAAAGGACAAACAAACCATAACGTGGTCAGATAGCCAGGAGAGGGACCTTCACTCTCACACCAAAGGCTAACTTTTCTGGATGGCACTCTTCTCTCCTCCTCCTCTTTCATGTAACACCCCTGTCACAAAGAATGTGAAAAAACGGGGTTAGACAAGTCACAGGAACGCTGCCCAACAGCTGAACTGTTCAGTTATGGCTCTTCCAAAAAACCCTGACCCTACAACTCCGGGAAGGGCAGCTCCAAGCCGAACACTCAAACCAACTCAAGACACAGCCCTGCAAATCATAAGACTTGGTCTCAAGGGAATACCGAGAAAGGAGAATATATCTGGGATCCAAGACTGTTTGTCAAGAAGACGTACAGCGATGCAACTGGAAAACGAGGGGCTGAATCAAGGGATGTCAAAGAACCCGGGCTTCAAAATCTGAGCACGGAAGGATGCGGGGTACAAAGTCCCGCTCTGGGAAAATCCACAATCAGAGATGATGCTAATGCCGTTGGCGATGATGTTTCAGAAGATGACCAAGAGCAAACTTCCCAGATGAAAGACCTATTTACGTTTCAAACGTGTCACGCAAGAAGAAAATGCTGCTGACTAGCTTTGTGCTGATAAGTAAAGGCCTGCCAGGGATGATGCCCAAGATGCAGGACTTGCTCCAAGAGGACATCAAGAACTGAGAAAGCTCTAAGACAAAGACATATGACACAAACTACACATCACCACACACCAAGGCTGGATCTGCCCTGCCCACGCTGGCATCGCGTTAGAAATTAACCCGCTTCCTTCACCGGATCAAAGGAGCCTGCTCCCAGACTGCCCTCTCCCCTACATTAACTTCCAAGCCCCTTCTGCAACTCCCACCAGCCTTAACCCCTCCACGCCACTGGTTCATCAACTTATCTTTCAGAGGACTGGCTCTCCAAAGTCGTGGTTAGCCAAGAAAATAGACAGGAGTGGCCCAGGATAATCCTCGACTTCCAAGGCTCCCCTTCACCACCTGCATTTAAAAAAAAAATTACAACAAATTTAAATGCATTAAAAAAAAAAAAAAAATCACACCACAAAACCAAAATAAACAAACAAGAAAACCCCCACACATAACAGCAACACCAAAACACCTACCAGAATATCCAGCAATAAGTCCAACTTCAGAGAGCGCCATTCTTTTCCAAATAACTCAGCTTCACAGAAGAGCCCTGCGGAGTCCCACTCACCCACGCTTTCCAGAGTGCGACGCTGTAGACATCATCATTCAGGGCACCTAAAAAGCACAAAAAACTAATAACTATTGCTGTGCTTGAGAGAACACACTAGCTCCACGAGCTCTGCACTACCTCCAATACTCATTCAGTTTCTGGAACCTGCTAGCATCATGCCAGGGAGGGATAGGGTCCCAACAACCACCCAAAGGGGACTGTTTCTGGACAGCCCCCTCCCCTACAGTGACTATAAAACCCGACCCTGTGATTCCTAGCCTTGACTTCTCTACACAGACCCTCCCCAACCATTGTCCCTTTCACTTATCTTTCAAATGGCTGGGGCTCTGAAGCACAGACAGAAAAGTAACCTACATCGGCTGAAGGGAACCTTGCCAAAACCCACCAAGTTCCTCCTCGTCATCTGCAATAATAAACGGCAGTGCCACCAGAAATAGGATGTCAGCTAAATAGCAACGTCTTCCACAAGCTCCTCATAACCCCCGACTTGCCCTTCTCACCTTGTCCTTCCACACACGTTATGGCCACCATCGCTTCTGGAACCTGAAATACCAGGAGACACAAAATTACTGTTCTGCTTATGTTAACATCCCATCTCACCTCCAGCGCTCTTCCGGCTCCAAAGGTGGCATGCATAGCACCTTCAAAAGCAAAGGGAAACACTTAACTGGGTTGATGTAAAATCTCTGAGTGAGTCAGCCCGCAAGCATCTCACTTCTCTGACTGATCCTCAATGTGTGTCTTTGTGCGGCACCTACAAAGGTCAAAGGAAAACCACGTGCGGAGATATTGCCTCAAACAACAGGCAGCCCACTGTGGTGTCCACCTCCTGCTCTGTCTTTCCTTGGCCCCTCGCCCATCTGCCCGCCACCCTTGCAGGTGGCTTTACCCCCCCCTGCCCGGCCCTTTCTCACACTCATTTCTTCCTTCACTTCCTTCCTCCACTTATTTCTGAGAGGGCTGGGCACCTGAAGCCATGGTGAACAAAGAAAGCAACATCAGTGGGCTGGGATGTTCCTATAGCCACAGGGTTCTTCTTACATGCCATGAAAGAATTCCAGCCAATAGTACCACCAGCAAGTCCCACATCAGTAAACACGGACCCCTTTCACAACGCTGAACTCTTCCAAAGAGCCCCTTGTTGGGGCTCTTTCATTCCAGAGTGTAACGCTGCAGCTGTTTTGGGAACCAAAAAATACCAACAGAGCAAACCACCGCACCCACCAGAAGCTGCCGCACCTGATCCTCTCATCCAGTAGACCTCCAAGCACAACACAGCCCCTGAGCAGAGGTGGAGGTTTATACACCCTGGGCCCCGCCCCACTGCCCTTCCCACAATCCATTAGGAATGCTCCCTCATCAACCTGACTGGCCACACCTGGGCTACCCCAGCCCCAGCTGGAGCACTTCAGAGAACATCATCCCCTGCTTCAGCCACAGGTGGGAGCTCTGTCCTCAGGGGCTGCCAACACCCTCCCTGGGCGCTCTGAAAGCAGGAAAATGTTCATTTCGACTCCTCAGAAATCCCAGCAGAGTTGGGGACAAGGCTCAGAGCCTAAACTGAGCCAGAGAAATTAAGGAAAGAGAATGAGGGAGAGCAAAAGGGCAAGGGGTGGGAAAGAAGGGCAAGGCCACAACCATGGGGGAAGAATAGAAGGAGAGGACCACAATGACAAGAAGGGGCAGGGAACTAAGCCGTAATCAGTGCTGCCAATGAGCATCACTGAGTCACAGATGGGGCGGGGCAAAGGCAATGGAGTGTAGACAGGTGTGGGAGGGCGGGGTCACAGTCAGGGGGCTGCGACAAGCATGAGGTGGGCAGAGAGATGCATGGGGGTGTGGTCAGGCTCAGAGACACCTCTCAGAGCAGGGGGTGGAGCCACACAGAGGGGTGTGGTCAAGCTCAGAGGCGTGGCCACACCCAGGGCAGGCAGAACCATGCAAGAGATTGTGGCCCAGATCAGGGGGGCAGAGCCACTGCACCCCAGGGAGTGGAGACACTCAGGTGGGCACAGGACAAGTACAAGGAGACCGGGACAAAGACAAAACCTGGGCGGAGGCGCGGTCACACCCACGGGGGATGGGGACAAGACTAGAGGGGGCGTGGGGACATGACGCAGCTGGGACGGGGCATCACATGGAGGCTGGGGAGGGGGAACTAAATTTGACACTGTTGAAATACAAAAATATTCACTTCTCATCTTACACTTCTCCAATCTTCTGTCCTATTTCTCATTTTCATACCCACACAGATCTTGGAGTCACAGCTGGTTTTGGTTGGTTTTTCTAATTATCTTTCTTTTACACTTCTTCTTCTACAACACAAGTTCTTCCTTAATTGCATTTTCAAATTTTTTTTTAATGAGGACATGATGGAAGCATTATGATAATAGCTGGGGTTTTTGGTGTTGTTTTTTTTTTTTTTTATTCTCTCCCTGTTACCTCAGCAACATGACCAAGTAAGAATTTATGCTTTGGGTTTGGGGTTTTTTTTTTGTTTGTGTTTGTGGTTTTTTTTTATGTTGGGGTTTTGGTGGTTTTGATTTTTGTTTGTTTGGTTTTTTTAGTGTATATATAAAAAATACTCACATTTATACGAAGTTGTAAAAGACAGTAAGTCATTAAATGCCATAATGACCTTAGAATCACAAAATCTTTCTGTCTCAGGTTCCTTTATAAAAACAAACACACGAACAAACCTCCTTACTGTTCCATCCCCTCAATGTTGCTACGGGCCTGAGTTCTGAATCGAGATGTTGTAATGGGGAAAGGGTTAGGGTTAGGAAGGGTCTGAAGTGTGTGCAAAAGAATTTGCGAGGGGGCTGCAGTGCTCGAGGGCTGCGGAGTATGAGAAAGAGCTTGGAACACTGTGCTGTAGAGAACGGAGAAAATAAGAGGGAACGGTGTAAGAAAAGAAGCCGTGGAGAATCAATTAAGTTCTGAGTTACAGGAGGGTGCTTGGGTAGGTAAGCGGAGAACAGGAAGGAGAAACTGATTTGATGTGACCTGGATGGCGGAGAGAAATACAGCATGAGAGGGATTGAAAGGGAAACTAAGTACTACAGGGTGCTGGGGAGACTAAAGAATGTGTCAAGATGCACCATCACCACGAGGAGAGGGAAGCTGAGAATAGAAAAAGAAAGGCTGCCTGAACTATCTCCCCTAGACACCTTACTGGTGGTCCCCTAAAATATCTGCCCGGACAACTCAGCACATTGGCTGCTTTTGCTTTCTCTCATTCTTTCAAAAAATTTCTCAGACTGGGGAGGGTAAGTTACTGCTTTCACAAGCCTTTTTTCTCCTGTATACTTAGCATATCTCCCAGCAAACCAAATGTGCTCTATCTCTATCTCATGAGGAGTTAATAAATCTAAGGTTTCTCCAAATCCCATTCAAGATTTATTTTTGACAGCAAAACCAGGGTTTAGTTCTCAATGATCCATGGGGGGCAGTGGCTAGCTGCAGCAGTATTGTCCCTGCATCCTGCTTAGACAGCAAAGCTGAAAGGCAAAAATTGCTCCTGAAATTAAAAAAAATAAATTCACCATCTGCTCTTGAGGTGTGCACATGTTTATACGTATGCTCTTTAAATACTTCTATGGGCAGGTATTTCAGCCCCTTTCTGCATTTTTGTAATTTGTACAAAGGCTAACTAAACCATTACATTTTCTACCTCCAACACAGAGATAATTTGACCAGGAATTTTTTGTGTTACACAACTGGGTGGGATAGCTGCGCAAAGAGATGCTACCAAAGCACCAGTAAACACGTCATTTAGAGGGAGACATAAACAAAGTACTTCGGAACACTTGATCAAAAAAGCAGCAAAAGATACCTGCAGCATCCAGCTGTGTCTCTGTTCAAAGATTTTAGAACAAATAATTAACTAAATCAGGTAATATATGAGCTCTAAGGCATTCTGGGGCCATTACATTCTACACAATGCAGTTTGGACTTTATACAACTGTAAGGTTTTTTTTACATTTATGACATTCTACTTTTTTTGAAGGAGGTAAGAGTCTTGCTGCTGGTGACTTCCACAGGCTCTGTTGGCATCTGCTCTGATGGGGTTTCAGAAAAGCAGCATCTTTGAATGAGAAGCATTTCCATGTTGGACCCTCTCTCCCCAGCTCGCATTCATTCTGATATTCACGCTGTAGGGCAGTTGTTCCTGGTCTCCCAGCTTACCTTGCAACGGGCCAGGGATCAGAATCTTGCATTGAGAGAAGGTACATCAGGTAACTGGTATATTCCAGTAATCACCAGGCTCGTGTTCTTCTTGCACAAAATGGAGAGCCAGCAGGAAGCATCAAGAAGAATCGTATGGGTTGACAATCCTCTCTTGCAACAACTTCCTTCAACATCCCTTCAAGTACTCACCATCCCTAAAGACACCCCCAAACTCATATGAAAACAGCACTTAGGTATTAACTTAGGTATTGGACTCTATGATCTTGAAGGTCTATTCTAATCAAGGCAATTCCATGATTAGCACCACGGGCTTCTGCTCACTTGCGCCTTACCCATTCGATGCTAGACACTGCGTCTGTCATGGTTTGTGGCACCCAAGCTACACCCAAGAGACAAAATTACTCGTTTGAAGGAATTTACCAGCTCCATGCTTATCCTCAGTACTACCTCAGCTGTTCAGGACTGGCAAATAAATGCAAAGAGTGACCCCCCTAAAAACTTTTGCTGGCCCTTACCCTCACATTACAATGAACCCACAGCATAACCTACAATCAGGCTACGGGTTTGTGTTTTATCAAAAACCTGCTCGGTGGCCCCTCTCCACTGTTGCTCAATAGGGCTTTCAAAACTCCGAATGGATGGGACTGGCAAACAAATGCAAAGAGTGACCACTGAAGACTTTTGCTGGCCCTTACCTTCACGTTTACCTCTACCCACAGCACCACCAACCATCAGGCTACAGGTTTGCATCTTACCATAATCCTAGAATATACCAGCCCTCAGCAGACACTCTCCCACTGTTGCTCTATAGGGCTCCCAAAACTCCAAACGCGCGGGACTGGAAAACAAATGAGAAGAGTGACCACTGAAAACTTCTCCTGGCCATAACCCTCACATGGAACCCCACCCACAGCACCACCAACGATCGGCCTACGGCTTTGCGTTTGACCACAAACCTCGAATCTACCAGCCCTCGGCAGCCATTCTCCAATATTGCTCAATGGGGCCCCAAAAGTCCGAACGCTCGAGACTGCCAAACACATGCAAAGAGTGACGATGAAAACTTTTCCTGGCCCTAACCCTCACATGGAACCCTACACACAACTCCACCAACAATCGGGCTACCGGTTTCCTTTAGTACCAAAAACTTCAACCATACCGCCTCTCAGAAAGTCTCAGAGTTTCTCAATACGGCTCCAAAACTCCACACAAACGGGCCTGGCAAGAAAACGCAAAGAGTGACCACTGAAAACCAATCCAGCTTTATCCCGGCGTAAGTTTTTTATTTTTCTGGAATGATTTAATTTGGGCTTTCCATTTCTGAGTATTTTTTGAAACCCCAGAGTATGCCACTGGTACTGTGATTAGAGACCATGTCAGTCTGCCAGAAACACCTCTCCTCAGTGGTTGCAAGGGAGCACTCTGTGCCCCAGACGGTCCCTTCGAGGGGCACCTCCTGGGGCAGTGCCAGGTCCCCAAGGGGCTGGAGAACAGGGAGACAGAGAGGGGTTGTGGGGTGCATTGTTTTTGGGGGAGATGCCACCACTGTCCTGCATGAGGCTGATGGCTGGTGGGATACAACCTGCCAGGGGTGGGGATATCTCTGTCCAGGAAGATGACACTGCCTGAGCATTTCCCTGAGGTGGCTGTGTCCCAGGAGGTGTCCTCCTCATCTTCCTCCCCGGTGTCCTTGGTGGCAGCAGCATCAGAAGGGGGAGTTGGACCACAGCTCTGTCCTGATTGAAGTAGGACAGGAGCTGGATGTAGTTGGCTCGGGGGGGGGGGGGGGTGGGTCTCCAGGATGGTTCCACAGCCAGAGGGACTGGAGAGCAAATTGGAGAGAAGACTGGTTTACAAGGGAGTGAAAGGGGATAGATGGCCCCGAATCTGTGGGAAATGCTCTGGAAATGGTATTTTCCGGGTACACATCACCCAAGCAAGGGCAGGGACCCTGGCCTGGGCTTGCTGAGCCCCTCAGCCATGTCTTGGTGGTAGAGGGGTGGTGGGGATATGGGAGTGCCAAGCCCAGAGATGGGGAAGGTACCAAAGGTGCCAGAGGCTCCCAGTGTTCCCTCCCTCCACCACACCCCTGGGAGCCTCCCCGGCTGCCAGGTAGCCAAACTCTTTGGAATAATGATTAGTAATGGCCTTTCTATACCATAAGCTATCTAAACAACAGATATTCTCCCTCTTTTCACATGGGCCCAGGAGCCCTGGTGTTGACAAGAAAAGATGGGGACAGCATTGCGGTAATCCAGAAAGCCTCGAAAAAGTATATGTCTATCAGGGACCACCAGGAAAAGACAAGTCTGCCAGCATACAGGGTAGGGTTGGGCTGGATGATCTTGAAAGGTTCTTTCAGCCCAAACAATTCTCTTGTTCTAGCAAAGCCCAGTCCTGGCCCAGGGGGTCTCTGGAGGGCAGCAGAGCCTGGCATGGCCTCAGCAATGCACAGAAAGGGCTTCAAGGTGGAATAGCTGTAAGCTGAAAGAATTGAGATTTAACTAGGTCTTAGGAAGAAATTTTTTGGTGTAAGGGTGCTGACCAGGTTGCCCAGCAGTTTGGGATTCTGTGGTTCTTTGAAGTCCAGCTGGACAATATCTGTAGTTCTTCCCTTGTCCCCTGATGCAGTCACTCCATTGTGGATGGCCAATGGATTAGTGGGCATGGCTTTGTCCTTCGTGAGGCCATGCTGGCTCCTGTGCCTGGGAGTTTGCTGCACAGTGGTTGAGAATAGGGACACTCACAGGACAGGTCTGTCCCCGTTTCCCTGTCCTGAAGCTCTGGGCTTTGCAAAGGGTAGGTGCAGTGAAGAGCAGCCCCCCAGGGAGGCTCCATGGGGTATTTATCCTTGGTGTTCACCTTAAAGGTGCAACTGGGAGTTCGGGTGAAGAGCTCCTGGGTGCCTGCCCTCCCCTCCCCATAGCAGCCAAAGTGAAGGGTGTGCTTTTTAATGTCAGTAATAATAAAATATTTTTACAGAGCCCAAAAAAGTCAAAATAGTGCAAAACATCTCACTGTCATGCATCCATGGTAGCCGCCGGCGGTGCCGTGCGGGGAAGTACAGACACACAGGCATCAGTGACACATGTGCTACAGGAGCAGAGTTGGTTGGTTCAATCACATGCCAAACAGGACAGTTTAGGGAGGGGGCATGAGGCCAAGGGCACTGCGGTCAGGGGGGATATGGGGCTGAGCTCCAGCCTGGCCATGCAGGAGCAGTGGTTAGAAAACAGGGTGTAAACATTGAACAGAAATGAGAGAGGAAATTTAACCCTTTGGTCCCAGACAGGACCAGTAGAAAAAGACCATGGGGGCCAATGGGGGTACCCTGTTTTTGGATGGGGAGGGGGCTGAGAGAGGTATATTAACTTGCAGGGTCATCAGGCCTTTGTCTTCCCTGGTACTTAGGGCAAGCTGGCCAGCTGAGGTGGCCAGCCCCAACACCAGACACCCTGCCCTCCCAGACACTCACACGAGACACACACACCAATGATCACACAGAAATGGCGGTTAACAGGGAACTGGGGGAAGGAGAGGGGGGACGTTTTTGATTTGGGTTAGGGTTAGTGTTCTGTTTGGGCCAAAGAGGTCCCTTGGAGACAGCTGCACTGCACAGGGATGGCTGGTTCCCACTGGCCAGAGCAAAGGGAGATGGGTCCCTTCTGCTCCAGTGCCCCCAGCCCTCACCCCAAGCCCTGGCACCCTGGGGTGGCAGTGGGGCAGCCCACAGTGGTGGCAAGGCAGGGAAGACAAAATATGGTCCAGGGGCTGTTCCCTGCCACTCCCGGACCTGGTAATGCCGCTGCCAGCCAGGGAGGGGACCCTGTGTGGGGCATGAGGGGGCTGTGCCCGCCAACACAGCAGCCCCCAATAGCCCTTCTGGGTGCAGGACACAGCTGTGTGTCTGGCTGCCCCATGTTTTACAGCTATTTACATAAATACAGGGTGCTCAGTGGGTGGAAGCCTCCCTGTCCCACAGGGCACCCAGTGGTGATCAAGGGATGGGTACAAGGGGCCATCATGCTGTCACCAGCCACTCACCAACACCTGTGCAGGGAATGAGACACTCCCCCCACCTCTCCAGCCCTTTTCTTGTGTCACTTGATGAGATCTGGGGCTGGGTAGGACAGGGTAGGGTCAGGGATGGGCGACTGGGGTTCCTCCATCTCAGACAAGCTGGAAAGGGGCAGATCTGTCCCACTGCCCAGTCTGGGATCCAGCCCTTCCCTGCAGTCCCACCAGCCCCAGCACCTTCCTGCCAGGGTAGGATGGGGCCGTGGCTGTGGTGAGAACTACTGTCACCCTGCCTGTCCAGCCAGGGAAGGGATGGAGTGTCTGTCACTGCAGCCCTCAACCATACCAGGGCCAGGAAGGAGATTCCTCTTGTGGCCACTCTTATGGCTTATACGTAGCTGGAGGATGCGTTAGAAAAGGGGTTGGGAGTGGAAAGGGCTGGGGGGTGGAGGGGCTTTAACTGCTGCCCTCCTCAGCTGAACGTGTGTCCGACTTAAGCTTGACAAACTCCTTGGCCACCTCATCGTTGTTGCGCTGGGAGAGGATGCGAAGGACGGTCAGGCCAGTGTCATCCATGTGGATGCGGCGGCCCAAGGGAAGCCAGCAGGCACAGCTGGGGCGCTGCAGGACATCACGAAGCTGCAGGACAGCGATGCCCACGGTCCTGTCCTCCCGGGCAAAGCAGTAATCCTTCACACACACCTGCAGCTCGTAGCACTCAGGGCCCGTCTCCATTCCCAGCGTGCTGCAGGGGGGCAAGGGACAGGCAGGGTTGGTACAGAGGTCACACTCCCAGGCCCCCTGGCTCTGCATCAGCAACCTAAATGGGTGCTGCCTTCCCACTGACCTGCAAAAAAATTTTCTTTTTTTCCCTTTTTCCCAGTTTCTGCTTTCACCAATGAGAAAACATCTAAAACATCCCCTTGGGGACGAGCAAACTCCCTCTCAGACCCCAAGGACACATCCTGCTGCCCAGTCCCACATCTCCAGCCCCACAGTGCCACTCACAACTGGAAGCTCTCATTGTACTTCGGGGCCCAGCTGTTGTTCTTGGATTTGGTGGCAAATTTCCTCTTCTTGTCACTGAGGTGGGGCCCAATGATGTTGACCTCGATGAAGGGCCGGAAGATGCCCGACGTCTGCCACTTAAGGTCATTTGCAGCCACCACTGCGAGGAAGGGACAGGTGAGGCTCACAGGCACTGCCAGCTGCTGAACCCTGGCATCCCAGCCAGCAGAACCCACCTTTGACAGTGACCTTGTGTTCACCAGTGCCTGGGTGGGTGAGGAGCTCCACATGGATAGACACCTCCCCAACAGGGTCATCCACACCAGAGCCTGCATGGCAAAGGGAGAAGACATGATTGCCCATTCTTTATGTGTCCCTGATGACCCCTGCCCACCACCAACCCCTCTGGAGGAGGCAGGTCACCCGCCATACAGCAGGAGGGGGTGGTCAGTAGGATTTGGCACAATTTAGCCCTCTGCCACAGAGTTCTGGGGACAAAAGCACGGGGTCAGAAACAGCTGGGGCTAGCACCAGGCTGGGCTGGAGCATGGCAGGATGTCCCCAGCACCTGGCTGGCCCTCTGTCATCCCACCCCACACTGGGAGGGCCCAGTGAAGCCCTCTTTCCCAAGCAGGTTTTAAAGTGCCTGTGTGGGATGGAGCAGGGGACAGTGGCACCCTTCCTATGGGCATGGGGTGGGTGTCAATGCAAGGCGCTGAACATAGGGACAGCACTGGACAGGAAGGATCTGATCTGGTCCTTATGTCCCAGAGCAGCCACGGCCCTGCCAGGCCCTTGGGGCTGACCTGCCCCCACATCTATCCACTCCATCTCAGGGACCATATGGTGGTCCCTAGACATAGGGAACTCGGGTGACCTGCGACCAACAGCCGAGCCCACCCTCTCCCCCCAAGAGCCATGCATGCACCCATGGGTGAAGGAGGAGGTGCAAGGCAGGGGAGCAGGCTCTGTGTGTTAGATGGGCCCAAGGAGATCAGTGGAGAACTCCCAGGGTGCTCAAAACAGAACGAAGGAAGACACATCCCCATGTGTCACTGCATGACCCTCATCAGGAGGGAGCCAGGCCAGGAGGGAGGTGGCTGGTGGCACACTCTCCATCCACTTTCATCCCCTGGCCCACCCCAACCCCCCAGGCACCCTCCACCTGCATGCGGAGCCAAGATGGAGACGATGGTGGGTGTGAGGAGGGGGTATCTGGGTGTGGGAGGGCAAGCACAGGGTGCAGCCCTGCCCCCTGGACAGGATGTGATGGAGGCCAGGTGGGGCCCATGGAGCTGGGCTCATGCCTCAGGCCTGGTGCAGGTGGACAGAGCTTGCCGGAAAAAGGCTAGTAATGATCCTTCTGGCAGCAGGGTGGAGGGGAGGGGAACATGGACATGGTCATGGCCACCCCTGGGGATGGACACCCAGGGGGCAGCTGCCTGGCTTGCAGGGAGATCATGGCAGATGCCCAGCCTAGAGACAATGTGGGCTGCCCAGAGCTTGCAAGTGAAGGTGGGCACCCCTATCCCCACGGGCACATCCCCTCCCCACTCTGGGGTGTGTCAATACAGCTGAGCACAATTCCTCCAAATTTAGCCCAAAGCAGCCCCAGTAGCATGAACATGGGCTGAAAGCTCCAGCTCTGCCCATCCTGGGGTTCCCCAAGGCTGAGGGTGCTGGGACGGGGCTCCTGGCCACCCCAGTCCCTAGTGCTGGAACTGCTAGTAGCCCAGGTGGCAGTGGCAGGCAGGTGCAGGGGCGGGTGAGCAGCACACGTACCCTTCTCAGGATAAATTTCTTCACTAAGAGTAAACCTAATACCTTTCCCACCATGAACTAGTGGGAAGGAGAGAGAAAGAGACAGAGACATGGCACAGAGCAGAGGAAGAGAGGAGGGAGGAGAGGACGTGCATGAGGGATGGGAACAGTGAAAAAGAGGAAAGAAAACAAAGAGAAAGAAAGATCAGATCTGGCAGACATACGGACCGTCGAGCATCCAGACAACACTGTAATGACACGAGAGCTCTGGACAGCCCCCCAACCTGAACCCAAGGGGTCCTGGGGCCAGATTGCACCCAAGGGTGCCAGCACCCATCAGACACAACCCCACGCCCACGACATGGCTGGCACAGGAGGCATAGACAGGACAGTCGTCCCTTGCAGGAGAGGCACAGACAGCAAACACACGTCCCACTCCCCCAGAACACAGACAGCCTGGCTGAGGCACTGTGCGATGGCCCAGGACTGCCACCAAGCAGCTCTGTCCCCTCCTTGAGCAGCCAGGGCACAAAATAAAAGGCTGTGTTTAGAACGGAGGAGTAGTTTTGCCCCAGGAGGTACCCAGCACCCTGCCCCATGTGGCTCTGGGACTCATCCCCTGAATGGAGTGCAAATCATGGGGAATGTGGGGCACCCAGTGCTCCCAGGACAAGCACTGGCACAGCACCTGGACCAAGCTGATCCAGTAAAAGGTCTGAGCCCCATCCAGGCTGGCACCACCTGGCCAAGACTGGCAGCTCCAGGGCAATGCTGGACCAGAGGTATCTGTGCTGGGTGACAGGGGCATCCAGAGGGGACAAACAGACACACAGACGGACGGTGACCTTCTCCCACACCCACGGCCCCTATTTCTGGGCCAGGCCAGCCATGCCCTGGCACGGGGGACATGCTGTCCTTGCTGGCTGGGGACTCAGGGGTGCCAGGCTGCCTCTGGGCATGCATGGCCCCTCCTCACCTGGGAGGGAGAAGCCCTTTCCTCCCCACCTATTCTCACCCCTCCATGAGCCTGGCTGGAACTCCAAGCCCCACTGGAATGGAGGCAGGATGGGTCCCTGGCTGTGAAGCACACGAGCCCATGTGTGAAGAGAGGGGTCCCAGGTGTGGGGCCAGGGCAGTACATCCTACCCTGAGAAGACTGAGTCTGCACAAAGGTTTTGATGAGGAGGTCGGTGGCCTGGGTGTAGAGGGACAGAGCATAGCGCAGTGACTGCAGATCAGGGCTCTTCTCCAGGAATGTCTTCTTCAGCCCCACGCCACCAGCATGGAAGTATTGCTGGAGGGAGGAGACAATCACAGGGTCCTCAGCAGCTCTGCTGGAGTCACCCTGATGCCCCCTGGGGTCTGTGCCTTGGGGCTAGAACCCTCAGGGCACCCCTACATCCCCCAGTGTTCCCTCACCTTGATGGTGTCCAGTGCCAGCTCCACCACAGCGCATTGCTTTGGGGTCAGGCTCTTGGCTTCCTCCCGCACCATGTGGTCCTGTAGGCCACAAATTCTGCTTTCAGCATGGGACCAGGGCCCCACTCCCCTCACCCCAGCCAGGCCAGTAAACAAGCACTGGTGGGGTCCTTACACCAGGGCCAGAGCCAACCTGCAAAGTGCCACTTACTCTGGCCCAGAGAAGAGCTCCCGATGCCCACCACCCCCAGCACCCAAGTTCTCACCTTCAGCTTGGAGAGCTGCCCCAGCTCCTTGGCTGCATTGAAAATCATCTGTGTGCCCTGTAGAGAGCAGAGAGACAGGAACAACCCCAGTGAGCAGCCGGGCTGGGGGTGCCATGGCCAGACTGGGGATGTGGTGCTAAGAGCTTGCTGCAGCTCCAGGGACTCCCTTGGCCCCCCAGGGCCATTCCTGGGAGAGCCCCAGGCCCCACAGGCTACACCAAGTATGGCGATGGGGCTGGGCTGCTGCAAACCCCGTTCCAGCCCCTGAATTCTCAGCACAATGTGTGGCTGGTGGCCTGGGGACCCCAAGGCAGGAGATCACTCTGGTGTCAGGGACCTCATACACTGATCAGCACAAACAGCTTAGCACAAGGGTCCCATCCTGATCCCTGTGGTGCACAAGCATCCATTCCTGTACCCAGCAGAGCCCAGCTCTGGTAAGTCACTGGGGAGGGGGGAGCAGAGAGCGAGATCAGAGGGACCCCAGGCACAGGGAGGATGCGACGCAGTCCCCCTGAACCTCATGGCACTGTCAGCCAAGACTAACACCCCCCTGCTATCCAAACCCCTGCCCAGTCCCAGAGATTTTCCCAGGAACCACTGGGGCTGGGAGCCCCTGGCCACATCCACCTGCCCTGTGCCATGCCCCCTGGGCAGGGGCTGTGCTGCCATTCCATGGGTCCCATGGCACAGCTCCTGGGGCCACAGACACACAGTATGGTCAGCTCCTGCTCACCTCCCTGGGCTGGCACCCACTCTCCAGGCTGATCACAACCCCCCCCTCCACCACACTTCACAAGCTCCACATACTACACAAGTGTGTAACTGGGTATACTAAGGCCCAGTGGGACAGAGCAGCAATTTCCACCTCCTCCCCCATCTCAGCACCAGTAGCTTCAATCCTTCCCCACAGAAATCTTGGTGTCTGTCCCACTAAGCATTACATTTTCCAGGAGTCTGGCCTCCCCATGTCCTCATTTTGTCGTGTGTCCCCCCCCCCCCCCCCCCCCCCCTCCCCATTAACCCTTTGTGCCCCACCCTCCACCCAGGTTGGGTCCCATCATCCTTCCCTTGCTGTCTCCATCTCCCCCAGTCAGTGAACAGGCTGGGAGGTGGGGACACTGATGTCACCCATACAGACCATTCCAGGACACTGTATTGAGCACCATCCCCCCCACCACCCCTGCAGCCCGTGGGACAAGGGACAGGGAGGAGGCGAGAGATGGGACCAGAGTCAAGTGGGGAGCAGAAGAGCCATGTCCTTACTTCAGTGTGACTGGGCAGCTTCACCCTGCTCTGGAAGAGAACAGCAAGGGACAGTTACTGGTGGCCCCAGCAGTGGCCTGTCGCGGGTCCAGGCACCCCACATCCCCCAGCTCTGTGGGCTCTGACCCTGTGCTCTCCTCTGGCTGGTGCCACTGGTTCAGCACCAGTTCACACCCACAAAGGCTCAGCCTTCACTTGCTGGGGAAGCTGTGATGAGCATGACACGTCTCTTCCTGAGCAGCAGTAGGTTTGCTACCTGCCTGGTGCAGGGCTGGGGAAACAGCAGCAGGTGGAGGAGAGCTCACCCAACAGGCTCAGCAAAGGGGGACAGGACTCCTGTGTCCCCTGTGAGAGGAGAGGGGAGCTGTGGGCCCACAGGCATTGCCCTGGTGGATGCCAGCACAGCTCTTCCTGAGCCGGGTTTGGGAAGGAGGCAGCCTGGAGGGCTGGCCCAGCAGCAGGGAGAGGCTGTGTGCCTGGAGAAAGGTTTTCTGGTGTGTTTTGGGGCTCACTGAACTTTGTTGAGACCCCTCAAGCACCAGGGGGAAGCAGGCTCAGAGGTCCGGGAGATCTCAGCAGCCCCATTGTCCCCGCACACCCCCAGCATGGCCCAGAATCCCGGGGGTCCCCTGTACCTGAGCCCCTGACAGTGGGACTAGTTTGTGCCCAGGCTCTCCTGTGCTTGGGCACCTCATCCACATGTTGTCGCAAGGGGATGGAAAGGTGCTGGAGAAGTGTTGAGCACCAAGGAGCATCATCCCCCATGCCTGCCTAGGGATGGGTAACATCCCACACACCCACCCACGAGGGCTAAACAGGACATGATTCCTACTCCCTGCCCTGGGTGACACAGCAACAGGTCACTGTCCCCATCCAACACAGCACACCCCCACACCACAACATGCCACGCAGGACACGGCACATCCAGACAGCACAACAGAGGAAGCACGGACAAGCCTGGACCTCACAGCAGGCGGGTGTGGGGCCACAAGCGTGGCCTCAGGGCGATGACACACATGGAGCCCACAGCTATTTACCTTCTCTGTCCCCTTGCCATGTTTTCTCAAGAGTGTGCCCTGTAGAAGCAATGTCAGAGGTTGAGTGGGGGGGTGGGGTACAGGGTGGGAGAGGATAGAAGGGGTGCAGGGACAGGCTGGGCACATGGGGGGGGCCGCAAGCTGGCGGCAAAGACATCAGTAAGCTCCTAAAGAACAGCCAGGAACCATGAGGGACTGGTCACTGTTGGGGTGCTCAGCCCATGGAGGACTGGTCCCCACTGGCACACTGGATCAGTGAGGAAATGATGTCTTGGGGATCCTGTGCCAACTGGTCCCCAGTGAAATCCAGGATGTTCCCCTGATGGGCACTGGTCCTCACAGGCAGCTGGTTCCTGCTGGGACACAGGGATGGGGATCTCACAGGAAACAGGTCCCTGCAGGAACACAGGGACGCAGGAGCCAGCTGACACTCTGTGGACAGCCTCTGGTGCCCCACATCCTTCCCAGCTCTGGCAGATGCTCACAGCACTGGGGAGGGAGCAGCTGTAAATGGGTTTCACACACAGAGTCCTGGTCTCACACTGACCATGATCCAATAGCAGCAAGAGAAACAGTATAAAATGGATCAGCAGTGGCATAGGGGGGTCCCAAGCAGCCTCTTGGGTGTGGAGGGTTGGGGGGCTGGGGCATGGCTGCCTCAGGAAGGGGTAGCAGGGGAGGTTAGTGAAAGGGAAGCCTGCATGAGGGACAAGCAGCAAGGTTAGGGCCAAGCAGGTCTGCCAGGATGGTTTCTTGCTCTGCAGGGAAACTGAGGCACAGAGTGATAGATGAACAAGAGGACGTTGTACCCCACAAAGCTGACACCACCCCGGCCCCCCAGCAGCCTTTGCAATGCAAGAACACGGGACGCCCAGGAGGTCTGAGGGGAGGCTCAGCCCCATGCTGCCCCCAGGGTCTCTCCAGATGCTTCTATTAGGGACAAAAGGTGTTGGGGCACTGGAGATGGGCACTTGTCCCTGCAGGGTTTGGCACACAGAACCTGACCACCAGCACCCACCCCACAGCTCCTCCTTGGGAAAGTGCCTGTGGTGCCAGCAGGGCTGGGGGCAGGACTGGGGGTGGATGTGGCCCTTTCCTTGCCCCTCGGGGTTTGAGCCCAAGGCCACAGACAGAGGTGACAAAGGGAACTGCTCAGTCAGAGTGCTGTAAGGGTCCTGCAGCAATGCCAAGGGGACCCCCAGAGGATAAGCACCCAGGGCTGTAACCCCACCAGGAAAAAGTCTCACAACTCATGCCTGCAACCTGTCCCCTGACAGAGCATCCAGGCCAGATACTGGTATGTCCTAGCAAGGTGCTCCTCTCCTCTGCTCCCACCACAGGCAGCCCCAGCCAGGGTCTCAAAGGGAAACTGAGGCATAAGGGGTCAGGAAGAGCAGCTGTGACTGCGAGGCATGCACCACTGCCCCTGCTCCTCTCCCCAGCAACCTCACCTCAGCACGGAGCAAGAAGATGGGATCAGCCAGGGTCTGGCTGTCCCTGATTACCTGGCACTGCCCCATCCCATCCCACCCCATAACTAACCCCTGCGCTTCCCCACATCCAGGCATCACAGATCTGTCCAGGACCTCTCCACTCCCTGAAGCCAGCAGGGGCTGTGAGCAACTGCCCACCAGGAGCCGGTGCCAAGCAGGCAGCACGAGGATGTGGACCCCAGAGGTGGACTGAGTCGGGAGCCAGAGGAGGGTGTGGGCAGGGTGCAGGCAGCCACACAAGACAAAAACCTGCGAGGCCAGGACCGACACACAGCAGACAGACAGACAGACAGACAGGGAGCTGCTGTACTTACAATCATCTGCCATTGAGAGGCAAGCGAAGCAATTGGAGAGAACAACCATGACATGAGTGTCGGTCCCATCCTCCTCAAGCCTCTCCAGCCCCAGCTCCCCCACGGCTGGGTACCCACCCTGGCTGTCCCCCCACCCCCCAGCCAGGAGGGACAGCAGAATCAGAAGTGTCCCCCACACAGCACTCAGTGTCCTCAATGTCCTGCCACCAGCACCAGGTCACCACGAGCCCCCAGGTGGCCCCATCCCAACCTGCCCAGTCCATCCTCACTGTGCCTCTGCCCCAGGGGGACCCAGGTCCAGGCTGCTGGTAGACCCCACTTGACATTTGGCTCTGACACATAGCCCCATGCCACCAACCTGTCCAGCCACCCCCAGAGCCATCCTGGGCAGGCTGTCCCCTGCCATAGGGACCAGCTCAAGCACAACCCTCTCCAAGGACCACTTCCCTACAGCAAAATCACCCAAAAGATCCACGTGTCCATGCCATGGCCATCCACACACCCATGCCACCTCCTCTGCCCTCGGCACAGGGTTTGCTGCCTCCAGAACATGGCAGAACCATACATGGCCAGTAAGGGACAGAGATAGGGACTGGGATGGCAACTGGGACCCAGTGGCACCGGTGTTCTTGCTAGAGTTGGCCAAGGGTGTGTGAGCCTGGCCAGGAGCAAAATGCAGGGCTGACCTCAGCCAGGCTCTGGGCTGTGACAAGGTGCCAGTGAGGTGGTACAACTGAGGGTTGACATGCCAACAAATACACTGTCCTTTAGAGACACAACACAAGGAGTCCCACAGCCCCGGAAAGGTGACACAGTGACTGGTGGTTCTACAGACACCAACTAAGAGCTCTGTGACAGTGACAAAAGCCATGGGAGAGTGACAGAGATAGATTTGTGGCTGGCTCTTGGTGTAACCCTTTCCTGATGGCATAGGTGCTCTGGGAAGCTCTGGGGTGCGTGGCTACGTGCTGGAAGAACAGACACACAGCATTGCAATATGGAGCCTCAAAGCCTGTAGGCAATGTCCCTCTGAGGAAGGAGCATTCCCTGGGCTTTGCTCTGCTCCCCAGGAGACTCTTCAGCCCCTGGCCAAAGGAAGAGTCCAGCCATGCTGCAGGGACAGGCCTCCCAGCCCCCACAGAACCCACAGCTATGAAGACTAATCCCTGATCCCCAGCAGCCCAGCACAGGTGACATGTGGTGGGTCCTCATGCTCCAAGAGCCCTCTGACTCACCACCAGCCACATGGATAGTGCCCAGAGCTGGTACTGCTACCCCAGCTCCAAGGGGACAATGGAGAGAAATGAACCAGTGTCCCCTCCTGGTGACACTTCCTGGGGGTGGCAGGAAGGTCCTTTGGCAAAACCACTCAAGAGGGCTCTGAGCTGAGCCAAGCCCCTGGGTCTCTCCTTGATCTCTTTCCCGCCCATGAGCTGGGGATAGGTTTGGGTAGGCTGCCAAAGTGCCCCTTCTCCGGCATCCAGTGACGCCACCTGGCCAGCAATGTCCCACACTGGCCCAAATAGCCACCTGCATCTCAGCTCCAGGGTCCCTCCATCCTTGGTTCCCCTCCCCATCACTCACCGTCTGGTCAGTGAGAGGGGGCAGGACAATAGTCTTCTCCATCGTGTTCATCACCAGCTTCCAGAGCTCCTTCAGTACCCTCTTCAGCACCGTCTTCTCACAGATCTTAGCAAAGAGTGTCAGGCTGCAGAGAGGGGAGGGGGTTGAAGGTCTCAGCACAGCACCCCCAGTGCCACTCCTTGCCTGGTCACCCTGAACCTGCAGGTCCCCCACACACACTGGGTGGGTCAGGTCCACTGGGAAGGGTGGGGGTCCCTGTTGTCCCCTCCACTTACTTGCTGTCAAGGAGGTCCATGATGGGCTGCAAGACATTGTCAGCATCCTGTGCAACGCTGCTGCAGGTGCTGGCTGGGACATTGCCAGTGCCCTTCACCTGTCCCAGGATGTCGCCCATCTGCTTCACACACTCCTCAATGTGAGGCTGGAAACTGGGGATCACAACACTCATCTCAGCATCCCCCACAGCTGTGCCCAGGACCAGCTTGGTTGAGCAGAGGCCCCAGCTGCAGGTACTGGGCCCCCAAACCTCTCCTTGTCCCACCAACCATGTCCTCTCGCCCATGTGTGTACCTGGTGGCAAAGATTCGGCTCAGCTCATCCAGGACATTGTTGAGTTTCACCTGCAGTTCCTTGAGGATATCACTAGCCTCTGTGTCCAGCTGGAGAAAAGACAGGTTGGAGAAGCCATCAAAGTCCCTGTCCCAGCCCTGAGGGAGGGTCTCTGGACCCCAAATGCCCCCCTGGGGAGGGTAAAGCCCACCCAGCATCCAACATGGTGGGAGAGCAGGATGCCATGAGGTGGGACAGTGTCACCCCAGAAAGGAGAGGAACTGGGGTCTGCTCCCAGCACTGTGGAGCTGGGTAAGGGGATGCACTAGGGACAAGGGACTGATCCAGCCCCTCCACAAGGCTCCCTCCTGGAACCCCCCACTACACACCTCCTTCCCACCCATGGCTTCAAACATCTTCTCAAGCTGGACACGGAGCTGCTGGATGTTGTTCATCAGGATGCAGGGCTGGAGAGATGGGATGAAAAAGGGTGTCATCATAAACAAATGTGTCTAGAAGAGCCACCCAATGCCCCAGGTCTCTCCCACCCTGCACTAGGGGGAGCGAACAGTGACAGCACAAGGACTGCCATGGGACACGGACAAAGGGCAGGACCTCCATCCTGGGGACCAGCTCTGGAGCTGAGGTGGTGGCTGGGTTCACTGTGGGGACAGTCCTGCCTGGCAGCACCAGGCAGGTGGCAAGCAGAAGGGAGATACATCACCACTTTCTCCTTCTCCTTGGAGCAGTATGAGGCAAAATCCTTGGAGATGATCTCAGCATACTGGAGTAGCACATTGCTGATGGTCTGCAGCCGAACAAGGAAGAAGGATGGGTCCCACAAAGACAGCAGTGAAGAAAAGAAAGGAGGAAGAGAAGGTGACCATGAGTCCCACAGCAGTGAAACAACCCAAGACATGGATACAGTCCAGCACCCTGAACACTCTGGTCCTATGGATGTGCCAGGAGCTGTGTGGGCACAGCCCCTGGGAGCCATCTCCAGAACATCTGGTCTCACAGGCAGCTCCATTACCAGCAGAGCTGTGACAGCCCCAGCCATGAAGCCTGCATACAGCTCCCTCCCACACTGCAGTGAGCCAGTGGCATTTAATTAATCTAGATTAATTAACCAATTAGCTCATTAATTAGCTAATGTCTTGTGCTAAAAACAGATGGGGGGGCCCCAGACTCTGTTGTCAGCTCTGTTGGAGCTGTTAGAGGTGGTGCAGACTGTGTCCTGTGCTGCTTCCCACAGCAGGATGGGAGGTGGACCGGGAGCTCCTGGACCAGGGTCCCAGGGGTTCTGCTGGCTTGGCAGCTGCCCACCTTGGCAAATCTTCGCATGTAGTGCCCAACAATCTGGGGGTCAGGGCACTCGAGCTTCTTGATGATCTCAAAGCTCTGGTTGAGCTGGGAGAAGACATCCACCACGGAGCAAGAGAAGAGAGCATGCTCTGATGTCTGCTGGAACTGGAGGAGGGAGACAAAGGGTCAGCAGGAGGCATGGAGGGGAGATTTTGCTTATGTTGCTTCCCCAACACAAGAAGGACATGGAATTGTTGGAGCAAGTCCCAAGGAGGCCATGAAGATGATCCAAGGGCTGAAGCAGCTCTGCTCTGGAGCCAGGCTGAGGGAGTTGGGGGTGTTCAGCCTAGAGAAGAGAAGGCTGTCATGGGGAAGCCTTAGAGCACCTTCCAGTGCCTGAAGGGGCTTCAGGAAAGCTGGGGAGGGAGTTCGGACAATGGCCTGGAGGGATGGAACAAGGGGGGGATGATTTCCAGCTGAAAGAGGGGTGATTGAGATGAGGTCTTAGGAAGTAATTCTTTAGTGTGTGGGTGGTGAGAGCCTGACCCAGGTTGCCCAGAGAAGCTGTGGCTACCCCATCACTGGCAGTGTTGAAGGTTGGATGGGGCTTGGAGCATCCTGGGCTGGTGGGAGGTGTCCCTGCCCATGGCAGGGGGTGAAACTGGATGAGCTTTAAGGTCATGACTTTTACCCTGATGAGAGTACACTGCACACCAAGGCACAAGTCCCTTGCCCCCTGACAGTCCTGTACCTACCCCGTCCTTTTTGTCACGTTCCAGGGCTCCATGCAGGAAATCCCGTGACACCTCTTCATTCTCATCCAGCCACTGGATAACAAAGGGCTCAAACCATCTGGAAAACATCCCAGTCCTGGTGAGACCAGTCACCCCTTGGGCTGCCAGCCACCCCTTCCCAGAACCCTCACAGGCTACACTCACGCCGGGTACTCGGGCACACGGCTCTTGAAGGAGGGCAGCTCGGTGACATACTCATTGTACAGCCACTTCACCTTGAAGTGCAGGTTCATGTAGTCTGCACTCTTGCACAGGCGATGCTTGTCATGCTCTGCACGGGGAGGGAAAGCACGAGGGGAGGTTGCTTTGAGCCTCAAAGTTGGGGGACATCTGCCCCAAGGGCAGCTCTGGGGATGCTGGGGAATGGGGGGAAGATGGAAGAGCTTGGGTGGGATTTTGGCTTGATGAAGGGGTGTCATGGAATTGCTCAGGGTGAGGTGGGAACAGACTGCAGCTCCTGCCTGCTCCCTCCCCTGGCTTGAGGTGGTGTGGGGGGACTCACCCTCCATCGCATACTTCATGTCCTGAGCAAAGAGGTTCCACATCACCTCTGCACTGATCTTCCCCACATTTAGTTCCTGGGGAAACCTGGTGCAGGGAGAAAGCACAAACACAGGGTGGACCAGCCCTCCCCTTGGAGATACATACCCCCCACAGCTCCTCCTGCCTGCCTGCCCCTCTGTAGAATGGATGTTACAACCCACTCCCAAAGGACTAAAGCTGCCTCTGGCACAATGTGGCCACTCCCGCGGGGCACCAAACAGCGTTTGCTGTCCTAGCACCTACTCACTGGTTCAGGCAGGGCGTGTAGGAGTTCTTGTCCTCCTCAATAATGGAGACAATCAGGGTGATGAGCTTGGACCAGAAGTCCAGGTTTTTGATGCTGGGGCCCTGCTCCTCAGGGGGCACCTCACCTTTCTTAGTCTGGAATGACAGGGACACAGCAGAGGCTCCGGTCACCCCACCCACAGGGCTGGATTTGGCAGCTGGGCTAGCGAGGAGGTGGGAGGGTTCTGGGGACACCCCACCCAGCAACCCCTTGTTTGGCCCCCATCTCAACTCCTCAGTGGTGAGGCTCAAATCCTGCCCAAGACTTGGGAATGATTCTGTGGGGGGCTAAGTGCTCTAGAGAGGTAGCAGGAGCATCATGGACAGGGGAGAGAAAAGGTCAAGAGGGGGCAGCGAGGTCCCTCCACATCCCCCTGCATCCCAGCTACACCCCCTCCACGCACCGGGTCTGTCTGGTACTCGCGACTGTACAGCTCATGACAGTTGTTGAAGATGTACTCATAGGTAGAGTTGAGGCAGGCTTTCACACAGTCCTTCACTACCTGGCTGGCTCGTGGGGGGCTCTGTAGCTCCTGGACCTGGATGGGAGGGGAGGTAGTGGCACTGGAAAACACCCGGGAGCTACCACGGGGCCAGTATGACCCCAACCTTGCAAAGAACAGGGGCCAGTGAGGGCTAGGCTCCCCACCAAGGGGTGGGACAAGTGAGCCCCAGCAATACCTTCATCCGAAAGAAGGTGATGCTGGTCAGTAAATCCACTGTGGACTTGAGATCCTGCAGCCGTTCAGGACTGCTGGCAGGGAAGTTGTTCTGCCATAGGGAAAGAAAAGAGCAGAGCTGCACTCAAAACTCTCACAGGGCCAAGCGGAGAGGGGAAAAAGCAGCCACTTGTTTTTCAGACTTCATGAGACAGGTGGGGAAACTGAGGCACCTTACCCGGTACATGGAGAGGTCGATCCGCAGCGAGTTGTGCAGTTGGTCAAGGAGTTTGACAAATCGCTCCTTCTGCAGAGAAATGCCCCAGAGCCAGGTAAATGGGGGAAAGGTGGCAAGGACCACCCCCCTCCCCACTGCCCTTGCCTCTCTCTGTCCCCAGACAACCCAGCTCATCCTTGTACTCCCAACTGTCCTGCTGTCCTTCCTTTCCTTTCTGCCTTCAGCAGAGCCCTGCAGGCAGGCATGGGATGCCCACGGAGAGCAGCGTGTCACAGAATCCCAGACTGGTTTGGGTTGGAACAGATCTTAAAGATCATCTAGTTCCAACACCCTGCCAGGGGCAGGGATACTTCCCACTTGAAGGTCCTTGCTGGTGGCTGGGGCTCGCTGGCATCTGTCGATGGCTCCTGGGGCACACATCGCCCTGCTGGGCATGGGACAGGATTGAGAGGCAACGACATGTGTCACCTTTCCTCTCATTGGCAGGCTGCTTGAGCTGCCATGCCCACTGGAACACCTCTGAGCTTGGGTTCAGGGCAGGAGCAGGGAGAGGGTGTGCAGGATTGTGCTCTTGGATTGAAGCTTGCAAGGATTTCAAGAAAAAAGGGCAGGGAAAGAGCAGATGGGTTCTTGCAGCATTTGCCCATCTCCAGAGCTGAGCTTCTTGGAGCCAAGGCCACAGCGGCCCCAGGAGCTGCAGGCCTCCAAGGGATCCATGCTCACCTGACCAGGCTGCATGGAGGGATGGGACCTGCCCTGGGCAGTCAGTCACCAATGGGGCTCAGTGGCTTTAATTCAGTTCAGCCCAGCACCCATGAGGAAGCATGGGCAGGAAGATGCAAAGGTTCGTGTCAGGGCTGATGGCAAAGCATCCAACCTGTCCCAAAACGCTGTCGTGAGGCATTTCACTTTGCATTTTTACTGTGGAAGGGGCCTTTGCATGACTTCATGGTCGCCTCCAACAAGAGCCTGGGGTTCCCACTACAGCATTGGCTGTAGCAGGTCAGGGCTGCCTGGGAGAAGCTTCCCCGGGGACAAGGACAAAGAGACAGGATGGGGCAGTGAGTCCCATGCCCGCCTGGCCATGGCTTGGCCAAGCCCTCAGTCTGCGCTGGAGACCGCAAACCTTCAGCGCGCTGGAGACGGCAAAGCCAGGCTCCGGGCCGAGACCATGCGTCCCCAGCACCGAACGGCTGCAGCGCTTTAAAACTGGACACGGCGGGAACTCGGGGTTAAAGCGACAACACGGCCGGGCACTTTAGGACCCAACCTTAGGCTCTCTAAAAAAAGAGAAAGAAACAAGTTTTTAAAAGCCTCCACGTTATGAGATAAAGGCGCTTTTTTTTTTCCCATAGTTTCCTCCTCCTGCTTGACCCGGAGGCTTCTGGGAGGTGAGCTCAGTCCTGGCTGCAGCCCTGGCTACCCAGCACGTCTCCTGACCTAGGGCTGGACACTGATCCTGGCTGGCCCCATGAGAATCCAGAGCAGCCGCACACTGCCTCCAGGATGACACAGGGCAGCCAGGGTAAGAGCTCAGCCCCTCCTCACCCAAGTCCCCAAGGGCACATCCAGCTCTGGCACAAACTCTCCTTCTTGACACCCATGGGTCCTGGCACAGCTGGGTGAGTTTGTGGCAGTGCCGAGGTGTGTCCAAAGTGCACTGAGCTGTGCAAAACTCCCGGCAAGATGCAGGGGTGGCTCCTTGCCACCTTGCTTGTGATTTTCCCTCTCCTGCTCAGTATCCCAGCCCACTCCCGCTCCAGGCATGGTTTTCCCATAATAATTTGGCAAGCAAATTTAGACCTCCCAAGAAGGCAGCGGCTCTTTTCCTTCCTGAAAAATGGGAGCGGGATGAATTTTGAAGGGCAAACAGGGGCTAATCCCCCTGCTGCCTGGCTGCAACTTGAATTGGGGTGTTTTGCACAGCCCTTTTTTTACCCCAAGCCCCCCACCCCCTCCCAAGAGAAGAGAGAGAAGAAGGAAGAAGTGTTTACGCACCATCGGACTTACCCCGAAATTGGAGGCGGCAAAGCGGTCGGAGGCTGAGACATTGGTGGAGGCCGTGGTGTGGGCATAGTAGGCGTTGATGTTGGCTAGCAGGGTGCTCATCACAGCTGGCACCCCTGGGCACATGTATTTGGAGGAAAGACAGGCAAAATGCCTGCAGAGAGGGACAGAAGTTGAGGGAAGGCGGCCACGGTAGGGCTGACTGTAGGAAGGGATGTGGGATTTCTCTGAAGTGACATCCAGGGGCAGTGAAGTGAGAAGTGCTGATCTCCTTTTGTGACCAGCAAAAGAACATAAGGAAATGGTGTGAAGCTGTGTCAGGGGGAGTTCAAATTGGACATTTGGAAAATTCTTCACTGAAGATTCTTCACTGAGAAGGAGGTCAGTCACTGGGACAGGCTCCCTAGGGATATGGCCACAATACCAATCCTGGGAAAACTCAAGGAGCATCTTGATGATGCTTTTAGTCATACAATTTATTTTCAGGTAGTCTTGTGAGGAGCAAGCAGTTGGACTGAATGATCCTTATGGGTCCCTTCCAACTTGCAGTGCTCTATGATTCTGTGATTTGGGGTGCAGGCATGGAGAAGGAGAGAGAGGGGTGGAGGGGTGGAGGGTGAGCTAGGGGAGGCCAGTGGCTGCAAATGGCAGCAGGGGAGGAAGATGCCAACAGCGACCCCCCCAACCCTCGGCTGGCACAGCCCCTTCAGTCAGGACAGAGGGAGAGGGACTCACGTCATGGCCTGGTAGATGGACTCCACCCCGTAGCGCATGGCAAACTCATCCACGATCTCCTGTGCTGTCTCATCAAAGTACACCTTCCAGGCATCATCCCCCTTGGCATCGGGGATCTTCACCACTCCATTATTTTGCAAATCCGTGACAAAATGAAACAGGTTCTGAAGGTACAAATGAGTCCTGTCAGAACCCCAGGGCTGGTAGTGGCATGGTGGGGTTGGGGCCATGCCCCCCACGGCTACCTGAGCTGCTCACCTCATGCAGGCAGGTGTACTGCACATGGTAAGGCGCCACCTTCTCCTCCCCTTTGATCTCCACACTGATGTGTAGCCGGATGGCTCCTGACACAGCAGATTTGTCTGTCCGCTTGTCTGTGGGGGCACAGGGAGAGAGACGAGATGTGAGGCTTCCCCAGAGCAATTCTGTTCACTCTCAGACCCAAAAAGGGGCAGAGGGCTCTGGCCCTGGGGTGGCTCTCGGGGACAGGGGTGTGCCCAGCACCGAGTGCCCAGACAGGGGACAGTGACACCAAGGCATTGCAAAAAGGGACTTGGCCAGATATCCAGGTAGTACAGAGATGCGGTCTCTCCGTACCTCAGTTTTCCCTTTCCGGACCTCCTACGGGAAGGATTTGGAGAATGACTCTGGGAAAACACTTGCTGCCAACGGCTTTTGATGTTACCTGTTTTTAGCAGCAGACCCTACACTGACACACTGACAGCCTTCAGGGCAGGGCTGGCAGCGTGTACCCCCAGTGGAGCAGGGCTGGGGGTCCCAAACCACGTGGGCTGTACCAGGGCAGTTGTTTACCGAGGTTGTACCAGACGTCCATCTCCCCGCTCAGGGTCCGGACCTCAATGATGGTCTGGCCCAGGAAGTCATCAGACTCTCTCTTGAAGCGCTGCTTGACACGGGACTTGATGTCATCATCTTCATCCCAGACACGGACCTTGATGCGGTCAGAGGAGTTATGGCACTCACTGGGGAGAAGGGAAAAGCCCTGGGATGAGCAAGGAAACCTTTCTAGCCTCTCCCTACCCACTTCCCAAAATTATAGAGAACATCCCAGGACTGGGCAGGAATTGGGAAGAGAGAAGATGTGGGGGGCCTGACCCTCCCTGGGGTCTCTCTGCTCTGTACCCTGGCAGCCCCAGCACAGCCTGGATCAGCCCCCACTGCTGGGAGCCAAACCCTCCATGGCAGAAAACCAGCAGTCCCAGTGACCCTAGCAGCTCCCCTTCCCTTCAGCTGGGGCACAATGAAGCCCCAGGGCACTCCACACCACCCTATAGGGCCGTGCTGACAGCTACTTCAACACAGCACAACCACAAGCACTCAGGAAAGGGAATGAAGGGTCCAGGGGTGAACTTACAAATGGAAATTCTCCTCCCAGACTGGGTTGAGATTGCCATAGATAGTTTTAGTCCTTTTTTTTGTCTTTCCAACCTGGACAGTGACATAGGGGTCACTGGAACCTGTCTTATCCTTTGCTTGCAGGCCCTGGGCACAAACAACTGCAGCCCAACGTGACATAGCCATCATTCCACCCAAGGTACACACGTGGCACATGCAGCAGAGAGAACAGACAGAGAGAGAGGAGTCAGGGCCACAGCCACCCCATGCTACTCCAACAGACACCCTGGGTGCCCCCACAGAGCCCCTGAGGGTGAACTCACTTTGCAGGAGGGGGGTTGGAGCACCCAGAATCCTCCTGCAAGGGCACAGCCAGATGGCCCCTCACAGCACAAGGCGTGCTGTGCCAGACACAGCCAACGCCTACCTGTGATGCTGATCTTTGCTGACCATTTAGAGGTTCCATCCAGGACACTCTGCTTCACTGCCTTCATCTGCTGTGTGTGCGTGGTCTTGGTGACTCCAAATACCTCCTGGATCAGTTCAAATATCTCTGGCTTGTTGCGCTCCCGGATCTTCATGCGGTCCTTGAGCACCATGATGATATTCTGGGTCCGGTCCTCTGCTCCGTGCTTGGAACTCTTCTCTGCTGCCCCTGGGAGAGGACAGCAAGGGTGAGACCAGGAGGGCAGGCAGCATTCAGGAGAGAACTGAAAGCTCCCCAAGCCCATCATGCATGAATTAATTCAAACCTGGAGAGGTCTACACCCTGCCCAGGACAGATATGCCCCACTCACCACTCCCCCCCACAGCACAAAGCAGGAGATCCAGGTCTCCCCAGCCCACTCCCTCTTCCCTCTCCAAAATGAGAAGGGATGAAGGTAGCAGGCAGCAGCTCCTTACGCTGCAGGCAGTCGGCATTGAGCAGGTCCTGGCACTTCTCATGGCATTTTACACCACACTCAGCACAGCGCATGCCCTGCCGGGCAATGCCCCAGAGCAGTCCCTCGCACTCGTAGCAGTAGGTGGGGGTGGTGGCCGTCCACACCTCGAAGTTGTGAGGCGTTGTGCAGGAGATGGGGTACACTAAGGCTTGCAGGGTCTTCTTGTAAACATGGTTTTTCTGTGCAAGGACCAAAGGAAGGGGGAGGAGAGCTCAGGCCCCATCCATGGACAAAGTCATTGCTGGGTGTGGAAAAACCAGGCAAAGGACAAACACCACCCCACAAGAGCATCCTGGCTGCCACAGCATAGCAGGAGGAGGATGCTGGTGTGGTGCCTCCTTGCCTCCATTTCTGCCCCAGCCAGTGGAGCTCAGCCCTCCAAACCCCTCCGCCCCAGCACCTACCAGCTCCTCATTGTTCAAGGTGCTCGAGGCCAGAGCAGATGTGATTCCCGCTTTCCTGGACTGGACCAGGGACTGTGGGGAAGAAACACATTTCTCAGATCTGAAAGACCAGCATCTGTCCCTCCCATGCTCACTTGGGGTCTCGGTGGCCATAAAACACCCAGGATGTCACTCAGCCCAGAGAGGGGTGAGTGCTGGCTGCAGAGGCTGGCAGCAGGACAGATCCCCCATCCAGCCCCCCAGGATGCAAAGCACCTCCCCGCTGTTCAGTAGGACTGGAAGTTGAGCAGCTCATGACATTCCCAGTCCAGCCTCAGTGGGGCAGTGCTTCTTGAGGTGTGTCTGAGACCCCAGTGACATCTGAGTGGAGGGCACTTACCATTGCCTAGGGGCAGGCAGGGCCAGCAAGGGAGGAATAGAAAGTTGTTAGTGCAAGAGACTTCCCAGCAGAGCAAGTTCTGGCCCCCTCCCTGCCTAAACGAGTGGGAATCCAAGCAACACCAACCCCTCACCTGGCCAGTTCAATCACTGGGCTTCCCACCCCTAGCCACAGCCAAATCCCGGCAGGGAAAGGCAGCAGGACCCCCAACCTCTGCCCACACCATCACCACACTCACATCCCAACCCTCCAACACTGACACAGCACAGTGCAGAAGCATCAGCAGCTGCCTGAGCGGACTGGGGGTGGGGGGCACTGCGGTCGGGGGCAGCAAGATGGGGGGTGGACAGCGTGATGGGAGAGGGGTAGACAGGTATGGGACAGGATGGAGGCACCCTGGGGAGGGCACAAGGTGTAAAGAGAGAGGGGAGGAGGCGAAGGTCACCTAATTCTGGGTGCCAAGGGTGTCTGGTTTCCAAAACTGCTGCCTCTTGTCACCAAGGGGGGTGACAGCTGAGTGACCCTGTGCAGTACAGCCTAGGGGTGGATGGGACCCCAGCATGGAGACTGGGTGGTAGTGGTACAGGGTGACAATGGTGGGGATAGGAGCACAGGGGCTGTGCAGCTCAGGAAAGCTAGCACTCGCCTCCTCTGGTGCACAGCTTCATCTGCCCAGCACCAGCACAGCCCAAGCTGGGGGGTTGTGGCAGGAGGGATGGGAAGGGACCGGGGATGTGGAATGGAGAAAAATATGGAAAACCAGACACAGGCCCAGCAAGCCCTGGGCTGATGCTTGGTGTAGGGACAGGACCCTGGAGCTCCGTTAAAGAGAAGCACCCTTGGGTGGGGAGAGCCCAGCTGTGCCATCCTCACAGCTCACCACAGCCGGGAGATCCCCAGAACAGCCAGGGACACCCTGGATCCCTGCAGCAGGGCTGGAGGAGGCTGAGCAGGGCTGTCTAGCAGCACCCAAGGGTGCTCTCTCTTTAACCCCTCGGACTGCGCTCACCAGATCGCTGACTAGAGGGAGAGATTTGCGTCCACGCTTAATGTCGGGCATGCTGTTAATGCAGCGCAGAAACCTGACTGCCGCCCCGCTGCCGCCAGCAACGGCCAAGCCAGGCCAGAGGAAAGAAAACAGAAAACATAAGCCATGTTAGAGGCGGGTGGGAGCAGGGCACGGGCGCCCAGCGGGGCACAGCAGGAGCGAAGCCGGCAGCTGTGGGGTGCAAGGCGTTAGGAGGAACCTCACCAAATCGCTAACTAAGGGGATGGGTTTTCGCTTGCGTATGTCCGGCATGCTGTCTATAATGATCAGCCCACCACCAGGCCTGCAAGAGAGACGAGAGTCAGCAGGGAAGGTGGAAACTGAGGCATGGTGGAGTCCCCCTGCTATTGCCCCAGGTTTGCTGGGAACTTGGTGGACAGGCCTGGTGCCTACCTTTGGGGCTCCCATCCCCACCAGCTCCCCAGCTGGGGCAGGGATCACCAGACTGAAAACTGTGGGGGCAAAGGGATTCTGGCAGAGAACTCCAGTTTTTCCCACGTGACAATATTTTGCTTCAGTTAGTGTGACAGTGAAACGCAGAGAGGAGCCAGCCCAGTTGGCTGAGTCAGCTTTGGCTTTGCATCTGGGTTGGGGGAAATGCTGCTCAGCAGCCTCTGCCTGCATCAAAACCTCGGGGTGATCTGGTGGGTTCTGCAGGGAACCTGACAGGTTCTGCCTGAGCTGCCTGTGAGGGCGAGATGGGGTGAAACCCACAGCTCAGCCAGCTGCAAGCTCATGGCTTTCCACAGTACCTCTCAAGTCTCAGATTACAGGAGAGAGGAGGCAGCTGCCACCTCAGATCTGTCCTTTCCCAACCCACTCACCTTCTTGCTCTCCCCCTTGGCAGGGACTCTCAGGGACATGGAGTGGTGGCATCTCTGCTGGCTCCTCCAAAAGCACCACGTGACCAGCATTCAGTCCAAAAATCTGCCCCTGCTCCCCACATGCCCACAACTTGGCAACACTTCCCCATGCCAGCTGCCCCACAATGAGATCATTAATCACATCCTAATGATGAGGGGAGAGCCACCCACAAGACCCCAGCAAGGGCAGAATGTATCCCCCCATACTCACCCGCCTTTGAACCACAGTGATTTAGCTTCTCCATCACCTTCCCCACGGGCCTGCAAGACACAGGGAAGGCATCAAGGGTGGATTTTGCTCCCCAGGGGCGGGTGCTGCTGGCGCCCAAGCTCACAGCTGGCACCCACAGCACTGGGGAAGCAGGTTTAGGGTTTGCAAGGTGGGAGGAGAATAGCATGTTCCTAAATCGGGGGGGGGCCTTGCCAGCAAAGAGCTTGCACAGATAATAAAGTATCTTTGAGAGGCTGAGCTGGGTGGGCTTGCGGAGAGGGCCTTGGGTGGCAAAGCAGAGGGGATGGCTGCAAAAATTCTGGGTTCCAGGGATAGAAGCAGCAGTGCTGGAAAAGCTCAGCAAGTCTGCAAGGACCCAGAGGCACATGTAGAGAAGTGCAGGGACATGGCAGAGCACGGGGTACACCAGGCGTGTGCAGGGAGCCTGCTGGGCCACCTCCCTTTGCAGGGCGAGGGGTTACTCTAAGGGAGAAAGAAGGAAAGCGAATTGTCCCTCCCTGGCAAGGCAATCCCTGCACACACCCCCAAAGACACACTGGGGAGCACACAGGAGGCTGGGCAGGTCCTGTGCTTACCTGCAGGCAGGCTACAGCCCTTCCCTGTGGGAAAGGAAGACACGGGTGCAAGGGCCATGGTGGTGGGCAACTGAAAAGAGAAGCGGTGGGGAGGGGAATCGAAGCCCCAGGGGAGCGAATCCAGAGCCAAAACAAAAAGAAAAGATGGAGGATGGAGTCTAAAAACAGAACAAAAAATTGTCAGCTCAACACCGGGGAGAGGCTGGGGGAGGCTTGCAGCAGCACAATGCATGCAGCACACACCAGGGCGGGGGGGGGGAAGGTCCTCAGTGCTCACTGCCCCTTGGGGGGTCCCACTGCCCTCAGGGTGTGGGATGTCCATGAGAGCAGATGTGTCCAGTAGATTCCCAGGCCCAGGAAGGGGCTGTGCCCCCAGCCCAGTGTGGGGGACCAGGGCTGGGGAGCCAGGGGGTGCTCACCTCTTGCAGCTGCATGCAGACCTTGTTGAAGGCTCTCAGCCAGTTGGCTTTGGCTCGTGCTTTGGGGTCCTGCACCTCTACCTCTGCCTGCTCCCTGCAAGTATACACACCTCAAATCACCCCCCAGCACAGCACCAGGGAGTGGGGGACAGCCCAACATGCTGGGCAGGACTGGAAAAGGTTGCCCAGAGAAGCTGTGGCTGCCCCATCCCTGGAAGTGCTCAAGGCCAGGTGGGATGTGGCCCAGAGCAAACTGGTCTGATGGGAAGTGTCCCTCCTCATGGCAGTGGGATTAAGACTGGATAGTTCCTCCCAACCCAAACCAGTTTGGGATTTGATAATTCTATGACTGAGGCTGCAGTTTAGGGACCCATATGGGTCTTGAGCCAGTGTGGCCATAGCAAAAAAACATTCTTGCTAGCAGGAAGGACTCTAAAAAGGCCCATTCCAGGTCCCACTGGAAAGGGCAGCAAGGGTCAAGGTAGAGCAATGGGAAGAAGACAGGAGTTCCCCCTCCCTCTGCCTTGGGCACCCAAATGACATGGAGGGATCACTCCAGGAGCAGGGCACTGCTGCTGACACAAGCAACAGGGATTAAACATCCCTCAGCCCTCAGTGTCCTCACAGGACATCCTCTGACTGCTCCCACCATGCTGGAACCTCCTGGGATCAAGAGCTGTGTCTCAGAGCCCTGTGTCTCAGAGCCCAGGAGGACCTGCCATCCTGGACATGCAGATTGTTGTGGGTTTGTTGTTTTCTTTTCTTTTTTTCTCCTCTCTTGCAAAATCAAGACACAAAGAAAATAAAACCTCCAAAAATCCCAGCCCCAGAGAGAGCCTGGTACGAGGTGACACTGGAGATGAGTTCCCAGAACCAGGCTGGGATGAAGTTGTGGGGAGCTCAGGAGACAGACCTGACCAAAGCAGCCCCCTGGGGCCTTGCCTGTGCTAATATGTGGTCCCCAGCACTAATCTGGGGTTCTCAATGCTAATTTAGGGCTCTTGGCACTAATCTGGGATCCCCAACAACAAACCCATAGTCTCCAGTGCCCAATGCGTGACCCCTGAGCCCTCTGCCTGGAGAACAGGCAGCACAGGCAGACATGAACTTTGGCCACCTTCACCAGGACTCTAGCCAGCCCTTGGGCCTAAATACTTATTTAAAAAAAAAAAACAAAAAAAAAAACCTTGTTACACATTATTTTGAATTAGAGATTAGAGATCCCCAACTCTGGTCTATAATTTAAACTAAATAAAAGACCAGTAAAGCCCATTACACTTCCCCTCTGCCACAGCTGTGGTGCTCACCAGGCCATGTGAAAGTGGATACACTCAATAACTAAAGGCAGAAACCAATATATGAATTATTCACATGCTATACCGGGGATCTGGCCACCAAATCATTCATCTGCACAGCACAGGAATCCAGGGATGAGCTTTTGCCAGTGGTTTAGGGAGAGGACTGACTCCTGTGAAGGAAATTTTCTCCTCTGACCATGCTGAGCTCCAGGTACCCTCTCCACCCAGGGATCCAACAGCTTGAGCCAGAGAGGAATCACAGCCCCAAGCTCCCACTTTCCCCCTCCCAGGTTATAAATCTGCACCCTCAGCAACCCTGGCGGGATCCTGAATGCCCTGAGTTCTACCTCTGCTTAGCAGGGCCTCGATGGCTGGGCCAGGGCAGAGTGCCCAAGGAGGGTGGTCAAGGTGGGCTTCCCCCTCCTCAATGCCTCAGGCACCTAGAAAAACCCCAGACATGGCAGCAGGCACCTGGCACTGCCCCTTGGCTTCACCAGCACCAGCCACCTCCAGAGCATCCTTGGTCTCCCCAGGCACAGGGCCATCCCAGGGACAACATCTCTCCTACCTCTCAGCAGTCTCCAGGGGCTCAGGTTCAGGGGCCATCTCTAGCTTGGGGGTCTCTTCTGCTCCCTTCTGGGCCTGGAGGGTCTCTGGGGTTTCCTGGGGGGTTTCCTCCTTCCTCTCCTCCTTTCTCTCCTCCTTCCTTTCCTCCTTCCTCTCTTCTTTTCTCTCCTCTTTCCTATCCTGCTGTTGCAGCTTTGGTGGTGGGACCAGCTGGGGTTGCTGGGGTGAGAGCTGCTGCCCAGGGGGTTTCTGCAGGGGGGGGTAAGCATCCTGCTTGGGGGCTTCATAGGTGTCCTGCTCCTGCAGGTCCTCCTCCTGCTCCTCCTCCTTGGAGTAGCCTTCCTCATTCTCGCTGTAGTCCTCATTGAACTCATCCTCCTCTTCCTCCTCCTCCAGATAAAGGTCATCATCCTCATCTTCCTCCTCCCAACGGGGAGAGTCCTTGTGGTAGCTGACAGAGCTGTGGCAGGAGTGGTAGGAGTCTCCATCCCGCTCATCCAGCTCCGAGTCCCGCAGGCTCTCGTTCTCAAAGTCCTCACTCAGCTGGGAGCTGCCCTGGCTCAGCTCAGCCGACGAGGCATAGCGGCTGCTCCCTGTGGGGCTGCAGGGATGAAGAAGACAAAGCCAGAGCTCCAGTGGATCCACAGTCAGACCAGCCAGAACCCCAGGGTCCCTGCACTGCCAGCGGGCACAGCCCCAGGTCAGCATTATCCCCCTCAGCTCAGAACTCATCAAATTGTTTTGGTTGGAAAAGCCCTTTCAGATCATCAAGTCCAACTGTTCCTCCAGCACTGCCCAGTCCCCTCTGCCCCATGTCCCTCAGCACCACATGTCCAGGGCTTTGAAACCCCTCCAGGTATGGGGACTCCACCCCTGCCCTGGGCAGCCTGGGCCAGGGCTGGATAAACAGGGCATGACCAAAGGGGACCCAGGAGATGGGGTGTGCTGGGACTGGCCCCCCCCAGGCTGGGACATCCAGAGGGCTCTGACCTACCTACCTGTGCCTGGGCTGATGTGGGGACATGGGAGATGGTATCTGTCTCCTTGGTCCACCCCTGCCAGAAGCAGGGGGCAGAGCACAGCCAGGAGCACCCCCAGCCAGATCCTGCCCCCCATTTCTGCCAGACACCCCATCCTGCCCCAGACCTGCACATCTGCCACCCAATCTCTGACATCCCAGTGCTCCCTGTAGACCTCCCAGGCACACCCTCTCCCCTGAACCACATCATCCCTGCCCAGGGTCCCCTCTCCAGTCCTCCTGCCAGGACAGTTTCCTTCCCACCACCCCATCTGCCCCGCCTGGACCTTCCTGCATCCCCCTCTTGTGGCAGTACAGAGGGGTCCTTGTGCCCCAGGAGAGGATGGGGACAGGAACAAGGACAAGGTGACCACAGGGTTCTGTGGGGAGAGGCTGACATAAGCAGACACGCAGACAGAACATGGACATGCCTAGGAAGAGGCCTACACCACGTCTCCAGCACCAGCAGCGAGGACTCAGGGGTGGGCAAGGGGAGAAGGGGACAAGGTGAGAGGATGGGCAGAGTCCTGGGCCCACAGTGGCAGAGAGCCAGGGGACATGGCAGGGAGGAACGTGCTGGGGATGCCCACGCTGGTCCCAGCAGGGAGGGGCACTGGCATCATCCAGGTACCTTGGGAAGGTGACTTGGGGCACAGGGGTGCAGGAGTCACAGCTCATGCCTGGAAACCCCTCAGCTTCCTGGCCTGATACTGACCTGAGCCAGAAGAGGAGCCCTTGGCACATGACAAGGGTCCCAAATCACTGTATCAGGCTTTTGCCCAGCCAGGTGCTCCTCACCACAGAGGGTGGCATTTGAGTCCCCAAGCTCCATCTCTCTGGCACGTGGGAGAAACTGGCTGCTGGTGGCTGTGCTGGCCAGCAGGACCAAAGTGCCTGGGTATTGACCCCATGGGCAGGGACACAGCATCCAGCAGGGACACCGTGGGGCCAAGGGACATCTGGAGCATGCCAACACTGCTTCTCTGCACGGCAGGGAGAGGGGAACCCTGCGGCAGTACCAGGCCACCCTTGCTGGGGGACTGGTGTTGGCCTCACCATGGCTTGCAAGGACCAACCACAGCACTCTGTGACGGCACACGGCACGCAACGAGGTAGTGACCCACCTATCCGATAGGTCTAGGGACCGCCTGCTCTCAAGGGAAGGCTGGCGGCTGGTCCGCCTGCTCGACTCGGAAGCGGACTCAGCGTCACCACAGCCGTTTGTGGCAGAGTAAACCCTACCATAGCGTCTGCCAGGGAGGAGAGGAAGATGATGAGCAAGGTTCCAGGCATCACATCACCGCTGCCACCCGCCACGCCCTGGCATCCCCTCCACTATAAGGAGGCCGGCAGGGAGGCTCTGGCACCTTGGGCTGGATGTTGATGAGGAACCTGGCAGTGCTGCCACCATGGGGATGAAGCACCAGGCAGGTGTCCCTGTCTGCAGCTCTGCCTACAGCCATGTCTCCACCCCACCAGCTCTGGACTGCTGGGGGCTTGAGGGTCCTGAAGCCCGTGAGGGTGATGACCCAAAAGGGATGGAAAACTTTTCAGTGAGAAGAAAAAGCTTGGGACTGGCAACATCCCACCCTGCCTCACCTCAGCATCCTTCCCTCTGTCACCCACCATCCCCGACATCACCCTTGGGATCTGCTGGTCTCTGCCACCAGGTCAGGGGGAGATTGAGAGAGCAGGTCCCCTAGGGGGGCTGGCAGTACCTGATGGGACGATGGTCCGAGTAGTCCATCTCATAGCTCTGCATGGAGTCAGTGTAGGAGTCATGGGAGCTCTGCTGCTGGTGCCTCATGGGGTACTGGTGGACAGAGGCATTGGGCTGGGAGGTGGTGTAGTAGGGTGGGGGGATGCTGTTGCTGGTCTCGCTGCGGTAATCACTGTCCCGGTCATCCACAGTGCTGTCAGGGTCATCATCTGCAAGGGGTCACAGTGAGCAGGACAGGGGATCGCTTGGCCGCTGCTGGAACCAGGGAGGCCCCAGCCCAGCACAGCTACTGCCACCACTGTGTCCCCACCTCTGTGGGACTGGGTTGGGGAGATAGACCCAGGAAGGGATGAGGGACAAGGTGTTCTCCTCTGCAGGGAGGGGTTTGGGGGATGAGGGGAGAGCAGAGGGGGAAAACGGGCTATAGGGAAGGGAGAAGGGGAGGACAGGATGTGGGGAACCTCTCTCTGCCCCACCCGTGTCCTGCCATAGAGGCAAAGCCCAAGCTGCTCATTGCCACCAGGGCACCATGAGGGCACAGAGCCTCAGAGTGTCCCCATCAGTCTGCAGGGACAGCCCAGGACAGGGCACTTGGTGCCTCCATCCTCACCCAGCACAGACCCACAGTGTGAGCCACAGGCTGGAGCAGAGTCCCAGGTCCCCTGAGTCCCAGACTACAGCACAGCACCTGGGGACACCAGGCTGGGAGGAGAGGAGGGGACAGGATACTTACTCTGCTGTTCTCCCCAGCCAAAATAATTCCAGTTGCCTACAAAAAAAAAAAAAAAAGGGGGGGGGGGGGGCAGAGACAATGAGGATGGAGGCAGCTCCAGGGCAGCAGAAGGATCTGCCTGGGAGGAACCAGCCAGCATCTCCCAGGCAGGGTGGCAACAATCTGCGCTGGGCTCAGTGTCCCAAGATGGGCTAGGGACAACACCCAGGATGGGGCACATTGGCACTGAGCCGTTCTGGGGACAGGGGCTGAGGCTGGGCACAGTGACATCAAGCTATGCCTGGGACAGTGCTGGGCTGTGCATGGCCCTGGTCCAACTAGAGGAGAAGCAATTGAGGTGTGGGTTGGGACAAACAGAGCTGCCACCCCAAGTCTCCCAGACCCCTCTGCTGATGCCTCCACTGAGAACCCCCCTTGCCAGCCTGGCTGCCCCTCACCCAGGGGACTGTTTGTACCAACCCCATTGCTGTACCTCCCACCCCTCCCTGCTACAGCTCAGCCCCACGGGAGAGCTCACACACGGCAGGGCAGGGAGACAGCACAGAAACACTGACACAGAAGGGAGGATGAGAAGGGGAACAGGGACAGGGGGGACACTGGGGTCCAGCCACCCCAAGGCAGCCATAGACCCCACTCCAGTAGGGGCTGTGGGGTGTCCCACAGCAGGGAAGGGACAGGGCAGCACTCACAGCACTGGGAGCTGGGAACAGGCAGAGGCTTTTCCTGCTCCTCCTGGAAGGAAAACTGGAGAGAGACAGGCAGGTGAGGTCTGCCCACTCCTGCCTAGTCCCAGCCCCAACTCAGCCTAGACTTACATCATCCTGGTCCCTCATGGCATTCAGCTGCTCCAGCTTCTTGGCCCAGTACCTGGCCTCCTCCTCGGGGATATCTGCGCAGGCAAAGTGTTGGTGCACAAACACACACACAGCCTCATTCAAAAAACAGGCCCCCAGCTTTTGGGCTACAGGATCAGACATCAACTCCCCAGCCCCATGAGCATCCCTGGGGCAGGGGGAAAGGCAGGGTGGTCCTGAGGTGCCCAGGGATGGTACCCACCCAGTGGCAGCTCGAAGCGGGTGTCAAGGAGGATACGGTGGAAAGTGGGGTCCTTGGTGCCTGAAATCTCATTATCGGTCATGATGACCTGGGAGTCAAGTGTGAGCCATTCCCCAGGACCCTCCTGTGAGGCAGAAAAGGGGGTGAGAGAGCTGCTGGGATTCCCCTCTCCCCAGCCCCACAACCCCCTGTTCACAGCATCCCACCCCAAGAAGGGTCTTCTCCAAGCAGGGCTGGGGACAGGCTCTGTTCCCAGGGAAGGACAGTTGGGGGGGGGGCTGTATGTGCCTCCAGGTCCAGCAGGGGTTAGAGGTGCCTGGCTCCCTACCTCATTGGACTGCCGGATGGTGCGAAGAGGGATCCACACCGTCCCCACCATGGTGTCCCAGATTAACCCCTTGTTCCACACCTCCACAGTCAGCCCCAGGTCCAGACGGTTGATCTCACTGGGGATGGGGAAGAGGCAACAGGTCACACCTTCCCCTGCCCCCCCAAAGCCCACCCCAGGAATCAGCTGAGCCTTCAGGGATGGGGCCAGGGGGAGCACTGGCAGTGGGGGACATCCCCTGATGGGGAGTGGGGGTCCCAGGTGTCCCCTGGACACTCACAACATGAAGTCCTGCTCCCAGGAGGGCAGGTTGCCCCGCACTGCAATGGTTGTGCTCTTGACATTCTGCACCTTCAGCGTCACGTAGGTGTTAAACTTCTCTGTGGGAGCAAGAGAAGGGTGAAATAGCCCCCAGTGCCCCCCTCAACCACACCCCAGCGTGTGTGCATGTGTCTGTCTGTCTCAGACAGCCCCCCACTGCCATCCTCCGGTGGAGTTACCCCCCCACTGGTCTTAGCACCCTAGCCCCAGTCTGCTGAGCAGGATGGACCCTGCTGCTGCCAGAGGAGCCCTGGCTGTGAGACCCCCCAGTCCAGGCTCCCCCATCCTGTCGAGGACACCCCCATCTCAGCATGTACTCCCTCCCCTCACTTGCCAAATGATGCCGAGCCTGGGGTCCACTTGCCACCCCCTGCCCCTCCTCTCATGCTGTCCCATCCAAGCAGCCCAACAACCAGGCCCCTTTCCCCAACCCCCCTGAGAGGGGGGGAGAGGGGGGACGGCACGCGAGGGGCGGTGCTGCTTACCTTGGGGCCCGTCGAACTTGGCTTTTTTAACTGTAAGAAGAGAAAGGGAAGGAAAAGGTTCAGCCTGAGGAATCGTAGCAGGGTGCCAAGGGGGTAGAAGGACCCCAGCCCTGGCCACCCCCCGTAGATGCAAGGATGGGCAAGCCGGTGGGATCCTTCCTAGTGGTGTAAATCAGGAGTCCCCAGTGCCAGGCACGAGGGAGGGGACTCGGGCAGGAGTTGGGAGTGGGCACCAGAGGGCCCCCACTAAAAGAGAAAAACCCTGCTACTTCAGGGTAATTTGAAACGTCTCACTGCACCCCCAAAAGACCATCCTGCCTCTGCTGGGGGGGTTAACCACCCCCGCCCCCTCTTCCGAATTCAGATCCAGGTGAGCAAACAGATGAAATTACCATAGCGGAGATGGGCGGGAAGGGGGCGGAACATCCTGGCTCCAGTCCTGCCGCCCCTCCCCCCAACCCCGATGGCTTAGTTGAGGCTCAGCGATTTCCTACCCCGGGGGGGAGGTGGCGTCCCTCGCCTCACGACAGCCCCAGGAGAAGTGAACCCGCTCCCCTGCAACAGGGATCTCCCAAACGCCCTCCCATAGACTCCCAGCCCTATTTCCCTTCGGAGGGGGCACCAAGGGGCTGGTTCCCATCTTGCCCATTGGGGTGGGAGTTGCTGCGGTTGGTTCGCATCCTGCTCAGCACCTCAGGAACAAACCCCCCTCCCCTCCCCCGATCTTCGCCAAGCTTTACACAGGGGTTTCCGGGGGGGGAGGTTCATACTGCCCCCATAATGGGGAGGCAAAGTTATGACGTGGTGGGGGGAGAGGGGGGCAGGAGGGGGATGTGAATGACACAGCACCCAGAGAGACGTTCCGTGAGGCGGGTGCCAGAGCCGGGGTACAACGTGACCCGGGAGGGATGAAAATAGCCCCGGCGATATTAAAGGAAATTTGACTTCAGAGCCGTGTCACCCGCCAGCCCCATCGGGCCCAGCGCCGGGGGGGGCGGGGGCTGCCGCCAGTTCCATGTGCTTGACGGTGGTGACACACCCCCCGCCCCAGCCTGAGGGGAAACTGAGGCAGGGGGGAAACGTTGGCTCAGCCCTGGCAAACTTGTTGGGAAATAATTGGGAGGGCTTTGGCTTGGCAGCCCACCCTGTGCCACCCAAAGGGTAAGGCTTGGGGTGGCTCCAGTCAGTGACTTTCCCCGAGGGAAGGTCACCAGCCATGTCACCGGCCCCCATCTTCCTGGGGCATCACGGGACTCTGGGAGCTGCGGCTTCACAAAAGGATGGTGGGGAGTTCACATGAGGATGGGAGGTGTTGGCTCAAGGCCACGAATAAGCCTCTAGGGTTCCAAAGATCCACCAGTGTCACCAGGCTGGGAGCACACAGCCTTGCTGAGCATTGCTATATATTATAGATATATTTATTATTAAATTCTAGAAAATGCATTATTTTCTATACTACATGATTATTAACTCACAATACAGTGCATGGTGGCAGCATTTGCCCATACTTGGTGCTGCACATGGATCCTTGGTGCAGGACCACCCCCACTTACCCCCCACCCAGATACACCCACTGGGTTCAGCACCACCCTCCTCTCCAAGCCACTTCTTCTGAACCAGGAAAACAGAGGAAGGAAAAGCTCCAAAAATACCCGAGGTGACAGGAACAAACAATTTCCCAGGGAACACGTGGCTCTCCTTGCTGTCAACTACTGCTGGGGAGATGTCCTGCTGTCACCATCTGTGGCTGAGGGCCCACAATGGGCTGTGCCACACACCCACCCATGAGTCCTCAAGGTGTGGTGGGTCCCAGGGTGCCATCCTTGGGCTAAATTCAACCTGAGAGCCCCCAGACAATGAGTCAGAGACAGTGGGACTTCACAAGGGCTGGGTACAGAAGGGACTTCCCAGGCTGGGGTGATCAGGCTCCTCTGCAGGCATCTTGCAACAGGCCTGTACGTCTGTCCATCCCTCTGTCTATCCACCCATCCCTCTGTCCATCCATCCATCCATTCATGTGTCCACCTACTTCTCTGTCTGTCTATCCATCCATTCATCTGTCCGCCCATTTCTCTATCTGTCCATTCTTTGGCTATGCAGCCACTCATCTGTCTCTCCATCCATTTCTCTCCCTCCATCTATCTCTCTACCCATCCACCCCTCCCTACCTCCACCCTCTGTCCATCCTTTGACCATCCAACCTCTCATCTGTCTCTCCATCCACCTCCTCCCTCCATCTGTCCACCCCCCCTCTGTCTCCCTGCTCACCTCCCTCCCATACAGCTGACCACAGTCTCCCCCTCTGTCTCTCCAGATGCCCATTCACTGCCCATCCATCTGCCTGTCAGTCTTCCCCCCCCTTCCCCAGGCCCCCTCAGCCCTGGACCCCTGGCATCTCTCACCCCACCCCTCCCAGTGCCACCTCTGTGCCTGTCACCCAGGAGCATCCCCAGAGAACGAAGCCCTTGGGAGCTGCGGTTGGCCCCGCCCCACCCCATCAACCCCTCCCCACCCCGAAAGGCTGGGGTGGCACTTCCACCCCTGGAGCCCCAAAAATAGGGTGATAAAAATAGTGACGTCAGGGCAGCAGGGGAAGTCCAAACCCCCCTCGGCAGCTCTGTCACTACCCACCCCCAGACTCACAGGGGGTGTCACCGCATGTGACAGTTCCTTAAACGGGAGCAAAGAGGCAGCCCTACCCCCGCCAGAGAGATGGGTGTCCCCCTTCTGAGAGCGCTCCCGTTTTCTTCTCTCGGGGCATGGGACACTGGTGGGGGAACCTCTGCCTCTCTGTGCCCCCCCATTGTCCCCAGCTGTCACTCTGCCACCCCCATCCCACCACGCCCAGGGCCCACAGGTGCCACGCTGTACTAAGATGCCACAGGGCCTGGGGAGGGGGGAAAGGGACACCCCCTCTTCGACTCCTCCACCTCCACTCCTTTCAATCCAGCTAGGCCGAGCATGATTCATCTGTGCACCAAGTTGTGCTGGTCTCACCACACTGGACTGCAGAGATCCCCCCACTGCACCTTCTCCTCGGTTTCTCCCAGTATGGGGTGATGAGTATCCCCCCCTTTGCCAGTACCAGACCGCCACACTCCTGCCCTGAACCCCCCCATCTGCCTGTGACCTCTGGGACAGAGGCATCAGGGTCTGTGGGAGGTGGGGAAGGGTTGAGGGTTGGGTGGGGGCGTAGGTGTTTGGGAGGGAGATTTGGGGGTGTGGGGGTCTGGGGAGAGGTAGGAATGCGCAGGTGCTTAGGAATGAGGGGGGCAACTGGGGAGAGATGGGGGGGCCGAGTTCAGGGTGGGAGGTCTTGAGAACGAGGGGGGAGACTCCGAAGGTGGAAATGCTTGGAGTGGGGGGGTGTTTCAAAATACATGGGAGGGGGGAGGTATCTGCGTTTGATGGGGGGAGGAGAGATGACATGGGGGGGAGGCGGGAAAATCGGGAGGTTCGGAGGGAGGGGCAGATGTGATCTCCCCATGGAAGCGGGAAGGAAAGGTTGTGACCGTGGAGGGACAGGATACACGCATCCCCTCCATCCCCCAGCTTCCCCCCCCCTCCCCCCCATGCCGGCAGTCCGGAGCCGCGCGCGCGCCCCCGCCAGTTCATTCATAATCCACTCGCCGCAGTATTTTTTGTGAATGGAGACATTCCCACGAGACCCCCCACGCCCCCCTCCCCTCCCGAAAAAACCTCGGGTGCCCCCTTGCCTGCCATGGAGAGGGGAAGGGTGGGGGTCTCGATGCCAAGTACGTGTTTCCCCCCCCCCCGACAGGCAACTGGGGCACTCGGGGGCTGACCTTCCACCCCCAACCTGCTTTGTGTCCCCTTTTTTCCCCGGTACCTCCGACGCAGAGCAGCGACATGGTCCCGGTGGTGGTGCCGGGGGTTCGGGGGGGGGCTCGCCGCCACCGCCCCCCTTGGCTAGCGGGCGGCCATCTTGCTTCAGCACCGCGGACAGCGCCTGACGTCAGGCCCTCCCCGCCCTTCCACCCACCCACCCCCTCGGGAACCGCCCCGCCCAATCCCCATCCTCCCCTCCCCACCGAACCCATGGGAGGGGATTTAGGGAGGGAGAGACGGGTTGAAAGGAACCCACGGGGGTGCTGGATCCCATGGAGTCCTGCTCCTCCGGCCCCGGGGAGAAGGGGTGTCTAGCACACCCGCATTGCCCTGGGGAGGATGGGGGTACGGGCACGGCCCCAGTGGGAGTGTGCAGGGGGACTGTTCTACCGACATCGCTGCGACTGGGGGAGGGAACTGTCTTGCCGACATTGCGCCAGGGGAGTCTGGGTGCTTTGGACAGCCTGGGGGCTGTGGTGCCCCTGAGGGGGGTCATGTGGCTCATACACCTGGGGGGGCTCAGTCCTGCCTGCACAGCCCCAGGAGAGGGGGTGATTCCATCAAAGCCCAGACTGGTTTGGGTGTGAAAGGACCTTAAAGCCCTTCCAGTGCCACCCCTGCCATGGTCAGGGACACCTCCCTCCAGCCCAGGGTGCTCCAAGCCCCATCAAACCCTCAACACTGCCAGGAATGGGGCAGCCATAGTTTCTCTGGGCAATCTGGGCCAGAGGCTCACCACTCTCAGACCAAAGAATTTCACCCCGAGATCTCATCTCCATCTCCCCTCTCGCAGCTGGAAACCCTTCTCCCTCAACCCATCTCTCCAGGCCCTTGTCCAAAGTTCCCTCCAGCAGCTTTCCTGGAGCCCCTTCAGGCACTGGAAGGTGGTCTAAGGTTTCCCCATTGCAGCCTTCTCTTGTCCAGGCTGAACAATCCCAATTCTCTTAGCCTGGCTGCAGAGCAGAGGTCTCACAGCCCACTGCAGGAGGCAGCCATGGGCCATGCTGTGCCTGAGCAGAGATGGGTCCTAGGAGGTGGGGGCAAATTGTCATCCTTCCCTAAGAGGTTCTTCTCTCTCCTTTCTACATCCAAATGTCACAGCCCAAAAAAGTGCTCAGATTTAGTCACTGTGACTGGCTCAGAGGCTGGAGAGACTGCCAGCTACATCACCTCCCAGCGTCCCCTCATCACACACCCCCCTATGCCTGGGGCCTATCCCTGGTGGGAATGGATGGAGCTGGCAGCTCTGCTGCTCCCAGCCTGGCTCCCGGGGCCTCCATAGGTGGCCCTGCCTGCACTGACACCTCAGGGGGTGTCCATGTGCACCCCCTCCCTATGTGTAGGGGGGGTTATATGCATAGCTAAGGGTGTGGGTGTGCACACAGATGCTCTGCAGAGGGACATGGATAGACTGGAACCATGAGCTGGGGCTAACTGTATGAGGTTCATCAAACATCAGGTGCTGCATTTGGGTCACAACCCCACACAACACTCCAGGCTTGGGGACAAGTGACTGAGAAGTGCCCAGCAGGAAATAGCCTGGGGGTGCTGGTTAGGAGTGGATGAACATGAGCCAGCATGTGTCCAAGTGGCCAAGAAGGTGCTTGGTGCTCTTCAGCACAGTCAGGGCCATGCCAGGCCATTCCCAGCTTCAGCAAGGTCTCTCCAGGCCCTGGTGTATTTTTGGGTGTTGTCTTGTGCCATCTCCTGCCTGCTGCCACTGAGCTTGCTGCCCCAGGCAGCAGAGTACTGCTTCCAGCAGGACATGTCTGTTCTGCTGACAGTCAGCTCCTCACTCACCTGTCCCCACACACGTGAACACCCCTGAACATGTGTGAGTGCACACACAGGGTACACACACACATGCACTGCCTACACATGGCTTCAAAACCTTCCCCAGCCAAAGGGCAGCTGTGGAACAGGAGAGTTTTCCTCCACCTGACCTCTCTGCAGAGGGACCTACACCTGCTGCTGCCTGATGCCACCCTCCATCACCCTGGTCCCAAAACATCTCCTTTCAAGCCCAGGCACCCAATGTTGAGCTGTTCCCATGGCTCACCTTCAGGTTTATTTTCTTCCTCAATCCGTTGTTTGGATGAAAACTCATCTCATTGGGAAGGGAAATGTTCATTAAAGGTTCCTGAGTTCTTTCTCAAAGCAAGCCTGGCTTTTGAGCAAAAATAAGGATTAAAAAAATGTACTAGGAAAAAAATAAATATCAGAAAGCCATCTCTGTAGGGGGATGGTCTGAAAGGCAGGGACATGCGGCGCTGCTGTATGCACAACCCCATGTTTTGACTCTTTAGAGTTACAAGGACACCCTGTCCTGGACGTTAGATTAGGAGAAGGCACAAAGTGAAAAACAAGTGGCTTCTGCCCCTGCACCAATAGGATTTGCTTTTGCTGTGTGTGAACGGCACCGGGTGACCTGTAGCAGGTAGTTTTGGTGTGCGGCGGAGGGGGGCATGACCACTGTAACAGTATATAAGTGGTTTTCATATGTAATAAAAGCCCTTTTTTCTGGAAGCATAGACTATACCTCTGTGAGGACTCATCTTTGACTTCTGTGCTGAACCCCTAAGGTCACCACCTCTCACATCACATCTCCACACCTTGAAATGATTTACTGCTAGAAGCTGAATTTGTGAAACCTGCCTCTCATGCCATTTCCCTCCCTATGAAGCTTTTTCCCCCATCCCCACCTCAATGCGCACTGATGTGCCCAAGCCTCCCAGCATGGGCAGACCCTAGGAACCCAGCCAGCAGGATGCTCCCAGCCCCAGAAACCGCTTGTTTAAATATTTCCAAATGTCATCAACCCCTCAGCTCAGCACAGAAGCAGCTTCTCCTGTGACACCTGGGTCTCTAAATAACAAAAGTAAGACCCTAAACCTGACAGATTCTCCCAGCAAACCCTTGGGTCTGCCCTGCCTGCTGCCAGCATGGCTGCTGGGTCACCAGGGATGTCCTAGGGAGCTGCTGCAGCTCCTGGCAGAGCTGTGGAGAGGAGCCTGGAGGAGCCAGGCTCTACTGGAGCCTGGGCTGGGCAGTGGGGCAGGGTGGAGGGGTATGCAGAGCACCCAGTGGGTAGTGCTGGGAAGGACCTTCCTGCTGCTGAGGGTGGTAAAAGCGGAAGTGTAGTGAAATGAGGCAACCAGGTGCCACTAATTGCCACATTTCTGCTAATGTTAGTTTGCGCCGAACTGGCTCCCTTTCTGAGCAGGGGCTAGATCAAGGTCTGTGCCTGCATTCTCCACCAGATGTTGCAAGACGAACCTCTCTTAGGGCACAGCGCTCCAAGATCCAACCAGGTGTTCCAGCAGAAACTCACGAATAGTGCTCTGAGCCTATGGCCCTCAGGGGTGACTCGCCTGGGTTGGTGCTACTGCTCCAAAAGCAGCTAACCTCTCTGCTGGCTTGCTCAGGAGTGATCTGAGCTCTTGCTCCAAGCCTCACCTTTTATTGGCCCCTAATCCTGCTCATGCGCAGTTAGGGCCCGCCTTAATCAGGCACAGGTGGGCTTAACACAAGCTCATGACCACTGCCTGGCAATTAGTGGCACCCGATTGCCTCATTTCACTACACAGAAGCAGGGGTTCAACCATGCACAGAGGAGGTGATCAGCCCCTGACCCTCAAACCCCAAGTCAAATTGTAATTACTGGGAGGGTGGATATTGAATCTCTCTAAACTGATGGTGACACAGACAAGTGACATCCCTGCTGGAGGCTGAGACTCCCTATGGCAGGGCTCAAAGCCCAGGGAATTTGATCCCTGGGGGGAGAGAAGGGGACAGGAATAAAGGGGAGGTTTGACCCTGGCTGGCATGTGGCACCAATGGGGCCCAAAGGACACCACCCCCTAGGAACCTGTGACCTCCCTGCAGGGCCATGCTGGGACACAACCAGGACTCCCTGTCCAGGACCTTTCCCCAGTGGCCATAGTATGACCTGTGAGGGGACATCAGCCCCAGAGACCTGCAGCTCCCCAGCCCCAGTCCTTCAGGTGACACTGCCATGTACCCCCCCACCCTGTCCCTGAGTTCCTGCAGGCATGAGAGGCAGAGGGGAGCAGAGATGCCTGGTTTTGGGGATCCCCGCCACAGGGGCTCACGGTATGTAGGTGATTCCTGCAGCAGCTCCTTCCCTGGGAAGACAAAACCAAAGCAATCCACAAAGTCTCAGAGATCCTTTGCCTTCCCAGCCCCACAGGTCCCTCTGTCCCCCATGGTTTGGGTGCTGTCCCACCCAGGAACTGGCATAGCCTCTATCCTGCAGTGACCAGCCACGAGTCGATCCAAGAGCAGCTGAGCCGCCTCCCTCAGGGCAGCCAGAAAGCTCCAGTACCGGGATTGTTCCTCGCCTCCACCCAGCTGCTTTTTCCCAAGTGGACAACAACAACTTGGGGGTGCTGGTTTTGAGGGGGGGGGGAAAGGGTCTGTGATGGCAGCAGGGCATCAGGCCAAGTATCTCCTGGAATAGCTTGGGGGATGGAGGTGCCAGGCATGGCGGCAGTGCTGGTGGCCGCTGGCTTGGTGAAGTGGCAGCTGTGCTACGACATGAGGGCGAAGACATGGTGGATGGTGAGTGGGGATGGGAGGGCTAGGGAGCTGGTGTTGGGGCTCATCTGCTCGGTTTTGGAGGGAAGTAGGCCAATGATGGGGCAAAAAAGGGACTTTGGGCCAAGGGCACGGGGGTTGTGTCGCAGTCCTGGGTGGCAGCAAAGTGAAGGAGGGTTGGGGTGCAATCCGCTGGCGTATTGGGGGGTGGGATTTCCTGCATGGGGGGGGTTGGGGGTCTATTTGTTCCTTCTGGTTTTGACCTTGTCCTGGATCACAGATGGGTGTGGGGCCATTCTGGGTTGTCCTTGCCAGGTGCTTTGCTCCTGTGAATGTTTTTTTGGAGAAAACTTCCAGGGCAGGGAAGAGCATCCCCCTACTTGGCCATGAAGGTCTCTGCACCCAACCTCTTCCAGCCTCTGTCCTGTGGACAGTGCCCACCAGAGGACCTGCATGTCTGTCTGTTCATCCCCCAGCACCTGCCCTGGCTCAAGGGAAGTCTGAAGAACACCTTAAGCTGGGTTTAAGGCTGGTTTGTGCACAGCCCTGAACCAGTTTTGGGAAGGAGAGGAATCCTTCACAGCAAGAGGATGAGCCAGGAGCTGTGGGTGCCCAGGGAGCAGCCCTGGTTTCTTCCTGGGTGTTAGCAGCAGCTTCTAAGAACTCATCACCCTTTGTAAGGGATCCCATGGCCCTCCTGGGGTAATATGTGGCATTTCTGGGAAGCAGATGGGCTGAGCAGGTTCCTGCTGGAAAGCACCACCCACTATCAATGCAGAAGCTCAGGATTCTGAAGGAATCCTGAAAGCCCCAGCCACGAGCAGCTCATGCAGGGACCAACCCTAGGGACACTTAGGTGTCCCCATCCCTGTGCAGGGCTGGCACCCAGTATACTGCCAGCTGCACTGGAGCTCGGGCACAGAAGGCAGGGGCAGAGCAAGGGGACAGACCTTGCCCTGCTGTGGGCAGCTGCAGTTTCCAGGCCAAGTGGCTGGGCCTTTATCAAAGGGCTGTAGGAGGAGGGCATTGGCTTCTCACCCCCCCCAGCAGCCCTCAATATGTTGGCAGGAACTCCATGCCTCATTTGCTTGGGAGCGCCCACGCTGCCCCGTCTGTCACTGTGAACACAGCTGGGGCTTCAGAGCCATAAAATTGTCCCTTTGAGGCAGCCCCCGCAGCCCTGCTTTGCCTCTGACCATGACCAATAGCATGGTGGGGCTGGGCTGAGCAGAGACACAGGGTTGGTGGGTGATGCTGGCCAGGACGGAAAGGGGTCTGGAGGGAGTCCAAGGGCTCAAAGAGTGTTGGAGTGACCCCACCCCTCAGTAGTCCATGGTTCACCCATGTCTGCTGGCGCTGGCAGGGTTTGGGGGATGGTGGGCATGCAGGGGGGGGTGAGCAAAAACGAATGGGATCCCAGACATGTCTGGTCTTTTCAGGTCTCTCAGTCCCCATTTCCTACCAAGGCAGCAAGCACATCAGCCACATGCTTTTAACACCCAAAATATTTTGAGAGTGCCACTTTGTGTGCCCATATGCCTGGGAAATGCCAGTAGTCCCTGGGACTGTCTGTCCTCAATCTGGGAGCAGCAGAACTTGGGAAAAAAAGCTGTTTTGCTGAATCAGGGCTGAGTGGAGATGCTTTCACTATGCATGAAAGATGTTGGGTGCTGCAGCCTCTCCCTGTTTCCCATTTGAGAATGTCTGGCTGGGAAAGTAACCTGACAAAGGTTGGAGCACCCCAGGGTCAAAAAACACCCCCAGTCCCAATGATGCCCCACAGCCCCTTACTGTTATGCCCATCCCACCTGCCTGGGTAGCACCAGCCTGTTGCAAATCCCTGCTCCACTGTCCCCCAGCTTGTTGAATTTTGTGTTACCCCACATAAATCAGGAGCAGAGGTTGAAGCTGCTACAGAGGGATGTACCTCCCACCCAGACTTCACATCAGCCCGGTTCTCAGCACGCATCCTGCATCCTACAAAGGGCATATGATGAATTGACCAAGGGAGAAAAAAAAATTTCATCAGGCTGGAGGTAGCTATGAATTATACAGCTAAAAATACCTCTGTGGCGTCTCCTGCCAAGACATCCCCATGCAAAGCCCCAAGGAGCCTGAATCTCTGCTGACACCCCATCGATCACCCTCCCCTTCGCAGGGCTAGGGTGAGCATCTGCACAGGAGTCTTTCACAGGCTTGGCTGCCTTCGGCAGAGCCAATTTACTGCCAAGCCCTGACAGGGATGCAGCAGGCCAGTCAGTCAGTGCTATTGCACGGATCCTTGAGTCAGCAGGTATTGAGTGCAGGGTGAGGCCATCCATCCATCCTGGGGAGGCTCGTCTGCCTCGGGAGAAAGGGAGGAAACCTGCTCACCAGCATCCTGAGTGGAAAGGTTGCACTGGGGTATGCTGCAGTGGGGGTTTGCAGACTGGTCCTTCACTTCTGTGATGCCCAGCACTGCTGGAGCTGTTGCAGCCACCCGTGGTAAAGGTCCCTGGCAGCATGTTGGCCTCTCTGTGGCATCATCCCTTCCAGCACTGGGGTAGTCAGTGATGGGTAAAACTCAGGATTCTGCACCCCTTGCTACAGGAAGGTGGGGACTTGGGGGGAGGGGGTGATTGAACATGCAGACATCATCGCAGCACCCACTGTCAGCAACTCCTTCCCTGTTGGTGTGAGCCCATAGAGTTTATTCAAACAAAGCTTTTTTTCCCCTTAGTTCCCTGGATGTTTCTGCTCCAGGTCCCCCCAGAGCCAAGGGACCCCCACCACTCCGGGGTACAGAGGGAGGGAATCACAGCCCCCTCAGCAGCCCCCAAATCCAGGAGTGCCGGGGGTTACCCCAGTTTGGAGATGGCTACCCCATGGCACCCGGAGCCGGGCACTGCGCGCCCCACGGAGGTCACGGGCGAGCATGTCTTGCCCTCGTGCTGGGCCGGGACTGGCCCGGGGGCGAGCACTAGATGGCAGCAGAAGAGCGCGCAGGGCCACGGGCAAGGGCAGGCTCAGCCCCAGCAGCGGGCGGCAGCGCAGCCGTGTCCCGGGGGCTCGGGGCAGTCGGGGCCGCCGGCGAGGACAGCCTGGGCGGAGTCGGGGGACAGCACCGTGGCCGGGTGAGGCCGTGAGATGCTCTGCTGGGACCCAGCACACTGTCACCTCCTAATGTGGTGCCACAGCCTGGGGAGGGTGGCCCCTCCCACCCCGACATATGCATACTTGTGCAGTCATGCACACGCGTGTGCACGTGCACATGTACACCACGTAGAGGCACACACATGTCGTGGCATGCCCTCACCCACGCAAACACGTGTGCAAATATACATGCATGCACACACATGCACACGTTCCCGTTCATACACACACCCCTGTGCATGCACCCACACCTGCACACCCACAAGCACATGTGCACACTCAGAGGTGTGCACATGCTTGCAAACATGCAGATGAGCATACACACACTCATCACAAACACACCTGTATGGATATGGGCACGCACACAAGTGCTCACACACGCTCCCCCTGCATCAACATGCATGGGCCCATGGAGGCACACCCCGGTGCAGACTCCTGCACCTTCGCTGAGCAGCACACACATGTGCAGGCCCACACACACCCATGCACACACGGCCAACCCTCCCCAAGGTTGCTTGTTAAAAAGTACCTGGGTTGGTAAATAGGGGAAAAGGCTGGGGGCCGCTGGCCTGGGGGCCGGGGCTGAGGCAGCCACTCTGGGGGGGCTCAGCCCAGCTGCTAATGACCCACGGTCTGTGCCAGCTCTCTAATCCGTGCAGAGGTTCAGGACAAACTGTACCAGCGATTATATAAACCAACTTGCCTCTATTTATTTAATTCCCTTTTATTTATTTACCGCTCAGCCAATTGCAGGCAGGGGAGTGGTACATCCCCCAGCCCACTCCAGGCCTGCCGCAGGCTTGGCCACTTGCCAGCTGGCACCCAGGGCTGTGGGCCCCGTGTGCCCCCCACCACTGGCCTGCCTGTGCACCCATGTCCCTCAGGGTGCACATGGTGTGTTCTGCGGAGGGGATGTGGCAACATGTGTGCGAGCACACACATACAAAAGTGTGAGTGCGCGCTGCTGTGTGTACGAGTGTGAGTGAGCACACACAGGCATGTGTGCATCCACATGTGCAAGTGCATCCATGCACAGACACATGTTTGCACGCCAGCACCATGTGGGGACTGTCAGCTCTGCAAGCTCCTCTCCCTCGACTCAGGAAGTGACATGAGGACAAGAGGCCCTGGCTGCATCCCCAGTGGGGTGACAGCCCACCAGGGCCCAGGCTGGGAATGCTGTGAGGGGCAGTTCCTGTGGCGAAGGCATAGGATGTGTTCAAGGTCCCCCCCACCCCCCTCGGCTCCTGCAGGCTCCTGCTCTGACACCCTTCTTCATGGCTGACATTGGGGGCTCGGAGAGCTGCTGAAGGGGTGCTTGGGGGAGTGCTGGACCCCATACCTCCCCTCCTGTCAGCTACCTCTTCCCAACAAAATTGGCCCACCCTCCCCTTGACATCAAACAGAGGCACGATTACAGGAAATCAAGGAGCAAAACGTCTCACTCAAATTAATAACTGACTTCCTGCAGTTGCAGATTCACCTTCTGTGCTTGTTCATACTCCCACCCCCTGCCCTCTTTGGTTAATGCTCCCTAGTGCTGTTTGCCATTAACTGGCTCCAGCACCATGGGGATGGAAAGATTGGGGCCCAGTTATCCCACTACAGCCTGAGCAGCAACATGGTGGAAGCCCTTTCCCCATCCATCCTGTGTCTTCTGGGGTAGGAGCTGGGATCATGGGGTCCCATCTGCTCAGTGACCACTGGCCATGGCACCCCAATCTGTCCTGGGGCTGGGGACACAGGGCTTCAAGGTGAGGCAAGGCTAATGTCGTCCTGTCCTCCCATGGTCCCACCACACTACAACCTCCTCGCCTGCAGCACTGTGCCAAGACCAGGCCAGGCTGCCCCAGCACAGCCCAGTGACCTCCCCATCACCAACAACCACAGTTGCCCCATCTGCATCCCTCTCCCATCAGCTTCCTAGTGCTCCTCACACTCCCATTTTGTAACTGCAAGCAGGGCAGGCACACCAGAAGCTGGGGCCAGGCACTAGGAGCCAGGGCCAAACCATTGTGTTGAGCCAACAACTCGCGCAGGAGAGCTGGTGCTCCCAAATGAACCCAGCAGGCGCAGCCATTTCCTGGCTCATCTCTTCTATATTCCAAACAAAAAAAAAACAAAACAAACAAAAAAAAAAAAAAAAAAAAAACAACCATTAAAAATATTACCAAAAAAATTTTCTTCTTAAACCAGTTGAGGTTGCTAAGAGACAACAATGTGCTTTACATGGTGCCTTACTGACAAAGCCCCACTCTTAATAAGCTCAGAAACAAACGAGGAGCAGCTTGGAAAGCCTACACAGTGAGGCCGGCAGCTGAGCACGGCAGCCTTCTTCCTCCCCCCAAAATAAAACCCCCCGAACTGCGCCTAAGAGTGGTCCTTCTGCCCCAGGGCTGGGGTGGTGTTGAGGCAGGTACCCCACTATCACCCCATCATCTCCTCCCAGCACTGCAGACCCCGCAGGGTCCCGCCATGCACCATCGGCACCAACAGCGTTTTGGAGCCACCTGCTTGGCACCGGCACAGTGCCGAGAGCCGCCTCCACACCCGTCTGCCAAACACCCACCGGCCCCCGCGCAGCCGGAAGTGCCACAAGCTTGGCTCTAGCAGAGCAGGGGAGCGGGGAGCTGTGCCGGTTGGCTTGGTGCTGCTGTTGAATGCCATGAGTCCCACTGCCAGCCATAGGATGTGTGGAAGAGCGAAGCGTTTCCATGTGAGGCCAGACTTGGCATCAGTGCCCGTTGCAGTGCCCGTCAGTGCCCATCAGGGAGAGGGGTCAGGCTGAGCTCCTTGGCACAGGGTGTGAGGTGGGTGCTGAGCAGGCTGGGGCTTGGGCTAGGGCCTCACCGACAGCATGTGCAGGCAGGAGCAGGCAGGCAGCGGGTGCCAGGCAGGGCTGGCAGCCAGCTGGCTTGGAGGGGCAGCTGCAGGGTGTTCATGAGCAGCAGGCAACACCCTGCAGCCAGCAGCGGGGACAGGATGAGGGCATCCCCTCTGCCACACATGTCTGTGATGCCTCATCTGCAGCCTGCCACCCCATCCAGTGTCTCCAGGGACACTGATCCTTCCCTGACCAACTGGGGACCTGGGTGGGGACAGCACAGGGCAGAGGAGATGGCCAAGATGGGGGGATGAAGCACAAGTGGGAGGTGACAAAGGTGGTGAGGCCTGGCTGGAGGTGGGGGGAGATGGCTAGTGAGGCACAGTAAGAAGTTTGGGGTATCTTGGGCTGAGGTCAGGCACTCCCAGTGCTCCAGTGCCTGGATTTGCTTCCTCTCCTTTGCCACAGATCCCAGAGAAGCTCAGCAGCTTCATTCTTTACTCCACATATGATATGGGTGCTCCAGCCCCCACAGGGGCTGAACTGTGCCACCAGTATCCCCATGGCCCTCATATGTAGGTGCCAAACCCAGCCTGGGCCCCACCACAGCTCTAGCCCTGAGGCAAAGGGGATGCTGTGGGGTCCTGGCTGCTCCTAAAACACTCCAGGAGGAGAAACCAGGGTAGGAGCACACATGTGAGGAAGAGGAGGCTTGAGGGGGGTGGGTGGTACCCCACTTGCTTGGGCCCCGGGCATTGTGGCACCCATCAGCACACAGAGCCTGGGAATGGCAATGCCTGAGTTGACTTTGGCTAGGGCAGGCTACTCTGTCTCCCAACTTGCCCTGCTGAGAGTGGCCTCTCCCAGTGCCAGCCCCAGCATCTGGAGGGGGACCAGCACCCCCATCTGCCCCCCCCACCAGCACAGCTGCTTGTGGGCACAGAGATGTGATGGGCATGGGCAGTGGGAGGGGGGCTGCAGTTCCACAGCTTCTCCCCAGCTTCTCCCCATCACCCCATGCCTCTCCCTCAAGTCCCAGTTCTCCCAATGCCAGTGGCGGATGCGAGGCTGCCCTGGCCACAGCCACAGCTTTTCAGCTTAACACTCAAATCAGCTTGCGAGGTGCCAGCTGCTTAGCACGCAAATCCCCAGCCAGGACTAAAAATAATTCCCCTGGCTCGATGGGTGGTAGCTGGCACTGCTTGGCACTGTCATGGCACCACTGCCCTGGCAATGCCACCACCTGTGGGGGGACAAGGACTGGTAGGTAGGAGCTGGGCCCACGCTCAGCTGGGTGCCCTTGCCCACCATTGGGCATCTCAAGGGTCCCCAGGAAGAAGGGAGATGGCAGAAAGAGGGAGGTGGCCCAGCAGTTCCACCAGTTCCTCCTACTGGCACGACTGTGAGGGGGCCCACGCACTGCTAGCTTTGGTCCAGGGATTCTCACCTGCTGGCAGGATCCCTGCAGTAAACCCCGAGGGCATTTCAGGGGGAGGGTTTGATGTCCTCATCCTCCTGCTGTGACAGCAGCACCGTGCTCTCACACCACCCATGCCTGGCCCCACAAACTGTGTGCCCAGCCAGTCACCCCTGCCTGTGATGAGTTTGTGCAGCCTCAGCCCCCGGAGGAGGTGTTTGGAAGGGATGCAGGCACCAGGACCCCCTGACTGTGGGGAGGAGTGAGGAGTGGCACCACTGTCACACCAGAGGCAGAAATCTGAGTTCAGAAAGCTTCAGCTCATGCCCCTGCCGCCACCAGGACCACCGGCAAGAGTTGTTACTTGCTGTTGACCTGGATAGCACCTTCACACCTGTGGGGACAGCGACGACATGTCCCCAAGCCCCACTCCAGCAGTGCCTGTGCCTGGCAGCTCTGGCTGCCTGCACTGTGCCTGCCTGCAGCACGCTCAGAACATTGCCGGAGCCATCACTGGTTTAAAAATAGCGTCTCAGCAGAGTGTAACCGCGTTCCCTAAAAGCCATGTGGTTCGAGTTAGAGGATTAATTGGAAATGCTTATTTTGATTTGCAAAGTGATTGGATTTTTCCAAGGCATTTTGAAAGGAAAAAAGTCTGAATTTAATTATCACTATTCCAAAAAGCACCATGGGACTGAGTGTTTGAGGCCATCTCATATTTGCTTCACACCCCACTCCAAAATGCAGGCAGGCGTTGGGGGATGCGGCAGGGATGTGGCGGGGACGTGGTGAGGAGAACCAAATTCACTGCCAGGCCAGGACCCAGCTCTGGGCAGCGAGGAAGGGGCTATGGCAGTGTGTGCCGTGGCCCCAAGGGGATAAGAACAAGAAGTGAACACTGGCCTGCCCGCAGCGCCTAGCACTGTGTGTTCCGGCAAGGCTCAGGAGGATGGGAGCACAGGGGGAACCATGTCAGCACAGGCCAGACCCAGTTTTGGAAGGATTTTCTTTCACCAAGTTGCTTTGTTTTTACCAAAATGGATTTTTAGCAGTAATTCCCTCCTTTTCCTTTTCTTTCTTTCTTTTTTTTTTTTTTTTTTTCCTCAGTAAAACATTATTTGCAATTACATTGCTCTTCGTTTCCATTGAAAAATGAAAAGCAAATGCTCTTGGACACTGGCAATACATGGAAAAATGTCTAGGAGTATTTTTGTCCAAATGAAAAGAGTTTCAGTTCTTTTTCAAGATCTCCTTTTTTTTTCCTGAAAAGAAACCGCAGCTGCCTTCCCAGTTATTCTAGTCGAACTGGTTTCAAGACAGACTTCCCAGTTCTGAGGCTGGAGCTGGGGTTATGGTGCTACGGGGCAAGCAGCAGCTCCCAAGCAGCCCCTGGCCAGTGCAGGAGTGTGGTGAGACCTGCCCACAGTCGGCAAAGCCCCATGCTGGGATTTTGGCAGCTTGGAGAAACCCAGCCCTAGTGTCAGGGATCTGGTCTGAAACCTGACTTTCTTGGACACTTTGGTCCCCAAGCTTTGTGCTGTGCTCCCAGAGCCCTGCTCCCAGCTCTGGGTCAGACAGGTTGCAGGGCAGGGGTGCCAGGGGACTCCTCTGTCACCTTCCATTTGTGCCCAGAGGCCAACAGGGTGGGTGATTGCAATCTCAGCCCCACTTGTTGCAGTAGATTTGATTTTCCTGTGGGTTTATGCTCTTCAGGGGAATGAGCCCCCAGAAGGTTGGGATGCTGGATGCAGCTTCATGCAGTGCCCAACCACAGCAAAGCACCTGGAGGGCCCTGCCCTCACCCAACAAAATTCTGAATTTGGGGTCCCTCCAGCCCTCCAAAAGACCCTTGATTCAGAGGATCTATCTTTTTCCAAGCTCCCCTGGCAGGCATGGGCCTTGGTGATGGATTGGGAAGGAGGGGACACGTGAACACAGGATGGCCCCATGTTGAGGAGGCCGTGGCTGTGGGAGCTGTTGGCTCTGCCTACACCAAAGTCCTGCCAGCCTGGAGGAAGGAGAATACAAAAATCAACATTAAACATTACCACTGGGCTGAGATTTGGCTCAGCTTCCCAGCCCGACGCTGCCTTCCCCCTCCTCCCCACTCTGGGCACACAGCCAGGATGCCCGGGCAGGTGGGGAGTGCCAGCACCGGCATTTTGGAGAGCGTCTGTAGGTCTCATCTCAGCTCCATACCGCGATTTCCCTGCTGGGGATGGGCCCCTTCCCCATGGCCCTGCTAGTGCTCAGCATCAGTGATGCTCCTGTAATGGTGCTCACCTGGGCAGCACCCACATCCCATGGGCAAGTGCTGAGCTGGGAGCACGGTGCAAGATACCACCCTTTGGTAACAGCCCTCATGCTAAAAGCCACAAAAGCATTGGTTTAAAAAGATTCAAGACCCAGCAGGAAAATTGTCCCCTGTGGGTTTGCTCTGCTCTGGCTACTGTCAATGGCTAAAAGCCAACATGGAGCCATGCCTCGGTTTCCCCACTCATAACACAAGAGTAGTTGACAATTCTCCTACAGCTCCAATGGAATGGGGCTGCAGGGATGGATCGTGCTTTCAGCCCCAGCAGGTAGCTCAGGGCAGGGAGCACAGAGCCCATTCCTAACCCCAAAACAGCTGGAGGTTTGGGTTCAACCCCAAGGTATCAGCCGGGAGGCTTGGGCCCTGCTCCTGTGGGAGTGAGCTCGGAGCTGCCAGGTAGGGAGAAGAAACAGCCCCAGTGCTGAGGGCGGCAGGAGATGTTTGCTGGGACAACCACGTCGCTCCCGCCACATACTGACACACTGGGGCAAGCCAACCCCAGTGAAAAACATGGTGGCACTTGGGTAAACACAGCCCCTTCCAAGGCGATGCATCTGCCACGACTGTAGAGAGAGACTCAAGAAACAAAAAAATGGGGAAAAAAATGGAAAAAAAAAAAAAAAAGGGAAAAATGGGGAGGAAGGGAAAGGAAGGCAGAAAAAAAGAAAGAGAAAAAGAAAAAAAAAGGCAAATAAAGGGCAAAAAGATGCAAAAAAAAAAAAAAAGTCAAGCAATTGCCTTAAAAAAATACTTTTTCACCTCGCTTGCTGCACCATGTGCTGGAAGGAATGCTGGGATTCAGACACCCTGTTTTCCACACTTCCTATTTATAAAAAAAAAAATATATTCAAGCAACAAGCAGCAGCCCAAAGCAGAGATACAAGGTCCACTTGTCACCCGCTGGTTGTACCCTCCCAGGCTGTGGCGGCAGCTGGGTGCTGGCGCAGGGCTGCTGGCGCACAATAGCAGCTGTTGTTGCCGGAGTGGGAGCTGGCTGGGGTTCAGGGCCCGGCAGAGCATGTGCTGGCAGCCCAGGGCTAGTGTGGCTGGAGTTAACTCTCCAGATCACCCTGTGTGTGAAAACAGGGAGGGGAACTGGTCACCAAATCCCCCCTCCCCAGCATGGTGCAGATCGGGGAAACTGAGGCATGTTGTGAAAGGGACAGGCTTGTCCCTCTGTTGCCTGTGAACATGCCATCCCCAGCCCCATTCCTGCAATAATTCTGGGTTTAAGAGTCAAGTCTGGACCAGAACCATGAAACACTGTCACCCCTGTGGCCATTACCCAAGCGCCCCCCACATCTGTCCCCTTCATCCCCCAGTAATGCTCACCAGCACCACGTGGCCAAAGGGCACCCGCTGAAATGCGATGGCTTTTCCACTGAAGCGATGCCTGCGCCTTGAGGTGCTGCCACAACAGCCCACTCATGTCCCCTGGGTGCCAGTATAACCCCAGAGAGCCTTTGGCAAAGAGCACTGAGTCCCTTGGTACTGCCCTGGCTGGTTGGTGCTGATGCCAGCACTGGGTACTGCTGCCACCACCCTGGTGACCCCAGGAAACTACCACGGCCAGGCTGGTGCTGTCCTGTGGGTGCAGCTTAGTGGGCTGTGCCCAAGGCTTTGGGTAATCAGCCCAGGGGCCAGTTAGTGCCACTGCCCAGCCAGCAGAGCCCCAATACCAGCGGCTCACACAACTGCTGCAACCACAAAACCCATTTTTCCTCCCCGCTCAGCCAAGCCGCCCGGGCCCACTAATAAAAAAAAATAATAAGGACATGGAAAATTCTACAATATCCCTTTCCAGCTTCTTGGATTTGGCTTTCGCTAATTCAAAGCAGACCCCAGAGGTGGGGGGGGGAGTCAAATCAAACCAGAATCACGGCACAGAAAGCCAATTTTCACAAAAAAAAAACCCAACAAGCAAGCAACCCCAGCATTTGAATGCAACAGGGAAGGGGAAAAAAAAAGTTTAATGTGTGCTTAAAAACAAATAAGCAGTAGTATCATTTTTAATTAGGAGCCTATTTTCAAAGCCCTTATTACTTACAGTATGCTCAGCATCCGAGTAATTTTCCTCTCTCATAAAATCATAGCAGGGGAAGGGGGAAAGCGAACCCTTTGTGTGGCTGGAGAGCTTTGCGAGGCGAATATTCACGCCAATTTGTCTGCAGTAATTCGTTTAGCTACAGATGTAGGCTGACAATCGATTATGGGAGTCACTAAAGTTTTCCCAGAGAAGGGACCCTTCACCCGGTATTTTGCACACACCTCTGTTTCGCCTCTCTTCAAGCTGTGTCTCCCCGCACCAGCACGAGTGGGAGCTTGCTCTGGAAAACTAATATTAATTCCTTGCCAGTCTCTTCAAACTCAATTCTTGCAAATTCCAGACCAGTTTTCTTTTCTGACAAACAAAACTCTCAGAGAAATCATTTCCTACTGTGGCAAAATGCCTCATCCAAAGGGCCCAGGGCTGGCACTGGGCTGTGCTGGGAGACCAAACCCCCACACCCAGTGCCCATGTCAAACTGGAGCAACTGGGAGATGGCAAAGTGCCATCCCTGCTCCTGGACTACTTGGCCCCCAGTATCACCCCAGAGCCCCCTGTCTCACATCTGACATGAAGGAAGAGCTGTGGGCCAGGCAGGGCCGGGCAGAGGTGCCGGAGCCAGTGGCAGGAGCAGGTAGCAGGTTACCTCCCCCTTCAGCTTCTGTTTGCTTTGGCAACTGGTTAAAAATTCCCCCACAGTTCCTCCACCTCCTGTTCAGGCTACGAAACGCCACCACCTGCTGCTTTTGTCCTCTCTGAGCTCTGACAGCTCCCAGGGACTAAGCCCAGAAGAACAGGGTGCCAGTTGGGTGCTGGGGCGCAGAGCCCTGACCCACTCATCACACCCACCCCTGACCATTTTCACTTACCACTCCCCAAAACAGTGCAATGCTTCCCTGCTCCTCCATCCTCCCCTCCAGCAAAGCCCTATTTGGGGGATTTTTGTCCTTACTCCACCCTTGGGTGCTGCACATGAGTGTTTCAGGGTGCTGCTGGGTGCCCATGCCATGCTGGTGCTGAGCCGAGGATGCCACCAGGGCCATGGCACTGAGATGCTCCCAAGCCCGAAGCCAAGTGGGGGGGGGGGGTTTGGTGGCTCTGCTGAGTGTTGAGGGGACGATATCCTGAGCCCAAGGTCCAGCTGCAAGGAGGGGAAAAAAGAAACCTGGATGCACTCACACCGAACAAACATTCAGTGGGCATTTCTCCCCATTCCTCCTGTTCCAGAAATTTCCCCCAGTTCCCCAATCCTGATATGACAAACCAGACATAGGAGAGTGGCTGCACTTGATTTCTACTTGATTTCTTTCTTTTTGTAAGGAAAAAAAACAAACCAAAACAAAACCTAAATCAAGTGAGGCAGTATTTCCAGGTTGCTTTTGGGGTTTGGTTGTTGGTTTATTTATTTGTTGGCTTTTATTTAACAAGTGAAATTTCAACATTTGGAAGTGCTCCCAGCACCTCCATCCACACAAAGTCCCGACAGGGCTTTGCCCCCAACAGTCGATTTTAAGGCATTTGGCAGGAGCAAGGCCAGTACACAGGAGGAAAAGGCAAAAAATCTCCTTTTTGATGTGAAGGAACAAGTTTTAAGATCAGTTTAGGAGAGATCCACTCCTGTAAGGTCAGTAAAAAGGTTGCAAAGGAGTATTATCAAAAGTTGTGGCTCTTCAAGGGATGGTTTCCAACAAATCAGGGGGGAAGAGGGGATGTTTGAGACTGATGGAAAAAATACAGAGGGGGCAAATTCAGGTTTTTAATTTTTTTTCACATATAAAGTGAAGAAAAAAAAAAAAAAAAAAAAAAAGAAGAAGGAAAAAAGAAAACAGCAAAAATCCTAAAAAAGCCCTTCAGAATCCTGCAGAATAATTCACTGAAATCTGCTAGCAATTTTTAAATCAAAATCCCCCTTCTTGTCAGCAAAGATTTCACTAGTTACAAACCTGCTTTATAAAGAAAGAAAAAAAAAAGGGGGGGAAAAAAAATCTTTTTTCATTGCATATTTCGGCTGTGAATTGAGCTGGGCCAGACCTCTGCCTGTTTGGGACCCAGGCCAAGAGCCATATGCAGGAGTAAAGTAAATAAATTCTGGTCAAAACCAGAATATTCTCTTTAAAAGTTACTTTAAAGCAAAGAATAGCAGCAACAAAAACTGTCCCAATGTGGTTTATTTCCCTCTCCCTCTTTCCGGCACGGGACGTGGCTCAGTGGTGCTGGCAGTCTCAAGAGCTGCACCCAGCAGAATGGGACTTTTGAAAAAACTCTGGAAATTTTTTTTTTTTTTAATGTTTAAAATTAGCCCAAGAAAAGGCAAAAGATGCTGAGGAATATTTTCCTCTGGTGATGGGAGAGTTACCCTGCCCTGTATTGCTTCATGAGTATCTGCATCCCCCTGTTGAGCCCAAAATTTGGCATTGAGGCATCTTAGCAGCACAAATCAACCATGAAATGCCCTTTAGAAATAAAATCCAGCTTTGAGGATGGGGCAAAAATGGTTTTTTGGGGGACAGGGGGCTCAGGTCAGGGCTGACTGGTACCAGGCAGGGGCTCCTGGCCACAGGCACCTGGATGGGTGGGTGGCACAGGGGAGCAGCCCTAGCCACCAGCATGGGAAGGCACCAGCCTCTTGCAGCACCAAATATCACTGGGGGAGTTGGGAGGGGGGGGGGGGGGGAAGAGACACAAACAAATTTCCACTTGTTCCCAGCACAGATTTTCTAGAGTCTGGGACAGAAACCCGAGAGAAGGAACAAAGGTCCTGTTCCAGCCTCTCCACCTCTGCACCAAAAGAGTAGTAATTCAGCTTCAACCCTTATAAAAACCCAGAAGAAACAAAACCAGTGCCCAAATACCCCCAATTTGTTTTTATTTGAGGCATCAGAGTTGACCTGCACAGGAAAAATAAATTTGATTTGGATTTCCCCATGCACACACAGTCCTTGGAATGCTGTTTACAGGCAGCCTGAAAATTAAACCAACAGATTATTTTATTTTTAGTGTTTTGCTGCCTGGGGTTTACAAAAGGAATTGGGGCTGGGGTGGCTGCACTCTGTACTCCCCATCAAGCCTGTATCCCCCATCCTGCCTGCACCTCCCCAGCCTGCCTGCACCCCCAGAGCCTACCAGGGCTGAGCAGACTCCCACAACCTGCCCACATCCCCATGCTGAGCAGACCCCCCAGCAGGGTCCAGAGGGTGACAGAACTACAGATGCCACTTGCCGCCCTTAGGTTATTCCACCCCTGGGCCGACACTGTTTGGGTTCCTGCAGGATCATTTCTTGGGGCTCTTGCTCAGAGAGGAGGAATGAGGTGAATCTGGGGGGGATATAACATGTGCCAGTGCTGGAAACCCACAAGGGGGGGGTGTCCTGAGACAAGGCTGGCAGCCCTTCAACCTCACTAAAACACATTAACAGCATTACAAAAACAAATCCATCAGACTCCCTTCCCTACCATTCCATGTCCCAGGCCATTGCCAAAGTGAAAATAATAAAATCCCAGCCCTACTTTTCCTCCACCCTCTCATCATCCTCCTTTTTTTTCTCCTTGTCAGCCTGGTGCTGGGCTGGACAGCTTGGCACCACCAGCCTGGCACTGCCAGGGCATCCCCCACGGCACTGGGATTGCAGCCCAACCTGCATGGCCTCCCTGAAACAGAGAAGCCAGGGGAGCCACAAAACCACGGCTGAGAAATAAAACCCTGGCAGGAGGTACAGAGCTGCCAGGCGGGCACAGGCAGCAGCCTTGGAAGAGGTTAAAAACTGGCAAATTCTTCCCCAGGGTTTCTACATTTGCGCCGTATCTCACCCAGCATTGAGCAAAAAATGAAAACTGGATCCTGTGTAAAAAGTTACAGCAGAGTTTGCATTCCTTAAAGGATGGGAGAGGGCAAGAGAACTGCTCATGTCAGACAGGAGCCTTTTTTTCTGCTTTAAAACAGGGATGTGGCTTTTTTCAAGGGGGAGCAGATGGAGATTAAAAAAAAAAATCTAGATCTTATAAAGATTTTTTTTTTTTTTTATAGAAGGCTAGAACAAAACGAGATCAGGCCGAGGACTGTACTTTGGTGTTATGACAAACAACTTGAACAGCAGTAAAATATATCCTGTGAACACACAAATTATGTGTGTAACGTCCAATATCTCGGAACACGCACAGTGGGTTTAGCAGACAAAGGGGATACGGGGATGGATAAAATAAACCTCTAGTGTATACAAAATCCGTGTTAAAATCGAGCTGATCCCTTGTAAAAATGATCAGGGCTTGCAGAGTTCCCCCGGAAAAAAAAAATTAAAGAGGGAGAAAATGTTGAAATAAAAACGTGGGGAATAACAGAGTAGCCTGCTTTAATTTTATTTTTTAAATAGATAATAAATTATTTAGCACATTATTTATCACACTGAAATCATTTGAGCACAAGACAGACAGAGATTATGTTCCTGTTTGTTCAAGACTACGGAGCGTGCCTGAAAACACAGACATACAGCACACGCTTTGACCCTTCACAAACTGAAAAAAAAGAAAAAAAAAATCTACTTTTTCTTGCTTTCCTATAGAAAAATATGGTTATTTGAAAGGATTAAAAGATTAAAGGATTACTCAATAACAAGGGTTAAAAATACAGGTCCAGACACAAAGGGATCGATGGAAATGCAGGGAAAGGCTCTCCCCAAAGCACCCTTCTCCTCTCCCGGACTAAAACCGGCTCCTCGCTGCCAACTTTTGGAAGTGGGACCAGGATCGGTGGATATCCCCCACCAGCCACCGACACCCCACACAGCCCCTTGACGCCTCCGCTGAAGCCGCTGCACCGGCTGCAAAACGGCCTATGGCTTTAAGAGAGACCCGGGAGGGGGGGAATGAGGAGTGTGGAGGGTGAGGGGCACAAGAGGAAGGGGGGGAGAGGGATGGGGCAGCCTAAGGAGGGGGGTGCCGGCATGGAAAGTGCCCAGAGGGGAGGGGGAACGCTGACTAGGGTACACGCGGGGTGTCCGTGGGGCGGAGGTGGGGGTGTCTATGGGGATAGGGGTGTCCGTGGGGATGGGGATGTCCGTAAGGGGATGGGGAGTGTCCACAGGCCAGGGATGAGGGTGAGAACGGGGTCGCCGCAGCGCGGGGCCGGAATGACCAGGGGATGACCACGGGCGAGGGCCGCGGTGCTCAGTGCCGGGGGTAATCGGTGCAGGGAAGGGGAGCAGGGAGTAGTGGTTCCCGGTGCAGTGGCGGGGGGGAGGTCGCGGTGCCCGGTGCAGGAGTGGGCGGCCGGGCCCGGCGCTGCCCGCGGCTCCTCCCCGCTCTGCGGTAGCTCCGCACCGGGGCCGCACCCCCAGCCCTTCCCACCCCCCCAAACAGGGCCGGGGAGGCGGCCCCGAGCCTCCCGCTGCAGCCAGCCGGGCCCGGGGGGGCCGCGCCGCAGCCCCCGCCACCTACCAGCACCATCCGGGGGCCGCCGCGCTGCCTGGGGAGCGGGGCCGGAGCCTTCCTCCTCCGCCTCCTGGTGCTGCTCCCCGCCTCCGCACCGGAGCGTCCTCGTCGCAGCCGCCGGTGCCCCGGGCGAGGGGAGGAGGCAGCGGAGGAGGCGGCGATGGGGTCAGGGCGCTGCGGGCTGCCAGGAGGAGCCGTGCCCGGCCGGAGTTGGGCTTCGCTGGGAGGGGGCGGGGGGGATGTCTGCGCTGCTTTTCCATAGGCGCCGCCCGGCCCTCACCCCGCTTTTTATTTTTATTTTTAATTTTTTTTAAAAAGAAATAATTTTTAATTTTTTTTTCTTGCCTTCCAAAAATAACCATCGGGTCCCATTCCCCGCCACCCCCGCGGCGCATGAGGCCGGGCTGGGCCGGGCCCTGCACTCCCACCGCCCCCCGCCGCCCCCCCGGAGCTCGGCCCATGCCCCGCGGCGCCCGGCCCGGCCCAGCCCGGCCCCCCGCGAGGCGCTGAGGCCGGAGCATGGCCCCCGGGAACTACGCAGAGCCGGGCAGAGGGTGACCGCCGGTGGACACTGCCGGAGGACACTGCCGGTGGCCTTGGAGGGGAAGGGGGAGGCTATTATTATTACTGGGATTTTAAATTTTTTTTAATTATTTTTTGGGGCAACGTTTTTTTCCTCCTCCTTCGGCTCGGTGGAAAACATACGGTTTAGAACAAAATACCAAAAAAAGCCCATCCTCTTTGCTTTGCTTTCCGCAGCAACTTGGAAGCCCGTTAATTGCACTTGGCTATGGTAGGTCCCATGACACTTTCATTTTCTCTTCTACTTTCCTTCTTCCCCCTCTCCCCTCCCCCCCGTGTGCGTGTGTTCGCGTCTGCACCCACCAGTAAAAGTTCGCTGCCAGGGAGGGGGCAGCGGGACCGGAGTTTAATACGGTGGCGGGAGTGGAGGGCGGGGGGTGCCGGGGTGGCGGAGGCAAGTTGCTGTCGTCTCTCCTCCCCCTGCCCACCCCTTCCCGCGGTATAAGGGGGGGAGAGGGGAGGGAAGGGGGAAGAGGGGGAGGAAGGGGGGAGAGAGGGAGGGAGGGAGCCGCCCGGCGGGGAGGTCGCGGCGCGGGGGGAGGCTCCGCAGCCCAGGGATGGGAGCTGAAAATGGCCGCTCTAAGAAGGGGCGGGGAGGGGAGGCCGCCGGCACCAGCCACTTGAACTTGAAAGTGACGCTCCGGGAGGGTCGCGCTCAAGTCCCACTCGGGGCCGCCCTGGCGCACCCGAGGGATTGGGGAGGGGGGGACAGCCCTTGCCTCACCACCCCCATCTTCCTCCATGTAATAATAAAGCCCCCCCCGGCCCCGCCGAGCTGGGTTTTTCCTGCTTTGCCTCCCGCCAGGCCACGGGAGGAAGCGCAATGTCGCGGCTCCCACGGAACCCCTCCTTGAGCTCCCCCCAGGACCATGGAGGGAAGATGGGTGGCGGAAGGTGGGGGGGGTGTGTGAGAGACCGGCGAAGTTTGCGCGGAGCCGCCGCAGAATCGCCGCATCCCGCGGGGCTGACCCCGGGACTGGCTTTACTGCGGGGGGGAAATAAACCCAACCCCCCGAGAGGGGGCGGCCTGGATGGTTTGCTGGGGAGCGGCAAAAGTTGCGAGTGAAAAATCAGTTGTGCGAAGAGAGGGGCCGGCAGGGAAGGGTTACCTGCCCCGGCAGAGCGGGAGGTAAAGAAAAAGCGTTTTTCTGCTCTGGGGAGCTGTAGGCAGGGCTGGGGCCGGGAGCGGTCCCACAGCCCGGGTCACTGCAGGCAGCAATTAAACAAACAAAATAAAATAAAAACCCCATATATGCGTGTCTGAAGGGAGGTGAGAGCGGGGCTAAATAAATCGCCAACCTCGGGAGGCTGCGCCCGCCATCCTGCAGGGCTGAAACTCACTTTCACAATTAGGAGCCGGGGATTCCCTTTGTTTTTCCGTACGTGGCTCTCGCCCTCGCTCGCTCTCTAATTAGGTTTTATTAAAGTCTGCAGAATTGTTTGGTGGCGGTGGTGTTTCTGGAGCGAGAACTTACGGTTTGGAGTTTGTCGAGCGCAGGGCTCCGCTTTTTTTTTTCCTCTTTTTTTTTTTCTTTGTGAGATCCGGGGGTGGGGGACGCAGGGCTGTCCGTGGGGGTACCGGGGAACATCATCGAGATGCCGCCGGTCGTGAAATACACACCCATACACCCCACCCCTGCCTTGTTTCCCTCCCCCTGAGAGGAAAGAAAAAGCGTTTGTCCGCGGGATGCGGCGGGTGGGAGCGCGGAGCTGGAGGAGGGCCCCCGGTATCGAGAGGCATCCCCCTGCCCCGGTGCATTCCCCCCTCCCCCCCCCCCCTACATGCCGGGGCAGCGTCTCCCGAGGCCGCTGCCCAAGAAGTTGTCTATGAATCTGCAGGTTTGTTTGTGGTTTTGTTTTTTTTTTTTCTTCCCTCATCGCCGTGTTGTCTCCGGTTATTAAATAACTAAATAAATAAATAACTCCAGAACAACAGGAAAAAAAAAAAAAAGGGCGAGCTGGCCCGGCGTTGCCTAGACCGGGGCCACCGTAGCACTGGGGGACTCACCGCCCCCCGGGGAGAGGGAGGGGGATACACACGGCCCGTCCTTCCCCAGCTCCCCCCTGCCCCGCAGCGTCTCGTCCCTGCGAGCCAAAGGGGGTTCCTACATCTTTAAATGGGATGTAATATTTTGGGATGGGCTTTTTTCATAACGTCACTTCATTCCTCGCTTTTTTTTTTTTTTTTTTTTTTTTTTTTTTTTTTTTTTTCATTTTCTCATTCTTTCTTTCCTCCCTCTCTCCTCTGCCCGTGTCTCGGATGGAGCCGCTTCCTCTCTAACTTCCCCGCTGCCCGCCGCCCCTGCCTGCAGGCTGGGCGCGGACCCCCTGACCCCCCCCGGTCGAAGATGAGCCTTTAGCCTCTTTGAAACGCCCCCCCCAACCTCCAAACAAACAGCAACAACAACAAAAAAAGCGTTTTCTTTTCCAAGGGGGGGGTAATTTTTTTTTTTTTTTTAATTTTTATTTTTGGGGTGGGAGTGGAAGTTGGACCCTTTTTATTTCCTCCTCGGCCCCCCCTCCTCCCGCGGGGCCGCCCCCCCCTTGCCTGGTTGCCCCCCCCCCCGGGCCCCGCAGATCCGCTCCGGAGGAGAGAGAGAGAAAAAACGCCCGGACTGCTCCAGCCTCCGAAATGACTCAGTAACTTTTACGCCTCGAGTCTCAGCCCTGCAATTAGCCACTTTCCCAGCTCGGCTCGGGATGTATTCGTCTCCTCTCTGCCTGACCCAGGTAACCAGCCCCCTCCCGCGTCCCCCCCCCAAAATTCCCTCTTCCCCCCATTCGCCGCAAGAGACCTTTGCAGTTGCAGTGAGAAAAAAAAAAAAAAAAAAAAAAAAAAAAAAAAAAAAAAGGAAACAAAAAAAAAAGGAAAAAGCAACAACCCCCTCGGTAAAAATAATCGTAACAGGGAAAGGGCGGGTTGGGGCTGGTGCAGGGCTGTTCGGAGGAGCTGCGTTTCCCTCGTTTCCCCCCAGCCTTTTTTGGTTTGGTTTTTTTTTTGTGTGTGTTTCTGATGCTTTTTGGGGTTTTTCTGCCTCCGCTTTCACTTGGGGAGCGGGGGGGGGGGGGAGGCGGGGAAGGTTGCATTGTGGTTTGGGCTCGGTATTTTTTGTGCTGCGCCCGGAGATGGGTGGTGCGGGGACGCCGCCGTCTTTGGGGCTGGGGGGGACGCAGTGAGGTGCGGGGGGTCCCCAGTTGAGTTTGGGGAGGGTGTTCGCGCTGCGGGTTCGGCCTCGTCCACACCACCTCTTGCGTAGAGTGAAACTTTTTTCTTTCCCCCCACCAGCACAGCTGCACATGATGGGGTGCAAGGAGGTGGGGGAACTCATGCTTTTCCTTCAAAATCCTCCGAGTTCGGGACAATTTGCAACCGGCAGCGCCATGCCGTGCTGGCAGACGAGAGGGCAGGGGGGGTCGTGCAGGGAGGGTTGTGGGGAGCACTCCTCAGTCTCTGGGTGTCGAGGGGCAGCCCAGAGTCATGTGTGTGGGGACACTGGTGTCACTCCAGGCCACGCCGACGTGGCCCGGTGGCGGGCGGTGCGGTGGCAGCACCAGGGCCCATGGTGCGGGCATGGGGGGATGAACATAGTCTCCCCCAAACAGCTAGTACGACTGCGGGGGGGGGCTTTGGGGACACACACACCCCATTGCCTGCACCACGACCGCTGCGGCTCTGCCTTTGCTCTGTCCTTATCGATCGCTGATATTTATTTAATTATTGAGCAGGAAGGGCCCCCCCTCCCGGCTCGTAACCTCTTCCCTGCTGGCAGCCGCTGCCTGCTCCAAACTCGCCTCGAGCCGCACCCTGCGAGGTCTCAGCGCTGCTGGGGAGACCCCCCTGCACCGCGGGGTCTCTTGGCAGACCCCATCCCTTGGGCCAGAGCTGCGTACTCAGCTGCCCGGGGGGGGCCGGGAGGTTCCCTTTGGCAGCACCACGGCACCTGCATCGTGCGGGCAGGCAGCGCGGGGTCCAGCCTCGGCCCGGGCTCTCCTGGGTGCGGTGCAGCGTGCGACAGCGCGGTCAGGCGCATGGGCAGGGGCAGGGGCACGGCTGGGCAGCTCTGGGGCTGCTCAAATGACCCTGGGAATGGTGCTCCCCGTCGTGTGGTTTACTTGGCAAGGAATCACAACTCGGTCTTCTTTGCTGTTCTATTCTCTTACTCTTTTTTCTTCTTTTCCTTTTTATTTTTACTGTTGGGTGGTGTTTTTTTGGTTTTTTGGAATTTCATTTTCTTTTTTCCTTTTTCTTTTTTTTTCTTTTTAAATTTTTTTCTTCTTTTTTCTCTTTTTTCCTTTCTTTTTTCTTTTTTTTTTTTCTTCTTAAAATTTTCTATAATGTTTTCTTCTTTTTTCCTCTTCTTTTTTCTTTTTTCCTTTCCCTTCCCTTTCCATCTCTTCTCTCCCACCCCAACTTCATCCTTCCTGGGGGTCCCACTCCTCCCTCCCCTTCTCCTCCCCAGCCAGCGCTGTGTTGGCAGTGCCCATTGTTGCAGCCATTGGGGTGCTCTGTTGTGGGAGGCCATGCGGTCATGGGCCAGGGCTGGCAGGAAACATTCTGTGCATAAACCTGGGCTCTTCCCAGCACTTTGCCAAGTCAATGGAGGGAAGCTGTTTTTTTCCTTGGTGGTTCCCAGCCTTTGGAAGGCTCGTTTCTCCCTCATTGCCCTGGCATAGCCTCAGCTCCAATCCAGCCAGGCTCGGATGGGATCAGGCATCATCTGCACCTTCTGGATCTGGCCCCCCCCTTGCCGCCAGCTGAGCTGTTCCCATCCCACCCGTGTGGCTGGGAGGCTCGCCTGGAATCAGGAGCCGTGATGGTGATGTGGATACATTGGAACGTGCGCGGGAGCCGCCCTGCCTCTGCCTTCACGCATCTACCACTGCTGCAGCCACCACTGGCCCTTCAAGCCCAGCATGGCCACTTGGATCCTGGCTGCTGCTGGTCAGTCACCCTTCCCAGCCCAAGCTGGTCCAAGCTGGCAATTGGCAGCCCATCAACACCAAAATAGCCCTGGCAAAGGCATCATCCGCAACACACTCCCAGCCAGGGCCTTGGCTGAGTTTCCCATCAGGCAAGGATGGTGACTGTGCCCTCCTCAGCTCTCTGTCTCTTCTCAGGCTTTCCCTCCTGCTTCCTCAGCTCACCTGTGTCCCTCCTTGGGGTCAGGCTCGGAAGTCAAGAGGGAGCTGCCTGGATTCCAAAGGAAAGAGCACCAGCACCGCTGCCATGCATGAAGCCTTCCCTTGCCCAGAGAGTCTGGTTGCTAGGATTCCAAAATGACCCTGGCACTGAGCACCTGCCACTGGCCCCGTGTGTGTGTCCTTTGAGAGCCCTGCTGAGGAACCGGTGATGTTTCCAGAGCTATTACTACCGGATCCTGGATCTGCAACAGTGCCGGAATTTGGGATGCTTCTAGGAGGGGGAATGTGCAAATTTTATGACCAATGTTGCTCTGGCAAGCCTTTAGCTCATTTCTGGCACCTGGCAGTCATCTTGACATGCTCTGGGCCCAGGTACCCGTAGCCTGGGACCAAGCTGAGATGGGTGCAGACCTCAATGGCAGCTGAAGCAGTGGGAGCTGGGCATCTTGCTGGTGCTCAGATGGAGACAGGTTTGGGACCAGAGGTGATGCTCCTGCCCTGCTTGGCTGAGCCAGTGGCCAGGTGCAAACCCCTGCGTGTGCCATAGCTGGCAGGACCCAGTTCCATGAGCATCAGGGAGCGCCTGGCCACACTGGCTTGGCACACACCTCTGTACTGGCCAGCACCATCGGCACCCAAAGCAGCAAGCATGCTGCAGTGCCCAGGAGACAGAGCCAGGCATCAGCCATGTGAGCCAGTCACAGCTGCCTCTCCTGGATGCCGAGGGGGATTTTGCCTCTCCCTGGCCACCGCCCGTTGGCTCTGCATGTCAGGCAGCTGCCACCACCAGCTTGGGCATGTGGCCATAGCCAGGAGCTGCCTACTGGGCACATTTCACCAGGGCATCCCTTTGCAAACCTTCCCAAAAGTGTGGTGGCTTTTCAGCAAGAGAGGGGAGCACCAATGCTTAGCCTTCCACCAGTAGCTCTGGTGAACTGGTTTCCAGATGGGAGCTAGAGCGGGTGCCATTGGATGGAAGCAGCAAACCAGGCACAGAGGGCGGGAGAGAGGGAAGGTTGCAACACACTTTCAGTTTTCCCATCTGCTGAGTATTGTTTGGGAAAAACAATGAGTCCGTTCTTTAAATGCAACCTTGGAGAGAGCCTCGTTTTTCCTGTGCCGGCAGTGCTGCTGAGGATCGCGCCTCTTCTGCCCCAGCTGCTCTTAAATCCTTGCCCGGGAAAATAGATCCTGCTTGAAGTGCAGTTCCTGAAGGCGGCTGGGAGGGCTGGGCTGGGCGGGCAGGATGAGGCCTGCTGCGCCATAGACGCCAGTGGGGGAGAGCCGAGCGGCCAGCACTCGTGCTGCACCACTCTCCACCGCATCACCTTGAACTTGGCTGGGGCCTTGCACAATAAATCAGCTGCCCTCCTCCCTCCAGCCCAGGCACCTGCCAATAATTCATCTTACCAGGCAGCTCTCCCCCTGCCTGTGCTTCTTCCCCCCTTTCCTGTGCTTCACTTCCCCCTGTACCCGGGCAGGGAGGGGACTGAGCATGTGCCCAGCTCTGCCCACCTGCACACGTGGTGGCAGCTGGCTGAACAAAGCCCCATGGCCAGGCCCAGCTTGCTTCCCACCTGCCTTGAAGCACTGGAGATCGCTCCCCCTGGTGCTTTTTGATCCCCCCCCATTCTGGGTGGGCTGAGGAGGGGCGCCGGGAGCCATCTCCTGAGCCTGCTGTAACCCAGCATTGTTTTACCCACTTGCAGGGGTGGCTACAGCATGGCAATCTGCGGATGGGGCCGTGCCAGCATGGCAAGGCTTGGCGGGCAGAGGAGCTGTGCTGAGGGGCAGCCGCGCCAGTCCTGCTCCTGTTGGCAAGGTGCAGCTCCTCTGGGAGCACCAGACATGCCTGGCACTGGGAGCTTGAGACCCCCTGATGAAAAACTGCCATAGTGGTGGCTGGAGTTTTGCCCTGACCCAGGGCTGTGTGTGGCAGGGGCCTGAGGGGAAGTGAGTTGGCACTCTTAAGCAAAAGGGTCTTAAGCAGTGTCCCCTGCTTTTGGGCATGATGGAGACAGGTCCCTGCATGACAGAGCTCACCAAGGATAGCCCTGGGGACAGGAATGGCTTGCCTGCTGCTTGCCAAGTTGCCAGTTTCCCTTGCCCAGTGCTGCCTGCATCAGCTTTCCCCATGCCCAGCCCTTGGACACTGCCCTGCAGTCCCAGAGGTGCCCATTGTCCCCCCCCATCACTTCTGGTGTGGCTGCAGCTGTCCCAGGGCCAAGCCAAGCCTTGAATGGCAGGGATGGGGATGGTGGCACCAATTGAGAGTCATTTGCTGGAGGGGAAGAAAGAAGGCTGGGGGGAGGCAAGGTATTACCTTGCAGCTCTGGCTCTGGCTCTGCCATTGCATTTCTGGCACAAAGTTGGCAGTGCCAGCACTGCCGAGTGCTCAACAGAGGGGTACCAGGGTGTTCCTGTGTCCCCCAGTACCTAGAGCTGAGCTGGAGGGTACAGGCGGGGCCTGGGGGTGGTAGGGGTATAGTCTGCTCCTGCGGGACCCTCAGGGTGGGAATTTCTCCTGCGGCACCACAGGGTGTGCCGGGCAGGTCGGGGCAGGGCAGCAAAGGCGATGGGGAGCGGCCAGAGCACTGGTGGGTGCTCGGCTCTGCCAGCATGGGCTGGCACCACAAGGCATCACTGGTGATGTCCCCACAGTAGTCAGGAGCGGCTGGTGGCCTGAGAGGGGCACAAAGGTGCCCAGTGCCAAAACACCTTTGTATGCACCAAATGGGCACAAGCAAGAGATTGAGCTTAACTTCCCTCTTTGCACTGAACAGCTGAGCACACCAAGATAGTGTCACCCTCAGGGAGGGGACACAGCCCCTTGGGATGTACCAGCTTCAGGGTGCGGACATGCAGGGCCCCCACGGGCATCCCAAGGCCTGGCTGACACCCGGGTGAGTGGCTGTGCTGGCCATCTGTCACGTCGTCCCCAGGCAGGCATCCCCCACTGCCACGCTGCCCTGTGCCAGCTTGGCCAGGACCCAGCACCCTGCGCCTGCCACCAAGGCCCAGCAGTTCCTGGGGCTTGCAGAGGAGCTGGGAAAGAATCCCACAGCCCAGGTGTGTCAGTGCTCACGTGCTGGGGGACCTGTGGGCCAGCCCCTGCCCAGGATTGATTTCCCTGTTAACTCTACGCTGCTTTAAAAGTGCATTAATCCTCCTTTTCTCAGCCAGCAGCCAGCTCTAATCAGCATTTTGGGCAAAATCCCCAGGTCTGGGCTTTGGGATGCCCGCCACAGGCATCGCCCTCCCAGCCAGCACTGCTGCGCCAGGAAGGGCCATGGCAGCCTTAGGCTGCACTGCCTGGCACAGGAATGCCAGGCTCTGGCCCTCCTGTTGACCCCTTCTTCTCCAGGAGTTTGTTCAAGTCTGTAGTTACATGGATTTTATTTTTTTTAAAATGGGGTTTAATCTTGTTTTTTAAGAAGGCTTTTGCTCTCCTTGCAAAGGGCCCCTGCATTCCCTTTTACAGGGAAACGGTATTTGACCGGCTGTTGTCCAAAAAAAACCCCAACATGTTTCTGATCACAAAAACCAAGAAATATTTCTGCTTTCAAAGGAAAAAAAAAAAAAAAAAAAAAAAAGAAAAAAAAAAGAAAAAAAACAACAGAGAGAGAAATGTTGATTTTCCACCCAGACATTTCCCCTTTCCCCAAACCAGCTCAAAAATGAGAGGCACCACCCGGGACGCCATCCGGGGGGTACAGTCCTGCCAGGGACATGATGGATGCTACTCAGGACTCATCTGGGTAGCAGTGGCATCACTGCTGGTGATCACATTTGGTGGCAGTACCAAATGTGTGCCCTGCTCTCTGCTCAGACCCCTTTTGTGGGCTGCTCCAGTGGGCACAGTGGGCTGCCAGGGAGGATGTAGACCACCAGTGACCTCCCAGGGGGTCCACCCATCACCTGTTGCTCACCTCACCCCAGTGCAATGGGAGATGAGACTGCTTGATCCCGTGGCTGCTTGGTGGAAGCTGCGATATGCCAAATCCTGCATTCCCCCCTCCTGCCATTCCCCTGGCTCCTGCCCATCGATTCAGGAAAGCAAGACAGTGCAGGCTGAAATGTGACCCCTGCCACGCTGCGCCACAAAATCTCCTTTAGTAACCTGTGCGCCAGGACAGGCAGCACTGTGCGGTGAATACCAATGAAGTGGCGCTGGAGAAAAGTGCCGAGTAAAGGGTTTTTTTGATGGAAATGGAGTCGCTGGAGAAAAGAGAGAGAGCACGAGAGTGCAGGAGCGCGCACCCTGAGCCTTGCAACTTGCCTGCCAGCTGCGCGCGTGGGCATGCAAGGGTGCAAGCATGTGCACACACGTGCAGCCCAGGAGGTTTGGGGTGCCAGGGCTGTGCCAGCTTGGTGAGGGTGGTGGCATGGTGGTGAGTGAGCAGAGGGAGCTACCTGGCCGGGGCCGAGGGCTGCCATGGGTGGCACGTCCACAGGGCTTTGATACTTGCTGCTGCAGCACAGCACAGCTCTGGCCGCTGTGTCTGACTGCGGGAACCGCTCATCTCCCCTGGCGAGGCACCGGTGATCAAAGGCGCGGGCAGGGAGCGAGCGGGCCTGTGCAAGCAGCACCCCTGGCTGCGCGCCACCCCACCTTCCCGCTCCACTCCCCCAGGAGTTTGTTAAACAAATTTCTCTAATTGCACAAGCCGAGGAGTTTGTTGGAGAAAAAAGCTGGGGAAATTCCCCTCCTCTGGGCCACCCCTTCCCTGTTTCCCCCAGGGCAGCCAGCAGAGAGCACGTCCTGACCCCCTGGCTCTGCAGGGGTCTGTGACCCCAGCACCTGCGGGGCGCAGCTGTGGGGTGTCCTCAGGTCACCCCTGCCCATGCTGGGACATCCCCCGCTTGCCATCCACACATCTGTCTTCTTCCATCCCTGTCCCCTTTCATCCATCCCTCAGGGTTGCACCCTGTCACCTCAGGCAGTGATACCCATCACCCCACCTGCCCTCACCACCAGTGTTCCCAGCACTTGGCTGAGCCCCTCCTGGTCCGTCGCCTTTGTGAGCCACCCGTGGGCAGCCCCCGATGCAGAATCCCATCAGATTAGCGAACGTATGAGATAAAAACCTCAACTTGGCAGTGGCTCTTTCCCGGGGGGGCTGTGGCAGCCCTGCCAAGGAAGGAGGATGCATGGCCGGGTGCCTCCCCCGGCCCTCGCTGAGGTCATGGCTATAGATAGCCTGGGAGGGCACAGGGTCCTACACCCACACCAGCTCCACCAGGAGCCCTCTGGGCAACCACTGCCTTGTGGGGGAAGCACTGTGGGATGCGGGGGTCGTTGGGTTGGGGGCCGTTGGCAGGTGACCAACTGGTGCTGCAGGGTGTGCCCAGGCCCACCAAGAATCACTTGATGCCACTGTCCCCTTGTCATCAGAGCCAAGCAGGGTCCCACAGTCAGTGACCAGGGGACACTTTGGCTGTTGGTTCCCAGCAGGCTTCCTCCTGCCATGAAAGGAGCCCACAGTGCTGGGGTGCACTCATGGGTGCAAAGCTGCTGGGTCAGGATTCGCCCCTTCCAGCCACCCAGTTTGGCTCCCCTCAAAAGGTGGGATCACGCTTGGGGTGTCCCCACGGGGCCCTGGAGCACTGGGGTGGCTGGGTAAGGCGTCAGTGATGGGGGCACTAAAAATAGAGTGGGACTGGGATCTTAATGGGACTTTGTGGGAAACCTGGAAACATTTTCTCATCCCTGTAAATGAGTCCAGATGCATTAGTGATGACTGCATCGTATCCTGAGGTACCGCCGGAGGGAACTGGGGCGTGCACACCCGCCTTGCGGTGGGGAATTGGTTGGAGAAGGGAGCTGCCAGCAGCAATGCCAGGGCTGAGCCACGGCCTCGTTGTGTCCTGTGTGAGGACAGGGACAGGAGCCATCCAGAGATCGCCCAGCATTGCTGTGATGAGGGCTTCGTGTGTACGAGCTGCTAATGGTGATGTGACCCCGAAACCTCGGAGCTTTCCAAAGCCCCTAGGGCCTGGGCAGGCAGTTCCAGGGGGGATGTGGTGACATGGACACCCCCAAGAGCCAAGGCCAGCACCACACCAGTTGGTACTCTGGTGCACCCTGTTGTGGTGTCAAGCTGGCAGGATTCATCCTGATGAAACCTTTCTGTCAGCTGTTGTGTGAACTGGGTGGCTGGGGCATTGGCTCCACTTGGGGACCTTGGACTCCGCCAGGGGATGGCTTGGGGCCAGCCCAGGCAAGTAGCCCAGGGCAGGTGGCTGGTGGACTCCGTGTCACAAGGCAGGTTGGCACAGCTGTCAGCATGGCATGGCAGTGTCACTTAGCAGTTACAGTGGTGGCCCAGGAGTCAAGGACAGTCTCACCTCTTGCCTCAGTTTACCTCCAGATGGATGGGGAACAGCACCTGGTATTGGAGAGGGGCAGACACCCCCACCCCAGCTCTGGGTGCTGCCTTGTCATGTGGGGGACAAGGGGACCGGCCACAGCCACCAGCTTCCACACTGGGCACCACTGGAGCCCAACGTCCCAAACAGAGTCCCTTTGTCCCTGCCAGCCCCCGCTCCTGCTGCTTGGGAGGCATCCAAAACCCTCGCGAAATAGGACCCAGCCGGGCTTAGCCTTAGAGTCTCCCCAGGAAGGCTCTGCTGAGCTGCCCAAATGGATGAACCCCCCCATGTCTGTCAGCATTCGGGGTGCAGGACCCGGCCATGCTCAGGACAGTGGTCATCTCCCTTTGCTCTCTGGCACAGTTTGTCACTGCACCATGCCTCAGTTTCCCCATCCCAAGCTGTCAGCTCCTACCAGGGTGTCCCCAGCCCCCTAGGAGCAAGTGAGCGTCTGGTGCTGAACTGCTGGCACCTCTATGGTTGGGTGAAGGCAATGGGGCTGTGGGGGGGCCATGAACTCTTCACGGCCAGGCCCTGGGGGCGGCCGATCCTCCCACAAGGTCGCCAGCTCCTTGGCCAAAGGCCGGGGCTATTTTTAACCAGTGACTTGCTGCAAGCTGCAAGGGATTGGAGTTGCAGAGGGGTGAGCACCGTGAGCCCATCACAGGGTGCAGAGACACCCCTGGTGCCAGTGGGCACTCCTGGGAGGGAGCTGGGGACCCCTCTCTGCACCCCCACACCTTTCATGATGCATGATGTGGTTGGGAGGGAGGGGGGGGTGAGTTAAACCCCCTCAGAAAGGCCAGGACAGAGCAGACAGGGCTAAAAATACTTTGAGAGGCAAATAAAACCTCCTGCGTCAGGGGCTAAAGCTGGGCTCAGAGCTCTGGGGGGGCCCTGCTGAGTCCCCAGGGCTGGAGGGGCTGCTAAGCCAGGGCTGCCCACTGCCTGCCCTCCCTGTGGCAGACATGGCTGCCACTAGCCCAGCAGTGTCTTCTGCCTCAGTTTTGCTTTGCACTCTGGGGGTACAAGTGCCACCATCCCCATGTCACATCCTGGCGGCTCTTGGACTGGGACCCCACAGCCCAAGGTTGGTGAAGCAATGGGGCTCGGGCAGTGCTCAGTTTCTTCATGTGCTGGGAGTGGGGCTGGGGGACATGGGCCACCCCAAGAGCCCCTCACTGATGCAGGGCCAGGCAGAGGAGCTGGCAGTCCTGGGGTCTGCTGGCTAAGGGTTGTTTAGGTTTTTTTCCAGTTCTGTGAAACATTTCCCTTTCTTGGATCCCCAGGGGAGTTTTGGCTGGGAAGACACATAGCCCTGGTGCTGCCAGCCAAGGGATATTTCCTGGGGCAGGGGGACATCTTGGCTATGAGCCAGGTCCCCTCCATGATCCTTCTGTGCTCCCCAAACCTCATCAGCCACCATCACATCCTGCATCTCCATCTATCTGGCCTGGCAGGTGCCATGCCTCAGTTTGCCCATATTTGGGAAGGCAGTGGTGCATCCTGGGGCCAGGTGGGGTCACCCCGGGAAAGCAGCTGAGGCACCAGCTCCCACACCCTGAGGGGGATGGGCAAACACAGCACAGGAGGGAAACTTAGACACTGAGGGAAACTGAGACACCAGGGGGAAACTGAGGCACCAGGGGGAAACTGAGGCTCGGGAGGGTCCAAAAATGTTTTCAGAAAGGCAGCAAGTGACCTCAGGTGCTCCCACTGCTGGGTCTTCCACCCTGTCAGCTCCTGTGTCCACTGGTGCTGGTGGTGCCTAGGGCACCCTCACCCCCACCCCACACCCAGAGCTCACTGTTCCCCAGTTCAGGGTCTGTTTATCAAACCTGGGGACCAGCAGTGCCAATTCTTGCTGGAGGTGAGGGTGCCTGCAGGCAGACCAGAGGTGGGGTGATGGGTGCAGGGTTGGGGCATGTACTGTGCCACTGGAGAAGCTCCCCCCCCGGCTCCATCTCACCTGGCAGCCAGCGGTGCTGCTTCTCCAGGGAGGGCTGTGCTGGCTGGCGCGGGCCCCAGGAGCACTGGCACCCAAGCCATGGGCTGCCAAGAGAAGCTGCTTTTCTTCCTGCTGTTTTCCAAATCTCCTGGCAGGTTTGATGCCTGCCATGGCCTCCCGTGACCCACGCTGTGCTCCCCACGGCCCTGCTTGCAGCCACACCACCCGCCATATCCACCTGCCCCGGCACGTAGGCACAGGCTGGCTGCTACCAACCCACTGCCTGTGGGCCACCAACCACCTGTGGGCCTGGCCCACTCCAGCATGGCTCAGGGAGCCCAGCAGGGCAGGTTGGGGGCAGCCCTAGGTAGCTTGAAGAGGAATCAGTGGTTGCTTCACCACCCCATCTTGATCTGATTCTGAGTGGGGCTGAGCATCAAGGCAGTAATTGAGGTTGGGGTCCCTTCTGGCCTGGGGTCTGTCCTGGCTGACCCTCCCAACAGGGCAGCTGCACCCAGAGTGTTGTGGGCACAGTCCTGCCCACATGCAGCTCTGACTGGGCATGGGTGTTGTCCGGAGGATGCTGTTGGGTTGGGGGGGCAGGCGGGAAAGGCCCCTGGTGTGTGGGGAGATGAGCTGCAGGGGAGGCTGTACCGTGTCCTGCTGTCCCCTCAGCCTTCACCTGCAGTGCCAGTTAGCCCACCCTGGCAACTGGGGCTCTGTGCCCTGGCATGGGCTGCAAGGGGGTTGGCAGATGCATGGCTGGGTCATCCCCACCCCAGCTCAGCCACCACTGCTGGGAGCTGGGGGACAGCATGGCCACGACAGCGTGTTCTGCCCCACAGGCAGCTCTGGCATATGCGCTGGGGAGCCCAGCACAGCTCATCCTGACCTGGCTGCTCCCTCCCACTGACCCACGTGCCTCAGTTTCCCCCCACCCCCAGTGTGGTGGTGCTGCTCTCCAGAGCTGGGGAAGCCTCCTTAGGGTTTGCCGAGCAGGCCGGGAAGTTTGGCCACACCATGCCGGCGAGCAGCAAAAATTATGAATAAGCTCTTGTTAATAAATATTTTATGATGAATCCGAATAGATTTCCTCCTCTGGAGCAATTATTGTAAAATGGGCTCCTAGACGGTGTGGGACCAGCCCTGGGAAGGGCTGGGTGTGTTTCAGGGCCTAAGTGCCTCTTTCCATCCCCTCTAATGAGCACTTCCCAATCATTTGCATCTATCTTGGCAACAGGTCTCATTACCAGGTTAACTTATTACCCAGAGCCGCTTCAGCAAACAGTTAAGCAGCAGCTACTGGAGGCTTTGCTGGAGTGTTTCAGCCATGCCAAAGGCACCCACAGGCTTCAGCAAGGGGAAACTGAGGGTGGGGTGAGGAGCTAGTCCCCACCATACCTCTTCTGGGTACCAGGATATGGGGATTTTCAGGATTACCAGAGTATCTCCAGCTGCTTCCCCCCCTTGCCTCTGTGCCAAGGCTTTCTGTGGGGGCATGGCCCCCAGCACTGAACTTGCCAGCCCCTGCCTGGGCTGGTGTGGCTGCAAGGAGCTGGGCCTGGCAGGAGCTGCAGCAGTGGGAGGTGTAGGGATGGCTGGCGGGGGGGGCTGAGAATCCTATCAGAAAAGAAATCCTGTGTAGTCCGTGCAGGACTGGGATGTGGTGAGGTCACCCCTACCCACACTGCAGGTGGCATCCTGCTGCTCTCCAGGTCTGAGGCTGTGCTGGCAAGGAGTAAAACCTACTGCTGAGGTGACTGTTCCCCTCTGCACCCTCCCCCCTCCACACCCCCGCAGTGAAAACTGCTTGGGAATTTCCTGAGGAAACGTTTTTTCCTTGGAAAATTCAGGCTGTTTTGCTGAGCCCAACCTGTTCGAACAAGGCAAAGGATGCTTGGAGGTCCGGCCAGCCTGGCACAGCCACAGTACCCACACCTGGTGCCGTATCCCTGCATGGCACAGAGCATCCCCCACTTTTCTCAGGGTGGGTGGCACCCGCTGCAACCCAGCACCTGGGGTCCAGAGCCACAGCCAAGCTTGGGAGGACAAGCAAAGGTGTGGAGAGAGACTGTGAAAAACTGGGCTGCTGGTAGAGTTAATCCTGGCACAGTGTGCCCGGCTCCGTGCAGTGCACCACTCCTTCTCTCCCTGTTCCATGGCAGGATTGATGCCAGGACCAGGCCAGGCTTGACCTGTGCCTTAATTTCCCCTTGCAGCTTCTGGCAATGGAAGTCAGTGCCCCTACAGTCCCTGGAAGTGGGAGGTGAGGGGGGCCCCATCCTGGGGCCAGCAGCACCCCGACACAAGCGTCCTCCTCCCTGGGTCACGGGGCTTTACAAGCCCGGGCTGGATGGGGCCCAAGCGCAGGCTCCGCTGCCAGATTCCCATCCGGAAATGCCCCGGGAGCAGCCTCGTCTGGGGTATTGCAGCACGTCTCTGCTTCTCAGCCCCACAAAGGAAAAACAGTGGCAGAAACATTTAACCAGCCCTTTGCCGGCTCTCTGTGCTGCCGCCTGGGCAGGGGACAGTTGGGATCAGGGACAGGAGCAGGGACAGCCGGAAAGCACATCCCTGCCTGTGGTTTCTGTGGGGAGCAGGGTGTGATGCGGAGCAGGCTGGTGTCACTGGGACGGTGTGCCCAGCCGAGGGGTTCAGTGGCAGCATGATGCCAGGATGCAGAGCACAGGGATGGTCCCCAAGTCCTCTTATTTGCCCCCTCAGCACACTGCTACAGCCATCCCACCCTTCCAAGTGGTTGTCCTGGTGCCCCCCAGCTGCCCTGGCCTGGCCCCGCTAAAGCGGCTTAACTCCGCACAGCATCTCGGCGTGGGATAAACGGGATGGGAGGGAAAGTTGGCGAGGGGCTGATCGGCTTTCAGGGCAGCTCCCATCCTGCTGTAATCTGGGGGAGGAGCTCGAAGGAGGCTACAGTGGGTTTGGGGGCATGGAGGGCTATAGGGGCTTCTGCTTTTTTAGGGGAATCCTCAACACGAGTCTGAGTGGGATGTGAGAACCCTTGGCACCAGTGAGCTGGGGGGATCAGCCGGTGTCTACTCAGAGCTCCCCAGAAACTGGGGCTCACACTTGCTGCCCTGTGGCCAGGCACTGAGCATCCCCTGGCCCTGGCATGGAGGGTGAGCAGCACCCAAGGGTGCTTCCTCCCCCAGGAGGGATAACCTGGTTTTTGCCTGACATCCCTGCAGTGCTGCCCAGGGCGGCACTTCCCCATGGGGGGGGAGGGACAGAGGAAGGTGGGGGGGTCATGGGATGGCAGCAATTTGTAGGCCTTGTCTGAAAAACCGGCCACCAAGGAAGATGAGCCGCCCACTACCCCAGCCAAGTATTGTTTTTGGAACTCGCTGCTGCTTTTTTCGGCTCCTGTCTTACTTCTCTTTGACCTTCCTCCCTGATTTAAGACACATGCCCAGCCCTTGCCCAGCTGCACTGAATTAGCAGCTGCTGCTGGGGAGGAAACTGGGACCTGTGGTGTGGGGCTGCAGCCTCCCTGGCACAGCCACCGGGAATGAGTCCCCCAGGCAGGGATGGCTCCCCAGGGTCAGGGCGAGTCCTTCAGGCAGGGATGGGTCCTTTGTCCCTAGCATATGAGGGGATACTCCTGGATCACAGCTCTGGTGAAGACAGGTCTGGAGCAGAGGCTGTTGACTCCCAGTGATGGTGAGGTCTATGCCAGGGCAAGGGGTCAGTGCTGGCAAATAATGCAGTCTGTGCTTGAGGGGACTTTTTGGGAGTTATTGGGGCTGTGCTGGTGGTTGGTGCTGGTGGTTATTGTCATCTGTCTGTGCCCCTGCTTTTGGGCACAGGAGGGTCTGTGCTCTTCGTCCACTCAGCAGCATCTGTGCAGGGGACACTGATCCAGGGGGCAACAGGGGCTGTGCCAAGGGCCCTGTACTGGCTCTTCACAGAGTTTCTGCCCAGGGAGCAGGTCTGGGGCTGTGCAGGGGCTGGTTTGGTGTTGGTGGGGTCTGTGCTGGACTTCAGGATGAGTTAGCAGCATCCATATGGAGCCAGTCCCTGCTAGGGAACACTGTTCTGTCCCAGCAGGGTCACTTTAGGACAGGGCTGGGGAATAGCCTCGCTGCCCTGGATGAGCAGGGGCAGCCACCATCTCTGGAGCTGCTCACCCCATCCCATTGCCTGGACTCCATCCTCCCTCCAGCTCCTGCCTGCCGCCACCTCCTGGGTGCTCCCTGAAGAAGTGCCTGCCCTTGGCACCCTCCCTGCTGGGTGGTGACCTAACCCCAGTCATGAGCCTGTGAACCGGGGCCACGGCATGACGATGGTGGCTACCACTGACCCTGCCTGCAGCAGGACTCAAGTGCTGAGCTGGGCTTCTTCGTCCTCCATCACCCATTAGGAGGGACATCAGGGACCAAATCCTGCCCTGGGAAACCAGCTCACTGCTGCCTTGGCCATGCACAAGGATGTTTGGTTCTCTCCCTGCCATTTTCCAAGCCATGTCAATCCCCCCGGGACGGCTCCTGACACCTCTCTGTCCCCTCCAGCCAGGAAGCACTGATTTGCCGAACTCAGGGGAAAAAAAAATGTGGAAAGGAGGGGTGGGGAAGAGGGATGTGTTTTCCTTGTTTTCTTTTAAGTCTGGACTCATCCAATATGCTCACCAAATGGAAAAAGGCAGTCAGAGCATGCCTTGTGCAATGGGCTGGGCGCCAGCAGCCAAGCTGGCCATAACTGGGACAAACTGGGGGAGTTTCCCACTGATCTGGAGAGATCAGAGAGGTCCAGGGCACCCGTGGCTCTTGGGTGCTATGGTGCAGAAGCACCTGAGACCAGCACAGCGGCTCCAGTTGGTGCCATGCTGGGTTGAATTTCTGCACCGGTCAGGAGCAGATCCTGGACAATATAGGTGGGAAGGGGAGAGGGTCTGGGTACAGTTGAGGTGCAAGCCCCTAATGACACCACTGACTTAGGCAGAGTATTGTCCTGGGAGCATTGCAGCCCATGGGATTTGGGGGGGGGGGGGGGCTGTCAGAATGAGGGGGATCCCAGTGTGTGGAGAGGGGTTCCCCATCCCTGCATCTGTGCCACAAGCTCTTCCTCCCTGTTGTGCTGGGATGCAGCCTGGCAGGGTGGCACAGGCAGGTCCCTGCAGGGCTCCCAGCTGTTCTGGGTTGGGTTTAGAGGAGTCTGGACTGGGATGTGTGACTCTTTATCCCTCTGCTCCTGCAGGATGAGTTCCACCCCTTCATCGAGGCACTGCTCCCCCATGTCCGGGCTTTTGCCTACACCTGGTTCAACCTGCAGGCCCGCAAGCGCAAGTACTTCAAGAAGCATGAGAAGAGGATGACGAAGGACGAGGAGAGGGCAGTGAAGGACGAGCTGCTGAGCGAGAAGCCAGAGGTGAAGCAGAAATGGGCCTCACGCCTCCTGGCCAAGCTGCGCAAGGACATCCGGCCTGAGTGCCGTGAGGACTTTGTGCTCTCCATCACGGGCAAGAAGCCATCATGCTGTGTCCTCTCCAACCCTGACCAGAAGGGGAAGATGCGTCGCATTGACTGCCTGCGACAGGCAGACAAGGTGTGGCGGCTGGACCTGGTGATGGTCATCCTCTTCAAAGGGATCCCACTTGAGAGCACCGATGGTGAGCGCCTGGTCAAGGCGGGCCAGTGCACCAACCCCATCCTCTGCGTCCAGCCCCACCACATCAGCGTTTCTGTCAAGGAGCTTGACCTCTACCTGGCTTACTTTGTCCGTGAGAGAGGTGAGTTCCCATGGGGCAGGGCCAGCACGTGTCCCCACCTCAGCCGTGTCCTCGAGGGGAGTCATGTTTGTTCCACCTTTCCCGTCCCCCAGTGTCCGTCCTATCCCTGTCCCCAGCTTGGGGACACATTTCCCATTGCAGAGGGTATGAGGAGAAGCTCAGTGCTTCCCACTCTTCAAACTGCTGCCCCAGTGGGTGCTTTCTACCCTGCCCTCGGGGCACCTCTCCCTGAGCCAGGACCAATCCTGATCCCAACTGCCCCATGGAGTGTGAGCCGGGGAGGGGATGAGTGGTCTGTGAGGATGCTCCTGGCTCTGGGTATCCCCTGAGGGGAGTCTCAAGGGGTTAATCCTGACGGCAGACAGTGTGAGCAGGACACAGCATGTCCCTTCTGGACAGCGTGTTCCTGACATGAGCCTAGGGGCTGGAGCTGGCAGCAGTCTGGCAGTGCCAGTTTGCTGTGGGTCCCAGCCCCTTACTGGAGGGGTAGCTGAGACTAGCTGGGGAGGAGGCAAACCCCAGCAGTTCTGCTTTGTGCCAAGGGGATGCTGCTTCCTAGTCCTTCACCCACCTGGCGCTCCCAGGGACCTGCTGGGAGCACTGGGCTGGTTTCACTGCAGCAAGGGGGGAGGCCTAGAGCTCGTCTCTGAGCCTTGACAATCAAAAGGGGTAAACTGAGGCACAGCACTCAGGGCAGGTGGCTGTTACCAGGCTCAGAGGATTAGGTCCCTAAGCCACTGCCCTCACTGCCTGCTCACACCACCTCCCTGCCTGGCTGGATGGGGGAGATCATAGCAGCTTGGGTCAGATTTTATCCAGGCAGGTTTGCCATCCCCTGCTGTTGATGTGGTGCCACAGACACTATGCTGGTAGTCGGGGTCCCCACACAGACCCCAACATTCCTCAGCACCCCCTGATGGGTATGGATCCCAGGAAACTGCTGCATGATCCCATGAGCAAGGACAGGGCTCCATTTTGCAGGAGTGATGCAGAGCCAAGGGGGCTGTGAGGTGCATCCCCAAGGGGTGGCCAAGGGGCTCACAGCTGCCCCATTGCCAGGACATGGGTCTGTCTCCCCTTGCTCACCTGCAGCACTGCCTGACACTGTGTCCTCTGGCCCCATGAGCCCATCCCCATCAACACCATGGGAAGGAGGGGCATGTGGCTGGTGGCTCCTTGCCTGGCACTGGCTGGGGCCCAGGGATGGATGGTGACACCTGAGGATATAGCAGTGCCAGCAGACCCAACAAAAGGGGTGCCAGTGCCATCAATCACAGTAGGCACAGATGGCCAGGGATGGCTGTGTCCCTGCCTGGCCAATGACGCTGGGTATAACTGGGGAAACAGAGGCACGGCAAGCATGCCACCCACCCAGTCCCCAGGGAGCTGCATGTCCTGGACAGGACACCAGGGGGGTCCCTCAGGACATGGTGGCTTTGGGGAAAAGGAGGTCATGGCCTCTGGCAGTGTAGAGCCAGAGCCAGATCCTGCCCCAGGACCAAGGTGGGACCACAGGGCATTGGGGGGGTGCCCGTGTGTGGTTGGACACGTGTGCATTCAGGACCCCTCTGCACATCCATGTCTCTCCACATGTGCACACTTGTAGTGCTGGCACTGTGCGTCCATGGCCACACATGTGGCTCAGCTGCACAGGGACAGGATGGAGCCCAGTGGGGCCTGGCACTGCCATCTCCCCGTTTGCACTCAGAACAGTGGGAGCTGAGATGGGATGGGGGACCCTGGACTGGCTGGGGTGGGAGTGCTCTGTATGCTCTGTATGGGTCAGGGGTGGCATGTACATGGTCCTGAGATAGGACCGTGCTGGACTGAACTGGGATGGGGTTACTAGGCTGAACTGGGCTGCCTAGGGGAACACCATGCTACCCAGGATGGTGGTAATGTATACTGAGGATACAGGGCTGGACTGGGAGCACCATGCGCTGGGGTGGCTGGAGTTCTAGTGTCACACCAGGCTAGGGGTACCCTGTACTGGGCTGGACTGGAAGCAGCCTCACACTGGACTGGAATCCCTATGGTGTCCATGTCTATGATAGGGCTAGGGACCCCCATGGTAGCCATAATGGGATCCCCTCTGCCATTTGGGGTGCCTGTGCTGGCAGGTTCCCTCGTCACAGCACAGCCAGTGGGTGTCCCTGGGGAGGTGGCTGCCCCTCTGCCATCCCCTCTCCCCAGTGACCTTGACCCCATCGTCTGGGTCCCCTGCAGCCACAGTCACCTGACTGTCTAATTGGGAACACGGGGCTGTAAATACTCCCTGATAAGGCCTGGCAGCCTCTCGCTTTCCCTGTTAAGGTCGTGCTGTGATGCTGTTAAGGGGGACTGGGACAGGCCAGTGGCACCAGCTGCACCAGGGGTGGGACTCCCGGGGTGCTGTAGGGTGCTGGGTATCGCCCCTCACACCCATAGGCAGCACTTTCAGTGAAGCTGCAGTGTGGGGAAACTGAGGCACAGAGGGACGTCGGAGTGACCAGGCCAGGTGATAGCACTGCTCGGGATGTGCTGGGTATCCCCACAAGCTTGCTGGCCTCCCGCTGCCCAGCTCATTCCCACTCTCTTTCACACGCTTTCCCCCTTGGCACATTTTCCCTTGCAGCCTCCCTCCCCCCCCGCCCCCGCCCCCCCAGCAGCACCCCCAGCCCCAGAGGGCTGGAGGGGTGAGTAGGAGACTGGGGAGGGATCTTGCCCACGGGGACCCCCCGGCCAGGCAGCTCTGGCTCCCTGCAGCCTCTGCAGCCCCTCATTATCAGGCCAGAGCACGTGGGCTGGTGGCCTCCCCCCCGCCTCACCCACCCCTTTTGCTGCTGTCAGCACAATTTCCCAGGCACTGCTCTTGCAACGCCAAGGAAGCGGAGGCAGTGGAGGAGCCCCCAGCCCTGCTTGCCCCACCCAGGGGTTGGGGGCAGACAGGAAGGGGCTGAGCTTCCAGTATCCCCCGGGCCGATACCAAGCGCCAGCTCTGCCCCTCAGCTCTATCATGCCCTCCATCCCTCTGCCTGCAAAACCTGTCTGGCCTTCTGCACTCCTGGGTGCATGTGGGGAAACTGAGGCATCAGCGATGCTGGGTTGGGGGGAGGCCTCATCCCAGTTCCGCTGGCTATGGTGGGGGGGGGGATGCCGTGGGGTGCAGGGGGGCATTGAATGCCTGGATCCAAGCTGTAGGGCTGGGAACTGGATGGATGGGTGCAGGTTGGGAGCAGGGTGGGTGCAGGGTGGAATCAGGTTGGGTGCGGGGCAGGGCTGTGCACACCGCAGTGGGGGAGGGGCTGGCGCTGCAGCCCAGCGCTGGGTGTGCGGCAAGGGGGGGGGATTGGGGGGGAGCTCCGAGGTCGCTGGTGAAAGTCAAAAGCATTGCAGTAAAATGGAAATCAATCTCCCAGCCGATGTGCCAGGACCTCTGGAGCCTTACAGAGAGATTCCTCCCGGCAACTCCTGACGGCAGCGAACAGTCTGGGAGGGGAGGGGGGGAGGTGGTGTTCCCCTCCCTGCACGCTCCCCCTTGTGCCTCCACCCGTGCATCCCCACCCAGTGCCCTATCTCTGCATCCCGCATGCCTGGACCCCCATCCTAGCATTCCCTATCCTTGCGGTCTCTACCCACCATCCCTGAACCCCACCTCAAAGCCAAGAGGAGGTAGGGCAGGGTGGGTGCTGACCGTGGCAAGGACCCGCACAGCTGACATCCTCAGAGGGACAGAGAGGGGGCAGGGGTCTACCCTGCTGTGAGCTTCCCCTGACAGTGCCTGAGGGCTGGGTCTGGCTGTGCCAGCCCCAGGGTGGGAGCAGATGGGTTCCCAGGGCAAGCAGGGTGACATCCCGCTCCCAGCACCCCTGCGGGCACCTGGGGGGAGGGGTGGGGGACACAAGGACCTCCAGACCATGCCAGCATCTGTGTTTCCCCACCACCTGGCAGCCCCCTATCTCCCCCCCACCAGCCTCGCCGCTGGCTGCAGCGAGAGGCAGATGGCACCAATCTGCCAGGGAGCCTGTGCCAGGACGCTCATCCCGAGCGTGCTGGCCGTGCCAGGCCAGCCATGCCAAACGTCTGCGTGGTCCCTCTGGATGGAGGAGCAGGCGGGTCCCAGGCAGTGCTGCTCCGCCAACCCCCCACACAAATATTTATTGGCGGGGTGGAGAGGAGATTGATTGTGCCACAATATTTGGGCTGGTTGTTGGCAGAGCTGGGCACTGGTGGTGGGGGCAGGTGGGCCAGAGAACCCCCTGGCACACGGATAAAAACATGCGAACCCTTCTCCCGCTCCGAGTATCCCTCTGCTCCCAGGCGAACAGCCAGGCAGGAAGGGATTGAGGGGGAGCGAGGCGGGGAGAGCCCCGTCAGTGTGGGAGGAGAGACCGGGGAGAGGACACAAGGGTATGAGACATCAGAGAATCTACAGGGCTAGGTTCCTGCTGCCGAGAGCCCCATGATGCTGAGGTGGGGTGGAAAAGGGGGCTCGTCAACCACCCCCATTCCCCACAGTGTCCCACTCTTCTGTCCTGGTGCCCAGCGCAGCAGGGGCGATCCGGGCGTGCTGGAGCTCTCTGGATCGATGCGCTGGTGCCCTTGGGAGGTCAGGGCTTCCCCGGATCTCCCGCAGTGCGCCGAGCCAGCAGCACGCTGGAGCCAGCGACTTCCCCGCAGTGCCCAGTTGGCAGAGCCAGCTCCAGCCCCCGTGGCACCAGTGAAGTGAGTTGTCCTGTGCTCAGCCCCAAAGCCTCGGCCAGGGGTGAGCAGTGCCTGCTGGGGACCTGGCACGGGACCTGTGTCATGTCCTGTGGTGCCAGGGTGTCAGGACAAGGGACAAGAGTAGTTCCCTGTGCCATTCAGCAGGCGATGAATAAAAGATGAGTGAGCTCTGTCATTCCAGCACCTGGCGTCCCCTGCCATTGCCACCTACTGTCCCCCGCGCTGGCAAGCGTTGTGCCCTCCCCAGGGCAGCAGTTGCCATCCTGGCCAGGCACCTGGCTCTGTGCCGTGCTGGCAGGGGACAGCTGGGGTGGCAGATGCCTGCACCACTCCCCCCCCCACAATTGCTGCGGGCAGGGATGGGGGGGGAACAGACAATTCCAAGCCCCCTGGTGTGCCACTGTGCCCTCGAGTCAGGCTGGAACTGACAGCTGGGGCCTTGGATCCCCTGCCATTGCCAGCCCCTGTGCTAGGGTCTTGGGCAGCCCCAGGAAGGGTTTGGACCTGCTGTCCGCCAAGTCCTATGAGGCCTCAGGCTTTGGTCCTGAGGCAGGAGATTCCCACAATGCACAAAGGAACGATGGCTGCAGTCAGTGGGGGAGTGAGACAGGGGCTTGGGTGTCAAGGGGGGACTATGGAGGGTTGGGTCTCTGAGGGGATGCAATGGGGGCTGTGCCATGGGGGCTGTGCCATGCCACAGGGCTGTGTTGTGGGGCTGTATCATGGGGCTGTGCTGCAAGGCTGGGTTTGGTAGGGCAGTGAGATGCTGGCAGCCTCCAGCAGTGGCCCAGGGCCTGGGACCCTCGAGCTGCCCCTTCAGAGCTGGGGTGTCCTCTCCATCCCCTATCTTCCTTCTCCACCTTTCTTCTGCTTTCCTTTCCCTCCCTTCTCTCTCTCAGATCTTTCCCCCCTATATTTGTATTTTCTTCTTACTTTTGTTCTCTTTTTTCTTTTTATTTTTCCTTTTTTCTCTTTTTCTATTTTTCTTCCTCCTTTTCTTTTCCCTTTTGTCTCTCTTCCTTTTTTTTCCCTTTTCCTTTCCCTCTCACTTCCCTTTCCCTTTCTCTACACTTTCATTTCTTCCTTCCCTTTCCCTCCTTTCCCTCCTTTCCCTCCCCTCTCCTCCCCTCCCCTCTCCTCTCCTCTCCTCTCCTCTCCTCTCCTCTCCTCTCCTCTCTCCTCTCCTCTCCTCTCCTCTCCTCCTCTCCTCTCCTCTCCTCTCCTCTCCTCTCCTCTCTCTCCTCTCCTCTCCTCTCCTCGTCCTCTCCTCTCCTCTCCTCTCTCTTCCTCTCCTCTCCTCTCCTCTCTCTCTCCTCCCTCCCCTCCCCTCCCCTCCCCTCCCCCTCCCCCTCCTCCTCTCCTCTCCTCTCCTCTCCTCTCCTCTCCTCTCCTCTCCTCTCCTCTCCTCTCCTCTCCTCTCCTCTCCTCTCCTCTCCTCCCTCCCCTCCCCTCCCCCTCCCCTCCCTCCCCTCCCCTCCCTCCCCTCCCCTCCCCTCCCTCCCCTCTCCTCTCCCCTCCCCTCCCCTCCCCTCCCCTCCCCTCCCCTCCCCTCCCCTCCCCTCCCCTCCCCTCCCCTCCCCTCCCCTCCCCTCCCCTCTCCTCTCCTCTCCTCTCCTCTCCTCTCCTCTCCTCTCCTCTCCTCTCCTCTCCTCTCCTCTCCTCTCCTCTCCTCTCCTCTCCTCTCCCTTCCTCTCCCTCCCCTCCCCTCCCCTCCCCTCCCTTCCCCTCCCTTCCCCTCGCCTCTCAGCAGCTCCCCCCTCGCCCGCCCCCCCCAGGCTCTCCGGGGCGCAACGGCTGGGGGCCAGCGCCCAGCACAGGAGGGGTCCCGGAGGGGGGAGTCTCAGCCGCTCCTTTGTCCGGACCACTCTCCCCGTCCCTTTGTCCGCTGCCATCTGTCCCCGCTCGCCTCCGCGGGCTCCTGGAATTGGCCCAGGTCTGGCAGAGCTGAGCGAGGGGGCGGCCGCGCCGTCGGCCCTGGGGGGGTCCCCCTGGCGACCCCCCCGCGCCAGACGGGGGTCGGCCGAGGACAATCCCCGCTCCCAGCGCCGGCCAACCTCCTCCCGCCCGGGCCAGCTGGCTGCGGCCCGCCGACGTGGCAGCGGGGCCCATCATCCCTCCCCCGCCGCCCCAGGAGGTGCCTCCGGCCGGGACCCCCCCGGGGATGTGCTGGGCTGGGGGAGGAGGAGCTGCACACACACACCCCCGCCCACAGCATCCAACGGCTGGCAGCAGGCTGAAATCCAGCAAGCTCATCTCACCCCCGCAGCCCTCGAGGCATGGCGGGGGTGGGGGGGGTGGGGGGCAGCGGGCGTTATCGGGGGCAGGATGGGTGGGTGGGTGGGTCCGGTGCCCCCGGCGCGCCAGTGGCCCGGCTGAGCCGGGATTTACCGGGCACAGGCAGTGATTCCCGGGACGTTATATAAAGGAGGTTACACAAGGGAGTTATGTAAGGGCCGGCCCGGCGGGAAGGGCAGAAATGGGTAGTGGGACAGGCAGCAGAATGGGTGGTGGGTAAGCAGTGGGATGGACAAAGCTCCTCAGACTACTGGAGGCTGCTGTGGGGTGGGGGTTCTGGGGGTCAGCAGGGAAGGGGTGCTACCCCCGAGCCTCACCCAGCCCTTGCCCTTGCAGCAGGGCCACTGCCCCACAGTGCTCAGGCTGCCTCAGGTCTGCAGCTGACCCCCGTTCTGGTCAGGCTCTTCACTCTGGGCCCTGGTGATGCGCTGGCGGGGGGGGGGGACGGGGGGGCACGGGACCCCTCCAGGGCTGCCAGGTGCCCTGGAGGAACAGGAACCAGAGGTACCAGGGGAGCTGTATTGTTCGGGGGTAGGAGCCGGGGCTGCACCACCACCGAAGGGAAAGTAGGGGAGTAATTCCCTGTAGGACTGAGTTCCAAGCCAGCCCCAGGGGAAAACGAGGCACAGGGACCAGTGCTGAGCCTTTTCCCATCTTCAGAGCTGGCAGGGAGCAGCACAGGAAAGCTGGTGCCCTCACCGCGGGGGGAGCCTGGGCACTGCACACCGGCGCCAGCAGCTCTACCAGCCCCGAGCATCCTCCGGGCTCTGCGCTTGCGCCCCACGCCGCTGCCGGTAACACCGTGCCCTGTTACTGTCAGCACTCAGGCACGGAGCCAGGGCTCTCCCGCAGCTGCGCCAGCCCAGGGGGTACCAGGCCTGCAGGGACCCCCCCTAGGGCTGGCACTGCTGCTGGGGGGCCATTCCCATGGGCTGAGAGCTGCCTTGGACCGACAGTGGCAAGCTGCCAGCAGCAGGGCTGGGGGGGGCCAGGGATCCATAATTCAATGAGTGGCACAGGTCCAGGCTGCCAGCACAGCAGGGAGCCCGGGAACCCCCATTTCCCCCACCCAAAGCAGCCCTCATACCACCCCCAGGCACGCACTTTGCTAGCTTTAAAAGCAGTTGAATCGACTCATTTGGGTAGCATGTAATATACCCCTTCCCACCAAGGCAGACCTCAGTATTGAGCCCCCTCCCATCTAGGTTTTCCACAGTGTGGCAACAGCCCCCCTGCCTCATTTCCATCCCCCATCCCAGCCCCCGGCGGTTGCAGGATGCCCCCCATCAGTGAGATGGGGAGGTATGGGGGTCTATTTTGCTTTCCCAGTGCAGCTGAACCACTTGTTGGGTGCTGGATTTGGATCAACCCCCAGCCCTCTGAACATGCTTTGGGGGGAAGCAAGGCGGTGGGGGGAGCCCAGTGATCCCTTCGCCATTTTACCGCGCGCCAGCCAGGCTGCCGGCAGTCGTCACATGGCGGGGAAAGCAGAGTTTGGCCCGGCTGCTCCATGCCGCAGGAGCCAGCCAGAAATCTGCTGGCAAGCTCACCCAACCCAGCAGTGAGGACCGCTGGCAGCTGGGGGGGCACTGAGCCCATTGCCCCCCTCCTCACACCCATGTGCCTCTGCCAGTGGGGCCACAAGGGTGGCAGGAAGGGACAGTTCTGCTGCTGTACCTCAGAGATCAAGTCCCTAGTGCTTTCAAAGACTGGGGTGCTGTAGTTGGGGGGTGGCCCCTGGGGTGCCCCCTAGGAACTGGGATGGGTGGGCTGGCATGGGCTGTGCTGGGTTGAGGTGAGGCTGGTGGGAGGGGGTGCAGGGCACAGGGGGCACCTGAGGGAGCATGGGGGTGGGGTGGGGGCTGCCAGGTGCCCTGGAGGAACAGGAACCAGGCTGGGGTAGCTTTGAGGGGAGCCTCTGGCTGTGCCAGAGGTCTGGGGGGATAGGGGCAAAAGTGAGGGGTGAGGAAAGGTCCATGTGGGGCTTCTTGGGGTGAGCAGGGGCCATGTGGGGTATCCTGGGGTGAGGAAAGGTCCATTTGAGGCACCTCAGGGCAAGCAGGGGCCACACGGCATAGCTGAGGGCTGGCAATGGTGGGAGATGCCGAGGGCTGTGGGGGCAGCAGGAACAAGAGGCAGGATCTGGGGTGGGGGGCAGGGATCCAGGCTGGCTGTGGGGCTGTCAGCACTGGCCACCGCCCCATGCCTTGGCTGGGCTCCACCACTAACCACTTCCAGAGCCACTGGAGGTTTGGTGTTTGGTGTTAGAAGAGGCAAGGAGGGGCCGTGTCCGGGTACACAGGGGGTCCCGGCCTCTGCTCAGCCCTTTTCCCACATTACTCCCCCTGCCCACTCCAGCGTGCTTGGGCAGGCAGTGGCTTTTCAAATGGGGATTAAAAAAAGAGAATAAAAGAAAAATTGAGAAGGGAGGGGGGGGGGTGGGAAAAACCCAGCAAACCCTGTGCCCATCGCCAAGGGAGTTTCTGCTCCCTGAAATGGCTGCCTGGAGGAAGCCCGGTGTGAGGGCACGTGGGTGGGCACAGGGCTGGTTGATGCCAGGCTGTGGCGGTGGGGTGGGATGAATGCCACGGGGCTACTGGCATGAACGGGTTGCCAGGCCGCCACAAGGAGAGGGTGGGGAGGAACGCTGGGAACTGGGGAGGGAGACAAAATGGCCGTATTCGGCATCAAGCAGACCTGGGGGTGTCAGGGCAGGGGGTGGTGCGGTCCCTCTGCCCCCACAACTTGGTTTGGATGGCTAAAAATTTCTGCACTGTGTGTGCAATGGGGCACTGGGCCAGGGGGGAGAAAAAGGGAGGGGGAGAAAAAGGGAAAGAAAGGGAAAAAAAAAAAAAACCAAGCCACGGCAGGCAAGCTGGCAGCGGCAGCTGCTGTTCTGATGGTGGTGGTTGGGTTGCCGCAGCCCTTTCCTGGCATCAGCCAAAGCTGCAAAGAAGTGCTGAAGGCCAAGAGGTGGGAGGAAGAAAGTGGAGGAGTGAGAGGAAGGATGAGGAAGGGGGGAAAGTTTTGGAAAGGCTTTGGGAGCTCCTGAGCTTGCCTCAGGCCCTGGCACAGCACAGGGAGCTGGAGGGTGCTTTGGACATGCAGGGCCATAGCGTGTGGTGCTGGAATGTGCTGGTGCCAGAATGTGCCGGTGCTGCTAAACTCAGCATCTGAGACGGATTATTTTTAGCTAAAATGGTGCAGGGCTGGAGGGGCTTCAGGGGTGGGAGCAGGTGTGTGCTGCCACAGGGCCCTGCTGCCCCCGGGGGGCTGGGGGAGGCAGGACGAGGTGCCACAAGGTGGCACGGGCAATGGCCAGTGTGGTGACATGGCGGAGTGGAGCAGGAATGGGTCACACATGCCATGGGGTGGCATGGTGAGTGAGACTGTGCAATGGGGCAAGACTGGGTCATAGTAGCATCTAGAGGGAGGAAGAGGAGGCTGGAGTGGGACCAAGTGACCATCACCCTGCCTCCAAGCATGTTGGGTGCCATGGATTTCTGTCCTCCACCTGTATCTGTATCCACCTGTTGGGTGCCATACCTGGGGTGACGCCATTCCTGTCACAGGGTGGGATGGTCAGTGACTCTTCCCTGGTGGTTGGGTATGTGCTGGCTTGGATCCTCCTGGGAGGTGGGGGCTACTGGCCAGAGTGTGCCTCAGTTTCCCCTCCCAGCAGTGCAGCAAGGAAGGCTGCCAGGGTGGTGGGCTGTTGGGTATTGTCAGCTCATACTGATGCAGGGGGCTCACCCTGCTGTTTTTTTCTCTTGCAGACACAGAGCAGAGCAGCAGCCCCCGGACAGGCATTGGCTCAGACCAGGAGGACAGCAAACCCATCACGCTGGGTGAGCAGGGCAGGCAGGGCTCTGACCAGGGGACAAGGGACACCCAAGCCTATCCCCAGGGTCCCTGCAGTGGGGACAGCCCCCTGCTGCCCTCTGTGCCAGCACCTCCCTCCTGCAGCTGCCATGGTGCCCCGCAGGCCAAGGTAGCCACTGCCCGGCAGTTGTGTTGAGCTGGGCATGGCCTCAGCCTCACCCCAAAGCCATCAGAGCCCTGCCAGCGCCCTGTCCCTTGGGGCCAGCAACTGCCAAGAGGGTCCCACGGAGGGGGTGCAGCCCCCAGCCCTGATGGTGTTCTCAGCCGCAGGAAAACTGAGGCACAGAACAGCCCTGGCATATCTTTGGCAGAGGGGGTCAGTTGGGGTCATTGCAGAGGATTTGGGGATGTTGGGGTGCCCTTGAGCATACCCGGAAGACAGTAGGGGCAAGAGGGGTGGTTCTGCCCTCTCCTCAGCACTCCCTTCTCTCTCCTCTGCAGATTCAACAGACTTCCAGGAAAGCTTCGTCACCTCAGGGGTGTTCAGTGTCACCGAGCTCATCCAGGTGTCCCGAAGTGAGTGCCACCATGATGCCACCACTCCCTGACAGTTGCCCAGGGGCACGGCAGTGTCCTGTGTGGGGGTCCCCTCCCTACTGGGTGAGAGGCAGTGCCAGGGCCCCCCTGACCTTCCTCTCTCCCTGCAGCACCGGTGGTGACCGGAACAGGGCCCAACTTCTCCCTGGGGGAGCTGCAGGGCCACTTGGCCTACGACCTGAACCCCTCCAGCACTGGCATGAGGAGGACACTGCCCAGCACCTCCTCCAGCGGGTAGGTGCCATGCCAGGGTAATGCTGGGGCCAGGGTGGTACTAGGGTGGTGTTGGAACAATGCCAGGGTGATGCCAGGGCCAGCCCAAGCACAGCCACAGGCCACTGGCCATCTTGCCATGCTGACTTTCCCGATCCTGTCCCATCTGGTGCTAATTCATTCCCTGCCCCACAGGAGCAAACGGCATAAGTCGGGGTCCATGGAGGATGACATTGACACCAGCCCAGGGGGCGAGTACTACACCTCCTCCAATTCCCCCACCAGCAGCAGCCGCAACTGGACAGAAGACATGGAAGGGGGTAGGTGCCTCCCTATAGGAGCCTCCCTATAGGGGCCCTCCTACTGTCAGAAGAACCCCCCAGGCCAGCTCACTGCACCTCCACTGCCAGCACCACCACATCTGCCCTGAGACAGCCTGGGATGTGCCAGGATGGGTGTTGCCATAGGTCTCTCAGGCCAAAGGACAAGCTAGCTATAGGTGCTTTTGTATTGCTGTAGCATCCTCCCCTCAGTTTAGGCACTGTCTCTCTCTGTAGGTGCTCTCTATAGGGCCAGCCCAGCACCACAGCCCCACGCCAGCCTCTCCGAGCACCATGGCAGCCGCTGCAGCCCCAGCTCTCTTTTGCTCTTCTTTTTTTTTTTTTTTTTTTCCCCTTTCCTGTCTAGACATCCCCAATTAGCTGTTCATTAAGAAAAAAGGGGGGCTGGGCAAATTAAAGCAGTGCTGTGGGGCTGGCACAATGGTTCCCATGCCCTGGGGTGCCTCCACAGGGATGCTCGTCTTTCTACTCCCTTGGCTCTTGTCTTGCCCCCCTTGCACCCTCATCCATGGGGTAGGGGGAGGGTGTCAGGGACTCTGGAGATGTGTCCCCCTTCCCGAAATGTTTTACACAGGGGTGCACGGCAGTAGGGGGCTGTGCAGAGTGTCCCTGTCTTCTGCTGGTGGCCTGACCCACGTCAGGGGCAAGGGAGGGCAGCTGGGGGGGTCATGGCAATCCCGTACAGGATGTTCTGGGAAATCCTCCTAACGTCTGGCTGAGAAGGGGCTAAACCCATTACTGGGCCCAGGCCAATGGCTGGAGCTAAAGCCAGGGTGGCGGGGGTGGGATTAGGGCATCTTCCCCCCACCTCTCCTCAGCCCTGCACCCCAGGGTGGCTCTCAGGCATCTGGTCATCCAGGGGTTGGGTTCTTGGAGGGATCAGCCCCCCAGCCAGCACCTAACCCCTGGGAGAAACCTGTGCTGCTTGGCAGGATGTGTGCCCCAGACCCAGGGTGCCTGGAAGGACTGCAGGGTCAGGGGGCACCTGTGTAGTCACTCCCTTCTGCACCCAGAGTGGGCACACATGGAGCTGGGGGGACCAGAACACACACACAGGCATGAGCACAGGTTGATGTATGAACACACGTGTGTGTACACACCCACACGCAGTCCTGCTGGTGCATACATGCATGTGCATACATGCCGGAGTGTATGCTGCTGCACACACGTGTGCATGCACACACCTGCTGTACCCTGGTGATGCTGACGTGCAGAGCCCCTGCACACACACAGATGTGCACACACATGTACTCACATCCATGCTCAGCCAGGTGCCCCTGACCCCAGGACTGAGCCCCCCAACCCCAGGCCAAGGTGGCTGCAGCCCCAGGCTGTCAGGGTGCTGCAGCGGGTGCCAGGGTGTGACACTGTGCCCTGCTGTCCCCAGGCATCTCCCCCACTGTGAAGAAGACTGAGATGGACAAATCCCCTTTCAACAGCCCATCACCCCAGGACTCCTCGCCCCGGCTGAGCAGCTTCACACAGCACCACCGTCCTGTCATCGCGGTGCACAGCGGTAAGTGTCCCAGCAGGGACACTGGGGGGGGAGGCAAGGCAGTGACCAGCTCCCAATGACACCAGTGGAACCCCACTCTTTCTGCTCACACCTACAGGTATTGCTCGGAGCCCGCACCCATCGTCTGCTCTGCATTTCCCCACCACCTCCATCCTCCCCCAGACGGCCTCCACCTACTTTCCGCACACGGCAATCCGGTACCCACCTCATCTCAACCCGCAGGACCCTCTCAAAGATCTCGTCTCCTTGGCCTGTGACCCGTCCAACCAGCAGCCTGGACCGGTAAGGACTCAGCACCATCCCTGCATCCCATCACCAACCTCGCCATGGGGCCTCACTGCTGGAGGGGTGTCCCCGACATCGTCTGTTGTCACCGCCGTCACCAACACCACCACCGCCGCTGCTCGTGGGGAGTTGGGGGGCTCTGGTGGCACCTGGGTGCCAGCATCCAGCCTGGTTGTGTGTTCCTACTGCTGCGGTGGGGCTGTGTGGCTCCAGCTGGTTCTGTGCTTTGGTTCAGAAGTGCCACTTGCCCGGTCACCTTTGGCGCTGCATCTCTGTGGCCATGGTGGTGCTGTCCCCTGGCTCACACTGGACACTGCCCCATAGGGGAGCCAGGGCAGTGAGTGCCAGGGCTGAGCTGTCAGCTGGGGCTGGGGGGGGGTCTGGTGAGTGACCATTACTGAGGAACCACCATTTGCCAGTGGGCCTGGGAGAGCAATGAGCTCTGTTTGTTCTGTCTGCCTGTGTGGCCAATGGGTGACCCGTCAGCCCTGTCATTGTGCAGTGTCCCTCAGTGTGCCTGTGGGGGTGGCAGGGCCACACCGTGTTGCTGTGTGCCTTCCCTCACCCCAATACCAGCACCTTACACACGCCACATGCACATTACCCTGCGTGCAGCACCTCAACACCCAGCATCACACACACACCTCTGGGCTCCCTCTGTACCCCAGCCAGGGGGCAGGGGTGGCTACATTTCTGGTCCAGTGCCCCCCAGTTGCAGAGGGTCTCAGGGAGCCCCTCTGAGCTCATCCCAGGATGCGCCTGCTGCCCCTCACTGGCCAGGCCTGACGACAGGGTGAGGGGCCTGGCTGCTCCCCTAGTGCAGGGGCTCGGTGCCAGGCAGTCCCAGGCTGATGCAGGTTGCAGCCAGGGCAGCTCCCACCAGCTCTGGTGCAGGGAGCTGGTACCAGAGCATTTGGAGGCTGGCGCTATGCCAGCGGTGCGCCAGCACTGTTGGGTGCCCTGCAGCAGAGGGTGGGGCACGCTGCCCTGGCTCTGGCACATGCTGCCATGGGGCACAGTCTCCCCAGCCCCTTCTGAAACCCCCCAGCACCGTCGTGATTTCCTTGTTGCCAGCGCCGACCATTCAGGGCTGCTCTGAGACCCAACAAACTCGTGTCAGTGGTGAGGGATGCTCTGCACCCATGCCAGGTGGCACCAGGGCCCACCAGGCTGGCATTGCCAGTGCTGCTCCTGCTTCCTAATGGCTTGTGCTGTTTGTTTTTCTGTCTGTGTTGTGTCCCCAGTTAAATGGAAGTGGTCAAGTGAAGGTGCCCAGCCACTACCTGCCCACACAGATGCTGGCGCCACCACCTCCCCCTGGCATGCCCCGCTTGGCCGTCTCTCCTGACACCAAATCCACCACGACAACCACGGAGGGAGGGACGACCTCACCGACATCACCCAGTAAGCACCCTGTGGCGCCCACCCCTCTCCCCAGCCTGGCTGGCCCCCTCCTCTCACATAGCCCCCAAGGCCCCCCTCCCCACCTCAGTGCTGTTGGGGGAATGTTGGTGGAGGTGGCCTCCCCAAAGCCGGGGAGAGGGCGGCAGCCAGCACACAATGAGTTTGCTGGGTCTCAGGCAGGTCGGAGCAGGCAGGGTTTGAGCAGGAGGCTGTTGTGTCCCCCAAGCCAGTGGGTCCCATGCTGGTCCCAGGGACCAGCCTGAGTCCCAGGTCCCTCAGAAACATCCAGGGCAGTGGTAGTGGAACTGTGGTGGAGCTCCCCCAAGCCAATGGGGGAGGGCTCATAGGGGAGGCCAAAGCCTCTCCGTGCCTCAGCTTCTCCAGCAGTTAGGGTGGTGCTGCTGGTGGTGCAGGGAGCAGCCAGCACAGGCGTGGTGCCCGGGCTGGGGGCAGCATTCCTGCCTGCGTCACATGGGGATGCTGTCCTGTCGCTGCATGGGGGTCCCTGGCACTGGAGACCCCAATCTGGTCAGGGTCTGTGAAGTGACACAGTGGTGTGTCACACCACTGGTGGGACACAGTGCCATTGCTATTCTCTGCAAGGCAGGTGTCCCTGTCCCCCCATCCACTGGAGTCCTCCTGGAATCCCAAGAGGGTTGAGCCCTGCCTGGGGACACCATCCCCAGGAGACAGGCCACTGCTGGGTGCCACCAGTCACTGGATGACAGGTGTTGAGGTTGTGTGGTGTAAAGAAATCAAAGTCTGACCAGTCTGGAGGACAGAGCTCAGGTGGTGTGGCCCAGCTGGTGACAGGGCCACAGCCACAGGGAAGGACCACCCAGTGCCAGTCCCTCCCAGGCTCCAGGTAGGATGTGTGTGGGACATGCTGGCAGTCCCCATGGAGTGCTGAGGCCAGCTGGCTCCAAGACCCTCATTCTCTCAGCAGCACCCTGCCTCTGGCAGGGCTGAGCCTAGGACCTCAGCGGGGCTGAGTGATGGACCCCCAGCTGGGGGATGGAGATGACAGCAGGGGGAGGTGGCTGAGTGGAGCTGGTGGCTGAGTGGAGCTGGTGGCTGCCATGTCAGCTGTGCTGGGGAAGCTGCAGCACCACATGGCTGGGAGCACACCTCTGTGCCTGCACCCTGGGGGCATCGTGTCCCCCAGCTGCATCATCGCCCCTCCAGCACGAGTGGCACCAAGGGCACAGCACCCCTGGCCTCTGCTTGTCCACAGCCAGGGACATCATCCGGCTGCCAGCTCTGGGTGCCCGGGATGCCCGTCCCAGCAGGCCAGTCCTGGCCCTGGGGGGCGTTGGCAGTGCCTCCCGCAGCCCCGTTAATGAGCTCTCGTTTGTTCCCCAGCCTACTCTGCACCAGGCACGCCCCCTGCGAACCGTTCCTTCGTGGGATTAGGACCAAGGGACCCTGGGAGTATCTATCAGGCACAGGTGAGAGAGGGGACATTTCTGGGGGGACCCTCCTGCCCTGGGCACCACCTCTGTGGCATCACCATGGGCATAGCCTCTGGGGCACTGTCATTGGGAGCATCGCCATCATGGGGATCACTGCCGTGGCCTTGGTGACATGAGCATCCTCACCATGGCGTCACTGCTGTGGCCGTTGCCACCGTGGGCACGGCCATTGTAGGCATCACTGTCATGGGCAGCACTGCTGTGACATTGCTGCCATGGGCATCCCCACCATGACATCACTGCCATGGCGTTGCTGCAGTGGCATCACTGCTATGAGTAGTGCTACTGTGGGCATTACCACTGTGGCATCACTACGATGGGCATTGCCACCATGGCCATCACCACTGTAATTTCCATGACTGTCGCTGCCCTGGCATTGCCACGTTGTTATGGGCATCACTGCCTTGACACTGTGGGCATTGCCACCATGGGCATTGCCACCTGGCACCCTGTGCCAGAGTCTTGGGCACTGCTGGTGGCTCAGAGCCACCAAGGGTCCCCCAGAGCAGAGGGAAGTCCCTGCCATGCCAGTTCCTGGCACCTTACTCTCCTCTCTCCAGGCTCCACCTTGTGGCATCACCCGCAGCATCCCTGACCGCAAAGCACTGGGGCCACGTGCCCACTTTCCAGGGGTTTCAGGCACTCCGCTCTCACCCGCCAGTGCCCACCGGCCACTCCAGCCACCGTGGGATGTAGCGTGCGCCTTTCCAGGAGCTTTTCCTTAGTCCTGGATATTTTTTTTAATCAGTAGTTTATGAGCTGGTGCCAGTGCGAGTGCCACAGGCAGCACCGCAGGGCCAGGGCAGGAGTGCCAGCACCTCGCCTCATTTGTGAACTGAGTTGTCCAGCCTCAGCAGTACCAGCAGGGGCAGGAGGCTGCAGTCCTGCCTGGTGGGTGAGGCTAGTGCCAGGGCGGTGGCATGGGTGGGGGGATGGACCTGTGTAAGGGGCACCCGGAGGTGCTGCACCTACTGGGGCCGAGTGCTCAGGGTGCTGAGGTGTGCCAGGGGCACCAGAGGTGCACTGTGCTTCACCAGGGACTGTGAGCTGGGACACCCAAGAATGCTGTGCCATAGTGAGGGACAGCACCCTGATTGCAGCCCTCCACCCACCACAGTGTGGTAGGCACCCCAAGGCCTTTGAGACCTTAAAGAGGAGACATGAGGCAGTGCTGGGAGAGTCCCAGAGAAGCAGGGTGCTGGGTCCTTATGGACACCCAGCTGTCACGGCCACTCGCAGCCCCAGGTCCCAGGTCCCAGTCCCTGCGTGCATGTGTTTGGTCACACTCCAGGTGCCACCCCAGGACTCAAGGGTGCTCTGCATGGGGAAACTGAGGCACAGGGTAAATGCAGTAGTGTCTTGCATCCCTGGGTGGGTAGCTGAGACCTGCTGCTCTCAGGTCATATGTAGTGGGGCTGGGAAGGGTTAAGGGAAGCGGCGGCCCCGAGCTGTCTCGTTGCCAACGGAAACCAGACATGAGGTAATCAGGGACACGCTTGAACTTGGGGCTGGGGAGAAGGAGACAATGGGAGGGTGGCAGGGGGCCACCCCTCCCCCGAGCCGTCCTGAGCCGTCCCCAAGCGGGACCTTCCCCCGGGGGAAGCGTTGTCTTTGCTGTGGAGGTGCAGAGAGATTGGCCAGCAAGGGGGACACGGGTGGCCCCAGCACAGAGACAAACTCTGGCAAACTCAGAGCAGGAATTGCCATGCCAGCCCCGAGGTGAACTGAGCAAAGGGACAGGGGGACACGCCAGCGGGACGGAGTGGCTCCACGGCGCAGGACACTAATGCCAGCCTCTCTCTTCTCTCCTGGCAGTCCTGGTACCTGGGATAACCTCCGCCGTGCCGCCCCTTCGCCTCCCTTCTCCTCTGCTTTAGGCACCCCTAGAGGAACATCCCCGTCCCCGAGCACCAGGCCCAGCCTTGCGGTGACGACGGAGAGCGCGGACTCATGACGACGATGACGACGGCAACAAACAAAACCCACACCTGAAGGAAAGAGCGAGGGAAAGGAAGAAGGAAAAGGGTCAAACTTTTTTTAAAAAAGGAAACAAACAAACAAACAAAACAACAACTCATCCCAGGAGGACCTTCCCCCACCACCAACACACCCCCCATGCGCCAGAAAACAAAGAAACTGGGGGGGGGAGGAAAAAAAAAGAAAGAAACAAAGAAACAAAGAAACAAAAAACACTGTTATTTGTCCCGTCGGCCGGCACCGCGCTGAGACCTGACACAACTCGTGCCAGCGATGCCTCCCGGAGCAGCTGTGGAGCCCTGCAGGCCGCTGGCCACTGGGTAGGGTATGCAAACGGCTCTATGTTCTTGCCTCTATGTGAGTAGAAAAGATCAACCCCCCCCCCCCGGCCCCATGCAGACTCTCGGGGGGCCAGGGGGCCAGGGTGGGGAGCAGCAGGAGTCGGGGAGCTGCCTCGTGCTGCCAGTACCTGAGGGGTGTGGCTCTATTGGATACCGGGGTGGGGGCTGCTCCGTGCCTTGGGTGACCCCGTGCTGTTGGTGACGTGCTGTGGAGACATACATGGTGACGTGGTACAGCAGCAGCACGGTGGCATAGTGGCTGGCTGTGTCACGGGTGGGAGTCTTGGGGGCCGCAGAGGGTGTGTGGGCCAGGCTAGGGGCAGTTGTAGGGGTGGTGTTGGCACCCTAATTCCCATGGGGACGTTTCATGGGAGTCCTTAGCGGACCCGAGCTGCCACTGTTGGGCCAGGGCACTGGTCATCGTCTCTGCAATGCCTTCCTTGCCGTGCACCGTCCCCCCGGGTCCTCGCGCGTGTCCCCACGGATGTCTCCACACGTGGGGCCGTTGTGGGGGCGTGTGTCTGAGCTATGCATTCCTGTGGACAGGGACTGGGGTGGGGGAGGGGGGCGGGGGGCAAAGAGGGGGTGCGCATGTGTTGCACATTTTGTAGGAAATGCACTTTTAAGAGGGAATCGTCCAAAAAAAAAAAGAAAAAAAAAAAGAAAGAAAGAAAGAAAGAAAGAAAGAAAGAAAGAAAGAAAGAAAGAAAGAGAAAGAAAGAAAGAAAAAGAAGAAAAAGAATGAAAAAGAATAAAATCACAACAAAGAAGGAAGAGGAGGAGAGGGAGCCCCGGGCACTGCCCCACCGGGATGCTGGTTTCAGGAGTTTTTTGGAATTTTTTGTGGGTTGTTTTTTTTTGTTTTGTTTTGGGTTGTTTTTTGGTTTTTTGTTTTGTTTTGGGGTTGTTTTAATACAAAAGGATGAAGAAGAGGAGCCCGAGAGAGGGCAGAGCCAGCCTTCCCCCCCCCTGGACCCCCGGCCCCACGTCAAGTGCCTGAACTGCTTCGGAGGGGTCCCAGCACCCCTGGCTGTCCCCATGCCCCGTGATGGGACTCCCTGGACGGCGAGGGGACACGGGGAGGTGGCAGTGCCTTAGAGCGGAGGGACCCATGCGGTGGCCCGGGTGAGAAGGAGAATGAGGAAGGCCACCGGCGTCTCCAGCCAGATGATGGCAGCCATGGAAGAGACTGGTCCCAGATGTGTCCCCAGTGGGACCCCAGGGGACACCCCACGGGTCATGATGGAGAGAAGCCACCAAGGGATGTCTGGGACATCATCGCCACCCTCCTGGCCCACTCCCCTGGCACACAGAGTTCCCCATGGACCACTGGCATCGCACCCCACTGCCCCCCATCCCGCTCTGCCCCACACCCCACTCCCCTGGGACAGATCCTGCCCACTCACAGTGCGGTGCTGGGGAAAGGGCTGACGCAAGAAATCCCAGGAGACAAAAAAAAACAAACATAATCCAAGAGGACAAGAAAGGAGAAAACCCCCCCCCCCGTGAAAAAAAACTCAACAACAAAACAAAAAGTGCTGAAAAGTGATGGAGAGGGAAACCTGTCTTGATTTTTTTTTTAAAGTTCTGAGAAAAGAAACACATGGAAAAAAAAAAAAAAAAAGAAAAAGACAGAAAAAAAAAAGACAAATAAACTGCATGGTGCTTTAACAGGATCTGGTGACCTGGCTCAACCCAGCCGCGGCTGGCTGACGCTGTGCATGGCAGACTGTATTAACTGGCTCGACCTTCCCCCTTCAGCAACAGAGACAAAAAAAAAAAAAAAAAAAAAAACAAAAAAAAGACAAGAGGAAAAAAACCCACAAAAAAAAAAAACATTAAAAAAAACTAGAAAAGGAAAAAAAAAGACGTAAAAAAAAAAAAAGGAAAAAAATAATTAATGTTTTCCTAATTTGCACGAAATTTTATACCACATGATGTGCCTTGCCTTCGAAGACTAAGTATTACCGGACCCGATATCAGTGCGAGGGAGTCGCTGCATGCCCGGGGCTCCCGGGGGGTCGGGGGGGTCGGGGGTGGCCGCCCCCCCCTCACCTCCTGCATGGCTTCTTCTCGGCCGGAAAAGTCCCTTTTCTCTCTATTATTGTTACTGTTATTATTGTTATTATTTTTTAACCGATTTTTCTTTTTTCCCCTCCCCTTTGGAAATGTCTTCCAGTTGGTAATAGCGATGCATCCTCTGCGCCAACACACCGGAATATGCAATAGCCGCTTGGGGGGGGTCAGTTGGGGGGGCCGGGGGGACGGTGCCACCCCTTTGCTTTGCCTCTCTTTTTTTTGTTGTTGTTTTGGGTTTTTTTGGTTTTGGGGTTTTTGGGTTTTGGTGGTGTTTTTTTTTCCCTTCCATTTTAGGGGTTTTATTTTTGGTTTTTTGCTTACAGCAACCAAAGGCAGCAAGGCGGGAGGCAGCAGGGGACCCCTCCCTGGCTCAGTGACACACCCCTCCCCCCCAGGGCAAAGCCCCCCCCTGCATAGTTCTTGTGGGAACCCAGGCATCTGGGTGCAGCAGGATGGATGAGGATGTGATTGGGGTCCCCATGGAGGGGGGGCAGGGATGGAGAGCCCCATGGTTGAGCCCTTGGAGGGGGTCACAACATCCCATCCCCCTTGGGGGACACCCCCCCCACCTTTTTAATTGGTTCTCTGAGGGGCCGGGTAGCCTGAGCCCAGCTGCTCTTGTGACAGGAATGGAACCATGTGAATGTAGCTGTGCTCCCCCCCAGCAGGGCTGGTGTCGGGTCGGGGGAGTCGCAGCCCCCATCCATCTCCATCTCCATCAGCTTCATCTCCAGGGGTCTGGTTGCAGGGAACAGGAGAGTTCCACACGACACTGTCCCTTCCAGTTCTTCCTTTGCCTCTTCCCAGCTGCACCAACTGCCGAGCGGGGTCCCAACACCCCCAAAAAGTCCAGAATTTGCCTTAAAACCCAAGCATCCCGCTGGTCGGGGAGAGACATGCCCCCTCCTCCCACCACCGGCTATCCTGCCCTGTGGCTGAGGACTGATGCGGGTTGTGACACCCATGAGTGGGTTACACCACAGGTCACTGCTGCTTGGTCATGAAGAATCAGCGGTAGCAACAATGTTTGGGGTTGTCTTGGGTTTTTTAAATTTTTTTGTCTTTTTTTTGGTGTCCCAAAGTATTCGCAGGAGATGGGGGGGAGGTCATATCCCCAGGTTCCATCAGGGTCTCATCCAGCAGTTTTTCTGGGGGTCCCCCAAGGTGAGGGGAACATCCTTGGGTAGCTCTGCTTTATGCAAGGTGCAGTATTTATTTAAGCAAGGACAATGCAAGGTGGGGAGTGTCCAGCAAGGGGGGAAAGCAAAACAAAAATGGAACTGAAAAAAAAACCAAAAACACCACAAAAAAAAAAAAAAGAGAGAAAATTGGGGAAAAATTACACTCTAAAAAGAAAAGGATAAGCTCAAACCAAAAAAAAAAAAAAAAAAAAAAAAAAAAATTATTACAAGAAGTATTTCTCAGTGGTGACAGTGACAGCAGCAGGGGACAGCGGGGGGCACTGGGGCAGCCCCAACTCTGCCCAGCCCCCTGCAAGCATAGGGATGGGGGCAGGCAAGAGGCGCTGGCGCCCCTTGGGCCTGGGCCCCCTCACCCCCCCAGGAAGCTCCTGGCCTTCAGGGCCCCGGTTGGGGTTTCCCTCCCCATTTTGCTGCCTTTCCCCCCCTCAAGCCCTGGGACCCGCCGTGCACCTGGATGGGCTGCACCTGCAACCCCCCAAAACCCGCCCTTGGCAAGAAAAGCACCTTAAACCATGTTAAAAAAAAGGCAAAAAATAATCTACTCGATGCCCCCTCAAGCCTGGAGGGAGGCAGTGAGGGGTGGGGGGGTCAGGCTGGGGCCTTTGCCTTGGGGGTCTGGGGACCCCCCCAGCACCTCCGGGGTCTTTGCACTGCTCCCCCTGACACCCACCACCCCAGGGCCACCTGTGCCCCCCTGGCTCTGCCCAAAGGGAATATGCAAACTCCTCTCCCCCTGGCACCCTCCTTGAGGAGGGGGGCACCACTAATTTTTACCCTTTTTTTTTTTTTTTTTTTTTTAATCGTTGTCCCTTTTTTCTTTTTCCTCCCATCACAGCCTCTGGGCTCGGTGGGCACAGTTGGGGTGAGTGCAAAGCCAGAGGGGGAGCCCCATCCCTGGGGATGCTTCGGGGGGGGAACCCCGGCAGGAGGGAGGGGACTTTAGGGTGGGGGTCCACTGGACAATCACCACACACGGGGCTCCCACAGGGTTTTCATGCACTACAGTCTCTCCTAGAGGGTTTTTAGTCAGGCTCATTGGCTTAAAAAAAAATAAAATAGTTAAAAATAGTCCATGTGACCTATAAATAAAAAAAAAAAACCTGTACATACATATATATATATATATATATCCACATATATATATATGGGGCTGCAGGAGCCAGAGGTGGGCACAGGTCCCTGCAGGCCGACACACAGTTAAGGTACTTTAAAGCGCAAAGATATATATATATATATATATATATATATATATATATATATAATCCCACATATATATATATATATATATGTCTGTTTCTTGTTGTTTTGTTTCTGGGTTTTTGTTTGTTTGTTTGTTCTGTTTTGTACTCTGAGTTTAGAACTGCTGCTTTGTGTCCCCCAGGCTCCTGCCACCAGTTGGGCTGGGAGAGCACCCATGGGTGCCCCCCTACCCCTGCAGCAGCACTCATGGGTGCCCCCGCGGGAGCCGAGGTGGAGATGGGGGGACACCCCCTCCAACCCCTCCGGGCAAAGAGCGGCAAAAGGAGAGAAACCGCCCCAAAAAGGCGTCGAGGCAGCAGCCGGTGGGACCACGACTCAGACCCATACCAAAAAAAAATCCCGCCGCAGTGCCTCCGCGCCGCCGGCTGCCCTCGCACGCCTTTTCGGGTGATGTGTTCCCCCCCCCTCCACAACCACCCAACACGGGGTGCGGGGGGGGTTGCCCCCTCCCTCGCAGTTATATTTTTTACTAGTTTAGCCGGATTCTCGCTTCTCGCTTGCCGCAGCCGTTACACATCCGCCGAGCGCACCAGGGCCGTGAGCTGGGGCTGGGATCCCCTCCCCCTCAGGCCATGCCCCCCCGTTCCCCCCACCCACCCACCCACCGGGCCCTGCATGACCCCCCGGAACCCTCTGCTCGCCTCCCTGGTGCTTCACAATATTTGATTATACCATTTACGCAGCCATTACCGATAGCCGCCGCTCCTGCCTACATACCAGTTACTGACCGTGACTACGGATTTTGGGGGTTTTGGTTTGTTGTGTTTTTTTTGTTGTTATTTTTTCTTTTTTTTTTTCTTTCTTTTTTTTTTTTTTGTTTGTTTGTTTGTTTGTTTTGTTTGGGGGTTGTTTTATCTTTTGTTGTTGTTGGGGTCTTGGGGTTTTTTTTCCTTTTTTTTTTTGTGGTTTTTTTCTCTCCCCCCTCCCCTATGCAAAAAAGAGAAAAAAGAGACAAAAATGAAGAAAAAAACAAAAAAGAAAAAACTGACACACACAAAAAAAAGATTAAAAAAGAAAAGGAGAAAAAAAAAGACAAAAAAAAAATGTATAAAAATTAAACAAGCTATGCTTCAACTCCAGCCCGCCTCCGCCCTTTCTTTGCTGCTCAGCACAGCACCCAGCCCGAGGAGAATTCAGGTGTTCCAGCTGAGGGGAGACAGGGTGTACTGGAGCAGAGCCTTGCCAGGACATGGGTGCCCATCATCCCCCAGAGGAGGATGCCCACTCAAGAGTGCTCTTGGCCCGGAGGGGGAGGTGGCTGAGTGGCACCCAGGGGGGGACCCACACCCTGCTCAGGGGATGAGGGGGTGGTGGGCTGCGCTGGGGTGGCACAAAGGGAGCACGAGGGTATGGGGACACAAGTGGGTGCAGCCATGGGCTGTTGCTGCCTCCTCTGCTTCAAAACCTTGTCAGCTCGTGCACATGACATCATCGCCTTTCCTGTGTGACATCATTTTCCTCCCCCGTATGACATGCCCTCCCCATCGTATGACAGTCCCCATTGTGCCTGTCCCGAAGAACTGCTCAGGATAGTGCCAGTGCCTGGGCTGGACACACAACCCCCCAAGCAGTCCTCACCCCTTGTGACACCTGTGGGCTCTCAGTGTGGGGTCTGCAGTGTTGGGTCCCCACTGTGGAGCAGGACCCCTGGGGCTGGGGGGTGTCCGGGCCCAGGGGCATGACTGCAGGCTGGCTCCCAGCCGTGCTGAAGTCGATGAGGCCTGGCAGCTCATCTCATGCCATGAGCCTGTCACTGGCCCTGCCCCCTAGGAGTGCCCCCCCCGCCCCGCACCCTCGGAGGCAGCGCCGCGAGACCCATCGTGGGGGTGCAGAGCCCAGGGGACAGCCTCTACCCCGGCACTGTGACACCAGACACGTGACTCCAGGGCAGGCTGGGGACATTTACTGGGGCACAGGCAGGTGCGGGACTCCCGGGGGTACACCTCCTCCCGGACCTGGTGATCTCCCCGGCCCGCTCCGGCGGGTGCCCGCTCCACGCCGGGTGTTGGTGGCAGCCACGTCCCCTCCCTTGCCTCAAAACCCGGCGCGGATCCGCGCCCGTGGAGCGGACTTAGGGCGCGGCGGCTTCGGGGTTTTCCCAGGGCCGGGCACCGGAGGAGCAGGGGATGGCTACCCCCTCAGAGGGACGTGGCACTGTTCCCCTTCTCTTTGTCGCCCTCGTGGTCGCTCTCGTTCTCAGCCCCCGGGTTGACGTGGCCAATGCGCTCCAGCCTGCGGGGGAAGAGGAGTGGCGGTGGGACAAGGGGACACCCCCGGCACACCGCTCTGGGCGTCACCTTCACCTTCGGCCATGCAGAGCTCACACGGCACCCCCGGGCCATGCCCGGCACCGCTGGCTTGTGGCCACCCCCAAGAGACAACCGAGGCCTGGCTGGCGGCCGTAGTGCCAGCCTCGCAGTACCTGCTGCTCCCGGGGCTCTCCTGGAGGTCATCCTGCTTCCTGGGGAGGGGAGAGGGGGGTTGGGAAGTGCCCGGAGCAGCCCCCATCCCTCCCCCCACCGTGCAGTGTCCAGCTCCCAACCAGGGGCACAGCCGCCCCCGCGGTTCCCCAGGTGGGCGCAGGACACATCCCCTGGCGCTGTCCCACCTGCCCATCCTGACCCGCCACAGCCGGTTGGCCAACAGGAGCACCAAGACGATGAAGAGGAAAACCACGACGGCCGTGAGGCCAAGGAGCCAGGGCTGCAGCTCCTTGGCACCAGCGACTGCACAACAGAGCAGGGGGAGGGTGGGAAGAGTGATGGGGACAGCTTCAGGGGAACCCCATCCTGAAAGGGACAGGACCCTGCATCCCATGGCACAGGTTTCCAGTACTGCTGCGCCCAGCACCAGGGGACACTGAGGACACCAGGGGACATTGCCAGGTACTCATCAACACCCCTTTCCTGCTGTCCCCTGTGTTCCAAGGAAGCCACCCCCAACACAGCCAGTCCATACCCAGGGGAGTGTGAGAGGTCCTGTCAGGGTGGGGGGCACATGGGACAGAAGGTAGATGCCCCCAAATCTTTCTGCTCTGGCCCCAGAATGGTTGCTGCCATGGCACTGGGACGGACTGGTCCTCCTGGGAAGTTCTCCCAGGAGCTGCTCTGACTCCCTGGGTCATGGGGGTACAGAAAGGGGGAAGGGGGCAGAGGAACCTACCGGTCTGTCCCTGGGTGGTCGTGGCAAGGACGAGGAGGACCAGGAGTGAGAAGGGCTGCAAGCATCTCACCATTTTGGGACAGGCTGGGAGCAGGCTAGGGCACAGCTGGGTCCTGCACCCCGAGGTGGGTTCTGCTCTGCTCCTTTCCACCTCTGAGCCAAGGGCAGACACTGGTTCCTGCACCCAGGGCCAAGGGGCAGCTTTTATTGGGCTCAAGAGGACAAGTGCCATCAAGCACCATGGCAACGCTGCTCTCATAACCCTGCAGAGGTGGCACCTCTTCCCTGGCCCAACAACCAGCATGGTGCAGCACCCAGAGGCCACCATCTTGGGGACCACAGCAGAAGCCTGTGCCCAGGGCTGGGGTCTACCCCTGGGGTGGAAGGGCAGGGGGGATGGATGGATGGATGGATGGATGGATGGATGGATGGATGGATGGATGGACGGACGGACAGGTGGTTGAGGGGGTGACTGAAGGAACAGACAGATGTGTGGGTGGGTGGATGGAAGGATGGTAGGATGGAGGGAAGGACAGATGGAGGGAGGGACAGACAGATGGATGAGTGAGTGGGTGGATAGATGGAGAGATGAGTGGGGGGGGACAGATAGTTATGTGGAAGAGCATCCACCCTGCCTGCTGCCCCATCCGCTCTGCCCATGGGGCACCACACCCTGTCCTTGATGGGGCAGACCCAGCAGACACAGCCCCTGCCCTGCCACCTTGGGATGCGGAAGCAGGAGAGGGTGGGGGGCTCTGCCTGCCCATCCCCTGACCCTCACCCAGGCCAGCTGGGCCACAGCTGCAGGGGCTGGTGCTGGTGGGACCTCACCACATGTCCAGGGCATGCCTGGGTACTGTGAAGAGTGAAAACATGATCAATGTCACCAGCGGGGCAGTGACAGGGCCAGTGGCTTGGCTTCACCTCACAGCCCCCACTGACCAGCACGCAGGGGAAACTGAGGCACAAGATGGCCAGCAGCACCCTAGGGACAGACCAAAGGCTTCAGCAGGGCCACTCTGCCCATGGTGATTCCCCAGGGGGTGAAGATGGAGCCTGGGGACATGGGGACAGGGTCTACACCGGATCAATGGGGATGGGGGGTTTAAGGCAGCGCCTGGGGGTCTGACACCAAGGGGGCTGGCAGGGACAAATGCCATCAGTGTGCAGCATCCATATGTCTGTCCCCCCCCCATGAGACCGAGTGTCTGGTCTGACGTAGACCTCCCCACGGGCACGTGTGTCCCTGTACACGTGTGTGCATGCCTGTGTCCCCTGCACCCATGCCCTGCAACCCTGAGCACCCACACATACCCAAACGTGTACACCCACGTGTCCCTACCCATTCACGTGCACCCGGTGTGGCTCCACTGTCCCCAGGCAAAGGTCAGGGACTCCCAGCCCATGCCTGGTTCCTTTATTGGGGGACTGTGACAGCAGCCCCAAGGTCAAGATGGAGGTTGTGCTGAGGGGGAGAAGCTGTGTGCCAGCACTGGGCAGTGTCACCACCACACCTGGGGCTGGGGACCATGCTGTGACCTGAGGGCCAGGCATGGCTGTGGGGAGGTCCAACCCCCCCAGCCCTAGAAAAACCCCTTCTTGTGGGAGTCAGCAAAGGAGATGGAGGTGCGGGGGGCGGTGAGCAGCCCCTGCGGGATGTCCACGCCAGGCAGGGTGCCAGTGCCTTCACTCTCTGGTTTCCTCTCTGCCAGCACTGAGTCCTCCTCCAGCCACTCCACCTTCGGCATCGTCCCCCTGGCCATCATCACCTCCTCCTCCTCCTCCAGCTTGGGCCCAAACGCCCAGTCTGCAGGGCCAGAGATGGAGCCATCAGCCGCACACTCCCACCACAGCAAAGGCTCTGGGGTTGGACCCTCAACCCTCGTCCCCTGCCCAGCTCTGGGCACACTCACCTGCAAAGTCATGCATCAGGTCCTTGATGAGGTGGCCCACAATGGCGTAAGCCACCATCAGCACCAGGCTGGCTGCCATCAGCAGGTACAGGACATAACGGGGCAGACGGATGGTGTCCAGGGCAGGGGGTTTGTAGTCCACGTACAGAACCCCATCTTCCTCGGGGGGAGACTGCAGCAAGTGCCGGGACCCCCACTCCCCGCCAGTGCTGGGGAGCAGAGTGCCTCCTGCTAGGACCATTGCCAGCTCTCCCTGCACCGCAGCCCTGAGCCGCTGAAGTCTCTGTCGCCTGGGGGGCCACAGGGGAGAAGGGGCATCAGGGCCGGGGCCCTCGGTGGCAGCAGCTGGCAGGGACAGCAGGGTCCGGTGGCAGAGTGGCAGAGCCACTTGCCTGCTGCGGGATGGAGCACCGTGGGAAGGAGCTTAGCGGCGGCTAATCCGGGAACGGCCCCGCGGGTCAGCCCGGGGGTCACCATCAGGTGCTGACGGGGCTCAGGCTCTCCAGATCTGCCCCCCTGGCAGCAGCGCAGGGACCCCCATCCCCCTGGGAGCCGGGGAACCATCCGCAGCTGAACACCCAAAAGCAGGGGTGGGAAGAGACGCCCTGAAGGACCCCTCTCCTCTCCCCTCAGCCTGGTTAAAACCTTCGGTGAGGGCCTGGATCTCCGAGCAGATGGTGTGAAATCTCAGTATCACTGTCCTGCCCTGCCCTGGGGGATGTGCTGGCCTTAAGACAGGAGGGGATAGCTGGGTGGGAACAGGTGTCTGGTGGGTTCCAGACACCACCCCAGCATGGTGCCCTCTGCCCCAGGACCCTCATGGGGGGTTGGCCCAGACCAGCACCAGCCTTAAAAAAAAAACAAAAACAAAAAAACAACCCACAAACAAACAAACAAACAAACCAAACCAAACCAAAAAACAGCAAACTCCAAACCCTTCCTAGGGTAGGTTGGCGGTTGGCCAGGGAGGGATGAAGGTGCCTCAGCACTCTGGCCCTCCTCCAGCCCAGCTCACAGCTCTGCCCTGCTGCACCCTGGTCACCCCTGGCCAGATCCTAGCCACAAAAATGTCAATTTCATTCCAACTTGGGCTTAAAAGGTATTTGGACAAGTGGAGGAAAACACTGGCACAGAGATTTGGAAACAAGCCTGCGTGGTCCAAGTGAATCACCCATGGAAACGCTGGGGAAGAGCAGAGGAAGGGCAGCAGCTGGGGCAAGAGGCAGAAACTGAGTTACAAGCACTGGGGACACACTGGCAGCACATGGAAGCCCAGAGCCTGACAAGGTCCTGGTGAAGAGCTGGCAGCCACCTTACATTGATAATAGGGCAAGGGAAACATGGCACATGTCACCGCCCTGCCCCAACGCCTGTGGGAACTTAGGTGGGCAAAGAGACCTCACAGAGCCTCTGGTGCCAGTTGGGTCCTGTTCATCACCCACAGGCCACAGAGGGTGAGGGATGGGGGAAAGAAGCTGCTGACTCCAAAACGGTGTGAAAACACTAGGTCTTTGTCTCTCCTGCTGAGGGACAGAGGGGAGTGGCCTCCCCATCACACACAAGTGACCCCAACCACAGCACCAGGAGCTGATTTGCAGTAAGCATGTGCAGGTGACCAGAACTGGTCATGTCTCCAGTAAAACCTTCCACGGGTCCTGAACCCGTGACCTCCTGAACCTCCTGACCTTCTGAACTGGGTCAGACTGGGCTGGTGCTCCCCACCCATCAGTGTCCCCAGACACTCGAGTCCCAGGGACACTGAACCAGTGGTAGCAGTGGTAGACCTTGGCCAGTAGGAAAAGCACCATCAGCAGCCCCCACGGTGCAGGAGGACCCCACTCACCCCTCCACTGGGCAACACCATGGGGCACAGGTGCCTGCCCTCCTCCCCAGGCCTGCTGTGCCACCAGGGACCCCACTCCATGTTCTCTTACCTCCCATTACAGTTGGACTTGGTCTTACAGGTCTTTTCCAACCTAAATTATTCCAGTTTATGATTCTACAACAGCAGCCCAGGACTCCCGCTGGGACCTGGCCCCGCAGCTCTGGGTGCACCAGGAAAAGGCTAAAACACAGCTCGACTTGGGTGGGAGCTCCTTCCACCAGCACTTTATTCCCTGCCAGCCCCTCCCTGTGCCCAGGCTGGGCTGTCTGGGGGCAGTGGGTGCTTGGCCAGGGCAACAGACAGCACCCTCAGCCCCCCCCAGTCTGGTTAAAAGCAGGGAAAGTCCAGACAGGCCCGGCCTCATCCTGTGAGCCCTAATGGCAGCCCAATTCCCTGTAGAAAGAAAAAGTGCAGCCAAACCTTCCAAACTTTGCCATAAAACAAACCCCATCCCAGTGCAGAGGCTGCTGTAAGCACAGCCCTGGCCTGCCCTAACAGGAGAGGCCAAACCCACCCCAGCTCCTCTACTGCAGAGGTGAGGAGGAACCCGGCTCAGCACCAAGGGTGATTTTGAGGCATCACGCCTACAGGAGTGAATGCCCAAAGCCAGCCCTGGCCCCCAGCAAAGCCCAGCTGGAGCAAGTAGAGCTGCTTCCCACACTGAGCCACCCACCACAGCAGCACAATCCCAGAGGAGCCCTGGGCCCCACACAGCCATGATGGGTTCCGACATGCAGAACAGAGCCCACCTGGTCCAAGCCCTGAGCCAGGCTGCGGGTAGGCAGTGCTGATCCTGGCAGGGAGAAAGGGGCAGATCCAGGGAACTGGGGGTGGTGAGGAGGGGGGCAAGTAGCAGCTCAGCCTGGTTTGAAGGGAGAAGGTGGCTGTAATTGTGCCAGAGTAAATCCACTTCCTCCTCCGCCTCCACAAGGCACGGATCCACCTCAACAGAGCCAGGAGTGAAAGCAGAGCGGAGTGGGAGGCAGCCAGCTCAGCCTGTGCCCCCCTCAGGCAGAGGCCTGCAGCTTGCAGAGCCCATCAGCATACTGAAACTGAGCACTGTTCTCATACTCATACATGTCCAGAGCCACCTGGCAGCTCTCCCGCACCACCCGCTCCTCATCCTGGGTGAAGGCACGCAGGACCTCCAGGCAGGAGGGGTGGGCAATGGAGCCCAGGGCCTCGGCGCACTCATGTCGCACCATGGGGCTCTCAGTGGGGCTGCACAGCACAGCCGTCAGCTGCGGGACACAGACCTCCTGCTGCATCTGACCCAGCACGAACCCGATCTCATGGCGGAAGAGAGCACTGCCGCAGCCCAGCCCTGCAGGAGGAAGGGAGAGTCAGCTGCTGCTGCACCCAAAACGGGGGGAAAGCTTGGCCAGGTGCCCCCCACCTGAACTGAATCTGAGGCGTCGATATCCCAGACCCGTGGAAAGGGACAAAACATCTAAGGGAAGGGCTGTCCCACCCTGAGCCTGCTTTCTGAGCCCATACAGCCAGGGCAGCTCCAGCTCCCCACACCCCAGGGGTGTAAGCACACCCTCCCAGCAGAGCCCCAGCACTTTCACCTACCCCAGGGAGCCAGCACTGCCCACTGGCCCTGTCCCACCGTGCAGCTGGGGCAGACTGGCAGCCGAGCCACAGCCTCCAGCCCTCCCACGCTGCAGGACCAGCAGCCACAACTCACAGACTCCTTCATGCCTTGTCTCCCAGTGCAGACATGCCCTCATCTGCAACTCATCCCACATGGCTGCAGAGCTTTAGCCACTTCCCTTGGGCTGGGCCCAACCACATTCTGGGCAGTGGCCTGCCGTTTTCCCACTGAGGAAACAATCACTCTCCTCTTGAAAGCTATTCCCAAGCAACAGGATGAGGCTGACAGCCTCTGATTTTTTCAAGATGGGAAAACAGGACCCAAACACCCTGGGACAAGTTCCCACCAGCTCAGAGTGGCTGGTCCCAAGCCAACACTACAGGCTGCCTTCTCCCACCTGGACCCATGGAGAAAGGGTGCCTGGAGGAGGGCAAGAGGGCTGTGAAACCCCAGAGAGTGCTTTGCCACATGGCTCTTGCACACAAGCAAGAGAGACAATGGCTCTGGAAGCAAAGGAATAAAAAGCCTGAGAGGAGCGTGGCAGCCCTGGGTTTGGGAAGGGCCAGTCGTGGATTAACCTTTACAGGCCTACAATGAGGAGACTGCAGGCAGCCTAACACCAACCCTTACCATCTGCCAGTGCCAGCACAGCATCTTGGCTCCCCAGGTTCCTCAGGGCAAACATGGCCCTGTAGCGGTCAAACAGAGAGCGGGACTCATCCAGGAGGGTTCTGTGGAGCTCAGTCACGTCTGACTCCTCGGCAGGTGGAGCAGGATCCACGGAGAGGTAGGGGCTGGTGCCCAGCTCCTGCTTGTTCTCCTGGAGCCACTCCAGCCTCCTCACTGCCAGCTGACAAGTCTCTGCCACCTGTGGGATGGGAACACAGCCCTGGCTGGGGAGGGCACCGTACAGTGCTGGGGAGGCACCCAGGGCTCCCAGACAGCAGCTGGGAAGCAGCACACAGGACACTGCTCAGTGTCCACAGCCAGAGCTGCCCAGGAGAGACCTCCCAGAGCAGCAGTGCTGTGCCCCAGGGGAAATTACTCCCCTAAGAACCTCACCTCAACCACAGGATCCTCTGAATAGCACTTCAGGATATCCAGCACATCAGGATTCCCAATAGCACCCAGGGCTTCACCTGAGGGGAGGACATGTCAGGATGTGACCAAGGCATCTACATGAGAAGTACCCTGCCACGTCCTCCAGTAAAGCTTCACCCCGTTGTGACATGAGGACAAAGACCTGGCTCTGACAGATCCTCACGGAGACAGCCAGGGGAATAAACATAGCAGGAGCCAGGCTTGGCCACCAGGAAGGAGAAGGTTGGGCCAACTAGTCCAGCCAGTGCTGGCCAGGGGCTGTGGTGAGGAGGTTACATGCCTCATGGTTTTCCAAGCCATGACACCTAAGCTGCATCATCCCATCATAAGCTGTTCAGAGCATGGGGAAGCACCCACAAGACCCATTGCAGGCTGAACCCTCCCCCTGCCCCTGCAGGAGCTGCTGCCGTACCCGCCTCGTGCCTGACCATGGGCTCCTGGCTGGTGTCCTGCAGCACTCGGATGAGGACAGGGATGGCCGCCTCATCACCCATCTGGCCCAGGCAATAGGCCAGCTCATGCTTCAGCAGCGCGGAGCCGTCCCCGAAGGCCCGGCTAATCCAGTCCACGGCCGCTCGCCCGCCCAGGTTCCGCAGAGTGAAAAGCGCCCGGAACCGGGCAGGCAGGGGCTGGGACGCGTCCACCAGAGTGCGGCCGATGGCCGCCACCTCCTCCTCTGTCACCATGGCGCTGGGTCCGGTCGCTCGCAGGGATCTGGTGAGGCTCCCTCCGGTCACACTCCTGCGCAATGGGAAGGGGTCAGGGGGCACGGGGCGATACCCCCGAGGCCGGGGCGCCTCCGCCCTCAACGGGTCACTTCCCTCCGAGTAAGGAGGGCAGCGAGGGCCGCGGCACGGCAGCTGCCGCGGGAGGAAAGGGGGAGAGCCGCGGCTCCGTGCCGGTGAGCCGGGCAGCACCGGGCCCCGGCCCCGGCTTGATCCCTCGGGAAGTGCCCGCTCCAAGCTGGATCGAAACCCCGGGCCCTACCCATGGTCCGGTCCGGCCCGTACCCACCGTATGCCTCCATGCTGCTCCCTGACAGGACCGCGCAGCCCCTCCCACCGCCGCAGTTCCGGTGGGGCCGCCCCGAGCGCCGTCTCCGTGGGGCGGCGGGAGCTGTACCCCCCCGTCCCCACTCCGGCAGTGGAAGAGTCCGAGCACGCGCATGGCGCATGCGTAGGAACGGCGGAGCCCGGCTATTTTGGGGGGGGGAGGGGGGCTGTGGGTGCACCCCAGAGCTGCCCTATACCCCCAGTCCTCCGTGGGGGTCCCACTTGGCTCCGGTGGGAAATTAACCATAGCGATGCGGGGGCAGAGCCGCGTTTGTGCTCCCTCTACCTCCTCCGGGCTGGCAGCAGCCATCGGAAGTGCCAGAACGCGCTGGCCGGTGAGGTGGGACCTTGGGGGCTCAGCCACGGACACGCCTTCACCCGCCGACAAACACCGATGGGGAGGGTCGAGGACGGGCATCGGGCTCAGCCCGCTCCCACCTAGGCAGCAGCAGAGCCTCAGTGTGAAGACGCAGTGTCATTCCAGGCAGGTGTCAGCTCTGCCTCTTCCTTCCCTGCCCCTCCCCTCCCAAGTGTGTTTACACAGCAAGTTTTGTACCTTCGAAGGGGTTTCCCCATCTGATTTCAAGCCTCCTGCTGGTTCAGGCCTAACAGAGGAGCCTCAGGGCAGAGATGTGCTCCCAGGAAAAGGGAGACCCAGCAGCTCTGCCCCAGCCCTGGTCCCCTCAGAGTACCCAACACACCACCAGACACCTCAAACCCAGGAAGAGCAAGGGCACAAAATACATTCCACTGGCTGAAACCACCGCACAAGCATGATGCAGCTGGCCCCTTCCCCACCCCGGGAATGTCTGGTGCAACCCTCGGCAGAGAGGAGAGGCCACAATCCTTTACCCAACAGTCTGGAACCGCGAGAGTCCACGGAAAATCTGTGAGCAAGGATATGCAGAGCTGCTTCTTCCCCCACCCTCCCCAGCCCTGTCAGCCCTCCCCGCAGCTCTCGAAGTACTGGCACATCAGCTCACGCACTTGCTCGGCTTGCTCATCCTCCATGGCAGCGGGCGCGGGCTGGCAGGGCTTGGGCAGTTCTGTGGGCTCAGTGCCCTCCAGCCACTCCTCATTGAAGGGGTTATCGTGGGCTTCGCAGATGTTATGCAGGATGCAGCAAGCGAGGACAAGGGTGGGCAGCAGCTCCAGGCTGCAGTCATCGCACTTGAGGAGGATCTGCCAGCGTGCCTTCAGGCGCAGGAAGGCGTTCTCTATCACGCTGTGTGCCCGCTTCAGGCGGTAGTTGAACTGCAGCTGCCGCTGGGTGAGGTTCTCGTCCTCCTGGTAGGGCTTGAGGATCCAGTCTTGCAAGGGGTAGGTGGCATCACCCAGCAGCACATACTTCTGTGCCTTTCCCATGAAGTGCTTGGGAGGGTTGGGGCAGAGCCGGCCCTCCTTGGCCAACACCCACAGGCTGGAGCTTTCCAGGACCGCGCTGTTCTCCATGCTGCCAGGGAAGGCAGTGGAGACATCCCAGAACTGCCCTAGCCCATCCACGGTGGCCTGTGTCAAGATGGAGTGCCAGCCCTGGCCGTTGTAGTAGTCAGCACTGAGGCGCAGAGGTGGGTGGATGGGGATGTGCAGGCAATCCAGGGCACCGATGCAGTGTGGGAAGCCCCAGCGGGTGCGGAAGATACGCACCATGTTCTCCAGCTCCTTCTCACTGGGCAGCCGGAGGTAGAGGGGCTTCAGCAGCAAGACAATGGCATAGCTGACCTCCCGGACACACATCTGCACTGTGGAAGGCCCCACACCAAAGAGTGGGCTGAGAGTCTGGTACTCCACGTTGGTGGCCAAGTGCCACAGGGCCACAGCCACCCTCTTCTCCACAGGCAGGGCAGGGTGGAAGTGGGCGCTGTGTGGAGCCAGCCCAGGCTGCAGCCGGCTGCAGACATAAAAAAAGGTCTCCTTGGACATCCGAAACTTCTCCAGCCAGTCCTGAGGACCAAACTCCTTCAGGACCACCCGCTCCCACCAGTCCTCACTTCTGAGGTTGGGCCAGGCACGGGGGTAGAAGTAGCAGCTGGTTCTCCTTCGGCGAGCAATCAGGAGCTGCAGCACGGTGAAGAGAGAAGAGGGGTTGAGAACAAGATGCCCACATGCTGCAGATGAGGAGCCTTCTAGAAAAATCCCCTTTTTGGGGTGGCCACTTACTCTGTGGTTTTATTTTTTAACCAGTGTTATTTGCTTTTCTGCAGCTGAGTGAACTGCAGGCTTGGGCATAGTTTGGACGGGGAAGCAAGCACCTGTGTGCCCGGCCCCTCCACAGGAATCACATTTCTGTTATTAAATTCTAAAAAACATCTGTAAGCTGAAGAGAGGCTTTTCTCACCTTCCTTGGCAACTGCCCAGGGAAGTGGGTTACTCATGTCCCCCCCCAACACCTTGTCCTCATTGCCATGTGTTCCCAGGCCCTTTGTATCCCCCACCTTTCACGTCTCCCACCTTTGATGTCCCAATGTCCTCTGCATCCCCCATCCTTTGATTCTGAATTACCACTCCACATCCTTCAAGTCCCCTGTCCTTCATGTCCCCTTTGTAGGGGGGATACTTTGTAGCCTACATATCCTCCTCTTCCCCAACCTTTGTCACCTGTGTCCCATTAATGTCCTGTGTCCTGCAACCTTCCTGTTCCTGTGCTTTATGTCCCACAGTAAACCACCTTTTGTGTCCCTGCAACCTGTGATCCCTATGTGACCTCTGTGGCTCCCCCATGTCCCCATGCTTCCCATCCCTGTACTTTGTATCCTCATTCCCCATTTTTTGTCCCCAGGATCTGTCCACTTCCATGTCCTCTGTGTCCCATGTCCTTCCTGTCCCTGTATTTCATGTCCCCATGTCCTCTACACACCCCAATCCTTTATGTGCCCATCACCTGTGTGTGTGTCCCCACGTTCTTTGAGATCCGCATCCTCCCCAATCCAGTTTCATGTCCCACATGTCCCCTACATCCCCATCATTTGTGTCCCTAGACTTGTGTACTCCTATGTCCTTCATACTTCCTGTCTGCTTCATGTCACATTTGTCCTTTATGCACCTTATTCTTTATGTCCCCATTACCTCTGTGTCCTCACCGTGCCCCCCATACTTCCTATCTCTGTACGTTGTGTCCTGCACATCCTCCCATTCACCAGTTTTCATGCCCAGGACTTGTACACTCCCATGTCCTCCATGTTCCACATCCTTCCTGTCCCCTGCACCCCCCATCCTTTGTGTCCCCATCACGTCTGTGTCCCCCCTGTGTCCTTCACGACCCTCATCCTTCTTGTCTCTGTTTTATGTCTCACATGTCCCCTACATCCCCCATCCTTTGTGTCCCGTGTCCCCTCATCCTGCACATCTTCCCATTCCCCATTTTTTGTCCCCTTGACCTGTGTATTCCAGCGTCCCATATCCTCCCTGTCCCCGTGTTTCATGTCCCTTACATGCCCCATTCTTTGGGTTCCCATCACCTCCTTGTCCCTCATCCCGCCCCATCCCCATCCTCCTCGCCCCTGCGCGCTCTGCCCCCAAGTCCCCGCGTCCTTCCCGTCCCTCGCCGATCGCACCCCATCTCTCGGTGCCCCCCGTGTGTTTCCCTTCCCCAGACCCCGGTCACCGTCATGAGGCGTTTCTGCCGCTGGCTGTAGTAGTGCCGGAGCCAGGCTCGCCGCTGCGGCCCGTCCCAGCCGCCGGCCCCAGCCATGGCCGCCCCCCGCCGCCCGCCCGCCCGCCGCCGCCGCGCCAGCGCGCACAGCAACACCAGCAGCCTCTCCTGCATTTTCAAATCGGGAGCCGGGAACGCCCTGGAAGTGATCGGCCGGGGGGTCACGGCGGAGCCGGGGAGGCGGGACAGGACGGGGAGGCCCTGTCGGAGATCGCGGCTTCGATGCCACACCCTTCCCTCTGCCCCGGCCCCGGTCCCGGTCCCGCCCCGCACAGTGAGGGCTGCGAGTCAGCCCCTGGCCCGGAGAATTCGTCCCCATCGACACACGCGTGAGCCCGCAGGAAGGCGGGATCGGGGAGGGACTCGTACCAGAAAAATAAAGCAGCCCGGGGGGGGGGGGTGGAAAGGTGAGTGCCCCAATGCCTGGGGATCAGAATCTGTCCTGGGCTGCAGCACACGCAGCATAGGCAGCAGGTCCAGGGATGGGGTTCTACCCCTCTGCTCTGCTGAGAACCCCTGCAGTGTCCAGGGCTGGGGTTCCTAACACAAGAAGGACACAGAACTGTTCAGAGGAGGCCATGCAGATGACCCACGGGCTGGAGCAACTTTGCTCTGGAGCCAGGATGAGAAGGAGTTGGGGGTGTTCAGCCTGGAGAAGAGAAGGCTGCAATGGGGAGACTCTGGAGCACCTTCCAGTGACTGAAGGGGCTCCAGTAAAGCTGGGGAGGACAAGCTCAGGGAGTGATAGGATGAGGTGGAACAGTTTAAAGCTGAAAGAGGGGAGAATTAGATGAGATATAAGGAAGAAATTCTTCACTGTAAGAATGTGGTGAAATGCTGGCCCAAGTTGCCCCCAGAAGCTGTGGCTGTCCCATCCCTGGCAGTGTTGAAGGTTGGATGGAACTGGCAAGTGTCCCTGCCCATGGCAGGGGGTTGGGACTCAATGATCTTTAGGGCCCCTTCACACCCAAAACAGTCTATGATTCTACGATTTACCATGGTGGGGTCTGTTTTTCCCAAGGTCCCATGTGGCAATAGGGGTATTGCTCCAGGGTGTCTTATGTCCTGACTCCAGGGTCTTTATCAAAGGGAAGATTCAGATCCTTCTCAGGTTGCCAGTTATTAGATTGTTGTTGTAAATAATGTACTTCTATGTTCCTCCATGAGTTCCTAAATCACAGCAGACCAAGCTACTTTAATAATAGGGGAGTTGCATACCTGCAGTTTGTTGCATTGCCACAGTAGAATAATAGAATCGTTTTGGTTAGAAAAGACCTTTAAGATCATCAAGTCCAACCCTAAATGTAGCACTGCCAAGTCCACCATTAAACTGTGTCCTGAACTGTAACATACCATGTATTTTAAATCCTTCCAGGGATGGTGATTCCACAACCCTTTCGGTGGAGAAATTTTTCCCAATATGCAGTCAAAACCTCTGCTGGTGCAATTTGAGGCCATTTCCTCTTGCTCTATCAGTCGTTCCTTGAGAGCAGAGCCCAACCCCCCCTGTCTCCAACCTCCTCTCAGGGGGTTGCAGAGAGCCAGAAGGTCTCCCCTCAGCCTTCTCTGCTCCAGGATCAACACCCCGAGCTCCCTCAGCTGCTCCTGGGCAGACTTGTGCTCAAGTCCCTTCCCTAGCTCTGTTGCTCTTCTCTGGACACGCTCCCACCCCTCAATGTCCTTCTTGTCCTGAGGGGCCCAGAACTGACCCCAGGATTCAAGCTATAGACCCACCAGTCCCAGCAGGATTGGTGGTTGGTACAGGGCTGTTAGTGGAATGCTGGCATTGGCTTCTGTCCCAGCCTGTGGAAATGGAGTCCTCTGCCCCAACAGAGCCAGCAAGCAGAAGGGAAAGGGGCATGCAGAGGGAAGGTTTGCAGCTTAGGCTGACTCTTGTGCAGGTGTTGGGCATGGCTCAGGGGAGCATGTCCCCTGGGCTGGCATCAGCACCAGTCTGGGAATGGCTCCTCAGGCTGGTGCCCTCACTCCCCTCTCCATGCCGTGCCTGCCACCCAAGCTCAGGTGCCAGCTCCTGCTGGAAGAGCTGAGACGAGCGTGCTTGGGAGGTTTATCCACAGCCCCTGCCGAGGAGCAGTAGCGGTGGCTGCAGGGGGCTCAGGAGGCAGCTAGGCAGGTGGCTACAGCTTCCTGGGGGCTGCTTGCTGCCTCCCCCCAAACCCAGCCCTGCGCTGCTGCTAGGCTACCCGGTCAGTGGGCTACCGATCCACTGGGCTACCCAGCCAGCGGCTCCCTGGCTGCTGGGCTACCTCACCCCATCAGCCCCTGGAGCCCACCCCCTGGGCCGGGCAGCTGTGCCCGGGGCATCCCGCAGGGCACTCCTCGGCCATGGCCCCCCCTCAGCCCTCCGCTTGGAGCCTTTGGGTCAGGGGGGTGAGGGAAGATCATGTTTCCCCCCCTCCGGAAGTTCGTCACTTCCATGACGCTATCGTGCTGAGCGCTGACGCCACTCTGCCCTCGGGCCGCTGGGAGGGGGGGCGGGGTCGTTGCTATGGCGCCGCTTCCTGTATTGATTCGAACGGGGGGGGCGGGCGCTCCCGTCCTGCCGCGCGCGGCCGCCGCCATATTGGGGAGCGCTGGGGCCGGCGGAGAGTGACAGGAGGAGGGGGAGTGGGGCCGGGGTCTGGGGCAGGTGGGTGAGGTAGGTGTGGTGGGCGGCGGGGCTCGTGTCACGGAGGGGTTAGGGCTGGTGGTACAGCCTCACCCCGGCCCCTGCCCTCGGGGGCGCAGGCCTGTGAGCCCTGCCGGGCCGGACGGAGGGGTCGGGCTGGGCCGGGCGGGTCTGGTTGCGGCTCGGAGTTCCGCCTGGAGTACCGTCCCTCCGCGGGCAGTGCCGGGGGTCCCGGCCTGATCTCGGGCGGGCTGGGGTGACGGCCTCCTGGCCTTTGGGCCTGCCGGTAGCGGGGGGTGGTGTCTCCCGGCAGTTACGGTGCTCCCTGCCCGCAGTGAGCTCGGTGAGTGACCGCGCTGCTCGGCACTACCGTGTCCCCGGTTTTGCTGTGGTGAGATGTGACCGGAGGGGCCCCGGGCTCTGCCAGGTAACTCGGAGGCCCTGCGCCCCGCCGGGCTCTTGGCCGAGGGCTGGGAGCGAGTCTGGTCGGGCTCGGCCTCGGCTGCTGCCGCAGCGGCCTGGAGGGGCCGAGGGCCGTAACGATCGGACGGGTTTGTTAACCGACATCGTGCGTCTGCCTCCCGGGAGGTTGCAGTCTGTGTCTGTGTAAACCGGCTGGAAGGAGAGAAGGTGGCTGAGGGGAGAGCTCCTCGGTCCCTCCAACTCCGTGAAAAAAGTGTGTAGTGAGAGGGGAGTCAGTTTCCCAAGTAATGATCGACAGAACAAGAGGAAATGGTATCAAGTTGTGTCAGGGGACGTTTGGATTGAAGATTGGGAAGTTTTTTTCCCCAGAATGGTTGTCATGCCCTGGGCACCTGGAGTTCCCATCCCTGGAGGGATTTCAAAGCTGTGTGGATGTGGTGCTGAGGGACATGGATTAAAGGTGGATTGATGGTTGGTCTTGATTATCTTGCTGGTCTTTTTCAGGAAAAATGATTTTTTAGTGAAGCTGTTGCTGTAGACCCCTGATTCAGTCAATGTACCCTGACTCGTTTTGGAAAGGTGTGATGGGAGCCAGAGGCTTCTCCAGCTGCTGTGTCATCACCAGTTCTTGAGTTCTCCAGCAGACTGATAACCTGAATAGTAGCTGAGATTTTTGTGGCATGGACTCTGCTACTGCAGAGAACTACCAACCAGTAACAAATAGAAACTTTTGTTGGAAGCCACTTGTTTATACGCAATGCAAATAAATGCGTGATGTGCCATTGCTCACCTGATAGCTCTGTGGGGATTTGGAGGCAGCTAAATGTCTTTCATTAGGATTTTTTTTTAATGGTTTGTTGATGTTTTGCAAATGGAAATAGTATGGATATTCTGCAGGTTACAATCTTGAGATCTTAAAAGTCTTCACTGAGCATCCTTTATGTGTGGTGAGAGAGGAGATGTTCTGCTGGAGGAGTCACTTGAACACTGTGAGGTCTCTTAGGTCATGTTTGAGTCATCTATCCACCTTATAAAGACCCTGTATCCCTAGGGTCCAAGTACTTCACCCATCTCTACTTCCTTCTTATTGAACACTTCCTGGTATGCAGAGTGAATAAATGGGAAAATATTTTGTAGGTAATCACCAAAATGAGTGTCATCCTGTGCTGGCTGATGAGCAGCTGAAGGCAGTTTCTCCTGCCTGTCCAGGGTCTTGTCCAAAATGTGTGTTTGTGTGGGGAAAACTGCCCTTAGGTGAGAATGGAAACAAAGTGCCGTTGCTGTAACATCCTCTGCTTCCTCAGCCAGCTGCCTTCAGGGAGGTCAGTGACTGCCAGCAGCCCTGCTCTTCTGTCACAGGAAACTTGGGTGGTGAGGTAGCACGGAGAAGCCTGTGTGGCTTTTGGACTGCTCCCTCTGCATCCAAAGTTGGAAAGAGTGGCAGCATCTAGGCCAGTTGATTTGGCACAGGTTGTGTCATGGACTGGGGTGAAATCTCAAGGCAGAACATGGCAAGGTCAATGTGTATCCCCTCTTTGTCAAGCAGGAACTTGAGGAAACTGCCTCACTCCTTCCCCAACATGTGTGTTACCCACTGGTACCTGCTGGAAGGGATGGTGCTACAGCCACAGGAACAGCAGCAGAGCAAATGGGAGTAGCAGAACTTGTTCAGCAATTTCTTTCTCAAGCATGATCTGCCAGAGCTGAACTTGATCTCCATCTCAGCCTTTGGAGCTTTAATTGAGCCTTTGTAAGAGGCAGAAAGGAAGAGGTGTTCAATTGCTGCTTAATCCAGGTACTTCTGCTAATTATTGCATCCTTAAAACCAGGGACTTTTTTTTTTCAGCTGCCTCTTCTTTATTTTGCATTTGCAATAGATGAGCCTCTCATGAGACTTTCTGTTAATTGGATGCAGAGGTTGCCCCTAAGAAGAGGTGACAGTTTTCACACTCTGTTTCCTGCACATTGAAAACTTTGTTTTGTATTCCCTGGAAGGAGGTGTAGCCCTCTTGTTTATGGAGCAGCGTGGTCAAAGGATGAAATTGTAATTACCTGCAGGCAATAAAAAGAGTGTTAAAGGTGATGATTTTTTTTTTTTTTTTTTTTTTTTTTTAGAAATCCCCTTCTGGGTACATGATTGTCATGTCTGCTGAGGTAAACCCTGTGCTCCTGGCAGACTACAGCATGCTGCAGTGAGATGTGTAATGGATGAAAATGTTGTGCATGAAGATAAAGTAATAAACCTACAAGTCTCCTAACTTAGTAAATGCTGTCTGAAGCAAACTTGGAAACTCCTCATCTGGGGCCTGGTTGTTGCCTGGGGACATCAGTGGAGGGGGCTGCTGACTCTGGCAGGCTTATGTCCTTAACTGACTTGTGTTTGAGTCTTGAGTTGAATGGCTGAAAATGTTCTTGTCTTTTGAGTGCAGTGTAGCAGACTTGACTCTGTTGGCTTCCCTTTGTCTTCTTCCAGTAGTGGAGAGAAGGGGGATACTAGGAAAAACTTCTGTGCTGAAAGCCATGGTCATATCTGAGCATCACCTGTGTTGGGTTTTTTTGTAGGCTGCCTGGAGTCTTCCCCTCAGATGAGGGCTTGCATCTATGAACAAGAGTTTTGTGTATAAAAATCCTGGTGAAAAACCTGTGGGCTTGTAATGGTGTACTGAGTAGATTGATTAGTGGAATGGGGGTGTTTATTTTCAGTAAAGGCTGTTCCAAAAGTCAGATTTTGCTGTTTCCTGAAGGTGTTGCAACGTTGAATTTCCACTGGTGTGTGAAAGTCCATGCCATATCCAGAGCACTTTGTCTTGAATACTTCATCCTTGGCTCCTACAAACTTTCTGCAGCACTCTGGGACATGAGTGTCCTGAATTAGCACTGTTGCTCTGTGGGTTGCTGGTCAGAGTTCCTCTGTCATCCTGGTAGGACTGTACATTACTTTGGAGAGGCAGACACAAAGCCTTAAATTAGCTTCCTTGGAGGAAGGTCTTGTGGCTTGTCTTGAATGCAGGTGAGGGTACAGTGAGTTGCAGGAAGCCAAATATCTTTTGAATAGGGGAATTCTAGAGCTGATGTTGCAAATGTACAAAGGATCTGTCAGCTCCCTGGACATGCTTGTTTGCAGGATGCAAAGTCAGAAATAACATGGATCTTTACAGGATCTTTAGTGAAGAGTAATCACCTACACATTATGGTCTGAAATACAGTGATGCAATGTGCTTTTTATTAGTGGAGTATTGAATCTCTGCAGCCTTCAAGAGTGAGGCTTAAGCATAGAGATCTTGTCTGTCACCATAACACTGCAGTGATTTTTGTCATGGTCTCTGCAATGCCTGAGGGAACAATTAACAAGTGCAAGGCAACAAAGTTTTTATTTTGTTTTGAAATAAGGTGTTACCAGCTTCTAGTGCTTAGGGTTTACTTTTGTAAATGGTTCATTTTATAAATGCTTTTCACACTAATACCATAGTAAATTGTTGGATAGGAAGTTACAGACTTGTAGCTTTAAAAAGTGAAATGTTGAGAAAACTTATACTAAGCTCTGCCTTTTTGTACTGCTGTTGTTTTTGAACAGAGGTGAATTACTTAAAAGGCTTGGTTATTTGGCACAGGGTGTAACTGTTCCTTTGGGTTAAGTGTGGACAAGCTTTATCTTGTTCCTTGTTGCTATCAGTTTCTGTGCTGTGAGGATGGCATTAGCATATTGGATGCATTTGTAACAGGCATGGCTATTACATAGCACAAATGCTGTGGCTTAGCTTTTTTTTTTTTCCCTTACAGCTTATTCAAAAGTCTGAGAAATAGAACAATCTGTAGTTGGAGCTACTCTTACAATAGTCCAGGCTGAGATGGAGGTGCTGCTTACTAAACCAGCAGGAAAGGGTTGGCCCTTTGGGCCAAGGTAGTTTTTTGTCATCTTGGTGAGCCAAACCAGCACATGATGTGGTCAGGCAAGGGCTGGAGATGGCACAAAGCAGGAATAGGGAGAGGTGGACTATTATTTCTGTTGCCAACTGAGAGGTTTATCTTGTTGATTTGCAAGTGTTGCCTGGTAATGGGTTTGACATAAATCATTGAAAGATGAAAACTGTGGCTGTGGGGAAGCAGGACATCTGGGTTTGATTTCAAATCCTGCTGCTTATGAGTTAGAAGGTTAAGTACTTGTTTACTCCATCCTTTTCCCCTTGGTAAATTATGGTGTTTTTCCTGAGAGATTGTAAATATTAATTGTAAACATCACCTCAGTAATGTTTTTACCTCAAAACCTGTGCCATTAAATACAGGCCCAAAGAGAAGATAGCATCTTGCTAACTCTAAATTCATCTGTAGCAAGTGTGGGGGGGTTTACATTTCCCCTGAAGCAAGTAGGAAAGGCTTTGCCATGAGGACTGGGAGTAAATGGACTATAACTTCTCTTTCAGTTGAAGATACAAAATCTTGAGGAGCTATATGTGTTAAATATTCTTTTTATACACTATTTTATTACTAAGTTTATGCTTGGATAGTGGTGGGGTTTGGTTGAGTTATTTTGGTTTGGTTTTTTTGTTTTATTACGAGGAAAATTTATATTCTGACTCACTTTATTCATGTACCTTGTGTCCTGTCATTGACTTGGCTGAATTTTATCATGGTTCAAATTATTTTCAGAACAATGCTTCTAGGCAAAGTTAGGATGCTGAACAAGTGCATTTTGTTCTTATTTTATTGACCCAACCCTAATATATCCAAGTACTTCAGTGTTTTGTTTTCTTGGTATGGGTCTGTTTTTAATAAGCCAGCATGCAGAATGCCAGGGTTGTCAGGGAAATGAATGCAGTTATTTGCAAAATTTTCTCTGTCATTTGAGAGGCAGCCTGTACCTGTTTTTTTAAATTTTTTTAAATTTTTTTAGCAACTGTTGAAGTTGGGAAACAAGCACAGGCTGTGTTGGCTGTGTGAATTTAAGATGTGGCCTACCTGAGCTGGACAGTCCCTGATCCATTTTTTTGTGTGTGTGCTGGGAATTGTTTTTGTCCTTCTTAAATTGGAACATCATTGGGTGAGTGAGTTTAAAACTGAGAGGTGCTGATGAAAGTGCTTATGAGAATACCAAAGGCAGGAGAACTGTTAAATATAGAAAATTGAACATATTTCCAAATTCAGACAGGGCCAAAGGGTAGATGTTGTCTTCATAATTCAGATATAATTAGTGTTTTGTTGATGCTTTATTTTGAAGCATCTGAAGCCTGGAAAGAGTTGTTTGGGGTTTATTAATGTTAGTGCCTATGTTGCTCACACTGTGTCTGTTGTCTTTCTTGTTAGAAGTTATAGTTGAAATTCGTGCAGATAGGAACTCAAATGAAAAGCCCTGAAAGTGAATGTTATCTCAGATACAGAATTAAAACCATCACAGTGCTAGGTAGCAGGATCTGGAGCTCTCAGTAATGCTGTGCTGAGCCATTTTGGGAGGCTGTTTCAAATGTGGAGTGTTGCCCAGCTGATGACACTTCTTGATGATGAGGGTTCTGCAAGCTGATCCTTATTTGTGGTGTTAAAAAAAAAAAAGGGAAGGGGACATTTTGTTGAAATGCTTGATTTAAGAGGTCTTGTTAACCTCTAAGGTACATTTGGAAGATCACAGGTAGGTAAGGATAGAGGAAGTAAACCACAAAATTAGGGAGTGTCTGACAAGGACTGCACAATTTTAATTTATTTTTTTATTTTTATTTTTCTATTTTCTTTTTCTCCTATTTTCTTTTTCTCCTATTTTCTTTTTCTCCTATTTTCTTTTTCTCCTATTTTCTTTTTCTCCTATTTTCTTTTTCTCCTATTTTCTTTTTCTCCTATTTTCTTTTTCTCCTATTTTCTTTTTCTCCTATTTTCTTTTTCTCCTATTTTCTTTTTCTCCTATTTTCTTTTTCTCCTATTTTCTTTTTCTCCTATTTTCTTTTTCTCCTATTTTCTTTTTCTCCTATTTTCTTTTTCTCCTATTTTCTTTTTCTCCTATTTTCTTTTTCTCCTATTTTCTTTTTCTCCTATTTTCTTTTTCTCCTATTTTCTTTTTCTCCTATTTTCTTTTTCTCCTATTTTCTTTTTCTCCTATTTTCTTTTTCTCCTATTTTCTTTTTCTCCTATTTTCTTTTTCTCCTATTTTCTTTTTCTCCTATTTTCTTTTTCTCCTATTTTCTTTTTCTCCTATTTTCTTTTTCTCCTATTTTCTTTTTCTCCTATTTTCTTTTTCTCCTATTTTCTTTTTCTCCTATTTTCTTTTTCTCCTATTTTCTTTTTCTCCTATTTTCTTTTTCTCCTATTTTCTTTTTCTCCTATTTTCTTTTTCTCCTATTTTCTTTTTCTCCTATTTTCTTTTTCTCCTATTTTCTTTTTCTCCTATTTTCTTTTTCTCCTATTTTCTTTTTCTCCTATTTTCTTTTTCTCCTATTTTCTTTTTCTCCTATTTTCTTTTTCTCCTATTTTCTTTTTCTCCTATTTTCTTTTTCTCCTATTTTCTTTTTCTCCTATTTTCTTTTTCTCCTATTTTCTTTTTCTCCTATTTTCTTTTTCTCCTATTTTCTTTTTCTCCTATTTTCTTTTTCTCCTATTTTCTTTTTCTCCTATTTTCTTTTTCTCCTATTTTCTTTTTCTCCTATTTTCTTTTTCTCCTATTTTCTTTTTCTCCTATTTTCTTTTTCTCCTATTTTCTTTTTCTCCTATTTTCTTTTTCTCCTATTTTCTTTTTCTCCTATTTTCTTTTTCTCCTATTTTCTTTTTCTCCTATTTTCTTTTTCTCCTATTTTCTTTTTCTCCTATTTTCTTTTTCTCCTATTTTCTTTTTCTCCTATTTTCTTTTTCTCCTATTTTCTTTTTCTCCTATTTTCTTTTTCTCCTATTTTCTTTTTCTCCTATTTTCTTTTTCTCCTATTTTCTTTTTCTCCTATTTTCTTTTTCTCCTATTTTCTTTTTCTCCTATTTTCTTTTTCTCCTATTTTCTTTTTCTCCTATTTTCTTTTTCTCCTATTTTCTTTTTCTCCTATTTTCTTTTTCTCCTATTTTCTTTTTCTCCTATTTTCTTTTTCTCCTATTTTCTTTTTCTCCTATTTTCTTTTTCTCCTATTTTCTTTTTCTCCTATTTTCTTTTTCTCCTATTTTCTTTTTCTCCTATTTTCTTTTTCTCCTATTTTCTTTTTCTCCTATTTTCTTTTTCTCCTATTTTCTTTTTCTCCTATTTTCTTTTTCTCCTATTTTCTTTTTCTCCTATTTTCTTTTTCTCCTATTTTCTTTTTCTCCTATTTTCTTTTTCTCCTATTTTCTTTTTCTCCTATTTTCTTTTTCTCCTATTTTCTTTTTCTCCTATTTTCTTTTTCTCCTATTTTCTTTTTCTCCTATTTTCTTTTTCTCCTATTTTCTTTTTCTCCTATTTTCTTTTTCTCCTATTTTCTTTTTCTCCTATTTTCTTTTTCTCCTATTTTCTTTTCCTTCCTCCTTCCTCCTTCCTCCTTCCTCCTTCCTCCTTCCTCCTTCCTCCTTCCTCCTTCCTCCTTCCTCCTTCCTCCTTCCTCCTTCCTCCTTCCTCCTTCCTCCTTCCTCCTTCCTCCTTCCTCCTTCCTCCTTCCTCCTTCCTCCTTCCTCCTTCCTCCTTCCTCCTTCCTCCTTCCTCCTTCCTCCTTCCTCCTTCCTCCTTCCTCCTTCCTCCTTCCTCCTTCCTCCTTCCTCCTTCCTCCTTCCTCCTTCCTCCTTCCTCCTTTTTTCCTCCTTTTTTCCTCCTTCCTTTCTCCTTCCTTCCTCCTTCCTTCCTCCTTCCTTCCTCCTTCCTTCCTCCTTCCTTCCTCCTTCCTTCCTCCTTCCTTCCTCCTTCCTTCCTCCTTCCTTCCTCCTTCCTTCCTCCTTCCTTCCTCCTTCCTTCCTCCTTCCTTCCTCCTTCCTTTCTCCTTCCTTCCTCCTTCCTTCCTCCTTCCTTCCTCCTTCCTTCCTCCTTCCTTCCTCCTTCCTTCCTCCTTCCTTCCTCCTTCCTTCCTCCTTCCTTTCTCCTTCCTTTCTCCTTCCTTTCTCCTTCCTTCCTCCTTCCTTTCTCCTTCCTTCCTCCTTCCTTCCTCCTTCCTTCCTCCTTCCTTCCTCCTTCCTTCCTCCTTCCTTCCTCCTTCCTTCCTCCTTCCTTCCTCCTTCCTTCCTCCTTCCTTCCTCCTTCCTTCCTCCTTCCTTCCTCCTTCCTTCCTCCTTCCTTTCTCCTTCCTTTCTCCTTCCTTTCTCCTTCCTTTCTCCTTCCTTTCTCCTTCCTTCCTCCTTCCTTCCTCCTTCCTTCCTCCTTCCTTCCTCCTTCCTTCCTCCTTCCTTCCTCCTTCCTTCCTCCTTCCTTCCTCCTTCCTTCCTCCTTCCTTCCTCCTTCCTTATTTTATTTTATATTTGTATTGTTTTTGTGTTTTCCTGTGTGTGTGTGTGTGGTGTGTGTGTGTGGTGTGTGTGTGTGTGTGTGTGGTGTGTGTGGTTTTTTGTGTGGTGTGTGTGTGTTTTCCTAGCTTTTCACTCGCAATAATATTATCTGACTCTCTTCATTTGGTGGAAGCTGATTGCTGTTAAATTTGGTAGCTTTCTTCAGTTTTGCCTCTGAAATAACATATGGGAGAAATGTATTAAATGAAAGAAGAAAAAAGCTTGGGGGAAGAGCTTGCAGAGCCAAGCAGATGTGCTCAGAAACAGTTTGGCGCTGTTTCAAGGGTGCTCCTGTAAAAGTGTTGGCATGCTTAATGGCATGGTTAGGAAGAAAAGATTTCAGTATCATAAGAAGTCCAAGTTTCAGTACTAACAAACTGTGTAGACAGAAGGAAAGCATCTCTGCTGGCTGTTAGGCAACCGTGGTCCAGAGTTTGTGTGCTTGATCTTAGTATTCAGGGGATTTCATAGAATTTTCTAACCACAGACTGTAGGGGCTGGAAGGCACCTCTGGAGATCATCTCATTGGATTCCAGTGTGTGCTCTTGTACTCTTAGCGTGGTAACTTGCATCCAATGGCAAACCCCGGGTAGGTTTTCTGTTCTTGGAGGTAAACCTCTGCCTTGCAGCCTTCCCCACTGGCTCAGGAAGATGAAGGCAGTTTGTGGCAAGCTCTGAGTATGGCAGTGTGGATGTAGTTTGTCCCTGTCAGGCTTCTCACAGCACAGCCCTGTGTGCAGTTGCCCCTTGGACTTTGCCACATGTTTGTATCTGGAGGCAATGCCCTTTGTGTAGCTGGGACTCTGCAGTAAATATGTGTACAGTAACAGTGAAGGAAAATCCCTTTACATTCTGCACAGGCTCTGGGGTTTTTTTTTTGTGATACCAGTGCTTGGAAGAGGAAAATCAGTCTTGCGTTTGAAGAACAGGCTTAGGCAATTCTGCAGTGGCTGCTCCTGGAAGAAGTGTTGTAATATTTTGGTGGTTTTCTTTCCTTGTCTGTTGCAGCAAACTAATTACTGATTGGACTTCATGACCTTCAGTTCCTGAGCCTGCTGAACTCCCCAGCCCCAATACTTTGCACCATGGACCAGGATTACGAGAGACGCCTCCTACGCCAAATCAACATACAGAATGAAAACACAATGCCCTGTGTGAGTACAAGGGGGCTGTGCTAGTCAGAATTGGTGTCTTTCTTTCCTGTGACTGTTTCCACTTGAGCTTTTGAAAGATACAGGACCTTCTTGAAGCAAACCTTAGTCTTTTGTTGGGCTGGGAGCAGGTAAGAGTTCCTGAGCTGTTCTAGGAATAACCAAATAACTTGATTTCAACAAAGCTTTTGAATATAGAAACTCAGTTCAGGATTCAAAAAGCAGTTAAGTTATATGTAGCTCAGTAATGCCATTTTACTAAATAGTCTTGGTAAGTACACATGGAATGTAAAAAATGTTGGGGGTTGGAACACAAACAAACCAGCTGTAGGTCTTGATAGGATAGAGCAAGTCCAACAGGGGCCACCAAGATGGTTGGAGGGCTGGAAGTATAAAGTGCTGAAATCTGTGTTGCTCAGCTTTCAACTACCTGCTGGGTTCTTACGGAAAAATGGTGTCTGACTTGCTTCAGAGGTCCATAGTGGAAGGAATAGAAGCATACAGCAGGAGGAGGAATTCCAGTTAGATACTAGGAAAAAACATGCACAGTCAGAGCATCTGCAGACTGCAACAGGGAGCTTATGGGGTCATTGTCTGTGGAGATGCTGAAAATTCAACTGATTGAAGCTGTGACCTTCAATGTAATTTTGAAATTTACCCTGTTCTGAGCAGGGGTCCTTTCCAAAATAAATTATTATGGAAAAGAATGTGACTACAGTTGAGGAGTCTGCTGCAAGCCCCACAAGTAGTCTGCTCCTCTCCAGCCTTCTATGTGTTTGCCTTTACAATGTGTGCTTGAGAGGGAGTAGTGAGAAAGAGGCTGTTTAGTTCCTTGTTTTCAGAGAAGTTCTTATGACAGTTGGACTCTGATGTGCTTCCTAGTTTTGTTAAGGTGATAAACTAATGCTTGGCTCTTACACTTACTGTGTGTTCAGCTTTGACAAGACCTCGTTGATGTTTTTCAAACCTCTGCTGTGAATAACACTTGTTCTTGTGTGTGTCGTTTAATCTTTAATTCAGGTAGCAGAGATGAGAAGAACCCTGACACCTTCCAATTCTCCAATGTCTTCTCCTAGTAAGCATGGTGACAGATTCATTCCCTCAAGAGCTGGGGCCAACTGGAGCATCAACTTCCACAGAATAAATGTAAGTTCTGCTGCCCTCTTCTAAATTCCAGTCTTGGAACTGAAGAATTGGTGCATTCTGTTTTGGTTGACATAATTGCTCTGGTTATCTTCTGCACCATGGGCTTCTGCTGTCCCAAAAGTGTCCCTTGGAATGCATGTTTTCAACCAAGCTGCCCATGTGGTCTAGGAGACTTCTTCATTTATTAATTTACCACATACTGTGAGGTCTCTGTATGGTGACAGTGTGTTTCTCCTTCTCAGGAAAATGAAAAATCACCGAGTCAAAACAGAAAAGCAAAAGATGCTACATCAGACAATGGCAAAGGTGAGACCACCTTTGTACTGCCTGTGCCATGCCTACAGCTTTTATTTCAAAATCTTGGCAAATTTAAAAAAAAGTAATCAAGGGAACACTTACATGCCTATACAAATCCTCACACTGGGGTGTTTGAAAATGCCCACACCATGAGAATGATACCAGGTCACCTCACAGGGCATCTGATGAGCGTCTGGGAAGTGAGAATCTATTTGTGTCCCTTGATCTGTTGTGCCTTGAAAGCACTTTCCTGATACAGTGGAAGGAGAGGAAGCTTGCTGCTAACCTTGATTCCAGACTGGGGCCTCAGCTTTATTAAAGTCTCCTTGACTGTAAAAGTCAGGTGTGATCCCACCACTCCCTGCAGAGCTGTTTGCTGCTTTCAAGTTCTCTTAAGTGCTTGTTTGGGTTCACAGATGGCCTTGCTTACTCTGCCTTGCTGAAGAATGAACTCTTAGGAGCAGGGATTGAGAAAGTGCAAGACCCACAGACAGAAGATAGGAGGCTGCAGCCATCCACCCCGGAGAAGAAGTCTCTTTTCACTGTAAGTTGGTTACTTTGCATTAAAACCAATGGCAGCTGCACATCTATGTCAGAAACAAAGCACACAGCTCTCCAATCTGCTGGTGCAAGCAAGTTAATGTTATGGCTTGTCTGAGATAAGCTTTGATAACAAAATTTGGTGGCTTATAAGAAGAACATAAGTATCTGCAGCAAGCTGTGTACTTCCTATACCTGTGCTGGCTAAGGGAAGGAGAGGTTGAACCAAGCTGGTTTGGACAGACTGGTGAATGACTAACTTAAGCTTTTGGACTTTAGTGGAGATAAGAATTTTTTGTATGGTTCCTGACCAGCCCCTGAGAAAGGGAGGAACTGAAAAGTCTAGAAAATCTGACTGTGGGTGTCAGAGTAAGCTAGGCATCAGACACCAGTTGTAAGCCATTCTGTAGGTCTCAGGCATGCTGGGGTTTTTATTGGATGTGTTTTCCTTCTGCAGTATTCACTCAGCACAAAACGCTCTAGTCCGGATGATGGCAATGAGGTCTCACCATATTCCCTGTCTCCTGTCAGCAACAAAAGGTAATGCTGTAAGAAGGAGGGGGTAGGTGGGACAGAGGATTCAGTGAGATTCTCTAGGGCTTCTTTCTAAAGTACCCCAAATTGCTATGTGACATGATTTTGGAAATCTGGAGAGATAATGAATAGGGACAGTCAAATTCTAAGACGTTCTGCAGGTGCCCAACATGCCTAATACTTACTGTGTCTTGACTACCTTTCAGTAGTCAGTTTCACTTTTTGCTCCCTAGCTCCTTTATAGAGGTGGAACCAAATTCCTTTCAGTCTTACCTGCTGGCATTTCTGTAGAAATGCAGGTATGCCTCAAGGAGTGGCTGCATCTGTCTCTACCATCTGCTGTGCTGTGTGAGATCCTCTAGCTGGTTTTATATCTCTTTTTTGTAAACAGTCAGAAGCTGCTAAGATCACCTCGAAAACCAACTCGAAAAATCTCAAAGATTCCTTTCAAAGTGCTGGATGCCCCAGAACTGCAGGATGATTTCTACCTGAACCTGGTGGATTGGTCGTCTCTTAATGTCCTCAGTGTTGGCCTTGGGACTTGTGTTTACCTATGGAGTGCTTGCACTAGCCAGGTAAGTGATCTTCTGCCTCAGACACTGAGGTACCTGTTGCTGGAGGGTTTCCAGCCATAGCATCTTTCAGAGCTATGAACATGCTGTGTAAGGGATTCAGCATTTGTAGTGCTGTCCCAAACTGGGTGCCAGTGTGACAGTAACAAGTGTTTCTTACTGCATTCTCTCCCGCTTTCAAGGTAACCCGACTCTGTGATCTCTCCGTGGAAGGAGATTCTGTAACATCTGTGGGCTGGTCAGAACGGGTCAGTACAACACTGACAATAATCATAGCTGAAATATGTGTAATTTAAACACTGTCATAGCTGTATAACTTTTCCTTGCTGGTTTTAACTTCTTGAGTTGTTTTCCTGTACTTCCCCAAACTCCCTGTATGCATCATAAATCAAATGTATTTTCTGGTCTGCGCTATTTCTCCACTAAATGAGAGGGGGTGGATTGCAGCCTCTCGTATCTTTTGGTTCTCAAGGCATTTGCTAAGAGGTGTGGGAGGGAGAAAGAGACACTTCCTTCTTCCAGGTTTCGACAATAAAATGTTACAATCAATATATTCCAGCCAAGCTGCTTGGCCCATTTGGTAGGGAAAGGCTGTAATATGGAAGAACTGAGTGCTTTCCATCTTGTGGGAATTATTTCAAGTCTTCCTCAGCTTCTATCTTTTGTGTTACATCTGTCTGTACTCACTGGCTTTGATGATCATGGTTTTCTTTGTCTAGGGAAACTTGGTGGCTGTTGGCACTCACAAGGGCTTTGTACAGATCTGGGATGCAGCTGCAGGAAAAAAACTCTCCATGCTAGAGGGGCACACAGCCAGAGTTGGTAAGGAGGTGGGAGGCAGAGGTTTCACATGGTTTGTTTCTTCATGATGGAGCTTCTGCCTTGCAAGCGAGGGATCTGCTTGAAATAGCAGCACTCAAAGTACCAGAATTGATATTTATCCCCTGCTATGCCTTGGGCAGTCTTCAAAATATTATCTTCTAGTAATTGTCATGTTCTAATCTTGGGTGTGGTGGTGGGTGTGGACAGCAGCAGGTGTTTCCTCTGTGTCTGAGGCATTTTGGCTTTGGTTACATCATCTTTTTCACTGCCAGTGGCTTCCGGTTTCAGCACTGCAGGCAGTCTGCTTCACACTGAGATTTCCAGTTCCCTTATTCTGTGGGAACTTCTAAAATTATTTTTTTTGCAGAGGTGTTTTGAATTCTCTCTCTCTACTTCCAGTGAATTTGTACACGTTAATCTTTCTTAGCACGCTGTCTCAGGGCATCAGTGGCTATAAGGAAGATCTGTGCACACTGATTTTTAATTTTTTTTCTTTTCTTAAGCCTTGCCAAATGTGGTGGTGTGTTCTGTGTTCTCCAATATTCTCATCTGCTCTTCTTGCATTGCAGGTGCCTTGGCATGGAATGCAGACCAGCTGTCTTCTGGGAGCAGAGACAGGATGATCCTCCAGAGGGACATCCGCACCCCACCCCTCCAGTCTGAGCGGCGGCTCCAGGGCCACAGGCAGGAGGTCTGTGGGCTCAAATGGTCTACAGACCACCAGCTCCTGGCCTCAGGAGGAAATGATAACAAGGTACTTCCAAAGAATCATGTGATGCTTCAGCATCTCTAGATCTTCACCAGGAAATGTCAGACCACCTTTCTTTTAAGGATATTCAGCCTCTCTTTTGAAAAAGGCTTTTATTTCAGTTGTTGGACTGTGTCCAAGCATGTCATACTGAGCTTCTATTCGGTCTTCTCTCTCTAATAAAATTAAAAAGGCAAATTTAATTTTGCTTCTGCATTTGGCTAATTAAAGCTATAGCTTGACTCCAGGGTTGGAGTTTAGCAAAGCTGTTGCTAAGCTGTACTTTTTGGCTTTGTTTAGGCAGCGTGTAGTCAACTTTGTGCAGTAATGTTTATGTATGCAGAAGGAAATTGAGTTTAGAGCTGGAGAAGTTCTAATACCTATAATGCAGGCTGGTAGTTCACTGAACACCATATGCAAGAAGCATCTGCTGTAGAAAAGCAGTGTTCAGTCCTCTGGAGCAGGTTGCAAGGTACCGAATTTGCCTAGTGTCTGTGTGACAGCCTGGTTGTACAGAGTTCCCTCTGCTCAGAATAGCTGCAAATGAACTTCAGCATCTTTCTAAATGTGTTCTGAAATAATACAGTGATAGAGACCAAAGAAGAGCTTGAGTTCATGTTCAGTGGCACTATGTCTTTGGCTTAGTCAGGTGAATTGAAGGTCTGTTAGCTTCCTCATGGCCCAGTGGTAGACCACAGCTTAGCTGAGTATGGTGGGATGGGCTGCAAGTGCCAAGTGGAGATGAATGTGCTTGGGCAGAGCTGTGGAAAATCCTGTTGTTGCACAACTGCCCTCATCAGCCCCAGTGCAATGCTGTGGCTTGTGGGTGTTTCAGACACATGGTTGCAGCACAAGTTTAATCACGTTTCTCCTCTCTGCCAGCTCCTTGTCTGGAATCACTCCAGCCTGAGTCCTGTCCAGCAGTACACAGAGCATCTTGCAGCAGTCAAAGCTATTGCTTGGTCTCCACACCAGCACGGGCTCCTGGCCTCTGGTGGGGGCACAGCTGACCGCTGCATACGCTTCTGGAACACGCTCACTGGGCAACCTCTGCAATGTATTGACACTGGGTCCCAAGTCTGCAACCTGGCCTGGTCAAAACATGCCAACGAGCTGGTAGGTTCCTGCCTGTGCAGCCCTGCTGCTGAGCCCTCTCCTGTTAGAAAGCCTGACCCACATTTCCCTTTCTCTTTCCAGGTGAGTACCCACGGATACTCACAGAACCAAATCCTTGTCTGGAAATACCCCTCATTAACTCAAGTAGCAAAGCTAACAGGGCACTCCTACAGAGTCTTATATCTGGTAAGTGATGGCCACATCTCTGAAAACTTCTACAGCTACCTGTCTGTCTGCACATGTGCCCAGATGAGACCCTGTGTGGCACAGTGAGCTGCCTGTAGTTGGGGTAGAGATATGATTGCTGCCCTACAAGCAATGGAAAATGCTGTGTCTGGTTTCCTTGCCTGCAAGGGACACTTTGAATTGCTGCTATGGAAATGTGAGGCTTTGTTAATGAATAGCAAACCCTGCCAAAATGCTCTTCTGAGGAAGCACAAGCACCTCTGCTTTTTCCTGCAAGACCTGTATGCTTTTTCACAGGTGACTGCCAGCAGGGGAAGAATTTGATGCTTTCAGTCATTAAAATGCTTGGTGCCATTAATCCCCATTGATCTCATCCCTGCTTTGTTACTGTTACGTAGGACTTACCATCTCTGCTGTGAATCTGTTGAAAATAATGCTGATACAGTTTTGTGAGGTACATTCCAGTGTAGGTGACTAACAGAGCTGGCACAGGCCAGTCACAGATTGTACTTCCTGAATTAATGCCATTTATAATCCTGGGAGGACTATTCCCAATTGCCTTGGACTTCTTAACACAAAAATCCTTTTTATGGTAATTGTACCCATGTGTTCCATAGCTGCCTAAGTATGATGCAGGTGCTCAAATTGGCACCTACTGAGACCGTGTTAGGCACAGGAAAACAGACGTATTTGTTTTGTTTCTCACTGCCAGCCAGGTAGGAAGGAGATAAAAACCCTCTCTTCTATTCCAATGAAGGTTTGTTTTCAACCTCAAAAATGTAACATCCTAAAGACTGCTTTCTCATGGCCTTAGGCAATGTCCCCTGATGGAGAGGCCATAGTCACAGGAGCTGGAGATGAAACCTTGCGCTTCTGGAATGTCTTCAGTAAAACTCGCTCGACAAAGGTGAGGCTGCCTGGGGTGGGTGGCTGCAGCCATGTCCAGAAGGAAGCTAAACCTCTGGGGGTGAATCCAGTCCAAGCTGGCTCTGTTCTGTCTTGTTTCTGATCTCTTCACTGTATCCTACAGACAGGGGGGCAGATGCAGTGAAAGGTTAAACTTTGCTGAGATAAAAAGGGATTTGTAGTCATCAGATGAAGTAAAAGGTTGCCTCTCTTTGCCTAAGGCAGTGTGGCAGAACAGCCTTCCTTCTGGCTGTTATAGGGCTGCTGAGCACAGCAACATCTTGAGGAACTCCCTCTGTGCCCACCTTCTTCCCCCCTAGCCTGCTTCTGTGAACTGACCCGTGATTGTGCTCAAGCTCCTTAGGAAACTCTTTAAAATGGTGGCTTGGCTGGAAATGGGATTGTGGTTGCTGCCACTGACAACTTGCCACCACCAAAAGCAGGTTGTACCAGATGCTCTGAGAGCACTTCTGGGTTCCTGGCAGAGGCCATGGGGGTTGGCAGAGAGATCCTCAGGACTGGGTGCAGGCAGCAGCAAGGTGGTCCTTGCTGCTGGCTGTCCTTTGGCTGCTCGGGGCTCTTGGAAAGGCATGCTGGCCTGTTGTGCTCCTTGTTATCAGCTGGAAGAAGCCCATGAGAATATTTATGATACTAGACTTTGAACAGTGAGGTCAGATCATGCCCTGATCTGGAGATACCAGATTAACAGTTGGTTGTTTTTTTTATTTTAAAAAAAACCAAACATTCCTGAGCAAAAGCCCAGGGAGTGACACAGCAGCATAGCTGTGGAGTACTTAGCACTTGGTTTGTCTTTTCTTGTTAGGAGTCTGTATCCGTTCTCAACCTCTTCACCAGGATACGATAAATCCCATCTCATGTGACCCAGGAGACTACAGCCTGACGTACCAGGATCAAACCACTACCTTGGTGTGCATGGAACCCCAAATGATCAGCCAGACAGGGAGGGAGTGCTGCTGGGACTGGAGGACAGGAAAGTCTTAAGAATCCAAGAAATGCTAATTAAATAAGTGTTTGTGAACCACGCCAGGCAGTATTTGGGATGGGGTTGGGGAGGGAACTGCAAAAGGTTTACAGATTCATCCTTCATAAAGGGAAACGGGTACAGGAGAAATGTTAAACCAGCATCCTCCACCCCTCCTATTGTATCCTGGAGGAAGCATGTATGACATGGACCATTGAGACCGGACCAAGGCCATCCCAGCTGCTCTCTTGTCCTTTCTTGGGAGAGATGAGAGTATCCTTGCCTCTGTGGGAGCAGATGTCCCTCTATCCTCAGATGGTCATCATTGGAGGTAGGAGCCAGCCAGACTTGTTCAGTACAACTGGTGCAAGGCAGCTGAACTCCAGGCTGGGTGTTCACCTCTCTGCTTATCTAAGGGCATTGTTCATAGCCTGGCATCCCCACTAACTGAAGAAACTGGAGAACTGCTTATTTTTCTTTTTTTATTCCCCCCCCAGCAAGTACTGTAGTACTTGATACAATCATTCCCAAAAGACAGCTTGATTTTTTTGATTTTTAAATTTTTCCTAATTTTTTTTTTTTGGGGGGGGGGGGTATGCTTGACAGCTGTCTTCAAACAGATGTATTTTTGGGCTCTAAACTTTGGAGGAGACTTGAAGAGGCTCCGCCTCAGAGAGAGCACATTCAAAAGTTCTGAAATTGCTATGGCATGTTCTGGGCTGATCCTTTTAGTTAACAGAGAGGAAAAACCCTGGCTAAAAGAGAAAACCAACCACCACGCCTGTGGAGCTTCCCACAGTGCTGTTTGTGGCCAGCTGGTTGCTCTGGAGTCTTCCTGAGGACAAAAGCAGTTGAGATGTGTTTGAGAAGCAAAACTCAAATGGATCTGTTTTTTGGAGAGAGCATAGCCTCTTCTGGCTGGAAGGGGGTAACCACGTCTAGATGAGAGGTGGGGTTCTTTTCTAAAGCAAGGAAGAGTCTTGCATTTTTTGGGGTTTGTTTTGTTTTGTTTTTAATCTACAAGTCAAAGCCAGGGACCTGTTGGGGTGTTTTTGTTTTGTTTTGGGTTTTTTCTTTTTTGTGCTTTTGGGGTTGTTTTTTTTTTAAATTGTATGGGAAGAGAATGTTTGTGTGTTTGGAGCCTGTGTGCCGAGTGCTGTGGGATGTGATGCAAAGCACTTGTGTATATGTGATGCTTTTAATTTAAAGAGAAGCTGTCTTGCCTGCAGCAGCCAGTTCCTGTCTGTCTCTGTGCCTGTGCCAAGGCTCTCCGTGCCTCCTGCCCTCCCAAGTGTGCTGGGATGCAAGTGCTCTTTCCAGTTCTCATTTGGATTTTCCTGGCTATGTATATAGACCTTGATCTGTTCTCTGTAGTCTGTGTGTGTGTGTGTGTGTGTGTGTGTGTGTGTGTGTGTGTGTAGGCAATACTTTTCTGTCTTTTTTTTTTTTCTTTTTTTTTCCTGAGCCAAGACTATAGAGGTGGTGGTAGGAATATGATAGTCTCTCCCCAGTGCCATAAGTATCAATAGGGAAGACTGGGACAGAGAAGGATGGTGAGGTGTTCTGTTTGCTATAGCCTTGACCACGTGTGTGACCACATGTGCCATCACACCAGTGCCTGCATTGGGGTGCTGGTGCTGCTTCTGGGTGTCACAGGTACTGGGAGTCACTGGTGAGGAACTTGGGTGCTGGGAGGTCGCTGCTCCTTAGCACTGAGTCTCCAAAGCCCAAAATGGCAGCCACACGCTCATCTTACAGACTTGCCTGCCTCTGAAATGAATTTTCAATGTAATTCCTGAAACAGTGTTTCAGCACAGCTGTTCTATCACAGTTCTTGCTGCAGGAGTGTGGGTTTGGTTTATAAATCATCCCGTGGCCTCCTGTTGTGTGTCACAGTCACTGTTGGAGGTGATGTTGAAAGGCCACCACAGAGCACTGAAGTGTTAAAATTAAGTGGGATCCTTAAGCTTAAGCTGGCAAGCAGGGCTGAAGTGAAAGGTCTGGTCTGTCACCAGGTCTGTTCTGAGAGTTCTTACGCTGTTGGGTATGGGTGGTCAAGGCTGCATTCACAGCTGCACCTCAGAGGACACAGCCCCTTGTTGCTCTATCCCTACATCCAGCTCCTTTCTTGCCAGGGACTTTCACAAATGTCATTTCTTGCTTTTCTCTCTTTGGAGCTGCCTTGAGAGCAGGCTGGCTCATCCTGACTTGACAGGGAGGGAGAGCCAAGTCATGGCTGGGAACCAGCTGGGAGATTGACTTCACCTTTCACCACCTCACTGTGGCTGCCAGGGCAGGAGCAGAGTTCCCAGACCTGCCCGAGAGAGAGAGAGAGTGTGTGTGTGTGTGTCCGTCCCTGTCCTGACTCATGCAGGGGAGCGGGGGCTGGAGTGTGCTGTGGCCTGTGAAATGCAGAAAAGAGCAAAGCTAATGTAAGGTTGTGTTTTCAGTGTGTGAGCTGTAAGCTCTAAACCAGGCAGGCAGGTTGAGCAAAGGGCCCTCCTGAAGACTGTGTGATAAAGTCTGGGACCTCGTGGCATTGTGACATTTAAGGCATCATATGGCGGGGGGAAAAAATATAGAGAGCATTGTAACTTTTCCGTGTAAAACAATCTAACTGGCATTAAACAAGTTGTGAATTTATGTCTCCTCTGTTTGGTGGCTTCCCTTTGTTTCCACAGCAAGGTGAAAGTGCAGTGGGGTGCAGTAAGGCACTGGTCCCTCTGGAGAGAGATGAGGGGGTGATGCTCAGGGTGGGGTTGAGCTCAAGGACTTTGGGCTAAGAGTGCCCTGTGGCTGGGTGTAGGTTCTGCCCTGCCCCACCTCTGTTCTCCTCCGGTGCCTGTGGGAGGTGACCCGGTGCTCCCACCGTGCACCTGGGATCCTTCCTGTGGCATGAGAGAACCATCCAGGGGAAGAAGCTGGGGTGGGACTGAGCCCCCCCAGGCACGGGGGGGCAGCTCAGCCCACCCCCCTCACAACCTGGGGCCTCCTCCATGTCCTAGGAAAAGCCAACTGCTTCTCTTGCTACCCTCACCCCTTCCTGGGGAGCAGGCAGGGGATGGGGTGTGCAGAGTGGGGTGCTTGTCCTGAGGCATCCAGCCTGGCAGGGTGCTGCTGGGTGGTGACAACCCCACCCCTTCCCCAGGAGCTCACAGCCCTCCCTGCTTGTCCCAGTGAATAAGGGAGCACTGTGCCTCTGGGGAAGGGGCAAGAGGAGGGAGCCCCTGAGCAACTCCTGGGGGGGGAAGGCACATTTTTATTAATAAAATAGTCCTGTCCCTGCCTTACCCAGCACCCAGCCCCTCTCTGCCTCCCAGGGCAAGGGGGGGCTGGGGGACAGGTGGGTAGTGGGTTCCCAGCAGCAGAGCCCTTGGCAGGGGTGAGCCACAGGGAGTGGCAAAACTGCCACCCCACCAGCAGCTCACCCAGCGGCCTCTCCAGCACAGGGACCCCAATCCCGGCTCTAAGACAGCCCCCCAGACTCCCTGCCCTGCAGAGGCAGCAGGGACAGCATGTGCTGGGGGTCTCCTGCCCTTCGGGAGCCCACTCCGCTCCCCACTGGCAGGTGGGGGCTGGGGGGTCCGGGCCCCTGGGTCCCCCCAAGTGGTTGGAGCAAGGGTGAATGGCTGCGCTGGCTGCAGGGGGTGCTGACAGAAGGCTCTGCTGCAGGGTGAGTAGGGCAGCAGAGCCCCGTGGCTGGGGCAGCTCCTGCCCACCCCACTCGGTACCTGGTGATGGACACAGCCCTCCTATCCTGTCCTGCCCCATTCGTGGGGCTCATGTCCTGCTCCCACTCCTGCTCCCTACAGGGCCCTTCCCGGCTGTGGCTGCCATCACCCCCTCCTCCAGCCAAGAAGGGCGGCAGGCAGGGCTGGAGGGGCAGCAGGATGTTTGCAGGGTGGTGCTGGGGCAAATACCAGCCCTGAGCCAGCCAGGGCTCCCCCCTCAGCTGGGAACCACAAAGGGGTGAGTGAGCATGGCTCCCAGTGGGAGGTGGGGAGCTTCCCTGCCACCATGGCCATGTCATCGGGCCTAGGACCCAAGGGCTGGCACAGTGACACTGACACCGGCCCCCCAGCACTGGGGGCCCCATGGACAGCCAAAGGGGTGGAGAGGGGCACGGAGCACCTTCACCCCACAGACCTGCCTACCTCCCGGGGAGTCCCTGGCCATGGCCTTCTGCAGCCTCTGGATCAGTGTGAGGTAGGACCCTGATCAGGGAGGGCATTTAAAAACACCCCTGTGTGTGTCTGCAGGGGGCAGAGCTGCCTGTTGAGCATCTCCTGCACCAAACTAGGGGTGTGCATCCACCCAAACAAGCACCCAGTGGGTGAAAAGTGCTCTGCAGATAGCTCCATGGTCACAGCCATCAGCAGGGGGACTAAGCTGCCCCCCCCCGCCCCCCCAGACAAGCTGCAGATGCCTTTTCCCCCCACTCTCCTGCTCCTAGGCAGAGAGAGATGCTTTGGGCACACCACAGCAGCACCCAGTGCCTATTCCCCACCTCCAGCCCCACGATCAGAAGCTCTCCCACTCCCCATCCCCTCCTTTGGAAGCTCTGGGGGGCAGGTTTGGCTACTGCCCCCACCCCCCTCAGGGGTGCCTCTGCTGTGGGAGATAAGGTGGCTCCCAGAGAATGAGCCCTGGGTGCCGGCAGAGTGCTGAGGAAATTGGTGAGGGGGCAAGACAGGGCTGGGATCACTGCACAGAGCCAAGGTCCAGGCAGCTGGTGGGGTGAGGCCTTCTCTCTCCCCATGGGGTGCTGGGGCACGTGCCAAGGCCACCCCCTGGTTCCTGCCCTGGCTCAGTCCTTGTTCTCTGAACTGGGACTGATAAAACCTTTCCCGTTGCCCCAGCTGGCTGTGGTTAACAGCCATAAATCCCGTGTACAGCCTGGCCTGGGCTGACTGTGCAGCAGGGGCTCCTGCAGCCCCTGCACCCCAGCTACACCCTGCCCTAAGGACCCACCCCAGCTCCCCCGGGGAGGATGCTCCAACCCCTCCAAGGTCCTGACCCCCCCCTCATATCCCCATGCCCTTGTGTCCTTCCCACCCTGGACATGCAGACACACACTCAGTCCATGTCCCCCCAGACCTGGTTCACCCATGCCCTCAGTCTCTGTCACCTGACCCCAGCACAGTCCCAGGTGGTCAGGCAGGGCAGGGGACTTAGGAGAACGAGGGGGACATGGGGTGGTACCAGGAAGATCCCCCCAGATGCGTGATTCCGTGGGGCTGGCACCGAGCAGCACAGCAAGGAGCCTGGGGTGAGCAGTGTTCGCCAGGACCCCCTGTAGCCGGCATTGCCTCCCAGGCTACTGGGCTGGGGTGGCCTCGTGTCTCGGCTCCGATCTGCCCTTAGATGCAGCCAGACAGCAGGTCAGAGCCGCAGGGTTCCTTCGTCCCCGGGTGACACGGGGTGATTCCCAGTCACGCAGCAGTCACCCGACTGCCGAGCCCTCCTGCTTCCCACGGTGCCCACACCCCGGGAGGTAGGAGCAGGGAAAAGTTTCCTTAGCGAAGAGCTTATTGTAGAAGGGCGAAAAAACGCATCCCACCGGCTCCTCCCCCCCCCGCCAGCAGCACGCAGCGATGCGGCGGAGCCCCCGGGAGCTCTGCGCTGCTCGAGGACGCGCAGGGACCCCGAGGGAGGCGATGCCTGGCTGTGGGACAGCGGTCACCCCGCCACTTCAGCAGGGCTGCGGAGGGCCCGGCCACGGCCTCCGGTGCCGGGATCAGCGCTGACAGCGCCCACCGACACCTCCCCCACGGGCCGCCCGAACGGCACCGAACGCCTCCAGGTCAGCGCAGCCGCTGCACCCCGCGCTGCTAAGGCACCGAGAGCCCCCATTGGCTGCCCAGTCGCGACCGGGTGGGGCAACCGCACCACAACCAATCACTGCGCTCTATCGCTTGCTGCCTGGCGGTGGATTTCCTTGCGGGCGCGGCTGCCATTGCTGTTGACGACGCCATCTTGGGGCCCTCTGCCTCCTTTCCCCCCAGCCACCCTCCACGTGCTGGGGCCTTCTTCTGCTTTGGGGAGTAAAGGGAACGAGGGAGCACCCTTGGGGGAGCCTCAGAGAGCCCTTGAGCTCTCCCCAAGCCACTGACCTTGCCCCAGCTGCCCTCAGAGCCTGAGATTCCAGCCCGAGCAGGGAGAGCCCCTGGGAAGATATCAGGGGCATTCAGCCCTGCTTAGAGGTGATTTGTTGGGTTGGGTTTTTTTGGTTTGTTTTTTTTTTTTTTCTCTCCTTTTTCACCTCTTTTAAAAAGTGCTGTTTGTACATACTGACCTTACAAAAGCAGGTTAAAAACGAGGGCTGGGCACCCATCTCCCATGCTGGGACCGAGCCCCGTGGCCTGGCCCAGGACCTTCTAGTGTTACACTTGTGCAAGCACAGGGTGACATCCTTCACGAGTCCCCAGGCAGAGCATGGGGGGCTGGGGGGACATGAGTCCAGTGCAAGGTAACAGGGAGACAGGACAGAGTCCAACACCGCCCCAGAGCCCAGTGCCCCTGCCGCAGTGTTATCCCTTGTCAGGGGGGGAGGTCCCTCCAGGCAGAGTTGAGCAGCATGGACACCATGGTGGCCAAGGACATGGCCCCTCCTCAGTTGACAGTGCTGGTCTGGTTGCTTTCCTCCAAGTTGTCCACCTTGCTGTAGGAGGTTCCCATGGTGCTCAGCCCCTGCAGACTGACAGCATCTGTGGGGACAGGGAGAAGGGACAGGTTAGGAGCCAGGGCAGCTGCTGGGATGACCCACCATGTGCTGGTCTGGAACTTCTGGACTCTCCTGCCACTGGTACAAAGGACCCTGAGCACGTCCCCAGGGCAACACTGAGTGGCCCATCATTTCCCCCACCCCAGAGAAAAAACCCATGAACTGCACCCAGCAAGGCAGAGGCAGCTGCTGAGCTGGCACAGAGCACTGGTGCCTGGGTCCCTGGCTTGGCAAGGGGCACCCTAACCCCTGCCCCCATAGCAGGTGGAGCAGCCCCTGCCACCCCCCCGGTGAGCCATGGGTGCCAGGGTCAGCACAGCCATGGCAGGGCCATATCCTGCCCCCCAGGAGGCAGACCAAGCAGGCTCAGCCTCGGGCTCCGAAGTTGAGAGTGGCAGAAGCAGAATGGTGGCCCTGCCCCATGTGCCCCCCAGGAGGGTCCCCTCGCAGCCAGCCCTGATACAGCATCTCTGGCCAGGACAGGGCAGCTGGGGACATCTGTAATGACACTTTTGCTTTAATCCAGGCTGGCATAAGACATGGGACTCCCAGTGCCCCTAGCCTGCTTGCCCCTGGTGCCTCCAGTACCACTCACTGTAGCGGATACGGATGGGCCAGACCATGATGCAGCACAGAGAGATGATGGCAGCGATGGCAATGCCTCCGGTGACCAACACCATCACCCAGTGGTAGAAACTGATGCAGGCAGGGCAGCAGAGCTCAGTCCTGCAGGGAGAGGGCAGGCACATGGCTTGGTGGCCAGGACCAAAGCCTTGTGCAGTGCTCCCCAAGTGACCTGAGGCTGCTGACAGAAGTCCCACATGCTCAGTGTCAGAATGAGTTCAACATTGGGATGTGAGGGAAATGTCTAGGACAAGGAGAGAGAGCAGCACCCTGGACACTGAGATCCCCAGCCCCTTTGTGTGTCCCAGGAATGTTAGTCTAGGGTCAAAGAGAAGTCAAGGAAGGATTTAAAAAAAATCAGAGCTGGTTTCCATCCATGTCTCCCACTCTGAATCATGGTTAGGGCAACCCCAAGCACAAACACATGCTGGTTGCAGAATGGATTGAGAGCAGCCCTGAGGAAAAAGACTTTCGGGTGTCTGTTCTGTGTCCTGAGCTGTGGCAAAAGACACATGGCCAGCAGGTTGAAGGAGGGTGGTCTGGAGAAGAGGAGGCTGTGGCGAGACCTTAGAGCACCTTTCAATGCCTGGAGGGACTCCAGGAAAGCTGGGGAGGTACTCTGGATAAGGGCCTGGAGGGATGGGGTGATGGAGAATAGTTTCATGCTGAAAGAGGGGAGATTGAGATGAGATCTGAGGAAGAAATTCTTTGGTGTGAGGGTGCTGAGCCCCATCCCTGGCAGTGTTGAAAGTTGGATGGGGCTTGGAGCACCCTGGGCTGGTGGGAGGTGTCCCTGCCCATGACGGGGTGGGAATGAAATGATCTTTAAGGTCCCTTCCAACACAAACCATTCTGGGATTCTGTACTTGCTGCCAGGCCCCAGGTGATATCTCTGGAGCCACCACTGAAGGGTTCCCACCCCAGGGACACTTACGGGCAGGGATGCAGGTTCTGGATCACCATCACAGCCAGGCCGTTGGCCATCTTGTCGGTGAAGCTCATGGCCCCATAGACGAAGGCACTGCTGAGCTGCCAGGGGAGAGGAAACCTCATGGGCTGCTGCGAGAGCCGTGTGCCCTCTGATGGGCACAGCCCGCACTGCAGCACAGCCCTCGCCGGGGCCTCCATCCCCCAACATCCCACAGGAACACCTCACAGAACACCCCGCAGGGACACCCCCCAGGGATACCCCAGAGGGACACCCTGCTGCACCCTGTCCAAGAGGAGCAGACGTACCGTGTTGGTGCCTATGAGGTCTGCTGTCATAGAGAGAGAGGTGACCAGGACGGTGGCAGAGCCAGCACCAAGTAGAGCAGCTGCCCCGTAGATCTCAGCTCCCATCTGCCCGGCCAGGGTCACCCAGGAGGCGAAGGCCAAGATCACCAGGATGCCCATGAAGTAGGTGAGCTGCTCCAGGACAGCGTGGGGACAGGGAGAAGGAGAGGGGACAGCTCAGCACCCTGGCTACCCTGACAGAGTGCAGGCGCCAGCCTGGGGACCTTCTGGGGACAGCCCTGGCTGGGTGTGAACACAGAGCCCCCAGGGACTGTCCAAGGTGTTCTGGAGAGCTGAGCTGAGCCCTGAGCAGGGGTAGAGGTGGGGAGCCTGTGTAGGGCATGGGCATACCCAGCCAGAAGAGCTGGGAGCTTGCTCACTGAGTGACAGTGCACTGAGGTTACTCTAGGGGGACAGCCCCCTCCTGCCAGTACTGCAGACTCCCCCACCATGTGTCTGCCCAGCCAAACCCTTCCTCTGCCTCTCACAGGCACCATGGGGCTGTCCCACCTCTGTAAGGGCTGACCAGGACAGGTTGACCCTGGACCAGCATTGCTTTGCTGTCCCCAGAGATGTGCAGGACAGTCCCCATGTCCTCTCCTATGCCCACCACCTGCTGTGTCCCAGCAGGACCCACACTGCAGCAGGGGACTGCCCACAGAGGATGCACGGGGAGCCCCCACTCTCCAGTCAGGCTCCAGTGTGCTCAGTGCTCTGCTCACTGGTGTGGTCAAGGATCTGGGTCTAACTTTGGGTCCAACTCAAACCTCACCAGGCCCCCAGGACTCACATTTCGACCTATCCACTTATTCACAGGCTTCATGAGGAAGGAGGAGAGGAAGCCACTGATGTACATCACCAGGGGGATGGTGGCAATGTACTTCTGGAAGAGACAAGGACAGGGAGAGAGCATGAGCTCCAGACCCTGCTCACACACAGGACTCTTCTAATGCCACCTCATCAGGCAGGCAGGGACCTGCTCTGCACCTACCTTGGGCAGCAGCAGCGAGTTGGTCAGGAACATGCCAATGTAGGTCTGGGACAGGTTGACAATGAGCCTGGTGGCCATGTAGAGCATCGCCACCTGTGAGGGGACAGTGACAGGGCAGCACCACTCAACCTGTGCACACTGGAGGTAGGGAGGGCCAGCGCCTTCCACACCCAACCATGGTAGAGATGCCCACAGAGAAGGGAACAGCCCCATGATGTGGTAGGTGGGTTCCCAGGACAGCACATCAGTCCATCCTCATCTGCACCAGGGGAACATCCCACTGCCAGAGGATGCCCCCAGGAGAGGGGACAGACCAGGCAAGTTGTACCTGGTAGAACGCAGGCTCCAGCAGCCAGTCTTTCCAGATCAGCAGTGGGCGTGGGGGACTCACTGGCTCCTTCCGCAGCAGGGAGGTGCTCTCCTCCATCTGGGGCTGGGAGCCCGGTGGGTATGGATTCTCTTTGGTGCCCAGGTGGAAGATGAGGGAGAACAGAGCCCCCAGCACCACCACAAGGAGGGACAGCTCCTGGATGAGGCAGAGGTGGTGAGCATAGCTGGGGGGTGGGGCTGAGACTTTGCCTGTCCAGCCCCAGCAGCCTGGTGGATAAAGAAGGGTTCCCAAAAACCCAGAGAGAGCTCATTGCAACCCCTGTGATAGGTAATGCTACAAGGGCACTGCTATGTCACTCCCTCTGGTGCCTCCCAGTAGAACTGTCCCACTCAGAGAAGAGAGGACCCCAGGGACTGAGCCCTGCCACTTACCCGAAATATAGGGACATCCTGGATGCCAAGGTGCTCCGTGCGGTCAGGCTGATCCACCTGGAAGTTCAACAGGAGCCAGGCCAGGCCGTAGACAGTGATATTGGCCATGACAGTAAAGGCATACCTAGGGAGAGACAGCAGCTCAGGGTGATACAGAGGGACAAACACAGGTCAAAGTACAGCAGGCTGTACACCCAAGGCTGCCCTCCAACCAGGCATGCTACAGCTAGCTTTGCACCCCAGTGTCACTGCTGAGGTGACACCTCCAAGAGCACCCGGCATCTGGCCAGATGTAAGTCTTACAAGTGCTCCTCCCAGCATGCACAATGCAAGCCTCAGGGCACAGAATCATAGAACAGAATCATATAATTTTAACACCTTCGAGATCAAGCCCAACCATTATACCATCACTACCCCATGTCCCTCAGTATCACATCTCCAGGGCTCTGAAACCTCTCCCAGGATGGGGACTCCACCCCTGCCTGACAAGGGCCTAACAACCCTTGTGGGAAATAAATTGTTTCCAAGCTCCAATCGAAACCTCTCCTGGCACAACCTGAGGCTGTTTCCTCATGTCCCATCATTTGGGAACAGAGGACCCCCTGGCTCCAACCTCCTCTCAGGGGGTTGCAGAGAGCCAGAAGGTCTCCCCTCAGCCTCCTCTGCTCCAGGATCAACACCCCCAGCTCTCTCAGCTGCTCCTGGGCAGATCTGTGCTCCAGACCCTTCCCCAGCTCCATTGCCCTTCTCTGGACACACTCCCTTTGAGGTGCCCAGCACAGGGGGATGATCCCTGCCCTGGTCCTGCTGGCCACACCAGTGCTGGTATCAGCCAGGATGCTGGTGGCCTTCTTGGCCACCTCGGCACACTCTGGCTCATATTCAGCTGCTGCTGATCAACACCCCCACGTCCTTTTCCACAGGGTACTTCCCTTCTGCTTTTCCCCAAGCCTGGAGCATTGTGTGGGGTTGTTGTGACCCAAGTGCAGGAGCCAGCACTTGGTCTTGTTGAACTTCATCCAATTGGCCTTGGCTCATGGATTCAGCCTGTCCAGATCCCTCTAGATCAACATCTGGTAATTGATTCCTACCAGATCAACTCCAACCCAACTTGGTGTAATCTGCAAACTGACTGAGGGTACCCTTGATCCCCTCATCCAGATTATGGATCAAGATATTACAGAGAATCAGCTTCAATCCTGGTGAACAGCCATCAACTGAACTGCATTGAACTCCATCCACCAAGACTGTGAGGAAACCAAGATCCCTCTGGGTCAGCCTGGCTCTACTCCACTCACAGCACACCTCTGCCCCAAAGATGCCCTGAACCACCCAGTCCAGTGTCCCCAGAGCCCTCTGGTTACCCCAGCACTGTCCCACATTCTCCCTGCCTGGCTGCCAGAAGGGGAACTTCCTCCCACTGGGGCAGATAACCCAGCCCTGTTCTGTTCTGGCTGATAAACAGTCCTTCCAGCAGTCTGATACTGCCAGATAAGCAGCTCTGCCCCTGCTGCCCATCCTGGCCCTGGAGCCACCCCCACCTATGGGACAATTCACACAGGGCCCTGCCCAGTGCTCCCTGGGGGCATCCAGGGGGGGATCTGTCACCCTCCAAGCTCAAAGGAGAAGTGTCCCCAGCTTGAGAAGTGCCCCATCGACTGTGTCACCAAGATCCCTGGCATCAGGACATTCCCTTTTGGTACCAAAGGTTTTAGGCCACCAACCCAGAGGACCAGTGTCACTTGTGCAGTGTTAAACACAGTGTTAAAGTGTGCAATGGCACCCCTGGGACACCAAACCCATGGCACGCAGGGGACTTCTCATCACACCAGCAATGGGACCTGGTGCTGGCAGAACTGCTCCATGTTCAGGGGACACGTGGGTCTGGCTGCACTCACCTGAAAGCTGTGAGGTCCACCTTCTCATGGTCACTGGTCACCAGCTCAGGGATGAGGGAGAGGTGGGAGATCTGTGTGGCTGCCCAGCCAAATTGGAAGATGATGATGAAGGGGAGGTAGTAGATGAAGGCTGCCCACTGTGGAGTGTTCTCCTTGCAACCCAGGCAGGGGTTGAAGATGAAGGGGAAGGACACAAGGACGCAGGTGGTGCCTGGGAAGAGAGCAGAGCAGTGAGAGGCTGCTCCCTGGTTTCCCTGGGACCCCAACAGCCTGCAGAGACCCATACACAAATGGACAGACACAGACAGACCTCTGCTAGGACAGGTTCCACCCCACAGGGCTGGGGATGGAGGTGCCTCCCTCTCCCAGCCGGGTGAGATATATGGAGCCCCAGACCCCCCCTGATTCCCTCCTGCAGAGGGTGATGCACTCACCCCCCCTCAGCAGTGAGATAGACAGACACTTGTCAGAATTTTCCTTGGTCAAGTTCTCTGCACAAAGTGCAGCAGCAACTCCTACCTGCTCTGTCCCCCTCAAAATGCCAGAGAGTGACATGGCTGTCATTCTGTCACGCCACGCAGGGGCTTCTCTCCCCATCCCCAGCCTGCAGGTAACCAGCCCCAAGGACAGCCACAGTCCTGCCACCTTCTCAAGGGACAGGAGGGCTCTGGGCTGTCCTGTCCCCTTGTACCTTCTCCCATGGGGCTGGCAGAGGGAGCCACACTCCCTTCATGCCTGCAGCAGTCACTTGCAGAGCAATGGCCACAGACACCCCCAGTGTGAGGTGGGGGACAGGAGTAGGTGTGTCTCCCATGCCAGGCTCTGAGCCATGGGAAGGTCCCAGTTGAGTCAGGGACAGCAGAGCCAGGAACCCGCCGACCCAGGGTCCTTCCTGATGGCGAGGGTCTGTCCACGTGGGGATGCCTGTGTGGAGCAGGCAGGGACAGGTTGGCTTCTCCTTCCCCTCCACAAGGTTACAGAGCAAATCTGATGAGATGCTCCACTGCAGTGATGCAGACAGCCGTGTGTGCTGTCCCACGTGTTCCCAGCTTCACTGGGTGCTGCTAAGGAGCTGCAGGAACCTCTTCCAATAGCTGAGGGGAACGTGCAGCTGCAGGTCCCGAGGTCCCCTCTCTGGGTGACTTTGCAAGATCAACCTCCTCAAGAGCAATTCCTCCTCCTCATCATCACTTCTGTGTGGCACAGCCACCGCAGCTGCTGCAGGACTGGAACAAAGCATATTTCCCTGCAGTGAAGGCAGGCAGTGACTCCCAGCCCAGCTCAGATCCATCCTGAGCCAGGATCCCTTCAGGGCACTGCTCTGTGATGGCTCACAGCCAGCTCTGGTGCTTCAGGAGCTCCCCAAAGGACAGGGGGCTCAGACACCTCTGCCCCAGACAAGCCACCACGGGTAAGGGTCCAAGATGGTTCAAACCAGACCAGACCCCCACTTTGCTCCCTGTTGCAGGGCTCACCCAAGCACTGGCCTGGGAGCCCCTCAAGACCATCCTGCCCATCCCTGCAGCACCCTGAGCTCCAGCCTCTCATCTCCTGCCCCTGTGGGACAGGATCACAGGATTTGCACGGCACAGGCGCCTGGGGCAGGGAGTTTGGGATGGGGTTCAGACAGGCAGCAAAGAGCTGCTCATGTGTCTTGGCTCCCTGTGGTAGGAAGCCACCCCCAAAAAGAGCTGGCCAAGTCGGCAAGCTGGCGTGAGGGGTGAACCACCCAGGATCACTGTGGAGGGGAGATGGCACTGATAGTAACTCGTGGTAGCTTCCCCGAGGCTGCGGTTTCACATCATTTCCTCTGATCTGAGCACGGGTTGCCAGCAGTTCCTTCGGTGGACCCCAAGCAAAGAGTCTCACCCCAGCGTGACTGAGTGAGCCCAACGTGGTACCAGCACAGCCGGGTCCAGTGGGTTTGCTGAGTCACACCACCAGGGTCAGCCAAGGGAAATGGAGAAGTAGCCCCCACTTTCTAGGAATAGGCCATGATCTGGCAGAGAAATACAGCCTCCATCCCTGCTTTCATCTCAACCCCCCCTTCCCTGTTTCCATCCCAAGACCTCCATCCCTGCTTCCATCTCAAACCCTCAATCCCTGCTTCCATCCCAAGCCCTATATCCCTGCTTCCATCCCAAACCCTTCATCCCTGCTTCCAGCCTCCACCTGCCCTGGAGCAGGCAGGTCCTGGAAGAATGCAGGGTGGCTGCAGCCCCTCTGCAAGGCATGATTCAGGACTACCCCATGATTCAGAACTTCCCCTTCAGTGCACCCATCTGAAGCTGACCTGCCAGGGAGGGGGAAAGCACAGCTCTAGCCACTTCCCCAGACCCAGGGTGCAAAACTAGCTGACACCACAGCGGGGCAGGGGGCAGTGTGTGTGAAGCTTCCCTCCCCCTCCCTCTCAGCACCCTCTCTGATTCTTCAAAGAAAACTCCAGGCAGATCAGCCACCTTATCAGGCTATTGCAATTGGCCAAGATACATTTGGGATCAAGAGCACCCACACCACAACCATCCTGCCTCCACCAAGCCAGCACTCGGCGGCCCTTACTGTGCTGGAACCAGGAGGAAGCATTTAGAGTCTTTATCTCTGGCCTTCAATGGACATTTCTTCACTCTGACTGTCCCATTCCACATCGCCCTCTGGGCAGGGATGGAGCAGCCTCCTGCACCAAGGACCCTTCTCCAGGTCATGCTGTCCTGTCAGAGAGGGACCCTGACACAGGAGTCCTTGCCTGCCCCTGCACTTCAGTGCATTTTCTGATGCAAGATGAGCTCCTGTTACTAATCCATGCCAAGTTGCTGTCTCCTTGGCCTCTCCCCCAGGACCCTCACCAGGCACTGGCTCCCTTCCTCAGCTGCAAACATTACACACGGGGTGCCCAGCCCCAGAGCCCTCAAGGGCCCCATGCCCCAAGGTCACCCATGTGTGTGCCCAGCCCCAGGCAAGTCCCTGGTCCACCAGGCTCCTAGGAGAGCCCAGATTTTACTGTCACATTTTTGTGACAGTAAACCATCAACTGGCTCTTGCTCTGACTCAATGCCAACCCCTCGCACCCCCCTCAGGGGGACACCCTGAGCCTCCCACTGTCACAAAGGTATGGCCTGAGGGACAGCAGGGAGCCCCTGGGCTGTGAGTACTCAGGCTGCTGTGGCATGGGCCACTGGGATGGAGACAGCACAGTCAGGACAGGGACACTGCAGTGCCCCTTTCCTACCCAGGTTCATGCTTGAGGAACTCTGAAGCACCCCACAGTTCCCTCCACACGGGGCACCTCACTGCCAGGGTGGCTGTTCCCCCCTCCAGACTGGGGGCTCCAGGAAGGCTTCCCTGGGACTGACCCCCACCCCAGAAAGACATCATCAGCGCCACCCATCTCCACCCTGGATAGTTCTCCCACACAAGACACGCCAGAAAGCTCCCCCAAGAGCTCCCCTCTCAGGACAGCCCAGAAAGGCACCCCCAGGGAGACTCCCTAGGGCCACATATCTCCACTCAGAGCACCCCAGAGACACTCCCGAGGTGCTATCCCTCTCTACCCGAGACACTCCAGAAAGACACCCTGGGTATCCCACCCTCCACCTAGGGCACCCCCCGACCTACGCCGTATCTCAGAAAGTTTCCCCTGGGGCTATCGATCTCTACGCGGGGAACACTGGAAAAGCATCCTTGCTTGCCTCAACCAGAGCACCCCAAAAAAGCTCCCCCGGCCCACCCATCTCCACCCAGCTCACCCTGGAAGAGCATTCTCGGTTCCCCCCATCCAGGGCACCTCAGAAATCCCCCCCGCCTCCATCCCACCCTACCTAGGAGACCCCATCAAGGCTTCCGTAGGCTGAACCCCTTTCACCCCCACCCCAGAGTGGCCCCCCAGCACCCACCGGCGAGGTGCCAGGATTTCCTCCGCCCGTAGCGGCCGCACCCGGTGGAGCGATCGGCTTCGTAGCCCAGCAGCGGGGTGCAGAGCCCGTCAGCCGCCTGCCCGGCCAGCAGCAGGGCCCCGGCCAGGCGGTGCCCGTAGCCCAGCACGGCATGCAGGTAGAGCAGGAGGTAGGTGAACCACAGCGAAGCGCAGAGATCGTTCAGGAAATGCCCCGCAGCGAAGCTCAACCGGGCTCGCAAGGGCAGAGCCCCCGATCCCACTCCCGCCGGGGCCTCCGCCATGCCGCGCCGCAGCCACCGCCACAGCGGGACAGGACAGGACGGGGCGGGGCGGGGACGAGGGTGGCCCGGTGGGACGGGGCTCCCCCCATGGGCTGGCTCTGTCCCCCCACCCCCATCCCCGGGGCCGGCCTCTGTGCCCGAGACGAGGGTCCCAGCGGGGCCGGGAGCGCGGGGATCTCCAGCAGGGAGGGGTCGGGGGTGGGGGCACTGGTGTCGGGGTTGGAGATGGTGTTGGGGATCCGGAGCAGTGTGGGGGGGCGTACTGGGTTGACTGGGACCTCCTCTTGGTAATGGGGTGAATGGGAGCAGTGGGGAGGGGGAGTACGGGGATGACTGGGGACCCTCGTGAGTAGGTACTGGTGATTGGGTCCAGTATGAGCAGTGCTGGGGTCACAGGGGCTCCGAGGTGACCCCATGGCATCATGGGGAGCACCAGCTGGGACGGTACTGGGGTCACTGGGAGCAGTGTAGGGTACTGGGGTGTACTGGACTGGGACCAGTACGAGCAGTACCATGGTCAGTGGGAGAAGTGTAGGGGAGTCTTCGAGTGACTGGGTGTCTGTGCGGACCTTGGGTGGATACTGGGGTCACTGGGAGCAGTGTGGGGATACTGGGTTGATGGAGACCTCCACTTGTGTGAGTAACGGTGTGACTGGTACCATTATGGGCAGTACTGGGGCCGCTGGGAGGACCCGTGGGGCACGAGTGACTGGGAGCCGTGGGGAAGATAACTGCATTCACTGGGGCAGCACTGAGGTGGGCATTGGAGTTACTGGAAATAATGGGAGGATACTGGGAATGCTGGCACGGTAGCATTGGGACCAGTTGGGGCACCCTGGGGTCTCTCCCGGGACGCCTCGGGGGTTCTCTCTCTGGACGCCGGGGTGGGACTGGGGGGCCCGCGTGGGGCGGGTTGCGATGAGCCCCCCCCTAATTCCCTCGGTCGCCATTGCCCCTTTAAGGCTCTGCCCTCCCCGCGGCGATCGCTGATTAGCGGGGAGCCCGGTGCGCGCGCCTACCTCACCCTGCGCGCACGCGCATTGCTCGCCCCGCCCCTTTCCCCTCCTCTTCCTTCTGACGTTCGCAGCCCCAGCCAATCCGCTTGCGGCTGCGTGTTCCGCGGGTGGGCGCGAGCGGCCAAAGGGAAGCCCGGAGGCGGGCATCTCATTTGCATAATAATAGAGGGGCGGGGCCAGGGGAGGAAGCGTCGCGGAGCGGAGCGGGAGGTGGGGGCGGCCCGGGCGGGGGTCGGGGTCAGTGGAGGGACCGAGGGGGAGGAGCAGGGGGTGAGGGGCTGGGGGTGCACGGGGTGAGGCTGCTGTGGGGCACCGCGGAGGGGGCCAGGGGGGTGCGTGGGGGGGTGGAGGATGGAGGATGTGGGGGGTGGTGTCCTGGGGTGGGTCTGTTGGGGGGCAACGGTGGGGGCGAGGGGGGCACAGCGGAGAGGGCTCAGTGTGAGGGAGGGGGGGTTTTGATATGCGGTGGTGGTCGTGTTGGGGGGGCACAACAGAGTGGGGTCAGTGGGGGTCCCCGGGAGGTCCCAGGGGTCGAGTGGGGCCGTGTATAGGGCTGAGCCTTTTGAGGAGCAGGGAGGGGGGGCACAGCGGAGGGGCCGGTGGGGGGGCAGGGGGGTTCTTATGGGGTGGGAGGCTGGCGGGGAGGGGGATTCCGTGGGATTCGGGGGTCTTTGGGGTCTGGTGGGGGAGGAGGCACTATTTGCTGGGGTATCTGTTATCCCCACGGGCAGGACCTCTCTGACAGGGGCTTTGGTAGGGGGATAGGTCAGGGGGTGTGGAGGGGCAGGGGGATTACTGCTGAACTGCCCCCTCAGAGCTGGGCACGGGTGCTGTCCCTCAGAGCTGTTGACCAGAGCCATGGCCCACAGCGCCAAGCAGCCACCAGCCGGGATGCTGTAAGTTCCACCGTGTCCTCTGTGCCACCAGTCAATCCACATCATCCTCTCCCTGCCAGGGCCTGGTCCTTTGTCCCTTGATAAATAGTGGCTGCTCTTGCCTTGGGGGTCTGCTGCATGGTTTTGGGACCCCTGTCCCCTGCTGTGGGTGGCACCTTTCTCCCCTCACCCACTGCCTTCATGAGCTTGTGCTTCTCTCCAGCCCGGCTGATGAGCCTGGGGCCAGAGAAGTGTCTCCAGAGATTAGCACCAGTTGGGTTGTAATTCCTGGGCTGTCCAACCTCCCAGCAGAGAGCATAGGGGCTGTGGACCCACTGAGGTGGAGGGAGGTGGGTGCTGGTGTGAACTGGCTGAGGGAGGCTCTGATAAGAGGAGGAATCTTGCCTGAAATAACTTTTTTAAGAATCCTTTGGCATGCCAGGAATCCAGATCTCAGTGGGGGGAGGTAGAGATCTGGTGTCTGGTGGTGGTGGTAGGGTGTCAGCATGTTCGTGAAGCTCAATGATGCTGTATGGACATCACCAGGAATGTTTTTGTTAGAGCTGAGAAAGGAAGCCTGAGGCTGGCTCTGCCTGTGTTTTTTCCCCCCTGGGAGATGAAAGAAGAGATGGTCTCAGCTTCCTGTGGACTTCTGCATGAGTGTGGGGGTGCAGGGCTGGCCAGGATCCTGTTGAAAGAGCTTGTGCTCTGTGGATAGGCTGCCCGCCTATCCACAGCACCAGGGTAGATCCAGGTTGTGTCCCCAAGGGCTGACAGAAAGCTGAATTATCTGCAAGGGGGGTTTGAACAGTGAGCTCATAGCGTAGGTTGGAGTCTCTGAGGGGGTTTGGGTTTACACCAGGTATGTGATGTGACAGACAAAAACTCTGGGCCACATCCTGAAAAGGTTGGAATCCATCTGGCTTTTTGGTACACGTCGGCTTTTTCTTTCCTTGCTGGGGCTTGTGCTCACCCTGCACTAGTGATCAAGTCTTGTGACTTGGATGGAACCCAAGCCAGCACCATTTGCTGCAACCCTGGACCTTCCCTGGCTCCCTCCACATGAGGGGCCCAGCGGAGCAGGCCGGGGCAGCTTGGGGAGGCCCCACATGATGCTGGAGTGAGGTTGTGTGTGCTTGGCTGGGGCAGGGAGGCTCTGCCAACCCCAGGCTGGACCTGCATCCTCTGCTGCAGGCAGTTTATCAGTAATGATGACGCAGTGAGTTGGAGAGCAGGAGTTGGGGCTGCCAGCTTGGCGTCGGAGTTGCCATTAGGGTTGGGGTTTTTGTGTCTTGGTGGCAGCAGGAACCTGATGGAGTGGTTGTGGCTGGAGCGGGTCTGACAGGTGCCCTGCCCTAAGCCTCTGCCTCCAGGATTCTCATTATCCAGCTTGTGCTGGATGTGGGTGATGCTTCCAGATGGTGCCCCTAGAGCCAGATTCCAAACCCCCATGGCTCCTCTTCCCCTGTAGAGGAGGATCAGTTTGTGCCACTCCGGATTCCTTGATGAGGGATGTGCCCCAGCCTTGGTGGCACACAGAGATGTGACCATTGTTGTTACCTGACCCTAAGAGCAGCACCAGCAGCTCCCAGCCCTCTTCCAAATGTTACTGGACCTTGGGGCAGCTTTTGTGTGCCCAGGACTACACTGCTCACCCACTGCTGGGCTCTGCTGGAGCCCCATCCCTCAACTGTGGCCTCTCCCTGGGGAAACAGGTACTCCAGGGCTGGCACTGAGTTTGGGGACTGTTAGGGTGGGTTAGAGCTCGGGGGGGTCTGGCAAGTGTGAGGCCATGCTGCCAGGGATGTGTTGCCCTTGGTCCCAGAAGTTTCCCAGCCCTTTCTGAAGGGTGCTCTCTGCCTGCAGACATGCTGTGAGCAAAGCTCAGCATGGAAACTTCCTGGTGGCTGTCAAGCAGGAGAAGGGAGAGTCAGCACGGACAAGCAGCGAGAAGCCACATGGCGAGGAGGAGGTGAGCTCTGTTGTTCACATCCCTCCTTCAGCAGTGCCTGGGAGTGGGGTCTGTGTTGCCCAGCTTGGGGCTGTCCCTGTGCTTGTTCTTCAGGCCCAGCCAGGCGAACCCATGGCTGCAGCCATGGCCTGAACAAAGGCCTTCCCTGAGGGCTGGGAGGCCCAGTTGGGTCTGCTGGCTGCTCCTGTGTCCTGCTGGCTCCATGGCATTGTGCACTCTGATGTATTGTCCCTTTCCTTTTGCTGGCTGTCAGCCGGTGAAGAAGAGGGGCTGGCCCAAGGGCAAGAAGAGGAAGAAGATCCTTCCCAATGGCCCCAAAGCCCCCGTAACGGGCTATGTGCGCTTTCTGAATGAGCGGCGTGAGCAGATCCGCACCCAGCATCCTGACCTGCCCTTCCCAGAGATCACCAAGATGCTGGGGGCTGAGTGGAGTAAACTGCAGCTTTCGGAGAAGCAGGTACAAAGAAGCTTGTCCTAGTGCTGGTGGGCTGGGGAGCAGGAGCTGGGGAAGGGGTCAACAGCTCCCTGGGCAGCCTGGGGCTGAGGACCCTCTGTGACCGTAGCGATACCTGGATGAAGCAGAACGGGAGAAGCAGCAGTACATGAAGGAGCTGAGGGAATACCAGCAGTCAGAAGCTTACAAAATGTGTACAGAGAAGATCCAGGAGAAAAAGATCAAAAAAGGTGGGTTGGGGGAGCAGTGGCTGGTGGCATTGCTGCCAGGATCTGGCCACATGCTGCCAGAGCCTCTCATGGGACCCTGGGCAGGCTCCCAGGAGTGACCTTCTTCCTCCTTTCCAGAGGACATGGGTTCTGCAGCAGTGAACACCCTGCTGAACGGGCACCCACACAAGGTAAGTATGTGGGAGGTCTACTTACATGTGGGACTGCTGGTTATGGTCTGTGGGAATGGGTCTGAGTGCAGGTTTTATCTGAAGGAGAATCATGGTCAGGCCTTCAGGCACCAGCTTGCCCTTGAAGCAGAGCCTGGAATGGCAGGAGGCAGAGCACAGATGGCCTTCTGTTCTGACCTGTGCCTCCTGTTGGGTCTAGGACAACTGGCTGCCGGACTCTTGTACACCACCAAGTCTCCAATGGGACAAGTGGCCACCAATTGGCAGATGGTGCTTGCTCAGGACTTGGGGAGCAGGAGCTCTGCTCAAGGGGCTCAGATTTTTGCAAGGAAACTATATATCAGGGAGTCCAAGTATGAGTCACACCACTGGTAACAGGAAAAATGAATAATGACATCAAAACAACTCAGTCTAACCCAAGTTTTCTGAAAGTAACATTAAGTGAATGCAATTGAAAAACATCAAAACACTTTTAAAAAGTGATTCCTAGAACTGTGACCTGAAACAAGCTGATTGGAATACGTTTGATCTATTAAATTGCCTTTTTTTTATAATGATTTTTTCTTGTTTTTTGTTTTATTGCCTTTCTCTCACCATTTTTTTTGTGTTACAAGTGGTGTGACTCACACTTAAACTCCCTGGTGTATGCAGTTTCCTTGCAGAAATCTGAGCCCTGTGAACAGAGCTTCCTGCTCCTCCAGGGTCTGCCCATGGTGCTCAGCAAGCACCATCTCTCAATCTGCATTCAGTTGTCCTGGTGGAGAGTTGGTGATGTAGATGTGTCCAGCAGCCATTTGTCCCTTTGCCCTCCTGTCTGCCCAGCCTACAGCAGATGGGGACCCCTTTGGTGGGCTCAGCCCTGCCTGATCCATTCCCTTCTGTCCCCCAGGCTGGTGAGTGCAGTGACAATTTCTCCACCTTTGACGTGCCCATCTTCACAGAGGAGTTCTTGGACCAAAACAAAGGTGAGGAGCTGGGCTGTAGGGTGAGGGCTGCCAGCTCTGCAGCATCCTGGGGAATGGGGGGACACGGCTGTGGCCAGAGAGCAACCTGTGTCCCATAGTGGCACTGGGTGTGAGATCCAGGCTGGGAAAGGTCCCCAGCGTGTCTGGATAAGAGGGAGTAAGGCTGGCTGGAGCCTGGGGGCTTCTTGGAATCTTGGAAAAGTCATGTCTGGGGAAGAGATTGGGTTTGGGGTGAGGGCCCAACCCTGCCCTGTCCTGGCAGCCCGGGAAGCTGAGCTGCGGCGCCTGCGGAAGATGAACACGGAGTTTGAGGAGCAGAATGCCATCCTGCAGAAACACACGGAGAGCATGAACTGTGCCAAGGAGAAGCTGGAGCAGGAGCTGGCCCAGGAGGAGAGGCAGACCCTGGCCTTGCAGCAGCAGCTCCAGTCTGTGCGGCAGGCCCTGACTGCCAGCTTTGCCTCCCTCCCCATCCCTGGTGAGCTGGGGGGCAGCTGTGGGGTTGTTGTTACCCAAGTGCAGGACCTGACGCTTGGTTTTGTTGAACCTCATGCAATTGGCCTTGGCTGATGGATCCAGCCTGTTCAGATCCCTCCGCAGAGCCTTCCTACCAGATCAACTCCAACCCAACTTGGTGTAATCTGCAAACTGACTGAGGGTACCCTTGATCCCCTTGTCCAGATCATGAGTGAAGATATTACATATATATAGCTATCCCCAATCCTGAGCCCTGGATGACACCAGTGGCCACCAGCTGGATTGAACTCCAATCACCACAACTTGGTTTCAGGGCTGGTGCTATTGCAGGTGCTGTCCTGCAGGCAATGGCACCTACTGTTCAGGGCCCCTTCCCCAGTGTGATGGGTGGGGCTGAGGGGGGACTTGTTGGCTCTGCTAACTGGGCTGTCACCTCACAGGCACTGGGGAAACTCCCACACTGAGCACCCTTGACTTTTACATGGCCAAACTGCACAGTGCCATCGAGAGCAACCCCCTGCAGCACGAGAAGCTGGTGGTGCGCATCAAGGAGATCCTGTCCCGGATAGCCAGGTGAGGCAGGGCTGGATGGGACCCTCCTGTCCTGGGGAGCACTGGAACCATGGGCTCAGCCTGTGGCAGGGTGGGTGACCAGTAACCGAGCTGGGAAGGTGGGGACAGGGAAGGGCTTTGGAGCTGCTTCTGTTGGGGTAGAGAGGAACCAAACCCCTGTAATACAGCCTTGCTTTCCTCCCTCTTCAGCGAACACTTGTGAAGAGGAACAGTCCCTCTCAGAGCCCAGGGCCGGCCGGACCACAGCCCTGTCCCTTAGGGCTCACACAAGGGACAGTCAATGCTGGTGGTCCGGCTGTTTCCCCCTCCACCCCCCACACCTCACTGGAGAAGTGACCTAGGACGTTCCCTATCCCTGGTGTAGCTGAGCCCTACAGCTGCACCCTCTGAGGGCCTTGAGTTTCTGTGGACCAAGTGGTGACTGGGCTGAGGGTCCCAGCCTGGGAAGTGCTGGGTGAGGTGCTTGGTGATGGGTGTGAGCATCCCCCTGCTCTTCTGCAAGCCCCCCAGCTCCTGCCACCCTCGCCAGAGCAGAGCATCCCCACAGGCCATGGGTGACGTGGGAGCCTGCAGGTGACCTGGAGGCCTGCGTGGGAGGGGGGGAGCCAGATGGGTGCCCTGGGTGCCCTAGTGCTGCCTCCAGGCCCTAATATCAGGCAGGGAGCCTCTTGAGCCCCATCCTGCAGCAGGTGAGGTGCCTTCCTTCCCCCCACTGCTTGCTCTATTTAATCATCCCCCTTCCCTGTGGGTGCCTTTAGCCCCCTGCCCATGTCACCGTGCCTGTCACCTTCCCTCATGGCTCTGGGACCAGGCAGGACACCTCCTGCCCTATGCAGCAGGGAAGGAAAAAATCTTCATGCTGGAGGGGGGGACCTTGGCCTGATCCCCTCCTCCCCACAGCGAGGGGCTCAGGCTTTTGGCTCCTGCCTCCCAGCCAAGCCCATCCTGTACTGTAGGACCACCATGGGACCACTGTGACAGCAGCTGTGTCCTAGCTGAGCTGTGCTGGGGTCGGCTCTCCCCATGACTGCCTGTCACTAATCTCAGACTGTGTAATTAGAGAGTGTCTTATTTTCTTACTAGCACTATGTTACTGTGACCCTGGGTTTAAGCTGGGGTTGTTGTGTTACTGCCTGTTTCTCACCCGCGAGGTCCGAACTTTGTAGCTGAGTCTCCTGGTTGCCATCTCCTGGTGGCCACTTGACTCGGGATGGAGGAGGGAACAAATAAATGCGGGATAAAGAACCAGCCTGGGCTCTGTGTTCTTCCTCAGAGGTGGTGTTGGAGCTGCTCCTGGCCCTAATCCTAGGGGATTTGGTGTGGGTGTGGAAGAGGGGTGGCTGCCCTGTGCTCAATGCTGCAGTCCCCAACTCCAGCTGTGGAGGGTTTGGCAGAGCCACTTTAGTGTCAGCTGCTCTCCCACTTCCTCCAGCCTGCTCGCAGATGTTCTGTGTGGCAGAGCTCACTCGATCCCTGGTGGGTGACCTGCACCCTCGGATCAGGTTCCGAAGCCCAGCGATCACCTTACGGCCCAGCTGGGAGCCAGCACCCATCTATAATTCAGCAGCAGTGGCAGCGAGATGCGGCGGGCAGGCAGGCGCAGCAGGCAGCCCCAGGAGGGCAGCCCCATGGAGAACGGTGTGGGGCAGGAGCCAGGGACCCCTGAGCCTCCCCCAGCTGAGGGCATCTCTGCCCCCCGAGTGCCCCGTGCCCGCCCCCGGTTGGTGTTTCACACGCAGTTGGCCCACGGCAGCCCCACGGGGCACATCGAAGGCTTCACCAACGTCAAGGAGCTCTATGCCAAAATTGCTGAGGTCTTTGGCATCTCGCCCACTGAGGTGAGGGGGCTGTGGTTGCGGGGGTGTGGGGAGGGGGTTTGCACACAAAGCAGGGGGACTCTGACCCAGCGGCACCATCCATGGCCAGCCCTCCTGTGGGTCCCCAACTGCTTGGAAATGCAGCCACCCAAAATGTCCTGGAAAAGATTGTTTTTAACTCAGGGCTGCCTCAGTCTACTCTGGGGAGTGGTTGGGTGGCTCTGTGCCTCAGTTTCTCCTGGCATGCAGACAAGAAGCCAGGGCTGCCTGGTGCCCAGCTGATGCCACATAGCCTGGAGCTGAGGGAAGGGCACCCAGTGGGTGGTGCAGTGCTGGATCCCTGGGCAGGCATGGTGTCCCCAGTATCTCTCTGTGCCAGCTGTGCCCAGGCCTGGCCATCTCTGTCCATGGCTCCTGCCCTGGCAGAGTCAATGCTGGGGCATCCCTAGCCCCTGATGGCAGGTTCCCCCGGGGCAGATCCTCTTTTGCACACTCAACACGCACAAAGTCGACATGCAGAAGCTGCTGGGGGGACAGATTGGCCTGGAGGACTTCATCTTTGCCCATGTCCGGGGGGAGACAAAGGAAGTGGAGGTGACCAAGACAGAAGACGCACTTGGCCTCACCATCACGGACAACGGGGCTGGCTACGCTTTCATCAAGGTGAACCTCCCCCTTCCATGGGGTTGGGGACAACCTGGGTGCTGTGTCTCTGCAGGGTGGCATCCCCCTGCTGGCTTCCTGGGACTGTGTTCTTGCCCAGATTCCCCCCATCAGTGCTCCCCTCTGGCTCTGGAGAGCTCCCTGCCATGGTGTAGTTTGGGGGAGGGGGACCCTTTTTGCCTGACCTGGTTGCTGAAGGACATGGAACCACAGAGATGGGGTTTTTTTGTTTGAGGGGTGGGATGGGGGCTGTCATGTCTATCTGTCCTTCTGGTGCCACCTTGTTGCTGTGTCGTCCCTGTCCCCTGCTGTGGTCCCCAGAGAATCAAGGAAGGGAGCATCATCAACCGCCTGCAGACAGTGTGTGTGGGTGACAGCATCGAGGCCATCAATGATCAGACCATTGTGGGCTGCCGGCACTATGAGGTGGCCCGAATGCTGCGGGAGCTGCCCCGGGCTCAGCCCTTCACCCTCCGCCTTGTGCAGCCCAAGAAGGCCTTTGGTGAGTTGGAGAGTCCTCCTGGGGACTGGGGGAACCCTGGGAGGACCCTGGGGAGATGGGTACCCTGTGGCCCTCCTACCCTGCAGCACCATCCCAAGGACCAGGTGCCCCCCAGGCTTCACCATCCCTGTTTATACCCTGCAGACATGGGCCACCCTTGCATGGTCCCCACACCAGTCCCCCACACCGGCTTGTGCTCCCTGTGGGCATTCCTACCCCTCTGCATGCCCTGTCCTGGACACCCAGGAGCACCCTGTCACCATGTGCATCCCCACCCTGCACTCAGGGGGCTGCTCAGGAGCCCTCCTCCTCATGCATGGCTCAACTTGGGGTTCCTCTGGGGGTGCTAGGACAGGTGTGGGCTGGGTGATGGTACATTCAGGGGACACCAGGCCCTGCCTGTGCCCTCACCCCCAACCTTTGGGGTATAGACATGATCGGGCAGAGGACACGGAGCAGCAAGAGCCTGTGTGAGGGCAGAGTGGCCAGCGGGAAGGAAACGCTGCGGCTGCGGGCACAGGGCCCTGCCATGCTGGAGGAGGGGGTAAGATGCACCCGGAGATCCCCATGCAGAGCCCACAGCTGCTTCCACCCTGCTCAGGGTTGGGGTTGAGCCCCCTGAGTCAATCCCCACCCTCCACACTGGGGGCATTTCTGGGTGCCCATGCATGCAGCATCCATGGGCACAGCCCCATTGGAGCCAGGGGGGTGTACCTGGGCCATGCCCCCACCCCTGGGGCTTCTTACCCCCAGCCCAGCCCCTTTGAGGAAGAAGCCGCTCGGAGGGTGGATGACCTGCTGGAGAGCTACATGGGCATCCGGGACAGTGAGCTGGGTGAGCAAGCTGGGAGGGCAGGCAGGGTGCCCACTCTGGACCCTCGCCCACCCTGGACCCTTACCCACCCCTGACCCTGCCTCTCCTGTGCCCCACAGCCTCAACAATGGTGGAGGCAGCGAAGGGGAGCACTGGTGTGGCCCAGCTCGCCCACGACTTGGACTCAGTGCTGGGAGAATTCGCCTTCCCCCAGGAATTTGTGGCTGAGGTGTGGGCAGCCGTCTGCCACCCCAAGGGGGATAAGGAGTAGGTGTGGGTGGGGGCGACAGAGTCCCTCACCCCTATCCCCTCCCTATGGTTCCCCTAATACTTGGGGCTGGTGGTGCTGATGAGGGTCCCCATCCTGCCCCCTGCACCTTCCTGAGCTGCACCCCTGTGTCCCATGGGTTGGGGGTGGGCAATGGGGCACCCAGCACCCTTGTCCCCAGCCCTCCCTTTCATGCACCACCAAAACACATTGGGAAGCGGCCGCGGCTCATTAAAGGAGAGATTGGAGGAGAAGGGCTCTTGCTTGGGCTGATAGCCAGGCTGGAGGCCCCCATTATCCCCCTGTGTGCAGGCACGGAGAGCTGCACAAGCTGCGTTTTATTGGGGGAAGGGACAGATGGGGACAGGGGAGCAGCTCTGTGCCCTCTGCCACCCCCGTAGGTACCAGGCTCAGGGCAGGGGGGGGGAGAGGGTGGGTGCTCGGGCAGGTGATGGGGGCAATCAATTAACACGGTGGGTTGGGGGTTTGGTGTTTTGTCTTTCCCCCACCCCTGAGCTCGCTGCCTGTTCCCTGGAGCCGTTACTGCAGGACAGAGCCGGCAGTGAGCTTGCGATGCAGGGAGGGATTGAGGGAGAGGATGGAGGGGCGAGGACGCAGACTGGGGTAGATGCGGTGCAGCACCGCCCGTCGGAAGAGGATGTAGACCCAAGGGTCCAGGATCTGATTCCAGGTGACCATGCGGATGTAGATGAGCAGCATCTTCTGTGTCTCCATGGGCAACATCTGGATGTGGCCACTGGCCGGCAGCTGCTGCAGGACCATCTGGACAATGAAGATCTGGGGGAGGGACAGAAAGGGGACTAGGAGTCAGCGGGGCGGGGCAAGCAGAGCACATGAGCTGCCCTTGGGGTGGGGGGAGATGATGAGAGTCAAGATGCTCGTTGAGCCTGTGGGGCAGAGGTACCAGGTTGGGATGGGGTATCTGCTGCCAGGAAACACCTGCTCTGCCTGCCCAAAACCCAGCACCCAGCTGCCAGCTCAGGCTGAAGAAGGGTGGTGGGAGGACACTCAGGGCATGACCAGGAGGGACATGGAGAGGTGGGTAACACACCCAGACCTGGGACCTCACGAGGAGTGACACCAAGACCCATAGAGGACTTGGAGCTGGGGGATTAACAAGACCTGAGGCCTCACTAGAAGCAGGGAGAGGGGGAGGGAGGAGCACACCAAGACCAAAGCCCTCACCAGGAGTGGCATCCAGCAGATGGTGGCAATGATCATGATACCCACAAGCTGCACCATCATCTCCACCTCGCTGTCCCGGCGCCGCTGTACTGACTCGCGGTCATGGTAGACGCGGCAGAGGGTCACCACACTGATTGTGTTGAAGATGAATGAGAGCAGCACACAGAAGATGCCCAGCAGGGCAAAGAGCAGGCAGAAGATGACATTGCCGGTGTCAGGCAGGAGGGTGAGGAAGCACCAGGATCCGGGATACTGCAGTGTATACCGCCCCAGCCCCAGCACTGGCAGCAGCCCCAGCAGGCAGGAGAAGCCCCACACCAGCCCCACGATGGACCAGGCACGGTGCTTGGAGATGTTGGTGGAGCGGGAGAAGGGGTGGTTGATGCCGAAGAACCTCTCACCAGCCATGGTAGCCCCCAGCAGCAGTGGGCACTGCCCAAAGAAGACCATGGAGAAACCAAGGAAATTGCAGAGGTGGCAGCCAGGGTCCACCTCAGTCCAGGTGAACTTGATGAAGTGGTAGGGGATAATGACCGAGGCTGTCACCAGCAGCCCCATGAAGTCCGTGACCACCAGCCCGCTGAGGAAGATGAGGAAGGAGGAGCGGGCCCGGCTGGACAGCTTGCGGGAGGAGCTGAGCAGGACACAGAGGGCGAAGAGGTTGGAGCAGAGGCCGATGAGGCCAAAGGCAGTGGAGAACCAGGGTGAAGTGATGCTGTTCTGAGCATTGCCACTGGCGTTGAACACCCCGAAGCACACGTCCGGCCGGCCACTTGTGCTGCTGTTGGGGGGCTTCATGTCTCCCCCCAACCCCATCCTGCTCCTCCCGACAGCTTCAGGCTCCCTGCTGGCTGAGCTCCATGGCGTGTGTCCCACCCCACCAGGGCCAGCACTGATCCCTGTGGGGGACAAGGAGGGAGGTTCAGGGCCAGTTCCCCATGGCCAAACCCACCCCTCACCCACTCCAAGCCTGTGAACAGGGGGCATGAGGAGCAGCCCACGGGCTGTGGGGAGCACACACTGGGACCACAGCACAGGCTGGGTGTGGAGGGCCCCAGCCCCACAGCTGGCTGGGATTAGCTGTCCCTGGCTATGAGCTGCATGGGGCTGTTGCCATGAGGCTGTAATGCAGAGTGTTTGGAGAAACACAGCACCAACAGCTTAGCTGTCAGCACCAGCTCCCTGCAGCCACACAGACATGGCCAGATACTCCTGGGGACAGACATCTGCCCTCTGTAGTGGCAGGAGGACCTGCTCTGAAGGACAGGGGATGAAGGCACAGTGCAGCTGTGCTGAGCCTTGCCCTGACACCCCATCCCTGCATATTCCCATCCACGCTCCTGCCTCTATTGGCAGAGGCCCCACTACCACACCATGGTGGGGAAACTGAGGCACAGGATGGGATGGCCACTCCTGGAGCCATGGCACCATGATCAACCCACAGCCATGGGACATGGGCTCACACTTGTGATGTCCCCATTCTCACTCACAGCCCTACTGGAGCTGGACCCAAGAGTTTGTCACCAGGGTGATGGCCCAGGGGCTGTCAGTGTACATGAGGACTGCTGCAGCCATGGTCAGCCCGGTCAATGCCACACTGGCTGAGCTGAGACTTGGAGCCAGGAAGCATCCAACTTCTGGGAAGCTTGAGGGCCACTGATACCATCACTAATGAGCCCAGGCTGCAAATGGGGTGATAGGGATGGGGCAGAGGCAACAGTGGGGACCAGACCCACCTACAGGGACCAGACCCCCCAGGACTAGACCTCTCCTGGGACCCATTTCTCCAGGCTGTGGGTATGTCACTCCATCTGCCTTGTTCCCACACTGCTGGCTGACACTGTCCATGGCCTGGTGGCTCCTGTGGGATGCCTGGCTGCATCCTGACCCACTGCCTCTCCCAAGCCCCCACTATGATTCCTGCAGTGCTGGGGGTCCTGGTGCCCCTGCCTCCTGGCACTGCCACCTGCCCTCTGTCCCCATATCAAACCCCAAGCCAGCCCTGATAGGCACCAAGCCTCAGAGCGGGTCCTGCATCTGGACCCAGTCCATGTCTCACAGCCTGGCACCCCCATCCCCTTTATGGCCCCCAGCACAAGGATGGCCCCACGAGCTGCCGTGCAAACCGCAGCATGCGCTGGGCTTGGGTTGGGGCCAGGCATTGCAACACCCTCCTCTGGGCCACAGCCAGGGCGGCTGAGGGTGCCAGCACCCATCCACCATGGCAGCACCCCCGTCCTCATCCTCAGCTCTGTCCCCAGCCTCACAGATTCTGTGCAGTGGGGAGGGGACTGGAGGAGGTGGCAGGGACATGTCCCCAACCCTGTTCCCATCCCCATCCTGGTGTGGGCAGCTGGCAGAATGTGGTGGTGATTCACTGCTGCAGTGTGAGGCCAGTCTGGCTTTTTCCATGAGACAAGAGTGAAAAGTTGCTGCTGTTTGCTTACTTCAGTCCCTGAGGGATGGCAGTGGCAGCCCTGGAGGCATCAGTCCCCTTGAGAAGTGTGGTCAGGACTTGGTGTGATGATTCCAGGTAACTGAGGAACCACCAGATTTTCCCATGTCCCCTGGGTTTCCCCTCCATGGGAACTGGAAAATTCCATCCCCCTGGCCCCACGGTGATGCCAGGTGGGTGCCAGGGATTGGAAGTCCTGTAGCTCAGGGATCCCACAGCACAGGAGTCCCATGGTTTGGAGATCCCAAGGCTTGGGGGTCCTGCTCTGACTGTCCCAGGCCACATGCCTGCCCTCACTCTCAGGGCACTGTCCCCAAACATCTGTCCACCCTTACTCCAGCGTGGGATCAGGACCCACTGTCCTGCTGCCCCCTCACCCACGGACCTATGGCCATGGGATGCTCTTGGCTGGATGAGTCTCTTCTCCCCACAGTGTCTGCAGGAGGGATCAACCTGTGGTGGCACCATGGCTGCACAGGAACACACCAGCTCGGGCAGTTCCACACCACACACCCCAACTGCCCATCACCCACATCCCTTCCTGCCCCAGTGCAACTGCAACCTGGACCCTCATCCAGTGCTGGCTGACAGCAGAGCTGGGACATGGGGAGGTTCTGCCTCAGGGTGGGTTCTGTGGGGCAAGAAGCTGGGTGCTGCCCTGCACAGAGCTGCTGCAGCCAGGGACCTTGCATCACTTAGAGGGAATCAAATATTAAAGAGGGACCATTTAGTGCCAGCATGGCTGGGAGTGAGAGGAACCCTGCATATGCCAAAGCAAACTAGAGGCACTTACAGGAAGGGGCTTATGTGGGGGGGTCCCCACTCCCCATCTTCCCCAACCACAGGGAGTTGTGCTTGGGGGACAGCAGGTCCTGCTGGAGAGACCCTGAGCTCACCGCCCGTCCCCATCAAACCCAAGAGCTCAGGTTTGGGGTCACTGGATTTGGCAAAACTCTTCCCCAGGAGGTTCTGTGGGAGCAAGGGTTTGGCTGTGAGTAAAGGTGCATGGTGCTGGAGGAAAATCCCAGGAGAAGGAGAGAAGCTGTCTCAGGCCCAGGCTACTGAAGGCTGTGGGCAATAATGGGGTTCTTGGCACCACTCAAGCCCAGAGGTTGCAGATGCTCCCTGTGCTGCCCGGCACTGCTTCCTGCACTGCCCACATCCGAGGTTATCAAGGGAAAGGCAAAAGGCAAATGGGGAGCGCAGGAGGTTGTTCCTTATCAGCTCTGCTGCCGCCTGCCCAGCCTGTTGCTTCCCATAGTTTCTTTAGGCAGGGCTGGGCACAGGGCTGGTAGGGTTGGAGGGAGGCTGGGAAAGGAAGTTTGCTGGGCAGTGGGGGAGCACATGTCTGCAAAGGGAACCCAAACTGGGCATCAGTTGGATTCCACAACACTCCCCCTGAGCCCCTTGTGTCCCCTGGGCTTGGGCTCTGCCACTCAGGACATGGTACTTGGTGCAGGGTGGTTGTGCAAAAGATGCTGCAGGGTGTTTGCATTTCTCCCTCCTGGGTCCAGTCCCTCTTCTTTGCTGGCTTGACCCTGCTGGGGACAGTCCCATCCTGAAGGGACAAGGACTTTCTCTGCAGTGTCCCTTCTGCCTCTCCAGCCTGATGTCCTTTGTGCAGGTGGTCCCATGGGACACTGTTGGGCACAGCTGTCCCTGCCAGGGATGGACATGATCTCACTGCCAATGTCCTCTCCCGGCCTGGGGCTCTCTGGGCAGCAGCTCAGCTCAAGGCCACATGCACGTCGGAGGGGAAGGGGCCTGCCAGGGTCCCACGTCCCTCCCTGGACTTACTGCCATCAAAGGGACCTGCTGCGTGAGAGCTGGCCTTGTCTACAGCAGAGGACACTCAGGACATTCATGTGAATCAACGCCACACCAGCAGGGATGGTCCCTGCCGGGTACAGTGGCTGTCCTCATCTGTCCCCGCTGTGACCCGTGGCTGAGGTCCCCAACCCGCACGCCCTCGGGCTGTCTCGAGGACGGTCAGTCCCTGTCCCTTCTGGTCCCAGCCTCTCCTGAGATCCCAGAGCGGGAGATGGCGGAATGGGGATCGCCCTGCCGGATCAGGGCCGAGCAGCGCCGAGGGCCGAGGGGACAGACTGGGGGGGCGGTACAAAAGGAACCCCCCCGCTTCGGCCGCCCACTCCGGTCTCCCGAAATAGCCCCTTTCCTGCCCCTTTCTTTTCCCGCCCCTTTCCTTTCCCGGTCCTTTTCCCTCCTCAGCCCTTCCCATCAGCGCGGAACAGTCGTCGGCACTTTGCCGGGAGGGCAGCGAGAGGGGGGGTGGTTGGGGGCTGCTGCAGGACCCGCCCCGGCGGGGGGAGCCCCAAAAGCATATCCTGGGGCCTGGGGGGGGGACCCGAGACCTGACAGCCCCGGGCAGCCAACACCGGGGACAGACAGCCGGGGAGGGAGAGAGTCACCACGGCTTCGTCCCCCCCTCCCCATGGGGGTCACTGCTTCCCCCACCCTCTCTCCCGCCCAGAACCTCACTAGCTCTTCGGGTCTCTGGGCAAACCGGGCGGCTAAACCCCGCCCCCCCCCATACACATCCCCACAGCCCCGAACGGTCCCCCGACCCCCGCAGAGCCCCACAGTCCCCAAGGCTCCTCACAGCTCCTTCCTTCCCTTCCTCCCTCCGTCCCAGCTCTGCAGTTTGTCCGTCCATCCCAGCCGCTCCATCCGTCCACCTCAGCTCTGCTCTCTGTCCATTACTCTCCGAAAGTCCGTCCCAACCCTGTGGGTCTCTGTCCTTCTTAGCCCCTCTCGCGGCTCCCCACCCCCCCTCCCCAACTCCCTCGTCCATGAGCCCCCCAGACCCTCCATCCGCCCCTCCCTCCCTTGCTGATCCCGGCCCTACCTGGACGCCCCGAGGGCGGCCGATCCTGGCTCGGCTCAGCTCCTCTCAGCCTGGTTCAACTTAGCCCAGCCCAACCCAGCCCGGCTCGGCTCGGCTCGGCTCGGCTCAGCTCAGCTCAGCCCGACTCAGCCTGGCTCAGCCCATCCCCGGCGCAGGGGAGGGGAAGGGCCGGTCTCGCAGCGCTCCCCCCGGCCCCGCCCCACGCCCTCGGGAGAGGGTCCGGATGGGGCCCCGCGCCGGTTGCCCTCCCGGCTCCGCACGGGGCTCTCCGACCCCCCTTTCCCCCATCCCCCACCTCCCACCTTGGTCGGGAGGCACCGGCTGTGCCCTAAAGCCCCCGCATTGTCCGGTGCTGAGCCCTCCAGCTTGGCACCCAGAGCATGAAGTTGCCTTGACTGTGCCAGCACTCATGGGTGGAACAGGGGGCTGCATGCTCTGGGCTCATCTGTCCCTTCATGGCTGTGGGAAGGGGCTGGTGCTGAGGCACCCCAACCCTGCCAGCCCGGCTATAATTAGCGGGGCTGAGTCTTATCTGGGTTACTCACTTGTTTACCCCAGCAGGATTCCTGTGTCTGGACGGGGGGTTGTCAGTCCAGCTGAGCTGCCACTGCTGTTGTCCCTATGGGAGCCACATGGTCCATGGCACAGCTCATGGCACAGCTGCATTGGGCATGGAGTGGGGCATGTCCTCCAGCCTGGGGTGGGGACATCTCCACTGTCCCCTGCAGCAAGCCCCGGGACCACTGGTGCTTCCAACTCTGAAGCATTGGAAAATCACCCCGTGAGCCCATGGGTGATGCTGGGGTGTCCTGTGCACCCGTCACCCCACCCTGTGTTCTGTGAGCAGCCCAGAGATGCTCCAAGGAGGTTGACTCCTGACTGGGAGGTTTTCCTGCCAGCACCTTGGCACTGCCAGGCTGCAGACCCCATCCCTCGACCTCTTGGTGTGGAGCAAAGAGTGGCACAACAAAAGCCTGGGAGGAGGGTGACAGTTGGAGCAGGAATGTGGCTGATACTGCCATGGGGAACGTGCAAGGAGCCAGAGCAGAACCTAGCTCAGCATCTGCTGCTGGGCCTTGATGCTGCCATGGTGTGCCAACCCTCCTGCCACCCTGGTGCAGCTGTGCACGCAGAGGATGTGGGCACAGCAGTACTGGGAGCATCTCCTCACTGACCTGCCACCACCCTAACATAAACACATCCAAGCTGCTGCTGCAGCCTCCATCAGTGGAAAGGAGCTCTGCCTTCCACACCCAGCCTGGGGCTGCACCAGGGAGAACCATGTGGCAGAGGAATGGAACTGGGTCACCCAAAAATGCAGGGGAGGTGCAGAGAAGAGAAAATCATCTGGGCTCTGGCTGGATGCAGCCCCTGGACCAGCCAGGGTGGGTGCCGAGGCTCAGTGCAAGGGTGTGGGCTCTTCTGCCTGGTCAGTGGCTCTGTCCAGGGCTGCAAGTCAGGTGTGTGAGGAAAAGGCTGCTCACTGCCTTTGTCCTGGTAGGGGACATGGACCCCGTCCAGGGTGGTGACACAGTGGGACGATTTAGTGGGACTCCTCCCCCATCTGTGTGTGCCCAGGAGGGAGAGGGGCACTGGACAGGGGGGCTCATCCCCTTCAGCAGGGAGGGCACCCAACCAACCACTGGCTTTAGGGTTCTGGGGTTTTTTTGTTTTTTTTTCCCTTGTTTCCATCCCTGGCCCAGCCTTCAAACGCTTCCTGCAGTGCACCCGGGCCCCCAGACCCTGTCCCCAGCAGCCGCTCGAGGGCTTTAGAAAATGCACAGGAAGAAGAGGCCGGGGGATGCATCCGGGTGCAGCCGACAGCCCGGGGACGTCTGCCAGGGCAGGGAGGGGACGAGGGTGTGCGGAAATGAAGTGGCTGGCGTGTCCCCTGTCCCCTCCCGCAGCAGGCTGAGCCCTGGCACCCCCAGGAGAGCTGTGGCAGTTGCGGGACCCTGCCAGCGGGGAGGAGAGCAGCAGGACAGGGGACCCTTCTGAGCTCTGGGGGAATATTGTGACCATGGGGCAGCCCCCAAAGCCAGGATGTTACCCCCCAGCAGGGTTGGCTCTGCTGTGTTGTGAGGGGACCTGGGCAGCCCCAGACCCCCCCCGGCCATGGGGCTGGACCAGGAGGCAGGATGCTGCAGGGCCAGCAGGGAGGAAAAAACCTTGTGTGACAGTTCGTGGCTGAGAGGGAGGCACCAGCATTTCCCCAACCCGTCTTCGGCAGAGCCTGACCCCCTGCTGGTTCTGGAGCTATTGGGGATGGGGCTGTTGGGGCACAGGCAAGGGTGCCTCTGCCCCATGGCCACCACCCGGAAGGACCGACATCAGCGAGTCCTAGCTCGGCCCTGAAATGCTCCCCAAAAGCCACTGAACGTCACTCGAAGCTCCTTAGGACCTCCCCCATCTCAGCACCAGGGGGCTGAAGAGCGCAGGCCCAGGACAGCGATACGGAAGCTCAGGCAACCAGTGGGAGGCACTGTGGGCCATGCAAACCGGATTTTCCCCTGTAAGGAAACATCCCGGTCTCACAGCTCCTGCTCCTCCCCGCCAGAGCCAGCCGCCTGGCAGCCAGTGAACCCTTCTGCCCCGCAGCCGGGGTCGGGGAGGTGCCAATGCTCCCAGGTAAAACTTGCCAAGAATGGGGCTGGCCGGAGCTGAGGCAGCACCAGGGAAGAAGGGGTTGCAAGAGGGGAGATTCCGGGACGGGCAGGTCTGGTGCTGAGGCTGGCAGGGTGTGGGACTGGAAGGAGGGAAGACATGGCACTGGAAAAGGCAAAGGAAGAAGATGGAGCTGACAGCACGTGGGGATGGGGTTCCAGAGGACACCCGCCCCATGCAGAACCCAACCCCCAGAGAAGCAGGGTTTGCTGCCAGCGCTGGCCCAGTGTGCTGCTGGTTGGTCATGATGTACAGGAGAATGACAGGGCATGGAGCAGTGTGGGAAGCCCATGCACAGGATGGCACAGCTTAAACAACCCCTATTTATTTGTACCAAAGTCTCAGGGTCCCTCAGGATAAAAACAAGAACAGGGATAATGCTCAGAAATAGGCCCTGTGCTGGGCCAGGCCATGGGCACATCCATGGGACAGTGTCTGTGAGGGGGGATGAGAGGGTCATCCCTCTCATCCCTTGTGCCAGGGTCCAGAAGGGGAGCTAAGCAGCCCGTCATCTACGGTAACGGTACCGCTTGAAGTGGAACCAGAGCTGAAAGATCCCGTTGGCAAACTGGCAGCGGAAGCCGTGGCGGTGGGAATACTCCCACTCGCGGTTGACGATTTTGAAGGCAATGTCCTCGTAAGGCGGCCCAGCGTGGAAGCGCAGGATGGCAAAGTCCTTGTTGTCCTGGCAGGCCTCCAGGAAGTACTCAGGGGTTGAGCGCTTGTCGATGAGGTCGGGGTAGAAGATGTTGAACTTGTAGCCCTGCACGATCTTGGGGGGAGGGTTGTCGAAGTCGTAGTGGGTCTGGTTGTACTTGTTCCACTCGAAGCCTGTGTGCACCCGGTTGAAGAAGCGGGGCTTGCGGGGCCGGTACTTGTCAGCCCAGAGATAGGCCTTGCCCGTGAGGGGCATTTCCACACTGAACTGTGCCTCATCTGCACCCATGCCCTCCTTGGCCTTACGGAAGAAGATGTCATCGGTGCTTTCAGTGGCATCACCTGCAGTGAGAAGTGACATCAGCTCCTGCAGTACCAGCCAGGCCCGGGCTGCGAGGAGACTGCAGAGGGAAGCAGCAGCAGATGCTGGGCAGGGGATATGGAGCTGGACATGGAGATGTGGAGGGTGCACTGCAAACTCTGGGTGGGCACCAGGCTGGGTTGTGCTTGGAAACTCATCCAAAACACCTCCCACTTGTCCACAGCCCAAGCAGCTTGGTGATGCAGCTGGGAGTGGGGAAGGACCTGATGCAGGTACCTGCAGGGAACACCAGTGGTCTGAACCCCATCTCTTTGCTTGTCAGGGCCCTGGCTGCCCAGGCACATCCCTCAGCCAGGCCAGCCCTGGATGTGTGGTCCATATCCCTTTTCTACAGGCAGTGTCCTATTCCTGCCCTGTGCCCCAAAGCACAGCCCTCTGTGCCAGGCTGGCTGTGAGGCTGGTGGGCACAGGGCCTGCCTGTGGGGCTCCTACCTGTGACCTGGAGCTGCTGCCGCAGGAGCAGCAGCCGATGCGTGTCCTCCTCAGCCTCCAGCACGTGGGCATCGAAGGGCAGCTCATTGGTGCCCAGCAGCCGGGGGCTGTACTTCCCCGCATCGTAGTCATCCAGGCTCTGCTGGATCAGGTCCTCCTCCATCAGCACAGCTTCCCCCTCTGCCTCTCCTTTGGTCTCTGCATCCTGCTCAGCCTCTGGCTCAGAGGATGGCCCTGGCTGTGCCACAATGCTTTCCTCTGGATCGAGCCTACCAGGAAGAGAGAAGAGGGATGGTACCCTTGTTCTCTGTTTACCTGAAGTGTGTCTATGGAAAGACAGGAGCACCAAGCTGATTTTCTGTCCCAAGTGCTCCCAAGAGAGGCCTGGATGGCTGCTCTCCCCAAGAAAAGGGCTATATACCTGTCACTGGGGGAAGTGGGCTCCTGCTTGATGATGGGGAAGAGAGGTTCACTCTCCACACCCTGCTCCTGCTTCAGCTTGTACAGCTTCTGCCGCAGCACATCTTGGTGCCGCTCCCGCAGCCTGCAAAGAGATGAGCCATCAGCTCCCAGACAGCAGAACCATTTTCTGCTCACACAGCCCAGTGACACCCACCACATTGGGCTGGGTTTTGTACAGTTTTGACCTGAATAACCCTCCAGTTCAAGTTCTCTCTTGGAGACCTCTCTTCAAGACATTGATGCTGGAGAAGGGACTGAATGTTCATCCCTTCTTCCCTCTTGGGAGAACCAACCACCTTGGAAAGGATATAAATCCTCTCCAATGTTGACTTCGGGGTTGTATCCCCAGTTCTGCTCATGGCAGGGTCTGCCCTGCCCCTTTCCACAGCCCTGGTCAGGGGATGGTCTCTGCTCTCACCTGGCCCGAGCCATGTAAGCCTTCAGCTGCTGCAGCAGGCTCTCCCAGTACCCAATGTCAAGGTTGGGTCCTCCTGCCCGGATCTTGCTCTCGATGCCCTGGTACAGCACTTGCAGCTGGTTGTACGTCTTCCCCTTGAACACAGACTGCACGTCTGAGCTGACGGAGGCATTGACGCCATCACGACGCTCCCCTGAACAGACAAAGGTGGTCACTCAGTCCCCAAGTGCTCAGTTTACCTTCACCCAGGCTCTCCTGGGCTGCACTGAGAGCAGAAGGCTGGGCCCCGGGAGCACTCCTCACCCAGAAGACCCCGGAGAACCCCTTTGAGCCCGAGCCCACTCACAGATCCTACACCTGCTTTCTCCACTGCTCATACTTCCCTTGACACCATAGCAGGCTCTGCCCTCCTGCTCACCTGGTCCTCCTTTCCCAGAGGCCTCCAGTTTGCGGAGCTTGGCTATCTCATCCTCTGTGATGATGGTCATGTCCCTCCAGAAGTCCACATTCTTCCCTTGCTCCAGCTCCATGTAAACCTGCAGGCCAGAGGCAAGCAGGACATCAGGCACCTGCTCTACATGATGGGCAGGGGAACAGAGCTGAGACAGGGAAGCCTTGAGCTGCTGCCTCTCAGCCAGCCCTGGCACAGGAGCAGCAGAGCTGGCACCTGGATGTCCTCCACCAGATCCTCCATGTCAGAGACAGTCAGGCCGTTCAGGAAGGTGTAGGGCTCGTGCATCTCCACAGCCAGATCATCATCCTCAGCACTGATGTACTTGGCCAGAAGGTCAATGGGTTTCGCCCTGCCATCCCGAATCCGTATCTTAGACCTGGGTGAGAAGGGAAGGACAGTGAGGGGTGTCTGCCATCCTCTGCTCCCTGGGCAGGCCCCTCCCTGTGAAGCCACATCCCTACCGCAGCTTGGCCTGCTGCAGGTGGAAGTTGTCCTCCTGCTCCTCCCAGGTTTTGAAGTGCTCTGCCTCTTTCTCCCGCTGCAGCATCTCCAGCTCCTGCTCACGCATGGCCTTCTCCCGCTCCCGCTCCAGGCGCAACTGTTTCACCTGGGGAGAGAGATGTGAGAGCACCAGGAATGGGGCAGCCACGCAGGACACAGCTGTAACTCCTACTCAGAGCTGCTTCAGCTCCTGTGATTAGCTCCAGGGAGCCAAGAGCCACACGGGAGAAGAACCAGGGTGTGCCAGGCTGCTCACTGCCAGCCCACTCGAGGACAGGGGACATGGGCACAGTTGAGTGCCTCAGTGCTGTTGATATGGCACTTGTCCCTCTCAGCACCTGCTGAGCTAGATTCAGCCCCATGACAGAATTCTCCTCACCCTGGAAAGTTAGTATACTGTCCCCCCCAGTCCTACAGGAACCTCCAGTGAGACAAACAAGGGAAGTTTGAGATGACTGGGAGAACTGGGCTGTCCATAGGGTTCTCCCTCTGATGGTGAGAGGGAAGAGGACATTTGATCCCACCTTCTGCAACTCCAGCCGATTGTCCTCTTGGATTCGCTTGTTCCTCTCCTTCAGGTCTTTCTCATCTAGGTGGCTGATCCCTTTCTTTTCCAGAGCCTGAAAACAGAGTGATCCAGGGAAGGCATGAAACCCAGCAGTCTCTACAGTCTCTCATCAGCCATCAAATGCCACCATATCCACCTGCTTCTGCTGCTATAGTAAGCTCTGATCCTATTGAAGGTCCCAAAAATCCCCCAAATACTACAGAAGCACCTCAGCAAAACTCAGGCTCAGCTCAGGGAGGCCACCTGACCTGGTAGGGCATGAACACAGCTGTAAATACTGCCCAGCACTCAGCTCCCAGCAGGTCTGGGTCCCTCTCCTGCACCTTAACCATCTCCTCATCCCACATCCCTGTCTTCAGAACAAAAGGGGTAAAACCCCACTGGGCTTGTCAGAAAAACCCAGTTGCTGCCCTAGACAAGCACTTTGCTGCCTTTCATGTTACAGATGTTCCTTCCCCTACCAAACATCACCTCTCCCGACACCCCATTGCTCCTCTGTCCAGTTCCATAGCAGCTGCAGGGGCACAATCTCCTTCTAGCAGCCTGATACAACGTGGTGTAGAGGAGAGCTCACCTTGCTCCAGATGAAGGTGCCCAGCAGGTTGTTGTCCCCAAAGGGATTGTCAGTGTTGGTGTAACCCATGTACTCCTCTCCCCATCCCATCTTCTCCCGCTTCTTCCTCTCCTTGGCCTCCTTCTTGGCCAGCCGGCGAGCCCGCTTCTCCTCGGGTGTCTCCAAGGCTTTCATGAGTGCAGAGTGCTTCTTCTTCTCCTCCTTCAGCCTCAAGCGCTCCTGGAGGCTCAGCTGCTGCCCTGTCTCCTCCCTGTCCCGGGAGGGCGGTGGGGAAGGAGAGCTGACAGAGGACACCGAAGATTTGGAACCATCTCTCTTACTCCGCCACTCTCTGCTCCGAGCTCTCCTCTTGCCTTCCTCACGCCCCGAGCTCGAGCTGGAGGAGCAGCCCCGGGACCGTGAGTAGTGTTTTTTCTGGCTCTTATGGTGCTGGTCCCTGCTTTTGCTTTTCTTCTTCTTCCATTTCTCCCTCTCATCGCCAGAGCTGGAGCTGGGGTGAGGGGAAAGCTGTGTTTCAGCTAGGAGGTGCTCACTGGTTCCGCATTGGCAAACGGGCACTCCAGGCGTTTCCCGGCTGCGGGCAGGGGGCACCGAGACGCGGCCACAGCTACCGGCAGGGCCGGGGAAACTCGAAGGCGCTTTCGAGGCGGCCTCTGTACTCCCCAAAAAAGCTCTACACGCGCGGGTTTGGTGTCACAAACAGCGATATCACAACACCCCTCAGCCCGGGCCTGCTCCGCCCTCCCCTGAGCCCTGTCCGGGCCTGCGGCTGCTCCGTGGCACAGCGAGACTGCCCGACCCGACCCGGCCCCGACGCGGCCTCTCCCCGGGGCCTTCCCCTCCCGCCTGGACACCGGGACCTGGCTCGGCCCGCCAGACCACAGCGGGACCACTGCCCCCTGTTCCCAGCACGCCGAGGCCCGGCTGCCCACTCCACCGGACCCACTCCCACGTCACCCGCGGCCCGGCCGCTCTGGGCCCGCTCCCCGCTTACCCCGAGCTGGGCTCCCGGCGCCACCCCCCGCTCCGGCTCCGCCGCCGCCGCTTCTCCCGGCTGCGGGAGCGCTCCCGGCCCCGCTCTCGCCGAGACGAGCGGGACCTCCGCCGCCGTGCCGGGCTGCGCGACCCCGAGCCCATGGGCCTCGGCAGCACCCGCAGCGCCCGAACGGAACCTGAGCCCGGCCCGGCCCGGCCCCGGCCGACGGCGCCGGGGGCTTCAGCCGCTCCGCGCAGTAACGGGCCTGGAGCAGGCGCTGCCGGGGCAGCTCCGAGTGAGGCCCCCGCGGGAGGCGGAGCGCGGCCTTCCCATGCTCGCCCCTCCCCTTCACTTTTTTCTTTTTTCTTTTTTCTTCTTCTCCTTTTTTTTTTTTTTTTTTTTTTTTTCCCTCCCCCCCAAAACGTGGTTCCAGGCCCGGTCGCGAGCGCAAGAGAGAGGAGGCAGAGCCGTCCGGGGTGAGCACAGCACAGACTACGGTTTGCTTTATCACAGAGCCGAGGACAGATAGCATCGAGTTACAGTTCTCTGGAAAAAGGTCCCCCCGAAAGAGGGAGAGGAGAAAAAAACCAAAACAACCAAGAACAAGAAAAAAATGCCATCATGACTTAGCCCCCTCCCACCCGCTTTCCCCCCCCCCCCGAAAAAAAAAAAAAAAAAAGAGAGAGAAACGTGACAACACCTATGGGTTGGAACCGCATTTGGGCTGCCAGCCCCCACACACCTGTACTCACATACATTCATTACATGGTGCACGGAGAGTGGCCACGGGAAATGAGTGGGGATATGAACATCCGATAGAACATACTTGAGTCTAATGTAGACATCAGCAGAAAGAAAAATCAGACATGACCCGGTACGCCTGAGCCGTGGCTTTCACCTTGTCCTTTTCTGAAGGAGCTGGAGCACAAGAGTGGCTCGGAATGAGAGAAGGGCGAGTGCTGGGCTGTGCCCTGCTTCAGGAGCCCATGCAAACTCCACTGTTCCTGTGCCGGCCCTGGACCAACACCTATCAGCATTCTGGCTTCACACAAAAGCTTCCCCCAGGTGCAATTTCAGCACCTGTGGCTGAGCTGCTCTCTGCAGGGACAACAGCAGCCACGAGTTGGACCCTTGGTGTGAGCATCCAGGGCTCTCTGTACCAGCTCCTTGGCTTCCCTACACACCTGTTCTGCTCTATATGTGCCTGCAATGGGCAGAGCCTTTACAGCTTGATGACAAGCACAGAGAGATGCCAGTTTTCACTTCTCAAACCCAAGAGCCTGAACTGAAAGCTCACCAGCAGCCTCAGCACCAGGCAAGGTTCGGGGCATGTCCCACACAGCTGGGAACCCCAGTGGGGATGATGGCAATAAAGGAGAACAGAGCTACATGGGAACTGGCTGACTCACAGGGCTGCTCTGCTCAGATCTCAGAGTAAAAGAAAGGTTTTTAGCAAGAGAGCAGGGATACAGCACAGCACTCACCAGTGACCGGCCAGATCACTAGAGAAAGCCTTGACAAGGGCCCTGAAAGTGTGGGCAACTTCCATCCCGGATGAGCTGGAAATACAGCTGGAAGGACATTCAGTCCAAGGACTGGTGTTGGTTGCCTTCCACCAAAAAAGGTCAGTGCTCCTTCTCATAGGCACAACTTAGTCCTGCCTTCCTCTGACTCTGAACGTCCTGACACGGCAGCACTGACCACCCTTGGGAAATGCTCCTGAACTCCCTGATGTTCTGTTTCAGCACAGTGCAGAGGTGAACTAAGAGCAAGGCTGAAACTCACAGGCCCTTTTAGCCTCCATGGGAAGCAGAGGCTGAGAAGCTCTTCAGCACTCCCTGTGTACGAGCCTGGGAAGGAGCAGTCTCCATTTCAGATCAGCATTTCCCTACAGGAAGTTTCTTTTGTCCCCTCATGTTGACAAAGTTGCTCTAAGCCCTTTGCACATCTTCTCACAAGCCCAACCCTCCACGTCCAACCCTGCTCGCTCGAAAAGATTCAGCGATACAGAACTACACAAGGGTTGGTTCAAAAAAGCTAGAAAGCTTGAGGAAAGACAATGCTTAGAATGAACATGCTGCAAAAGGTGTGGGTTTCTCCACATCTCTTAGTACCAAGTGCAGCTCCAGCTTGCAAAGTTCATTCACCGAGATACTCCATGGAGGTGGGACTCAGCTGCCCCTTGCACAGCGGCCAAGCAGCTTTAGAGACCGCAAAGTGAGGGCAAGGGAATAAAGTCTCCATCAATGATACTTAAACCATCTTAAACAAGATGCTTAATTTAATGTTAGCTGGGAAGTCCTGATGAGGCTAAACCCACCAGCCCATGAATAAGGTGGTACCAGAGCAGCTGGGCCTCAGGTTGAACAGCCTGAACCCAGCCTCCTGGGTTCCTCCAGCACAAGCACCCAGGAGCAACAGTTAAGATGCATAAGGGATGTAGGTCCCTCTTGGCCACTCTACATAGAGGAAAAAAACCCCACCAAACGCTGAATTTTTAGCACTGTGAAGCCTCTTGCTTTCAGCACAGAGGTCAGGCTGTAGGTACTGCACTCCTGGCTCGCCTCTGCCAAGCTCCTGAGCCCCTCATGGTACGGCCACGCAGCCTGTGGAGCCCAGGGCACTGCCACAAGCAGTGGGATGGGCTGGGAAACACTTCCCAGCCTTCCTGCAGGGAATGCTATGAGCTGGGTGAACAAACTGTCAAGTAGCGACTGAACGGGGAGCATCTCCTTAAAGACTTTTTTGATAGCTTATTTGGTAAATATGTGAATACATCTAATGGCAGCAGCTTGCAAGATCCCTGGGCCTGTGCTCTGGAGAGAAGCACAGCTTACGGCTTTCAGCATCTGCAGGCAAGTGGAGAAGTCTGGGTTCCGTACTTCTAGGCGAGAAAATGTCATTTCATGAAGATCCTCACTAAGTTCCATACTTTGCAGAGGGGAAGAGCTTCCCACCAGTCCAGTTACCTTCTGGGACATGAATTAACCCATCCTGAGTGCTGCTCTGAAGACAGACTGGGGGGATGGATCCCGAGAGAAGGGTCTCACTTCCTCACTCCTCCACATGGAATTCCAAAGACAGTCTGAAGATTGTAATGACAATAGAGATTTTTGACCCTCTTCCTCAAGTGAGGCTCCTAAAACACATGAATAAGACTTGTCTCCCTCTGATTTAAAGGATATCCTTTCTCTCTGGGAGCTGAGGATGGAACTGCCAGAGTTCAGGACAAAGCTGTGGCATGTATCCTGCTGGCAGGTGGACAAGCCTAGTGTGAAAACTGAGTGACACCAAATCCTCTCACCTAAAGCTTGCAGCCCTGAAAACGCAAACTGTCTCAGACATCTGCAGCAGAGATTTCCAATACCACAGGCAACACCTCAGTCAGCTAGCTTTTTGTCCAACAGAGTCCACGAATGAACACACCGCCTCCTGGAGTGATGAAGTGGCAGAGCCAGGCTTCTCCTTTCTGCCTCCAGTGTGTGCAGACGTGCACGTGCCTCCATGACTGCCTTGAGGTACAGAGGATACGTGTGAACCCAACAATCATGACCACCCCCGAGTACTAAGGGGTGGGATACACCCAAGAGCATGCGAGGTGCTGAGTGGCTCCAGCAGGACCCAGCGGTGTCCGGACAAGCAGAGCGGGGAGCTCGCACTCTAGCGTAGCGGGTCCCTGGGGTGCAGAGTCCCTGCCTGTGGCTGGAGCAGGTGGTGGTGTGGCAGCTGGTAAGATGAAGCATGGACTCCAAGCATAGAGAGGGATGGGGTGAGGCAGCAGTGCAGCACATGGTGAAGGCAGAACCCATCGCGACGTCCGGAAGAGAGCCGAGGTGACCACGTCACTGTCGCCAGGAATTGTTTGCTTCCCCCGCGTGGTGTTACAGATAGAGAGAAGTCACTAGTGATTTTTGATTCCAAGTAAATTGGCATGGCTACTCTGGACAACTAACATGGGAGCAATTCTATTCAATGGCCTTTAATACATTGCATTTACATAGCACCTTTCATCCCAGGGTTTAAGTGCTTTAACAGAAGTGGGTACTATACACCCATTAGCATGGGGGAAACCGAGGCACAGAGTGGTTAAGTGACTTGCCTTAGGTAACTCGGAAAAACCATGGAAGAGTCTGGACAGCCTTAAACCTCCTGACTCCATCAGTTGGTCAGATCACACTGCTGCATCACATGAAGCCACTCTGGTCCCTGCCCTCCCCAGCAATGTGCCCATACCAATTCTCCAGTGAGATCTCACACTCCTTTCTGATGCACAAATATATGACAACAACAACAACAAAAAAAAAAAAAAAAAAAAAAAAAAAAAAAAAAAAAAAAAAAAAAAAAAAAAAAAAAAAGAAGAAAAAAAAAAAAAGAAGAAAAAAAAAAAAAGAAAAAAAAAAGGAAAAAAGTGCAGTAAACTAAATGTTTAAAAAAGCACATTTGTGCTGCCTCTGTGCAAAGATAAAAGAAATAAATATATGATTTAAAAATCAAAAAGGTTCACAGTATCACACATGGATAGGTAGCTACAGTAGTGCACGCCTGGAAAACACTGTGTTACTACCCAGGATTCTCTATACCCAGCTGGATGTCTCCGTTGGGAGCTGCGGGTGAGCGGGTGGTTTCTTTGCTGCCCACATCTGGGATAAGTAGAAATACATGGTTATAGTTTTGCTCCATTCTGAAATGCAGTGCCTGGGATCCTGCAGTGCAGCAATACTGGTCTCAGCAAGCTCTTCCCCATCCCACTGGAACAGCTGCATCAACGAAAAGGGAACACATCGACCTGCAGAGGGAATTGCTGCTCTCTGGGGCTTCTGTGTCTGCATAGAGATTACTGCAAGAAGCAGAGAAAAGAATCAACACCCAGCACCTGCCCTGAGCTCCCTTAAGTCTGAGCCCAGCCAACTCCCCAGGTCCAAAACACACATGAAGAGTGCAGGCTGTTTGCTTCTCATCCTCCAGCAATGACAACATGACTGGAGAACGTCAGCTCCCCAACCCTTTCTCTGCACCGAACAATTTGGAACAAGCCATGACCCTTGCCAAGCAGAGTAGGTCTCTGCAAGATCTTCCTTGCTGCCACAGAGCTGATCCCAGAGGCAGCAGAGCTCTGCTGCAGGCGTGCAGGAGCCCTGAGCTGTGCAGAGGGAGCTCCGACCTCCACCCACCAGGCACATGTTTCTTGTACACTTACTGTATCGCTCTCCTCATCGGAGACAGAGTGGAGCTGAGCACTATAGTGGAGCGGGGAGTAAACCCAACTCCTCTCGTCTGTCGGCTGCCAGAGTGGCCAGAGATGGCAGGGAGAATGCAAGGAGAGCAGCAGCAGAGCAGGGAGCAAAGGAGAAAAGAGGAAAAAATAAAAGGAGAAAATAAAAAAAAGTAGGAAACAATACAGTAAGAACAGCTGTCCACCTGGAGGGAGAGAACTGAGCTCAGTGCCAGCTCTCAGCAGAGGAGCCTTTCTCATCCTCAGTACATACCTGCTCCCTACCATCTAGGACATGGGACAGCCCACCAGCAGCTCACACTGGACCCTGCTCCAGCTGAAGTGAGGGATGGCACCACCTCTCCTCTTGCAGGACAGATTGTTAGAGCTTTTGAGATGCCAGGGAGACCTCAGCTCCTTGCCATGGCATCACTTTGGCTCCACAGCCATCGGAAGTGACTCACCTAAGGGTGGTGACAGAGCTCTTGGTCCCTGCTGCCCACTCCCAGCCCTCCATATCCCACTTCCCAAGCCCTGTGCATGTTACAGGCTGGCACCTCTGGTGTCCATGAGGGCTTTTACAGCGACCCCTGTGCTGGTTTGCTGTGCCTCCTCCCTTCCCTGCAGGCCAAGCAAGGCAGCAGATGGGTGGGTTAGACCATGGTGGATGATGGCCACAGAAAGGAAAGTTATCAGTGAGTCATGGAGACAGTGGGGTAACGGGAATGAGTACGATAAAGGAGGAAAAACACAACTAGATCTTGGAAAGAATGAGGGGGAAGGGGATGTGCACTGAGGAAGCTATCACAGCACCAGGCATTGGTGGGACAAAACATGCTTCTGCTGCTGACAGCACAGAGAAGCCCAGGCAGGTTCAAGGACGGGTGTCTGCTTCCAGTGTTCCCTTGCTTCCACTGCAAACGGGCTCCCAGAGAGAGGAAACTGCTCCCTTTGACTCAGCCTGGGGTTTGCAGCAGAAGAGAAATGAACTTGGAAGAAGCCTGTGGGGGTTCCCAGCCTGAGAATCAAGTGTTAACATCTATGATACACAAGGAACTACAAGAAGCCAGAGGAGCTTTGAAGCACTGGGCTCTGTGTGCTGAACCCCGTCAATAATTGCAGATCCATTTGCAAAGACTGTTGTGAGGAAGGAGGGAAGAAAAAACCTTGCCTGGAGCTTCTTACAGGGCTCTGCTAGAGGTGCAGGAAAGCTCAACATTGCATAAAGCCTATTTTTCATCCATTCTGACTGAACTGTATGCTACAGCCAGCCTCTTTCAGAACCTTTTAGGAGCTCAGATGCATGCAGGGAGCTGCAAGCCCAGCGAGGATGTAAAGGAGCATCTAGAACTTGGTATTAACCTTCCCAGTGCTGGGGCAGACAAACCCAGCCAGAAGAAGCTGCCAGGAGGGGTTTCTCATTTGCTCACAGAGGTGCAGCACTGTCCTCATGCCATCAGGCAAGGCCAGGAGCACTTTTCTGCCCCTGCTTCCCCATGCACCCTGCCTGATGCCTTCTCCCCTGCCCTGTACCAAAAAGGCAGGCACTGGGAGGTCCATGCTACACAAATGCTTGTGCCCAGGCTCTGGCAGCACTGTCACTACCCTCTGAGGCAGCTCTGATCCCATAGATGCTCAGCTGCCTCCCTGCATCTTTTGGAAAATACAGGAAACCCCTCACAGCTCACAGGAAACCTTCACTGAAAAGGGAGAACACTGATGATGTTAACAGAATCATAGAATGTCAGGCTGGAAGAGACCCCAAGGATCATCTGCTCCAATGCTTCTAATATATTACTGTTTATGTGAGATGTTTCAGCATCCTGTAGAGAAGGGCTGGCAAGCAGAAACTATTCCTGACCCAGCAGCAGCTCCTATCTCATTTGGCTCTCTGAGCTGCTCACCATCCCAGCCAGCAGGAAGACCAGGTGATCTCCAGAGGCCCCTTCCAGCCCCTACCATTCTGTGAAGACAACCAGCTACAAACCTAAAAGCTTATATTTGCAACTGTTCTTTTAGTAGCTTTAAAGCATCCTAATGGTCTTTTTGAAACCCCCTTCTGGCTTCCTGGGCCAACGGTACCATGACCAACACTGCCTACAAAGGCTGTGGTGCCTCTCTGGTCAACTTTGGTGCTTGCAAGTTTGCCCAAGGGCTGGGTGACACTGCAGCACATCCCATACCAGGAGCTGTGTCACCAGCCTAGGGAAAAGCAGGACAGAGTAGGTGATTCTGCAAGATCCCAAAGGGAGATCCATTTGTGTGGTTTCTGTAGGTGCCCCTGGTTCCTAACAGCCACCCAGGACATCCAAGGGAAACGGAGTGCTGGCCCCAGTGTTTCAAAGCTGCAGCTCTGCTCTCCTGCGTGCTAAGAGGTTCACTTACAATCCCAGAGGAACGCGAGGTGGTTCGGAGTCTGCGCTGGCGGGGAGAGTAAATCCAGTACCTCCCATCTGTGAACTGGATGGCCCCAGGGCAAGTGAAGTAAGAAAGGAAACAGGAAAAAAAGGATGATGTGAAAGAAAGGATGAAAGAGAAAGCAAAAAAACCAAGGGGTTGGGCAGCTCCAGGCCTGAAGGGATCAGTGGGCAGGAAAGCTGTGCATGCGTGGGAAGAGCAGCACCCATGCTCTGCCATAATCTTTTTTCCCCTGCCACACTTTTATTCCCCTGTGAGTGAACAGGAGGATAAAGTGCTCTCCTTTCTGGAGCAGACTTCCAAAAACCACATCACAGTCCCCTGGGACTTGGACAAATCACCCTGTGCACACAGCATGCCTTCACCACCCATCACCCCTGAAGCACTCCTGCAGATCAGCTGTGGTGCAAGCCCTGCCGCACTCTGCTGCGGCCTTGCTTGTACTCCAACTAAGTGGTTTTTCAAAGAGAGCACCCATAGGAACCCAGATCAGCTTTTCCCTTCATCCCAGCAGTGACAAACACTCCACAACACACATTTAATGCAAAACTCAAGGACTCGGATGAAGTATGAAATGCTGATGAGCAGTCAGTCACGCTCTCTGTGAGCACACACAGCACACAGATGGTTTCCTCTGGACAGAGGTGCCCCTCAAGTTGCAGGGGGTACCAGATGCCCAGGGACAGGGAGCAAGAGGAGCTGACCCTTGCCAGAAGACACCTGCCAGTGGAGCAGACAGTATCTGCAGGCAGTTTGCACACAGCTGCCATCCACAGGCAAAGAAAGAGCAGCCAGTGTTAGAGTGAGCTGTTTGCATTTCGAATAGCATGCACAAAATCCCAAAAACCCAAACAGAAAAGCTTTTAAAATGGAGCTGATTCCTTCCACAGCTCCCACGAGCCTCGGAATGACTCGGCAACGAGTGAGCAGCTCTGCAGCAGTCACGCAAGCACAGGGAAAGGCAAACATTGCCATTTTTAGGTTAGCCTGGAGGAGCTCATCACAAGGGCTCAGCTCATCTCCATTGCCATGTAACCGACAGCAGGGAGTCGGAGCAGGGAGGACCTGGGCACCTCTTCTAAAAAGAAGGTTCCAGTGCCCAAGCACAGAGAGAGCTCTGATGGGTCAGACCCTCAGGTCTGCCTTGGAATCCATGGGGTAGGTACATGTTGCTAAAAACTCTCCCCTGGTCTGCAGAGGCTGCTCAGACATTGTGAGAGCTGACCTAGGCACACAGCATCAGGCTCCATGGCACTCTGCTGCCAACCAGCAATCACCTCACTTACTCCCTGTCTCAGCACTAGATTTCCACTGCATCAACTAATGCCTCTACCTGCAGGGAAAGGAAAAGCCAGAGTTCACCAGAGCCCAAGGCCAGCCCCACTGCAACCACCTCCCTTCTGTCTTAGGCCACTGAAGCACATTTGTGTTCAGGAAAGCCGCTGGGCTTGCTGGCTGAGGAAGGAAGAACCTCTCAGTTGCACCTACAGACACCTTCATTCGTCCCAGGAGTGAACACTCCAGCCTAGGTAAGTCCTTCAGTGCTTGTGCTGGGAACTGGAGCAATACACCCATGGCTACACCCACAACAGCATTACCACCCATCTGAGTCCCACTAGGTGCTGTTTAGAGTCCTCCAAAGGATAATCCAGTGCCCTGCATTCAGAAACCCATCCAGCATTTAGATCCCAAGCTGCTCAACAGGAAGCATGAGGCAGACACAGCACTGTACCCAACTAGTTTGGCTTTGTTCAACCTTTCCTGTCATACCCCTAGCAGGCCAGCTGGAGAAGGTATCTTACAAAGTATATGTCTGTGACTGGCACATCATCTTCATCCGATGCCTGGCTGGCTGGTTCGGAGGCCTGGCTGGCTGTCTCCACCTCTATTGTAGCTGTGGACGTTACAATGGCACAGGCTGATGAAGCTGCCTCTCTAGAGGGGAGAAGGAACAACAAGTTTAGTCACTGTGATCAGAAAAATAACAAGCAAGACTGTATCATTTATTACAGCGGAGGTGAAGATGCTCCCCTGTCACATCCAGAAAGATCAGGTCAGAAGTAATATCATTCAGCTTCACTGAGCTGTCTGGGGGAGCACCTCTCTCTCCGGGAAAGCTGGTGGCCCACAGCCAGCCTGCAGCACAGGCTGCCCTGGAGCAAAGGACACCAGGTAGGGCTCAGCAAAGCTGCCCAGCACTCCAAAACACTCACTCTTTGTCATCTTCTTCAGGAGCTACGATCTCAACATCACATTTGGGTTCCAGCTCGACACTGATCTGCTGAAGTTCCTCCTCAACCCGCACCTCCTCGTGTGACCTGGAAACCAAAAAGAGACAGGCCCAAAGGCTTGGTTGGGCACTAGTTATGCAGAGTCCTCAATTTTAGGTCAGCCTGAAGCAGTCCTGAGTCAGCTCAGCCTCCTCACACCACAAAGCCCCAGAGGAGTGAGCTGTGCTGGTGTGCCCCAGCACATGGCTGTCACCCACTCGTGGCACTGAGCTTCCAACACAGACTGACCAGAGGGATCCATCAGACCTTCCAGGATTGAGGATTTGGATAACCAAAATTCCCAGGCAAAAGAGCCAGTGCGGTCAGATCACAGTGCTCAAGACTAATGAGGTGGGAAAAGAGGACAAGAGGAAAGGGATTAATGAGCCAGTGCTGCAGAAAAGACAGGCAGTGTCACATGGAGTACGGGAGGAAAGAGAAGAATTGGCCCCCAGGGAAAACCTCTGTCCAGAGTTAGCCTGGCATTAGCTATCAACTGCACAAGGGCCAAAGCCTCTGACCTTTTCCAAGGCTCCCAGATGACCAAAGCTGCTTGAGCACCTTCCAGGGTTAACAGCAAATTTATCTGCATGCACAGGAGCTGTTTGTGAGTCTCCAGTTTAATACCTCATGCTATTAAAATAATTGCTTGTGCTAGCAGGGCAGGCTCCATAGTCCTCCTGGAAAGGAGGAGCAGGCACTTGCCAACCTGAGGGCACAGTCTCAGGGCAGGGTGAGCTGCAGGGAGCTGGAGCAGGAGCCGACAGGCGGCACTCCCAGCCAGGTTGGGGCTGGGGAACTTGCTTCTCATGTCCTCACAGGGGTGGATCTTGGAAATCCAGAGGGAATTCCCCAGCAGCTTAGAATAATGAGAGGTGTGACATGTTCTTGAGCAAATTGGATAAGGTCTTTTTCATTTTAGCTCAGGAATGTAAATTCAAGCTTTAATAACTTTGTTCTGGCTTTTGCCAGGGAAGACAGGATGCTCTACAAGCACACGGGTTCTGGCTCCCCTACAAAGGGCAGCACCAGAAATGGGGAAACTAAGCAAAAAACAGCAAAGGCAGCCACATTTGTGTGGGGTGGTTGTAGCTGTGGCAGTTCTGTGACAGAGATTTACCTCTGACCAAGAGACTAAGCTCCCTGTATGGCTCAGGGACATTCTTTGATTCACCTGACCTATTTCTGGATGAGCAGTCACATCCTAGAGCAACTCCCTCTCTTAGGTACCAAGGGAGTCTGGATGAAGGCACTGCATTTTGCAAAAATATTGCCTGAGTCAAGGTCTTCGGTTTTCAGCTGTTTTGTTCAATCCATTCTGCAGAAGGTGAGGTCTTTTGCAGATGCCTGACACTTGAACAGTTTCTGTCAACCAAAAGCAGATCCTCCCTACCAAGTGACAGGAATTTACCAAGATTCAGTGATATGCAGCATCCAGAGGAACTTTCATTAAGAAACACCATGGAAAAGGACTTTTTTTCCACAGTGCATGTGGTCTGAAGCTCAGCAAATCATAAAAGGTAGAAAAATGTCTGTAAGATGGTGCAAACCCTCATCCTCCTAAGTCCTTGCTTTCCTCTGCAGCAGCTGACTGCAGGGAGCCTGTTCAGCAGCTCCTCTGGCTATGGCATATCCTAAGACTGAGTCTCTGCATTTCAAAGTCTGCAACCTACAACACTTACAAGATGTCCTGGAAAGCTAGAGCAGAGTCAGCAGCAAACACAGGGTCCTCATGCAGATCCCACTAACACAGACAATAGGGTCACTTTTACTGGTGCAAATATATGCAAGATAATTATATGAAATGAGCCTCTAAATCCAGACATTCCTGTGCAGTAGAGAATTTCTGTCCTACCTTGCCCTTGGCTCTGAGCCACCCATCACCACAGGAGGGGAAAAAACCCTCCAAGTACCTGAGTTTCTGAAAACACTGGCAACTAAGAAGTCTCTAGGATTAAGGGTGCTTAGAACCTCATGAAGTCAAAGCCCTTTCCCATATTCACACCCAGCACACCAGGTGGCAGGAAGATGCACAGGGGAGGAATCTTTGGGCTGTTAAGGCGTGCTTACCCAGAAGGGGACATAAAATGACCTTTCTTGATTCTGGTGCTGGTTGAGTGGGTAAATTTGGGCAGCTCGGTTGTCTGCTTTCCCATCAAGTAATAAGGGTGATATTTAAGATTCTTTGCAAAGCACCAAAAGATCTGATCGTAAGGAAACTTCTGTGTCAGAAATGGGGAGAGTCTGACTCTTGAGTTTGAGGCAGCTCATCACCCTGAAGAGGACCACACAAAAATCTTGGGGTTGTCAAGATCCCCATCCAAGAAACTATTGCAAAGGGACAAAGATGTGATCTTTAAGAAGACAGAAGACACTTTCTCACCTGCAATCCTGCCCCGAGGACTGCGTGCGCCTCCTGCAGACAGAAACCAGAACAGTTGAGTGTGAGGAGTGATTTAAGCCAGAAATCTTACACTGCCCCCAAATTTAACTCCCACCCCATGAGGGAGATGTTCTACTTAAAAGCTGATACTTTCCCAGCAATAATTAATTCCATCAAAGCTGTGTCTGCTTGCTTCTAGGAGACATTTAATTAAATCAGTCATTTGCATTCCAGAGCTCAGGGCAGCCTGCTGAGATCTGTGGCATGAAGAGGGGGGGGCAGCTGCTGGGTTCCAATGGGAGCAGGGGATGAGTGTCCTCACCTGTACCTGGGCTGCTCAGAGGTCTCCGAAGGGGATCGCTCAGGAACAGAGAGAGATGTTGAAGATAGTGTTGTGGCTATGGAGGCTGTGGTAGCTTCTTCAAAGGAAGGAGGTGTGCAGGGTAGCAGGTCTGGTCTCCCTGCTGGCCCAGAGTGGAGGGCAAGAGAGATGCAGGAAGGAAAGGATGAGTAGGTCAAACACCAACACCTCACCTACACCAGCCCTCTGAGAGGTTGTTCCACCATCACCCTGCACACCCTCACTGGGACTGGTCACTTCAAAGCACAAAGAGGCAACAAGTTTCACTGAGTTCATGAACACAACAACTTCTTCCAAAGCAACCTCTAGAGAGAGCCAGTAAACACCATTTCCAGCATGACAGACAGCTGCAGGAAACATGGTGCCAGTGAAGACATCTCACTGCTTACCAAAGCTGGATTAAAGGCTTGGATTGCCAAAGATAAATATCCAAGTGAATTAAGGGATGAATCAAGTGCTCACTGTTTTGCACAGGTAGAGATCTAACACCTATGCACTAGAGGAGCCTGTCCTTCACTACTGCTCTGTAAGTCTTGCCCATGGATGTGATGAAAAGGCGGCATAGAACCAGGCCATTCATCTTTTTTCATTGGAAAGATCTTGCCCCTTATAACTGTCCAAACACTGCCATTAGAGTCCTGCATGTCCCAGTCCCATTCCCTCCCCATATTTTTTTAGAGGGTAGAAAATTCAACTTTCTGACCATGTTTGGGCTATGACTGCTGGTGCCTGTTGGCAGCAGCTGCCTTGCAGCAGTGACTCAAGCGACCACGTTTACTGCAGACCCACAGAGTGATGCAAAGAAGGGATTTGGTCTTCTTCAATGCAGGGGTGCTGCTTTCCTAACCAACTACCTGCTAGTGCTGTGACAGAACAGTAACCCCTTACCTTCTCCCCTGTCCTGGTTAAGTTTAGCACCTGCAAAGTACAGCAAGACATGCAATGAAGAGTATCCATCACGGAAGATGTGGTTGGTGCACAGTGGGAACTTAACAAGAACAGGGGAAGATCCTAAGGAAGTGCTAAGGAAAGTGAGGGTAAACACACAGCCATCAGCCACCAAACAAGAGCATTACCTTCATCATCAAGCGTAGGGTAACTCCTGGCTGCACGAAGATCATACTGGGTGTCATCCTTTTCAGAGGGAAGCTGGCTGGCTGAAAATGCAGCTGTTGGACCAACCGTTTTGACAGCCAGCAAGGCACTGCGCCCTTTCTTTGAGGGAGAGGACTTCAGAGCTGGATGAGAAGTGAAAAAGATGAAATTACCACCAACAACTATTGCCACACCAAAGGCACTCTTCCCTTCATAAGGAGAGACCTCTGCACTCTGACACACACACACACACACACACACACACACACACACACACACACTCTGCAAGTGCCACCTCCAAAGGGCTGAGCCTGAGTCAGGCTGCAGGGAGAACTGCTGGGTGGAGCATGAGCAGACTAAAACAAGCCATGGCAACACGAGGGCTTTGCAGTGACAACCCAAGGGCTTTGCAGCTCCCCAGCATTGGTCCATAACACAGCAGAAAAGCCTGCTCCAACTGTGACCCAGAAGCTTTCCATGTGGACTGAAGCAGCAGGACGGAGACAAGGCTCTGCCTCTCCCACATCACAAGGGCAACAGCTCTTGGACTAGGTACTTACAGGAATTTTTTCTAAACACCGTGTTGGTCATGAATTTGAAGAATCTCTCTGCATAAAAGCTAGGTCTGTGTACTGACACCGTGTCCTACAAAGGCAAGGAGCAATTGTTTAATTTTAAAATTATCCCTCAAGGCTGATTTTCTCTAACAACCAATGCAGTCTTTTTTATTCCAACATTTCGCACTGACAGAGCCTGATAAACGGAAAGGCTTAACTCAAATGATCTGATTAATGCTATAAATAAGCCTGAAGCATTGCCTTTGATTTGAATGCATTCGATTATATTCTTGCTGTAATTTTATAATGGATTTTGGTGATTTTATGCCTTTGGCAACTTCCTGGATCTTTCAAATATTGGCCTGATTACATACATGAAATTTCTTCTGGCTTTGCTGGCTGACATTCAAAGCACACCGGGATACCTTTGCATACAACATGGACACCAAAATTCAACCAAAAGGCTCCATACATTAAAAACGTTTTGCACTTTTTATTTAAAATGCTAAAACTGAAGCTGTCTCTGCTTCTGAGGTTTGACTGCTACCACGGGTTGGCATCTACACATTTCCTTTGCCTTGGTATTCAATACATGACACTGAAAGAGTTTCCACATCCAAGGTTGTTCTTTCATAAACATGCACCTGGCTGCTGCAGCAGACAAGGAAACATGTAGAGATTTATTATCAGCTTACTGAAGTGGAAACACACTCAATCACCAAAGAGAGCAAAGGCAAGGCTCCCCGACACACACACGAAGACACACGCCTGGTGTGTACAGATCCTGGTGTCGTGGGGAGGAGGAAGATGCCAGATGGGAGTAGAGGAGGAAAGCTGGTAGCACGACAGCTAAACATGTGAGGAGGTGGAGTGAGCAAAAAAATCTGATTGGGAACAAGCAGCACCACACCGCTGTGGATGCACAAGAGGCAAGAACTATTCCTTTCATCAGCTTCAACTGTGCCAGTTCAGGAACTATAAATAGCCAGGTAATCAGCACCAACTAGCATAAATGAAGCCAAGGCAGGTAATCCTGTTGAGGCCTGGGCAATTCCTACCTACAGATGTACAGACACTCACCCCATCATGGACAAGGGCCTTCCAGGTATGTTCTAGCTTCTTGATGAACCTAATTCCAGTGGAGAAGTGGAGAGAAAAAGAAAGAAACAGATTCAGGCACATACTCTGTATCTAAGCCACCTTTCATACTCCACCCAGGACAAGTCACTAAGCTGCTAGTGGCTCCTCCTCTATCTGGAGTGCAGCTTTCCTCCAGCCAAGAGAGGTCACCTGAGCACACCCACATTTTTGCCTGTAGGTCAGGACTGCCTGGAAACCCCACTGAGAAGGAGAAGCTGGGCTGGAAGAGGGGCAGAAAATCACCTTCCATCCTTGGAGATATGCTACCCACCCTAGGCAAAGAGACAGGAAGCTTCTTTATCAGCAACCTATTAGATCTTACAAAAATGGCTTTGTGTGTCACCAGCTGTTCTAAGGACAGGATAAAAACCCACAGCCCGTTCCTGCTTTCATTCAGTATTAAACCAGGTGTTAGCACACTTAAAGGACAGATGAGTGCTAAGTTACCTACCTGTATGACTGCAGGATATCTATTATTCCTACATGCAGCAGGAGACGCTCTCCTTTGCCATTCACTGCTGGGATTCCTCCCATCCTGCAGGTAAAACAAAACCTCAGTGAGGGCAGCCTCAAAAAGAGCAGTTGTTACACCCCTGAGACCTGCAGAAAGGTGGACAGCGGTACTGAAACATTAAGAAACACCCACCCAGTCTTGGTCCACAGAGCCAGAGAGACAGTCACAAGAGCAACCTGCAGCCCAAGAGTCACAGACTGGGCACAGGACAGGCTTTCGGCCGAATCCCCAACCTACAGCAACACCACTTATGCCAGTGCTTGGCTACATTGCTGTTTGTTAATTGCACTGGAACGACCTCAGGACAGTGTCAGGAATTCCAAAGATGAAGCAACAGAGAACAAACTCCAAGCTCCTAGGGACAGGCTGATCCCTACTTCCACTCCAGCATTTGGATGCTGAGCTAAAACTGAGCTAGTTTGGACTCCCCAGAGCATGGGTGGATGTTCAGAGGCTGTTACCTCCTGTCACTACAGCCTGGCCTGAGAGGAGAGATCACTGTGAGGATGGAGTCTTACAGAATTATTTCTTACCACGTTTCCCCTTTCCCACCACACTGCTTTACACCAGTGTCATCACTTCCAGGAGCGATGTCAGAGCTCACTCTGACAGTACCTACAGGTCTCACTAGGGATTTTCTACTCCAGCCTCCACCTTTGCCCCTCCCAGCAGCCCAAGAGAACCAGGTGTGCACCTACGTGTCATCTGTGTCTATGGACTCCCCCCGGGCAGCCCCACCCTGGATGGACTCCATGGCTGTGGAGTAAAGTGCCTTCTGCCCCACGGGACGCTTCTCATCCGACGTGCTGTGCGCTCCCTCCGACAGTCGCTCCCGTTCTTGCTGGTCTATATTATGAACCCCAAGCAGGAGGCTGTAGTCCATGATTTTAAAACTTTCCAATACCTATAGGTTAGTGTTGAGTTTAAGAACAAACACAAAACATCAGGCCAGCACCTCAAGTATAGCACAAATCCCAAAGCATGGAACAGCCCATGCACATTCCCACTAGCAGCTCCTTCACCAGAACCTGAACATTTCTGAATCAATGCTCAACTCTGGACTTGACTGCATACAGAGTGTGGCCATCCCACAATCAACCCAAAGGGATGAAGGCTTGCAAGTAACACTGTTACATCATGTATTGGCTGCACATTGCATAGAAAAAAGGTATTTAGTCCCCAAAGCCTAGCTACATGTGCAGCAGGCTGACACAGTTTGATGCACCAGGCAAAGGAACGCAACCTTAGTCCTCAGAGGCTGTCACCAGGTCCAACTCCACTGCTTTGCTTTCAGGGAAAAGGGCAGTAGAAGGGATTTGGCAATAGCAGATTAGTAAAGGTCACAACCATTTGCTCTTCGTCATACTGAAGAGCCACAGAACTTCATTAACCTGCTCCCCTTCTTACCAGACAGTCTCGTTGCAATGTTTTTGTCAATGCATTGAAGGTGTCTGCATCCAACATCAGGCCCTCAGGCATGTCTTGTATGAAGTCTAAATCCTTGTACGTAGGGCTGGACTTCTCTTTCTCCTTCTTGGATGCCCGGCGTTTATAAGTTGAGCCTTTCAGGTCAAATTTCAGATGCATTTTCACCACACGAGGCAGAATGTTGTTCATTACAACCACACGGATGTTTTTCCCTCCTGATTGCACACAGTACAGTCCGTAAAACTTTGGCAGCAGTGTCCGTGGGTTCTGGTTTAGATTCTGCAGCAGGGTGAGGGGAAAAAAGTATGGGAAAAGGTCACTTTGGCAGAAGACTCCTGCTGTGTTCAACACAAAGCATGTTCACAGATCCTGAAGCACTCAGACTGGCGTTTCTTCTAGAGATTTTCTGAACTTGATATGAGAGCTTACTGTACACATTTGACAAACTCTTGCATTTCAGTGGCATTTGGGCCTGTAAATACCACTATGCCTTGAATACAGGGAATGAGATGTACATAACTCTCTGGGCAAATACTCAAGTCTGGAAATTCCCTGCTTTCCCCATCAACAGCAGCTAAAAAAGGGAAACCAAACTGGAAGAGAAATAAACACCCTGAGTGGGAATTTCAAGTTTAAAAATAACAGCAATCTTCATCTCTTCACAAGAGTCAGAAATGAAGAGCTGTTCTCTGGCCCAGAATAAACCAGGGACATGGTATTTTTTTTTATACAAAACAACATCAATTTTCTCTTCCTTTTCCAGAATTGCTTTATAAAACACAGCTGGCCAGAGAGCACGGATATCCTGCTCAGCTATCATGTCCTTTTTTAGGCAGCAGTATTATTAGGAATGACATGACAGGCATGATTTGCTTGTTCAGCTGTGGGAAAATTTGGAAAGGAAACAGAACATCTCTGCATGCTATGAAACAAAAGGCAGAGCTGACATTCTCTGACAGAATGCAGTAGCCCAACCATATCACAGTTTCATGCCCCTCCTCATCTCACCTATACAGGTGAGCCCTCTTTGAGTGTTCTGTTCAACATGGTGCAAGCTAAAACCAACTGGCAGACAAGACTAAATGCAAACAGCACTTCCCCAGCTTCTAAGTAACTCGACACCACTCTCTGACTCCTTTTACATGGGATGGGTTTCCCAAGACTAGCAGAGAGATCATGTGTAACCCACAAACACTGGAATGCTACAACAAGCAGCACATACTCTGCACCAGCCAGGTTAAGTTCAGTTGAATTCATTACACTGGCTGCTAGCCAGGATAACTGCAGAGTTCAGGATACACTGCAGCTCCATTCTTACTCAAGCCCTTACACCTGATTCACTACATAGATTAGGCAACAGGCAACACTTTTTGAAAGCTCATTCTGTCCAGGAACTTGGCTGACACTTGCAAAAGCAAGCAACTGGCTGTGAGTTATATACAGACACTTAGACACTGCCTTTCTTTGGCAAATTTTCCCTGTTAAACACTGAGCAAATATTTTCATAAAACCAATGCCTGACCACATAAATCAAATCCACTGCAACATGCATGCAGATGGGGCAGTGTTAACACTGCCTGCCATTACCTTCTCCTCAGTATCTCCACAGCAAACAAACCCCTGGTTGGTTTGAACTGAAATTCAGCTCATTTACAGAGCTGGACCCATTGACCTGTCATGCAGGAAGACAGGTCCTGGTTTACACGCTAAAATATTGGTTTGGTTTTGATTTACTATTTGTCACCACAAGGAAGTCCTCTGGATCTCACTATATTGCCTTGCTAGCCTGAAGATTTAGGCAACAACTACTGGCAGACTGGCAGCAGCTTTTAGCCTTGTACAGGACAATCAGCAACGACCTTCAGAGCAATTCTGCTCAACAGAGAGAACTCTGTTCAACCCAGGGACAGTAGTGTTTTCCCCATAACCCCATGGTGGTTGTGTTATTGCAGTCAACAGTCATCCCCAAAGCCAGGCCCAGGCAGATGTACAGTGCCAAGCAAAGAATGACTGACCTCTGGGGAATGGACACCCAGAAACACATATTTAGGAAGCCACTTTCAGGCCAGAATATGCCTACAAGCTATGGCACAATTATCTGCCACAAGTGCCATGCAGTTTGCAAATAACTGGCAGGATTTGTGTTTCTGTGCCTGGCTTTGTGTTAACAGTGTCCGTAGCTCAGGGTGGGCAGGCCACAAGAAGTCCAGGTGTAGGACCTGCTCTGTGCCATGCTTTGGCTAGAAAAGCTGCCATGACAAACCCAAGTCAGGTCTGAGGCGCTGGGTGATACCCACCATGTAGTAGCCAGGAAGGAGCTTTTGTAGGAATTCAGCTTCCTTGTGCATCACAGTTTTTATGATGAATTCATCGTCACTGGTAACATAGAAGAGGGAGCCACTGGCACCAGGGTTTGACAGCTCTATGAGAGGCTCATTACACAGGGAGTACTAGGGAGGAAAAAAAAAAAAACAAACAAAAAAGATGATGCTTTTAGCCCCAACTCATTGCACACGGAGTTCTACCCCATGTAGGGCTTTCCCCAGCACACTGTTGCCTGTGAGATTAAGGGGTAGCAAAGCTTAAGTGAGAGCTATTTTCATTATAGGTTAGGTCAAAGCTGATGGACAATTTGCAACTAGAGAGAGAAATTGCAGTTCAGAGCATCCCAACTGCTCAAAATCAAGTTAATAATCTGCTTTCAGTAACCTCCAGGCTTTATAATGACATCTTCTCTTTTCCCCTTGTGTGTGTAGCACATTCAGCCTCCTTTCAGTGCAAGTGCAGATGGAAAGATAGGACTTTAAGAGCTGTAACATTCTGCTCAGCATACCACATATCACCATGCTGGAGGGAACAGAATGCACTGGCTGTTCTCTGCAGCCTCCTTTGGCCTTGTGCTCCCCTGTTACAGTTACATGTCACCCCCCAAATCCTGCCACACACACACACCAGAAGCATTGTGCCCATGGGAGAAGAGAGGCATCAGCACTGTGTGTGCACAGCAAGGGACACTGCAAAGGGAACTGCACTGGGAGGACATTTTGAGGCATCAATGTACAAACAGCAGGTCCTTGATGTGGCTAGCAACAGGAAATAAAACAAAAGAAGGAGCAAACAGGCTTATGGTACCAACCCCAGGTACCAACCCCAAGGAGCTGCGTAGATGAAGTGGGGTCAGGGCTGCATCAGGGGAGAGCTGCCACAGCAAGAAGTAAGATGGGAGATAAGGGAGATAAGGTATGTAATGGACATAATCAGAGCAATAAATTAAATACTCATCATTACATACTGAAAACAGCTTTCAGCACTGCACAGATTAATGATCCAAGACTTTATCTTATCTCATGCATAATTAAAGGCATTTGCTGCTGTGGCAGGCTAGAGAGAATAATAAGAAGCAGAAGCAACAAATCAGAGCTATGACCTTTGCAACTGAGGCAGTCTCTTTGCCTCACCCAAGTTTTGAATCGTTCATCATATCAGTCAGCATTGTCTTGGATGGCACAGATGGGGACCACTGTTACTGTCAAGCTGTGCAATGGCACAGATTTGTTTCTACTTGTAGGATTTCATCTACAATTGCCCCTACCTACAGGTGAAGTAAAAAAAAATAAAAATAAAAGGGCTATTAAAAAAGAGGGAGGGACGAACACTTGTGTGGATATGTTCCCTTCTCCGGTACAATAAATGTCCTTTTTCTAGAGAGCAGGACATCACATATGTGCAAGGAGCCACATTCAACCCCAGACTATTAGGGTTATTAAAAATACTATTAAGCATTTTAAAAACTATTATGTATTTATAGGTATTTTTTCCAGCTATGAGGAGCTTTCTGAGAAAAAGAACAAGCTGTATTTTATGCTGTCTTGGTAAGATTATTAAAATAACTACACTCACATAGCTCTCAAGTGAGTATACAGGGAAAAATCCCTGGCCTTGTCCTCAGAGCCCCAAGGGACATTAGAGGGTTGCACCCAGCAGAACACCACTCCTTTTGCTTGTGAACACAGTAGGTTACTGCCACCACAAGCAGCAGAGAGGGAACCCCAGTGCATAGTTTACACAGCACTCACTCTGTGCAGATCATTTCCTTTCCCTCCAGTGTAAACCAGCAACTACCTCTTAGCAAACAATGACTTGAACTAAGTGGTGCTGGTCTTGCTGGGACTGTCACTGGATCTCCTCCAAAACTGAACAGTGTCTCTGAATCCACAGCCTGTTCCCACTCCTTGTTGGGATAAGAATGATTCCTCAATTCTTTTCTGCCCCATTTCAGGCAAGAATTGGCAACAGCCTTGATTTAGGGGCAATTTTTTTGTATTACTCTCAATCATTTCACATACAAGAGGAGAGAGAAATCCACAAAGATACCCATACCAAATAATCATCTGGACGAATCCCAAAGAGTTCTCTGAAGTACCGGAAAGCCACTGGTGCATAGGTCTTGAACCTGAAGTCAGCGTAGTGATGGGCAGGGGTGAGGTTGCTGCCTTCACTGCACAGAACAGACACGAGGTGAGGAGGGCCTCTGTGCTACCATCCCCCAGATACCTACAGTCACATCAAGGCTCCTGTGTACTGAAGATGAACTGAGCCTTGCAAAAAGATGTCTGAGGAACAACAACAACAACAATCTTTCTTCTCTGGAAGGACAAGAGAAAAATAAGCTTCAAATTATCTGCCAAAATCTATTTCCAAAGAGCACAAGGAACCACCACTTGCCAAGTGGAATACATTTCCACAGAGAATATAGCTTTTATGAGCTTGGTTTATTCAGAGCTAAAGAGCTCACAAAACAAGCTTCTTTCATCTCAAATGTGGTATAATTTTGTGGAAGAAACTCTATGTAGAAAGGTAGAAAGAAAAGCATATAGGAAGGCTAAAAAACCAATACTGCATCTGACACTGGACTTCCCTGCAAGCAGTGCACTGAAGAATCTAATACCTCCCACTGTTATGTTTGTATGTAATGGATGCATATTCAAAACATTCAAAGCATCCAACCCTGTGATCTAATGACAGACAGAAACTCTCTTGAAAAATCAGTGAGTGGAGAAGAAATAATTCACTCTGTCTCCTTTACCTTGGGAAAAAAATGCTCTCTACCACGTAGAAGTCCTGCATCAGGACATCTCTCTCTGGCTTGGAGCTCAGATTGCCAACTGTATATCCAATCCCTAGCTGGATGGCCCCCTTCAGAGTGGATGAGGTGGTCTAGCAGAAAGAAAAGAGCAGTCAGTGAGCATTTCACAACAGATTATAATGATAACATCCCCTATACTACAAAACAGTCCTGTCTCTGACTTCTATGGGTTGTCTTGAGCACTACACACTGCTAAACAGGTTCATCCAGCTGATGAAGAGACGGATTAAAGCTTCCAACAGAAGGTTTGCCATTGCAAGATTATGCAGTACAAGGATGCTGCATAAAAGCTACATCAGTTTGGTGGCTATTAACAATCTGAACCAGGGAAGCTGGGTTGGGCTCTTGCAGACCTTGGGCCCCAGCTTCTCTTCTGAGCACCCATCCCCACTTGACAAAACCAAACCTTTTTGTAAGTGGTTTCACCAGAAGCATCAACACCTCGATGGCCTATCTTCTTTCCCTGTGATGGTCCCTGCAAGGAAAGAACATGGCTAAAGCCCAGAGTAGTGGCTGACAAGAACAAGCAGAGCAGCACAGGCACAACCAGACTATCATGACTGGAAAGGACAAGAGGGATCACTCTTTACAGCTAGAGAAAAATCTGTGAAGTGCCAACAGATGTAATCTGCACCAGCAAGCCTTAAACAAGGCTCTTTGAGCTATACATCCACCCCTCAAGACAAGAAGTTAACCCAAACCACTCATCTGACACCCACCATACTAACTGGGCAGAGCCCTCAGCAAAGGTGCTGAGCTCAGGACAGATCCACTCACCTCCCAGCTGCTGAGATTCTGCAGCAGTTGTTTGACTGCAGATTCTCATTGACTTAAAATAGTGATGCATTAAATCAAACATTGTGATAAGTTTATTCTTAAAAACCCCATGCCCTCAGGTGTCACGCCAATACCTTGCGCTTCACTGGAGAAACAAGAGACAGATAAGAGGGAGAACACAAGCCTGCTCCTGTGTTCACATGGAGATAATCCACTTAAGCAAGATTTCATTTGTTTACAATCCAAAGGACAAGCCCACACAGGGCGAACTGCAGTAACAGTTCTTCCTGAAGTTTTGCAAACAGTTTACAGAAACACTAGAGGACTTTGAGCATTGTAGAGTGAGAGCAAACCTCCTCCTATCCCATTCTCTTCCTCCTTCTTTACCTCCGAGTCTGCCTGGGCCTTTTTTTTTTTTTTAACTGATCCAGGAGGAAGCAGCTTGTGGCTCCACTCTTCATAATCATGTTTTGTGAAGTTGGACACAGCTCCTCTTGCAACCCCCAGGTCACCCAATGCCTCTACATTGGGGCAATGTTTCCTCTACTCCCCAGCTCTCCTGCCACCCCACCACCCACCCAAAACTACTGGTGAGTCAGAGATTTTTAGGGACTATTTCCATTAAAGAAAAGTAAAGGCTTTCCTCTTAGAAGCATGCAGAAAGATCCAAGGTCATTTCTCAAGAGATAAGATTATGACTCTCTCTCAAGTGCAACACAGACCCAGCTCTCAGACCCAATGTCAATTTGACAATGTACAATTTTCTTCAGACTACAGAAATTCTTTGTGTTTTAGCTTTTAATCAAGAGATTGCAGCTATTTTTGGTCAAACTGCCTGTACTTCTGGTACTTAGGGGCAGTCTGATGTCTCCTTCAAAAAATCTATTTCCTAACTCTGTCTCAAACATTTAGCACAGCCAGGCTTGCTTCTGAGAGCTCCTTCTGAAAGCAGATGTGATTAGCAGTACAGCTTATCCTTTCCATATAGCTTTTGATCAGCAAACTGCATCCTATTACACCCAAGCTCAAAGCTGCATTGTCCTGCCTCGCCACATGGCTCACCATCATCCTCTCAAAGCCATTAACAGGCACAGGTATTGGTTAAGAGATTACCATTATATGAAAAGCAGCAACAGAAGTCTATTCCACAGCCCCTTGCTCTACTGATGACTGTGTTTCCAGGGCATGAAAAAGTGAGACTATTCATGCATTGAATAAAGCAATCAACTTTCACAGAACTTGAGCTTCTACTATGCACGTTTCAGGGGAGACAAAAAGAATCAAGTGTCATATTCCTGGCAGTTTTACAGGAAGCTTTTGTTGTTCATGTACATAAATGCTCATTATCCCAGGTGAGTAATGTAAAGAGGTATGTCAGAAAGTTAGATCAAATGAAAATCATTTGAACATGGTGCTCTACACCAAGAGTGTGGGCTTCAGGGGAATAGCTTTCAGACAGAGATCCTCCTACTAGATTCCATGCTGCCAACTGTGAAGAGTTTTCCTCCAGAAGGTGACAGTGATTCAGCTACCTGCAATGTGGATTATCTGTGGGAGATCAGTCCCCTCAAGGTGTTTCCTTGCTCACTGGCTACACAAAGAACAGACTTCTTGATGTGCTCCATGAAATGCAGGTGAGACCCAATGCAGAGCCCTGGAGATGCCTGAATATATGGATTGTCTATTTATCACCTTCAGGTTCTGGAAGGTGTGGAAGAGGTGCCCTCAGCAACTTACTTATAGACATCATGGATCACACAGCTAAAATCCCTTTATATCCCCTTTGTGATTGTAATGATGCCAACACAGGGACTCCATACGCCTGTAAATAATTTTCTTTTGCTCAAATAACAGATATACAATATTTCAGTAGTCTTAAATGTGTTCTGAAATCCAGCTTTGCTCAAAGAAGTCAGGCAGAAGCATTTTCTAGAGCTCTGTGTTCTCATTTCCCAACATGGGTTTTTCAAGGCCAGCTTTACGTGTCTCACCTCAGTGATGGCTGCCTTCTTCAGTGCCAGACCTGAGGAAAGAAGGGAAGGGCATCAGTAAAAGTAGGGACACAAAGAACCCCCCACTGACAAAATACCCCACTGCTTTGTTCTTTCAAGCAAGCTGGAAAGCCTTTGAAAGCAGCTGGTTTTGCTCAGTTTTCAGTTTCACTCGTGCAGGAGTCTGAAGCTATAGAGGTCACCCAATTTTATAATCAGAAGCACAAAGATGCACAATTTTTCCAAGCAATATTTTTTTCCTAGAGCCTTCAATAGTGAGAGTTCTTGTAAATCCCTGATGCACTGTAAATAATTGGTCCACATTCCACTGAACAGTTGGTTACATACAGAAGCCCAAAGAAACACTTACAAAGCTGCTTGCCAGCCACTCAGAAGGCACTTGACAAAATATATTGATAATTGAATCTATTTATAGAATCCAATGTCCAAAAATAGCACAAAAAAAATGAACACATCATTTATCTCTACCACTGCCTTCGGGAGAAGCCACCGTTACTCCATTACGGTGAACAGTTAAAAAAAAAAAAAAAAAAAAATCAGGATTTTGCCTAAAGCTTTTACATAGATCATTGGGGTTGGACACAGGCCTGAACCCTCCTCTAATGAGGCCATCTTTTCACTTCATAGCATGGGCCCAAGTCTGCAATGAGCTTATTTTTAAGCAACAGTGACAAACATGAGGTGTTTGCCAACCTGCCGAGAGCCTCGGGTATAGGACCACAAGCTCCAGCCCAGCTGACTCTGGAGAACCACCATCAACAAGGATCAAGAGCTGCTTAAAAGAGCTCCCCACCCCATCCTAGCAGCACAATGTCCCCTGCCAAGGCCCCTCCCCAGCCTCACTTTCCACCTCTGCATGCCCAGTTATCAGGAGAGGACCCTGCTTCCAAGAAACACCAACCCAAGCCAAAGATTGGTGCTCCCTGCTCCTGTCTGAAGTGTTCCTGGGAGCACAGACCATTAAGCAACCCACAATCCTTTAGGAAGGGCTTAATTTCACAAGAGACCATCAAGTGGAGCTTGAGAGTTTTGGCTGTTAGGAGGAAAGGGTCTTCCAAGCCCACAGTTTCTCCCCACTTGAAGGTGGATTACACAACCACAAATCATCCAACTGAAGAGGCACATCTTAAGCTGGGGAGGGTGGTGGCTCTCCAGGGGGGAGTTGGAATGAGCAGGAAAACTCCTGAGGATCCACCCCAACATGTTCAGCATCTCCCCTGTTTGGCCAAGGAGAAAATACAGTTGTCTAACTGAACTAACCCCTTGACCTCCTCAAACACGAGCAGTGATGCTTTGGAGCTTGCTTCTACAGGAGCCTGAGTAAGAAGTTCAGCATTTTAGGAGCATGATGCTCTGCAGATGACAACAGTGCTAGCAGAATGTGTGATTCAGTTACATTTCAGTAAATATTTCAGAGACTGGGAAGCAAAACCCCCCACAAATCCAACAGAAGGCCCTTGGTGGTCACGAGGGAGACGAAATCACTCAACCTGTTGGTTTCAGCAAACTGGGCATCCCCTGGTGCAAACCAGGTCTGGTCAGTGGGGCATTCTGAACCATTTGCAATACAATCTCCTGGCCTGACAGCTTGGCCACTGTTTGCAAAGCCAGAGCAGCCCAGGAAGATTCACTTCTTGATTTGAGGTGTGCTCTTTAGTGCCCAGGTTTCACAGCAAGGACACAGTGACAGGAAAGCAGTAAAGGTCTAAAATCCCAGACCCCCTGTGCCAGCTGCACAATCCCATCTCAAACATGAGGAGGGGAACCCCTTATCGGAATGGAGCCACTCCATCACCCATCACATCCCATCACCCCCTAGGCTACAGGTCCTCAGCCAAGGGGACATCACCAACGTGTGAGACCCCATCACCCACAGTATCACAGAATTACTGAGGCTGGAAAAGACCTCTTGAGATCATCAAGTCCAACCTATCACCCAACACCACCACATCAGCCTCTCTAAACACCTTCAGGGATGGTGACTCCACCACTTCCCTGAGCAGTCCATTCCAATGTCTGATCACCTTCTCCATGAGGAAGTGCTTCCTGATGTCCAACCTAACCCTTCCCTGGTGCAGCTTCAGGCCATGCTCTCTCATCCTGTCTCTTGGGAGAAGAGCCCAACCCCCACCTGACTCCCTCCAGCTCCTTGGGACCACAGCAGCTCAAAGGACCCTCACTAGTTCAAACTCCACCCCAGTTTTTGTTCTGAAAAAAGATTTCTTTGGCCTAAAACAACACAATTTTATGATGGCTCAAAACCCAAGACAATGGCCAGGAGAGCAGGAGATGTGGCACTGAGTGAGCAGCTGGCTAGTGAACTTCAGGGAATGAGCTGGAACAGCAACTCAAGAGCACAAAGGAACCCTAAGAGACAAATGCTGGTCCAGGTTGGGAACACAACATGGCCAAGAGGTCCTCAGGCCAGGGAGATGATGCTTTCCCTGCCACAGCCCAGACCACTCTCTTACTGCATTAATCTCTTTTATGCACTTTGTCACAATTCCAGAGCAGGAGATTATCTTTAATTTTGCGATAATCACCACAAGCCACTTTAATTCCCAGATTTTAAGTGTATGCTGCTGTACCCCTTCCAAATGTGGAATCAACACCAACCACCCATGCAAAGGGAGGGTACCAAAGGCAAGGAACTGCAGATATCCAGGAGAAGTGATTCTTCACATGGACAAGAAGATTTCGAGTAAAACCTCCACCCCTTTCCTCCTACCCCCCTTACAAAAATTAATAAAATCAGCTTGATAAAATCAGTTTGCCTATGCAGAAAATTATAAAAATCTTCCTCCATTTGCTACTCAGTGTGTGGCACTTGGCTGTGCTCATCCCAAAAAAGCTGACAGATGGCCTCGCAAGAACTGATTTAACTCCAGCTTTAGGGGTTACAAAGCCACAAACGACAGCACTCAAATTTGCAGGGAACAGGAGCTCTGCTGCGGGAAGTTTCAACATTTCCCAAACTGACTGAAATGATTCTTATTGGATTTGGCATAGCTTAGTGAAGGTGTAGTCAGAAGCCTGAGGAGCAGCTCTGGAAGGGGAACCCTGGGATGAAACCCCAGTGTTTTGCCCTGCCTCCTGCCCGGGCCTGGGTGTTGGGATGAGTTTCATGCCCGCTGGACCTGCTGCCAGGTCCTCTCCTCATCTGCACATGGATTTGAGTCCACCCCATCCCAACCCTCGGGCTCCTCCAGAGCCCCAGAACCAAGTGCTTCAATTGTAACATTCAGCAATTCTCAATAAATTTTAAAATCTAATCAGGGTGAAAAAAAGGTCACTTGGATCTCTCCAAACCAGGTAAGGCAAGCTACCAGCAAACCCCCCTTTGTTATAAACCCAGGAAGGGCCACAAGATGCTTCTATCCACTGAAGAGCAATTTCTTGTGAAAGTTTACAAACACTCAGCAGAGGCCTCTATAAGACAGATGCATACACACAGACATACATATTGTAAGTATTTGATGATTTATGATGCTCTAGAGAAGTCAAAGCAAATTTGAGTAATTGATAGATTTATCTGGACCCCTGTCTCCATCCAGAGACAGTGCTGCATCTCCAACAGAAACTTCACTTTATTTAAGTGTTTACCAGGAGCTACACAATGTGACTGCAACTGAAAATACGTTGGAATAGAAATGCTACGTAAGCTCTTCAGCTGGAGAACGTACCAACATGACCCCTCCAAAAATGGAAGGCACCAGACTTGCAACTTGCCACTCACTCTCAATCAGGCAGTAGCAATTGCTATCACACACAGATAGTTTTCAAAGCACAGTTCTCTAAAAGTGCTGACCCAGCAGTTTGTATTTCTTGTTCTTGGGGTTTTTTTTAATTTGTTCTTTACTTTTTAACCACTGAGCTGACAGCAGCCTTTGCAAAATTGACATTTACTACTAACCCAGCTGTAATCAGCTAGAAAGCACTGAAATTCTGACAAGTTGCACCCCAACCCAAAGGAGGTCTGGATTTAATTTTACATTTATTTGATTGAAAACAAGACAAGGTGAGACACTCAAGTAACCCATTTAGCTGACAAGAGGAAGTGAAGCCTGCAATCAGGAGGCTGCGACTTACTGTTCCATCAGATCACTCGAGATGCATGTTCATCCCATCTGACCAACGCAATGTGCAAAAAACCAATGTGCAAAAGCAACAAAGAACACAGTCCTGGCTTGAGCTGCACAAATTAAGGTCTACACTCATTTAGCAGATGTGTTGCAGCTGCAATGCAGAAAGGCAAGGAATGAAATGCACCCATCAAAAGAGACAGCTGTTAGTTCCCATAAGGGACTGGTGGTAAAAAGAAATTAAATCAAAAGCGGAGCATGGGGGAAGGAATTCAGAGAAAATGCCAAGAAAACACCTCAGCTGAGGAGCAGCATGTGAATCACAGGATGATTTGGGTTGGAAGGGACCTTAAAGATCATAAAGATCCAACCCCCCTGCATGGGCAGGGACACCTCCCACCAGCCCAGGTTGCACAAGGCTTCATCCAGCCTGGCCTTAAACACTTCCAGGGATGGAGCATCAACAACCTCCCTAGGCAACCTATTCCAATGTCTCACTACCCTCATAGTGAATAGTTTTTTCTTAATGTCTATCCTAAATCTACCCTCTTTCAGTATAAAATCACTACCCCTTGTCCTGTCACTATTCCCTCTGCTGTAGTAGAATGAAGCAATGCATGAGACAGCCAGGGCTTCCCAAGGAGCCAGTGCCAGACTCAGCCCCTGTCAAAAGGGATGGCAGAAAGCCACCTCTTGATTTATTCTTGCACTTGAAACATGAGGCTTTGGCTTTCAGCAGGCTAAAGTGGCATCCCAGGGTGGTCACTAGAGAAAAGAAGGCACAACAGGGAGCAGAAGCTGGACTCAGCAACATCTGGGAAAAAGCAGCTATGTACAATCTACCCTTCCCAGGTGTCCAGGATCACAGAATCATTGGAGTTGGAAGGAACCTCTAGAGTCCAACCTCTGCTAAAGGACTGCCTAGAGCACATTACATAGGACTGCATCCAGGTGGGTTTTGAATGCCTCCATAGATGGAGCCTCCACAACCTCCCTGGGCAGCCTGTTCCAGTTCTCCATCACTCTCATGGTATAGAAGTTTTTCCTCATGTTTACATTGAGCTTTCAGAGTTGCAGTTTGTGCCCTCTGCCCCTTGTCCTGTTGCTGGGCACTACTGAAAAGAGTCTGGTTCCAGCCTCCTTGGTTCCAACCTTCTTACACTTGCCCTTTAGATATTTATGAACACTGATAAGGTCCACTCCCAGTTTTCTTTCCAGGCTAAACAGTCCCATTTCTCTGTCTTTCCTTGTAAAATGCTCCAGCTCCCCCATCACCTTTGTTGCCCTCCACTGGACTCTCTCCAGCAGTTCCCTGTGTCTCTCTTGAACTAGGGAGACCAGAATTTAACACAATTCTCCAAATGTGGTCTCACTAGGGCAGAGCAGAGTGGGAGGATGACCTCCCTCAACCTACTGGCCACATTCTCTCTAATGCATTCCAGGATCCCATTGGCCTTCTTGGCCACAAGGGCAAAATGCTGGCTCAAGGTGAACTTATTCCATACTAGGAGTCCAAGGATGACCTACTTCTGATCATTAAACACGTTTTCTTTCCATAAAACTACATAGCTTGACTAGGATGAGAAATATCAAGTAAGTCATAATACTAAATAAAAAGGTTGGGGTTTTTTCCCCCTTGAAATGCAGCATCTCTCAGCAGGATGAGCTGCATCCGACTGCTCTGCACCCTGGGCCTAGAGAGCTGCTTCTGCCTTTCAAGAGCTTGTTGAAATAACATGGAAACAAAACAAGCTGAGATAAATCCTGCCTTTTATATAGAATCCACATATAGCTCAGAGAACAAAATGTATTAATTTTTCCATGGAGCATTTGATGACTGAATGAATGATTTTTGAGATCTTCTACACAAAACTCATGCTGTGTGAACACAAACAAACTGTGTCCCCACTGGTAAGCCTCATCCAGCCTGGTCCTTAGGCAAAGGTTTCTCCATCCCTATGGACCAGAATGGAAATGAGGAGGAGAGCCCCTGCTCGAAGGCAGGTGCAGTTCCACATTCCTCAGGACAGTTTAGTCACCATTCAAGTCCAGCAGTTATTTGCAGACAGATAAAAATGCTAGCAGCATTGGGCAGTATTGAAGCTGGGTTTCCAGGGGCAGCCAGAGAGAAGTAAACCCCTTTAATCCTACCTTGGCTGCCCTGCTCTCCTCCCTGTCCTCAGCTCCCATTCCCCACCCACACCAACTCCCTGCTTCATTTCACTGCTACAAGCACACAGGAACCACCTCCACTTTATGGAGGGAAGATGACATTTGCAACCCATGATTTGCTGCACCAACTCTATGTGCTGCACTCTTTTCCCATGCCTTTTGTCTTGTTTATTTGATCATAAACTTATTAAGAGAAAGAGCTTAATGTACTGGCTAGGTAAGATGGGGCCTCAGGCACTGTGATACCCACTCCATAGCAGTGACACAGCTCCCTCCCTCCCTCTCTCTCTCTCCCCTCCATACCAGGCAGTTTCTATGTACAAGCTCTTCAATTAATCTGGGATGGGCAGGCAGCACGAAGCCCCCCAGCCTGTTCCAAGCCCCACACCCAGTCCTGCCCCAGAAATTTTGAACCCCAAAGCCCAAAACACTCTTTCTGTTCCACTGTCAGCGCTACCCCAGGAACAAGCACTTTGAGCCTTCTATCACCTGGCCAGGGTCACTTGAAACAAAGTATCCAACTTCTTGAGTATCACCACTGCAAGGGGCTGCCACACAGGGGTGATTCTGTAGTAAAGGCACCTACCAACCTATTTTATTTTTGCTTTTCTGCAGAAACTCTTTCTGCGTTGGAAATAAATGTTTCCCCCACCTCAGGAGGCAGAGCAGAAGCTGAAGATGCAGGCAGGCAGGGGTGAACATGTTCCCTTGGCTGTGGGTGCAGCCCTCCTTGGGGAACCAGGACATACCATGCTAAAACATTTCCTTGACTACTCACCAGAAAAGCACTCACAGGACGGAAGTGAAATTACAAGCAGGGAAAGAGCAGGACAAGACCAGGGAAATGAAATATAAAAAGGATTGATTTGTTTTCTTGTCTTGGATCAGCTGCGTGTAGGGAAAAAAAAATTAAAAAAAAAAGGACAATTTTGTAGAGCCTGAACTGTGTGACACAGCTGACAAAAAAGCAAAACAAAAATCTCAAGAGGAGCACACAATAGCTGACACCTGGTAGTGGAAAAGGCTGCAGCCGTTTGGCTCCACATTCAACTCTGCAATTACACAATCCAGTGGGATGTTCAGGAGAACATCTGCTAGATGGGAAAGGTGCAGCCTTATCTGAACACAGTGTTCCTGCTCCCTTCCACACCACCACTCACAGGAGGATTGCAGAGCGGAACAACACACGCTCCCTGGCACGTCCAGAGTGGCCAAGCCCTCTCCCTGCTGCTCATCTAGAGGGAGAAAAATGAGACATCCAAGGTCAGAGACCCCGCAGTGGTGCTGGGGAGCCAGCCTCCTCCTAGCCTCTGGCTTCTCTATTATAACCTACAAGTCCAAATCTCTCTCCCAGAACTTGCAGCAAAGCTTGATTAGGATTAATTAGAGACAGCAAACACCACAGTAGGAAGTGTAACCTCTGCAGGACAGTCAGCTCTCTGCACATGTGACACCATCCAGGCACAATGGAACATTAAAACCATGATTCTGATTTAGAGAAAGGCCATAAAAGTCTGAAGGACTTTGAAGTCATGTTCCTTACAATCATCCAGAAGAGCCAGAACAACATCCAGCTGTCCCCTTACCTTTGCTCAGGGGTAGGATAAGCTTCCCATCTCCTACTAACCGGTCCCAACCACCACACTGGAGCATCTCTTGACTGCTGGGAGAGCTGTAGTCCAGCAGCTCCTGTTGCCTCTTCTAGATGTGCTGCAAAAATACTGGGGACTTGACAGGAGTGTGTAATCCTTGGCAGCCTGGGGGACTCTTTTTTGTGTTCAGGTGGAGTTTTCAGCTGTCACAAGGCCCCAGAGAGTTTCCCAACCCCAGGTCAGAGAAGCACAAGACAGCTTGTCAAAGGATTTGTCCAGAATTCACTTCCCTCCTTTGTTTTCTAAACATCTCTGTCTCCCTGCCTGCTGACAGCTCCTGCCTAGAAACAGTATTCAGCACTTTTAACTCTGCAGCCTTACCTCTGTGCAGGGAAAGGATGCTCAGCCACATCCTCCATCATGCTGTTCTCCAAGTGCCACTAATAAATGGGAAGAAGCACAAGCTGACTAATCCGTGGTTAGACACTGCTTGCCAGAGCCGTTATTCTGTCCCAAATACACAGGGTTTGCAGTGAGAGGTTACCTCAGTGCTTCAGCTGCAAGAAGCTTAACATCAGACCTCAGCATCCCCTGGCCAGGTAGGGATTAGCACTGCTGGAGGCCTTTGTCCACCATGACCTTTGGGAGCTGCCTTTGCAACTCATCATCCCTCCTGCAAGGAGAGTACCAGGCAAGGAACAAGGAATTGATGGCTGGAAAAAGGATAACTTCACTGTAGCAAGTCCCAAAACTTCTTAAGCCGATATATAACACAGCATATTGGTACTGAGAAGACAAAATCCCTTCAACCAGAGAGCAGGAGGATTCCTTTGCACAGGATCAGCTTGGTTCCCCTTACAGTATTACTCCCCTGGCTGTTCCTCCAAAGGATCTCAGCCTATGTTGGGAGAGTACTGGCAAGTCAAAGCAGTCATTCACACTGCTCTTTGTAGCAGCACAGCAGACATGATGGTGGACTGCAAATTATACGAGACAGTGACAATAATATTCCCCCTATTTTCTCTCAGCCCTTTCTCACAGTGGGTTCTGCAACTGAACAAAATCATAACCTCCAATCCAGGAGAGGGGGGTCAGAATATTTATTGCTTCCACTGTTGCCTTCCTATAGATGTTGTTCAACAGAAAGATTACTCTCTATGCTCATTCACAGTCAAGAATTATTCACACACTAAATTACATTAAAATAGAATACAACTGAAGAAAGCTATCTGCCACCCCAAATTTTCCATTTTCTGACTTTCTAAAAGATCAGTGGAAGTCCAGTTACTACAGTCACAAATGTGAAAGAAATCTCCCTGAAGTTTCCCAGTAACCACCTCCCACAATAGCAGGGCACACAGTAGCTACCACAGCAAGCACAGCTTGAAAACTGTGGGAGCTCAGCATCCCATCCAGAAGCAAACCCCAAATGGAAAAAAATGAGCTCTTTTGCCTTGCAGGCCACCCTTCAAAACCCATCCTGAAGATGCACCTGGATTTTTCATGAGTGGAGTATTTCCTGATTTACTCCATAGCCAAAGCTGCTCGGCGAAATCCTCTAAGATTTAATTCTGCTCTTGCTAATGTCACTTGACAGAGATTTTCCAAGGGTGCTCAAACACTGAAGACCTGAAAGGGGATTTCAGAACAGGGTCGTGTCCAATTTGCGTCACTGGATATAAAGTCCTTTTGCAAGGCTGCTCATGTTCGGCTGAATGAAGTCCCCTTCACAAAACACTCCCAGGTTGCCATGGGTGCTGCTGACAACCCTGGAACACACAATGTACCTACAGATCTGGACTGCAATGGTGAGGATAAGGTCAGGTGGGAGAGGAGGTGGGAGGCATCTGTAACTTTACCTGTTTCAGAAGAAGATATCAAGGCAAAAAAGCATCAGGTTGAATTTCTGGACCTGTTTTTAGAGCATGGGTCTGTGACACTGCCCCTTGAAGAGCACAGCCTCTACATGACTCAGATTAGTTTTGAAGTTGACCAGGTCCCACTAAAACCCTGCAGTTACAAAGACACGATAGGAAATGTGGACCAGTAATACATCTTTGAGAGACCTAATTCTGTAAGAGTCAGCATTTGCAACCCCAAATGCAAGCTCTCCAGCTGCATCTATGTCCCACTGAGCCCCTCAGGCACCAAGTTATCAGAGATTTTTTGGCCTTACTCAAAATCAACTACCCTGACTCACATGGGGCAGAAGGCCAGATCTGCTTCCCACCAGTGTCCCCTGTGCCCTCGTCACCAGCCTGCCACCCGTGCTGCCTGCACTCTCTTCCTGCACAGCTAGCACAGATTTTGCACAGCCCTACAACAAGCCATGGTGAGGACTAGCAGCAAACTCTGCTTAGTCCCTCCCAGATACTGCAAATTCATTCCTCCAGATGGATCTGTCCCTCCCTGCACGTGCCAACACCGACTCTTTCCTTTCAGACTGAGGAGGTTGGCACCCAGGACGGCACCAAGCCTCCAGTCCTCCTCCTCCTCTCCTCTCCTCTCCTCTCCTCCCCTCCTCTGGGGCTCTGTGAGTAAACAACCCCTGCAGAAGCAGCTCTAGAAAGAGCCTGCACCCATATTGGGAGGCTGAGGAAGGACCTCTGGGACAAAAAAGCTACTGCCACAAGGTATGGGGGCTGTAGGTTAAGAATAAATTTAAATTCTTGCTCTCCACCGTGTCCTTTTCCCACCAGTCTTGTTAAGGCCACTTCTGCTCTCTGTGACCAGTGCGCTCTGCTCTAACAATGGAACGTGAACAGATGGAACAAAACAAGTCACAGCAGAAGAAGCCCAAAAGATGAAGTGTGCTGCCAAAAATTGTAACTCAAAGTTTCAATAAGTAGTCTCTTCCCTCCCTGGAATCCTGGCTGCAGCATGGCAGCTTGTGACTCGGCTATCAGCTCAAAATAAGTTACCCCCAAAATAATAACTTTTTAAAAAACACTTCAAGAGGTCCTAGAAGTACCTACAGAAGGTACTTAGAAGGAAATACATACAGGTGAGACAGGCAGAGATGGCAGGAAAAGGCAGCCTGGTGCACATCCCTGGCTACAAGAACATTTCAGTTGTGTTGCACTGACAACCACAGACAGTCTCCTCCTGTACAGGTAACCACAGCTGAAGGACAGGTTCTTTCTGGCACAGATCTGCAGCTTGCTCAAAAGCCAGGTCACTAAAGCAGGTTCTCCAGCCCAGCCTTAAGTATTTTCATTTGGAGGCTGAGCCAGGTGTTTACTACTCCTCTTTAACCAAGTGCATCTATGAACATTTATTTATGCACCTGGGAACAAGCTCTGCTCCAAACTCCATACAGGTACTTGTCCCAGCTAAAGATACAAAAGAGCAAAAAGTAAAATTCAAAATGAGCACTTAGGTTCCCAAAGCACCATGCAGGCAGAACTGAGGCACTGGTTATCCCCAGACTAACTCCCAAAAATTTTGCCATCCTACCAATACAAAATCAGAGCTTGCAGGTATTAAGTTCCTCCTGAACTACCACATTCTTCACAGCTGACACCTGACAAGCCATCCAGCACCAACATTTCACCTCAGAAGTCTTTAATTTCCTACCTATATGGGCAAGTTCTGCATCTGGTATCCAATGGGCAATCCAGTTCACTATACCAAAGTGAAACAGGGAAGGCGATTACTGCCTTTAACTGAAATAACTCTTATCTGACAAAGTACATGGTCTTTTTGCTTTGTTTTATAGAGAGAGCAATGTTTATCAGGACTTCAAGGCTCTCTGCAAGGGAGCTGCAGTAAAGATTGCAATTATCCATAGGAATGCATGGGTTTGTCTGTGACAAATCTGCAGAAGCAATTAGGTGTTTCATGATGTTCATTCCTTCATTGTCTCATTTTTCTTTAATAGGCATTTTCTGGCATTACCAGCCTAGAAGCCTCTTTCTCAAAAGAGCGTCCTAGATAGTTAATCCACCAGTGACTCCTACTTAATACCAAAATGAAAATAAACATCCAGCCCTCTGAGATTAAGGTGCAGAAAGACTTTGTCATCATTTCTCTTCCATTAAAGTTAACTTAGGCCTGGAGAGATGCTGGTTTGAAAGGAAGCATCCTGGAATTAAAAAAAACAGTCTGCACATCAAAAGCTACAAAATGCAGCACAACATCCACCCCACAGAAAACCTAAAAAACTAAACTAAAAAACTTTGCCTTGTTTCTAGATGCCACCTAGGCATGCATTTGCCTTGTAACTGAAGAGGATGTGGAGGACGTCACTTAATGTTGACAAAGACAGCATAATTTTCTGCTGTTTTTGTCATCTCTGAAGTTCAGGACTATTTTGCATCTCTTCTGCCAGCACATTCTAAGCAGTTTTGTATGCTGCCCCCATCAATGTGCATCCAGACAGATGGTGAGAGCAGCACCAAATACATACAGAAAGGAAAACTGTCATTTTATAGACAACGCCCATTCAAAAGTGACATTTAAAGAGAAGACAAGTGGTTTCAGGTATTGCATCTACCCTCTCAGCAGCACATAGGACATCCTATCACATAACCCCTTGGCATGGGGATACACACACTGTAGAAATGGCTGCACAGACAGGAACTGTGAAATGAAGAAATCGGAGCAAGAACCAAGCTTTACATCAGCATCTAAATGGAGCAACTGACTGCATGAAGTGCCATCAGGCAGACATTCAGGGAAAGAGCACTCAGCCAGATGATGACTTTAGCCAGCTGCCTTCCTTTGAAAACGCAGAAAGGACAACTTTGCCTTGAAAAATCCATGAAATTTGGTCCATCAGATGTGCAGAGATTCTATAGGAAGAAAATGACTGCAAAATCTTTGTCACCAGCTGCTTTATCCTGCCCACACTGAGGCTTCCATCATATTTTGCTTGCCTTACTGCCCAGCTCACAGAAAGCACCAAACACAACAAACAAAAATCCAGAGAGGGGCAGATTTCCCCTGTTATCTGGTTGGCAAAGTACCATCACTTCTGCCCCACATTGCAGCCTTCCCTCTCCACACATTAACTATCCCAATAAATGCCATCTGCATCACAAACCCAGCATGAACTTCAGTTCCCAGCTCTGAGAAGAGAGCTGAGCATCCTGCAGGGAGAGACCAGGCCACCTGCAATGGGAGACTCCAGCTCATTGCCATCATTTTACTTTGTAAGATGGAAACTTGTGTTTCTAAGCCTTACACCAAGCCTGAAGGTTTTCCTTCAATCCCACAGATTTTTATGACCTCAAGTCAAAAATCAATGGACGTCAAGGATGACACTGGACTGAAGTTGGGCACTTGGGTGGCCAGAAGCTGATCCACTTTGGACAAAGGAGTAATGAAACTGAACAGGCTCTGAGATAAACAGCTGTGTCTCATCTCAGCTGTTGTAACCCCCAAGATCTTATCAATGGTGTCAACAAAACAAGCGGGAGGCACCCACTGCTGTCAGTGTTTCCATTGCTGATGCGATTAGCTGGTTTAGGTCACAGCAGCCTGCTGGGAGCCTTGAAGTACCTTGGAGATGTGGCTTTGAGCTTTGGGAAGTTTTCACAAAATCTCTCAAAATTTGCCAATGACATAAAAATATTCCTCCAGTGCTCCAAACCCTTTCTGTGCTGCACTGATGCACCAACCAAAATTGCTCCTAAGACTCCAGTTGCTCAAACTGGTACCAAGTGCCCCTAATTACCTGAGCTTGTACAGGCCTGAATGAAGAATGAAAATCAATACACAGCCCTTCTGAACCAAACTCCAGAGCAAGAGGGCTGAAAGGACACATGTTAGAAAGGGGTTTATATATTTATACACAATAACTGAGGCACTACTGTGCACTGCTGCCCAGTTTCAACTGAAGAAAAAACGAATAAATGCCCCAGAGCTCAAGAGGCCATTAACCTTCCCTTTAAACAGATGCAGTTACACCCACAGATCAGGATTTCCACCTTAAAAAATAGCTGAGCACACGCTGAAGCCATTCCTTTCATGCACAGAAACAACATTATTCTGCTTTGCTGTTGGAGAGATGACTTTTAGGGGCTGGGGTGGTGATACTCTAGTAGAAAAGATCACAAAATGCTCCAAAGGTAGAAAGCAGAGAGCAAAGGTTGTTCCACCCCACTGCTGCCCTGCAGGAAACATGGCCAGGACCTTCTCCCATCCTGCAAGAAGGGGAGGAGGGAGAGCAGGTTAAGATGACCTACATAAGTCCTGCTTTAAATATCAGGTTTTATGCTACCTTTTATGCTACCTACCTCATTCCTCCCTGCCCCTCCTGCCCCAGAAGGGTTTGAGCAAGACAGCCTCTGCTCAGGTGGCCCAGAGGCAGTCTCAACCAGGGAGGCAGAAAGTATGTTTGAACTCACTAGAGACTGACTTTGCAAATGATGCTCTTTTAATGGAAATTACATGTGTTTTTCATGTCAGTTCTCAACTCCATCATGGCTGTGCTTCACTAGTCTCACTGACTGCCTCAGCCGCTGGATATCTCAGCCCTAATTTACTTGTGGTAACAGAACATGAAGCAGCAACCGAAAATGACAAACTCCAAGGTGAGGAAAAGTTTAACTGATAATTTAAACAACATCTTGCCAGGCAGCAAATGAAAAAACAAAAAATCTTGACTAATTTTACTCTTGTCCAATGTGGTCACCAGCATGGACTTCCACATTCAAGACACCTATTTTGAAGGGCAGCATCCCAGTGTGTCCACTGAGTTACACTAAGGACTGGCTTCCAGCACCAGCCCCACCAAATCACCACGTGTACTCAGCTACCCAGTCTCAAAAGTAGCAGATCCTACAGAATCCTCCTGTGGGAAAAAACAAAACAAAACAACATGGAGCAGCTAGGGAACCTCTAAATTACTAAATTCAGTGAAAAAGTAGGGACCCAACTGGCTCCTTTCTCTGCTGATGAGCTGCCTTTCTATCAGGAGCTCAATGCTGGCTGAGGTCAAAGTGCTCCCAGATCTTCAGAATTAGGAGGAGTCTACCATGGTACAGAAACAAAGATAATTTGAAGAGCAGTTTGACAGCTTCATCAGAGAAAGCATCACCAAGCTTAAATGAAGAGTTATTAACCAGTCTGGCTACACGGACTCTCAAAGCACAGAGATAATTCTGCTGGAGCCACCAAGCCCCATTTGAGAGCATTGCTCGGCAACAGCTACCACCGGCACCAATGGGACCACTGCAGATCCAGAACACAGAAGCACTGAAGTCTTAAGAGTGTCAGGCAGAGCACAAGGCAGAAGCTGAATTAAACAACATCCCCCTGCATGGGTGGCAGAGATTTAATGTTACACAGTCAGCTTTTCAGCTACTTGGAGTCTGACTGGTACCAAGCTCCCCACCAGCCCAACAGTGCTGCTGTGTTTTAATGACTGCAAACAAGGCAAAGCTCCCCTCAGCCTCTAATCCATTAATTCCTCTGGGTTCAGGACATGGAGCTATTTCACACAGAACAAAGACACGAGCTTGTAGCTTGTGGTGTTCCCATGCTCAGCTAATCTCCAGGCCCTTTCAGAAGCAGCAACCTATCTGCCCAGGTCAGTCTTGTGACAAACATCAGGCTGTGACCCGGTTGGATCCGTTTGCTGGATCACCACCAGTGCCTTGTGCAGCAGGAGATGTGCTCTCAGGACCTAGCCCTGCCTGCCCATCCAGCAGGAGGGTCTGACACACTGAAGACCCCATATAAGCAAACAGACAGTTTCCAGCTTCTCTTTCCTCCCAGGAAGTCCTCCCCTTCCTCTCCAATAGCAATTTCTGCAAAGAGAACATGCAGATTGGGCTAATTACAGAGGAGATGAGGACTGTGCCCCCTCAATGAGCCTGCAAAGTGTTTTACATTCCTTGCACTGATTGCAAACTGTGCAGGCAGTGATTGGACATTGTGAGGTTTGGTTTCTGAAACTCCAGATCTAACGGCTGCAGAGCTCTGCAACTACCTAGAGGGAGAGTTCTGACAGCCATCTGTCAGAGATGCAGCTCTCTACAGAATACACAATCTCTGTGCTACAAACCAATGCTGCTGTTCTTCAAATACCAACTATTCCCACTTGTTTTTGGGATACAGTAAATATTTAAGAGAACTTTTCACATTACAGGTGGGCTCCCTGGCTGTCCGCATTTTTATTTTGTAAATTGAGTGGGTGAGGAGCAGGGGTTCTGCTGTATTCCAAGAAAGGTGGAAGAGAAGAAAAGAGGCCAACTCATAGGATGAAAAGACCACAGCAGTGGTGAGCAGTGACCAACAGCATCGATGGGCTGTGAACACCAGGGCAACCTAACCCACTGAATCTCCAGATTTCCTCACCAGGGCAGCACATCCTCTGACTCAGCCTGGGTTATTCACCACAAACCAGTGCAGAAACCCACACGTAAGCTGGGGAAGCCACAAGAACGCATGATGGAAGACGACGACACTTAATTAGGGGTTGATAGCATTTTCTGCTTAAATATGTGGGTGAGAAGTGATTACTTTTAGATTTTTAATTACAGAAAACGTTTCCCAGAAAGTCCTGAGATCAACTCAACTACTGCCAACACTGAAAAACTCAAACAAGTACCAGGAATAGAGTATTTCTAAGACCTACCTAAAGAAGAGAAACTCCCCAACATTACCTTTATACCACTGTCTCTTGTAGGACTGCCTGGAGAGGCCTCTCTCCCCTGCCAGGGACTCAGTCTGCTGGTGATCCAGAGAGAATGTGAGGAGCCTGGGAAAGCCAGCAGATGCTTTTCCTTTTGGCGCACAGCTCCCCAGGCAGGTGGGTGAGCCACACCAGGCTGCTCTGCTGAGAAGGTCAGTGCTGATAAGGATCAAGACAAACCTGGCTTCATGCAGGCCATCAGTCTGTTTTTTTTTTTACATGACCCTCGCTTTCTTATGCTTGTTTCATCTCAGCATTAAATAGCATTTGAGCCTTTTGCTTCCAGTCCCTCACAGTGATTTACCTTTCCACTGCACTCCAGTTGGTTCATTGCCATGAGCACACTCGTGCAGCAGAAGGGATGGGCAGCCCTGGGTGGGCAGGGGCTCAGCACAGCACATGCGTTCACCACAGCATCTGTCCACATGGAGGAAAACACACGTGGCTGCACTTGCTTGTTGGATGAACACAGTGTGATGCATCACCAGCAGGCAGCACACATAGAGAGGGTGCTTGTGTCTGGAATTCTGCTTTGCCAAAGGCTTAAAGAAAGTAAGACATATAGAAAATAAACAGGTTGTTCAGTCTGGAGAAGAGAAGGCTGCAATGGGGAGACCTTAGAGCACCTTCCGGTGCCCAAAGGGGCTCCAGGAAATCTGGGGAGGGACTTTGGACAAGGGCCTGGAGGGATGGGATGGGATGGGATGAGGGGCAATGGCTTTGAACAGGAAGAGGACAGATTGAGATCAGATTGAGGAAGAAATTCTTCGATGTGAGGTTGCTGAGCCCCTGGGTGCCCCCAGAAGCTGTGGCTGCCCCATCCCTGGCAGTGTTGAAGGTTGGATGGGGCTTGGAGCACCCTGGGCTGGTGGGAGGTGTCCCTGCCCATGGCAGGGGGTTGGGACTGAATGATCTTTACTGTCCTTTCCCACCCAAGCCAGTCTGGGATTCTATGAAAATGCTGATATTTTGTTTCTTTGAGTTTCTGTACCAGCCACAAATGGATTTAGAAATGGTGAAATACCACACAAAGCTACATTCTGGGAACCTGCAACAAACATCTGGGGCTTTGCATCTGCACAATACTTTAAAAAACAGCTTCTGCCTGGCCCCATGGATGTGACTACAGGCATCCAGTCTGATGTGACTGCAATTCTGTACTTGGGCACATTCACAAGGCAACCCAGCTTGCAGGCCTAGAGGGCAACAGCATGGGAGATAGCTGAAAAAAAGTGACACTGTCAACTTGGGCTATTTAACAAATTAAATTCAAAGGCAGCTACCAGAAAATTGGATTAGAGACTGGGAAGCACTTCATGGGAAACAAAAAACCCCACCTAGGCCACCTTCCACAGTTCTGCTGCTGTTTATGAGTTCAAACTCCTCTCCATGCTCATCTATCTTTTAGGAAAGGAAGTGTCAAGGCCTCTGTGTCAAAATTCACAAAGCGTGCCTCAAAACTGATCCCCTCTGCTCCTGCCAGCTCTGGGGGGGAATCAGGGAGGGCAAACACATGGGATCACACCATCCAGGGAGGGCAGGACCCACCTTGGCTCATGCTCCCCACGGCCAGGCTGGGAGAGGAAGCATCTCCTCTGAGGGACACAACCAGCAGCTCTGTTGCCAACATCACCCAGGCTGCTGAAAGTCCCTCCCACCTACACACAGCCAAAGCAGGGACACCACATCCATGTCAGGAGTGAGGCACCTGCCAGACCTCTGTGGATGCATCCTGCAGCAATATGCTTGGCAACCCCAAAAAGTGAATGGGAATAATGAAATGTGACAGAAACATAAGCAGCATGCGATGAGAAGGGCTCTCCAAGCTCTTGTAGGGTATAGCACAGACTCATATCTGGACTCAACTGACTGTGATTGAAAGGTGTGTTTGTGAAGAAAGCAAATTCTGGAATTCCTGCTGCTGCTTTTCAGGCTGCAGCCACCGTATAGGGAAAAATCATATTTAATTACATGCAATTAACTAGTCAGTTAATCTCAATTAATAATATGCAACTGACTAGAGCCCATAATGATCATGCCAGTGAACCACTCCACTCGGGTCATTCCCTGAGGAGCCTTCCTGGAGAGGCCACTGAGCTTTCCAAGTGGAAGATGCAGCAGCAGCTCTGCCAGACACAGACCCAGCAGCAGCAGAATGGGCTATTATATACAGGTCAATGCCAAAATCTAGTTAATGAAAACCAGATTAATCATTCTTCACCCTGGGTTCTTGGGCATTCCTTCTCCAGCCTGTCCTGACACCAAGATGGGCTCAGCACCCTTTGGGGCAGTGCTCAGCTCTCCCAGACCCCTCAAATCCAGATTCCCTATTCATTTCCAGTTCATTCACACCTTAAAGGATAATTAATTTGCCAGAGTAGCCTGAATTCTATTTTCATTGACTTCCTCCTTCCCTGCAGCTGAGCTGTGACTTATTGACTGTGAAGTAACTGCAGGGTCTTTAAAAGTTCAGGGTGTTTTTCTGTCTGTTTTTGCCCAGCTGACTCCCTCTGTCATCATCTTCACTAGCACCATTTCACAGGGAAGAGGCATGTGACATTCAAGGAGGCTGTGAACCATAACCATGCTGGGGATGATGTTTACATTTGATTTTTCCTCAAACAGATAAGCTCTCTCCAGTTTCCCTCTCCATCACGTTGGAATGGATTGAACTGCATGTGCCCCACAGGTTGGAATTCTTCTCTTATCTCTAATCTGCTCACTGAAAAAAACCAACAAACCTGCTTCCAGCCACCCTTCAAAAGTAACTTCAAAGTTATCACTGCAAAGTGGGAAGAGCTGCAATACAGTTCTTCCTCTGTCACAATCAAGGCTCTCTCGGTGCTTTTTGCAGATGGCCTTACAGGTGCCACCAGCATGCTCAGCACCACTGGCTGGAGCCAGGATCTCCACTTTGCTGTCTCGAGTTCTGCGTACAAGTGAGACAACTGTTGAACAAGAGCATAAATACTTGTTAAATCTTTTCATTTCCCTAAAGCAGAAGAAATCAATGCTGAGGAAGATGTTGGAGGCTTCTGCTCAGGCTCTGAGCCATAAATAATGGTCAGACTGCAACCACAGAATGGGAGATGTGAGAAATGTACATCAACTCGACTTCCCCATCTGAAAATCTCCACCTCTGCAAGATGGAGGCGATATCTGCTACCAGTTTTGTACTAACACTTCTCCAATACCTTGGATTAAAGGAAATTTCCAGACTCTGTCTCCAGACAGCACTCAGACAGAGGGATGGCAATGTGCCCTCTGCTTATCCAGCTGTTTCAGGACACCGCAGCCTGAATGATCCCAGTGCTCACCTATCACCCTGACACACCTGGTGCTGCCCATCCTGCTGACTGCTCTGCTCTTCACACGGAACTGGAAAACAGTCCCTTACACTTCCTGCATCTATTCCCTGGGCAAGAGGATGGGGATGTGGGGAGAAGGCACAGCAGCCATTTACATCCATCAGATTTTTAAACTCCCTACCAAAGCACAGTCATTACAAAACTTTTAAAACGTCAAAGTTGGGTTCTCAGAAAGGGACAAATTTGTTCTGTGTGTTCATGCACCAGCCTAGCTGCTGGCACTAAATGAGGTTTTCTCCCTCAATGGATATTATGAGACTTCCAAGAACTCCCTTCAGAAGACTCTCCATGCCTCAAGTCAACCTACTGCCAAGGTTTCCCTGACATTCTGCCTCTCTTCTCCCCTCCCTCCAGTTTTACTCTTGTAACCAGCTCATTGGGTCCTCGCTGACCCAAACCCCATTCTGCATTAACCCCACCGTGTTGGGTCAGCAAGAGTGCAGCCCCCAGCCAGCCTTGCTCTCCAGCAAAGAGCCAGATTTCAGCTATGCTGATAAATCACCACCAACAGCACAAGCAGCAAGGAGAGTGGCACAAAGCACAGGCAGGCCCCCAGCACTTCACCTCCACCACTGCTCTAGACAGAAGCGAAGGCATCAGCGCCGCACACAGTAAATTGGGTTTGTTGCCATCAGCTTTGAAAGAGTCAACAAAACAGAGCACAAACCCCCCTGCTCCCGGGCATATCGCTCTGGCATGCAGCATTCCCATCTGCTGCAACGAGGACCACAGAGCACGTTGACTTGCTCCAGCAGAGGACAGTCCTGACCCCAGCACACCCTGCCTGCAGCTGGAGCTTTTCCTCCCCACACAACCCAGCAGGAGCCACCTCCAGAGTCCCCATGTTTGTTCTCTTCCAGAAAATCCTGGTTAGCCATCCTGCACATTGTCCTCAGCCCTCACAGGAGCTTCAGTTGCAAGTGCAGCTGAGACTGAGTGACACAATTTGGACTCTACCCAAGTGAGGAGTAAGCAACTTGACTCCAAAAATCAAAGCACCAGTACGATTACTGTCTCTGTTTCATTATTTTTACTATCAGCATAAGGTAAAACACCCTCCAGGTTTGCAAATTCAGATTAACTTGCAAAGGGAAGAAAAACACACAGTCCCTGCTTAAACACCCTCCAAAGCAACAGTCTTCATGGAGATCTGACATTGCCCTGAGCAACAACCCTCAACCTCCCAAAAAACAGAGAAATCAGAAGGATAAATAATATTTAATTGATTAATAAGGAAGAGACTCTGCCTTTTGCTCCCTCTGAATCACAAGCTGGGAGTCCACTAGGCACACCACAATCTTCTGGGAGCACATCCTTAAAAAAGAGGTGCGAGCAGTGGGTGGGAAGAGCCAGGAGCACCCAGGGAAAGGCTGCAGGCAGCCAGCCCCTCCATTTTCCCTGCAGCACCAAGGAACTGAAGCAGGAGCACTGGGGATAGATTGCCACTTGTTAAATCTCAGCACCTTACCAAAAATTACACAATACAGCCATCCCCTTCAACGTAGTAGATGACATCTCAGAAATAATAATGGCTCCTGCTGCAATTTGCTGTTTTTTGGAAGATCTAAGGATCCCCATTTACAGCTGTAGGACAAGGAGACTGCTGTCATCACACAACCAAAGCCTCAGAGCAGGCTCTGAATCAACTTCAGGCTCAGGCAGATGCTCGGGAGCTTCGCATCGACCCCACAGAGAGCCCAGAGCGGGGCTGTGGAGCCCCCGCAAAACCAAAGGTGGCAGAGGAGAGGCTGTTAACGAACCGCCCGTAATTAAGCGTCAGAGGCAGATGCACTCACACAGCCCCCAACATGCATGAGCATCAACCCAGAAACCCAAAACCTGAGCTGCTGGCGGTTCGGGCCTTCTCCCGAGCGGGTACCGGAGCTGCCGGACCCCACCGATGGATCCCCGGGATCCGGGCAGGGGAGGCGGATGCCCGCGGCCATCCCCGAAGGAGCGGAGGGAGCCCGGCTCAGGCATGCGGGCAGCTGCCGTGGGGAGCAGTGACCCGGCCCCGAGGCTGCCGCAGCGCCCGCCGCCGTCCCCTGGACCGGTACCGACTTGGGGAGCGGTACTGTGCGGGGAGAAGCGGCCGGGCTGGGCTGGGCTGTGCATTTTGCTCCGAGGGTCCCAGCAGGCACCGGCCCGAGACCCTCCGGGAGAGGAGGGCAGCCCCAGCTCTGCCCCCGCCCGCAGTGCCCCGGGGGTCCCGGTCCAAGCGGCATCCCCGGCGGGGCAGAACGGAACCATTCTGGGTCTCCGGGGCCAGCGGCAATTAGACGGCACCACGCGGTACCGGGGGAGGGGGGGGGGGGGTGAACCACTCCGAGCTCCCTCGGGGGACACAAAACACAATGCGGGGGGCCCAGCCGGGAGGTACCACTCACCCCCCGCCCCACCGGGGGTGCAGCTGGGCCGAACCACTCCGGGCCCCAGGGGGGACGGGACACAAGGACGTTGCGGGGGGTTTGGCTAGGAGAGGCCCGTCGGGGGCACGGCGACACGCCGGGGAACACGCCAGGGAGCCCGGCCCAGGGTGCCGGCAGCCCGGTGCTCGCCGCCCGTTACCTCCTGCCGCGTCCGGTCCCCCCACGCCGGCCTCCGGGGTGATGGCACCGGCACCCGCCACAGCCGAGCTTTCCACCTCCTCGGGCACCTCCAGCTCCATGGCCGACACGAGGGCCACGGGCAGGGATGGGACCGGAGTACCCAGGCCAGGCCCGCACCCGCTGCCGCCGCCGCTGCGCTCCTCCCGGCTCCGACCGCCGCCGCTGAGGAGACTGGGAACAGCGGGGACCATAAAGCGCGGGAGGTCCCGCGGCTAGACAAGCCCTAGCTCTACGGACGGAAGGGGCCGCGACCAGCGCCGGAAGTAGAGCTGCCCACTTCCGCCCGGGTTAATATGTACGAGAGAGGCCTGGTTGTCGCGATAGTCCGCGGGCTGCGGCACGGGAAGCGCGGGAAGGACAGAGCGGCGAAAGGAAATCCCTCCCCCGTCCTCTCTAAGCGGCCGGAGAGACCATAAAGTCAAGGCTTTCCCTCGGCGGCGGGGGGGGGTGGCAGGCGGTTGCCATGGCAACGGGGCGGGGTCTGGGGCATCCCCGGCCGCTGTGTCCGCGCTGTGCCCACGCGGGTCCGCGCTCCTCCTGGTGCGTGGCGCTGCCTCCCCTCCCTCCCCGTGCCTGAGCCGAACTCCCGGAGCCGACAAAGCCGCTGGACCCGGCCCGGTCCCGCCCGGCCCGCTCAGCGCCACCGCTTTTCCCCCCGGCCCTTCGTCGAGCCCAGCCCGTGGCACCCTCTAGTGGTACCGCGCGGCCCGGCGGGCTTGGTGGTGCGGGTCAACCGCGGGGTACGGGGCAGCCCAGGCCGGACCTGCCGGTTCTCCCGGCCTGGTCCCTTCGCGCCAGAGTGGCCCGGTCCCTAGGGGACAAACGTGACACGGGCAGGGGCAGCCCCAGCCGGGAAACCGGCTCGGCCTTAGCGCGCAGCCCTCGGCGGAGCCGGGGAAGGTGCCGGCGGCTCTAATGACGCTGCTCGACGGCGTCCCCGTCCCCTCGCTCCCCGCCGTCTCCCGGCGCTGGCCCTGCGAGACTGCGGCCGGGCCTGGGGAGCGGCGGCCGCCTGGACGGGAGCGGCTCCGTCCTCCCCCTGGGTCTGGCGGGGACCTTCGGGCAGGAGGAGGGGGCTGCCGGTCTGAGGAGCGGGGGAGGGAAGCATCAGCTTCATGTCTCCAGCTCTGGGCTGGCGGCTGGTGGGCGGGGGGTTCAGGAGGAACTGGTCCCCCCGCGACCCCCCGCCACAGCACCATCCCCTCCCGCGGTACCGACCCCGGCTGGAGACAGCGGCCTGGACGGAGAACCGAGAAGAGCTGCTTGCTGTCACTGCAAGAAAGAGACGTCGTGGAAGGAAGAATGCCGTGGGGCTGGTCCCTAGGTGGGGGACAGAGGGAAGGGGAAGGGGAGGGCAGCAGACTCACCTTTTTTCCGACACCCTCCCCAGGACCACACTGGTCACTGTCACTGTCACCTCTTGGGAGACTGGGTGAAGGGATTTGGTCCCCTGAGGGCCCCCTACCAGGGCTGCTGGGAGGGTTAGGGGTCCGGGACAATGCGGGTTCCGTACCACCTCCTTGGAGAGGTCCCCCCAGGTCCCTGTCTCCAGGCACCAGCACCCCCAGCATCCTGTGAGCCTCTCCCAGCACAGGGCTGGTTGGGGGGTGAGTTGATGTGGCTGAGCCACTATCAGAGTGGAGGACAGTAGGGATCGTTCCCGCGGCTCCTGCGGTGCGCAGGAAGCTGCCCCGGGACCCCCTTCCTGTTCCTTCTCTCCTGCAGACTGCACCTGGGCCACAAAGGGTTACGCAAGGCACCCTGGAGTGACACTGCTGCCACCAGCCCGGGAGCTCTGCTCCTTCCTGGTCGGATCCGAGGCTCGGTGAGTGCTGAAACCAATTTTCTCAGGATCTACCGGCACCGTTCCCTGTCTGGGGACGGGGACCCAGCCGTGCTCTCACCTGGGGAGCACGCCATGCTTTTCCCCTTTCTGAATGGCTCAAGGATCGAGTGACCCTACGGGAATCCTACCCCGATGGAAGAGACAAATCCCGGGGGGAATCCGAGGATCCCTCTGAAACAGCTCTGTACCCCGCGGGCAGAAGGACGGGCCTGCATCCTCCTGATTTACATCCCGACTGGGTCAGACCTTCCAGAGACCCTTTTCCCAAAGCGGGGAGTCTGGATCAGTCTCTAGAGATGTGGGTGGGGTTGGGTGAGAGGAGCTTTGGAGGGATCTGGGACCCCGCACGGGAAGGTCCTGTCAAGGTTTGGCTGGTTTGGCAGCACTGAGTGAGACGGGGGGACCCAGCTGACCCCAGGACGGCTTTGGGGTTCTAGATTGTGAGCCCCCATCAGCAGGAGGGTTGGGAAACAGGATTTGGGTGCTGGGGATGGCTGTGGGCAAGGCTTGGGTGGGCAGGCTGTGTTGCTGCCACACCAATAACCTCCTCACCCACTGCTGTCCCCAGGGTGGGCACTGTAGGCAGTGTCACCTGGGGCCGGGCACAGACCCCAGTCAGGGACCCTGCAGGGGAACGAGCTGTCCCGGCGCAGCCCAGGCTCCGTTTGGCATTAAAACCCCACGGGAGATGCGGGTCAGGGTGCGTGAGCGGGGCAGAGTGAGGTGCGGGGGCCAGAGCGGGGTGCGGGGGGCTCCCCTTGCTGGCGGTGCCCGGAGCTGGGTACGAGGGGCTGGGCCGCGGGCAGCTGTGCCCAGATACGGCGTCTCCTGGCGGGGACATTTCGGGTGCGGGCTGGTTTCTGTCGGAAACCGGCTGAGCCGGCTCCTCCGGCTGCCAACCTCGGCCTTTGGCTCGGGGCCGGCACTGCTCCAGGTCCCCGGTTGGGGAGGTGGGAGCTGCTGCCACCTTCCCCACGCTGTGTCCCCAGCCTCAGCCTGAGCTGCCCACGGGGAGCCACGGGTGGCAGCGGGACACAGGTGCGTGGCTGTTCGGTTGCACCCTGGTGATGGGACAGCAGTGGGAGCTGCTTGGGGACAGCCAGAAGCTGTGGTGGCTGGCAGGAGGGGTGGCTCTCCCACAGCTGTTGGGCCATCACCCCGGGGAGGGGGATGCTCTGGGGTCCTGTGGCTCATGCCCTGTCACTCATGGGTATGCAGGGAACCTGTGAGCACTCACTGGCTGACACTGGTGAAGTGGCTGAGATGGGACTCACCAGCTCAGCTCCCTGACCCAGCAGGAAACCACCCTTCTGGTGGAAACCACCCAGCAGGACCCCCCTAGCTGGGCTCTGCTGTATGTTACTGGTCTTACAAGCACCACGACAGGACCACACCTGCCACCAGGCTCCTGCTCAGCCACAGCCATCCCCTGGTCACACGTGTGTTGATCACTAGTGGGTGGGAGCTCGGGCTGGTTTCGGCAGCTGATGACACAGAGTGGGAACCTGGACTCTGCCCTCCAGGCTCACTGGCTCACAGCCTGGCTGCTGGGGCTGTTGCTGAGCCCTGGGTGAATGATTTACCCCATCCCTCCCTGTGGCTGCTGTGGGCTCTGTCTCATTTTTGAGGATCCAGCTGGCTGCTTCCCTGTGGCTCTGACCTGGGGAAAAAGCCCCCATGGAGGCTCAGCTGGAGCTGAGCTGCCAAGCTTTCCCTAGGGCTGGCTGCCCACTGCTGGCAGCTTCCCCTTGAGGTCACTGCTTGTCATTGCCCACGGGACATCAAGTGTCTCTGATGTCCCTGTCCTGCTGAAGGTGCCAAATGGCCAGTTCCCACAGGGGCTCTGAAGACTTTGAGCTTTCCAGGCTGGCCATGCTGCACTGGGGAGCCAGCACATCCCCAGCACCACTGTTCCAGAGCCCTCAGGGACCACCCAGGCCATGCAGGTGCTGTGGGACAGGGTGCTCAGGCAGCAGGACTGAGTCTCTGCTGTCCTCCCTGGTCTCTGCACCAGTTGGAGGGGTGAGGACCTGGTGGTGGCTTTGTGGCTAGGCTGTTGGCTTTCCTGTCCCCGTTGCCCTGGAGAATCACTTGATGGTCTCACCAGGGTTTCCTTGCAACGGCACAGGAGGACCTGGACCCTTTGAGGCCCTGATCAAACCGTCTCCTTCCCATCCCAGTCCATGGGAAGTCATGGGATTATCTGGGCCTCGTCCCCCACCCCAAGCAGAGATCCTGCATCTCTCTGGCTTCAAACTGACATTTGCAGAGCCAGGAGCTGGGGGGGAGAATCCCTGGGTCCATCCCATGTATTAGCTGGGGTGTGACAGCTGGGAGTCCCAGTGCCCCTGGTGGATGCCTGGGCACCATGGGACCTCTGTCCCCTGCACCTTCCTTGTCCCTGGTGCCACCAGCTCAGCTTTGCTTTTGCTCTTCCTTGCAGCCTGAAGTGGGACTGAGGAAAGAGCCAGTGGCTGCAAAGAGGAGCAGGAGCCGATCTGCACCCCCAGACACCGGGCAGGGGCAGCCACACCGCCCCGCTGCCGCGGTCACCATCCCTCGCTTGTGTTGGCAGATGGACACCATGGAGGAGATGGTGATCTGGGAGCAGCACACGGTGACACTGAGCAAGGTGAGCATGGCCTGGGGTGGCTGCAGGAGGGGACGGGGTCTGTTGGGATGGCTCTGCCTGACCCCTCTCTGCCTGTCCCTGCTAGGACCCTCAAAGGGGCTTTGGCTTTGCTGTCTCTGGAGGCCGGGACCATCCCAACAGGGTGACTGGGGACACAGCAGTGGTCATTTCGGATGTGGTGGCTGGGGGACCTGCAGTGGGACGGCTCCAGTGAGTGTGCAGGGATTTGAGGGGGTCTCAATGTTAACGGGAATGGGAAGGGCAGCAAATCTCTTCTGCTGGAACAGGGCCAGCAGTGCTGCCACCCTGCCCAGCTGGGGTAGGGTCCCCTGGGGCAATGGGTGCCCTTGCCACCCCACCAGCTCCCCTGGCTGGGGCTGTGACTGGGGCAGAGCCACAGCTGCCTTTTCCCTCCCAGGAAGAAGGATCTCATCGTGATGGTGAATGGCATTTCCATGGAGAACGTCTCATCCTCCTTTGCCATCCAGACACTTAAAACCTGCGGCAAGACTGCCAACATTGTGAGTGTGCCCAGTGGCAGGATGGGGGTTGGGGTTGTCATGCCTGTCCCTATCTCAGGGCCCCTGTTCCACATACCCCGAGGTTGTTCCCATCTGGGGCTTGGAAATTGCTGTATTCCTGGCAGATGCAGTTGTGCCCATCATCCTCTCCTTCTCACTTTCCATTTGCAGACACTGAAAAGACCAAAGAAGGTCTACCTCCCCAAGAGCAAGAGCAGCCCTGGGACCCTCACTGTGCCCCGGCACTATGACTCAGATGAAGATGATGGGCCACATGGTGTGAATCCCGCCCTGCATCGCTCACGGGATGACCTGGACCACAACCAGGGCTACGATGGAGACTCATCCAGTGAGAGGAGCTCTGGTCACCACCGAGATGACCGTCGCCAACACAAGCCGGTGTCCCGGAGCTGGAGGCGAAGCCAGGACAGCAGCCACTGGAGGCAGAGCCCTGGCAGTGGCTTGGATCAGAGGGGCTACAGCCGACACCACTCCACCAATGGCTTTGGTCAGGAGTGGGACCCCAGCGGGCTGGCCTTGGTGTCAGGCTTCAAGCGGTTGCCACGCCAGGATGTGCTGATGAAGCCCATCACGTCGGTCTTGGTGAAGCAGAAGCAGAATGAAGGTGAGTCCCTTCTGCTCTGTCTTGTCACCCAACCTGTGGCTGTGTGTCCCTCGGGGGAGGAGGTGGTGGCAGGCCTGGTGCCAGGGTCTGGCATGCAGTGAGGGTGCTGGCAGCACCAAACCTGGCAGGCATCAGTCTGAGGTTGCAGGGCTTAGCTCTGGGGCTTTACTAGTGCCCCAAGGGAAGCTGGGGTGGGTTTGTGGAGATGATGGCAAGGACCTTGAGGTGGTCCTCCATCTGCCTGGTTCCACCACTGCCCTGGGCTCTCTCTGGTGCAGAGTATGGCGTGAAGCTGGGAAGTCAGCTCTTCATCAAACACATCGTGGAGAGTGGGCTGGCAGCCAAGGGAGGCTCCTTGCAGGAGGGAGATCTCATCCTGAAGGTATGGGGGTGCAGAGCACTTACTGAGGATCTCAAGTCCCCCACCTGGGGTGGCTCATCCCTGGCTAGTGTCACCAAAAGGGACAAGCCAAGAGTGCTTTTTTCTTGTCTGGCTGCAAAGGCATTGCCCACACCCTGCCCTGGCTCCCCAGCTGTCACCAGGGACACCACATGGGCTCTTAGGGACCAGTTCCCTGCAATGCTGAGGAGTATTGTGGTGTTCATCTGGGGATGCTGGCTTCTCCAACTGCCACAGTGGGATTACATCTGCCCCACTGTCCCCACAGCTCACAGTCCCTTGCTGTGTGTGTGTATACCTGCTGGGGCAGCAGTTGGCCCAAGGAGCTCAGGTGTTCAAGGCATGTGAAATGAAAAAATTATTAAAGTATTTGGGGATAAAAAAAAAATGGAGGGAGAAATATGCTTCGTTTGTACACACTGGCCAGGCAGACCCATAGCTGTGAGAAACTAGGGCCAAAGCGGATCTAAGGGCAAATGGAAGGGATTTCATCCCAAGCAATTGGGTGGGAAAAGCTGCTGCACCTCGGGGAGATCACAGCCCCATGGCTTGCGTGGGGACTGACTTCTCAGCACCAGTCCAGTGCATGGAAGGACAGTGCTGGGCCAAGGTCAAAGTGAAACTGAGCTCCGGGCAATGTCTGAGTGGGACTCTGCAGCTCTGACCTCCCCACAGCCAAAGGTGGCAGTGAACTCTCCTCACTCAGTTGCTTCCTCTGCGCAGGGAGAGGCCCCACGGGGAGGCAGCAGGAACTAAGACACAGCCCAGGATGGGAGTTGGGGCTGGGGTGGAGGGGTTGGGAAGGGATGGGGAAGAGCAGTTGGAGCATCCCATTTGAATGGGGCCTTCCTAGGGGTGGCTTTCCCAGGAGTGAGAGCCCTGAGGCCTCCTGCTCTGCCCCCCTCAGATCAATGGGGTGGCCAGTGAGGACATGTCCCTGGCTGACACCCAGCAGCTCATTGAGCAGACGGAGGGGACCCTGACCCTGCTCATCCTCCGGGACCACCGGCAGTTCCTGATCAACATCGCTGATGTAGAAGACATAGAGAGTGACAGCTCCAGGATGGATGGTGAGGGGACACGGTGACGGGGCCAGGGGCCAAACACACAACATGTGGACTGGGTAGTCACTAATGTGTCTTCCTTCCTGTTGCTGCAGATATCTCTGACATTGACTCCGAGCTGTCCCATCCACCATCCCCACGACCTCCAGCTTCTGCTGGGATGTGTTCACCACCGTAAGCCCCCTCTGTCCCCAGAGCCCTTCTTTCCCCCTTCAACCCTCCCTGTGTTCTCTGCCTGTCTGGAGGGGCTGTTTCTCCTTCATCCTGGACCTGGTTCACCTTGGAGGTGGGACTGCCATTTAGTCCCCAGCTTACTCTGCTGTCCCTGCTGCCTGTACCCACACAGCACCTGCCTCTGTGACCTGCCTAAATCCTCCCCAACTTTGTTCCAGAGAGAGAAGGCGATCGAACAGGGGACATGGAGTTGATGTGATCATGGATGATGCCCAAGGCCCTGGTGAGTGAGCTCAGATTGGACTGGGGGAGCTAAGGGCACTGAGTGGGCTCCAGACTCCCGTGTTTGGACTCCCTGCTGTCCAAACATCTGGCAGGACTATGCCAGGGCTCCCCATGCCTCAGCATCCTGGCAGCGGCGCAGCCACCGCCGCCTCCGGGATCAGCCACTCCTTCCCTGCAGACCTGCGGAGAGCCCCGCAGAGGGATGGCAGCCCCGCTGCCCGAGCTGTCCACAGGGATGGGTACGTCTGCCAGGGGGGGTGGGGAAGGGCTGAGGGAGATGGGGAACTGCTCTGGTGCTGGGTTGGGGTCACTGGGCTGGTGATACCTTCTGCTGTCCTCGGCACGTCGCTGCCAGGCTGACGACAGCTTCCCCCCCGTGGCAGGTACAGCGCTGACTCCAGGGTCGTGCACTTTGTGAAGGGCAAGAGTGTGGGGCTGCGTCTGGCTGGTGGGAATGATGTGGGCATCTTCGTGTCGAGTGTGCAGGAGGGGAGCCCAGCAGACTGCCAGGGCATTCAGGAAGGGGACCAGATCCTGCAGGTACACAGGGCTGGGAACAGCTCTCAGTGCTATTGCACCCAGACTGACCCAATCCCTCAGACTGGGACCCAGACCCCCTGGGATTTGGAGTTCTCCTGGTGGTCAGTGTTTTGGGCTACTGCCCATGGCCCAAAACACTGTGGACTGGGCTCTGTGGACACTGCCCAAAGGGACAGTCTTATCTCTGGCACCATGCTAACACCCAAGGGGGTCAGGCACCACCTCAACTGGCCTGCAGGTGCTCCCCAGGGCTATGAAGGGTTGTGGCAGGCAGTTGGGTGACAGGGAGCAGCTTCCTCTCCCACCCTGCCCTGGGCACTGCAGTCCCTAGGACCACTGCTGGTACCTGTGCCTCTGTCCCACCAGTGGGGCTGTGTCTAAGTGCTTTTTCATGGCAGGTGAATGACACCAGTTTCCAGAATCTGACCCGTGAGGAGGCTGTGGAATATCTCATGAGCCTGCCACCAGGCGAGAACATCACACTGTGGACCCAGAGCAAACAAGACAGTGAGTGATGACCAGACTACTCCTGGGCTTGTCTCTTCATCCTTTGTCTCTTCTGAGCATCAGAGCTGCTGGACCTGCCATGGTCCTTTCTGCCCCCACAAGGTGGTCCTTCTTCTCTGCACCTCCCTTCTCCTGCTCCAGGTGATGGGCAGTGACTAGACCCCAGCCATTTGTGCCTTGGCATCTTGGAGCACAGGGCTTTCTGGCACTGTGGCTCAGCCTGGAGAGGCCACTGTGCTGGGGGCTAAGGTCCTGCTGTTTCCAGCATGGGAAGGTATCCCCAATCCCCTCTGTAGCAACAAGGGCTCCTGCAGAGGCTCCTGGCTATCCCAGCTCCTTCCCAAATTCCTCCAGCACCTTCCTCTCCAGCATCTTCCTCCTTGGCCACCCTGATAGTCCCTCTCACCCTGTGTTCCAGTTTACAGGAAGATGATCTCATCGAGTGTGGGTGACTCATTCTACATCCGGACACACTTTGACTTTGAGAAGGACACACCATCGGGGCTCAGCTTCATCCGTGGGGATGTTTTCCATGTGCTGGACACCCTGTACCGGGGCAGGCTGGGGAACTGGCTGGCTGTGCGTATGGGCAGAGACCTGCAGGAGCAGGACAAGGGCATCATCCCCAGCAGGAGCAGGTAGGGATGGAGCCAGGAATGGCCCCAAGATGAGCAGAGCCAGGAGATGGCTCCTCAGTGAGATGGGAAACATGCATGGTGGGCCCAGTAAGAGGCAGGGCAAGGTCTGGAGCAGTGTTGGGAAGTATGAGCTGGTGAAGGCCCTTGTCAGGGGTGATGGGGCAGCTTCTCATTGTCCAAGGTCCTGGAGGGAAGAGGCTACCACAGCCTCCGCTAGCCACGCCACTGAGCAGGGACATCAGCTGCTCCTGCCTCACCCAGAGCCTGGAGAGACAAAGTGAGTTTAACTCCAGAGGCTCCAGGTCCTGAGCCCTTTCCCTTCCCAGGGCTGAGCAGATTGCCAGTCTGGAGTCAGAGCTGAAAGCCACGTCTGGTGCCAACCACTCTGGGGCACGGGCTGAGTTTTGGAAGCTGCGGGGCCTGCGGGGAGCTAAGAAGATTCTACGGAAGAGCCGTGAGGACCTGTCTGCCCTGACAAAGCAGGGCCACTACCCACCCTACGAGAGGGTGGTCCTGAAGGAAGGTGGGCACAAGGGCTGTGTCCCCACCACCCAGACCCACCCAGGGGACATCAGCCCTGGGGCTGCCCTGCTGTGGGTGCTGGTGGGCTCTGCTCTCCTGGGAGGTGCAGGGTGAGTCCCAGGCCCATGGGCACCTTCAGGCATGGGGCTGGATGCCTGGGTGCTACAAACTCTACCCCAGCCCAACCTCCCTGAGCTGCTCCATCCTCTCTTCACAGCCAGTTTCAAGCGGCCAGTGGTGATCCTGGGCCCCATTGCAGACATTGCCATGCAGAAGCTGAGCACAGAGCTGCCTGAGCTGTTTGAGATAGCCCGTAAGTGCCACACATGCTGGGGGAAAGCTGCTAAGCAACCAGACCCTCAGTGTCCAGCACCTGTGGAGCCCTTTACCTGTGGCTCTGTCCTGATCCTGCCTCATTGCCCCCTCCCTGTGATGCCCCAACACCCTCCTGGACTCATGCACCCTCTCCCCACACACCATGACACCAGCCATACCTAGACACAGTCCCAGGCCCCAGACCCAGCCTGGGGCTGCCAGAAATGCCACACCTCCCCCCCAGCCCCATCTGCCATGTCTCCATACCCTGCAGCGAGTGTGCCCCGAGATGGAGCATCGTCCAAGGTCATCAAGTTGGACTCGGTGCGGCAGATTGCAGAAAAGGTGAGTGACCTCTCCCTTCACCTTGGAGCCAGGTGGGGCACGGCCTGGGGTGGGAGAGCCCGCTGCCTCTGTCCCTGTCCCCAGCGGGGCTGGTGGCTGATGGATGGCTGTGCCCTGTCCCAGGACAAGCATGCCTTGCTGGACATCACGCCCTCAGCGGTGGAGCGGCTCAACTATGTGCAGTACTACCCCGTGGTGGTGTTCTGTGAGCCTGAGAGCCGGCAGAGCATCAAGGCCATGCGCCAGTGGCTGGCACCCGACTCCAGGAAGAGCTCCCGGCGCCTCTACGCCCAGGCCAGCAAGATGAAGAAGTACTGCAGCCACCTCTTCACTGCCACTGTCAGCCTCAGTGGCATCGGCAGTGGCTGGTATGACAGGATCAAGGACATCATCAGGACACAGCAGAGCCAGCCCGTCTGGACGGCAGCAGAGCAGGTACAGGACATGGGGCCCCTGCTCAGGCTGCTGGGGCTGCAGATGGGAAGGTGACAGGGCCAAGCACCCGTCCCCTGACAGCTGGGGTCCCATGTCTCTGTCATCCCCACCCCACAGGCAGATGTGGCACTGGAGGACAGTCTGGATCTGCTCAACCCACCAAGCATGACGGCCTCAGGGTACCTGACCTGTGACAGTCACGCCAACAGTGACTACGATGACACAGATGGTGAGGTGGAGGATGCCTGTGACCAGCCTGGGCTGCCCCGCTCCTCTGAGCCAGCACAGACATCCACAAACCATGGCCTGAGCAGGCAGGTGAGTTCCTCCATACTGGTATGAGGGGCTGGTGGGGCAGAGCTGGGGTGGCACAGGGGCTAATTACTGTCCCCTGTGGCACAGCCATGTCTAGCTCTGGTTGTGCCCCATGGGGGCACAAATCCTACCCCTTCCCCAAACCCCCCCATCTCTCTCACCTTTGGCAGGTGATGGAGCAGCAGCAGGGCTGGCACTACGACAGCTACGACAGCATCAGGTACCCTGCACTCCAGGGCCAGCTGAGGTGACAGCAGCCAGCCCTGGGAAGGGCCTGCAGAGCCTGGCTGACCCTGTGGCTTCTCATCTCACAGGGAATACAAACATGATGCTGTGAGGAAGAGGTTCCTACAGGCCAGGGATGGCTCGGACCAGGATGATGGCTACCAGTGGGGCCCAGCTACAGATGTGTAGCAGCACCACTGCTGTAGCAGCCAGGCCCTGGGGCCAGCCCTGCTGCAGCCCCACCCCACTGGATCCATGTCAGTCCAGATAGTGCTATGCAGCACACCATGACCAGGCTGGGCTGGCCCTAATCCTGTGTACCCCTCACCACCACCAAGTGCCTCCTCTCCATTTTCCACCAGGAATAAAAGGGATGCTTTTATCAGGACAGGCTGTTTCCATATATGCTGGGTGGCAATGCACAGGGGTGGCCTTGATGAGACCTCAGCACCTCCATGGCCAGATGCCCCAGGAGGCATCTGTGTAGGAATTAGGCTTGGGTTAGGCCACTGCTGGCCCTACAGTGGGTTCAAGGTGCAGTCCTCTGCTGCAGCCCAATCAGGGCTCCTGAAACACAGCCTCCCATGTTCCCCAAGGCTTTTATTTTTACATCAACCCAGCACACAGGCAAAGTCAGGTGCATTGCCTCAGCTGTAGGGGTGCAGAGACTCACTCATGAAGACAGAGCACCAGGGACAGGACCTTGGGGTTCATGACCCCAAGCTCCCCAGTGCTGTGTCCCCTTTTGCCACGTTGAGGGACATCCCCAAGGGCTGTGACCCAGTCCCTGGGGAGGCTGGGGCCAGGCTGTGCGTGTAGAGTGGGTAAAGGCAGCACCAGGGAGAAAAGCACAGAGGTAGTTTCCCAGCATGGTGCAACAGCTCTAATGTTCACTTGCACCCCTAACAGGTCTTTGGCAAAGCCAGGGAGGAGCAGCAGGTGCTGCTGCCCTTGAGGCCAAGTCTGGGAGCTGCTGGGTCTCCCTCAGGGGTGCCACTGTGCACCCCACATTGGTGTGCAAGGTCCAAGCTGCTCTGGGGCTGTGTGAGGGCAAGCCCTGAAGCTGTGGTTCCAGCACAATCCCCATGTGGGGAAAGGCACCATTGGTGAGTATAAAAGCACTGTCTGTGGTTACTGGATGGGGTGACTTTTCACATGGGTCCCTTCTCTTCCTGCCAGCAGCAGGCCAAGGTGAGGGACCCTGTGAAGCAGTGGGACAGGCACTGTGAGGCAGGGAGGGGTGGATAGAGGGAGAGGAGGTACCCATACACTGGAACCATAAGCCCTGACAACTGCTCCAGCTGGCTATCAGGCCCCCAGAGTTTCCCACTGTGTCCTGAGTGCAACAGAAGATGTGCAGGATTAGGCCCTGCTGGGGGCCAGAGGAGTCCAATGAGGGCACTGGGAGGCACTGTCAGGGCAAAGCCCTGTGCTCCTACCTGGCCCTAGGCACATGCAGCCACAGCTGGGCACAGCTGGTGGCTCAGAGGAAGAGGGGCTGCTCCTGCCCGGTCAGCAAGCGGAAGGTGGAGGCAGGCATGGTCTTGATGTGGACCTAGGGCAGAGATGCAGAGATCAGCTGGGAGCTGGAGGGAGCTGAGCCCAGCCTGCTCCACATGCAGTGTGGGGTCCCTGGGGTCACCCAGCTCAGGCCTGGCTCACCTCACTGACTGCCTGTGTCAGGATCTGGATGATCTTCTCATGAGGTGTTGCCACCACACTCTGCCCGTTGATCTCGATGATGCGGTGTCCCACACGGATGCCACCTCTCTCTGCGATGCCCCCACGCATCAGGCTGCAGATCTGGGGGAGCAGGGAGTGCTGGTAAGATCAGAGCTATGCCCACAGCTCAGGGCCAGAAGAAAATCACCCTCCCAAGCCCTCCCCTCTATGCGGGCTCCTAGCAAGAGCTCTGAAATTGTCTCCTCCAGCCCACGGACATGCAGGGAGGGCAGGGATGTCCCTTGCATTGCTGCCACCAGAGCCATGTGCTGAGCTGTGGGGCAAGGGCAGCCTGCAGGGTTTTGTTCTCCTGGATGATGGAGAAAGAACTCAGCTCTCCCAGTCCTCCTCTAGTGCTTCCATCCAGCCTGGGCTGGAGAGGTGGAGCTTCTCCCAGGGGCAGCAGGTCCTGTGTACCTGGGGGCGGTAACTGTGTCTCCAATACTTTTGGGAGCACTGGTGGGTGCAGGATGCAGCTATGCCATCCCCTCCATGGCCCACCCACCCCATCAACTCCTGCTGGTCCTGGAAATACTCCAGTATAATACTCCTTTCCAGTGCAGCCACTGCAGAGCCTAGAATGAGGAGTGGCTGGAGCACTGGGGACAGCAACACACGTCACTAAGGTCACACAAAGAAAACCAAGAGGAAATCACCACCCTGAAAGCAACTAAGGAGCATCAGGATGATGGATCCAATTGCCAGAGCTGCAGAAAAGCTGCAAAGAGCCTTTTGCTGTGGCACAGCAGAGCCCTGTGAAACCTCAACCCTGGCAGGCCCAAGAAGCCCTAGAGCTGTGCAGACACAGCCCAAATGTGTGTGTCTGCCAGATGGGTGGCTCAAGCCCTCGACTGACCCCAGCCCAGATCTGTTTCTGTCCCCATGGGCACTCACCACGCCGTTCTCAACACAGAAACCCAACTGGTACTTGGAGTCAGGGCGCCGGATGACAGCCGTGGTGACAGGGGGACAGTGCACAATGTTCAGCGTCACCTCTGTCTGGTGCTTCAGCTCCTGGAAGATGGGATGAGGCTTTGTCAGACTCTGGAGAGCTATTTGCCATGGCTGAGAGGGGTGACACAGCCATGTTTTTCATGGGAGGGCTGAGGATTAGGCAACCTGTTTTCAGTGGGAAAACTAAGGCACACACAGGGATACTGCCATGCTCAAATTCAGGGAGAAGAACTTATAAATCCAGTTCAAGATGTCCCACTCCACCCCTGAGGCCACACTGTCCTTGTTTTCAGCTCCTTCCTGCCTGGGAGGTAGAAGATGCAAGAGGTTCCCTCCAGGATAGGTGCCTGCCCACATCCCATTGCAGCAAGTTTAGTCCCCAGCTTTGTCACAACCCTTCCTCCCATGCACTCGGAGCAGGGACTGCTGCAGCCCACAGGACAGTGTGGCCTTCCACACTCCTGCCCTCTGTTCCCCTACAGTCTCCTCCAACCACCCAGCCATCCCCAAGTTAGGAGCACCAGGGGGCACCCCGGTGTGACAGAGACTAGCAGCCCCACTTGGGAAGATCCCTGTCTCTGCTAGCAGTGGCCCCCCTGCCAGGGCAGAGGCAGGAGCCTGTCACAGTCCTGGCTCACCCGGATGATGCTCTGGCAGGTGGGCAGGGGCAGCCCCACAAGGCTCGTCCTGTTGACAGACATGAGGCAGTCACCAATGCTCAGCTCGCCCGACCTCTCAGCAGGACCCCCGTGCATCAGGTTGGCAATGACCACGGTGGGCAGGATGGAACCCCAGCCTGACTCCACGATGGCAATGCCCAGGATCTCCCCCTTCTGCTTCCGGATGCAGACCTGGGGTGGGGCACAGATAGGTTACGGTCATCAGAGTCACGAGGCATGTGTCCCAGCCCCAGCACAGAGGTCCTGAGCTCGCAGCCAGCTGGGATGGGACCCACTTTCATAGGAAGCACCTCAGCTGCTCAGGGAGCCATGGAGAGGACAACACAGAGGTGCCAGTGGGTACCTCACACTGTCCTCACCCCTCCAAATCAGTCCTTACATCCTTGCAGTTCTCCTGCTGGGAGAAGTGGCTCAGCTCTGCGTTGTACTGCTCCTGGTCCTCCAGGGCATGGCTGTACTGGCGAGGGCTCAGCTCAGTGGGATCGATGCTGTTGGCCTCCAGGAAGCGCTGGTAAGCCACACCAAACGCCTGCCCGATAGCCCGAGCAATGATCTGGGCCTGGGGAAAGAGAGGGGCTGGTTGTGCCCATGACTCAGGGCCAACAGTCCCACAGCCAAATGGGAGCCAAAAACTGCCCAGCACAGGCACCATGCTCCTGGCTCCTTCCCTGCCCCAGTGGGCCCCTTGACAGCGCCAATCCTCCCTGCTTTTCTCACTGGGCACCTCCATGGCACAGAGGGGCTCTGGCTGGGATCCTTTCCCCTCTATGTGCTCCTCAGGAGGACCCCCCAGCATGGGCAGAGCACTAGGTCACTATAGTGGGATGGGACCCAGGACCCCAGGCCTCACACCCTGCACTCTTAAGGGAAGCAGTGTTGCCTCACATCAGCTGTGTGGAAGACGTGGCAGATCATCTTGTAGAGCCGCTTTTCCTCCGCCACCTCCGACCGCCGTGGCAGTTTGCGGCGTGCCATGAGCACCACCAGAGAGCCAATGTCAGCAATGTAGGAGATGGTCTGGAGGGAGTGATCCATCATGGCCTCCTGGCAAGGGGAACACAAGCAGAGATGTTCAGTCCTCCCCAGCCCAATGGATCCTGTGGGCAGCCCACAAGGCAGTCAGGAACTACTACAACCCTGATGGGTTCAAACACCATCGAGCTGGGATGCAGCCCAAATGCCCGGCACATGCTGGGCAGGAACCATGTCTATGCTAAAAGCTGTACAAACAGCTCCTTTGATCAAGGACCCATCTATGTCTCTGGGTGCTGCCAGGGGACAAGTTACTCTGTCTTACTACAAAAGCTGAAACTGATCCTGAGGCAAAGAGCTACAGAAATGTCAAGCCTATGTTCCCTGGAGCTTCATTTGAGAACCCAGCAGCTCCTGCCAGGTGCATTTTGCATGAGAAGTCTCATGGAGCCACATACAGAGCTGAGGGACATGAAACACCCACGTGGGAAGGTCAGAGAGTGACTTATCTCCTCTCAGACACACTTCCTCACCCATAGGCACAACCCAACTGGTGTGGTTGCAAAGTAGAGATCCCAAGGGCACACAGGGTGGTTTCAGCCAGCCCAAAGCCATGCAGGTGCTCCTGTTTCCCACTCACCTGCGTGTCAGCTGTGAGCACCTTTATCCTTTGTGTGGAGACAAACAGATCCACCTCTGTCATGGGCTGGGACTCTCCTTCTGGTGCCTGTGAAATGAAGTACCCAGGAGATGTCAGTGCTGCTGCCAAGACTCCTCTGGGTCCCTGCCCCACAGCCAGGAGGTCCCCTTGGGCAGGTCCTGAGTCCCCCACCCAAGAGGGGCCGGACTGGGAGCAATCATGCTCTCCTGCACCTTGATCCTGTCCACCGCCTCCTGGGCCTGAGCCATGCGAACACTGGTTGGGGGGTTCCTCTCTGACACCAGCTGTGTGGAGCCCAGGTACTTGGCCCCAAATATCACACCATCCAGCAGATCCTCTGGGTCACAAGGGCCTGGAACTGAGGCATCAGGAGGGACTAAGCAGGGGCTGGCCCCCCACCTCTGAAAACAGGGGGTACCAACTCCTGTTGCCCATTAGCTGCTTTCCTACACATGACAAAGCAGCTCAATGACTGGGAGATGGGCTCCTGGCATCCCCAGGGAATCAACTCTGCCCCCAGAGCTGCTTCTCCCTTCTGTTGGGCACACCCTGACATCCCTCTTTCTCCCTTCCCAAGCCTCAGCATTCCCTCTCCCCATCCCCCAACCCATTAGCTCAGTGAAAAGCAAGCAGGGACTGAACAAGCCACTTGGAATCTACAGCCATGTTCCCATCCTGTGTGGGTGCACAGCTGGACACTCCCTCCACAGCTGGGACCCCTGGCCATCCTGCACTGGGGGTCAGAGCAGGAGGGTGTGGGTCAGGACTCCTGGATGCTTTTGCTGCTCGAGTTTAGAAACTACTCACCTTCTTTGAAGGCCACATAGGATGGGGGCTCCCTGTTCTGCAAAGAAACCAGAGAGCAGGTGAGGCTATGGTTGGGATGCCAGGCATTCAGCCTGCCTGCCCTGCCTGCCTGCAGCACCAGGACAAGGGGGCACAGCCTCCTGGGGATGAGTGGCACTGCATAATGGGGTTGGGAAGGCACAGTGTCCTGAGGCTGGGGGGCTGTGAAGACACACCAGCCTCTTCCCCAGGCATGCATAGATCAGCCAGCCATGCAAGTATCACCCATGTTCGGGTCAGCAGCAGCCAAAGCCAGAACAGAGGGTCTTGTCTGGGCACCCCAGCAGCACAAGGCCCTGTACAATCTGACGGAAGGATAAACGTCTCCTCTCTGCCCCCACCCAAAACCCCACGAGGGAGCAGAGCCAAGGGGCACGTCCTGGCTCTCTGCTGCAGCACCACAGCCCATGCAGGATGCACTCACGGTCACGGTGCCTTGCGGTGGCTGCTCTGCCTCCGGGGAACTATCCCGATTGCCCTCGCAGGCAGAGTCGGCTTTGCAGAGCCCCTCTCCATAATACCACCCACTGGAAGGCCCTTCCCCTGCGCCCTCCGGCCTCTCCAGCCTTTCAGGCTTCTCCACAGTGACCGCTTTCTCCTCATCCTGCAGCACCTCCAGGGTGGTCTCGGCCAGGACATCAGAGCGAGCCAAGTGCGTCTGGGCGCCGGCCTCGGGCAATCCCCCCTCGTAGCACAGTAGGCTCAGCAAGTCCTCACGGTCAGCCTCGGCAAAGAGCAGCCCGTGGCAGGGCCTGGAGCAGGATGAGCGCTGGGAGCAGCAGGGCTGTGTCTGCAGGCCCCGGCCCATGGCCACGTGTAGCGGGCAGGGCTGGCACTTGCCCCGGCACTCGCCGTGGCTCAACCGGGCTCGCCTGCCCGTGCCGGCGCTGGGGGAGGGCAGCGGGTCCCGCTCCGAGGGGGGCGAGTGGTCGCAGAGGTTGGGGTCGAGGGTCTCCAGCTGGGCCAGCAGGCCCTGGATCTCTGAGGGTTCGTCCTCTGCATCCTCAGCCCTGCCAGGGCAGACGCCGACCCCGGGGGCCTCATCCAGCTCCATGCCTGTCGGGTCTCCTCTGCTGGAGACTCGGGGGGGTCCCTCGTCCCGAGGGGTGCTCTCGGTCACGGGTTTCCAGCCGCCGGAGCCCTGCGGCCCTGCGGTCACCGCCTCCTCTTCCATCTCTCTTCTCGAGTCCTGGCAAAGCTCCGTTCGTCTGTCCCCAGCTCCATCGAGGTCCGAAATTGGCCCCGAGCTGGGTCCCCGGCTCCTCCGCTGCCCTTCAGGGACGGGCAGGTCCTGCCCGGGGCTGCAGCCAGGGAGCAGGGTGAGGAGGGGGCGGCCCTCCAGCTGCCCGCCGCCCGGCTGCACCGTGAGCCCTTCCTCTGTCTCCATGGCCGGCGGCTCCGGGGCCTCATCGCTGCAGGGATCCGGGGCGGAGGGCGCAGCCGCCTGGAAATCCATGCTGCTGTCCATGGCGGGGGGCCGGGGGGCTGCGGAGGCGGCCCCGGGGGGAGCACAGCGAGGCTGCCGGCGCCGTCTCTCCCCGCTGCTGGCCGGGCCGGACAGGACCGGGCCGTGCGGGCTCGGTCACGGCCGCCGGCCCGGGGACGATACGGAACGGACCCGGTGCCGCTTCCGGGCGGTGCCACCGCCCATGCGCGGTCCGATCCCTTCCCGGCTCGCAGGGGGCTCAGCATGGCCGCTCGGGTGTTTCTGCGGGCGCTGGGAGCGGCCATGCCCGTCCCGACCCGCGGCTACGCCAAGAAGCCGGGTGAGCCTCGGCCCCGACCCCCGTCGGTGCCCCGAGGCCGGTCCCTCGGCTCTCACCCGCGCCCTCGTCCCTGTGTCCCTGTCCCACTGTCTCCGGCCTTGTCCCCGTGCTCTCCTTGGTGACAGCTTTGTCCCTTTCTCCTGGGACCTCGCCCCCTAGGCTACCCTCTGTCCCTCGTCCTCTTCCCCATCCCCAGGGCTGCCGCACTGCGCCGTGCCCGCGTTCCCGTCCCCTGTCTGGACTGAACCCCTGTCCTGACCCCTGCCTGCCACTGTCTCCCCCTGTCACATCCCCCGATTTTACCTTACGCTGTTTCCTCAGCCATGAAGTCCAAGGGCAAGGGCGTGTCGAAGGAGGAGCTGAAGGGGCCAGAGGTGTGCACAGACCCTGTCATGCTTGCCACCCATGCCATGGGGGTCAACTACTTCAAGGATGGCCCAGAGGTGGTCTTAAAGGAGGACTCAGAGTACCCGGACTGGTAGGTGGTGCCCAGCTCTCCTTGCTATGGACAAAAGGTGGGGTGCCCATCCCTACACAGGTACTGTTCTGGAGAACAGACTGCTGTAGGAGAGAAAGGGAATTGTTCTGGGAGGAGTAAAAGTGCCACTCTGCAGCCCAGAGACCTTCCCTGAGGGCCAGGGGAGGAGGGCAGGCTGCACCGTGGATGTGGCAGTTGAGGGATCTGCACATCTTGGTCACACAATTCCATTTCTCTGCCCTGTGTTTGTCCCTTTGTTCTCCCTGCTGCAGTCTCACATCCTTTGCCTTTGTCTCCAGGCTCTTTAACATCCACCTTGGGCCCCCTAAGAAGCTGGAGGAACTGGACCCTGACTCCATTGAGTACTGGAGACGCCTGCGGAAGTACAACACCTGGCACCGCAACAGGCTGAAGAAGGGCAGGAAGCTGTAGGTGCTGCAGAACTTGGGGTGTTGGGGCCACCCTGAGTGCCAGTGCGGGTGACACTGGGACAAGCTCTGGGCTTCCAGTCTCTTCTTCTATAAGTATATAAAGCTATAAACAAGTAATAAATCTCTGGTGAGGCTGATAGCTGTTATGGCTCTGGCAAGTCCAGGTTCTTGGCAGGCTTGGTGGGGGTCTCCCCTCCTGTTGGGGGCTGGTGAGACACTGGGGCAGCACAGGCCACAAATTCTTGATGTATATGGTAAAAGAGAAGCTCAGATTTTTCCTAGTGGAGGGAGCCTGCACCACAAATGGTTTCTGTTCCCTGGTCTACACTGCAGTGGCTGAGGCTTGAGGACCCACAGGGGAGTGTGGTGGGTTTGGAGTGGGGGATGACTCCACTGTGTTCCATGGGGGTCTGTGGGGAACCAAGCAGCCTGAGCCTGGGGGTGGGAGGATGGGGCCAGGCTCTGGTGGTGCCATCGGGGCAGTGGGTGAGGTGAGGGGGTGCATGTGGCCCCTTGCAGTACCACCCCTATGCTTTTAGTTCCTCCTCCAGTAGCAGGGGAATGGCAGCTGCTGGGATGCCAGGATCCCAGCTTTCCTGGGCTGCATGGTGAATTATAGAATTGGTTGGAAAAGACTTTTCAGACACTGAGTCCAACTGTTAATCCAGTACTGCCAAGGGCACTACCAAGTCATGTCCCCTAACACCACATTTTTCATGGCTTTGAAATCCCTCCAGGGATGGGAACTCCACCACTGCCATGGGCAACCTGGGCCAGGGCCTGACAACCCGTTGTACATGGAGAAATTGTTCCCAAACTCCAATCTAAACCTGCACACACCCAGGAGCTGATGGGGCTCAGGCTGGGCTGTACCCACCGTGCCTGTCCTGCAGCTTGCCACCCCCTAATGAGTCCACACCCCCCCCCCCCCAAACCAGCCGCAAGTGAGCAGAGGGTCACCCAAGTCCCTGCCCTCCATCTTGGAGCCTCCCTGATCTGGTGAGTATTGCACCCGGGGGTGTCAGTGGAGTGGGACCCAGGGGGAGGAGGAGAGAACCCATCCCTGGGTGCAGCCCCTGCCCAGAGTGATTCCTGCCATGCTTCTCTCACTGACAAAGCCTTTCCTGGGGACAAGGGGAGCTGAGGCAGGTCCCAGCCCCAAGACACCCCCCTTTCTACTCCCCTAAAACCTGCAGGTCTCCTGATGGTGGCCTGGCAAGGTTCATCCTGGCTCCAGAGCCACTGCCCGGGGTGATGTTGAGGGAGCTGCTGCCTGTTCCCTGGGGTCTCTGCCAGGAGAGGCATCCCTGTGCTCAGCCATCTGAGATGGGCCCTGTTCTTCGTGTCCCCTAAAGGGACAGGGAAGGTGACAGGGGATATCCCCTATTTCCAATGTCCCACCCACATCCCTGTCCTGGGGCCAGACTAACATGGCCACGGCTCCTCATCCAAGGTGATCAGGGGGTCAGTGGGTCCTCCTGTGCCACTGTCACATTCTTGTCCTCCAGGCGTGGAGGGGGAATGTGTCATTCCTGGCCAGATCCCAGCAGGAACCTCCTCAGAGAGGAGGGATGGTACCAGTGCCACATGCCAGGACACTGTCAGGATGCCCTGTGTCCCTGGGCACTGCCAGCCCCACATCCCAGCTGAGTGCCAGCCACGCATGCCAGGACAGCCCTGGACCCCACAGCTCAGGTGGCACAAGGTGTTGCAGTGGGGCAGGGTTGGGCTTCTTCAGGCCGAGGAGAAACAGAGAGAAATAAGCAGATTAGGGGGCAAATCCCACGGGAGAGGATTAGAAGGGGTGGGCGGGGGGAGAGCCTGAGGGCTTCTGCTCTGCCGTGAGGGGCTGGGAGAAACACCTTGTTCCCTAAGCACGTCCCAGTAGCATCCAGTCCTCCCAGTACAACCCCAGATATGGGGCTGTGCTGGCCCCATTTGGGCAGCAAATGATTAGAATTGTGATTTAGCGGGGAAAAAATGCCTTTTTCCTTGGGTTTCTCACAAGCATGTCCCCATTTGCAGATTCTTGCAAATGAGGCAGGGCATGGTCCACTGGGTCCCAACCAGGACCAGGGCAGAAAAGACCCACTAAAGAAGGACAAGACACGTGGCTCTGCAGTCCTGTGTTTAAATTGCTTTTTTGGGGGGCCAGAAATGTTGCCTGTTTCTGCGTGAAGTGCCGTGAGGCACTGTGGCACCCAGGGCTTGGAAGGGCTAACAGACCCCTGCCGTGAGGGAACCCCAACATCCTCGGCCACCACTCTGGTGCCCATGCAAATTAGCTCATTTAAATAACTCATATAACCTCCCCAAACCCAGGCAGCAGGGGAGATCCTCCTCCTACAGCCTCTCCGTGCCCTTGCTTTCAGGCGGCAGTTGCAAGATCAGAGGGGAGGGAGGGAGCATCCTCGTCCCAATTAGGCTCCGACCAAAGGGACCGGGGGGTGCTGAGCCCCCCGCTCTCCACGCCAGTCGGCCTTTGTTGGTGCTCGGGAGGCCGAGGGGTGCCCCGGGCTGGCGCCAGCCTTGGCCATTATGTCATGTGAAAAGCACAGCCCCCATTGAGCGTGTCCCGTCCGCTGGATCAAACCCCATTACTTCCGCAGCCTTTGCTTCATTATTTCCCCGCCCGAGAAGGCCTCAGCCGGGGCCGCCTCACCTCAGCCCCGGCCCATTAGCCAGGCTGGGGAGCCGGGGGAGCATCGATTATGGGTTTAATGGGTTGTTAAAGGTTTAATTGTCACTAACGAAGCAGACGAGCAGCAGCAGCAGCCGGGGGACGAGGGACAAGGAGAAGGGTCTTGCTGGGGTCAGTGCCTGGTGGCAGCCTGGCCAGTCCTGCCTCACCCCAGGGCTGGGAGGACATCAGTGTCCAGCCCTGGAGCTGCTGGATTGGGGTGAGACCCCCCCCAAGTGGGGGCAACATCTGGATGTGCCGGTGCTGAGTGGGGTCTGGCCCCTGCAGGCACATGGTGGGCAGAGCCCCAGTTTGTGACTATTGTTGGGTCCAAAGGGGGAAAACTTTCTGGGGAAACATCTCCTTTTGGTGGGGGGAGAGTCAGTGCTCTCCTCACTTCCTCAATGACACAGGGCAACCCAGGGGCTGGGTCACCCCAGGGACCCAGAGCACTCCAGGACACTCCAGGGTACCTGCTGACCCAGGGATGAACCCTCTCCCCATCTTGGCTGTGCTTCAGCACCTCAAAGCTACCACAGGCTCCACCACCTCAGCTGGGGCTGTGCTGACTCTCTCTGCCACCATCAAGGTGCTGCTGGCTGCACCCTGAGTCTTGGTAGGCGGGAAGGATGGAGTCCCCTGGGGCTGCAGGGCCATGCTGGGGAACCCAGGGCCGTGACCTTTTGTGACCTTTGTGCTCCCACCTGGCAGGACCTGGCAGCAATGGCTGCAGTGGCCTTGGCATCCCCCCTCTGCTCCTGGGCTCCCCGCCAGCCCCCTCCTCTGCTCAATCCCACCTGGGGGCCACGGGGGTCCCACTGCCGCCCACCCTCCCACTGGCAGCTTTGTGCTGACAACATGTGGCCAGGCGAGCACTGCTGGGGAGCAATTAGGGCAGGGGGGGGTGTCAGGCACAGCCCCTGAGGAGTGGCTGAGCAGATGCCCCTCGCTGAGCCACCCAGGCCAAGGACAAGGTGTGGCACAAAGCCATTCCCAGCCTGCATCCGGGGACACACGGGTCACCCCTGCCTGGATCCAGCGCCGCCCGCACGCAACAGCCCCAGGGAGCCGGGCAAGAGGACAACGCTCCTGCACTGCCCCAGAAAAATCCTTCCCAGGAGAGGCTCTGTGGCCCCAGCATGCAACCAAGCTGCTCCACTGAGCAGCAGCATAGCGGGCAGGGCCCGATTCCAGCAGGCAGCAGCCATTCAGCTCATCTCTTTACTCACAGTACAGGTGGCTTCTCCGCACTGACACATCTGCCGGCACAACCGGCGACGCGCCCCGATGCAGCTCAAAATCCCCCAGAGCGCTCCCTACAAAACTAGAGCTTTCCTGTTTAGTTTTGTGTAAATCTGCAACATTAAAAAAAAAAAAAACAAAACCCAACAAAAATCCATAGGAAGGGGTATGGGGAAAGGAGATGTCTGGCCAGGGGTGGTGGGTGGCCCCATGGCACAGACAGATGCCTGAGCCTTGGATGATGCCTCAGTAGGGCAGAGGGGCTGTGGGTGGCTGCCAGGGTGCCCCCCGGCAATGGGGTCCCACCAGCACCCTGGCTCACTCCCCTGCGGCCTGACAGGGGGAAGATGCATCCCGGCATCCCTGACCCACGCTGGCTTTGGTCCTACTGAGCATCCCACCATCACCCCCTCACCTGCCCCGGGGCCAATGCTGGGGCAAGAGTCAGGGGCCGGCAGGGCCAGAGGGGGATGTTCATCAAATGGGCTGCCAGGTCTTGTCAATGGTCTGAATGTGCTCCTTGGCCTTCATGCGGAGGGAGGCGATGCTGGAGCTCCTCTGGTCCACCTCCTCCAGTGGGTACTTGTCCACAAAGGTGGTGCCACACTGGTAGGGTGCAGGGGCCATGGGCTGCATGCCCTGCCCCATCGGTGGAGGGGTGTTGAGGAAGGAGTGCCCACCATAGGGGGGCTGCAGGGCCTGGGGGGCTCCCATGAAGCCAGGGATGCTGTGGACCGTGGTGGCACCGGAGATGGGGGATGTCAGCCACGGGTCAAGTGGGAGGGAGTTGCTCATGGGGCCCACGTTGGGTGTCATGGGGGGCCGGTTGAAGGAGAGCACGGGGGTGTCGTGGAGTTTCATGGAGCTGGCTTCCATCTTCTCCTGCCGCCTCCACTTGGCTCGTCGGTTCTGGAACCAGACCTGTGAGGGGAGAGCCAGGGTGAGCCCCACTGTGCCCAGCCTGTCCCCCTCAGCATGGCCCACATGCTGTGCCCTATGCAGGGTCCCCATTGTGCTGTGCCCTGCACAGGATGCCCCATCACAACACAGGGTGCTTCAGGGGGAATATGCCAGAGTGTCCCATCCTGTGTGGGATGCCCTGTGTCTCATGTCCCATGAGGGGTGCCTTTCAGGGCTCCAACAGCCCCTGACACATTGTACACCTTTGTCAAATCTCTCCTGCAAACCTCAGACCTTGAGGGCATCTCTGAGGGCATGGAAAGTGTCATTACCCAGCCTCAGTGCACTTGCATACACCTGATACTTGATGATGAGACACACCCTGGCCCTGCCAGCACCCATACAGCTCTCAGTATTATGTTATCTGGTCTTCAAAAGCCCCTGGACAAAGCCTTTAAAAGCCAAATTGCTGTGGTTGCACCAAAAGCCAGCAGAAGCAAGAGGGACTTGCAGTCCAAGGCCAGTGGTGACATCTCATTGGTCCCTGTGTCCCCAAAGCCCCCAGCAGCAGGGGATGCAAAGGAGGAGTAAAGATGAACTGCTGGGCTGAGAAGAGGATGTCCTCCTTTAGGATGGTCACAGTCACTGGTGGACACTCAGCTATACTGGTGCAACTGAGAAGGGCAACTGAGCTGGGGAAGGGTCTGGAGCAGAAGTCTGCCCAGGAGCAGCTGAGGGCCCTGGGGGTGTTGATCCTGGAGCAGAGGAGGCTGAGGGGAGACCTTCTGGCTCTCTGCAACCCCCTGAGAGGAGGTTGGAGCCAGGGGGGTTCGGGCTCTGCTCCCAAGAAACACAGGAAGGGACGAGAGGAAATGGCACCAGGGGAGGTTTAGGTTGGAGCTGGGGAAAAATTTCTCCCTGGAAAGGGTTGTCAGGGCCTGGCCCAGACTGCACAGGGCAGGGGTGGAGTCCCCATCCCTGGAGGGGTATCAAAGCCACTGAGGGTCATGGGTTAGTGATGGCCTTGGCAGTGCTGGGGTAATGGTTGAACTTGACTTGGTCTTCTCCAACCAAAACCATTCTATGATTCTATGAAAATGTAACGGTCAGCATCAGTACATGAAGATTCCATTGAGATTAACCCTTCCAGCCCTGCCACGTCCCTGGAACTGCCCTGCTCTAGCACGCATAAAACCCCCAAATCCATGAGGATCTTGTGCTTTCCTGGCCCTGAAGCATTGGAAGTGATCACGAGTGGCTGAAGTTTGGCTGCTTTCCCATGGGATCAGCTGAAGGGATGGGAACAGCAATCAGCAGCAGGGAAAAAGAAGTATCTCTAAAAAACATCTCCCTGCCCGAACAGAGCATGTGGACTGGAACCTCAGGGGGAGCAAGGCTCAGCCATTAAATCCCCTCCCTGTTTTTCACAGGAGCAGCTGCTTCAGCGGAGATGCTGTTCTGGCCTTGGGCTGTGTGGAAACCGAGGCACAGTGCAAGGCGGTGGCAGTGGAGCTGGGAGCAGATGAAAAGCTCTCCAATATTTGCTCTCCGGCCCCAGGGTGTTCCCTCTGCCACCACCTAGGGGAAAAGTCCAGGGTGCTGGTGCCACTGGGCATACTCCCTACCTGCACGCGGACCTCTGGCAGGTTGACCTTCATGGCCAGCTCCTCACGGCTGTAGACATCAGGGTAGTGGGACTTCTCGAAGGCTCGCTCCAGCTCGTGCAGCTGGTAGGTGGTGAAGGTGGTGCGGTTCCTCCGGTGCTTCTTCTTGGGCTGCTCCTCCTCGGGGGTGGCCGCCGGGGTGTCCTCGCTGTCCCCCGGCTTCCGCAGGTCCCCCAGGTCCCCCTCGCACTTATTCAGGAACATGTTGGCACCTGCGTGGCGACCATGGGGATCAGCTGTGGGGGAGAACACCAGATCCCCCTGTGACCCCCGGCCAGGGATGGATGGACAATGGATGGGAGGACAGGGTGGCCCCAGAAACAGGTTATGCAAAGGTGTAATCCTCTCGCCTGCATTATCCCAGGGCCGTGGCCGGGGGCTGACGGGGCTCGCACCAAGGGATCAGACCAGGAGAGCTCCCTCCATCCAGCTCACTTCCACCTCCAGCCCAGCTCCAGCTTCAGCGTCTCTTCCCCAGTGTCTACAAGTCCTGAGCTGCTGGAGGACCCAATGTTGGTCCCCAGGTGTGACCTGGTGCCACCCCCTGGGTAATAATCTTTTCTCTGCACACTCAGAGGTGCTTTCAACCCTTGCGACATTTCATCTTTAAGCTTTTTATCTGGCACCTGAAATCTTCCTGCATTGTTTGTTGGGGATTAAGGGCCCCTTTCTACAGCAAGGATGTGGGAAAACATGGAATGGGGGCAAAAAGCACAATCCTGGGTCACTTCTGCAGCAGGAAAGGTGCCACCTGGTGCCACCAGCAAAAATCCAGCCAATGCAGGCTGGGATTGGATGCAGGGTGGGAAAAGGATTATTGGTTACCTTTGGGAGGGAATAACCAGGGGTTCCAAGGGGGCAGGAGGTAGGTCATGCACAGGTTCTGTATAGAGGGGGCTGCACACAGTGGGGCAGCACTGATGTGTGCAGCATGTGTCTGTGTGGGCACAAGGATGTGCATGGCAGGGCCGTGGTGTGGCACGGGGGGACATGGCAGAGCAGGCACACACTGGGCTGGGGACAGGGACATGAAGTGTGTACAGAGGAGGTGGGAGGGTGTTCATGGGGCAGTTTGTGCTGTGTCCCACGTGTGCAGTGTGTGCAGTGCTATATTTGCAGCGTGCAGTGTGTGTGCAACATGCACAGCTCACAGGAGGTCTGCAAGGAGTGCAGGGTGTGTGGGCACAGCACGAGCCTGTGCACAGCAGCTGGGGGGATGCAGTGCCAGCACTGTGTGTGCAGTGTCTGCACAGTGCATGCAGTACCCTCCCGTGGAGTGCTCCCAGTGTGTGCAGTAAACAGGCCTTGCAGTGCAGTGCAGGTGTGCAATATGTGCAGTGTCTTCATGTACAGCGTGTGCAGTGCAGGCTGTTTGCAGGGTGTGATGCACATGCAGTATGTGCAGTGCATGCACAGGTCTGTGTGCAGTGTGTGCTGTGCCTGTGCAGTGTGTGTGGTGCTGGGTGCTGCTGGTCTCCCTGGGTGCCTGTGCCCTGTCCTGGCGTGCTCTGTCCCCCTGGGGGCTTGGGCTCTGCTGCCAGGGATGGGGTTGCAGCCTTAGGATGTGTGGGGAGGGGGTTATAGGGAGGAGGGGCTGGGTACTGCCCCAAGGGTGGGGGGTGCTGGGAGGAGCAGGGGCCCCGTTGTCACTGTGTGAGTTTCGTGGCACCTCCTGGAGTTATGGGGAGGGGATGGGGTCCCCCCTGTCCTCCCACTCTCACTCACCCGCTTCTCATTTGCGCAGTTCCGCACCTACAAGAAGAAGGGAGAGGGAGGTGAACACCTGGAGCACACAGAGCCCCCACCTGGGGCACAGACCCCTGGGGGACCCAGCACCCCAACAGAGCCCCTTTGCTGCCCTGCCTTGGCCAGGCCCTGTGGAGCAATGGGGGACCTGGGGAGGGTGGGGTGCTGGGGGGATGGAAGTGGGTGCGGTGGGCACTGGGGCGGCTGGGGATGAGATGAGGCAAACAGGAGGAGAGAGAAGGTGGGGCAGGGAGGGGAACAGGGATAAGGTGCAGTGATGGAGGTCAGGGCCAGGGCTGGGGCAGCCCCAGTCGCCCACTACCCCTCCTGTGATCCCATCAGGCAGCAAAGGAGGGTAAAACCCCCTGGGGAGGAAACCAGAGTGTGGGGCAGGAACAGCAAAATAACCAGGAACCACCCAGCAGCAGGAGGGTGTGTGAGGAACAGGCCCCCACCCTGCTCCACCTTGGCCTGGCCAGGGTCATGACTGTCCCAGGGGGAACATGTATGGGGGGGACCCCAGCGGGGTTGGGCTGGGGACATCAGCACCAGCCACCCGGTAGTCCCTCCAGGTAGTACCCGGTAGTCCTCCAGGGAGGACCCTGGGGAGCCCTAAGCCTGTGCTTCTGCATTTTGGGAATCCTGCCCAGGCCCAAACAGCACTGAGGGGGCAGGGGGGCACCCCTTGCCCTAAAACTGGGCAGCACTAAGGGGGTGCAGGGGGGGACCCACTTCCCTGCTCCTCTCCGGCATCCTCCGGTGGCCGCTGTCATCCCAGCAGCAATTTTTGGGTTTAAGCCCTTAAGCTTTAAAACTGTGCTGGACGGAAGCCTCAGGAGGGTTCCCCCAATCCTGACACACAGTTCCCCAGCCCGTGGATTGCCCGTGGGGGATGCCAGCCCCTCCCTGGGGTGGGGGGGGTGCATGTTATTGAAGACACCCAAAAAGGCAACAAAATCCATGTCCAGCTCTGTGCCGGGGGGGGGGGGGGGGGGAAGGGGGGGGTGTGGGGCTGGGAAATCACATCTCTGGTGCCAGAAAGCAACAGAGCAGGAGTGAGGACGCAGGGGGACAGCCCAGGGACAGCCCTGGCTTTTGCTGGGTCCCATTTTTTTGCCTTCCAGAGCCCACCTGGGTGCCAGGATGTGGCTCCTGGGCTGGGGCAGCCTGGGGTGGGCTGCTTGAGGTGGGCGGTGGGAGCATGGGTGACTCCAACCCTTCAGCCCCACTGTAAATGGGTGCCAGTGATCCTGACAGGCACCCAGTCCTCCAGCCCCAAGGAAGGGTGCAAGCCCCAGGTGCACCCCAGGGACACCCCTTCCCTTTTTCAGCATCTTCCCCCCAGCTCTTCCTCCCGAATCAGAATAAAACATTGTTACCTGCTGGGCCCAACTCAGCTTTTCCAGGAGTATTTAACTTTGCCAGTCCCTCCTGGGAACCAAACAAGCGGCTCAACCTCACCAATCTCGCAGCTTTGGCAGCCAAAGTTGCCTCTAGTCTTCTTATTTGTCACAGAACCGCCGTGCTAAGGCTCGGGAGAATCTTTATTTAGTGTTGCAGATGTCACCAAGGCCCCGCAGATTGGAAATGAGTCCAAAGGATTAAGACGAGGTTATTAATTGGAGGCCTTCCCCTTTAAGAATGATTGACAGTTACTTTCTGGACAAGTAATTGCTCTAAATGTCCCCCCAGCACGGGTCCGGGGGGGCGGCGGCGGACAAAGCCCCGAACTGCCTTCCCCACTCAGATTGTCTCCCCACAAAGGCGTCCTGCTGGAGTTTGCCTTGTAATCCCCTCATTACGGGTGAGGAAAAAGAATTAGAAACAGGGGGAGTGGAGAAGAAAGGCTGGGGAGATGCAGGGGGAGGGGGGAGGATTTCCTTAGGCTGCAGAGTCTCTGCCCCGGGGATGGGGTCCTGGGGTGGGCACCCCAAGCCTGGGCAGGATGGAGATGCTGCAGGAGTGGATGTCATCCCCCAGATGGGGATGGGAAGCCTGGGGGTGGCCCCAGGGATGGTGTGTGTGGCTCCACAGGCTCCCGGTGATGCTGCCTGCAGAGTCCAGGGATAGGGACAGGGTGTGGGGACAGGTGTGGCAGCCAGTGGTGGGCACGGGGAGTGGGGACAAGGGTAGGGACCAACCATTGGGTCCATCTGTGAAGAACAAGCATGGGGACTGGGCAGGGGGTCTGGTGGCCTGCTGTGAGGTCTGGGTATGGGGACCAGGTGTGAGGACTGGATGGAGGGATCATCCATGAGGATCAGGCACTCTAAACAGCCCTGGGGACCTGGTATGGATACCTTGCATGGGGAACACCCGTGGGGATCAGGGGTAGGGACCAGGCAGGGGGACACAGTGTGGGGAACAGAAGTGTGGAGCAGCCATTGGGAAGGGATTGGGTACCCCCCATCGGACCAGATGTGGGGAGAATTCCTGGACATGGGTATGGGCACAAGGACCAGGCATGGGTCCTCCTCCCTGTGGACACCAGCTGTGGGGTCCAGCCATGGAGACCATCAGGTCCATCCCTGGGGGCTGCCCGTGGGTCCTGGCTGTGGGGCTGTGGGGCAGCAGACCTGGGGGGCAGGATTGCCATCCCTCTCCTTCCCCCTTCCACTTCTGGCCTGAGAGCTCTGGCCCAGGGAACCACAGGAACATCTGGATCTGGATGCTCTGGGTGCCCAGATTCCCCCCAGTCCCACTATGGGGGGGTTGCCCTTTTCTTTCCTTGCTCACTTTTACTTTCACCCAAAAGCCACTTCCTGCAACCTGCGAGTGCTGGAGCCCCTGTCACCACCTTGGCTTCCTCCCACTCCCTTCCTTTCCTCATCACAGTTCCCCTTTTGGATGGCAAATGTCACTGTGGGGTTTTGGGACCATCTCAATTGTGCCGTGTGGCTGCTGGTCCCATGTGGGTCTGTGCCCTCCCCCCAGAGCTGCTGCTGTAGGACCCCCAAGCCAACTCTGCAGCCTGGTTTGGGTCCCTCCCTGCTGATGCTGCTCTGGGGACAGTGTGACACTCTCTCCAGGATGGAATGCCACCCCCCGGGGGACAGCATGCCATCACCCCAGGGACAGGCTGTGCTCACACCAGGGATGATGTGACACGCCCCTGGGGGCCATGCAGCTTCTGGGGAGGGGGTGACACCCCGAGGGTCATACAGCACTGCCAGCACCCCACAGCAGGGGTGTGCCAAGTCCCTTCAGGGGGGGTTCAGGGACATCCCTGGGTGCAGAGACAACATGTGGGGCTGGGGATGCAAATAGGCACCTGGACCTGTCCCTTCCACTCCTGCCCATGCTGATCGCTGCAGTGGGCACAGGAGTTGGGTGGCCTCACTGCTTGGGTGGCCCTCGGCAGCATCTCCCGGGGCTCCTCATCCCTGGGGAACACAGGGGGTGCTGGGGGAATGGAACCCCTGGTGCCGAGGTGCCAGGGCTCTGGTTAGGAGTGAGGGCTGCCTGGCTCTGGCATTGCCGGTGGTGTGCCCGTAGCCTGCTGACTGCCTTAAGGTGTTGGCTCGCCTGGGAGGGGCGGGGGGGTCAGCAGGCTTATTTGCCAAATAATTATAATTGCCTTTTAGGAGCAGATAGCAAATTGATTTGCTTCCTCGTCCAAGGCCCGTAATCGCTTCATCACTTTAAAATATTAATGCTATACTTCTTTGCTAGTTTCCCAATTACCCTAATTGAAGGCAAATTGGTTAAGAAGGTGCAATGCAGAGTATCAAGGGGTTTAGTTCACTCAAATGACAGTTTTAAACCTCCCTAATCCTATTAGTGGGCAAAGCTGCTAACGCTTAGAGACGCTGCGTCAGCTTACCGGGGCGGTGGGGCCGGAGGCGGGGGTCGGGGCGGGGGGCGGCCGGGGGCCACCAGCATCACGTGACCAGCTCGGCTGGGGATTTATCACTTTTTTAGTTCATTAAGAGGCCTTGGGCAGGCGGGGAGGCAGCAGGGGTGACCCAAAAGGGTGCTGAGAGGGAGGCAGGTGGCAGCATGGGGAGGGCAGGGGGGGGCAGGATGATTAACCAAGGAGACCTGGCAGAGGGTCCTGACCCGAATCCCAGTTGGCTCTGGGAGCCCCCATGCAGCCCCACTGGGAGCACTGGGAGCCAGGTTGCCTGTCAGGGTGGGTGGGACTGTGGTGCAGAGAGGAGATGGAAGAGCCCGCTGTGACAAGGCTCCTTGGGGACCTGGGTGCCACTGTCCCAGTGCTGGCACTTGGTGTCACACCTCAGCTCTGGGAAAGGTGAGGACGTGGGGTAGGAATGGGGCTGCACTGGGTGCCATGGCTGCTGCCACTCCATCAGGAACCTGGCTGTGGGACCAGTGGGGACACAGACAGCCCCATCCCATTCAACAGGGGTGGATTGTTGTACTCAGACAGGAGGTTTTGTGAGTTCTGAAGAAAGGTTGGATGGCAGGGATGGTGGGGATGGCAGAGATAGGAAGAACAGTGGGGATGGAATACATGGTGGGGGATGGCTGGGAAGGTGGGGATGACAGGGATGGTGGAGATGACAGGAATGGCAGGGATGGAGGGAATGGCAGTTTCAATGAGGCCGCCAAACTTGACAAGGCTCCCAAATGCCAAGCCCCTGTGCTTGGCACATGCTCCATGGGATGCTCCAGCAGTCACCTTGCCTGGTACCTGGACGATCACGTCCCTGGAGCGGGCACCCAGCACCTTGTACAGACAGAGATCTCCTTGCTGGACCTCCTGCAGCTCTGGGTACTCCAGCCAGGGGTTGCTGAGACCTGTGGCGCTTGTCACAGCAACGAGCTTGGTGGCACAGCTCCCAGCCCACCTGCGCTGGATCTGGCCACCCCCTCCCAGCCCTGCAGGCCTGGGCGTGGGCAGGCCAGGGCAGGACCATCCCTCAGTCCTTTCCGGAGCAGATGGCCCCAGCGTGGGGAGGACAGAGGCGGCTCAGCGCGTCCTTTCTTTCATGCAAACACAGCGGGACACTCCGGGCGCTCCTTCTCCAGCAGGGAGGTGCCGCTGGGGCCGGCGCTGGCAGTCCATTTTACAAGGGTTCAGCTAGCTTAGTCCTCGGGGACAGGCGACTCAGGCAGATTAGACCTCACTAAAATAGGCAGGTATTAGTGATCTCAGCAGCCCCCAGCCTTCCGGCACAACGGCGTTTAAGCCAGTGCTGCTGCTGACCGCCTAGGAGCAGGGAGCAAGTCCCTGGAGGGGCAAGAGGCAGCGGGGCATCCCCTCGGCTGCCTGTGCTGCTGGGGAAATGTGTGAAATGCTGCCACACCTCCCATCGGTGTTGCCTCCAAGGGATGCCCCAGGAGGGGACAAAGGGTCCTACTGGGCCCTGCGTGCCCCTGCAGTGCAGCGGTGCTTGGGGGCTGCTGCAGCTGGGGAGAACAGACCCGGTGGCCAAGTGTAAGGGTCCGGATGCTGGCTCGGGTGCAGGTGGGGCAGCCCTGTTGAGAGGTCATCGGATCCTCCCCCTCCTCCCAGGACAGGGCTGGTGCAGGTAAGGGGTACAGCAGGAAGACCAGACTGGTGTTGGCCAGTGTCATGTTTATTGAGCCAAACAGTGCACGAGGCCCTGGGGGTGGTTCCTGGAGGGGATGAAGCATCAGAGACCACCACCTGCCCTGTCTGGGGGCTCACACCAGGGCCACTACGAGCAGGGGCTTGGCCAACACAGTTGGAGGAGACCCAGGTGTCCTGCATCCCACCACCCACCCAGCATGCCCCAGAAAAGCAACGGGGAATGGTTTGGAGGGAGACCCCGGTAACGGCACCCACAACAACCACATCCCTCCAGCGGGGTGGGCAGTGATGCTACATCAGAGCACACTTCTCCTTCACCTCATCTACAGTGCCCAGTGCGTGGTCCCGCAGCGCTGGGAGGTCCAGCTCCAGCTTCGGCAGGAAGCCAAAGGCTCCGGCGTCACCATCCTCCTCCTCCTCGCTGTGCACCATGGCCGCCAGCTCCTGCGGCAGCTCCACAGCCCCGCCGGCCACGTGCAGCTGAGCCCCATCCTGCTCGTCCTGCGTGGAGTGGGAGATGGATCTGGGGGTATGGGCAGAGCTGGGGGGATGGGGAAGAAGCAGGAGCCTGGGGGCAGCCGGGCACTGCGGGAACACTGCAGATGCCGGGGGTGCTGTCACTGTCCCGTCCGGATTCGGACAACTGGACGGACACTCGGGCAGGCGGATTATGCAGATGGAGACAGCAGCCGTTTGCTGCCCTCTTCAGGAATTATTTCCAGTCCCAGGGGAAGCTGGGCAGTCGCCAAGTCTGGGACTGTCCTGGAGGATGGAGGGCTGGGGGAAGATCCCTGAGGTTCCACCACAAGTGGGCCAGTCCTTACCTGGGGCAGGTGGTACTTGTCTCGCAGGTGCATCCGCACCGTAGCCCGTTCTGCCTTCTTCTGAGTAAAGTTCTTGTCCCGCTCGATCCTGCAGCAGTGGGTGCTGCACTGTCAACCCCCACCTCACCAAGTTCCCCCCTACAGCCTCCCCCCTAACATCACCCTGTCCTCCTGCTGCAGTGTGGCCATGTCAGCTTTGGTCTGGAGTTGGAGAAGGAGATGCAAAGGGCCACACACAGCAGGGTTTCTATGGGGACCTGGAGGCAGGGGCCACATCCTGCCCCAGCACTCAACAGAAGTGCTCAGTGAAGGTTCTTGTTGGAGGGAGGAACTTGCTCCTCCAGCTCACCTCAGCTCCCAGAAGCTGGGCTGCCAGGTCCCCACAGCACCCAGATCCAGGGAAGTGGGACCCTAATGCAAACCCACGCCGAGTCCTGCTGCCCCTCGGCTCCCTGGGTGCTGGTCTGGCACCAGGTGCCCCCTGCTCCCAGGCACTGAAACCCAGGGGTGCCCCTTGTCACCTATGATGCACCCAGCTGCTGTCCTAGCCCTGTGCCAGCACCCACCTCTTGTGCTGTGGGGAGAGGTGCCCAAGAGCACCCACCCTGCCCCGTCCCTTCCCCAGCTGCCTCCCTGTCCCTGTCCCACCTTGGGGACAAGCCCATGGTAGGGGGGAAGCTGGTCCTAGTCCATGGGCGACCCCAGTGAGACCCCAGCTCAGGCAAAGCCTTACTTTTCCTCCAGCAGCTGCCTCTGGTACTCCTCAAACTCCTCACGGGCCATGGCATCGGGCAGCGCGGCCTCCTTGCCACCCTTGGGGGGCTCCTTGGGCGACTCCTCCGCACCCCTCCGGAAGCTCTTCAGGGCAGTTGTGAAGAAGGAAGCCATGGGTGGGCAACTGGGGCAGCCCCTGAGTGCCCGTTACCACTGGGTCCTTGCCTGGTGGCAGCACCTGCAAAGTCAGCAGGAGCGGTGGCCCAGGGGCAGTGCGGATCAGGGCCGGATTACGGCATTAGGAGGGGAGGCCACAGCCACAGGGGTGGCAGGACCTTCCCACACCACTCACTGCACCCAAGGGTGCTTGGGGGGGAACGACAGTGCAAGGGGAGAGCAGGATGCTGTCCCAGAAGGGCGAAAGGGAGGTGGAAGGAGCCACTGAGCCCCAGCACACCCCAGATCAGGCCGAAAGATCCCCTGATTGCACAGACCCTGAGGAAGGGTCAGGTCCTGCTGGGGGGACCCCTGCCCTGTGGGCACCCGGAGCCACCCGCTTCAACACAGCTGGGTTGGAGGTGCAAGAAGCTGCTGCAGAGGAGACCCAAGAAAATTAGCCAAAAAAACCCAGTCAAGGGTCAAAGGACTGGAAGGAAGAGGAGGTGGCGGGTGGGTGCACAGGCACAAACACGAATGCATGTGGCCCCGTGCCCCTTTTAATCCCAGCTCCTCTGAGACATGGAGATTGCTTGGGAGCTGGCAGAGCCAGGGGCTTCCTGCTGCTGGAGGACATGCCCCATGCCTGTAATCTATATGCAAGCAATTCCCATACAGACTGATTAAAAGAATAATCCCAGGCTGCACAGAGCCCGGAGGGAAGAGGGGCCAGGCTGCATGCTGGGGGCTCCCAGGGTGGGAGCATCCTCCTCCCTTCCCCCAAGGCCTTTCCCTGTGCTTTGCCAGCCCCCAAGTGAGGGATAGGCCTAATTTGAGACCAGAGGCTTAAAGATGCTGCTGAACTAATTTCTTTGGTTTAATCAAAAAGCCCAAATCCGTGTGGTTTAGCTGGCTGTGCCTAGCGTTCCAACACAGGGCTGGGTGGCTGGAGCAGGGCTGTGTCAGGGTTTCATCCTCTAGTGAGTGGAGATGTCCCATCCTGTCCCCTGTCACCAGGAGTGGCAGCTCAAAGGGATGGGGCTGAGTGTGGGGTGTGTGGGGCTGCTCCACCCACCCCATGGAAACCTTGTCTGGGCTCCGTGGTGGTAAGAAGGACCTGTGCCAGGATGGAGGGAGGCTACAGAATGAAGGGGGCCTTTGCCTCCTCTCTGGGTGCCCTGGGGGAGGACAGATGCCCCCCAGATGTTGCCCCATCTCCACTGAGAGAGTGGTGCCATGGACCACCTGCTGCCCAGCCAACCCTTATCCCACCCCTCCCAGCCCCTGGGAGTCCAGGGGTCTTCTGGCCATGGGTCCTAGGAGCAAGACAGGGGTTAAACATCCCTCAGGTGCTTTAGCTCCTTCTGCAGCTTCTCAGTGAGTTTCTTGAAGGAAGGCCTCTTGCCTGGCTCCAGCTCCCAGCAGCTCTTCATCAGGGCATAGACAGTGGGTGGGCAGCCCTCGGGCGGCTCCATGCGGTACCCCTGCTCCAGCAGTTCTGTCACCTCCTTCAGGCTCTGGAAGGATGGAGAAGCCAGCTGGGACCCTCCTTCTCTGCCCTGGGCCAGGAGACAGTGGGACATCCCCATCCCACTGATGCCAGCAGGCACAGTGACCCACAGTGTCCCCGAGCACAGAGCTCACCAGCCTGGGGTAGGGTGCTCGGCCAAAGGAGAAGGTTTCCCACAGGAGGATCCCATAGCTCCACACGTCAGACTTGGAGGAGAATTTCTGTGGTGGACAGAGGAGGGGAGGCTGAAGCTGGCCAGGGGCCACACTGGGCCCCCATCCCTCCTTGAGGACAAGACAGGTGACACACAAGCCCCCTGCCACCTCCATCACCCACGCAACTCTGCATGCATCCTGCCTGAGCTGCCCCAGTTCCTGCTGTGCACCAGACACTGGTCAGGACAGGGCCCAGGATTTAGAGCTGAATATGCCAGAAGCCACCATGGGGCAGGGATGGGTTGGCAGGATGAGCAGGAGGAACCCAGGGGCTTCAGGAGGAACCCCCCTGCTTCCCATCAGCACTCACATTGTGTTTCAGTGCCTCCGGGGCCGTCCACTTCACAGGCAGCAAAGTGGCATCAGAACCCTTGGGATTGACCCGGGCCAAGCCAAAATCACTCACTTTGGCCACATTCTCCTCAGAGATGAGGATGTTGCGGGCAGCCAGGTCCCTGTGCACCAGCTTCTTGGACTCCAGGTAGTCCATGCCCTGGGCCACATCCCTGCCACAGCCAAGCGAGGCAGAGCACAGGGTCACCATGTGTCCCCCAGGGCTGCCACGTGGGACACAGGGCACTGGTCCTCAGCTGGAGGGAGAGAGGGAGGGAGATGGATTTACAGTGTGAACTGGAGAAGCTGCTGGGTTGAGACGAGTGCCCGGCCCCGCGTGCGCAGGAAGTTCACCAAGTTGCCCTGATGGAGGAGGAGAAACATGTAAGGACCAAGGGGACAAGGCTGCCCAGAGACTTTGCCTCCTGCAGGGGCTGCAGCACCCTCATCCCTCCAACTCAGCCCCCCAGTGGGGATTTTGTCTGCCAGTCTGAGCAGTGATGGGTCCTGCTGGCTGACAACCAGCTGGATGCTCTCACCTTGCTCATGAACTCCATGACTATGTAGAGGCCGTTGTGCAGGATCACACCAAGTAAACACACCAGGTTTTTGTGCTGGACCTTCCTGAAATGGGAAGGGTTGGGGTGAAGGGGGGTGCTTGCTTGTCCCGGGGTTATGGGGCAGGGCTGGGCCATATCCCCCCACAGGGCACTCACGTCATGGCAGCCGTTTCACTGAGGAAGGCCTGGGCAGTCACATCACACTTGATGTTCTTCACAGCCACCTTCTGCCCCATATACTCACCCTGTAAGACATCTGGGAGTGGATGCATGGTGTCAGGATCAGCTTTGCAGCTGACCCCCTATGTCCCAGGCTGAGCCCCCCATCCCACAGGGTAGGGAGGGGACATCAGGGGGTGCCATTTGGGGAAGCCCCCAGCCAGTTACCCTCCAAACCCATCTTCTCACCTACCTCCAAACTCTCCTTGCCCAATGCGATCTCCCAGTGTGAGATTCTGCAGGTTCAGCAACCAGCCAGCTGGGTACCAGCACAAGGACAGGTTAGAAGGGGCCATCAGCTGGGCCATGATGCCTTGTCCCCAGAACCTGGACCATGACCCTCTCCCACCATCCCCTACCTCTGGCCAACTCCTTCTCAGCTGACTTCATCCCGGTTTTTGGTTTGGGCTTCACCAGCTTGGTGCAGATGGCTCCCTGCTCCTTCATGTAGTGCTGTCGAGGGATGGACAGATGTGCAATGTGGTGATGCCACCTCTTATCCAAAAGCTCAGGGGAAGGAGCTGGGAAATGGCCACAGAACACTACACAGGAATGCTCCCCAGGAACCCACCACCACCTTCCAGGGCCCCAGAGCCTCTCAGCAGCTTGGGCAGCACAAGCTTCCATGTTTTCCACAGCACTGTGATTCCCAGCCCAGATCTCAGCCCTGCTGCCCCCTGGGCACAGTCGGGGGAAGGCCATGATGGATCAAGGTGACAAGGGACACATGGGACACTGCTGGTCAGGCAGACAGCAGCAAACAGGGGTAAAAGCCCCAGAGGGGAACTGCAGCAGTCAAGGGTGGTTTTGGAGGAAGCAGAGATGGCATCAGAGTTACAGAGTGGGGCTGGGACAGCTGAGAGGGCAACAGAGCTACTTGAAAGCAGAAGTTGTGTCTCAATGAGGAAAACATATGAGAGTGCAGCTGCTCAGAGAGGAGACAGGAGCAGCTGCAAGACAGAGAAAAGATGGACCCTGAGGAGGAGTTCATGGGAGGGGAAGAGCTCACTGCTCAGGAGTCCTGCAGGGTCAGCAGGCACAGGGACTCTCAGAGGGAAAGAAATGTGGCAGAATGCCTCAAAGCTTTGGTGGAGCTCAGACCTCATCCAGGAGTGACAGAAGGTGCTAGGATCTTCATTTTCCAAACTGCCTGAAACCTTGCTGTTGCATGAAACACTAAATGAGCAGGGGCAGAGAGAAACCTAGTTCTAGGCAAGGTTCTGGGGTTGCTGCTGGCATGGCTGATTCATGGTAGAGGATGACCCAAGGGCACCCCAGATCTGGCACAGGGTGCACAGACAGATTGTGGCTGCCCCCTCTCTGGAAGCGTACAAGGCCAGGCTGGATGGGGCTTTGAGCAACCTGATCAAGTGGGAGGTGGGTTGGAAGTAGATTATGTTGCAGGTCCTTTCCAACCTAAACTATCCTATGATCTGTTCTTTGTACCCTAAAATGAGTAGGAACGAGTCTTTGGCAGAGATGGAGAATTACACCAGGTAAAGAAACACAATAAAAACCAGAGGACAAAGGGACAGAGACCTGCCACGCTCTGTATGACCACTGCCCTCGGTCCAGCACTGTTCCAGACTCACTGCCTAGGGGGGTGGTTCTCACCTCGATCATGTCAATGAGGTTGGAGAAGTACTGCTGGCTGTCGATGCTGATTGTGTTCCCCTGGTGCAGCACACGATAGTGCATCACCTCCCTGCTGAAGCTCACACACAACACGTAGTCACCAGGGTGCCGGACAGACTCTCGCACCAGGAACAGCCCATCCTCGGGGGGCTGCAGCTCTTGCACTGCCTCCACCCCTGAGATCTTCCCATGGAACCAGCTAAGGAGAGGTACATTGGGGAGAGAGGTGTGGGGGCATTGCAGAGAAGGGCTGTGCCCACGGATTTCTCCAAGCTCCAGCAGAAAGATGGGGAGAGCAGAGGCCCCACCAGAGCTATGTGGACTCCATTGCACAAAATCCCTCCTGTGAGGGCCACCCAAGACGGGTGGGAGCCTTTAAAGCCAGGCCCTGGCCTCAGCAAATGCCTCCATCACCAAGGCACATGGGGTGGCGGTGGCCTTGGCAGTGCTGGGGGAACAGTTGGACTTGATTTTAAAGGTCTTGTCCCATAAAAACAATCCTATGATCCAACCCCCCAGGTCCCCTCTCTGTACTCACGGCATGAGGCTCAGCTTGGGGTCAATGTGGATGGCTCCACGCTCCCGCACTGCGCTGCCCCCCAGCAGCCCCTCCTGCCCCGTCTCGTTGTGCCTGGCACGGTACCAACCCTTGCCCTGGGGATGAGAGAGTTCTCAGAGCAAGGGGAGGAAGGCAGAACCCCACTGGGAAGCGGGGGTACCTGCCTCCTGCAGCTCAGCTGATGGCATTAGGGTCCCCTCCTCTCTGTGCCCTCCTGGGGCATCACGTCCCCCGAGCACCCGTGGACTCACCTCCACTGCCTCAATGATGGTGACCACGTCACCCTTGTGGAAAGCCAACTCTTGGGCCTTGGGCTTGGTGTGGTCATGTTTGGTGACACACTGAGTCCCTGGGGGCCAGTGTTTCTGCAAGGGAGGCAGTGACAGGGATGGTGAGAGGTGGCTCCCCTCCACCTCCCCCAGCCCTCAGGGACATCCCCCAGCCCCAGCTGAAGCCCTGGCTAGTGACAAGGGGCACTGGACACCACCCCCCCACACGCCACAGTGCTCCTGGGGGGATACGTCACCCTGATGTCAGCACCCCTGTGGCAGCCCTGCTCACCCTGGACATGGTTGGCTGTCAAAACATCAAGGACACTTCCTGTCCCCTACTGCTGCCACCTGCAGAAGAAGAAATCAAGAGTTGTGCAGGGATGGGGCTGAGCTGGCTCCTCCCAGGTCACCACTGGATTTCAGCCCCTTTCCTCCCCCTCCATTTTGCTGCTGAAATTTCTCCCTCTCCCTTCACAAGCAGACACTTTCTTTCCTTTTCTACAGAAAGGTGGAATTTCTCAGTGCTCACAACTACCACTTTTCAGCCTTGCCAGTGATGCCAGCCCATGACACCCACATTCCACAAAGGTAAAGCTGCTTTGTGCCCACCTTGCTCGTACCAGAGACCTAGAAACTGGGAAGCTACTCCAGCAGCTTGGTGCTCCTCTCTGGTTCCAAGACCTCAGAACATCCAGGGGAGCCCCAGCTCCTAGAGAAGAGACACATCTGAGGAGGGGGAGAGGTGATTTCATTCCTGCACTGGTTTTTTTGGTGCTCAGTGAACACAAGATCCTGGGCAGGGCAATGCAGAGCTGGGACCCAACTGGAAACTCTACTGCTGGCTTTTGGAAACTTCTAGTCAGAGCAGGATGATGTCTCCCTGGCTCTGCTGGGAGAGGTGTGAGGGCTCACTCAGCTCCTTGGAGCAGAGATTACAGTCTGTGCTCTATTCCTCTTTTGGAGGTGAGTCATGGTCACTCCTCTGCATCACCAGTGGTAAATCCCACTCTGTCTCCATGATGCTGAGGATCTGAGGACTGACTGTGCCAGTCCCTAACCAGACCAACAGTAAAAAAAAGGAAAACTGTAGCTGTTGCACATTTATTAGCAGGGACCAGTTTTAACTGTTCCAGAAGTCATCATTAGCTAGCAGAGACAACCACTCACCCACCTGTGCCACACACATTATCTTGGTGGCCTTAAAGATGCAGAGGCAGCCACTCCGGGCCCATTCCCCAGCTCTGGTGTGACTGGATGCAGCTCACCCCACTTCCAGGATGGGTGAGGACCTCATGGACACAGAACTTAAGGAGCAGGTCTGTTCCTGCTGCAAGGAAGGATGGCTGTTTGAGCCACGAAGGATTAACAGTGGCTCTGACAGTTGGTGCTTCATGTTCTGCTGCTCCAGGACAATAATTTCTGTTGGAAAGCAGCAACTGCTTGCTGAGACTTTCTCCTGGGTGCAGACAGCTGGTGGTGTTTGGAAGAGACAGATCCACCCTGAGCACCCAAGGGCCCAGTTTCTCTTCTATCCAGCTGGCACTTGGAGTGCAGCACACGCATCCCCACATGGATACCTCTGCTGGCAGAGCCTGGTGACCAGGCAGTGCCACCACCCAGCCACCAATGGGCAATCATGGTGAATCACCTTCCTCCCACTGCCACTGACATACCTTTTCCTAAAGCAACTGTTTGTTCTTGGAGATGTTTGTTCCATACAATTCCCATCCCTGGAATGAACGCTCCCACAGGCAGGATGTGTGGGCAGAAAGCCTGGGAGGAGATATTTGCCCTCCTCTTTGTTTTGGAACTCTTCTACACTTTCGAAAAATTTGGTTAACCTGAATATTTGCAATGAGGATGAGAAATACAGAAGCATGGGAGGGTTCGGTGGAGGCATGCCAAACCTGAGAGTTCAGGCTTGTTTTCAGGGCACAATTTCCCCAACTGAGGAGCTGCCAGGACACAACAGCACAGTGGGGACACACTGCACCTCCCCAGTGACACGGGAGCTCTGCACACACCTTTCAGTAACGAGCTGGAGAACGTTTTATACAAACATCTGGTGGCACCAAGGGGCACTTGGACAAACGGCAAACACTTCTGCTGGAATATCTGCCTATTTTCCCCGCTGACCACATAGTTCTTAATACTGCAGCACCGGGTGCAGCTGCCCTCTCCACCAAGAGAGCAGAGGTGACAACATGTCACCCGCCCTCAGTGCCTCTGACAGACCCTTGCACTCACCTCCCAGCACTGTCCCTTCAGGGCCTTGGGGGCAACGATGTCCTCAGGCAGCTCACAGCCAAGCCTGGCCTCAGATTCCCGAATTCCTGGAGAGTAAATTCTCTTCAATATGGAGCAGCAAAGTTTTCTTTTGAAGGGCACGCTCCCAGCAAGAGCTACTGTGTTATTTCCTGATTTCTCTTGTGGCAAGGGCTGCAGCTGCAGCACCCCTGAGGTCCTAGTGCCTGCTGCCTGCACTGTCAAACATTAATCAGAGGTGACTCACTATTTGACAGCACTTAGAACCACTTTTACCCTTGGAGGGCACAAACACACACACTTGCTAGAAATGAACTGGAGATAATCGGATGCTACATCTGCAGCACCGACAGGAAACAAAGGATCCACTGGAAACAGAGATGCCACCTCAAGTGCCATCATCAGGGCAGCTACCTGAGGAGTGGGTGTCCATGGTGGCAGCAGCTCTTTGGGGAGACAAAGACTCCAGAGGGTTTGTCCCTGAAGTTTATCCAGTCTCAGCACTGACTTCCATGAGACCCAGAGGAAATGGATCCAAGGGCACGACTGCACCTTCCTGCTCTCCAGGTGATGAAAACAGAGCCATATTCCAGGCTGGAACAGACAGTTGTGAAGAGACCTTTAAATGAGCACCACTGGCAAAAGGCAGTGGCTTATCTGTATCCTCCAGCACCCACAGCTAGTGGGGAGGGAATGATCGGCTCCTCATCCCAGCCAGACAACCAGAGCCCGATTTGGCACTAATGTTCAGTGTTTCCAATATGCTGAGAAAAACTGTGAAAAAGAAGAGAATGAAGTTTCAGGCAAGCACCACATTTTATTCCGGGGCCTCGGGGTTTTTCTATGCGTACATTAAGTCAAAACTAAAGACAAAGGCAGAATAGAAGAAAACTCTTCTAAACCAGCCAGCAGTTTCAGCTCCTGGTTGTTTTTCCTTAACAAACAACTTCCCCAAGCCATGTGAGCTGGTCTGTTCACAGGATGGGTTTCCCCAGGAGCACTCCTTGCATTATCCTCTGGATTTGTAAGGACAGATCCTTAGATACCAGGTCTGCTCAAATTTCAGAATAAACACAAGCGCATCCCTGCAGCCCAGCACCATACCCCTGGGGCTCAGCATCACAGCTCCTGGGATCCCCACAGTGTTCTGCAACAGGGATGTTTCATATTTCAGGGTTTTGCCACATCTGCTTTCATTGCAGACATGACCACAGCTCAAAAACTCAGCATCACACAAAGGAAACAATTTGATCAGACTTAATAAATGGGTTTTCCCTGCCCTGCTCTATGGCCAGAAAAAAAAGTGGCCAGCTTCTGATGGAGCTGGTCTTCCCTTGACTTATCTGAGTATCTATCACCCAGTCGGTGCCCCAATCTTTTAACACATTGATCCTCAGAACTGCCTTCCTCCCTTCTCTGGTGCAGCAAAGGAGGTATCTGCAGTGCATGTCCCAGTTCAGTGTGGTGCAGCTGAATCACCACTGTGCCCAAATCCCTCCAAAACAGCCTCCAGGCAGTGAAAGCACCAAGATTTTGTGTCAGTTCCCAAGTCACTGGGTAAACATACAATCATGTTTTTCTCATGTTCCAAGCTGAGGCTTTACCTACTTGTCAATCATCCTCCTGACATCCTTTTTTTGGGTCAGGGAGGGTCAGGCTCACAGTCATATATGCTACATATATCCTACAGAGCAAACTGCTGAGCAATACCACTCCTGGTAAGACGAAAGCCATCCAAGTGGATGAGTGGCAGATGCACTGCTACCACTGACCTCAGCTCACTGCACCCAAACCCCACAGATGTGGCAGCTTTTTTATCTGACCACGTCAGGCCTTCACTGCAGTGTCCATGCTTGTGTCCCGTGACTGCTTGGGGTGTTTGACATGCAGCACTTGGAGGCATGTTCCACATCTGGGTTCTTGGTCTTGATGGGCATTTACATCATATTCATGTCAGTTCCTGAACAGTTAAACTCTGGTATTTGGTGCTGTCACTTGGCTTTCACCTCTGGCAGCACTTGTGGCAGTGTCTAATGGTTTTACTTTCTAAATTCTAATGAGGGAAGCTTTTTGGAATGGAAGCACCATTTCATCCTCTTTTGACCAGACTGAGTTAAAAGGCTAGAAATTGTTCACAGTATTTCAACACTTCCCAATCTTTCTGGATTACCCAAACCAGATGAGGAAAATTGTATGGCAAAAGGAAGATCAGAGTCAAGGCTTCAGCATGAGGTTATGGTGGCACTGAATGTGCAGACAGATGGCAGCAGCTCCAGCACAGCCAGCTAGCTGTGACCATCTTCTAGTGCAGAACACACTGCACTATATTAAATACAACAATGCATCTGTTTAAACAACTGTAAGAGTGCTGGAATGTATCCCTCTTCAAATACATATTTTTTTTTATGGCTTTATAACCCTTAACACAGAATACTTAAACAGAACCTTCTTTACCATCCCCCCCCCCCTCCAAAAAAAAAAACCCAAACCCAAACCAATTTAAATAAGAAACAGCTTTGTTTGACAATTAACAATGCAAAAATGCTTTTCAGCAAGTTCTAAAAACCCTTTGTTCAAAATACTCCAAAAAGCCTGAAGGAATGTGATTTGAAGCTGAAGGTTAAATGAAGAACACATGCATGAGGCAGAAGCCTGTGACAAAATGCTCTCTCCCTGGCAGCATCACACAGAACAACAAAGCAGTCAGCTGTGGTTTTCCTCATTGTCCTCTTGTGTCCTCTTGTTTCAGTTACAATTATGACACCTAAAGCTGTGTCACAGATATGAGACTAAACCAGGACTTTTTATATATAAAAATTGGAACCATATTGTTACTTTATACATGAAGTATCATCATTAAACAGCATCTTTTTTGTCCTTTTTTCTACCTCCTTCACTCCCTCCTCTTCCAGCTGTCTCACTGTGTGTATTAAATGGATCCTTTGGAGATGGATGGCAATGGGTTCATCACTGCTCCAGCCCTCAGATCATTTTTGTAGCCTCCTCCAGACTCACTCCAACAGCTCTGTGTCCTTCCTCTGTTGGGGACCCCAGAGCTGGACCCAGCACTGCAGAAGGGTCTCACCAGAGCAGAGCTCATGTTTTTTCTGATGCAGCCCAGGACATAGTTGGCTTTCTGGGCTGCAAGCACATGTTCCTGGCTCATGTTGACCTTTTCATCAACACCCCCAAGTCCTTCTTCTCAGGATAAAAATAAATAAACTGCAAACAACATCTCTCAGCAGTTAAAAAGTGTTAATTGCAGTGGGTAACTCCAGGATACTACTGCTAGGAACATTTACAAAATTGTCCTCCTTAACTGTTTCTAACTGCTCTTCTTTTCCACCCATGCATGGGCTGTGACACCTTCTCACTCCTAACAGTTCACAGTCACCAAAGCATCCAACTTACCTTTTCAACAGGGATCCTGCAGCCCAGTTTCATCTGACGATGCAAGACATGACAAAGAAAGCACATCACAAAAATAAATACATTGAAGTCAGCTTTGTAACAGCAAAACTCAGCAGGCAAAGAATTAAAGTTTAAAACCTGCTTAAATTTTGCTTTACCTTAAGTGAGGAAATGTGACAAACTGATTAAGCTTTAGGTTCTCTGGAATGAGAACACAGTTACAGCATTTGAGACTTGCCTTAGAAGCTTTTCTATAAATAATGACTGCAAGTGTTCAGAAAAGCAACATGAGCTTGGTAAAAGCCAAGTGTGAGTGCCTGGGGGCTGGAAATACATCTCTGACAACCTCAAGTATTAGTCTTGCCATGTGAATCAGAAGGTAGACAGGTCTCTCCCTCCTGGAGAGATTATTGCTATCAATATTATTTTAGCAGAGCACCTCAGCAGTGCAGAGGAGTCACAGCATCACAGTTTACACATTTTATTAATATATCAACCAAGAGGCAGCAGAACTGAGAAACAGCATTCACAGCATGAGCTGCTGTGCCAAAGGTTCCAGTGAGGCTCCTGAGTAATGTCATATCCACCTACCAATGGTATTCCTGACATACCTTCAAGAAGGTGCTTCACACTACTGCTGGGATTTAAGTCTGTGTCCTGATTCAAGCCTTTGCTCCACAAGGCCCATTGCTTATCCACAGAGAGGATAAACGTGGCATATTAGAAGCAAGAAGTGAACAAACATTAACCAAATCCTGCCAATTCTCTAGACATGTGCCCCTCCTTGGGACTTTGGGTTATTTTTAGCAGTTTGAAATTAATTTCTAGATTGCATTGTCACAGGCTAGTAAAGTCACCAGGAATGTATGAACTTCTGCAATAATTTTGATCTTATAGATACAAATAGCTAAGTAAGAAATTATCTTTGTTACTTTACCACCAAGCAGACACACCCAGCCCTCCCCAAACAACCACACACAAAACAACCCTTGACCTCCACTCTGCAATAAACAGCTTCCTGGGGATGAACGTCAAGGGACTGAAGAGCTCAGTCAAGAGCTTCTTTCTAAAAATGTTGAAGATCTGAGACAACTGAGTTCATGCAGGATTTTACAGCTGCCTGGTAATCTTCTTAACTGCAGTAATCATACAAGAAATTCTCCCTCCAAAGCACAGAGAATAGCAGAATGCATCACCTCTGTCATTTGGACTAAGGCTTTGAGGGGTCTCCATGGACTTTGCCATGATTTTTCTATCACTCACCTACAGCAGTTTTATGGGCAAGAGTACAACTTTTTCCCCACTTCTTACCCCATTTTTTATTTAGGTGGAAGGATTCTAGCACTACTCTCTGAATGAGAAATACAAAACCCTTGAAACTGCACTCAGAGCTCACATTAAAGTTGGATATTTTCTCCTCCATCATTCCCACTCTAGACATAAACCACATTGTTCAGGATAACTGCCCAGGACATTAGCAGCTCTTTTGCACTTAGGAATTTCTCACCAGAATGCACTTTTACAAGACACACACCAATTCCTTACTAAAGTTTCACCAACCATTTAAGTAATGTAAAACAGTTATTTTAAAGGTTTACAGCAATATTGCATCCAGCTCTACACAACACAACTGAAAACCCTATGTAGAAACTGAACTAGAACACGATTCATTCACTGAGTGACAAGACTCTATTTGTCTTCATAATGGATATGACTTCATTTTGAAGCTCATAAGAAATTGCAATAATCTTCTAGAAAAGAGCTTCTGATAGCAGTTTTGTAAGTCCATAGTGTGTCCAAGTACTTCATTCATACAACAGCTTCTAAGTGCAACAACCAACAAAGAACAGTGCAGAGAAACTTCAGGTGCATCACTGATCTCACAGATGAAACAGATCTGTCTCAATTTAAGAGTGAGGACTAAACACTGGCACCCTGCTGTAAAAACTCTGGTATTTAAAAGTAGACATTAGAAAAGAATTCCAGTAAAGAAAACTCTGAAGGACCACAAATTAATCTCTTAGAAGAACACATTCTTCCCAAGGCCAAACAAAAAGCTTTTCACAATTCCAGTGCTTAGTTATTTTCTAAGCCATAACTTAGATAAAACTTAAAGGACTTTGTCCAAATGTGTCTGAACACGTGGAGCAAAAGGTTTTTAGAGATACAGGTATGAACAGTCAAAACCTACTTTAACTACAGAATAGTTTTAAAGGAATATTTCAAGAAATATGCTTGAGATTTGATTCTGCTACTCTAGGTTGTTGGGGTATTTTTGAAGCGATGAACTGTAACACCACTTCAACATGAATTTGGACAAAAATGTTACAGAACACATTTTAAGATGGTTAGGTTTCTCAGCACAGATCACAACTGCAGGGAAGAGACATTTGTCAAAGCTGAGCAACATCCTTAAGCTCAGTTAGTACCTGGTTATCCCAGGAGTTTGTTTACTGCAGTGAACTGACTTAAAGCACATATTTATATCACAATTTTTCTTTCAGAACTATTTCTGGAAGATCTTTTAGTTGCTGTACGTGCTTCTGGAACATAAGAAAACCTGTCAGGTTCATAACTCTACAAACCTATCCCACCTTCTGATGACTCCCCAGATATGTGCTGCACACGCACCTGCTCCTGTGCAAGAGACATCACAGAGCTCACATTGAAGCTGGTTTTGAATCCTGTGGGGCTTCTGTTTCCTTGGTTTCCTGTCTTCTGAACAACGTCTTTCTTTTTGTGTTTTTGTCAGTCTGAGTGCTCCCGGTAAGTCTGCAGTCAAACAGGGCAACATATTCATCTCCTTTTCAATGATGGTACTGTTTTTCTACCAAAACACTAAACATCCTCTGAAAATATCCTGAAACACTCAGATAAAAACAAAAAAAAACCCTCCCTTTGCAGTCACATTCAAACACGCAATGTGTTTGAAAGCTCCCAGACACTATCAGTTCGATGAATTTCTCCTTTACTGTCTTGCACTACTGGAAGCACTAACACAATCTGTTCATTTTAGGCTGCTTGTGCACTCAGCCCAGTCTCAGCTGCAGCACTTAAACACAAACATATTTTAGTGGTGAGCTCTTTGTTGACTGTCAAGCACACCTCCTGTAGCTGGTTTACATACAGGTGACAATATCATATGCACTTGGTGAGATGCATGTCACCAAATACCAGGACCTAAGGACCCTTTTGCCCCAACCACTTCATCGTTTGAGTTTCCACGAAGGTACTGACCAAGAATCACAACTAATGCAGACAGAAGTTCAAAGGGGCAGCTACAGCCACATCGCTTCTAAAAAAAAAAAAATCAGAATTTTAGGTGTGGTAACTTGTAGGTTGTTAAGTATCCTCTTGTAAGACATCTCTTAAATATCCTCTTTGCAAACATCACTTTAAGTTTCTTTTCTTCCATCATAAGAGGCAGGCTGCTGTTCAGGTGGCAAATTGAGAAATAAATACAGGTAAGGGGAAAAAAAAATAAAAAAATCCCTGCTCAAGTTTTGTTTCTCCCAGAGGAATTCCCAGCTGGAGGGGCTGGGGGCAGCTGGCCTCAATTTCAGGGGTTATTAGACACACAAATAAACAGCTGCAGGACTGAAGGTACCTCAGAAGATGTATTCCCAAGCTCTCATACAAATGAAGTTAGGAAAGAGATGTTTAGCACTTCAAGAAAAACAGCTTCTTAAACCAGCAGGAAATTATCTAACAAAAATAGTAAGAATTCAAATATAAAGCTATGTAAATAAATATAAAAAACCCAACACATTCATTCCAGTAGGGAAAGAAAGCTGCATTTATCATAAGAATATTTATGCTTTATCTGGAAAAGAAAGTTTCCCTCACTGCTAAAATAAGTATCAGAAGGAAAAAATAAGTGTTGACAAAATGTGAGTCAGTTTTTAGCACTTCTTGCTTCCTCAACAAGACAAAGCTATCCAGCAATTTTAGCTACAAATATACTGCTCCTTATCTTACGTTTTTCAATACATTCAGAAGTCCAGGAGCTCAATTAATAAATTTTTAGAGTCTCTCAACCAGTGTACCTATTTAAACCTTCCCTTTCCTGAGAAGAAAAAACCACAGGGGAGGGTGAAAAAGGTGATCTCTAAATGGCAGGGAGAAATCAGGGACCAATACGAGACCCTGAAGGAAAAAAGTAAGGAGAAATACCAACACGGAGGCGACCATGCAGAGAATGCGGTGTAGAAGCCAGGACACCTTTCAGAGGGAGAGATACTTAACCAGGCAGAAAATCAAGGAAGGGAGAAGCTTCCCAAGACACCGCAGCACCTGCAGCGCACCCACCTCCCGGAGGGGAAGGGGACAGCTGCAGGGCGGGCAGTGCAGAGCCCCAGGGACAGAGCACCCATATCAGCTGCCGGGAGCTCCCTTGCGGCAGCAGCACCACACTGAGGCACCAGAGAGGTCAGCGCGGGAGAGCGCGGCCGCCATCTTAGCGCCTCACGGGGCGGGGCCTCTCGAGGCGGGGCGATCTCAGGCCACGCCCCTCGCTCCCGGCCGCCATTTTAGGTACAGCCTGGGAGGACGCGGGTGCTGCGGGAGCTCTGGGAAAGATAAACCTGTGTGACCGCTATGGGAATAGCGGAAATAACATAAAAATAGGGAAATGAATTAATTGTTTAAGGTGCTGTCCGGAGGCTCAAAGAAGAGCCTGTGGGATGCTGGGCTCGGGGGCTGCGGCTGCTCACGGCTCTGGGCCAGGAGCACACCAGCTCCTAAAGCCTTCCTGTCACCTCTTGTATTCCCGCCATTAGGAACCTCTGCAGATATCTCCTCCTTTTTGTAACCTTAAGTCAGTAGCTGGTTTTTATTCATAGCCAGTAATGGGAGTTTGTTCTTGGGGCAACCCCTTCAGAAATTCCCAATTTTTCCATGTGAGAACCATGCTGGCAAACAGCTTCCTGAGTTACCATGCTTCAGCATCCCTCAGGGAACTGCATGGTGGAATCTACCTGTGAAGAGCCTGATGTCACTTACATTGCATCATTATAAGACAATTTCATCAGGACACCTAACTCCACATTCCTAAAATTCCCCATTGTGAAACTGAGGGATTCTCATATTGAACTAAAACACTGCAATTAAGCAATATGAGATACTTTCTTTAAAAACTGACATAGACATTTAACAGGATAACTTCTGTGACATCACAGTTTTGAATAACAGTGTTTATGCTGATAAATGAAATTGCAAATGTGCTGTCAGAAGATAAAGGCATCAAAGTTCTGTGCAGTGTTATTTAATGTCCTTGGCCTCAATTTTCACAGATTTCAGACCCACCTTAAATCCAAGAATGGGATTGCTTAAGTAAATGAGAGTAATACAAGGAAAATACAAAATTCACAGTAACAGAAAGCTGCTATTGATACAAGTGACAAAACTGTGATATTGTGGCTGGCATAAGCATAGCAGCATAAGCAAATAACAGATGTATAAACATGTTTAATGTTTTATGAGGCCTTGAAGGGTATTTCCAGACATGTCAGGTTTGTAGTTTACATGCGAGGATTCCCCATCTGGCACGGAAAGCTATGATGAAGAATAAAGGAAAATGGTAACATTTTCAACATCTCTCTTAAATCATTAGCCTCCCCAACAGGCTCTTCATTTAATGATGTTTTGAATGGTAATGACCAGTATGTTTTCTTTGATATTGTGCCCTTAGGACTATGGCAGAGGTCACGCTGTTCCTGGTCATAATATATGGAAGATTAGAAACCTGTATGTAATCGCCCAGTATTTACAGGAACACTTAAAAGGGCTTTCCAAAGTTGGTTTCTGGGGAGATAAACCTGATACCAACACTGCAGTAGTACTGGGAATTCATTATATGTCTAGATAGGGATAACATTCACAGACCCCTCCTGGACAGTGGAAGTAAGTTTAGATAATAAGCAGATTCCACTAAAATTGCTGGCAGTGGACAGAGGGAAAACTCTCGACCAGTAGGTCCCTTCTCGGAGTACAGCAAAGGCATGACCACCACGCCTTCTGCAGATCACCATTTGCATCTCGTTTACACAGGAACAATTTGATCTTTTAATCAGTCACAAGATCCCTTTGTCACACGGCTCAGGGAGGCTCCCGTTTGCTACAGCTGGCACTCTGCACCCCTGGAAAGAGATTTCAGCTAGCAGGGAGGCTGTGACCACAAACTTCCCAGAGCTTGGGAGCTTCACTATCGCTACAGACAGTAACTTGCATTTCTCCTTCCACAGAAGCAGCACGGAGGGTCGCGCACACACGTTCTCCTCCATCTCCTTCCTCCGGCCCCAGCAGGCCGCAGCGGCGCAGGCCAAGGCCGGGAGAGGACAAGCTCTGCTCCTGGCACCGGGGATGGCTCTGCCCAGGCTGCCCACCGCCTTCTGCACCCACCGCCTCCCCGGGAGCTCCCCTCAGGCCCGAGGACGAGGAGGGAGGCGCAGACCCCGCGCACACCCTCAGAGACTGCGGGAGGGGAGGCTGAAGCGACGCCTGGAGCCCCATCGCGCTGTTCCAGGCCCCTTTCCCCCTGTTCCTGGGCCCCTTCCCGCTCTCCCCGCTCCAGGCCGCCGCCGCCGCCGCCGCCACACGCGCAGCCCCCCTTCCCACGGCGCGCGGCGAGAGGCCGCCCTCATCCCGCGCTTGACGGACGGGCCTCCGGGCCAATGGGACGCGGGACACGTGCTCGGAGCAGCCAATGGGAGTCGGTGGGCGGGCTGGGGGTGTGGCCGGAGGCGCTGCGAGCGGCTTGTTGTGTGCGCTGCGGAGCCGTTACCTCCCGCTGCACAGGCCCTGCCGAGCCGGCCGCAGGTGAGGCCGCGCAGCTCCGGGCTCCGGCGCGGTGCCCGCAGAACCCCTGGCGCCTGCCGTGGGGCCGGCGCGGGCAGGAGCGGGAGCGGGTTGGCGGGGGCCGTGATAGCGAGGCCGAGGCCTGGGCCTGCAGGGGGAGAGCTGGGGCCTGCGGGGGGGAGGGGCCAGCCGACGGGGGAGCGCGGGCCTGGGGCGGCCAAGCTGGGGCTGCGGCCTGCGGGCCGGAGGCGGGCCTGCAGCGTGCGGGGCTGCAGCGTGCGGGGCTGCGAGGGCCTCTCTGAAGTGGATGGGGCACGGGCGGTGGAGGAGGGGCCCGAGGCCTTCGCGCTCGTAGGCCACAAGGCCGTGGGTCTCGCTGCCTGGGGCTGCCGCGGAGGGGGCCGGCCCTGGCCCCGGGCGCAGGCCTGGGCCTGCGCCTCGTCCAGAGACTTTCTTCTTCAGGGTAACGTTGTTGTCTTTCGTATTTATTTAGTTTGTGTCGCCATTGACAGAGTTTTTAAATCTCCCACCTTGAGTAAGACTGGTATGTCTTTATTGATTCGCGCGTCGGAGGGTGTGCTGGCTAATGTCGACGATGTGCGTTGATATTAATGTTAATGTCGTCTGGCTAATATGGCATAAGCCTACAAACAGGGTTAAGTAGTCCTGTGCTAAGTGCTTTTGGCCGGAAGAAATCGTGACTAAAGTAGAAGCCCACTATTGTTAGTACTCGTGGGAGGCCTTTCAAAGTAGGGCGCTTACCATTTTTTAGCGATTGAAGAGGCAGGAATGTGTTAGGGAGCCATTCAGTGGCAGGACATGGGTGAAAGGAACGTGTGTAGAGGTAGTGCAGAGAAAGGGCCACAGAGCCCTGTTGGAAACGTGTGGAACAGTGTGCAGGCTACCATGTACTGAAGTGCTGGGTAGTGGAGCAGTTATTTGTTGTATCTGAGGCTTGCTGAGAAGGGAAGCATGTTTTGTTCCATGGAGAACTTGTGCGGGGATCCTGTGGTACCTGTGAGGCAGATAAAAGGAGGAAAGAAACGGGAAGGGTAGAAATTCATTCCGTTTATTAATCTTGTTGGCATTTCATCACTTTTTGGTGGTCTCTGGATTTCCGTTCCTTTTTCTTTTTCTGCTCTGAACGTGGATGTTAACTGCTCACATTGCTCAGCTCTTTCCTTTTTACCAGCCTGCTGTTCCCTAGTACTCGTGTGTTAACCACTTGTCTTTCTAGATGTGTCTGTATCTCTTTGGGGCAATGCGCATATTCTATAGACTTTTATAAAACCGGTGTGGTTGATGCCAATTCTTAGATTTCTGCTGACTCTTGGGTTATGTCTGTGTTGTATGATAGATAACTGGATTTAGATTCCTGAGCTTGTAAGTATGCACAGCATGATATTTTACTATGCGATTGTCTTAATTTCTGTTTTGAAATAGTATAACTGTATTTATATAGTGATGCAAATGGGTCTGTGGTTTCATGATTCAAAGTGTTGAGCAGCCTGAGTTACAGAACTCCTGCCTGCTCTTGCAGTAGGCTCTCCCCTTGGTTGGATTGGAATGTGAACAGGAACCTCTTAAGCTGGTATCATTGTTAAATATATTGTATAGTGAGTTTATAGCCTTCATTATTTGGGCCTGCTGTGGGTGGTTCTGCAGCAGGTAGATGTGGCTACATGGCTCTCCTCTGGGAGTTGTCTGATGCAGTGCCAGGTTTGTGGGAACAACAGTAGTAATAAGCACATTCTAAATAAATATGGATATTGTGCATAGCATTTTTCTTAACTTCGTGTCTGCTGAATGTGGTCGGTGTCTTAGTGTGCCATGAACGTGCTGCACACTCCTTACCCAAACACTCTTTTTATTTGCCTGTTCCTGAATGCTCTGTTACTTTCTTCTTCCTTAAAAAAATCCCTCCATGTCTTGGTGTGTCAGAGACAATCCTTCTGCTTTCAGAATCTGTTTCTTTAAGCTGTTGGGCCAGCCTGCTTTTTTTCCTGAAGCTTTGGTTCAGGAAAACCAAAGCTTCCTGGTTGTTGCTTTGGTTGCTTGTTTGTTTCAAGCCCTTTGTGAATTCATTAGAGTTGGATGTTGTACTGACCACACATATATATTGCTATATTTGCAGACTTGCAAAAAAAAGATATTTAGGTAAGCTGTTCTCTTTGCACTTGCCAGTACTTTTGAAAAAGCATGGAAGGCAGCTGCAGGTGACTGCTGAAAATTTAAGCATTTAGGAAGAGTGACATAGTTCAGCAAATGAGAGGTGTTAAATTTTGCCTTCTGTTGGGAACTGATCAGGCTACTTCTCATTTTTCATGGATGATTCCGTAATCCAGGCACCTGCAAGCTTCCAACTGCTGGCCTAAATGATCCATTAGATTATACAACCTTGGTATATGTAGGTGATGTATGCAAAAATAGATTTTAAGCTTCTTTTGGTTTTTCTTTTTTTTTTTTTTTTTTTTTTTTTTTTTTTTGTTTTGTTTTTTGTTTTTTGTTTTTGAGGGGGTTGGGTGGAAGTAAGCTATGCAGACATGGCACAGATGTTCTTCACGTGTGTGATTTTGCTACTTTTTATTTTCCTAATATTAGTAGCAGTGGCATAGTACATATAAAGTATAATATTCCTCTCAGCCATCATATCCATAGTCTCCATGTCGGAGGCAGTAGTAAGTTGTGTTGTCTCATGAAGCCTTTAGAGTTTATTTTCCTTGTGCTGGTGAACAAGTTGGATGCCATCTCCTCTTCCTGCACTTGCCTTCCTGTCCCATCACATGGAAAGTACCAGCTGCTAATCCAAGGATGGATCAGTGTGTGGGGCAGCTGCTGTCAGGATGTGTCTGTAGCCCAAAGTTCTTATGTCCACTCTTCACCTAAAGCAAATGTCCTGTCCATAGGAAAGGAGTTGTTCCCTCAAAGCACAGTTCTTTGTCTCCAGATATTTTTTTTGTAGGTGAAAAAGTTGTTGAAGGCAATTACTGGACACTCTGACACTCTCTAGAACAAGGAAGATAACTTCTTTCTTTTTTTTTTTTTTATATCTTTTTATCATAAACCTGTAATTTTTAAAATACCAGTGCAGAAGGTGAGAATCTTCAGATGCAAAAAGTTGTCCAGCTGTCTCTTCGCTACTTAAGAACACAGTTATATTAACTGTCAGAATAACAAAATAACTCTGGAAGGTGTTGACTTGAAGCTCTGAGTAGTCTGTAGTCTGCTCTCTGTCTGGGCAACTGTTAACTCTTAAAGACAGGGAAATCTGAAATCTCACTACACAGGTGGAGTGTCTTAGCCCTATAGTTTCCAGTTGCCCTTGCTTGGGCACTCCAAGCAGAGATGATGTTGGGAGGCCCTGATCCTCCCTCCTGTCTCCTGTTGGCAGTCATGGCCAAGTCTGGATCTGATTTCTGACTGCATCCCAACTATGATTAATTTTGTTTTGATGAGCTGACTATAGTTCATCAGACTGCTGGCAAAGTGAGGTCATTCCTCTGAAGTGTGCAGTTAATTTTTTCACCTGAAATACTTTTGTCTCTGAATGGCAGTATAAGCACTGACAAAAACATTTACCTTGGTGATATTATATGGACATGAATAAAATCAGCTAAAGGGAAGTATTTAAAATATTTTAGACAAATCTGGTTGTTACAGTATATATAAACCCACTTTGAAATATTAAATTTTTGTTAGTTGAGATGTGTTGCATTAGTAATATACTTAACACTTTTTATGCCTATTATAAACATAAACAAAATAAAGAAGCTTAAAATGTGTTGTACTAGAAATCAATGGTTTAGCATGTGGAAATAAAGTTTGTTGAAACTCAGTAGTAGATTTCAATACTAGCCACTTCTGGTGCAGTGATATTTTTATTGTCAGAACTGACATACATGTTGGAAGCTTAAATTTAGTCAAAGCTAAGGAGAAAGAGGGCAGTGTCTTTGTTCCATGTTTGTGAAGATAAAGACAGTCAATGAAAAGGTGAGATCTGTTAACTCTGAAAAATCTGAAGGAGTGTCAGGGAGAAAGGATCTATTTGGTTGCCAGATTTACAAACAGAAATTAAACATTAGTGTGGAAGGAACATACCGGTGCAGGTTAAGCAACTTGTGTGGTTAACAGGTAAAGTTTGATTGCAAAAGAATCTTCCTGTCTTTTTGTTTGTTTGTTTGTTTGTTTTTGACAAAACCCCCATGACAGCATGGTTCTGTAGACCAGTTTGTTGTATTCTGGGGGATGGGGGTTGGGAAGAGTACGTGTGCCAAATGAATCAAATTTCTCCTGTTTGCTGACTTAAAATATTGTGACAGTGGAGGAGAGCTCAGCTGAGGCAGTTATGTGAGAGAATAGTCACCTTACTGATCACTGTGGGACAATCAAAAGAGAAGTGGGTGGCAGTCCAATTTGTGGGATGGAATCTGTGACACCTTACTCTCTGCCTGAGTTTTCCTGTGTACCAAACAGTGTGGGCTGTGCCAAGGAAAGGTAAGATTGATGCTCATGAGGTACAGCAGCTGCCAGTCAGCTTAAGTGCAATAAACGAGAAAAGGTGAGATCAAGATTCTTCTGTCTGGTTGTGGACTTGCTTTTTGAAAACAACATCAGGCATCTCTCAAACACAAGCACACTGCTTTGTATCTAAATTATTTTTATTCATTAGGAAAGCTTAAGCAATATCACCTGCCTTTGCAAGTACACATTGAAATAATCTGTTGAAAGGCTTAAGCATGCAGCTCAGATCTGAGTTGCGATTTGAAGTGTGTGTCCTAATCAGCACACATACACTCTAGGATAACCTTTTTTTGTCAAACTCCATGGTTTGTTTTTTTCTTCTCATATGCTGTAGAAGTGTTATTCTTGAATTAGAGATCTAATGTGTGGATTTTGTGCTGTTTTTTTTTTCCCCACTCCCCCTGCTCCCACTTAGCTTTTAGTGTTTGATCAAGATGAAAGTCCTGTTACTTGAAGTAATATTGAATGCAGCTTGAGTCCAATAGCAATGGGTCTTGTGCTGTGCTGTCATTGACTTGTAGTCTGTATGGATGCTTATGGAGAGGTCAATGCTTGTGGGGTGCAATGTGGAGAGCTGTTTGGGATGTGAAAGGAATTTGTGTAAGGAATAAACAGAGTTTTCATGCAGATTATGGGGTAACAATCAGTTGTATGTAGGGAGGCCTGGATTAAAAAAATGGAGAGTTGTATTCTGGCTGTAGAGCATTGAGAAATATTTTTTCTGGGAGGCATGGAGGCCTGGTGGAGGTTTTTCTGCTAGTGTGGCTTCTAAAGTTAAACATACTTTATATTTTATAGTGAATTCTGGAAAAAAAACATGGTTGTTTTTTCCCCCCAGTCACTGTCCCTTCTGTGTCTTCTCAATCCTGTCTCCACAGCTGGCTGCAAAGTAATTTTTTGCTTGGTGTTACTGTGCTGGATCATTCCTGAAAACCGTTTTCCTGAAACGGTTTCAACGAGCAGAGGCTCTGCAGGCTCCTGAGGCCCCTCTGTGTGTACAGAGTTGCTTTTGGCATGGATTCAAACCTCAACATCTCAGCACCTCTGCATCTGCCTTTTGCAGCTGTGTGGATTGGTTTGGCATTTCCCTTGATGTAGCAGTATCATTTTTCTTGTATTTCATGTATGATCTCCAAGGAAGACTGCTCAGCAGCTTTAAAATGGAGTGGTAGAGCAGTGTCCAGGACAGAGAGCTGCATTTGTTGTTTGCCTCTGAGTCAGTCAGGGGAGGGTGCATGTTAACAAATCTCATCCATGTGCTGTATAGCCCTGAAGTTCTACTTGAAGGACCCCACCAAGGTTCCTGAGGTCAACCAGTGTATTTAAGAATGAACCCTTGAGACTGAAGTTGCTCAGGGCAGCTCAGTGGCAGAGCTCTACCAAAGTCACCTTTTCTGGTGCAGGTTCCCTGTTCATTCATCAGTATTGACCCCAACAAGGAGACTTCCTCAGAATAAGGGGCTCTGTGAGGCATCCTTGGCATCATATGTCTGAGGGCATCTTACACAAGGAAGAACAAGGCTGCCTTTTCAAACAAGCTGTGGGTTATTTAAAAAAACAAAAAATGAAACCAACCAACCGACCAAAACCAAATATTTTAGGAAATGCCCTGCAGTGGAATTTAGGCTTAAAATGTCCTTTTCTTGGGACATAGCATTGAAGGCCTTTCTTTTTTCTTTTTTTCTTTTTTTTTTTTTTTTTTTTTTTTCCTCCCAGAAAGGCTGCAAGGTACCACTCATTACTGGTAGCCCTCCCAAATGGAGCTGTTAAGTCTTCTTTCCATCCTTGACCTGCCTGCTCAGAACTGAGGTGCATTCAGGCTTCTGATATGTGTCAAGGTGGACTGATGGAAATCAGTTAATTAAATTATAGATCCAAGTGAGTTTCTAGGTCTGGTTCTCAAGTCTGGAATATTTACTGATGAAATTTGATTGTTCCCTCTTTGATAAAGAAATATTAGGAGATTCATTCAACATATATCAGTTAGAACAGAGCAAAACCCATGCTTTCTTAGGTAGCATTTCTCACTTTATGCAGACTGACCATCTTATACCACCATGCCCTTTTAGAATTCTTTTCAATATGTGAAAGTTAACACTTCTTCAGGTGCTGCTTTTCTTCTCACTGGCATGAGAACTTTTCACCACTAGTGGGGGAAGTGGTTTCCCACTAACCTGCAGGATGGCCATCAAGTGTTAGTTGAGTTGCTTAAGAGCTTAGTGGAAGATCAGGAAGAAAAAGAGCCATCTTCTCTCTGACCACTCTGCTCCTTTTACTCTGTTGTCCTCATGGTATGCTGGGGAGTTTTTGCATTTGGTATTTGTTTGTGATGCAGCAGATATATGTTGGCAGATATGGAAAACACAATTTTTTTTCGTTACTTGTTGCTTTGGACGGTGTAAAAATATATAGCAACTTCATAAACTTGTCAGGAGAGTTGTGGCAGCAGAAGTGATTTGTACCATGTCTTGGGCAAATTTGGTTAAAGTGAAGGAAATTTGAACTTGTAAACCTGACGGGAATCTTACGTTTTCTTCCTTTGCTTACTAAATACTCCCATAGCACTGTACAGCTTCCGTAGTCTTCCACATTATGCTGTATTGTGCTTGTAGAACTTGAATTTTATACAGGACAGGACAAGCAGATTTGCTTTTTATTAAAACAAATTTGAAAACATAAATTGTCTGGTTTTATATCTCATGTATGTTGAACAAAGAAGGTTCAGCTGCTTGGAGTGTTGTTTAGCAGAAGGAAACTTTTCTGAGGTTGTTCTCAGACAGCTGTGACAGAGCTGGAATGGAACATGTATTTAAAGACATATTTTCACAGCACAACTGAGACAACCTTGCAGCTTAAAATTGCTCAGTAGGGGAGTCTCCTCTCCTGCTTCTGGTTTTGCAGTTTCTCATCTTGCGCTCCTATCCTCTGGCATTAGCTCTGCTGCTTATCTTGCTGCGAGGAAAGCAGATTAAAACTGCTGACACAACAAGAGGTGCTTCCCTCCTGGTGTAGTTTTCCATTGCTTTCATGATACAAGTTGGTTATCCCGTGGGCAGAAGGGTGCTGGGACTTGAGTTAACATTTGAAACACAGAAATGAGGGGTAGAAGGTTAATCATCAGGTGAAGTGGGGCAAGACCTCTCTCTCCAAGCTGTTAATACTTCAAGTATTAAAAAGATGAAAAAGATTTAAAAAAAGACTCAGTTTAAATCTATAATGTGCTAAATGTTAAGTGTAGTTATGGTTTATTTTAAAACTGTGTTCTGTTTGGTTTTTTGTTCTTTTGTTTTTTTTTTAAGAAAATCTGGCCTTTGCAAGAAGAAAATATGAAAATAAAAGCCAAACATGACTTAACAGTAGCTGCTGGTGAAGGGACTGTAGTTGCTGTTCAGGACTTTTTCCATGATTCAGCTTCCAGTTGTGGCAATGCAGTCCCTGGAAAGGCTGATCCTTTAGTAGATCCTAATCAATAAATAAAGCCACAGCCCTTAGCATAGAGGGCAGCAGTATCTGTAAAAAAAGCTGTAAGCTGATGCTACATGGGTGTCTTGTGGTGTTAATGGTTTTAACTCAGAAGCACCCTGTTTGAGATCCGTAAGTAGTCATGTGAATTCTTCTGACCCACCTTGGGTAGATGGAGCCAGTATGAAGTCCAAGAGATCCAAGGCTTGCTGGCTCACAGCCTTGGGATGAGCTGGAAGCTTTGGCATCCTCTGGATGCCTCACCTGATGTTCTACTGGTGGCTGAGAAGCAGTGTCTTAAACTGTTCTAATTTAGCTCAAATTTATCATCCCTTCAGGCAGGATTATCACTCTGCTACTGGTACTTGCTTTAGTTCATCTGCTCAGTTCCCAAGCAAACTGCAGCTAGAAGAATTTTAATCGTAGTTGCTGATGTACAGCATCTTATGTTACTCTTGTGGTCAAATGGGTGTGTTGGCCAAATTATTAAACACCAAGCTAATCTTTGAACCTGTGGTAATTCATTCTTATGGGATGGCACTTAGAGCTTCATTGAGAAGCAGATTTCATGTTGAACTGGGAAAGTTTACACTAAACTTTTAAGAAGGAAATTAAAGAGTTGCAAGCTGAATTTCTGTTCTTGAATTTTTCATTAGACTGCTCTCATGTTGGGTGAAGCATTCATTTACATTTGTTCTGGAAATACAGTGGTGTGAATCTGAATTTACAGAGTAAGCTGAGGATAGCAAGAAAAGTTATTAGCTGGGCAGGCACTGCTGAATTAGCTTTGTCCAACCAAGCTTCTGGTCATATTTCTGTAGTGAAACCTCTGGATTAAAGAAAAAACTTGATCCTCTTGGTTTAGCCATAGTTTCATTAAAAAATAAAAGTGTTTGGTCTTATGCCCCTTAATGGTAGAGTCTGAATTGGAAACACATTCATACTTAAACATTATTGCAACTTTGTGGTGTAAATTAACATTTTAAATGCTGCTCATAGGCCAAAATGTTTGAATAAAATGCACAAATGGTGATGGCTTTAGAGGAGGAGAGCTCATCAAGCATCAGGAGGCCATGAATTCACTTCAGGTTTTTAACATCTTTTCTGTTATTTCTGTGTGCTTAACAGCTGTTTTAAGAGCTGTGGAAAGTTTTGGAGGTAAAGATGTATAACTCAGACTAAGAGGATGAATAAATCAACATCAAACTTCAGAATCAGAGTCTGGTACCATAGAAGAAATCGGCTGCCTGAAATCCAGAAAAAACATACCAGTCTCTGTGTCCTGAATCTGCTAGACTTCATCTGGAATTAAGGTTGAGGTGTCAGTTTTGATTCAAGTCAAATGCTTGGATGTGGGACACCAATTTTTACCTCTGCTGTTGTGAATGCTTTGGTGTGTTCAGAATCTGTCTTGATGCTTTTTATTAGCACCTCTACCCCTTTAAGAGCTCTTTAGTGGTATTTTTATTTTTGTAAGATGTCATGCTTGTTAGTTTGAAAGAATGAATTGTTCTGGAATTTTCAACAAATAATGTTTTGCTTTGTGGGTGGAAAAAAATGCATAGTTGAAACAGTTGCTTGCTCCCAGGTTTTTGAAATAAACATTCCATCTTAGGTGGAGGAAGTTTGAGTTACTGAAGTACAAAGATCTAGAACTTACTTGATTTTTTTCTCTTTGCAGATATATTATAAAATGTCCAATGGTTATGAAGATCACATGGCTGAAGATTGCAGGGATGACATTGGTAGAACAAATTTAATTGTAAACTACCTCCCTCAGAACATGACACAAGATGAATTACGGAGTCTGTTCAGCAGTATTGGTGAAGTTGAATCTGCAAAACTTATCCGGGACAAAGTTGCAGGTATCATCTATTGCATAAGAAGTTTTTACTTTTTAGTAGACTGCTCAAGCAAATACTTAATTGAATGCAATTTAATGCTGAAATAATAAATACCAGTATCAATTTGATTACCAGTGCGTAATCAAACTAATTGCAAATATGTTCGTGACTGGAATAATTCTAAGGTGAGATTTTGAGGATTAGGAAAACAGAATACTTGAAATAAAGACTACCTTGTGTATGGTTAAGAATTCCAATTAGTACAGTTCTTAAATTTCAACAGCAATAGCCATTTCTAAAACTTATTTGAATTTGGTCCCCAACTTACTTATTCCTCCAGGCTGAGCATTTTTTATGTTTCCAGAGCTTTGAATATGCAGACAAACCTTCTGATCTGATTTTGATCAGTCAAATAAAGGTGTGGCATGTTGTCTTGAAGCTGTTGTAGTTCTTATCACTCTTCAGGAATGTAACTTGTGAATCCTTTAAATAGGATTGTTAGTAGTAGCTTTTGAAATGAGAGTAATGAATTGTTCAGATCTGTGAAATTTAATGTTTCCTTGAAAACAACCACATGCTGGTAGAGAAGCCAGTTCCATAAGCTATACCTCTTCTGTTGCAGGAGATTTTTATCTGTTCTGTGAAGATGTTTTAGTCCTTATACAAGTAAAAACCTTCAGCTACAAAATCTGGTTGTTACTCAGAATTCACAGACTCTTGGATTCAGTGGGAGAGCATGGTTGTTTCTGTAAATAAAAGTAGCTACATAAAAGTAGCTACATAAAATATGTCTTTGAATATTTTGCTAGTTGAGTATTCAGCCTATATGTTGTCAGAAGTAGAGCTTTGCTCCAGAGGCTGCTTTTGCAAGGGAAGAAGATCACTTTTTTAACAGTAATGAGGCATTCATGAATTGTCATGGCTGAGCCACACCTTGAACTTTCAGATAAGCACAAAATCACCTGCATAGTAAGGATATCTTAAAATGGAAGCAAGACTTGTTGTTATCCAAAGTTTGAGAATCTATTTCACACTGTTCCCTGTAGCACTGAATACTCTGGTAAAGTCTGGTTAACTTTAACTTGGAACTTGACAGTGCTGGCTAGTTTAAAGTCCAAAACATACACTTGTGTGCTGCAGGATTTTTCATAACCCTATGAAAAATCCAAAGTGAAATTCCTGTTAGCTTTGCACAGTCACAGACTGACAGAATGGCTGGAGGGGCCTTTAAAGCTCACCAACCCCCTTCAGTGAGTAGTGACATCTTCAACCAGATCAGGTTGCTCAGGGCCCTGTCCAACCCAACCTGGAATGTTTCCAGGGATCTACCACCTCTGGGCAATCTGGGGCAGCATTTTACCACCCTAACTGAAAAAACTGTCTTCTTTCCATCGAGTCTGAATTCTCCCCTTTCTCAGTTGAAAAACAATCACATCTTGTCCTGTTGCTACAGGACTAGCTAAAAAGTTTGTTTGAAGCATCCTCGAAGTAGTGAAAGGCTGCAATAAAGTTTCCCCACAGTCATCTCCAGGCTGAACACCCCCAACTCCCTCAGCCTGGCTCCAGACAGAGCTGCTCCAGCCCATGGATCATCTCCATGGCCTCCTCTGGACTGGCTCCAACAGCTCTGTGTTCTCCTGGTGTTGGGGACCCCAGAACTGGACCCAGCACTGCTGGGGAGCATCACCATAGTGGAGCAGAGGGGGAGAATCCCCTCCCTTGACCTCCTGGTCATGCTGCTTGTGATTTCTTTGAGTGCCTTTGGATAAAATTCTCCCTTTCTTTGAAGTGGCAGTGTGTGTTTAATTATGCATGGCTGTGCTGGTGAAACCATTTCATCTTGTTGCTACTTAATTTTTAATTCCTTCGCAACACTGTTACGAGCATTTCCCAGTGTTCTTTGTGCTCACTGACAGTTCGGAAGTATCAGTAACTTAAGAACTATCTTCTTCAGGAACCTGCTATAAGTAACATGGTTTTTTCCCTTCCTTTTGCTCTTCTTTTCTGCTCCTTCATGTGAGCATTAAGATTTCCGTACTGTAGAACTCTCCTATAAGCAGATCTGATGTTCAGCTGCCCTGGAAAAGGAACGGTCTTGTGACAGAGTTCTGTTTTCCTTGAGCCACCACTTGCATTGTTCTGACCCTGTGGCAGACTTGAAGGAAAAGAGCTGTAGAAAATCCTGTTTAGCTTGCTGACCTTGGTTTCTGTGAGGTCAGATAAATCAGAATATTGGCATGTAAGACAAAGTGGGGCTGGACAGGAGGGTGGTGATCACTCCTTTTGTAGTAATTAGACGTTTTTAGATCAGTTTATTCTTTTCATTGAAATCACAGCTTTGGTGCCCCCATGACATTCTGTTAAATCAAAGCATTTTGTCTTTGGAGTTGCTTTTATTGACTGTATTTGCAGAGTTTCGATGTCAATGTTTGTTGGATAGTGCTTATTTTTAAAAACGTCCGATATGTATACTTTTCTCAATTTAATTCTCTATTAATGTAACATGTAGGGCAGAAAATGTCTCCTGCCTGGAAGAACTAGAAGAGCACAGTTCTTCTAATTAGAAGAATTAGAACACAGTTTCTAATTACTTGTTGAACTAGTCTTAGCTTTCTGTAGACTGATTGCTTTGATTCAAGAATTGCTTTGAAAGCTAAACTTGTGTTGTTTGAGTGCAGTACTTCATTACCATCAAAATCTCTGTTGTTGGGGTTTGTTTCAAATACAGTATGGCACTGAACAGTCTCATGTTCTATATATATTAGATCATGTTTATAAAATTTGGAGAGACTCTTTGAAACGACTAGACTGCTTATCCTTTATTTTGTTACTGATGAATGCTATAGGAAGTTGAAAGTAGCAGCAAAGCATACTGTGACTTGTGAACATTTCTTGCTCTGAATTTTCTGCTTTGTGTACACATAGCTTGTTTCTAGCAGTGACTCAAGATGAACACTAAACAGGGTGCAGTGCTCCTTGAGCTCTTCCTGATCATACTTAAAAGCCAGGGTGATGGTCTCTTAATTCTCCAGCTTGTGCATTACATTCTTAAGTGCTTCCAGGCTTTGCTGAAGTTGTGATGAGTGAATTAGTGCTCAGGGGCAGTGGGCAAATATTGGATTGTTGTTGCTCACTGTACTTGTGTTTATGGTGAGCATGTCTTGGAGATCCAGAACTTTTGTAAGAGAACTGTGGAACTCCTACTGGATTTTGTTCTTTCTGTCAGATTTTAAGACTAAGGCTGCTTCCCAATATAGTACAGCACAGTGCCACTCTGAGATTAACTTTTTACTGTTATATCTCCTGGCCTTTTGTGATAATTTGTTGAGGATTGTGAGTAGCCACTGACCCAGTTCAGTTGGTGAAATCCTCTCTTCCTGTGCCTCTGGTTCAGGAGGCTGAGAGTAAGGGAAAATAGGGGGGTTTGGCTGAGCAGTCAGCACTGGTTAAATTGTAGCCCTCCAACACGGAGTGATGCCAAACTCGTGCTCTGTACTGATTTCCTACCCAGAAATGTGTTGAATCTTCTTGTCCTTGGAGCCCCTGCCTCCTGCCATAGATGATTCAGCAGCAGCAATAGGTCCTGTACCATATTTTGTTTTGGGGATGCTTGACTTGTCTGGAATGTCCAGATTCTGGAGTCTGGGTTTCCAACCAATCTGCTGTGCTGGACTCTTACAAGTGGACATTTTTAAAGCATTTCTCCTTTAGTTTCTGTTAGTGCAGAAATCCAGGCCTTGGTACCACCAAGCACAGGTGTTGTGTCAGGGTGTCTGACTACATGGTGTGGATGCTTCTCTTCTATAGACGTGAATTTGCTGAGAGAACCTGCTTGTCTTTTAGTCTGCTGTTTGTGCAGGTGTACACAGACTTTTAGTCCTTCTGGACAAAAAGCTAAAGCTGAAAGTTAGTCTGCCATGAGTGTAAGCTGTATGTAGTTTCTCTGTCTCCCTACCCTGCTGAAATGTTGGCATTTTCAAACCCAGCTGTCCTAAAGTGCTGAAAAGATTGGGTTCAACTTTTCTCATGTGTTCAGGGTCTCAGACTGCTATGGGATCTGTTTGTTACTCTTGACACCCTGAGGCCTGCTGTGGGTACCTGGTGACAAGTTTTTCCCTTCCCTCATACCTACCTTCATACCTTGGCCAGGCAATGAGGTATCTCTGAGCAAAATGCTCATGACTTTCTATTCTAGGAAATCTTGGATATGAACTTTCAGACTGGGCCAAAGACTGTCAGCTACCAAAATGTGGCCATCTCTGTGCAGACACTGAGACAGTGGGCTTCCTCCCATGTTTATGTAAGTTTGAACTCTGATGGAGCGTGCTGATGTTCAAGTCCTTGCCCAGCAGCTATCAGGGATGTAGGTATTGCTTCAGTGTTGCTGAAAAACGTGGAGCAGAAAGGACATTTTGGGGTGACTTGCTAAGGTTGTGTGTAGAAAATCTGAGATCTGTTTTGAAAAACAGTGTTGTTAGGGCTCACTCTCACTGCACATGTGGCATGTTGCTTACATGCGTACAGAAAGAATTCACTTCTGTTTACTGGAATTCCTCAGGGATCCCTGTGCATCTTTGCATTTCCCTCCTCTTTATCTTTTTGTGATGTCTTCTCTGGAAGACTTTTAAAGAAATTACAGGATTGAAGAAATGAATGGCTGTGTGCTTGTAGGCTTTGAAAGCAAAAAGGGAAGGAAGATTTTACTTGGCTGCTTCCAGATGCAATCTAGCTCACATGACAGGGTGACTGTTCATTCACTTAGTGCAGTGGAGTCCAGTCTAGAAACAAAATTCTTGTTTTGTGGACAGTATTTAAGCTTTTCTCATTGGCTGAAATTTTTTCCTTTTGCATGAAAAACAGCCATGACATTGCATGTACAGTTTTCCTGTTAACTGTGTAATTGGAATGCATCTTTACCCATGGGTTTTTTTTCTCACTTAATCACATTTGGTGCTATGCAATTGCTTTCAATGTGCATTCAAGAGTGCTTAGTAACAGTGGTTAACTTAATGAAAAGTGCAAATGGTTTGCAGATGAAATGGCCAAGTGCAGAAAATGTTAATGCTCTTGTAGTTTTTTCCAGCTTCACATAATTTCCTTTATCATGAGGTTGGCCATATAAATACCTCAGAAGTTAATAACTAAAGGGGTGAGGGTGTGAGAGTACACATAATGTAAAGGTTGTTTGGTTTCTTTAAGTGGGTTCAGAAGCAGCAGCTGCTGTAGCAGTTCCTGGGCTCTGCTTGCTCCTAAATATTCTGGAAACTTTGGGATCATCAACAGACTCCTGAAAACCTTAGAGGATCTGGAGTGCTTGCTGCTGACAGGAAAGGATACCACTAGGAGACCTTGATTTCTGGTAAGGTGCTCTGAACTCTGTCAGGTTTACCTGATCAAAGGGAGGTTGTAGCTTTTATTCCAGTTGACCCCTGGTTCAGGACTCAAACACTTTTTTTAGCTATTGCTTTGGACAGGCCTAAAGCTCTTTTATGCCATAAAAATGAGGCATGTAGCAAAATCTTCAGTTGTACTCTAGTATTTCTCAACATGTAGAAGGATAATTCCCACTAAAACCACCATTTTACAATTCTTTCATTCTCTTCCAGCAGAGAAACAGTGTGTTTCTGCAGAATGAGAGTTCAGTTCAGCTTAACTGATGGTGGTGTTGACTGATCGTGTGGTGGGGTTTTGCACTGTAATGTTTCCAGCTAAAAAAGTGTCATTATTTGAAATTTGGAATGTATTCTGGAGCAGAATGGGGGAGTGAACTTTTCACTCAGTGTCTTGAATAGTCAGGTGTCTGTTCCATTCACAGATTAAGGAAATCTCTCCTAATCTTTAAAGAAATAAGATCTTACAGTAAGTGGGTAAGGCATTTTCTTCCCAAAGTCTTCCACGAGAAATCAGCCTGTGTGGTATTCATGTACAATTTTGGGCCTGGTATTTTCTGTGTTCACTTTACATACTCTTTTCACTTTAAGCATCTAGGATGCTGGCAGTTCATCCAGGAAAAGAGCCCTGGAGCAACTTGCATGAAATCTCAATAGAAAAATATTCTAGAAAAGAGAGAGAGGAACAACTGTGAATAGAACAGAAATAAGTACATGGAATATTAAATTAAATTAATTGCTGAAAAAAAGTAAACCTTTTGTTTTGGGGATTTGAAGCTGTCTCTGCATATGATTGAATTTGCTAAATATTGTGGAGATAGTGAGATGCCTGGAAGCTGTCTCTTTGAGCTGGGGTAAAGAGCAGACTTCTGTCAAGTTAGCTTTGTAGATTCTGACTTCTTTGAAAAGTGACTGTCTGAATTGTTTGTCGTCATCTTTGTTTCAGGACAAATGCCATTTATTTTACAAATGGAGGAGTGGCTGCTTTATTTGCCATTCCTATTGTTTTCCTGAGTTGTTTGAAGGTCAGGCTTTCCAAACCTGTTAAATGCAATTTTGCCCTTCAGTTTCCATAAATGCAACTGTTTATCATTTGGCCATGGAACAGGGTGTCTTGATTTATAAAGCCAAATGAAGCAGTGGGAACACATTCTGTATTTGTAAAACTGGACATTATTTTGTTCTGACTCCCTTCTGTTGTAGTCAAAAGACTTTCCAGTGAGACATCGTGGGTTTAAGTCTTAAACAGAAGCAGGAATTGGCTCAGGTAGCAATCCGTGTCTTAGCCATGGAAATTGGAATAAAGATGAATTATGTGGCTGTGGGAGAAAGGTGTGGAGCTGTTGCATTGACACTGACCACAGAGGTGTTTAAAGCACAAAACCTGTGGAAGTGCTTTAAATATAAACCTAAGCTTTTGGTTTTGTACTCTAAAAGGATATGTTTGAAGTACAAGTGGAGCATGGTGTGATGATTCCTGGGGCAGTATTGATCCAGCTCATCCATCCTCACAGCACTGCAGTGTTTCCCGTCCAGGTAGGATGAGCTTTGCCCTCAGCCTGACCCAAGCATGATTTTGTGGGATTTCTGTAGTACTCTCTTGGTGCTTGTGTGACTAAATCCCCTGAGGATTTTGGTGGCCCTTTGCTGACCTCACTCCAGTTTATCAATGTCTTACCTGTATTTGGGGTACATGAAAAATTGGATGCAGTATTCTCAGTGTGGTCAAGTGAGTGTTCAGTTGAAGGGGGATGACTTTTTCCTTCTGGCAGTACTGGTCTTAGTCCAAGGCAGGATATTGCTAACCTTGTCACACTGTGCTGCTGGCACGAGCTCTTGCTCTATACCATGATTCCCAGAGCTTTTCCACAGACCTGCTCTCCAGCCACTAAGTGCCTAGTCTGTGGTGTTGCCAGGGTTTCTTCCTTCCCATGATAAGGTCTTTGGATTATCCTTGCTGCATTTGATAAAGTGCCTGTTGATCCATTCCTCCATCACATTTAGGTTCCTCTTGGTGGCAGCTCTGCCCTCCAGTGCTTTGACAGATTCCTCCCTGCCTGGTGTCTCCAATCTTGATGAGCTCCCATTCCACACCCCCCCCCATCCCCCCCCCAGGTCATGGGTAGGAAGTAAAACAGCAGGTCCCACGTTAGATTCCTGCAGAAATCCACATGTTGCAGTCACTTGTGTAGTACAGGGTTTATAAAAATTGTTTTGGTGTCTTTTTGAAGCTGAATGTGGCATTTGTCTTCTTGCAGTTGATTGAGGCCACTTCCAATTTCCATTCAAAGATGACAGAGGGCAGTTTTGGCCAGGACATGAGCCTGGTGTCTCAGCACCCTTAGGATGAGCTGATCTTGGGTGGATCCCATGGATTTGTATGGGTCAAGTTCTCTGAACCAATCAGTCTGAGCCTTGATCTTTACCCACGTGTCCTCCTTGAACCCTTCCCTAAGTGCGGAGGTCTGCTGGACTTCCTTGGTGAAGAGTGAGGCCAAGAAGGTGTCTGTCTCATAGCACTCTCACCAGTCACACACCTTCCTCAGCACCTCTCCCATGTTTTCCCTTTTCAAGCCCTGTGCTGCTGAGACAGCAGTGGAAACTTTTCTTGCTACCCTTGTTATATTTTTTTTTTTGTTTGCATTCCTTTGAAGTCTCAGCTGCAGGTGACCTCTGATTTTTCCTGGGACTGGAAATTCCTCCTTTTTTAGGCTGTCACTTCTTCCTGTGTGCTGCCTGCTGGAACTCTGCCATCAGCTCCCAGGCTGCTCTGCCGACACATCTGCTTGTTCCCTGGATGCTGGGAAACAGAAGATGCTGTCTGCATAGTGTTGACTCATCTCAAGATGTTAGAATACAGCCTCTTCATCACCTGCTCTGCTCATCCTACCTTGCTGCTCTTCTGCATTGGCATAACCCTTTTTTGTTTTGAAGCTTGAAGCAAGGGTGTTTTAATTTTTTTTTTAAAGGTTGATGTGATTATGTATCCCCAGCTGTACAGCAGTGTGACTGTACTAAAGAAAGCCCACACAAGGCACATCTGAGCACTTTTAATCTGTTCTCATCCTCTGAAACTACAGAGGCACTGCTTTGAATTCTGCTTTTTCAGCACATTGATACCAGGTACTGGGACATGGAATTTCTTCATGCATTCAAACATGCAAGCTGTCTGGTTGTCACTCACAACATGCTCCATAAAGCCAAAGAAAAAAAACCAACAAACTCAACACTCTTTCTAAGACAACAAGTCACTCCCCTGGGTGATGTTTGTTGAGATCCATTACATCCTTCTGTGTTATCTACTTGGGCTTTTTTAATCTTAAAATGCTACTCCCTGGTTCAGAAAACAAATTCTAAACTAAAATGCCCTCATACTGAGGGGCTCTGGCACAGTAGGAGCCAGGTTTAAATTTAGGTCTTCTTGAAGGGCAGAAAATGGGGAGAATCTGTGGCTGCTTTCAGGGGAGGCAGATAGTCTGTGGTGAGGTGGAAATTAAGTCTGAGCTCTGGTCTCATATTCCACACCTCTGTGGAAGCAGAGTTGTCCATCAGTGGTGGGAGGGGAATAAGAAATAAGCTGGTGACTGAAGCAGTGCGTCTCATGGAGCTGGGAAAGGAAGCAAGGACATGGACAGAAAACCAAGTGATGCACAGAAAGAAAATGAGTGCCCCTCTTTCATGAAAGGGCTTTTTATCACAGAAACGAAACAGTATTCTTTCTACTGAAGGAGTATAGTAGTTTGTTTAAAGCTAGGTTTTATGGTCACTTTGTTAATTATTCATCCAGATAAGGGCTGATTTGTTTCTTTATTTTACATCTTCATCCCTTGTCTACCTTTGCATCTATGTATATGCAAACTTTGTGGATTTTAAAGTTGTTGGCTTTTTTTTTTTTAATTACTATCCACCAAAATACTGTGAAAATAGTTGAAGTACTGCCTTCTTTTGCATAATAGGTTCTTATCATAATAAAGCAGATAATGTCTCCTTTCTGGAAGCAGCTGTTATGGTTGACATAAATCATAATGCTGTGTAAATGCTGGTCCCTTATATATTTTCTGGCATGCCCTAGAAGGAAAGTGGTTTTTACTGCTTAGGAGGAACGAATATGGAATAAAATCGTGAAGCAGGGAGAGTTCCTGAACAATGATCTATCAAGGAAACAATGGGACCCTGTTTAGAGCTGAAAACTAGTAATAGCAGGAGATGACTGAGACTCTTAAGTGTTTAGAACAAGGTAAGTTAATATATGTTGTCAATTTTGTGGGGGTTAGGGGTCTTTTTTTAGCATTTTTGGACTGTGAAGTCATGTCACACTGATGTAATTTAAAGGGAATAAGTATAATCTAAAAGAGAAGATCTATAGTCTAGTTTTCTGTAGAGAGAGATAGGTAAATCACAAGAACAACTTATCAAGTGTGAAGACCTGCATTTAGGAAAGAAGAGCATTGGAAGAGGCTTATGGAATGTGCTTTTAGTCAGAGTGGCTGTGATGAAAATCTGACTGCTTTTAATGGGAAGCTGCTTGTGTTTTTGGGAAAGGGAGTATTTACAATTTGTAGTTAAAGGGACTGTGGTCCCTTTTGCTTCTGTGTGTCTGAGTTCTGTTACATACAGATTAAACCAAAAACAAAGCTTCATTTTCCTTGTCACTGAGCTCAAACAGTGCACAAATGTATAACCTGTCTGGTGGTTTGCAGGAGAGCTGCTGGGTGAGTACTGGTTACCTGCTGACTGTCTTTGCTGGGAGCTTGTTGCTTGAAAACAGGGAAAGATGCTGACTTGCACTAGTCATGGGCTGAGCCTCTGATCTCCGTGATTCAGAGCACTAAAGATAGCTTTATAAATCCATACAGTGTGGAATCTTCCTGCTCTTCTGCCAGAAGAGTCACTCCCTCCCCAGTGCTGCAGACACCTGGGGAGCAATGGCCCTGCCTGCCAGGGCCCCATGGTTCAGACTTGAGGGATTAACCTTGCTGGGGTCTGGTTCCCTGCTCCCTAAGGACCTATTTCCATAAACTAGATTAGGACTTGGTTCTTTTCAGCAGTTTAATGACATATTCACTTTTACATGGCTTTTGGGACAGACTGGAAGTATTTACAAGGCAGCGGGTACAGGTGCTGCTATGCTGGACCTGTGAGAGCCATGGGCTCTTCCTGCCCTCATAAGAGGTGAAAAAGTAATTGCCTGCTGTCTGCATGATGTTTGTTCCCTCTTAAACTTATCTTTGTTTTCTTCATCAAATTCTGGAGAAGTCAGGATTCAGGTGCCAAACATTTTTCTAATAGTTACATTATTTGTTCTTTTAGTCAGGTGAAAAGAATCTCAGTAGGTAAAGAACTAGATTTGATCTAAATGATTGCCTGTCTCTGACTAATAAAACAGATAATTAACATCATAAAGAAATAAAAAAACCCCAAAGCTGAAGGTACATGTAAGGTATGTCTGCACAATCCTGAACAATATTATCTGTAAAGGTACAGAAGCTGGTGTTTGAGGTCTTGCTTTCTTGTATGTATTTGTTTCCTATGGAGATTCAGGTCCTACTTGGCTAGTAGAGAGGAATTTGCCAATCTAATTGTGCAGAAGCATCTGACATAATGAGATTTTGATCTGTGCTACTGGAGATGTTTTAACACTGGGTGAGTAAGAGAGTGAGGTATTGTTCCTGTTGAACACAAAGGGGATCTGAGCTTTAGCAGACAGTAAAATTGACTGGAACTGTTTCTACAAGGAGTGTATTAGGAAACAGGCAGTAACATTATTCAGGTTTAGATGAGTTACTGGTGTATTACATCCAAGCAAAGCAGCAAAAGGCAGAGGACGTGTCAGGGTGTTGAGCTTGTTGCATTTGTCCTGCAGCCAGTCTGCATCTCTGGTGTTAGGAGGAACCCAGAGGGCTGGCTGGTGGTTCTTTGCCTTCCTTGTTCCTTTGAGACTTGTATGTCTCATTTCCTTCAGCAGATGGAGTTAATCTGCGGTGTCCTGCAACACTGCACTTCAGTTTCTCTGAGGTTTTGTGCAGAACGAAGACATCCAAAGACATCCTTTGCCTTAAATGTTTTAAAGATTTGTGGTATTATTATTATCAAATTCTTTTTGTAAGAGTTAAGACTAAACTTATATCAAGTAATAGTATATCAGTTGTCTGCATTACAGAGAATTTTTGCTCTTCAGTTTCATCCCTTGTTTGGGAGACTTACTTCTCATTAGCATTTTTTCCCCCTCTTGCCTCCAGGAGCCAAGGTACACAAAGTATACAAGATATTTTCAGAATCAGTGTTTTAGTCTGGAATTTCTTACTGGTGGTGGATCATCTGCAGCTGTCTGACACACAGCTGTCCTTGAAAACAGGGGTGTCCCAAGTAGGAAATGAAAGAGCTTTCAGTTACTTCATATGATGTATGCCAGCCTTGAGAAACTTCTTTGGCCTTTTGAAATATTTTCTGCTTGGATTATGTTTATCTGGAGTTCACTTTTTCTCATTTGTGTTTCCTTTTACTTTTGATGGTTATAAGCTCTTTGTTAAGATTAATTTTTAAAAAATGTTCTTCCATGTAGGACACAGCTTAGGCTATGGCTTTGTGAACTACGTTACTGCAAAAGATGCTGAAAGAGCAATAAACACACTGAATGGCCTCAGACTTCAGTCAAAAACTATCAAGGTAGGATGCCTAGATTTTGTCTCCTATGAAAATGACACTAATCTGCTTCCTTGTTGTGACAAGGCTTGTGTGTAGTAGAAATTAAGGTAACAAACTGCACTTCAGCTGGTGAAATCTTTTTATGAAGCTTTAAAAAAAATATACTGGGAGCACAAGTTCTCAGTGTGATCCATGGTTACTGACAGGCCCAGTATCTGAGTCAGAATTTCAGACATGGATTCTTCAATGAAGCAAATACATCTATTGGAAGCATTTGGTCCTAGACCATGTCTGTCTCTTTATATTAATGCCACTATATCCTTTATCTGTTGGAAGAGCCCAAAATGAATGGAATGATATGGGGACAAGACTTCTCTTTTTGTGACAATTTCCCTCTATAAGAAATACAATGCATTGTTTAGTGAGAAGCAAATTAAAGCAACTCATGACAAAATAAATTCTTTCTTATTAAACCTTCTTTTTAAAGGTTTCCTATGCTCGTCCAAGTTCAGAAGTAATCAAAGATGCTAACTTATATATTAGTGGACTGCCAAGGTCAATGACACAAAAAGATGTAGAAGATATGTTTTCACGTTTTGGACGCATCATTAACTCGCGTGTGCTTGTGGATCAAACTACAGGTGAGTTCTGCTGCATTAGCTTCATAAACAGTAGTGTATAGAATGTTTAATGATTTTTGGTGACTGGTCCTCCTAAATTAAATTAGACTGTCATAAACTAACCATGACACCTGGTGTCAACCACCAAAATCATGTTAATGGGCTATCTTTTTTCACTGTTACTTTTAAAACACAGGATGACTTCTGGTGCTTCCTTTGCTGGCTTACAGGCTAAACCTCATGTCAGTTTTATCAGGCTGAGCTGCTGATCTGCCTGATCTCCTCTCCTCATGTTATGCTCAGTATTACTGCAGTGCAGTGTGCTTCTGGGCACTGTTTGTAGTCTGGAGTAATATATTACCTTTACAAAAACACAACTGTTAGCCATAGTTATATTTAAAAAACAAAACAATAATGTGTTTTCTCTTTTATACTAGTTTGGAACTTACTCACACAATTTCCTCATATTTTAAAACATTTGAGCTATCTTACAGTCATTATTGCTGACCAAAAAATAAGCTTACTACACTTAGTACCACCCTCTTGAATCTCCTGAATGTGTTTTAACTAGTTGCCTAGTTAAGCACTCAGGAGAGAACAAAGTTTGGGATTGTGTTTATATTGTTAATTCTGACTCAGTGTCACAGTGTGTTTTCAGTTTTAGGTTCTACCTGATTATTTCAGACTGTATAACAGAAGAGCATGGCTTATCCAGTAACCTTAGGTGTGTTGTGTTTTTTCCTGTAGCCCGTATGTCACGTATGAATTTGGAGAGAACTTCTACAAATACACTTTTTCATTGATCACAAATGTGCTACATTAGAATAGAGAGAACCTAATTCTAGCAGTTCCACATTTAACATTTACATATGGTACTATGTGCATTTATTCACAGACATGAATTAAGCAGCAGCTTTCCTGCTCTGTGAGGAATCTGCTGTACTTCAGAGTAGGCCATCAGCAGTTTTTGGTGGGATTAATCTGACTGTATGCTAAAGTCTACAGTGTTAAGTATTGCCTTCAGAGCTAGCTCCTTGTGTAGGCAGCTGCTTTTCAGTTAATCAAAACAGTTTGGTCAGACTGCACTGTAAATATGTGACTGCATGAAAGAAATCCAAGGTGAGTAGGTAAGTTCTGGATGCTGACATCGTAGACACTCCAGTGTTGAGTGAGGAAAATCCTGTCCTTCCTTTCCTAGAGAGGAGGATTTCTTTTGTCCAACTTTGGTATCTCTATGGTTCTGTCTCTAGGACTGGTTCTCTAGGTGACAGCTATGGGTGGAAGCAAAAAAAAAAACAAAAAAAAAAAAACAAAAAAAACAAAACAAAAACTGAGACACAGATGAATACAAGTGTCCAAAATAGGCACTCTCTGCCAGTGGAATCCAGATGGCCAACCTCTGGCTGTGGCATTGCTATCAAATGAGATGACAGAAGTCGTACAGTTAAATCCCTTAAGAAATAGTGTAGTTTTTATTGTGTATACTGAGGCAAGATGCTCTCCAGTTCACTGTCAACTCAGAACATACCACTTGCTTTCAAATAACCTTAATTAGGTATTGTTTGAAGAATATGTTCTGCTTACATGATAAAATTTATTGCATGCATAGCTTGTATTTCTTTAAAAGTATTTGATATGAAAGTATCTGATATGGCCCTTTCTGAAACAGAGCTGGTGAAGTCCTAGAAATACCCCAGTCATAATACCTGCTTTGGAATGAAATATAAAGAAACTGTACCCTTTAAAACTTCACTGTGATTAAACAGAATTTCCAGTCCATGGTCAAGTCACAGATGAGAAGTGGATTGGCAGGAGGGAGTATCTTCTAAGGCATTAATTTTACCTCAGTTAGAAGGATAACAGCATCCAGGGGCTGGAACTAGAAAAAACAGCTGAAAATGTTTAACAGTGAGGTAATTCTTAAATAGTTTTTAATGGGTTAAAAATCATGCATGTGGCAGTTAGAAATAATAGTCATGATACAGATGAAATTGGTCTCTTCATTACAGAAGGTTGAACTACTAGAGTCAGACCTTCATGCCCTCATCCACAAACCAGTGTGTCTTTAGCATGGAAAACATTTGGAAAAAATCAGTGTCAATTTTCTGTCTGTAGATGCTTTTTAGTGATAAAGTAATCAAAGTAAGCATTTTGTTTTGTTTTTAATTGAATTGAATTAGTTCTTTATTTATAAAATAGAATTAATTTTAAATGTTTTTAGAATTAAATTTAAATGTTTTTCATTCATGGAAATGTCAGTTGGTGATGCATTTAGTGGAATTCTACCACACTGTTTTTTTTTTTTTAATTGTTTTATTAGTCACTGTAGTTGTTATAGCTGAAATGCTAGTCTTAACTTGCCTTTTCTTTATTAATTTTGTCTTCTGTCCTCTAGCTGTTGAAGAAGCATTCATAAATGTAGACAACTTGAAAGCCGTGACCATAGAAATATTTAACCTTTTTATTTATTTGCTTTCAAAGTTATTTTGAGTTTTATTCTGAACTTCAATTTTTTTTTTTTTTTTTATTTTTTTTTTCCTATTGGTTTGGTTAAAAGGTTTGTCCAGAGGGGTCGCATTTATCCGGTTTGACAAAAGGTCAGAAGCAGAAGAGGCAATTACAAATTTCAATGGTCACAAACCCCCAGGTTCCTCCGAACCCATTACAGTGAAGTTTGCAGCCAATCCTAACCAGAACAAAAATGTGGCACTGTTGTCGCAGCTGTGTCATTCACCAGCTCGACGGTTTGGAGGGCCAGTGCATCACCAGGCGCAAAGATTCAGGTAGGTTAGGAAGAAAAATGCATTTAAGGCTGTACCCGTGTCCATCTGGGAAAAGTGTACTCCTGCAGTTCTGCAGTAATATCTTCATTGCAAAATGTGCACTCTGTGTCCTGCAGCATTATGTAAATAAAGTGTTGAATTAAAAGATGAGTAAAGTAAAAACTTAATTATAATATTTATATTGAAGTTAATGACAAAGTTGCATACACTATGGTGTCCATCTCTGTGTAGAGAGATGATAAAAATTAGCAGATCCCAAACGAGTAGTGGTAGATGCCTGTCTCAACAGATCCCCATTCAGAAGTCCATACACTGGAATGGAGATATAATTTGACAACTTAATTACCTGAACGCAGATGCAATTTGGCAACTTAATTAAAGCTCTGAGCCATTGGTTCCAGCAGGGAGGTGTCATAGCAAAATAGGAAAACCTTATTTCTGACGAGGAGAGTTTGTGGCATTTCCTCCTACATCTTAAGCTGTGCAGCGTTCTCTCATTCTTTGAGTCTTAAGTTCAGTAAGGAGTATTTGTTGAGTAATTGCAGCATACTGTCTGCTTCCTGAGCCATGGAAGCTACTGTGTGTTTTACATTAGCTGTTTACAGGAGGGTGTTGATAGTTGGACTGCACTCTAGAAGATGCATTATATTTACTGTAATAATTACTGCAGATATGTAATTGGCTTTATTAAGAGATGTTTTTGTGTGAGCTTCTGAAAGTGTTGTTTCCCTGCTGAGAATTTGCTTTTTTTTCTTTTTCTCCTTTGAGATACTAGTGTTTTGCTGTGCTACTGTTGGCAGTGTCGCTGGGACCTTTTCATAATGCTTTAGTTCAGTGTTTTAGAGAACAGTGAGGTGTAATGTGTCTACAGTGAGAATTAGTACTATATACTCATCTGTAGTTTTACACTAGAGAGGATTCATCAGTTTGCCCAAAGAGACTGCAGAGTACTCAACCTTGGAGATGCTCAAAACCTGGCTGGACTGGGCCTGAGCAACCTGCTCTGGGTGTTCCTGCTTTGGTCAGGAAAGTTTACTAGAGAATTTCTAGAGGTCTGTGCCCGCCTCAGTCATTCTCTGTTTCTCTTCAGCTGTAGCCCAGGCGAATTAAATTTTTTAAATTGAGGCAGCTCCTCAAAGGAGATTTCATTTTCCTGCAGCACTCCACACCAAACCTCGGAAGCCAACCCAAGGAATGAAATTCCATGTTGTAGGCAGTTAAGTGAACTGTCAAAGAACTTCATAGAATCATCCTGGAGTGGTATGGGTTGGAAAGGACCTTAGAAACCATCTAGCTCCAAACCCACTGCAGGACACCTCCCACCAGCCCAGGGTGCTCCAAGCCCCATCCAACCTTCAGCACTGCCAGGGATGGGGCAGCCACAGCTTCTGGGGGAAACCTGGGCCTGGGTCTCACCAGCCTCACACTAAAGAATGTCATAACTTAAATCTACCTTTAAGATCATCATTAACCCAACACTGCCAAGGCCACCACTATCCCATCTCCCTCAGCACATCTACATGGTACATGGCTTTTAAATCCCTCCAGGATGGCAACTCCACCATTGCCCTGGACACTGTTTTGGGGAAGGAATTTTTCCTAATATCCCCTGGCACATTATATTTCAGAGGGTAGCAGTTAGCATGGTGAGACTGAGATGGTACAAATTGTAGCATTAGTGGAATTATTTTCTCTGAAACATCTTGGGTCTCTGAAGCCTTTAGTGTGGTTTCCCCATATCAGTCTTAAACATCCTTAATAAGCAATACCTTCCTACAAGTCCTTTGAAATTTGTATGGTCAACAAAGTCATTTTCCTATAGGACAAAGGTGTGTAATGTATCAGCTGCTCTGTGCCTGGCTGCATCCAGGCTGTAGGCCCAAGCTGACCAAGAGTTTTGTGACCCTCTTGTGGAGACCTTAAGCCCAGGATAAGGATAAGCATAGGGACTGATCAGGGGATGCAGCAGGAGCCCGCCCTGCTTATCCTGGGAGTGCTCTCACTCCTGGCTTATGTGCTGTGTGGTGCTTGCAGATGGATGCAAATCTAAATGTAAATTTAACTTTCCACATAGGTGTAATCCTACACCACATTTACTGACACTTACGCAAATTACTTTTTTTAATGGTTGTTTTTAACAAGCCAGGTTTCTTTTAATTGTAAACTTGTAAAGTGTAGCCTTACTCCAGAATTGGGTTAAGTCTGGGTAAGAGGGATACTGTGTGTAAGGTGATAGTTTTTTTTTTTTTTCAAAATTGCTTTTAAAGTCTTCTAGGGATGTTTTTACCCTGTTGTTTTGTTAGTTTTTGGGGTTTTTTTTGTTGTTTGGTTTGGGTTTTTTTTATAAACATTTTTGTGAGTTGTAACAGGCAGAGAGGAGAATTTCTTTGGAAATCAGTGTATCCATACAGTATAGGTACTTTCTATTTGTATCATTTTGCCTGTAATGTGCAAGTGGGTTGTTGTCTTTACTGTGTTCAACCCCCAGCTGTTCTTCTGCAAGTGTTTCCAGTCCTTTATGTGTTTTTCTCTGGGCTTCTGGGCAGAGCCCAAGGTTTTATAGCAAGCAGCTTCAGAGCTACACTGACTGCTGGAACCAACAGCATGCAATTCTGAGCTCAGTGATCTTTCTGCTCCCCAAGACTGGTGATCTGTTGAGATGAAAACTTCTCAGATATTGAGATACATTCTACCAGATCATTACTCAAATGGAAAGAAGCCACAGAGCTGAAGGTCCCTGTCAGAAAAAAGTAAGCCTATAAAGCATGCAAACACAGGAACATTTTTCTATAAAAGCAAAATAAATAGTAGGTATGTCACAATAGTCATCAGGTCACATGGCTTAGTGCCTCTCATTCACATTCTCATGTCCTTAACAGCTTTTTCAGTTTTACTGTAGTACAAGGACTCCCAGACTTGGATTGGCTTGGGGCTGGCCAGCAGTGGGTCCCTACAGTGGGAGCCCAGGTGTGTCACCCGGTGCTCAGGTGTGACACCCTCTGCCCTGAAGCCACCAGTGCAGGGAGGCAGCTGGGCTCTGGCACAGGCAGCAGGGTGTGATGGAGGGGAAGGGGGCTGTGCCACCAGGACACCCCCTGCTCTGGTAGCTCAGGTGACTGAGGAGATGAGCTCTGAGCACCAGAGACCTTGGGGGGAGATGGTGACTGAGTGGTTCTCTTGTGTGAGTGCATCAGCCCCAGGGCCACCCTGCCAGGAGCCACCTTCCCTGCCTGCTGTCTGCTGCCGCAGCTCTGCTCCCCTTCTGCCCACACACAGTGCCTTGAGCTCTCCCTTCAAAATAAAGACAGCTCCTAGCTTTCTGCAGGGCAAGAAAGAGTCAGTGGGGAGGTGTTTGGCACTTAATGCAGCGTTCACTGCCCAGACATCCATTCCCTGTTTTCTCCAGGTCAGCAGAGAATCAGGAACTGCCACCGCCATGTTCTTGGCAGAGAGCAGCACGTGTACCGCTTTTAAGTGGTTTGCATATCACCAGTGGTACACCACAGTTTGGGAACCCCTGGTATAGTATCATTATATTTCTACAATCACGTGACCTCACATTTTTAAATCGTACATAAGCACAAGGGATCAAATTGGGTTTTTTTTAGCTTTCACATTCCCTGACCTTTGAGTGCTTAGCTGTGCAACTGTAGTATTGCATTAAAATATTCTGAAGCTTTGAATTTCTAGGATGGAAACAAAAAATACAATAAAGGGGAATTAGAGATTTGAGTTTAAGGAGAAAAGAAAATAATACAAAGCAAGACATGAAAAGGGAGAGCAGTTTTGCTTTTTGTTATGCATAAATACTGCTGGGATACTATGTAGGAGGCAGGGAGTAGATAATTTTTAAAATGCAGTTCAGTAAATTCAGATAAGTTTTCTAGTATGAAGTTGGTATAAAATTTATAAGAAGAAAAGCATACGTGTATAGTGAAGCTGTAAAACTGTATTTCACTGTGGCTTGCTGTTTTGATGTTTGAAAGCTACTGCAGTTAGAATATCTGCATAATTTACATTAAGGAATAAAAACCTGAGATACAAATTCTCTAGCCAGAGATGTGGGACATCCCAACTACTGAACTACTGAGCACTTACTGAAGAATTGCTGATATTTTCTTAACTGCTTAATAGCCATGAGTATGCATGATTGGCTTCTCTAGTAGCCTGTTGATATCGGGGATTTTTGCCTATATCTTTGGCCTTATCGTGGAAAAGAGAGGAGTTTTTTTTCTGTTCCACAAAAAAAAAGAAAACATAACGCAATCACTACACCTAAAATTAAAACACACACATTTCTCCCCTCCTCTCCCCTCCCAGCAAACCCCAAAGAAACGCTGTAGCTTAAGATTGCCCAACGTGCTCTTTTAGAGGCAAGAAAAGAAGGGTATGGGATGCAAACTTCCTTAAGCAAAATAAAAAGGAGGTGCCCAAGAATGCACTTACCAGTGTAACTGATTTCAGAGATCAATCCAGGCCCCCAGTGAAGGTGATCACCTAACTTGCCTTGCAACTGTTCTGTTGCCTGCCTGTTTCTAAGGATAGTTCCCTAGTAATAAAGCAGTTGGAATATTTAACTTTTTTTCCTGGCAGCTGTCAATTTGATTGTCAATTTGAGTGGGGAAACATTTTTTTTTTCTGGCTGTTTGGATGTCCATGTAGAAAATATTCATTCTCAGTTGCTTCCCATTCAAGTTATTTTGCTTGACTGAATTGAACTTTTACATGAAATGTTGTGCTTTTTATTTGCTAGGTTCTCTCCTATGGGTGTAGATCACATGAGTGGGCTTTCTGGTGTAAATGTTCCAGGAAACGCATCTTCTGGCTGGTGTATCTTCATCTACAACCTTGGTCAAGATGCTGATGAGGGAATCCTCTGGCAGATGTTTGGCCCCTTTGGTGCGGTTACCAATGTGAAAGTTATTCGAGATTTCAACACCAACAAGTGCAAAGGTTTTGGTTTTGTGACCATGACAAACTATGAAGAAGCTGCAATGGCCATAGCAAGTCTTAATGGCTACCGCCTGGGGGACAAAATCTTGCAGGTTTCCTTCAAAACCAACAAGTCCCACAAATAACTTGCTCGTGCTTTTTTTGTATGAAATAGATAATTGAGTGACAGAAGTTGAAACATTTTTGTTAGTGTAAAACTCATTTTGCGCCAATTTTCACAAGTGTTTGTCTTAGTCTAAATGAGAAGTGAAAAAGGTTTTATATTCTGGGATGCAACTGACATGTTCAAATGTTTGAAATCCCACAATGTTAGACCAATTTTAAGTTCCTTTAAGTTATTTCATTTAAAACATGTTAAAAATTCCCTGAAATCTTAAGTAGTTTGCATTAACTAGACCCTCTGGATGGTGGTAAAATTGAAGCATGCTTTCACTTATGAGACTAACATTTGTTCCATTGAATGTTGTCTGCAAAAACTGGAATTTTCTGAAAAATATCAGGCTGAATTAATTAATTTTCTTGTTTTTTGTTGATGTTTTTCCTACCCATTCCCCTGAACTTCTCTACCCCAGACTTGGTAGTGTGGAAGAAAAGTTGAGAAATACTAATGTTTTAGTTGTCAGTAAATTGTTTGATCAATTAATATTCATTACTACATATATAGTTGAGGATTAGGCTTTTTCAAGTCAAGGTCTTGTAAGTAGTAGCATGCCAGCATAACTTTTAACACCATTGATGAGGTAAGTTGCACACTTGAGCAGTGGCCAAGCTGTCAAATTCAAAGGTTTTAGAAACATTATTTTTAAAGCCCACTTTCTAATAGGAATGGACCAAAGAGTTTCAAAGAAACTCCGGGAAGATTTCTAAGTCAAAATGAAACTCCAAAAAGAGAGTGTGAATATATGTTGCTACTTTATCAAACTGAATCTCTTCTGTTCAAATATTTAATGCATGGTGCACTACTTACTGGTACAATATAATGCAGCAAGATACTTACTCATTTTCAAAGATCATTATAGTTTGGATTCCTTTGGTAGTTCTGTTTTGTAAAGAAAAAACAGTTATAAACATTTGAGCATTGTATTTCTCGCATCCCTTCTAATGAGTGCTAGATTTTTCTATTTTAATAGGATTTTGTTTTGACAACTAGCTTTACTTATTGAACACTCAGCAGAAAAGTACTTACTACTTGCAAGTTAGATATTAACAAAAAAACCCCTTTGATTTGTAGATTTAAAGATTAATTCCCCAAGTTTTCTGCAGACTGCCTTGAAACTTTGAGTTGTTCTGTTTCTGTTAATTTTCTTTTGCTTTTTTGTGTTTTTTGTTTGTTTTTACTTTTGCATTTAAGAACATTAAATTTGATTTTGTTTTGCTCAAATTTTGTTTTGTTTTTTATTTTCTGTTATTTTTTTGCTAAGTATTGCACAAGGTGTCCAGCTTTCAGCAAGTGTTTTAAAGAATTGTAGCTCCTCTTTCAGAGTTTTAAGTTACTCCTTTTGACAGACAAGTAGAAGAAAAAGGGTTGTGAAACAAGAGCACTACAATAAATCTGTGGCATAGAGACTGTGTGCCACAGACTGGTGTAACCCTGCAGGTGTTCTTGGGTAGGAAACCTGAAGAGGATTTCTCTTGGGATAAAGGCTGTGTAAGGATACTGTGCATGACTAGAGGCCTGGCCTGGGCAACTTTGGGGTCTAATGTTGGACATTCAGTTGCCAGAGTGTAGAGCAAACACAAAAATGGGGTGAGTGGCAGTTTTATGGCAGTGTCTCCTTTTTTTGTGTGAACCTCTACCAGTCCCAGAGTTTATTTCCAAATTGCAGATGCTGTTCCATGCCACCTCCTTGTATCATGCCATGCCTGGATGCCCTTGCCTTGTGTTCACAGTTGTTACTTATTTTTCTGCAGTAGGCTCAGTCTTGCACAGCCTGAAGAAGCCTGCATCAGCATCTCTGCACACTGCCCATCTCCATTAATTACCTTCAGCACTGTCTAAAAAATGCTGTTACTGGGATTTCTAGAACTGGCACACTACTTAATGCCCTATAGACAAGCCGTGGCACACTGAGCAGCCTCCCACTGGTTTTGAACTTGGGTGCAGTGAATGTAAGTGGGATTTTTGTTATTAATAGATCCAGCCTTGCCTTTCCCACCAGTCCTTTTCGCAGCCATCTATTGGGAAGAACGATGGACTCTGAAACAGTGGCTGTGACAAAGCAACCAGCTTCCACCTCCACAAAATGTGCTTTTTGTCCAGTGTCTATTCCAGATGTTTCCACCGATTTATCAATTTCTCGAATCAACCAATACTATTTCTGTCTTCAAGGAGAAATTCAGAAGGATTTGAGGAATATCTCCTGAGTTAAAACTGTATAGTACAGAGAAGTTCTCGCGTGTCCCATCCCCTCTTAACCTCACACTGCCCTGTTCTCCAGGAGTGGGTCTGCAAGCATTTCCAATTTCCTGTCATTCTTTTATTTCATAATTTCATAATATGATTTCATAGAAGATTCATTTTCAAACTAAATGGGAGCTGCAGTTTTATCACAGCATTTAGGTGGGGGTTCAGACTTCCCATGAATGACACCAGAAATACGAGTTTGCATCAGTAACCATTAAAGACACGCACAGCTGTCAGCTCCCTGGCTGCTCCTTGGTTAAATAAATTCTTCTTGGAGGCTTTCTGGCATTGCTGTCATCTAACTGCTTCCCTATTTTTCCCTCTCTCATTCTTCACTAAATAAGAAGGAGATGCAGGATATTGTTTCAGTAGTGGTATGAAAACAACTCTTTTAGGAAACTTCTGATCTCAGCTTCCTTTGATGTTTACTGTGAAAATAGTTACCAGGTGCTTTGCATGACAAAGTACTGCTGCTTGAGTCAGGAGAAGATGAAAAAGAGAAATCCTGCTGAATTATTAAAAGCTGATACCAGAAAAAGTGCATGGGCTGCACCATCCTAACAGTCAATAAATACTTGGCATAAATAGCTGAAGTAAGGAAAAAATTGTGTCTCTATTCTTGATACTTTTGGTCCTAAACAATAGCCCATGCATCCTTCTTGTAATGACCAAAAAGGAAACCTAGGGCAGTGGAAACTAAATCCTAAAACCAAGTAATCTGCCAGCAGTTTCTCTACCCAAAAGGTATACGGTTTTCTTAGCATGTCATCCAGCACACACTCGTTTGAAGTTCTCCCTTGAACATACCTGTTTGGAGAGAGGTTTTGGCTTCTTAGTCCTCAGGAAGTTTAGAAAAAAATGTGGATACCTTCTGCTTCAAATACAGATTTTTCTTCCAGATGATACTTGTGTCTCAGGCAGTGCTTACAAAATCCTTGTAAAACCAAAGGCCTGTCTCAAACCAGATGCCTCTTGCATTTTTTATGAGATGCAGTAGGTTCAGTAAGGTAGAGAGGACTAGGAAGTTTTGGTTTCTGGATTAGGACATGATGCTTGGATTTAAAACCCCTGGATTTGGTGGCCTATGTTAGAGATGTGCTACAGGGAATGGATAGAGTGGGAATGCTTTGGAGTCCTTTAGGATAGGTTAGAAACCTTGGAGGACACCCCCAGGTACCTGCTTCTGAAGGATGAGGCATAATTCCTGATGAGAACAGATGATGGACATGGAGCTATTGCAGGGTCTCATGGGGAGATGAAGAGGATTGTGAGACAGGGCACAATTCTGTGTGTTGGGGTTTCTGAAGGGCTCAGTCTGGTTTGTGAATGTGCAGGTTGGACAACACCATTCCCTTTTTACACTTACTTGATCAGAGAGACAAATACAGTGACAAGATGAGAAGTTTATCTGCCTGTGTCTAAAAAGAAAAAGGAAGAGAAAGCTATTTCATTGATCCCCTTGTGGTCAGGGTCCCTTCGCCTCGGAGCTGAGTCACCAGTTGGGAGTAGGAACAGCAGGAGCAGTGATGCTGTTGCCAGGCTTCAGCTGGGCTCTCTTTTCAAATGGACCTGTTGGCTCTGGCATCCCCAGCTCAATTCATTTTCACAAAGAGAGAACTTGTTTGTATGTGAATCCTTAGCACTTGAGCAGAAACTGCCCTTTGCTTCTGCTGCTGTTCCGGTGGTGACCTCACCCCCCTTGCCACCTCCTGCCCAAGCCAGGCTGCACATCAGTCACCTCGGCTGCTGGGGTTCTGAAAAGGCTCATTATGAGAGGGCAGGATGATACATCAGGGCTTGATCAGCTTACAGGACTTTGAATGTTAAGCCAATTATCTTTGTTATTCAGGAAATTTTACCAGCTGGTGGATGGTTGGTGTTGTTTTAATTATTGGTTTGTCACTTTTAGCTCTAGAATCACTTTCATTTTTCGTGGTATTTTCTTGTGAAAGGGAAGTTGTGTGGCCTGTACTTCACACCTATTCTTTTCTCCTCTTTTTTTTTCTTTCTCTTGCTTTTATCTGGCACTCCAAGAAGACTCTTACCAGGCCAAGGCATGGCTGTCAAACATGCTTGTTATGAGGCTGCTTCCAAAACTGCACATGGGCAGTCTTCATTCTCTGCAAGACTGTGGAGGTTCACTCTAAAAATGAGACAATGCCTACTTAATAGTAAAACTGTCCTGATTGTGGTTGAAGACCACCTCCAAACTTCTCTGAAGATGGGCTTTAGTTGTGTTGTACAGAATGGGAAAAAAAAAAAATCAATTGAGTTTTCTTAGTATGTAAATAATTTAAGTTTTGTCAACATTAAAATTTCATGAAGGCTTTATTCAGACTTGGTCTTTTCCAGTCTGTTGGTTTATTAAGAAGTTTTTATTCCTGCTCAGTAAGTTACATTTGCCTCCCAGATATCCACTCTGAATGGAATTCACCCGTGTGGTAAGCCAGCCGCAAGCCTAATCCCAGGTTAAACCTGCTAAGCATTTGCAGATAGGGACATTTCACAGGAGATACAGAAAAGAAAATTCCTGGTGCTGTTTGCTTTGTATAAGCTGGCAGAGACAAGTACAGTTCCCTTCAAATGCGGAGGTCACAACATCAGCAAAGCTGTAAACATGAGCAGGATCAAAGCAGCTTAGTGTGTTTAGTTCTCTCGTGTCTCCGTTTTAGATGATGTCTACTCAAGTGTTGAATGAATTTTGTTCTTCAAGCTTCATCACCATAAAGTGTGGTTTATTTGAGCTGCTGTGCTGCACTCCTCTGTGTAGAGGGGAGGGGAATAGAGCAGTGCAGTTAATGTTGCCTCCTGTGCCCAGCTTATGCCAACCCCTTCACTTCTGCTCTAAATCTGGGACTGGGAAGGCCTTGAGGATCCAGCTTTTAGGGTGGAAGGAGGAGTCAGGAAACACCACTGCCCAGAACAGCGTCCCCGTAGTGCTGTGTGTCCCCACATCCTTTTCCTTCCCTTTGGTTTGCTACATTTTTTTCAGTACATCTGTATCATGTGAGCAGGAAAACCACTGAAAATTCAGAGATACACAAGTCACTAAAGTAGAACAAAGTTCTCACTGCAGTGAGTAAGTAGTTGGTCAGTTTATGATCACTTAGTTTGTCCAGATGACCAAAGGGTGTCAGTATGGAGAGGACACCTGTTTTTGTAGGGGCATTGAACATCATTGAAGTGATGTTTTTTACACAAAGCAATTCAAAGTCTTTCTAAAAATACATATATAAATAAAAAATTTGGCCTAGCTGCATTCATAGGAAAAATGATCAGCAGTTAAAACCAAAATGATGAAATAACCGTGTAGGTGATCCATTAGTTTGAATGTCAGATTTTGGAATTGATAGCCTCTGAGGTCCTTAGACATGTATTATAATTTTATGTTGCTTTATTGTTCTGGGAAGGTCAATAAAGTAGCGATTCTTAAAATATTTCAGAAGATTTTTTTTTCTCAGCGTATTTGAAACTGTAATAACTACAGTTTGGATATAATTACATATGTGCTTTAAAAAAACAAACAAACAAACAACAAACTTGGAGGATGTCCCCACACTTACCTTTTTTAACCAAATAAACAGGTCTTATAAGAAAATATTTATTGAAGTAGATCCGCTGATTTATCTACTTGTGAAATGCTAGGGTCTGTGGGAGGTTTTTTAACATACAGCTTATTTTTAACTACTGACAGTGATCTCATGGTTCAATCACAGAAGTCAAATACAGAGCAGTTTGCCCTAATGCTACCTCCATCATAAGGTTACCATATTTTTGGCTTCTATAATGAGGCAATTTGTCCTTTATAACACTGTCAGTGAAGCACCTTACTGTAACGTTTCTACTTTTAGGCTCCTAAGAATAGCTTTAAAGTGAAGGGACCAAATCCACATTTAAGTTGAGACAACACAGCTCCCTTTGAACTCCCTTAGTAGAACTACACTTGGGTTTTTTCATGAACTGAATTTGTCACCCAAGATACTTTATATTTGGAAGCAGAAGAGTTACTGTGCTGTAGGCAAGTTCCTCTGATAGAGCTCTGCACTTCTCAGTGGTGGATTCCCAGCACAATAGAACTGCTAAATACGAAGATCAAAAGGCTAGTGTTTCTTTCTACGTTTGTTATGGCTTATTTGTTTTGTCCTTCGTAATTTTAAAAAATCCAGAGTTCATAAAAATGGGTTGCAGTTACCTCCCTCTTGCTTGGGAGAGGCGGTGCCCGCGTTTCGCTCGACTTCTCCGTGATGCAGCGGCAGAGTTGGAACTTGCAGTTAAGTTCAAAAAGTGTCTGCTCTTAGGTTAATCAGGTACAGCATCATTTTTGTGATTGCTTTTTTTGTGTACTATACTTATGTAGTAAAGCTGAACAAAACATTTTTAAGTGTTGCTTTCTCCTTCTGCATGATTTGAAAATCAGTTGAAGCCTTTACAATCTCTTAATGCAAAACACGACACCCAGTGAGCGCGTTTGATTTTAAGTCCTGTTGATGTTTTCTTCAGTCTTGCTGCAGTTATTTGTTATGTATCACACTTGGTAAAACATTTGCAAAGGTTGAACTAGAAATATTTTTCTGTTGAGTGGAATTATCAGCACTTAAGTTAGTTTTTTTTGTTGATAATGATGGAAAATCAGTAGTAGAACTGCCACCTGAAACCTTGAAAAATTGCTACTGTGTTCACATTTTAGTCTTTATTCTCATACCATTGTTCCTTATTTTTAAACATTTTTGAGCCAGCTTTTCAGTGGTACAGCTAAACTTTTTCACTTGGTCATTGAGAAGAAAATTACTTGAGACATTTGAAACATAAGTTGGGGTAAACCTTTATTTCACCAGTAATTTTGAATAATACTGTACTTCTAGTCTTTTTACTGATTTAATTTCCCTTAACTTATGTAATCTTTTGTTTATAAATTAATCTGTTTGTGGGACAGAAGGTTTTATCAATTGTTTTCCATAATGTACAGTATATGGTTAAGCATTTTGTATATTTAGTGTGTTTTTAAGTTATTGATTTGTTTTATATCAAATAATTTATTTTTCAGGTACCATTTTCATTTAAACTTTGTTTTTACATGGGTTTATTTTAAATAAAGTATGACACTGCTTTCCAAATGTCTAAAATGAAGTTGAATCCCATTGTGTTATTTTGAGACTGATTTTGTAAACTTAGTTAACTTATTTAAGAAAGAACTGGAAAAATGCACCTAGTTCATACTTAGATTGTGCTTCAGTGCAAGTCCTAGGAAATTTTCTGTAATGATTTTTTAATGATTTGAAAAATTGGAATTTTCATATTGAAACATTTCAAAGATATGTTGAATGAAGCAGCAGCTTTGCAGAATCCTGTGGGTGGAATTATTAGCATTGTTTTCTATATGGTATTTTCAAAATTAAATGAAACAACCCCTAGATATTTTCTGCTAGTGTTAATACTTAAAGGAAATAATCTGTCAATACTGCACAGGAGTTTTTGATTTTTGCCACATGTTCATTACTGCTTTTGTTGAGTACTTGTTTGGAACCATACTCATGTTTTTAAATGATCCATGATGAAAGGTGATGTACTTCAAAACAGATTTTGGCTTTTATGTATTTGTTCATATTTTGTCATATCTTTTTTTGTTACCATTATTTTTTTTTCCCCTGCAGGCGTTGGATTATTGTGCAATCTGGAATTTTTTTGGGGGGGTGTTTGGTGTGGTTTTTTTTTCAGAAGAATCTGAGCTGATTTTATGGATAAGTTAATTGAGCCTACTCAGTAAAGATCTTGTTACTTGTATTAGAAAGATGGAATTAAAAGGCAGTGGAAACATGGTTTCCTTTTTAATTTTCAGGGAAAAAAAAGTGGTTTTCTCCACTTATGGTGTCCACCCTGATCAAACCAAAGCCCAGCTACACAGAGAAATGTGTATTGAAACTTTTGAAGAGAGCTCCTCAGAACAAGAACTCCCATCAGTTCCCCTGCACTCGGGCTCCTCTGGTGCAGCCCTGAGGTAGGGCAGGCACCTGGTGGAGTGGCCCAGGGGAGGTTGTGTAAATGACATTCTGAAGAAATGATCATGAAACTCTGTCCTGCTGTTGGCTCAGAACAGGCTGTATTCAAGCCTTTTTCACTAACAGAAATTTTTAGTTTTGTTAAAGTCAGCTCTGTCTTGAGGTTCAGCAGGTGCCTTGCTGTGTTCTTTAGTCACAGAAATTCTCTGTCTTTCAGGGCTGGGTTAGTTGTCAGACCACTGAGGCACTGGCTCTGATTTTTCTTTCATCTTAATGACTAACCTGTGAAAAAAGATGTAAAACAAGATAAAAATAGTGTTTCATGTACGATAACATGGAAGAGGTGGTGATGCTTTGTCAGCTCAGGCATCTCATGCAGTAGGAAACTGTTTCCAGTTGTGTTTTCTTCCTAAGGGAATTGCTCAGTTCAGTATGTTCACTGTGTTGGGATTACTTGTGGTAAGTTGGTAAAGAACAGAAGTGAACATTTTCTGATACTGCCAGTAATGGATTATTGAGTGTGCAGCATGCACTGTAGTTGGGGATGGCTGCTGCCAGTGCAGAATTTCGGACCTTTCCCAGGTTGTCCTTTGGATGGATCTAGGGCAGCTTCTACATTCTTACTTCCACCAGGTGTTAGTCCCCCGTGCTTCATTTTGTGCAGGTTCAATTCTGACCGTTGTATTTTCCAGGTTTTTCTTCTATGAAGGATCATGAAGGAGACATGTATTAACCACCAAAGAGCTTAATAACAAAATGCATCCATGGGAAGTATGGGCTCCTCTTTGAAATGGCTTTTTTATCAAAAGCAAACAAAAAAATCATTGTAGACTCATTAACCCTGTGCTAGAGATTCTTTTTTTGCAGAATTCCTTATAGACTCCCTGAGTTTACACTCATCCCCTACTTGCTTTGCTATTGGGACTGTTGAGGTATCCTGCTGTTAAATTTCTCCCCCTATATTGCCAGGATACTTTGTGGAAAAAAAAAAAAAAAAAAAAAAAAAAGGGAAAAAGAAAAAAAAAAAAAAAGAAAAAAGACAAAGGAAAAAAACCAAAAAACCAAACCCTAACCAAAAAAAGGTGTTAAACTGCACTGATTTCCATCTCATTGGTACATCAGGAAACAAGGTTGAAAACATTTCATCCTGTCTTGATATGTATTTTTTTCTGTATCTCCTATCATTCAAACAAGAAACATGGAAAAGCTTTCATATAAGGAATGTCCTCCTGGGTCCTACAAACACTGCATTTTGCTCAGGATTTGGGCTCCAGCAGTGGCAGCAAGGTCAGATATTTGAGAACATTAGGTCTGGCCCCCACCTCCCTCCTCATTCCTCTCCTGCTTCCTCAGTGCTCTCACCAGTGATGTTTCTCTCTGCACTGCAACATACATCCTTTTCCCCCCCCCCTTTTTTTAAAGCATTCAGGTATAGAAGCAATGAAGTTAGCAAAATTGGAATCTGAAGCTAGTTTGTCAGAATGTAACTTTACTCACCTATTGGCAAACATTTTTTCTTTGCAGTAAAGTGAGTTTAAGCAAAATTTGTCACAGCTAAAATACAGATTTGATTTGTTTGAATTGTAAATGTACATAATGCTTTAAATGTTGAACTTCTCAAAATGGATTGACTTCTCTCTGTAGAACTGGAGTGCTTATTAAAGAGCCTATTCTCAATTTAAACTAGAACTTACAAGCAGCTTCACTAAGTTTAATAAAAAAGAGTTGAGGGCTTCCTCTCTTCTTTAAGTAGGTATCAGTGGACCTCTTAAGCTTACTTTAACTGAAGTTCTGTTTAAATGTGTTGGAACAGATTCTGCCCCCAAGTCCAGCCTGTGCATGCTACAAAGAAAGATCATAATGGACCAAATTTTGGCTTTGAGCAGTGCTGGGTCAGTACCAAGAGTGCTGAGCTGCTTCCTTCTCATAGACTGCAGTAGGCTCCAGCTCAGGTATGGTGGAAGGAGTGGGCAGTGGCACTTTCAGGAGTTCAGGGCTGTGTTGCAGCCTGCCAGCACCTGTGGTAAGTAAGCTCCTGTGCTTCTCTAGGGTTGTGGCACAAATGGTTTTGGTCTTGGCCAAACCAGACTTGCAGAATTTGAGGTGAAGCATTCTTGTGACCAGGCATCCTACTTCACCTCTCCCAGACTGCTCCCTCAGCTTTGCATTTTTCTAGTGACACAGGACACGTAGACATTCGTGTGTGTGTGCTCACACTCACACAGTACCTGTGTGTCTGTGTGTGTATTAAAATATATGTAAACTGTATTTGTAGACATTTTGTTCAGAATACATACATGAATGGTATGTATTAGCACAGTGTAGCTGCTGTGTACCTACATACGTGCTATTCCACATGCCAACACAGTACAGAAGTAATTTGTATAAAGATGTATATCCTTAAAAATTCAAGTTTATAGAAAACGTTACACGTGCAAGATATTTCAGTGCAAGTAATTCAGTAATGTTATGAGCAAGCTATTGAATTTTTAAGAACATGAATTTCCAGCTGGGTAAAAATTTAACACCCAAATTTTTCAAAAGTTTCTCTTGAAATAACTCTGGGAATGACCGCATCTGTATGTTGTATCTTAATATTTAACAGTGCTCCTGCAATGCACAGGGAGCACTGCTTTTCAGGGAGCACCTCCCTTTCACCTCTCCCTGCGAGAAAATGCTGTCACTTTTTTGAGACTCAGTGAGTTACGAAGTTATTTTCATTTTGGTTTACTCCACCTTTGCAATGTTTTTTCCCTTTCTGTTTTTATCATATTTCATGGGCCCTAATGTTTCAATCCTTTCTTGCTGCAGGGATGGAGGAAGGAAGACAATTCAGCTTCAAGAAGGACTCTGGTTCTAGTGACCTGGCAGTGTCTGCCATGCCCTGGCACACAGCATGATGGCCTGGGGGGCACCACCGGGCCCTGCTCCCCCACCCTCTCTCTGGATTCCAGGATAGACATCCTGGCTGCTCCTGCTAGCTTAGCCTAACCATCCCAAAGCCTTGCCTGAATGTCTTAAGTGTTTCTTTTCTGAACAAGGCAAAATTAAGCTTTGAGTGAGACACACTTTGCTGTCTTTGCCATGCTCAGTCATGCTGGCTCATGTGGACTTGCTCCAGTGGTTTTATTTCTGGCAGTGATGTCTGCAGCACTGTGATAGTTCCTAGGGGAGCTTTGGGGCTCTTCTGATTTGCATCTTACATTACATAAACACAGTCATTCTCAAAAGGCAGCACAAGAGATAACAGTGCAAGATGGAGGCTTGCTGGGATGCTCCCTGCCAGTCAGCTGGGCAGGGTTCAGCCTCCGGTGCTGCTGGTGGCCTTGGGGAAGGAATGTGTGTCCTGCCTTTGGCCTCTCCACCTTCATCTCAGTAATGCTGGCATTGCAGAAGAACAGCTCTGATAGCCACTGCGTGGAATCTGATTGCCCTATTCCTGTGCCAGTCCCTGTCTGGGTTTGGGTGAGGGAATGATGCAAGCTGGTCAGATCCAAGAAAGAATGCAAAGGGAAAAGGGCAGACTTTGTGTTGAATAGGTGACATTAAGGCAGCCTGATGAAATTAATGAAACATTCCTTCTGCAAAGAATAACTGAGGGTTGGTCTGGTAGCTGCAGGGTGTCAGAGGCAGCAAGGGGAAGGTTTCTGTGCAGGGCTGGGTGGGGAGAACCCAGCTCTGAGGCACCTGACCATCATCTCATCCTAAGCAAGTTGCTGCTTGTACAAACCAAAGGAGGGGAAGAAGTGTGATGCCCTAATACAAACAAGGATAAAATGTTCTAATCTTTTGTAGTGTGTGTGCTAGAGTGGGGTCATCTCACCCATCTCAGCCAGTGCTGCTGCTGGAGCTGTGCTGTCACCCAAGGCGTGGCCTTCTGCTCCTTCTTGGAGCCACCTGAATGAGTTATTCCATACAATGGCTGCACTTCCACACTGTTGGCATTCCTATCCATGTGTAAGATTAATAGGTTATTAAAATGACATGATCTGATCTGGCTTCAGAAATTTTTTTGTGTTATGAAATTATTTTAGGTGCTCAAATTTAAAAAAAAAAACAACCCAATAACAGTAGTAGAATGGCACTGTAGACATAAGTAAGACGCCAAAGGTGAGTTCTGGATATGGGTTTATGGTGGTGGTGTTGCTATAAATGCTCCTGTCTCTCCAGCATTATATACCAACCCTCCACCATCATCTTGTGCTGATAAAGGTGTTGGTAGGACTCACTTAAATGAAAGATAAACCCCATCAGTAGTAACTTTAAACCAAGATCAGCTCTTGGCGCTGTTTTCTGTGTAATCCCTCAGGGTACACATGACAGCACTGCTGGAGGGGCCATTAAAGGGTGGGATCAAACAGCTGAGCTGGGGGTTGTGTAAAGTGGTACTGCTGTTGAAATGTGGACTCAAACATGCTTGGGGTGCCTGGTGTCAGCTGGTGGCATGAGGAAACAGCAGGAAACCAGCTAGATCAGAAGGAGGCTGTATGGATGTGAAGGACAGTTGGGGTTGCTGCTTGGTTAAAATTGCTGGTACAATGATCAGACTGTGGTCCTGGCCATAGCAAATAAAACTGCTCAGGAAAAAACCTAACCCAAAGTATTAAAGAAAAAAAGAGTAATGGAGGTGAGGGAGTAGTGATGAGCAAAAAAAGATTCGTGTACACAATCAGGAAAGGGAAGGAATTGTCCGTGATGCTGTGAGGTGCCATAGGGACTTCATTTTCAGCTGAAGGGAAAATGTGCAAATTTGGCAAAAGAAGAATCTGTGGTATGAGTATGTGTACCTGCAAGGAAAGGGCTGTGCTAATGGATGTAGAACAGAAGAGACTGATGTGCAAGTGCATCATCAGCAATGGAGCTCTCGTAGGAAATATATGAAATTGTCATCCTGGGGGTATCTTAGGAGTGGCAAAAATCAAATACCAGGCAATGTGTATCAGGGGAATGTGGTGTGGGCAGGTAGAACCCCATTAATGTGATCTCTGTAACCTGTTTCAGTAAATGGGACATTTCCCCTGCCCGAACTTAGGGCATGAGGGCTGCAGCAGCTTCTGCCAAGGGGCTGTGCAGGGAGGAGACTTGATCTCACATGGAACATCACTAAAGAGATAAAAGAGCTTTTTGGGTTTTTGGGTTCTGGGGCAACTTTGGTGAGGGGCTGTGTGGTTGGATGCTTTGAGGAGGGAATGGGGAAAGGTGGAGGAAGGCACCAGGTTTTGTATCTGCCTGGTTCTTCTCTCTTTGGTTGGTCTGGATCTGCCTGTTACCAGGGGGTTGCACCTTTTCTGTACACCTCTGGCCCTGGTTAGCCAAGAACTGGCAGACTGGGAATGCTCCAGTCCAGGTGCTGGAGGAGCTGGAGAGCGGGTTGGCTCAGAAGGGCTCCTCTTCCCTGGGCTGCTGCTCCTGCCACACAGTGAGGTGCAAGGGGAAAGAGGGGCTTTATGATTGTAGATTCAGGAAGGGAAATTACTCATGTCTGTAGGGTTGGAAACATTTTTACCAGTTGCTTGTATGTATTTTTTGTACCTGGTTGAAGAGCAAGGGTATGGCTGAGTGCAAAGAGAGATTTCTGCTTTTGTAACTCTGTCTCCAATGACTGCAGCCTTTTCAACCAAGTTACTTTTGGGATTTGGTATTCAGAGAGCAGACAAAAATACAACACAATGGAGTTAAGATATCCTGAAGATGGGGTCATACTTCAGCACCAGAATGTGGTTTAAGGTAATGCTTTGCAAATGAGTGAAGACTTTCTGAAAGGGAAACGAGGAGGAGAATGACCAAATACCTGTTTTGTTGTGGTAGTGCTCAAAGAAGGGCAGTGAGCAGAGTATTTTTGAGGTGAGATGGCCAGGTAAGTGAAGCAGCAAGTTTTGGCTCGGGTGTAATGTTTCAACTGTGTCATTCCTTCCTGTCTGTGTCAAGCTGTGGTTTGGTTTGTTAGTGTCTTAAAATCAAAGCTGAAATCTGGTCCTACTGAGTTTGAAGGCTCGGTACTCTAAAAATAAATACCTCTGCTCAGACATGTAATTCAGAGTGGGGTTCATCCTGCTGACTCAAGCAATTGGAAATCTTAGCTCCTTCGAAGCCTATCAGTCAAAGACTTCAGAGTGTGATTCATCTGCTCCTAAAGACTTCCTGCTCCTAAAGGTGCCTGTCTCACTGCTGACTACAGGGAACTTAATTTATGTAGGATAAAGGAGAAAACAAAGGTAAGTGTACTCTGCACCCTGGGGTCCCAGGATGTCTGTGCTTCCACAGGACTGGCCGACTCCTGACAAGGATTTTGGAGGAACTTTGCCAGAGATGTTTTGGCTTTTTCCCCATGCTGAAAACCCGGGAAATTCACAAATGGAGGATGTCAAACACAGTGCAGAATTGCTCAGGCTTTTTGAGATCTAAGCTAATGAGTCCATAAAACATCTCTGCACCATGCTCTGTGCTTAGCTGGGGTTGACCCCGCTCTGCTTGGTGGCTGCATGGGGACAAGTGTGTCTGAACATGCCTCCTGGGTGCCAAGCAAAATTCCAGGGGTATTTAAACACTGCACAGAGTTTACAAAGTAGGTTGGAAGTTTTATTGTGGAACAGTTTGCAAATGATACCCTTGGGCACAGGCGTTGCCTAATGCTGTGCCTTATTTTGCTCTCGTGCCACCACCTTTTCAGCAGGAGCTGCTGAATCCTGTTGGGTGGTATGTGAGCAGCACCTGCCTACAGGAAGGACTGACATCGTGTATTCAGATTTTCTAGAAAGTTTTATTGTCACATCTGACAAAATGAGGAATTTCTTAAGGAAATAAGCATGTACAGTGAATCAGAAAGGAAGAGGCAAAGGCTGACAGCTCCTAGCGCACATTCATGAGGGAGGCATTTGCTCCTCTAAGGAGCATTTAGTGTAGGTCCTGTGCTGATAATTTAAAAAACAAGCAGCAACAAAAAAAGAGGTAGCTAAGCCATTTGTATGCATAGAGCTGCTTTGGAAATCTGACTTGACAGAGAAACCTGGTATTTTAATAGATTTAAATAAAGCGTTCAAAACTTGTGGAATGGAATTTTCAAAAAGTTGTTCTAGAAAACTCGCATGGAATGATTTTGAAACTGGTGGTATTTCAAATTAATAAGGGGGAGATTTGGGCTGGTTTTCACCTCTGTTGTTTTATATTGCCATGTGCTATAATACTTTTGCTTTTCCAGTTTCAGTAAAAACGCAAACAAGATACACTTTGATCTAGAAGACAGAAAGGCAGCAGCGCTCTCTGCTGACAAAGTTCAAATGTTACTGTGCTATGCTGCTGCTATGGTCACTCTGTAAATCCTAAAAAGATGTAGAAAACAATATAAAAATGAATGTGCGCTCATCAAAACTCACCACTTCTTTAAATTCAGGTAAATGAAAATAATTCATGTCTGGAAGTCATTCAGTAGCTAGAAGGGAGCTTGTTCTTCAAGGCAACTTAATCATGGACAGTAGGACAAGCTGGTGTCTCCTGTGTAAAGCTTAGAGTTGAACTGAAGGGCCAGTTTGTGCAGATGTAGCTTTTCTCGTGATCCACATTCTCGAATTCACCAAAACCATTGGTGAAATCAAAGCTTGGCCTGTGCTTGCAAGGGGCCATAAAGCCAGGGGCTGCTTCTGCTGTTCCTATTGTTTGGTAACCACAAAACCCATAAATAGGATTTTAGTTTACAAAGGTAGCTTTCTGTGATTGTTTTCTCAGTGAAAATAATACTTTTATACCAACCAAGTTCCTCTCCCCAGTTGCTCCTCAGCTTCGTTACAGTATTATACACACAATACACCCTTGAGGGAACATCCAGATCCCAATGTCAACTATTTTCCTTGCAAATATAAAAAAATATTTCCAAGGAAGAGACTTGGGTGTGGATTTGTGTTCTTTCTGTACATCAGATTTCTTTGCCTATATAAAATCACACTGACATTTTGTGGCGGGGGTTGGTTCTTGCCTGTTTTGCAATTTTTGCAATTGGAGGCAGCTGTTCCCAGGGAGCAGAGGTTACAAACTGCTGCTCATGCTCCCTCTGGCAGCAGATTTTGGAAATACAAGAGGGGTTGGGATGGTTCCATCGCTGGGGCATCAGCTGAGGGTGTGGATGCCTTCCTGACCAGGTGACTTGGGCATTCAGTAAATCTTTAATTTTTCCACGACTTCTTTTGCCTGTATTAAGCCTCAAGTAGAAGTACCTCAAGCTTTTTGAAGTCAGTAGAGAGTAGACCACTGGATTCTGTGCAAAGCCAGTTTATGATATTTAATAACTCTTGTTTTTCATTTGGTGAAAGTGAAATTACTCTTTCTTCTAAATTAGAAAATATTTTTAAACCCCCGATTCCAGCCTGAAGGATTATGCACAGGAAATTTTTTTAGGAATGTGCAGTTGGAGAGCATTTAAATTACGTTAGTGGGAGCTTAAGCTGCTTCCATGAGTCCTAACACTGTGCCAATAAAGACAAAGCAAGAGGGAGAAAGGGGATGAGATATGGTTTCTAGAGGGAAATTAATTCAGTGACATGAATATTGGGTATAAAAGGCTCCTGTGGAGAAGGCTGCCCAGGGAAGCCTGGATTTTAAGGCTGTAACTGGAATTTGAACTTAGGGACAGTTCTGTAGCTGGGAAAATCAACACAGTTGCAGATTGGGCTAGTCAGACCCCTGAAAACAGGAGCAGAGCTGGTCCTGCCCTCCCTGAACCTCACTGCCCATGCTGGGGAAAAGCCTTCACTCAGATATTCTGTCTTGTATAACAGCTGGGAAATCCAGTTATCTCCACCTTGGATTCAGAGATCTAGACAAAAATTCACTTAATTTTAGGTTTTAGATGAAAACATAGTAATAAAAATAAAGCAATGGTTTTATAAAAAATTAATCTCTTTCATACAGAGAAGAAAACCTTACCACATGCAGCCTGGCCAACAGACTGGGGCTGCTGAGCTCAGGTGGTGGATTTTTGTCCCATCTCTCCTGCTTTCTCATCTACTCCAGTTCCAGTTTTCTAATATCTGTTGACCTCCCTAACCTTTGGAAGGAACCAGGCTTGAAAAAATGTGAGGCATAAAGCCTTCCAGGCTGGGCAGCAGCTCACAGCCAGATCCCTGGTTGCAAGGAGAAGTTGGGTCCCTTCCCCTGGCCATGCTGGTTGGTTGTTTCCTGGAAAGTCCCTCAGGCTTCAAGGGATTGAGAGGATTTTTCCACTTTTTGTGCCAAGTAAGGCTTTTATCTCACAGAGCATCCATATATGACATCCACAGTGTCTGTTAGCACCAAGATCCCATTCCTGGGAGCAGGAATGCTGTGATCTACACCTGACAGATGTTATAATGAGCTCCAGTTTCCAACAAACTTTCTTCAATAATTTCAATCATGCTATCTTTGGGATGCAGATGATGGGCCTCCACAGAAGGGTATTTATCTGTGTTGCTTGCTGGATCTTGCTGCAAAAAAGAAAAAAACCAAAAAAACCATACAATTTTAATTTCTTAAGCAAGCAGATGCATTGTGCCTGTGCAGTCATTGGATCTCCTGCCTTCCCCATTCTCCCAAGCTGTACATACCATGGGAGGCTTGGGGGCAAAGTCTTTCTCACAGACATGGGCGATGATGCCAGCAGCCAGAGCATCCCCAAGGACGTTGGTCATGGTTCGAAACCGATCCCTAGATGAGAGAGAGCCATGATGATGCAGTTGCTGGGCACAGCCAATGTGCCCAGGGTTTTTAGGGCTTTGAAACGTCAGCCTCCATCCCTAACGTTGCTACCAATGTGCTAATTGCAGGTGGAGACAAGAGCAGTATTGGTCTTGCAAAAACAGAGAGAAAATGGTGGGTGTGATGTTTGCATGAGCCCAGCACCATGAAGGCCACGGGCCTGCTTTGCTCTCCTCGTGTTCGTCTCCTCAGTGCTCAGACCTGTGCTACTTCCCAAACTGATGCAGCCTCATCATTTTTGCTCCATGTGGGAGTGAGCTGCCTTACTGAGTCATGAAACTCCTTGAGATGCATCGTGGGGCTTGGAGCAACCTGGTTTGGTGGGAGGTGTCCCTGCCCACGCAGGAGCATTGGAATGAGATGAGCTTTAGGGTCCCTTCCAACCAACCCAGTCTGATTCTATGAAAATCTTTTTTTATCCAGGCACAGCACTTCTCTTGTTCATCCTACACTTCTCACAGCAGTGAGCGTGCCCACACAGTGGGGCAGGTGATGGGACTGGGGACCCTGCAAAGATGGGACTCGTGTTCTGATTTTACAAGTTTCACCTGAAAAGTTAAACTTCCTTTTCTGTAAAAGAGAAAAAAGCAGCCAGGGCAGGTGATGCTGTTTACTCTCTGTCCAGGGTGGCTGTGAAGGACAAATAAGCAACCAGTGATGTACCAGTCAGCATCTGTTGGTTTTTTTCTCCTAGCTCATTTGTTTCATTTTTATCTCAGTACTTTAGAACAACACATTTCACAAGCTGTAGATGTTTGACTTCATTTTTTTGGGTGACAAATGTAACTGAGCTTCAGCTGGTTTCCAGATCAACCTGGTCTTCATCCATCAAAATTAAAACAGTCTGGTTGGATGATAGACTTCTGTGGTGTTGGCTGCAGTCCTTGGAGAATGTCATCCTGACTTTTAAAAACTCCAGTGATATTTTAGTTCTAGTGATGTGGGTCTGAGAGAGAAGCTGCTCATTACATGCAAGCTGCAATTGCTACATCTGTTAAAGAACCACCTCACTTTCTTCTATGATTTGGTATGGAACCAACTTCTAACTGTGGTTACTGCACCTTCTAACTGTTTTGATGTGACATTATTTCTGTCTACTTTCTATTTTTTAATTGTGAAAGCACCCTAATTTCAGAAATAGAAAAACTGGGTGAGCACGTGTTGTAAATAACACTGGTGGTTTCTGCTTTGTTATTGGTTTCTCAGACTTGAGTTTTGTTCCCTGGAAATCACCTTTTTTTCCCCCCAAACAATTAAAAGTTTCCACTCCTTTTGTTGCTCTCTTGTTGTAGCATCTTTGTGGCTAATTTCTCCTTGAGTGATGGGAGGTACCTTTCACCTGACCTTACCAATCTCATCCTCTTCTGGGGATAACGTTCCACAAAAAAACCACTGTACCATCCACTGCTTATCTTTGACTCTAATGCTGTCAATCCCCCTTTATTCACAGAGTGGTGAAGAGTGACAGCTTAGAGAAGAATATCAAGTCTTGAGGTGTATCTAGGAATTGCATTAGCAGCCTTAGGCAGTGATGCTTCATGACAACAAGACTATGCACCCACTCTCCTCCTTTTCTACCTCTTGCTAGGGAGGAAAGTAGCATTCTTTGGATCTCCTAAAAGTACAAATATATACATTTTTCAGAAAGATAGATTTTGTTACTTATTTGAGAGAAATGTGTTGTACAATTGGGTGGGAATTTAAATAAAAGATCAGGGCAAGCTGGTATTTCAAACTGGGGACCCTCTCAGGGTGGCTGTAAAGCACCACCACATTTTCCATGTGCAGTCCTGAATGAGGCACCAGGCAGTGATGGGCACCTCCCAACAGAAACCTGCCAAGCCAAACCCTCCTTTAGGAGGCTGTTTGCTATAGTTATGGGCTACTTCAAGCAAATAATTGGAAAATGAAGAATCCCACACATGTTCTGTGATCCTTAAATCTCTGTTTGCCTCTGTGAGAGCTGCTTCACCCACAGCACTGGGGATTCTCCCTTGGCTCTCCCCATGGCATCATGTCTGGAAGGGACTTACAGAGCCCAGTCCACAGCAACGATCAGTGTGATGTCTTCAGTTGGCAGCCCCACAGAAGTCAGCACAATGACCATGGTCACCAGCCCGGACTGGGGGATCCCAGCTGCCCCGATGCTTGCTGCTGTTGCTGTTATGCTGCAAAGAGAAGGTGGCTGCACAGTTACTGGGGTGTTTTTTGGGGGGGGAAGAAAAAGCTTAAGCATGTTTTCATGGTAAGGTTATTTCTGTATGGGAGGATTGGATTGGATCTTTGCCTCCTGCTGCTCTCCTGAACCTCTGCCCATCCACACCATGGCTGGGGGTTTGCAGCAGCTGCTCTTGTCTTTGTGCTTGCACACAACCTCTGTTCCAGTGCAGGTGGTCCCTGCATAAAATTGCTAAATATTTCCAACTATACTTATTTATCTGGATTAGTGCTTTATTTCCCTGCTTGTAAACTGAGGCTGTTCCATTCCTGAAATGACACCTGCACAGCCCCTTCTGTGCTATGGTGATTGATCTGCACTGCAGGTGCTATCCTCATGCCTTGCTGTTGGGTTTTTCCCTGGCAAGGACTATGACTGTGCAGCAGGTTTGTAAGTGCACAGCCACTTTTCCCTGCTCCTCAGCTTTCCAGCAGGCTTCATTCTGTGCAGGAGCAAGATCTCTGCCAAAGGGGAAAAGACTGAGAGATTGCTATGATGTCTACAAATATGATAGGCTGAGAGAGTTGGGGCTGTTCAGCCTGGAGAAGAAAAGGCTCTGGGGAGACCTTCAAGCACCTTTCAGTGGATGAAGGGAGCCCACAGGAAAGCTGGGGTGTGGCTTTTTGCCAGAGAAGGTGAAGGGGTAAAAGTTTCAAACTGAAAGAGTGTTAGGAAAAAATTCTTCACTGTGAGGGTAGTGAGACACTGGAATAGGTTGCCTAGGGAGATTGTTGATGCTCCATCCCTGGAAGTGTTTAAGGCCAGGTTGGATGAAGCCTTGTGCAACCTGGGCTGGTGGGAGGTGTCCCTGCCCATGCAGGGGGGTTGGATCTTTATGATCTTTAAGGTCCCTTCCAAACCATTCTATGATTCTATAAATAGAGAGAAGTAATTCAGATGCTGCAAAGAAACATTTACCTTATTGTTATAATTTGTCCCAAATCCAGGTCATATTCATTGACCTGGGCGATGAAGATGGCAGCGACCGCTTCGTACAGAGCTGTGCCATCCATGTTGATGGTGGCACCAACGGGGAGGACAAATCGTGCCACTCGTCTGTCTATCCCATTGTTTTCCAGGAGACACTTCAGGGTGATGGGCAAGGTTGCTGAGCTGCAGAACAAGAAATGGTCAGTAATTGCCTCCATTGTTTCATTGACCTTCATAAACAGGAACCAACCTAACAGGACAGAAACAGAGGTTAGTGCATCAGCAGCATTCTACAAATTGCTTTGCTGTCCTGCTTTAGCTTGCACTACCTGGGGAAGAGACACAATTAGCCAAGGAGTCAGTTAGCTGCTGGCTGAGGAGAAAACACTTCTGTGTGACAGTTCCAGCTTTGTTGGCCAAAAACAACAAAGCTTTTTGGCCCTATGTGGGTCCTGCAGCCCCTCAGAAATCAGGACTGGGGCCAGGTCCAGCCAGACCCCGTTGGCCTCCTCCCTGCACACAGGAGGAGCATCTGCAGTGCTGAGGTGATGGTTGGACTTGGTGATCCTAAAGATCTTTTCCAAGCAGAATGGTTCTGTGGTTCTGTGACTTTTCTCTCTTTTTTCTGTCTAGGACGAAGATCTGAGCTGCTCTGCAGGAGTCAGAGTAAACATGTGGAAGAAGACTGAATGGAAGACAGGAACCAAACATGGAAAAGAAATCAGTGGGATTGTGATAGGTCCTTGGGGCCAGGGGGTGCTTTTTTGCACAGAGCTGGGGAGGTAGAGCTGAGGCTTCCACTGCAAACATCTCTGCAGCTGGAGCCCGGTGAGACAGAGCCCAGAACCAAAGTGCAGGAGATCAGGTAGTAACAGCAGAGACTTGCACTGGGGGAGGGAAGGACAGTCCCAGGTGGTTTAAATGTGAAGGAACATTAGAAGGGCCAGAAAAGCCCTTTGCCTAGTCAAATGCTTTTTTAAGAAAAATGTTCGAATTTGCATGTCTTCAGAGAGCTGTACTTCCTGATGTAAAACTTCTTCATTGTTATAAAGAAAAATTTTAAAATTAAAAGAGATTAAAATGATGTAAAATTATAAAATCTTATCAAAGTAGACCAAAACTTTTATTTGAAAGAATTTGGGATACAGGGGATTTGATTTAAGATTTTCAGTTAAGTATTCAGAAGGACTTTTGATGTTTTCAATTGAAACCCAGGAGCATAACCCTGTGCTGTTTATAAAGCACCTACAATAATCTTGTTCTGAATTCTTTGGAAGCAAACAGGCTGCAGCAGTTAAAAGAAGCACACGGAAGCCCAAACATTGCTGCTTCACTCTGGGAAAATCCCATGAGAGGGAGATCAGGAGAGCCAGGGGTACTCTCCCAGCTGAAGCCCAGGGCAGTGCCCAGCATCCCACTTCCTACTAAAACTGGAAGTGATCTCCTTTCAAATAGTGCTGGAACGTAAGTTTTCTTTGGCTGAATTATACTTTTTCTAGCTGTGCACACAGCCACATTTCCCTTGAAGGCACCAGTTGCCTTCTGGACTGTTTCAGTGCATTTCGTACCTGGAAGATGTAGCCAGGGCAATCAGCAAGGCTTGCAGTATTCCCTGGATGAAGGCAAAGGGGTTTTTCCTGGTGATGAGCACAAAAAGCAGAGGTAAGAGGACAAGTCCATGGATGGCAAGCCCTGACACCACTGTAATGGCATAGAGCCCCAGCTTCTGCCCGATAACCGCTGGATCTTCCATCTCCAGGATCTTTCCAGCAATGAGAAACACAATGCCAAAGGGGAAGTACCTGCAAAGAATCAGCAGAAAAATTATTTATGAGGATGCAGCAATCATTGCAGCACTGCAGGACAGTCACGACAGGGTTTGTTCTGTGTGGGACAGCCACACAAAAATAAACCCAGCCCTCACAGCAGATACTTGCAGATGTGTGGCTGGCATTGCCACGAGAGAGCAGGTAAGAAAAGTAACTGAATCAATCAAAAAACAGATTTACCAAACTGCCATTGAGACAATTTTCATGACTGCTTCATTCAGACACTGGCACACATTAACCAGCGGAGCTCCTCGCTCACCCATTTTTCCCAGGAGAAGTCCTGAAACCAAGCACAGGGTTTGTGTTACTCATCAGCACCTTGAGGAGCACCCATGGGCCATGCCCAGTGTCCTGAGGCCACAGGATGGGTTTCACTGGGCAGCCTCAGGCTTGGTACAGATTTCCACATGCTCTTACAGGTGACAGTAATCCTCTGCTCCAAGCAATTACAAATATCTGTCCTTCTCTTAGAAAAAGCCCACCAAGCCCAAATCCAGGATTTGGGCTGCACAGATACCTGATAAACTCTTAACTGCTGCTCAGTACTGGAAGAGTCACTTCTTGAGGTGGATAAGCTGTCTTTTTGCTATTAGGTACTACAATAATAATAATGAAGCTCTATAAATGAAAATGGGTTTGTTTGGTTGATTTAGCTGAATTTAAGCTAAATTTAAGCTGAAGCACTTTTAAACTGGCTGCTTTATCTCAGAAAAGAAGAATGTAGCCAGGATCTTGTCTTGTCATCTGGAGACCATTGACAGGTATTTGGATCTCTGGGCTTGCACAGAAGAGAGGTGAACTGTGGTCATCTTTTCCAGGACTTCAGGAAATTAGATGAGCCTTGACATGCTTAAATCTCAGCTTTGTGGATATTAATCCAAGATTTGGTGGCCACAACAGCTGCTTTGACAGAAATAAATTTCTCTGCAGGTCCTACAGACAGATGATATGGAAAAGATTCCCCAGCTTCCTTCAGGCAACTTTAAATCTCTGCCCTTTTCTGGATATCAAAGGCAATGGTGACACCTGGAGATGCTCTGTGTCAGTGATCTCTGGAGCTGTGGTGTCTGTGCAGGGTTTTCATCCCCAGCAGAGCCACTCTGGGTATCCAGTGGGTGCTGCATGGATGCCTTGGTCTCAAGTCCCACAGACTCCCTCATTTTGGTATTGGACACAACCCCTTTGCTGAGATCCCAACCATCTCCCACCACCCCTGCCTGCCTGGATGGAAGGAGGAGCTGATCCCCTTTCCCAGGCATGGGGCAGAGCATTCCCTGTCCCTATCCTGTCCTCTGCCAGGCCAGTCCCTTTCCTTCAGCCTCTCCTCAGGGGTAATGCTCCCTGTGGGTGGTGAATGTGCCCCTGGGGCAGGTGATGTGCTCTCAGTCTGTGCCTCCCTGGAACTCCCACCCACCCTCTCCAATGCCAGCTGGGTGCCCAGGGTGGGTGCAGGTGACCTCCCAGCATGTCCTGGCTCTGTGCTGATCCTCACACCCACGCTGGCAGGGCAGGGGGTGGTAATCTCAGAGGAGAAAAGCAGCTTCTCCTCCCTGGTTTGGCTGGGCTGGAGGAGAGGAGGTTTCCTGGGGGCAGGAGCTCGGTGTGTTCCCTGAGCATCTGCTCTGAGGGTGGTGGTGGCCACTGGGCAGGGCTGTGCTGTAGAGGGCATCTCCTTGATCTGTGAGGGTCTCAGGGTGGCTCTGTCTCTGCCCCATCTCCCCCAGGCACTCTCTGTGTCGTAGTCTCCAAAACTTCTTGCACTCCCCTGGCTCTGGCAGCAGCTCCAGGGCTGTCCTGGCTACACCACCTCCACCCCCCAAATCCTCTAATTGGCTTTTCGGTTCCTTGTACACTAAAATCAAGCTTCTTTTCCTCATCTCTTAATCTGCACATAATCCTGCCCCCACGCTCATCACCTCCTACTCTTTTCTCTCCCAATCGATCTCTCCCTCCCTTTCTCACCTGGCCTTGCACCCTGGGCCCTTCTGCCTCCCACCTGGGGTCAGCTCTGAGTTCCTCCTTCCCTTTCCAAGCTGTAATGGGGTATAGGTGATAGGAAAAAGGGTGATGGTTTTAAACTAAAAGAAGGGAGATTCAGAGGAGATAAAAGGAAGAAATTTTTTACAGTGAGGGTGGTGAGACACTGGCCCAGGTTGCCCAGAGGGGTGGTAGATAATCCCATCCCTGGAAACATTCCACATCAGCTTGGATGGGGCTCTGAGTGACCTGATCTGATTGAAGATGTCCTTGCTCACTGCAGGGGTTTGGACAAGATGCCCTCCAAAGGTGTCCTCCAATCCAAACCATTCTGAGTCTGTGACTTTCTCACCTTTAAACCTCCTTCCTCTGCATCTCTTGTCCATGTTTTCTCCATCCAATTTCTGCTGCTTCTTTCTGCCTGAAACTGCTGCCAGGCACCTTGTCCCTGTGGGTTTGCTCCTGTTGAGCACAGGAAGCTTTCTCTCCCTTCTCAGAAAGTCCTGCTATAAATTTCCATCCATTTTGTGACAGTCCCTAAGCTTGACCCAGTGTTCACCCACTGCCTGCTCAGGGAGTTTGGACACTGAGGGCCTGAGGGTTTTGGACTATTTGTAACGAGCTGTGACCCAGGTAGTCTATACAAGAACAAAAACTCACTTCAGTAGAATTCACAAAAAGCCCTTCAGCCTATGGGATTACTTGAAAACCCTCAGGACCCGTGATTGGGCTCAGTGCCTAACACCTTCTCTGAGCTCTGCTATGGGTGGTACCGATGAGGGGGTTGGGACAAACTCTGTGGGGTGCTAAAATCACTAAAAATAACCTCATTCCTCTGAGCATCCCTACCTCCTGGTACAGCACAGTGGCCACAGCAGTGACCACCCTGGGCTGGCACCACCACCACACAGCCGGGCAGGAGTGCCCTGGTCTCTGTGAGCAGGTACCAATCCTTGCCCTGAGCAGGTACCAATCCTTGCTCTGAGCAGGTACCAGTCATTGCTGTGAGCAGGTACCTATGGTTGCTGAGAAGATGACAATTCCCAAGACGTTCATCTCGTTGCTGCTGCCAGGCAGGGTCCTGTAGGTCATCTCAGGTGCTGGTGTCAGCTCCAGGAACACAGGTCGATGAATTTCAGGGTTTTCATCATCAGGTGCAAAGTAAATAAAGCTGAAAGCTTTCCCTGGGATCTTTGGAAAGCCTTTGGGAGACTTCACCACTGGGACAATAACCGTTCGGTACTGGAACAAAAGCAAAGCAGTGAGGCTGGTGTCCTTCTGGCAAGGGGCTCCATCCTGCCCTCAACACAGAGGCAAAGCCATCACTGAGCTTGATCCACTTCCCCCCGTGGTTCCCAGCCCACAGCACTCAGAGCCACATTCAGTCTCTTCTTAAAAACCTCCAGGGATGGAGAATCCACCCCCTCCCTGGGCAGCCCATTCCAATGCCTCATCACTCCCTCTGGAAATAATTTTTTTGTAATATCCAACCTACACCTCCCCTGGCAGAGCTGAAGCCCATAGCCTCTTGTCTGACTGATGGAGCAGAGCCCAACCCCCCCCTGGCTCCAACCTCCTTTCAGGGAGTTGTAGAGAGTGATGAGGTCTCCCCTGAGCCTCCTCTTCTCCAGCCTCAACACCCCCAGCTCCCTCAGCCCTTCCTCACAGGACTTGTGCTGGATCCCTTCACAGCCTCCTTGCTCTGCTCTGGACCTGCTCCAGCACCTCAATCTCCTTCCTGAGCTGAGGGGCCCAGAACTTGACACAAGAACTCTCAGCCCAGACCTCTCTGCCTCCAGCCCCCCCATACCAGGGGCTGAGAAGCCACCAAAAGCAGAGCAGGGGCTGAGAGATGTTGTAGAGGAACCCACCCAGGCAGGCAGGAGTGTCCCTGGGAGGGACACTGTCCCTGTGCCCCCACCAGCACACTCCCACCTTTGGGTGCCCGCCCTGGGGTGAGCAGGGAACAGAGGCAGGGTGGGGAGAGGGGCAGAGGGGAGGGAAGGGGCTGATGTCCAGGCCATGGATGGGGAAGAGAACCGAGAGAGGGAGAGCTGGAGCTGGGCACCATCCTGGGTGCCCGGAGAGGTGGAGCTGGGGAACTCACCTGCTGGAAGGAAGCTTCGATGAGGTTGGAAGGAAACATGTTTCTGGAAGAGAGCAATGGTGCAGGGGTTAAAGCATGTCAGGAGAATATAGGGAACAACCTGGGAAGCACCTCTGGTGAGAAAGAGGTCAAGAGGGGGACTGTGACAGCCAGCACCAGGTTGATGTCCTCCATGCAAGCTGAGGGTGACACCACGATGGCAGGGAAGGCATCCGCCACCTCCAGCTCCCTGCTCAGAGCAGGACTGCAGAGCTGGAGCAGGATGCTTGGAGCTTTGTCCAGGCAATCAAACACCTCCAGAAATGGACATTCTCCCCCAGCCCCTGGGTCCCTGCTGCATCCCCTCCCCAGTTAACCCTCCCTTTAATCCCACTCTGCCCCAGTTCCTGCTCATTTTCACCTTGCAAAGCCCCAGGAGCTGCAGGGGGAGAACCGTGGAGCTTTGCAGGGAGTTTAAAACTTCCTCTGCTCTCTGCTGCTGCACCCCAGGTAGATCTGAGAGGAGAGCAAGAGGGTGGCCAGAGCAAATGGGTGAGGGGAAATGAACCCCCCTTGCTGGGCTCAGAGGTCCTGGTGGCTGCTCAGCATGGCCAACATTTTGCCCATTTCCCTTGAGGTATTACCCAAGAGCTCAGTGCCTTGTGGGGATGTCTTCCCTGCGAAAGGGCATCAACCTTGACTTCTCCTGAAATCCTGGGACGTACCGGATTAAATCCAGCAAAGCATCAGCAGAGCTCATCACCACTTTTCCCACGGAGTAGTCATCCTTCTGGGCAGCTGCTCCAGGGTGTATGCTGACCACCAGGATGATCCCAACAGTCACTGCCAAGAAGGTTGTCCAAAGGTAGTAGGTGATGGTGATTAACCCCATCTTTCCACAGGCCTTGGAGTCCATGGTGGCCAGCCCAGACATGAGGCTGCAGCAGAAAAGATTATTATGATCAGCATCTGCTCCCAAAGCTGCCTAAGATGCATCTGATGGGCAAAATCTCCAAGGTGGGAGAGAATTTTCCAAAGATACCTTTTTAACCAATGCTGAAGGGCATCACCAAGCTCCTGCATATTCCTCTGCCTGCAGGATCTCACTCCCAGGGTGGGCTGTGGCAACCCAGGCTGAGCTGCAAAAGGCAGGAGCCACCTTTCTGAGTCCCTTTTCAAGGTCTGGCCATGCTCTCTGTTTTCTCCAAGGGATAAGAAGTAAATATTCGTAATGTATTTTGATGGTGACTAAAACTTCTCTTTTGTGTGTGCTCTCCTGTTCTCTTAAACCTTCTACACCCTACCCTGCTGCCAGGAGTCACTGAGGACACCAAAGGAAGGAACTGGTAAGGTTTATACAGCCCTGGTGGGGATGGATGGCACCCCCAAGGAGAGAGGTGCTGGTTCAGATTTCATGTACACGTAAGGTTCCTTAAGAAGTAGCCCATAAGCTACTTCTGAACAAAACAGGACTAAAAATAGAGAGGGTATTACAGGAGAGAGCTGGTCGGTGGCAGTGCTGGCACTAGGGGCAAACAGGAGTGTTTGGGGGCTGCAGGGTGTCCCCTGTGCCTGCAGACCCCCACTGAGCTGCTGGTTCCTGGTTTTCACTGCTCCAGATCCCCTGGGGCTCTGCAGAGCTCTGGCCAAGCCTGGTGGCAGCATCCATCAGTGTCCTGATGACCCCCAGGTGGGACAGAATGGAAAGAGAGGCTGTGAGGGTGAATGCCACCCCTGGGGACACACAAGGGATGGGTGGTTGAGGTGGTGGCCAGCCCACAGATTCCCTCCAGCAGCCACGTGTCCAGGAGGACAAAGATTCCTGGGAAGCTCAAAAGAGGCCACCAAAGCAATGCAGAAGTGGGTGATGTTTTCCAATGTGAGGCTTGGGGAGCTTCAGAGCTGACCCAAACCTGAACAAATCCATCCAGAGCACACCTGGTCCCCTCTAGGATGGTGCACAGATGGAAGATGCCTCTTCACTGTCTTTCAGTAAAGAAATAAGAAAAAAAAACTGGTTCAATTCAACGTGCAAAAAAAATTCTCAGAGCCCTGTGCAGACCTCATGCCCACAGGCAGGAGAGTCTGGGATGCCCCAGCATCATTGAGGAGTGCTGAGAGCATCTCAAGAGCAAAGAAAAACCCAGGTAGCGTATCAGGGAAGGAGGGTGAGATACTGGAAGGGTAAAGAAAGCAGCTCTACAAGAGCTGATACTGAAAAGGCCAGGATAGAGACCACACTGCTCCCAAAACCCAGCTAAAGGCAAATGGGACAGCAAGGAAACTCTGAAAAACAATAGCGAAATGTCATGGCCTCAAAGGAATGAAGAACTAACTGCCTGGGTTGCCTCTAATGAGCATGTGCCAGCAATTGTTTAAAATAAGTAAATCTTTGTCAGGTTTTGAAGACCTTGCTTAGACTTGAGTGTGATTCTCTGGGTTCTGTTTCTTATTTCTAGATCAGGCTGGGCTGACAAAAGTGGGAGCTGCAAACATGGACACAACATTGACAGACATTTACAGTTTCTACCTGAACTTTCTTAAAACCCTCTAAATAAGGAAATCTGCTTTGAGTTTAAACAGCTGCTCATCATCATCCTCTTCTGGATGGTCCTGGCATCACCAGCTGTCTGGGCCCAAAAAGAAGGGAAAGACCCCAGCAGTGCAGGTATCTGACCTGGGTGCAGGTGTCTACCAAATCCAGATGAAGATTTGACCCAGACCATTGCTGGAAAATCATGGGATCAGATGGACACCAAGCCAGAGAATGCTCCTGGTTGCTTGGGGCTGGGGTTATTTTCCAGGCAGTTTTGGGGTGATCACCTCAACGTGATGGAGAGATAATATTTCAGAAACAGAAGACAATGTCTTACCTGGAAGTGATCAAGGGCAGGATCAGCATCTTCAACATCCTCATAAGAAGCTCTCCAGGAAAGGAAAAATACTGCTTTGCCTGCACATAAGGCAGAGCCATTGTGTTAGGTGAGAGCTGGGAAGTGGCTGCTGATCATGAGTTAAGGGCTTAAACCTGATACATTTGTCTTTTTCCCAACCAGCCCCAGCTCTGAGCCTGGTTTGGAGCTGGCAGCCATCCCTCACCAGGAGCTGAGGCAGGGATGGGAAATCCTGGCCACAGGGGAAAATTGGCTGTGAACCAGAGAGGGGTGTGTGAGGCTGGTCCCCTCCCAAGAACTTCCTTTGGGAAGTCCCCACAGCCCCACACCTGGCTTCTCCTGAACGTTGTTACCCTCATTATTGGGGAGCAGAGTCTCAGCTGCATGTGCTGAAATTCTCCAGAGCTGTTGGGCACAGGCTGGTGCCAGCAGCAGAAGGTGGGAACTTGCATGGCTGCAAAGGGCAAAGCTGAGCTCAGGGAGTGCCCAGGCCTCCAGCTTCTTGGTGGTGCAGCATTGTGTGCACTGAGGGAAGTTTCCACCCCATGTCATCCATCCATCCATCCACCCATCCACCCCCTACACTCCTCACATGGGCTTGGGGAAGGGCTGCCCTGAGAGAGACTCCCAAAGACCAGATCCCACAACCAGGACCAAGGGAGTGAGGAGTCTGAAAGTGTCCCTCCATCCACCTCCATCCCTTCATCCATCACCCTTCTCCCTCCAACCCATCCCTACCTCCACAAAACATCCATCTCCCCATCCAGCTCTCCATCCACCATACTTTGGGCTGCTGAGTTCCATCCATCCATCCACCTTCCCTGAATGAATCTGAGATGGTCTCAAGCCAAGCAGGTACTTTTGGTTACTCTAAAGTAACCAACACCACCAGCCTCTGAGGGATGCCAAGGCATACTATTAAAATAAGTTCTCCACACCACTGTCTCTGTGCTCAGACACCCATGTGCCCTAAACTCAGCCCATTTCCCCATGGAGGGGTGCAGCTGCGATGGGTCCAGCTGGGTGTGAGGAGTAATAAAAGATCTGAGCACTCTTTTGTCAGCGGGTTTCTCAGCTTTGGAACACTTTCCAGCTGCTTCTTCAGCCCCTCTTCTGCAGCAGGGATTTTAGGATAAAAATCTCTAACGGGGAGAAGTGGCTCCTGGGGACCACATGAAAGGCTGTGGGAAGAGGGCAGGGTGGGACTGGGGCCCAGGATGGATGAACTGGGGCAGGAGCCCCCCAGCTCTGTGGCCTCCAGCCCGGGGTGGGAGGCTGCCAGGAGCTCACGGGCGCAGGGCACGGGGAGACTGAGCTCATTTTTAATTAATTAATGAGATCATCCCTGCGGCAGGGGGTGATGCTGAGGGGCGTAATTGAAATGACATCCCAGGGATGATTTTGTGACATCCTTGTGGGTGACACCGGGGTGTTCCAGCTGAGCTCTCCCTGGGGCTGTATCCCCCCTCCTGGGCTCAGTCAGCACTGCCAAAGATCAGGGGCTGAGCCACAGCCAAGATGTCCCCACAGCCACGTGGGTTCCCATGTGGTGACATTTCACAGTGCAGTGCTCCTAGGGAGTGCTGAGCCAAGACACCTTTTAGGTGCATTTTCTCCACTGTGTTGGTCTCCAAGGATCCTCAGAGGAAAGTGACCGCTGGAAACTTCCCCATCCCCCCATTAACCCCATATTTGTTTGCTGGACCTTCTCCAGGGAGTGGAAACTCTCATTGGGTGCAGCTGGGGACAGTAACAGGAAGAGCTCATCTATCCCTCAGCTCCCAGAGTTGCTGGTTGTGTTGGGGTCAGAAATTACTCAGCATGCAGCAGCCAAGAATCCATTCCCTCTCTCCCATCCCCATCCCATCTGGAGGCTCCTTCAACCCTATGCAGTCCATCCTGGAGCCCGTCACTCCCACTGGAGAGAGGCAAGATTTGTCCTGCAGCTTTGGCATTTGCTAGCAGCTTTTCGGTTAAAAAAAAAAAAAAAAAAAAAAGGGGGACAAAAAAAGCTATAAGGAGAAACCTGCCCTGAGAGGAGGTTTTTTTGGGCCAGGAACCTTTCCTCTGGAAGCTTTGCCCATCTGGGCCCCTCAGGGTTGGTACCTTGCCAGCACCAGAGCTGGATGCCCCGACTGCCCCTCTCCATCCCCTTCACTCCCATTCCCATCCCAGCCAGCCTTACCAGATCCGTCAGCTCCAGTGCCCGCAACAGGAATCCCAGGATGCACCCAGTAGCAACTGACAGCATCGACATGGACAAGAGGCCATTTTTCTCCCAGAAAGCCTGCACCCATTTCCAGAAGTGCAGAAAGGTGCTGGACAGCAGGTTCAGCATGGCTCTCCTGACCTGCTCCCACATGGTGGTCCCTGGTGCCCAGGAGATGCTCCTCGGAGCAGCTCCCAGCCCTCCTCATCACCCTGGGGCCAACAGGCCCTGCCCTTTGCCAGAGCTGAGTTGCTGGGAGCTAATCCCTGGGACCCAAAGCTTCGGGGCTATCTGGGAGCCTTTCCCATAATGGAAAGTGACGTCTTCAACTCCTTAATCTGAGCTTGGCATCGATGCCAAATCCTCCCAGGTTAACCCTCCACCCCTCAAGATCATGGCTGTGTGCTGAGAGCAGGGATGGAGCCCCAGAGCTCCATTTCCATCGCAGTTCCTGATCCAAAAGGATCAGTGCCCCACCGCTGGATTTGTGCTCCCACCGGCTGCGAGCACAAGCCCCTCCTCCCCCACATCTGAGAGGAATCCCCAAGGGCAGCACTGGCAAAGGGAGGATGTTGGGTAACCAGGGGTGCACAGATCACCAGCCTCAGGCACCAGGAGTTAATGCTGAATCCACCGTGAGGATGTGTCTACCCTGCTCTGAACATGAGGTAAAACTTTTGAGGATGTCAGAGCACTGGAGCAGGATGAGAGAAGTGGTTTTCTTCTCTGGAGATATTCAGAGCCCACCTGGACACCATCCTGTGCCACCTGCTCTGGGCAAACCTGCTTGAGCAGGGGATTGAACTGATGATCTCAACCCCAGACAATCTCCTGAGCTCCCTTCCAATATCTGAAAGGGTCCTACAAGAAAGCTGGGGTGGGGCTTTTTGCATGAGTGTGTAGCAAGAGGACAAGGAGCAATAGTTTAAAACTTGGAGATTTAGATCAGACATTAGGAAAAAATTCTTTCCTGTGAGGGTTCTGAGCCCCTGGCCCAGGTTTCCCAGAGAAGCTGTGGCTGCCCCATCCCTGGCAGTGTTGAAGTTTGGATGCGGCTTGGAGCACCCTGGGCTGGTGGGAGGTGTCCCTGACCATGGCAGGGTGGGAATGGATGAGATTTAAGGTCCCTTCCAACCCGAACTATTCTCTGATTCCAGCCCCCACCAATCTGTGATTCTGTGATTCTGTAACCTATGAACAGATCCACCCCCTCAGCACCAGCTCAGCTTTGGAAGCTGCCCCAAGGAAGGGACACTGTGGGATACTCAGCCAGCAGCCAGTGCTGCCTATAATACTTGAGAGTAGTTCTGTGTCCAGCTTGACTGGCCAGGGCTCTCACTGAGTCAGAAACACAGTGCAGAAGGTGGGTGGGCTTCGGGATACAGCACTGTTCCCTGGCTGAGGATGCTCTGGGAATGGGGAACTACTAAAACCTCTATGAATTAAAACCTCTCTGGCCTAGATTTGAAATCCTCCACTTACAAATAAGACCATGAAACCCTCTCAGACCATTGCTGTACTTTACACAGGTAAAACAAAGCCACAGAGAAGGATTTGGACTTGAGGATCTTTTTCACCCTCCTGCCCTCTGAGACAGGGTCCTTGCAGCCCAAGGACATGGTGGCTTTTGCAGTCATCTCAGAGGAAGCAGAGCTACTTCCCATGCAGGAGTGTGGCATATTGTGCTTTTCAAGTTTCAGCCCTTGGGGAGGTCTCTGTTGGAATGATCTTGTGCCTTTGGCTTTAGTGCAGATCACTCAACCTGCCAGGCAGAAATCAGATAAAATATTTGCTTATTGGCACAGATAAAATACAGGTGTCTGTTCAGCTCCATCTTCAGAGTCATCTGAGAGCCAGGGGATGGAGGTTGCATGCCAGGAGTGAGAAACTGCTTGGGAAAAGGCATCTTGAGTTGTCTGGGGGATCAGGGACATCTCAACTACATCAAAAGGTCCCTGGGGCTGGCAGCAAATGGAGGGAGCAAGCTGAGAAGGGGAAGGGTGCAGGGAAGTCCAAATAATTGAGAATGGAAGAACATGAGACTCTGTGAGGAACTGAGAGAAAGGAAAGGATGTCCCAGAGAGTGGGAGAGGAATGACAGGAGGTGGGGAAAGGGCAAGAGGGCAGGAGGGAAGGCCTTGGTGCTGGTGTGGGGACTGCTGCTGCCTGCCCCTGCCAGAGAACACCACCCAGCACTTGGTGAAAGGGCTACACCTACCATAAGTCTCAACGTCATCATAGATGTCAGTGTCCCTGAGAGGAAAAAGAGTGAGTTCTGTGAGCAGTCTGGTGTCCCATATCCCCACCACATCTCAGTACTGAGACAAGACCCAGATTCTGCTGCTGGGAAGGTCCCATCTCTCCTAACATGTCTACAGGCTTTGGTGTCCTCCAGGCACCCCTGTTCTCCTCCTTCCAGCCTTGTGCTCTCCCCAGAGAGATAAGACGAGCTCCTCTGAGCAGGGCTCTGGCCTCTCTCACCTTGGACATGTTTTGTGGCCCCATCTCAGGCTGTTGGGAGCCACAGACCCAGCTGTGTGGCAGGATAGTGCTGGCCCATTGTGCTGTGCCACCAGCAGCATCTGAACAGTGTCTGGGCAGGTCTCATGTGAGGGACCACAGCTTGAGGAGGGCTTACAGCACCCTGGGAAGTTCCTCCCAGTGGGAGGCACCAGAATTGGCATCCCATACCCTGGGATTACCCCAGAGTAACTAGCTGCTGCTATTCTTATGGTCACTGCCTGGGCTTGATGGTTTTGAGTTGGCACTCAATGCCAGGGCTGGTTCAGTTCTGGGCACTCACTGAGCAATTACTACACTTTATGGAGTGAGGAGGAAGGGGCTGGAGAAGAGGTACTCACAGGTGAAGCATCACAGCCCGGGGCACGTAACCATCTGCAACACAGTGAGGAAACACAGGTCAGGTTGTGCCAGGAGCCAGGGTCTCACATCACCACCTCCCCCTGCCCAGGACAGGCAGGTTTAGCAATGTCTGACATCCCTAGGGAGAGCTGGGGGCAAGGAGGAACAGGGCTCTGGGGAGCCAAGAAGGGAAGGAGCCTGGTGGGGTTTGATCTGACCCCTGTTTCCTTTTGGTGCAACACAGCTTGTGGAGTCTGTGCCTAACACAAAGGCTGATGTGCCAGGCTGGTGGCTGAGAGACTCTGAGAACTGCAAAGGCTTTTAGCAGAGGGAAGTGAGAAGCCCAGCTGCCAGCAGAAATGTTGGTGCTGATCAGCAGGAAGAACAGGACACGTTATTGCCATGTTCCAGTACTTAAAAGTTGGCTACAAAGAAGATGGAGACTCCCTGTTTACAAGGAGTGACATGGATAAGACCAGGAGCAATGGGCACAAGTTGCTCCTGAGGAGATTTTGATTGGGCACAAGAGGTAAATATTTCACCATGAGGATAGTCAAACATTGGAATGATCTCCCAGGGAAAGTGCTGGATTCCCCTGCTTAGAAGTTTTATCTCATATAAACTACAGTGTTACCTAGAAGGGTTGGATCAGATGATCCCTGAGGTCCCTTCCAATCTGACATTCTATGATTTGTGCTGAGAAAAGTGGGAACATTTGAGACCCAGGTACATATTAATTCTGCTTAATAACAAGGGAACATCTCCTGCTGTCTACTGGAGTGGGTGTCTGCACAAAGAAACTTGTTCCCAAAACTTCATGTGCTGTGTGATCCCCATTGTGGGCAAAGCTTCAGCCCCCACCAACTTACACCTCCTCTGGCTGTTTCGACAGAGAATTTGCTCTTGATTTGTAAACTGAATCACATCAAGAATTTCTCCTCGTCTCAGCGGCAGGTTCTTCCCTCCACCCCTCTTCTCTGTTGCTGCGGGGTCGACCATCATCTGAGTCAGGACACTGATGCTTCCTTCAAACTGAAACACAAACGGAAGAGCTGCAGCTCAGCCCCTGTCCCAGGGCACTGTGACCTGGGCCACTCCTACGTCTCTCCCTTAGAAGCAGCAGCTCCCTCTGTAGGCAAATTGATCCGATCTGGTGATGGTTCAGGTCTGACCTGGGTATCAGCTGATTTCTGTGGACCAGAGCTCCTCTTTGCTATTGCCTTGGGCCCTTTCCAGGAGCTGAGGTGGACATTAGAAGGATAAACAATTGCTTGTTGTGTTTACCTTGAATTTCTTCTGAAATTCCCTGTCTGCCTTCTCTTCCTTCTTGCATTCCTTGAGCGTCATTGGCTTCATCTTCTGGGAGACATGGGCTTCTCTGCAGAGGTGTTGTGAGTCACAGGAAAGCTCAGGTGACCCCACGTTCTGCTCCCTCCCTTCCCCTTCTCCCACCCTGGCTCCTGCCCCATCACATTTTCCTGCACCAGCTCTCCCCCCATGCCCAAAGGTGCCTCCCTCCAGGGCTGCTGGAGCTCTTGGCCCACATTTAAACCTGCCATGTGTGTTCTTCACCATGGGATTTTCTACTGCAAGCGCTGCAGACACCATTAAACCACAACCTCTGTCAAAGCAGCAAGGAGCCCTGACCATTTTGGGATTCTTAAAAAGAGTAAAATCCCCTATTTACCTCTGTGCAGCTGCCAGGAAAGCAACCCTGTTAGAGGCTTGACCAGCACCACCACCTGTAAAACCAAACCCAGGGAGAGGACCTACAGTGAGGCTGCTGTGAGGTGCAGATACCCACTGAGACAGGACACAAGGCTGAAACAGCAGCAAGAGCTTTCTCCTGGGATCAAACCCTCAGTTTGCACATTGAGTGTGGAGGGGATCAGGGCTTCCAATGCCCATTTAAAAGGCAGAAAAGAAATCCTTCACCCCACTGTGGATGGGAGCAGTGGCCTCAGCATGGGCTCCACTGCTGCCCATGGCTGGCTGGGGGCTTGAGGCTCTCTGAGCTGCAGCACTTCCCCCAACCAGCATCTCAGCCTCTCCTGTACCCACCTCCTCTGGGGTGGGGATGTGCTGGCAGCCGGGACATGGAGGGCAGCAGAAAATCTTGGCTTTTCCTAAGGAAACCAACGGGCTCTACATCATCATATATCTCATCTTCATCCCTGTGACGAGGCAGACAACAATTAGGAAGCCCCACTGCAGTGGCAGCAGTGGGGGCCAAGGGTAGGATGAAGGCTGCATGGGGATGGTGGACAACAGGAGGTTGGACTGGCTGTGGGCTGGCCCTGGGTCTGGGACAGAGCAGAACAACATCCTGGGGGGCAGAGGAGGGGCAGCAGAGTGTGATGGCAGCAGCCAGACCTATGCAGGAATGGACATGGAGCTGCCTGCACAAGGTGCTGTCCCACCATGGGCTCTGAGAGCAGGCAGAAAAACCCAAGGACCTTCTTTCTGTTTCCTCTTGTGCCATTCCCACTGGGTGAGGACAGCCTGAAAGTCACCTAGAATGAAAGTGCCACCTCATCCTTACCCCACCACACTTGGAGCATCCTGCTGGGGGAACCGTGCTGGAGCTGATGCAGCACAGCCTGGTTTGGGGTAACCTGGGGTGAAATGAGGAGAGAGAGGGATTATTTCACATTTCAGGAGGCTGAGAGGAGAACTTATTGCTTAAAGGAGGTTAAAGAGGGGGGTATTGGTCTGTTCAATGAAGTTACAAGTGTTAGGACAAGAGGCAATGGGATCAAGTGGCACCAGGGGAGGTTTGGATTGGATGTTAGATGAATTTCTTCACCGAAAGGGTTATTAGGCATTGGAACAGGCTGCCCAGGGCAGTGGTGGACTTGCCATCCCTGGAGAGATTTAAGACTGGTATAGATATCATCATGGCTTGGCTTCATGAATGAAGATTTAAGTGCTTAGGGATATGGCTAAGTTAAGGTCTTGTCAGTGTTAGGTTATGGTTGGACCCGAAGGTCTTTTCCAACCAAGGTACTTCTGTGATTCTGTGAAGGCTCGTGTTGAACAGAGAACCACCACATCCTCAGCCTCTCTTTCCCCACATACTCCAGCCCCCAACCACCTCAGTGCCCTGCCCAGTTTGTCAGCACCCCTCCTGTTAATTACTTCCAACAGCCAGGGACATGGTACTTAGTCCCTTTCATTTCTTCACCTCCTTTCCTCCTCCTTCCTTTCCACATTGTCTATAAAAGCCCCTTTGACATTACTAGCCCCCACCACTCCATCAGCTCCCCCTTTCCCCCCCTCCACAATATTTCCATCTCCCAGCAGCTTCAGACTCTAAATGGAGAGATATTTTGGGAGATTTTCCTTCCTTCTCTGAGGGACTTGCAGGTGCAAGGCCATACTTGGATGAGCTCTCCTTGGTGGCTCCATGGCAGGCCAGATGGATGTCCTGGGATGTGCAGCCGCACAAAACTTCTCCAGATCCACGACAGGAGGGCGCCTGGGCTTGCCTGGCCTTGCTCCCAGCACCTTGGCATGGGGCAAAGGCTTCCTCCGAGGCAGAGCTCGGTGCCCTGTTCTGGGAGAGCTTCTCACAATGTCTGAGGAGGCTGCAACAGCTGCACTTTTAGCAGGAACTGCTGGAGGGCCCTTGTCTTTGGCAAGCGGCCATGTCTGTGGGGCTGGGTTTCTCTGGGGAGGATCAGAGGTCGCTGCCACCTCCTTTCTCAATGTGTCTTCTCCTCCTGGCTTTGCAGGGGCTGGGGGGGAACTGGTGTCTTGAGCAATCCCCTTCTTCAGTTGCACCAGCCATCTCGGGGTCTCACTGACAGCAGGAGGGGGCAAATGCTGTCCCACACTCTGATCTCTACTGTGAGATGGAGCTCTGCTGAAGTCCAACCTCCTGACCCGGGCAGGCTCAGGAGGTGGCTCACCCTTGGAGCCTGGTGCAGGGGATGCTGCAGAGCCACTTCCTCTGGGAGGATCTATCCCTTGGAACTTTGCCCGAAGGTGCCTCACCATGGCCTCTTTCCCCTCCAGATGTGTCTGCAAACAAGAAAAGCTCCAGTTAAAGCACCATGGAGGAAAACAAGGCAGAGTCCCCTTGAGAATGCAGCATTTCTTCAGCTTGGGCTGACACTAAGCCTCTTCCATCAAATGTGATCCTGGAACATGCCTGAGAAAAAAATACAGGGCTGCACCAGATCAGGAACAGGTCCTACCACCATGGGGGCATCAAGGAGGTGTTTAACCTCTGCATCTGTCTACATGTGCATGCACACACACATTTTAGGTTAGAAACTTTGTGAGATCTTCAGCTGCACATCTGTATTGAGTAACCTGTATTGATTATTGATTGTCAGAAAATCATATCATCAGATTTTGTGATTTGTTGTAATAATGTCAGTCAATCTTATTTTACTGCTATTGCAAATCACACCAGGCCCACACTTCCCTGTTTAAAGCACCACACTGAAACCTCAACCCCCTTAGCTGTAAAATGTTGATCAAGTCTGGGACCAGGAGTGGATCCAGCTGCACCCAGACTCCTCTCTGATAAGTACTTTAGAAAAAAAGGGGATCCACTCTGACCCTCCTGACTCAACAGGAGGGCCTTCCTCATTCTTTTCCCTAATTCCTGTGCAAATCACTCCAACCTGACTCAGTCTCCCCTCACTGTATAAATCATTTCCTCTGATCCCCATGTAAGTCATTCCTATCTAATTCCAACCCCTACACATCCCTTCCGCAAATAGAGGGAACCTTGCCACTAAATTCTGTTAAGTCACACTTTCATAAATCTATATTAGAATCACCTTTTCTTGACATTTTTATTAGTGATTCTCTGAGTGACTTCAAGACCTTCCACTTTCAGATGCAGCAGCCACTGAAACTCATCCTGCCAAAGCCTCTGTGCAAAAAACCAGTCCCAGAGGCAGCAGCTCTGCCCTACTTTCATGGCCAGTGGGGTTTCCTGTGCTGCTCACACTGTGAACTGGGACATGCTGACCCCAGTGTAGAGCTGCCCTGACTTCCTGAATGACTGAAAAAAAGCTTTTTCTGAAGCCTCCAGAGAAAGGCTGCCAGGAGGAGAGGGGACGACTTCTGGAAGAAGAGTGCCAAGCTCAAGGTATGGCCCAACATCTTCCTAAGCTGCTCAGATACACCTGATGAGAGAGAGGATGATCATCTTGCCTTCCTCCATCTCTCTCCCACCCCCTTGTCCCTGGACCACAGTGTCCCTTTGCACTGGAGCTGTTCCTTGACCAGGGACTTGCAGAGTCCCCAGGTGTACCTGTGGGATAGAGCACCACTGTCACCAGGATCAATCCCAGCTTTTGCTGTACATTTTGCACTGTTTGATGTTCTCCTGAGCTCAGTGACCGAGTGCGGCCTCCTCCTCTTACACAGATTTTATACCCATCCCAACATCACCAAGTAAATATTCTGACCAAGGGGTCAGAAACCTTTGAAGCTCCAACCACCTCAAATGTACAGGCAGACTTTTTCTTCCAGGAGGATCCCTCGCAAGGACCTGCCAAAGCCTTTCCAAGCAGGACACACAGCTTCACTCCCAGCACTCTGCCCCAAGGTGCAGAGCAGCCCAGGTCCAGTTCTTACTCACCATTTTCCATCAGCAGACACTTTCCTGTGTGCTCTCCTCCTTTCTGAAGGCCACCAGAGGCATCCAAGTAGGATTGGTACAAGGCAAACCTCTCCAAAGTCCCTCTCTGCTGAAACAATAAGCTCTTTGCTAATGGCTGATGAGAAGTTGTGTGCAGTGCCAGGAAGTCGCTGTAGAGTGACTGTGAAAGAGCAGGAGGAGAAAGAGGAGGTGGAGCTCCTGGTGCAATGCTATTTAAACTTGAAGCCCATGAAACCCTGCTCCCCATAAGAGTCTCATCCAGAAAAGAACCTGGGGTTCAGGAAGCAACTCTGGGATGTGAGGGATGGGCTGCTGAGAGGATCAGGAGGGGGCTTATGTTCTTGTCCAAGGGTGGCCAACAAGAATCTACTGCAGGTCAGGTCTTCAGAGACCCATGGGACCTGCAGAGGATAGAGGCAATTTGTGAGGGTCACACAGCAGAACCAGCATGGCCCAACACGAGTGGGTTCTGCAGGAGCACGGGAGGGCTGAGGAGAGGGCTATGGCTTTCCAGTGTATCCAAAACCAAGGGACATTTGCTCAGAGTCCTGCCAGGAAGCAGAGGAAGTACTCTGCATGCTGTGGGGCAGAGTTGGGCCATCTCTGTGTTGAAACCTCCTGGTTTTACCGTTTATTGCCTCAGAGGCAGGAAGGGTCTGAGAGGCTGAGCCACGGCATGAGGCAGGGATGGGCTGGCAGGTGCTGGTGTCCCTGTCCCAGGGTAGCATGTCCCTCCTGCCCTCTGGGAAGATGGCTCACCAGCAGTGCCCACAGGAGCTCCTGCCTGTGGATGGTTTCAAGGACAAGGCAGCGTTGCATATTGGATTATGATTTGTAATAGTTTTAGATTCTCAGAGCAGCCGGATGATTTAATAAAGCCTCTCTGTCTGGGGTTGATGGGGCAAGCTTTAGTTAGCGCATCGAGGAGATGGGGAAGGCTGAGATAGGCTCGTATCTGCCAGGGAAGGCAGTCCCCAGGGTCATCAGGAGGGTGTGGGGCGCCCTAGATGAGCACTGGAGGGTTTGACCCCACCAGATGGAGGCAGGATAGAGAGGGGATTGTCAAGAGGTCCCACACCCCACCTGCGGGAATCCAACCCTCAGGATGAGGGTGACAGGAAGCTCAAGAGCCACGTTTGGAGCTTTCGGGTGAGGATGAAAAGCCGTATGTGGAGGTAATGGAGACCCCAAGGCCTGTGCCGGGGGTGGTCTAGGCTCACCCCGCTCCGGCTCGGGTGATTCCCTCCTCCACCGCACTCCCACTCTCCACGGGGCCGGACTCATCCCTGACCCGCGGCGGCCCCGCTCCGCCCTCCGGCCCGGCGCAGGCGCAGGGCTGGGCGCGGGATGGCGGCAGTGGCGGGGGCCCTGCCAGTGGCGGTACCGGTACCGGTACCGGTGGCGGGCACGGAGGCGGCGGGTCCGGGGGAGGAGGCGGCGGCGGGCGCGGGGCCGGCCGGGGCGAGCCGCCTGGCCCGGCTGCCGCTGGCCCGGGTGAAGGCGCTGGTGAAGGCGGACCCGGACGTCACCCTGGCCAGCCAGGAGGCCGTGTTTGTCCTGGCTCGGGCCACGGTGAGGGGCGGCGGCTGCCGGTGGGCACGGGGGTGTGCGGTGGGCGCGGCGGCCGTGAGGAGAGGGGAGGCCGAACCTCCGGGCTGAGGGAGCCGCTGGGCCGCTCTGGGCGGGTGCTGCGCTGTGTCTGGAGGACGTGCTTGGTTTTTTTAATAAGTATGGGGTGGGGTTTTTTTGTTTGGTTGGTTTTGGGTTTTAATGAGTTCTGGAGGGTTCGAGGGGTGTCTTCTGGTCAGCAGGTCGAGACGCAGCGGGGAGAGCTGTGAGCCCCTCCCGAGTTTTCCCGGCGGGAAGCGGGACGGTGCACTCAACCCTCGCCCGGCCAACCCTGGATCCTCCGGGAGCACCCGGCAGGGACCGGGAGTGCCGGGAAGCCGCGGGAGGAGCGGGGTGCGCGGCCGCAGGGGTCCCGCCGGGAGGGGTGGAACACGGGTGTGCGTGGAAACCTGCCCTGGGGCTTTGCTTCCTCCAGAGGGCTCTGTGCTCACCCCGGTTGCATCGTCAAGGTTTGCGATGTGGAGATCAGAGCAACCTGTAACGGGTTTGTTTGGTTTTGTTTTTTTTTTCCCTCCTGTGGAAAGTGCCTCCCGTGTCTCAGGAGAGGTGTGTTTGGTGGGATGGCTTTGGCATCGTGTGACACCGTCACTGTGTGGACTCTGTGTTCTCTCCTATTTGGTGCCTCCCCGCAGTAACTCCTCAGCTGAGGTATCTGCTGGGTGCCAGGTGAGGATTGTCCTGCTCAATCCACTTCATCTGCTGAGCACGGGACACCTTTCCTACTTCAGAAGGTGCCCCAGGAGCAGCTGGTTTGTAGCTGCTCTCCCAGAGGTGTTCAGAGGAACCATCTGTGTCCAGTGCACTCAGCCTTTTCTCCTCCATTGTTGCTTCACATCTCCATCACCATCCAGCAACTTTATTTTCAAAGCTATTTATTAGATAGGGGAAATGTTAAGATGGAAATTCTGGTTTCCTCTCACCATCTCATAGAACCTTTCCTCAGGATGTTCACTCTTCCCTCTCTTATCCCCTGTCTGAAACTGTCTTGGTTTTATTTTGCAGGAATTGTTTGTTGAAACCATAGCTAAAGATGCATATGTGTACGCTCAGCAAGGAAAAAGGAAAACGCTGCAGAGAAAAGACCTGGGTATGAGAGCATATTCTGTGCTATCCTTAGCAAAGGGGTGCTAGGAGGGAGGATTTTTCTACCTGACCCAGTGTGACGAAGCAACCATGGGTGCTTCTGTTTCTCTGAAGATGGGAGAGCAAAACTTCTTTTCTACCAGATATTACACCGATAATTTCACACACCAGCTCCTCAACAAGTAAAACTTTTTAAAGTTGGTCACTGTACTGTGATGCAATTACAAATGCTGCTGTATGGAGCAGATGCAAAAATTGAGTTGGTTTATCTATATTAATTGTTTTCAATTTTTCCTGCAGATAATGCCATTGAAGCTATTGATGAATTTGCTTTTTTGGAAGGTAAGTTTCTATTTGGTTTCAGTATTTTGCGTAATCTGTTTCCTGAGGGAGAAAGGACTTAAATCATTTGCAGAACTCTCCCTTTCCACATCTTTAATAGTGTAACTTGTTCTCCCTCTTTCTGAGAGGTGAAACACAAATCAAGTGGTCCCTGAGACATTTACAACACTTTTTAGCTAAACTTGGTTTTACTTGCTTGTGATTTGCTTAAACTTCAAAAAGTTACTGCATATTCCTTTATCAGCTTATAAGCAAGTTTCATTTGATATAATTGCACTTCTGAGAGTGCACTTCTCAGAGTCCTGAGACTGCATATTGTTTATAGTAATTTTTTTTTTCATTTTTAGGTACTTTAGACTGAGCTGGACAGAGATGGAGCTCCCTGGAAAAAGAGACTCCAGAGAGGCACGCGGGTTCAAAAATAGTTCCTAGAATTGAGACACTGAAATGGCAACCATATTTTGTAAAGTTTTAAGTTGTTGTAAGTTCCTTATTTAAAATGCCTATTTTTTCATAAATTCTTTGTATGTCCTTTAGCTGGGCCATGCTGCAGCCTACCTTCCAGCTTTGCCCATGTTGCAGGGCAGTGGCTCAGGAGAGCAGTCCCTGCCCCAGACCTGTGATGGTGGTGTGGCTCAGATTCACAGGCATAGTTATTTTTTAATTTTTTTTTTTTAATGGAAATGTGTTTTTCTTTGTAAATACTTGTTTATTGGCCAAATACAATAAAATTTCTGTTGTTGTTGCACAGTTGTCCTGGTTCCGCTTCTGCTGGGACAGAGGGGAGGGTGTTCCTGTAGCACTGGTGTTCCTGCACAGCCTTGGGCTTGGCCATCACCAGCATCACCCCAGGGCTTCAAAACCTCCAGAAAATCCTGCACTGGTGCCACCACCCTCTGCTCAGGAGCCCAACCTTGCCTCACCGCCACTGCAAGAGAGCCCCAGATCACCCCAGAAGGGGGAGGGAGGGAGCTCCAGGCCCAGCATGGACCCTCTGCCCCTTGTCCAGCTGCAAGACCAGCACTTGGTGAAAAAAAATCCTAATGAAAATCCCTGCATTTGCCCTAAAGTGCCTGGAACCTTGCTCTCTCTTCAGTACTTTTTCCCATCACAGCCCCCGGGCAGTGCAGCCCCTGGGGAAGCTGCAGCACCAGCAGAAGGTGCACGGTGAGGAGGTGGCAATGCCCCAGAAGGACAAGAGCTACCACCAACCCAGAGAAGATTTCTCCTTCTGGCCTGTAGGGTAACTCACTAGCACCTTGCTGGAACCCTTATCCCCTCCAAAGACCCCCAGGCACTGCACAGGCCCAGCCCCCTCACTGGAAAATGAAAGAGAGAACATTTAGATCAGACTTCAGCTTGAGAGGGGACTGAAGGACCCCACACTGAAGGTGGTGAGACACTGGTTGCCCAGAGAACTTCTGGAAACCTATCATTGGAAGTGCTCTTTTTTCCACTTTGCGGTTATATGCAAAGATACTTTTATTAACTCCAAAGAATTAAAAATTGACCAATACCCCTCAGACAGGACGGCCACAGGGCCTTTGTGCCAGCAACACAGCACCCAAGCTTCAATAAACAAATCACTTCCTAAAGGACAGCACACACAAAGTGCTGCAGCCCCACATTTGGGGCATACCCACCCCACAGGAAAGTCCAGACACCCCTTGAGGAGGCAACAGCAGTGGCCAAGGGACAGACCTGGGCTCAGGGGTGGAAAAGGAAGCCCAAGTCGAGGGCATCAGGGATGTGGAGCTCATCCAGGTGCAGGGGGGAGGCAGTGAAGGGCAGGTGCACAGGGAAGAGGTGGCTGGTGTCTACCAGCAGCTGACTGGGGCCCTCTCCATACTGCTCCTGGAGCTGCTTCTGTAGGGACACATCCCGGGCTGCTCAGGGAGGGTGCCCAAAGGACAACCCCTCCCTCACACCACCTCAACCCCCCAGGGCCTGCTCACCTCCACCCTGCTGATGAAGCTGGGGCTGACACGTTCCTCCAGCCCGGCAGCCGGGGTGTAAGCCTGGAGGATCTTCACAACCTGGAGGAGACAGTGGGGACCATGAACAGGGAAGGGCTTGGCACATCCAGATGCCTTTGGGTGTTTTGTGGTCCCCACCCCAGGGCATCTCTGGTGCACGCAGGGAGGCCAAGGAGCCCCAGGTGAGGATGAGTGGCAGGCAGCAACCACCCCACCCCCCCCTGTACCTGCTGGGGTGGCAGCAACCCCCCACCCCCTGTACCTGCTGGGGTGACAGCACAGTGCAGAGACTGCAGAGTGCTCCAGCATCCTCCTCTGTCACCTTCTTCACCTGCAGCAGTTGAGCAGCCTGGACCAGGGGTTCCAGCACCTCACAGGCCCCACTCTGCTGCAGCCCCTCTGCCCGCAGCCACTGCTCCAGCTGGCTGATGTTGTACCTGCCAGGGACACCAGGTCAGGGAACACAGGCCATGCCCCAGCATCCCCGGAGACACCCAGCTCCCACAGGAACTGACCTGAGCTGGATGCCACGGCTCCAGGAGCAAGTGTCCTTTCTCAGCAGCAGGTAGTTGAGAGTGGTGCCACTGATGAGGAAGAGAAGCTGGCGCAGGGCCTGGTGCCCCACGCTGGGGGCCAACCCATGGTGGTCCAAGGATGCACGGAAGGAGCCCAGCACCTGCAGCAGCTCGGGCAGAGTGTGAGCAGGGGCTGCTGAGGAGCGGTGGGGGCCAGGAGGGCAGGAGGAGGACAAGCCCTGGATGGGCTCACTCTCCAGCATGGCGGCAACTAAAGAGAAGGTAAAGGCTCATCAGAACCAGACAGAGCCCCTGAGCTGTGCATCAAGCAGCCACTACCCTGCTCCTGAGCTTACAGGAAAACTGGGGAGGGACATTTTACAAGAGCATGGAGTCACAGTATGAGGGATGATCATTTTAAACTGGAAGAGGAGAGATTTAGGTTGAACATTAGGAAGAAATTCTTTACTGTGAGAGTGGCGAGATCCTGGCCTAGGCTGCCCAGAGAAACTGTGGCTGTGCCATCCCCAGCAGTGTTGAAGGATGGGGCTTGGAGCAACTTGGGCTGGTGGGAGGTGTCCCAGCCCATGGCAGGGAGGGGGGGGGCCCACCAGAAGGTCTTTAAGGTCCTTTCCAATCCAAGTCTGTCCTAGGATTCTGTGTCCCAGTTGGGGCTGCAGAGGCTGCTGACACCTCCAGGATAGTAGACCCTACCACACAAGGCTGCAGAGCAGGGGACAGAACAGAGCTCCCTTGTGGCGCACCATGGTGCTGAGCCCATTTTAGCTCTCCAGCCACCCCCAGTTCAGCACTCACCTTCCCCCCCTGGGTGCATCCTTTAACAGTGTGGGCAGTTCACAGAGCTGAGTCCTGTGATTCCACCCCAAACCAGCACCCTGCACCCAGGCCATACCTATCATGGGTTTGAGGCGCTTCTCAGCGGTGCGGATGAGCTGCTGGTAGAGGTGGACAGCCAGGGCACCCAGGCTGCAGCAGGAGCTCTGGGGGTCCAGGTTCTGCAGGCGATGCTGGTTCTGCCGTGCCGTGTTGCCCTGCCCGTAGCTCTGTGGGCACAGGCTGGGTGAGAGACAGAAGCACCAGGAGGCCAGCGGGCTCCCCCAGCAAGCACAGAGCAGCATCAGCCCAAGCAGTAACCACAAATCCTGTCCCCTCAGCTCCCACCCACCCCAGGAGGTGCATCCCAGCCCTACCTCATCCTGGCTGTACTGGCGCAGGCAGTTGAGGAGCCGGCAGGTGTTGGCCAGCCAGAGTGCCACCACATCAAAGTTGTCACTGTGCTTCTGCAGGAAGCAACAGAGAGCACTGGGGTCAGCAGACAGCCCTCACCCCCCAATGGCAGCTCTAGGAGCCACACAGATCTTCAGGAGGACTGTGGGGGTACAGAGCTGCTGGACCCTCTCCAGCACCCAGGGGCACCCCTCACCCCAGAAGATGCTCAAGGCTGAAGACTGCAGCCAGCCATATGCTGTTCCCTGGGGGACAGGCTGCTGTCTCAGTGCCACCCCCACCTTGCACAGTGAAGATCCTGTTCCCTCAACCCCATACAGAGCCCAGCACCTTCATGACCCTTTTGATGGCATCCATGGCTGCATCCAGGAGGGAGCGAGCCCGGGGCTCATCACAGCAGTGGTCCGCATGGCGGAAGCACAGGAAGAGGATGTAAGCTGGCAGGTCTGGGAGGGACCAGGGACTGCCTTGTGGTTCATAGTCTGCAGGGTAAAGCAGGACAGTTGGGATCCAGGCAGCTACAGAAAGCTGATCCTGAGCCCCAGGAACAGTGAAAGGAGAGGCAGAGACTGGCAAGTGGGGACAAACCTGGGGTAAGGAATCCATTTCTCCAACCCCTACCTGTGATGATGGCCTTGATAATGCGCCCTTCATCCTCCATCTTCCATGGCAGCATAGCCTGGGACAGCCCAGCCAGGGACAGGACCATAGGGGATGCTGCCAGCTCTTGCACTGGCCCAGCAGCATCTCTCTTCACTGTGGGAGACAAACACAGGTCACATCCTGATGTGTTCTGTGTGGATCTGATCTGATCAGATCCCCTCAGCTCAGTCCAAGCAGATGCTCCCCAACATCTCTGGCAGGACTCTGTTCCCCCCACAGCTCAAACCATGAGGCTAGTGAGCCCCACACTTCCCTCCAGTGCCAGCACTTGCCTGAGAGTTCCTGGATCTGCTTTGCATAGGCTCTCAGCTGCTTCTGGAGCTTCAGTGTGGTCCTCTCCTGCTTTTCCAGCTTCTGGGCCAACTCCTGGGCAGGAACAGCCCCAGGAGGGCTCAGCCAGCCTCCCTCAGCTGGACACACCTCCCCCCAGCACCCACCGAGGGGAGCAGAGCTGGGGGGGTGCAGCAGGCTCCCCCACATTTCTCCCTAAGGGGCTGCTGCAGCTCCCCCCAGGGCAAGGCCATGGAAGCCAGCCCCAAGCCTGGCTCTGCCATCTCCTCTCCTTACCCAGTTCTCCTCCTTGAGTTGCAGGACATGGTGCTGCAGCCCCTCTTGTCCCTGCTGCCTCTGCAGGTCCTGGATGAGGGCTGCCTGCTGCTGGTTCAGCTGCTTGAGGGAGCGGATGTCGAGTTGCAGCCCTTCCACCTCCTCCTCGTGCTGCTGCTTCTCCTCCCGCAGTTGGCTGGCCAGCAGCCTGCACAATGCACCCAGGGAAACTGAGGCACCCACTTCCTTTAGCTGCCACAGCCCAGCCCCTGGGGAGGCTGCTGAAGAGGAGTTTCTCCCCCCAACTCTTCCCCAGCCCAGGCACCCTGGAAGCATCACAGCCCCAGCTTTGCTGACAGAGCATCTCCCATCTGGCTGCACTGGGCTCCAGCACTCCCAGCACAGCCCACACCAGCACCATCCACTTTAGAGGCTCTTCTTGAGCCCAGGAAAAGCCCCACCAGTAGCATGGGTCCCACAGCCCATCTGGGGGAACCCAGCCTCAGCTGTGGACCATCTTCTGGGCCCACACTCACCTGTTGGCAACCTGCACAGCATCATAGGCATGCTTCAAGTCCTCCTCTGCTGCCACCTTCCCCGGGCTCCTGCCCAGCCCCAGCATCTCAACAATGTTCTGTAGGGAGGGAGAGGAGCACAGGGTGAAGGTGGCCCCACCAGCCTGGACCTGCTCATGGCTACGGGGCAAGGGCTTACCCTGCGCTTGAGGAAGTCCAGGGGTTTCCTCTCCTCCCTCTCCACTGGTTCCTTGGATCTCCTCAGCTTCTCTCGGGTCCGGGCCAGCTCCTCGTTGGCAGCACTGAGCTGTCCCAGGAGGAGAAGGTATGCCTTCCCAAAGGGATTCTGGCCCACACTACCATTCAGCAGCACCTCACTGCTGGGCTGGGGCTGCAGCTCCTCCGACCCCTGGATGCAGAAACAGGGTTTGGCAAAGCAGACACCCAGCTCAGAGCCTCAGGGCACAGCTGTCTGCACAGACAGGGGAAGGGACAGACCTCTTCCCCTCTACCCCACCCCACCAGTGTCACCACTAGCCTCTGCCTGCTTGTCGGAGCCATCTCGGGAGGGAGCTGTGGACATGGAGGACAAGTAGCTGCTCTCAGAGCCCATGAAGCTCTCTGTTGAAGGGGACCGTCTCAAGGTGCTTTGCTGAGGAAGGAGAGAAAGGCAAAAGTTGTTCCCCTGCACCCCAAGCACCCACTGGTGCATCATCTGGAGCAGAGCAGACACAGCACCAGGAGGATGCCTTAGCTTGGGGGCTGGGAGCTCACTTCTCCCACAGAGGGTGCCCTGGACCAGCTGGCACTGCAGGGAGCCAAAGAAGGGTCTCTACTAGCCCCTCACCCTGTGGAGGGCCAGCTCATCCCGCAGGTTCTCGTAGCCCTGCTCCAGGCGTGTGTACTCCTGCACCAGGCTCTGGTAACGCGCCCGCTCCTCCTCCAGCTCCTGCCTCAGCCCCTGGCTCTCCCGTGCTGAACGCTGGTGCTGCTCTGCAGGGACAGGCACAGCAGGGAAGAGGGACAGGCAGGAACACAGCAAAGCCTGCAAGGCCAGCCCACACCCCAGTAGGAAGGAGGTGAGGAGATCCAGTCGATCCCTTTACCTTCGAGATCCTGCGACTGCTCCAAGGTGCGCTGGATCAGAGCATCCCTCTCCTTCCCCAGCTGCAGCTTCATGCCTTCCACTTCTGCCAAGCGCTGTGGGACAGCAGAGGAGAAGGTACAGGCAGAGCCCTGCCTGACAGAGGTCTCCACCCCAGGCCAGGACACACAGCATGATGCCGGGTCCCTGGAAAACCCCAGCAAAGTGAGAGCATCCCCTGAGCTGACTGACCTGCCTGAGCTCCTCTACCTCCTGGGCCAGGCAGCTCTTTGCATGCTGCCTCTCCAGCTCAGCCAGTCGCTCCTGCAGCTTCTGCACCTGGGCCTCACGGGCCACGTCCTCCCGCAGCTGCTGCATCTCATCCCGCAGGTGCTGCACCTCCTCAGCATGGGCAGCATTCAGCCTGGAGAGCCGCTCCAACAACCTCTGCTTCTCCTGGGCCTTGGGACAATGGGCAGAGCATGTTAGGCCACTGGCTGGGGGCAAGGGCACATCCCCACCTGCCTCTCCGAGAGCCCACACAGCTCAGGATGCCCCTCTGCAACCAGCCTGGATACTCCATCTCCCACCCATCAGTTGGGAGCCCTGACCCATGGCTGTCACCTCAAACAAAGCTCAGCGTGGGGAGAGCAGCTCCTCAGGCCACACCATCCCGCATGGAGCCCAGCTTGAGCTCATGCTCCATAGCCCCATACCCATCTCTTGGCCAGCCCCAAGCACAGGATTTTCCAGCCCTGCTTCCCTCAATGCCCAGAGACAGGATCACACAACAGAATCCTTCTCAACCCCTCCACAGGCAGCCCCAGAAATGATGACAGCCAAAGCAGAGGCACTCACCCAGCAGGTGACAGCAGATGCTGCCAGCAGAATCATGGTGGAAGAACACATCACACCAGAAATGTCCCCAGCACATGACACTGCTGCAAGGGTGCCCCCAGGTGAGCACCCAGGAGGGTGCCCAACCTATCCTCAGGGCTACCAGCCCCACATCCATTGGGAACACTGAAAACCCAGGAATGAGACCCAGATGACCTGTGTCAGGAAGGGTTAGCTCCCACCCCTGGACCAGGAGAAACCCAAAGACAAGGGCAGGGGTGGCTTTGACTGCCCAGGGACTGATAAGAAGCGGCCAGCAGAAAGGCAGCTGCCTCCCCCCAGTGCCATGTGGGCCACCAAGGACTGAAGCCAGCACCCACCTGCTCATCCAGCCTGCACTGCAGCTGGATCACCTTGATCTCCAGACCCTTGTGCAGCTGCTTGTAGTGCTCCACTGAGCGGGCCTGGACCCGCAGCTGCTGCAGCTCCCGGCGCGCCCGCAGCCGGCGGTAGCAGCTCTGCAGGAGGATGATGGCCCCACGCAGCCGGGCATAGTGGGACCGGGCCAGCCAGCCCCTGACAGCAGCCTGGATCACCACAGCTTTCTGCTGCCACACCATCTGTGGAGGGAGAGATGGGGCGATGGCAGCACAGCCACCCCCTCTGGGTGACACCCGGTGCCCTGCCAGGCTCCTACCTGTCGGTGAAGGCGCCGGGCAAACATGCCCCGGGTGAAGGCTTGGATGGTGATGACAGCTCGGAGCAGCTGTAGGTAGGAACGCCGGGCCAGAGCCATCCTCAGGGCCTTCTGCAGCACCACAGCAGCCCTGGTCCTGCGCAGCATCCTGACAAAGCTGCAGGGAGGGCAAAGACACAGGCAGCAGGAGTCGAAGCAGAGCAGCCCAGGGATAGGGACACGCAGGTCAAAAACCCAGCCCAGAGCCCGGAAAACTTCCGGCTCCTCCCAAGGCTGAGCTTCATCTCAGCTCATTGCAGGTCCTGCCCAGCCCCTTTCCCTGCTCACCTCCGGGCCAGCATGCCCCGGGCATGGCGTTGCAGGCAGATTGCTGCTGCTCGTGCCCGTCCCAGGCGCCTCCGTGCCAGCCACCCCCGCAGGTGCCTCTGCAACAAGGTGCAGGCTGCCCTCAGCTGCTGGCACCGCAGTGCTTCCAGGTGAGCCACTTGGCCAGCCTGGAAAAACACCTTGCTCTTCCCACACCGGTACTTGCTGGGATCCTGCAGGCAAAGGTAGAGTCAGTCCCAGGGACAAAGCCGGGATCCCCCCAGGGATGATGCTCCTCGTGGCCTCCATCTCCTCACCCAGCCTCCCTGGAGGCCAGATGCCTTCCCATCTCCCAACTGAGTCATTGTTATATCCCAGTGGGCACCCACACACTGGGAGAAGCATCTGCAAGGCATGCTGAAGCATCCCCCAAGCAGGACCCTTACTTGGAGCAGTCTCTCAAGGGCAAGGCTGCAGATCTGCTTCTCATCAGTTCCCATCAGCTCCTCTCTGCTCAGCAAAGCCCTATACCTCTCCAAGAATTCCTGATATGTCCACCTGAGGGGGACAAAGGGGGAATCAGAAGTGCTGGCAAGTTGGGAGCACCCAGGGTGCTGCTGAAGCAGGAGAGTACCTGGAGGGGTATCCTGAGGCACTGATCCGGATGGTCTCCAGGACCCCGCAGGCTCGTAGCTGCTCCACTGCTCTCCTGGAGTCAAACCTGGGACAAAGAGGGGCTGACCTAGAACACGTCTCAGCCAGCTTGGCACACTCCAAGCTACGAAGGGTCAGGGCAGAAGGGACACAGAAGGGAGGGACAGCAGTGTCCCCACCCTGGGCAGGCACTCACACGAAGGGCAGTTTGGCATCGTTGGGTTTGATGCAGCGGATGTAGTGGGGGGTGGTGCTGCCCAATGTCTCCATCAGACAGTGCAGGGAGGTTTTGAACTGCAGAGGACAAGGCAAGCATGGTCAGGGCCCTCAGGAGTATCCTGGGGCTAATGGGGTTCCCCCAGGCCAGGGACCTCCCCTTGGGGCTATTCCCAGCCCTGGTTGTCCAGGAATGTCTCCATACCTGGCTGGAGATGGACTTCTTGCTCTTCCGGCTCCTAGGCAGTGACCTGCGGCTGGGGCGAGTGGGGACCCAGTGCCCGCTGGACCTGCGGGACTGCAAGGATGTGGGGCCAGAGCCTTCCTCCAGGAAAAGCTCCATGAGCAGGGCAGACTGTGCAGAGCAGAGCCATGAGAGTCAGGCACACCTCAGCACAAGCATCCCCCAGCACCCAGAGAGCCACAACCACCAGCAGACAAAGTCCCAAGAGACCACAGACTCCAGAGGCCAGCCCAGTGCATGGGCCTCTGTCCTAATGCAGATCAGCTGTGCCCCACATGCTGCTCTTCCCAGGAAAAAACAAGTGCAAGCCATGGGCACCTTCCCAGGTGTGCTTGAGAATGCTCCATGATGTCCCTTACCTTCTGCCATGGCCATGCAGGGTAGAAGGGAGAAGTGACAGCATTACAGACCAGGAAGCAGCAGGACCTTCTCTCAGCAGGGACATAGACCAACGTGTCCCCCAAGGCAGGGGAACAGGGTGGGGAGTACCCCCACCTCAGGGCACCCTGCCCATGGCCAGCACTGCATGGGGCTGCACCAGCAGGCAGAGAGGGATTCCCCCTGCATGGTTTGTACCTCCTACATCACCCACTGTTCCCAAGCCCAGGCTCCTGGGGCCACAAGCTGGCCAGGCTCTGCCCTACACAGCTCCTACTCAGAGCTGGTTTCTCACCTTGCTGGCTCTCAGCAGCCCCACCAGCTCCTCAGGGACAGCATCTCTGTTCTTCTCCACAAACCCATCACACTGGTATTCCACCTGGCAGGAGACAAGGCAAGGACCAGCAATAGCCAGCAGCTTCCCAGATCCTGGGGTTCCTGGTTTAAGGCTTTTGGGAGAAGTCTTTGCAGGAGTCAGAGGAGCCAGTGGTGGCCACACTGCTAACTCCTACCCTGCTGCAAGACTACTGATGGAAACCATCACAGACAGAGTTTCCACATTTTTACTGAGTTGCAGCCAAGCCCTGAACAAGCAAAGCCAGCAGGATCCCCTTGCCAGTCTGAGGCTGCAGGAGATGCCACCACCAGCTCTAGCCCGGGCTGCCCAACAGTGCAGAGCCCCTGCCAAGCCCTCCCCACCCAGGGCTGTCCTGCCACAGCTGTCCCTACCTTGCCAGCAAAGTGACAGACAACGAAAGCATCCATGGGCCTCTTGGGCTTCTGGAAGTGGGAGCTGGTGAGATGGGTCTGGTAAAGCTTCTGGGCCCAGCTCCCATCATTGCCTTGGGGCACCTGAAAGTCAAATGGGTCAGAAGGGGAAGCAGGGGGGCTCCTGGTGGCTACAGCAGCCTGCTCCTGAAACCCCTTACCCCACCTTGCACTCCTCATTCAGCAGGTCCAGGATGCCAAGCCGACCCTCAATGAGCTCAATGCATGGCTGATTGTCACAGAAGTCAACAAAGACCCAAGGGATCTCCTCGGTCACATACTCCTCCTGCTCCAGCTTGAAGACATGCTGGAACGCAGGGAGAAAAGAGCAGGACTGAGCCAGGAGGGGAAAAAGTTGGCCAGCCACCAGGCAGTGGCTTGGTTTACACAAGATACCTGAGCAGCCCTTCTGGAGCAGGAGCACTTGGGAGGGAAGAGAGGGAAGGAAAAGACCACACCCAGCTCCAGCAACCTCCCCAAGCCCATGTTTGGGGGACAGGAACACCAACCACATTTGAGGCAGAGAGCTCCAAAAGGACCAGCAGAGCAGGGATGTGTCGGGCTCACAAGGGGACACAGTTGGGTGACACCCACCAGGTTGAAAAGCTGCTGCAGCTTCTCATTAGCATAATTGATGCAGAACTGCTCGAAGCTATTGAGCTCAAACATCTCAAACCTGTGGGGAGCAGAGACCTGCCTGAGGCAGCTCCTGGGCAGAGCCACCCCCCCAGCCACAGGCACCCAAGTGTCCCCCCTGCAGGGACAGTGATGTTCCCATGCTCCAGCTGGAGCAGTCAGTGGCTGCAGAGCTGATGCAGGAGTAGGACCCTGCTCTTCCAGGAAACCCAGGAGAGGGGAACAGCACTTACCCATAGATGTCCAGGATGCCAATGGAGGTACAGTGTCCCTCCAGTGACCACAGGGCACGGTTGACCTTGCTCACTATCCACCTGAAGACCTGCCCGTACATGTACTTGGCCAGCGCATCCCGGGATTCGAGTGCCTGTTGCCTGGACAGGGGCTTCAGGAAGGTCTCCCCAGCAGTGACCAGCTTGCGGTGACAGAGCCAGCGTGTCACCTGCAAGGCCTCAACCCCCAGCAATGTGCAGAACAGCCCTAGGGCCTCGTCAGCAGCCTGCAAAGGGACAACCCGTCACCGCAGTGGTTCTGCAACACGCGGTGCAGCGTTGCACTGTGTGCAGCCAGCACAATCCAGGGGACAGTTTGGGACACAGGCTGCAGGCAGCAGCTCTCCCCCACCTCCACAAAGCAGCTGTCACCACGACGGTCCCTCCCTCTGACCACAACATTACCCAGGTGCAGGATGGCAGCCAGGATGCTGAAGAGTTCGATCTGCTCAGCCTCAGGGACACCTGGGAACACAGCAGAGGTGTGAGGGACTCTCCAGATTCTCCCCACCCTGGGTTGGTCTGACCTCCTGCACTGCACAAGCCCAAGGGATGGGAATGGTCAGTAGACAGCCAGGTGACCCAGCCTTCAGATGTCTCCAGCACCACAGCAAGGTGCTGGAGAGATGGCTGAGGCCAACGGCACGAGGTGCAACAAGACCAAATGCTGGCTCCTGCACTTGGGTCACAACAACCCCACACAATGCTCCAGGTTTGAGGACAAGCTGCTGGGAAGTACCCCATGGAAAAGGACCTGGATGTGTTGGCCAATAGCAGCTGAATATAAGCCAGCATGTGCACAGGTGGCCAAGAAGGCCACCAGCATCCTGGCTGATACCAGTACTGGTGTGGCCAGCAGGACCAGGGCAGGGATCATCCCCCTGTGCTGGGCACCTCAAAGGGAGTGTGTCCAGAGAAGGGCAATGGAGCTGAGGAAGGGTGTGGAGCACAGATCTGCCCAGGAGCAGCTGAGGGAGCTGGGGCTGTTGATCCTGGAGCAGAGGAGGCTGAGGGGAGACCTTCTGGCTCTCTGCAACCCCCTGAGAGAAGGTTGGAGCCAGGGCTGATTCCTCTTACCACTCACAGGCAGCCAACTCCTAGCCCATGGCTCCCCCCAGCTGGGACAAGATAGAAGAGGAACCAGCCTTAAATTGTGCCAGGGGAGATTTAAATTGGAGCTTGGGAACAATTTCTCCCTGGGTTTTCAGCCCTTGGCCCCATCTGCCCAGGGCAGGGGTGGAGTCCCCATCCCTGGAGATTTGGTGCTGAGGGATATGGGGTGGTGGTGGCCCTGGCAATGTTGGGGGGGACGGTTGGACTTGAAGACCTTACAGGTCTTTTCCAACCAAAAAATTCAATGATTCTAGAACAACCAGCCCTGGGGCCCACCCCTGCCCTCCCAGCCCCATACCCAGCAGTGAGCAGGCATGGCGGGTGCTGTCCAGGTCAGCCTCATCCTCAGTGCTGTGGGAAGCAGTGCACTGGCCCTGACGGGTGTAGTGGAAGAATTCTGCCCCACCTGTGGGCAAGACTTGTCAGGCTGTGAACCAGCACATCCCCCCTACCTTTATCCCACCCCCAGGAACCTCCTCCAGCTGGGGAGGGCAGAATGTCCTGACACTGCCCAGCACAGGAGATGGTGTCAGCAAGCTGTGCCACCAGGAGTACATGTTTGCACTCACAGAGACCCAAGCCCCGGAGCTCAGGCAGGGCAGCTGAGGCACAGAGCTGGTAGAAGATATGGTAGTTCCTCTCTGCTTTTGCCTGCAGATGAGCAAGAAAATCCCTAAGGAGCCAGGTCACCTCAGGCCACCCTGCTCTCTCTCCTGCAGCAGGGCTGCAGCCCCAGATTTGGTGACAAGGGACACCTTCCCCTCCCAGCTTGACTCAGCAGTGCTGGGGTTGCTTCCTCAGGGGATGCCCTAGAGGAGCACCCTCCCACTCAGCCCTGTCCCCATGTCATCCTGGGGACCCACCTGGAAGGTGACACGGGACTTCTCCAGCAGGTAGGTTTTGATGGTGGCCCCAGTGACACGTGCATGGCTGAAGCCAATCTCAATGTACTTCCCAAAGCGGCTGCTGTTGTCATTCCTGGTGGTCTTTGCATTCCCAAAGGCCTGGTGGGGAAGGAGTGCAGCAGGGTTTAGCTGGCCCCAGATCTCCATGTGCTCTGGAGAAGTTCAGTCCCTGCCACCCATCATACAGAGGGAGACAGACACAGCATCACCTCGGGGATACAGGACCAGCAGTGGCACCCCAGCCATCCCCATGCAGAGCCCTGGGGACTCGGGGGAACTCACCTCCATGACAGGGTTGGAAGCCAGCACCTTCTCCTCTATGCTGGAGTTGCCCAGGCAGCCCCCAACAGTGGTGAAGTACCTCATGGCATACTTGGCTGTTGCAGTCTTCCCTGCGCCTGACTCACCGCTGATGATGAGGGACTGGTTCTTCCCAAACCTGCCAGAAAGGAACAGGAGCTGAGGACAGCTGGTAACTCAGGAAAACCACTCTCCACATGGTCCAGAGGGGGGGTTTAACCCCTCCCTATTGCAACCCTGAGGGCATTCCTGTGCCATGCTCTCACCTCACCATCTGCTTGTAGGCCTCCTCTGCCAAGGCAAAGATGTGGGGATCCATGTCCCCCATTTCACGGCCGCTGTAGGCATGGATCACCTCCTCCTCATAGAGGGGCAACGGCTCGTAGGGGTTGATAGCGACGAGGATGATACCTGGAGGAAGAGGGCTGAGCAAAGGGCTGGGGGGCACCTGGCTGAGGAGCCATGGGGAGGGGGCTCACCACAGTAGGTGTAGATGGCCTTGGCCTCCAGGAACCGGCGTCGGAGCGAGTGGAGCACAGCGGGCTCATGCAGGTAACTCAGGGCCACCAGATCATCAGCACCCGAGAGGCACTCGGGGTTGCAGAGAGGTGGTAGCTGGGACTCGATGGGGTAGGCAAGTGCCTGCAGGGATGGAGATGGAGCAGGACAAGCTCTGAGCAGGGTCAGGTAGGATGGGGGAGGGATGCTGTCTGCAGCCCACACTGGGGCTGTTCATCACCAGGAATCTCAGCCCAGCAGTCAGGACAAGCTGAGCTGGAGGCCTTTGGGGAGGTCAGGCAGGAGCAGGCAGCAAGGAGCAGCTCATCAAGCAGCCAGGGGACACAGAGCAGTGTGAGCCAGTCACAGCCACAGCAGCCTGGGCTCCTGCTCAGACACCAGAGCAGACATATCCAGGCAGTGCTTGAGCCTCTCTGTACCCTGCTGAGGATCCCAGGCTGGTCTGGGGTGCAGAGCTGATCTCCCACCTGGAGATGTCTGACCACAAGGCAAGCACAAGAGGGATCTCCTGGGCTGCACAGCTCCAGCCTTACCGAGCCATCTTCCAGCCGGAGATGGAGAATAGCATCTCCTTCCTTGTAGCCTCTGGTTATCTCTGCCACCTTCCAGACTTCAGCACAATCAGGGATCCACACCCAGGCACCCTGCAGGGACACAGGAAGAAAGGGACCCTTGGAGAGAGCCTCAGCTTCCTGCTGCAAACAGCAGGTGCTGATGAGGTGAGAGCTCCGACTTCCCTCTGCACCTCTCAGACCTGAGCTGCAGCACCTCCCTCACACCCCAAAATCCCTCTTTGGAGCCATGCCACAGGGAGTGTGATGCCACACTCAGCATGGCTGAAACAGCACAACACTGTGGGGGCTAGAGGTAAAAACTGTGCCAAAAAAACAAGCTTAAACCAGGTCAACTGGCCAGCAGGTGAATCCCCAGCTGGCACAGGAGGACCTGTAGGCCAGGGAACTACAGCTCCTGGTGCCCATTCTCCAGCCACAGGCACCCACAGCCCTGCTCTGCCAGCCACCATCTCATCACCTACTGCCCAGCCACGGGGACCAGGAGCTGCTTCCCTCCTGCAGCTCCCAGCAGGCAAAGATGAGGCTATATTGCAAGCTTAAAATAGGGAAGGGAGGGTGGAAAAGATAATAGCTGCAGCTTAACACTTAGGCTGAGCTAGGAGCCTGTGGATGTAACCACAAACTCTGGGAGCTGTTGTGGAGCATCAGCAGTGCTCAAAATCCCCATACTCCCATCCCAGTGAGCCAGGAACAGCCTCTCCCTAGAAAATGGGGTCTGGAAGATCATCCTGGTTTCACAGGGCTTGCAAATCCAGGGAACCTGGCTTACAGCAAACCTTTCCAGCTCTGCAACGTGTGAAGCACAGGTGTCCATGCCTCGTTAGAGCTGCTCAGACAAGCAGCAAAGGAGCTGGAAGGCTGGGGAGGGGGAAGGAGAGGGCTGAACTTTGGGTTCACATCCAAGGAACCATCAGAGGACTGAAAGTCGTGACTTCTCAGCTGAAATGAAGAGAGAAGGAAAGAGACAGGGCTGCAGGGACCGAGCAGAGGAGCAGAGTCAGGGAGCCATTATCTTCTACGAGCAGTAGCCACTGGGGGGAGCGAAAATTGCACCATCTACAGCTTCCCGGGAAGGCACGGCGGGATTTTAGTCTGAAATCACAGCTGGACAAAAGAGCATTCTCATTAGCACTGCCCGCCCTCCCCAGCGCTCCCGGGCTGGCCCTGAAGCCGGCACTAACCCGGGACACTCGCTGTACTTCCTGCCTTGGTCACAGCCCGGCCGTGACATGGGACGCGGCAACCCACAGAAAACCCCGTGTTTGCTGGTTACACCTCAGTCACACCACAGCGGCAGATGCTGCACCTCTGACCTCTACGAAACCACCGGAATCTCCATCCCTGAGGACTCCAGGGAGAGGAGGAGCAGCCCCAGCTCGGGTCTGCTCTCCAGCTGCAGCTCTCACTCCTCTCACTTCGCAGCAAAAGCGAAGAGCAGGAGCCCAGTCTGCAGCCAGGAGCACCCACCCCAGGCAGAGCTGGGGGCAGGAGGACACGGGGCAGGATCCGGTGGAGCAAAGCATCGGGACAGGTGGGTGCTTGGGCAGCACCAACCCCTTCAGCCCACCCGCAACGAGCACCCCTAAGAGGTGCTGCCAGGCCATGTGTCCCGGTGTGGCCCGGAGTTCTATGAGCAGCACCGCACCCCACGGCAGAGGGACCCCCACCCCCGAGGTGCCACTAAGCCAGGCACCAGTGGAAAGGTAACCCAGGGGGACACTGAGCCATCCACCGGCATCCAGCCAGGGCTGTGAACCCCCGGGCAGGCAGAAGCCCCCAGACCCCCCGGGTTCCCTCACCTGCACGTACGGGTCCCCTGCGGCCATGGTGCCGCCCCCGCTGCTGCCGGTAGCCCGCTGCCCCTACCCCAGCCCCTTTATGGCTGCTAATTGCCGCTAATTGGAGGCAGAGAGAGGGGTTATGGGTTCCCGCCCCTTCCTCCTCCCGCCCTGGCGGGCTCCTCGGGGTGCTGAGACAGGGACAAACCCCCTGTCAGGAGGTGGCCGACGTCAGTTCGTGCCCCAGGCACCCCAGCTGGCACCCGCCTAACTCTAGGGGGGCCAAACCTGCTCTGGAGGGTCCCATCTCCTGTAACTCCAGCAGATCAGGATAAGTGGGGCCATGAAAGTTGCCCTTCCGCCACCCTGTCCCACTCTCTACCCACCCCCACCCCGCCAACACCCCCGCCCCTAGGAAAAAAAAAAAAACGAAAAAAACACCTGAGCACATTCTGCAACATGGAATACACAGAGACATTTTCTGATGAAAAAATAATGAATTGGTAACTAACAATCACATAGAGGGGGCTGAGCCATGTGCAGCCGTAGAGATGGCCCAGTGGTGCACACAGTGTCACGGATGTGGTGCATGCTCGGGGGTTGCAGCAGGTTGCAGCAAGTGAGAAAGTCCTGCAGGTGCCTGATGCTGGGTGATGGCACCTGGGGATGCATCAAGGCCTGGGGGGAGTGTGGAGTTGAGTTTGCATGGAACAGGCTGGTTTGAAAGGGACCTTAAAATGCATCCACTGCCACCCCTGCCATGGGCAGGGACCCCTCCCACAGCCCAGGGTGCTCCAAGCCCCATCCAACCTTCAACACTGCCAGGGATGGGGCAGCCACAGCTTCTGGGGGCACCCAGGGGCTCAGCACCCTCACCCCAAAGAATTTCTCCCTCCCATCTCATCTCAATTTCCCCTTCTGCTTGAAACCATCCCCCCTCATCCCATCCCTCCAGGCCCTTGTCCCAAGTCCCTCTCCAGCTTTCCTGGAGCCCCTTCAGTCACTGGAAGCTGCTCTAAGATCTCCCCATTGCAGCCTTCTCTTCTCCAGGCTGAACACCCCCAACTCTCTCCCCCTGGCTCCAGAGCTGCTCCAGCCCTCCCAGCACTTCCAGGGCATCCTCTGGATTCACTCCAACAGCTCTGTGTCCTTCTGCTGCTGGGGACCTCAGAACTGGGCCCAGCACTGCAGGGGGTGGGGGTCTCACCAGAGTGGAGCTGAGGGGGAGAATCCCCTGCCCCAATCTGCTGGTGCAGCACGGACAGGAGCAAGCAGGACAGGGTTGGTTTCTAGGCTGCCAGCTCATCCTGAGCTTCTCATCAACCAATAAATACCCTTAGGGCCTCCTGGTCAGGGCTGCCCTCCATGCTCAGCCCAGACCTGTGCTGGTGATTGCCCCAACCTTGCTGAACTCTGCATGGTCCCAACTCTCCAGCCTGTCCAGATCCCTCCAGGTGGGCTCCTCCTCTCCCTCCTCCAGGCTTTCACACACACCACACAACTTCATGTTATCAAGAAACTTGCCAAGGATGCCCCAGGGAGTTATGGAGAGCAGGGTGATTGCTGCTGAGGACGCAGCATGGGCACCGAGAGACTGCAGGCAGTGACACACCATGGGAAGCACATGAATTCATATATAGTAAAAAGTCTTTATTAAGAAGGCTTTGAAGTCAAAAAATAAAACTCTTGATACAATTTTCATAACCGTCAAGTCAGCTCAGCAAATATATAATCAGTACTTTAGCCATGTAAGGTTAAAGGTCCGTTATTTTCTTTTTAAAATAAAATATATTTTAGTTTTTAAAATTTATTCAATAAAGTACATATTTTCCTATAAATTCCCTACATATACATAAAGAGGTAAAAAATAAAAAAAATAAAAATAAAAGACAAACAAAAAAACCAACCATGAAATAAAGAGATAGAAATCTGTCTGTTTTTTGCAACGTGGCGTGTTAACTGTGCCCCCTCTGTCCTTCCAGCTCCCCCACCCGGCCTGGCCCCTCCAGCCATGACCCCCAACTTCACATCACACATTTTTTGGGCAGTTTTCACATTGGCAAAATAGAAGATATACCTGTGTTACAAAAAAAAAAAAATATATATATATATATATATTTATAGAATTGTCAAGAATCATCCAAAAAAATAACTACATACAAAAAGGACAACAAAAAAAATTATAATAATAATAGAATGATTTTAAAAAAATAAAAGACAACCCTTGCATGTCCTAAAATAAAAAAGTGCAACCGGACCTTTTCTTTCTGTTTATTTAATTTTGCAAACTGAATACTGTTATTTGGGAAGGACTGTTGAAGAACAGCTGGGCTTCCTCCTCCCAGCCACCACAGCCGGGTGAAGAGTTAAAGCTATTCTGTAAACATCAGAGTTTCCTCCTCTCTGCAGTTTCATGCCCCTCTTCCTCCTCGTCTCCATTGGCCCCTTCTCACCCACCCCTCCCGACCCCTGTGTTTTGGCCACCTCCCGCTCCGCCGTCCTTGCCCTCTCCTCCTCTCCGGCCAGCGAGCAGCAGCCTCTCCTCCCCCCCCACCCCGTGCACCCATTGGATCCATTATTAAATAAAAATGTCGATTTAAACAGTTTAAAATCCTTAAAAAGCCTGTGTGTTGGGGTGGAGGGGAGGATTAGCCACCTTGGCAACCCGGCTAGGAGAAGATGTGGATGGCTTGCGTGGCGGGAGCGTGGCAAGCGGGGCACTGGGGCTCGGCCTTGCCGCAGATGCGCATGGCGCACTCCATGCAGAAGAGGTTGTGGCCGCAGGGCACCAAGGCGGCGATCACCTCGCTCTCGAAACACACCATGCACTCCCGGGAGCTCTTGCGCTGCCCCTCGGAGCTGCTGGAGTCGGTGGGTGAGCCCGAGGTGGCTGAGATGCTGCCAGGCAGGGAGGAGGAGGAGGAGTAGCCGGTGCTGTTGGAGAAGGAGGACAGCGAGCCCTGGGTGGGCAGCCAGGACAAGGTGCTGACCGGGTCGCTCTGGATGCGGCGGGCCAAGGGGTGGTCCAGGGCCCCAGCGCTGCTCTCAGGGAGGGTGGGCGAGTGGCGCGGGGTGGCCGTGCCGCTGCCGCGTCTCTGTGAGCCGTTGACGGAGGAGGAGCAGCTGCTGAAGGCTTGCAAGGGGTTGCCCGAGCGCTCGAAGGGCGACCAGATGGTGGTGGGCGTCGTCAGGTCAAGGGCCAAGAAGTCGAAGCCAAAGTCGCACTCCTCGGAGCCCAGCGGGGCCGGGGGCTCGCCGAAGGTGAAGCCGCTGCTGGTGCTGTAGGGACTGGTGGGGCTGGCGTCGGGCACCCGCCCGCTGTAGTAGGACTCGGTGGAGGTACTGCCCAAGGAGCTGAGGCTGTCGTTGCGGAGGGCACCCGAGGGGCGGCGAGCAGGGTGGGGGGCCTTGGCCCACAGGCTGGCCGTGCTGCCCTGCAGGTCTAGGCAGACGTCGGTGCCATTGGAGTGGAAGTCGTTGTCGGCATTGACGTCGATGAAGGAGCCTGTCCTCATGGTGATGTGAGCCTCAATCTCCTCCCTAGCACGGTCCACGTTCTCAGGCATGCCCGTCACCTCAAACACGGGCTCCTTGTCCCGGCTGGGGGTCACGATGTAGGTGTGTGTCTGCTGCTGGATCCGCTTGATAGTGGCTCCTTTGGGCCCCACCACCAGCCCCACCACCCGGTATGGGACCCTCACCTGGATGGTGGTCTGTCCCGGCAGGTTGGGGGGGCCCTGCATGGCTCCCGTCAGCCCATTCACTTTGTTTCGTGTTGCCCGGATCATGGAGAAGTGTTCGGCAGCTGAGAGGATCTCCCTTTTTGCCATCTCCACGTCCTCCTTCCTCCCGGTCACGATGAAAATGGGCTCCTCGCCCCTGACTGGCGTCTTGATGTACGTGTTGGTCTTGGCACGAAGGGCTTTGATTTTGCAGCCTGCAGAGCAAGGAGGAAAAACAAATGAGATATCAAAGTGGAAACCTTGTGGGGACATTCTGCTTGCTCAGGATGGGGACTCAGCAGGTCCCTTGGGTTCTGCAGCACAGACCTTGGAGAGAGGGGCTCCCCCACCCCAAAGGCAGGCAGGGGCTCAGAGTCTGGTGCTGGGGGGTTACCCCAGCTTGTCTGAGACACACCAGGTCCTTGGCACCAGCACGACGCTCCGCCACCTCCTCTGCAACACAGCGGGGATGAAGGACCTGGTGGGAGGTGTCCCTGCCCATGGCAGGGGTGGCACTGGCTGGTCTCTTCACCCCCAAAACTTTTCATGATTCTACAGCTCTTGCAGAACTGAGCACAGGGCATTTACCAGGCCACTGATGATCACAAATAACAAGTAAATAACTGTCCAAGTAAGTAGCAGCTGTCCTGGGTGTCACAGCCCAACTTTTCAGCAGCACTAACCCCTCTGATAGCCACATCCAGAGAGCCAACCCTCAGAAGCAGCTTCCATGGGCCAGCATGGCCCCTGCCCAGCTCCAGGCTGCCTCGAGGTGCTGGCAGCTCCAGGAGGCCCTTCCTGCTGCCTACACAGATCCCAGGATTGTGACAGGCAGGTTGGAGGGAAATTTGGGAGGGGAGCAAGCAGATAGAGCTGTGAGGTAGGAGACCTGCTGGTATCTCCATCCTAAGGGGAGAAACCCTCTGGATTTTATCCAAGCCAAGCTGGAGATGTTTGAAGGACACCTCCAAGCACTTGTTGCAATCACACAAATGTTCCTCCCACCTTACATTGCCCAAAGGATTCACTCCTGGCTCGGGGCAGTAGGAAAAGTCCAAATCCAACCACATGTGACCCACCAGGTTGGGGACAGTACAGAGCTGCCCCGGTTCCTGGAGCTGGGGAAGCCACCAAGTGGCTGTGGGGACATGTGGAGGAGGAATGTGGGTGGAGAAGGGTTTGTCCAGGCTTTTCCCAACATAGGACAACAACTGGAAGGTGTATTTATGGCTGGGGGCATACAGTGGGGTCAGCAACAGCCTAGTCCTCATGGAAGGGCAGAACCAGCAATCATGAACAGTATAAGCATGTGCCAACTTCTGCAAGGCCATCGAGAGCAAGGTGCTTGGGTGATTCCCAACATCTCCCTCCCCAGTTTGTTCTGGTACCTTCTGTAAGGTTTACCCTACTCCCCTGGGACAGATATGGGGGCAAGGCAAGGGCAGCCAGGCTGGGAGCCACCACGGGCTCTGCTGGTGACTCCCCCAGACATCAGCTTCACACCTAAGTCTGAAATTCAGCCTGGCAGCAGAAAGCATAAATTTTAAGATTCAAAGGTACCAGCAGCTGCCAGAAGCTGCTTGGGAGCCATCAGCAGTGAGGCTCTTCCTCACCCCACTCCATGGTACCAGTGGGACCAAACAATGCTACAAAATGGAGGAAGGGTTCATCTGGCTGCTCCTTGTGCAGCCCAAGGGGATAAGCCAGAAATCCGGGTTAAAAATCAAAGGGGTTCCTGGCTCAGCCCACCCCACCCTCCTCAAACAAGCAGGGCAAGGGCAACGCGTGTGACCCAAGGCTGCACCCAGCAAAACCCACCACAGGTCAGGGCTGTTTTTTCCAATTCTGGCGTAAAAGAGGAGGGTGTCAGGTCTGGGGCAGCAGGGGTGCTGCGTGACCTCCCTGCCTGCCTGTTTCCACACGGGAAACATTGTGGAAAAGGAGGAATCATCTGGGGAAGCCGCTTGCCCAAGGACACGTGCTGTGATCTCCACACACCTCCCTGGAGCAGCTGCTGTCACAACACAACACTGGGTGCTCCTGCATGGGTGCAGCAGGAGCAGAGCTCAGATGGCACCATGGTCCCACCAGAGACCAACCTGTGCTGGTGCTGTCCCCAGCCTTAAACTCCACATAACCACCATGGGGAGTCCTAAAAGCCCCAACTGGGAAGGACCGGGCAGCTTCATGGGATGGGATTTGGTCAAACCCAGGTGGCACGGTGAGCTACAGCCTTCAACACCAGAAACTGGAGAGACAACCTCACAGCAGTACAACCCTGGCCTCCATCACATTCCTGTACCCAAGAGGTGGCTGAGACTGAGCTGTTCCTGCCCCTACTCAGAGAGATGACTCCCAAAGCCCCCCAGAAGAGGCACAACAAGCAGCCTGGAGCTGGGGTAAGGATCTGCATCAGTAGGAGGTATTTCAGATCATCAAATCCCAGACTGGTTTGGGTTGGAAGGGAACATAAAGACCATCCAGTCCCATCCCCCTGCCATAGCCAGGGACACTTCTCACTAGACCAGGTTGCTCCAAGTCCCACCAACCTGGCCTTGAAGATGAGTTTCCACAAGCCCCCAGCCATGCATGCTGTGAAAACTCCATCCCAGATGCTGCATCCCTCTGGAGTCAGGATGTCCCAATCCTGCTGGAACGTGGCCATGCCAGACGGGTTGTGGAGACAACCAGGGGACACCTGGCATTGCCATTCCACCACATTGCCCACCACAGCCATGTCCTTGTCCCAGAATTGCCAAATCAAGCACCTTAGTGGTAGAATTTGGCATTTCCCTGTTTTACCTTACACCAAGGGCCAGTGAGCAGCATTAATGACAGGAGAGGAGGGAAACGAGGTGCCAGACTTTGCTCCAAGTCTATAATGAAGATGGCTTTAAAAGTACTTTTCAGATCCAAAAGAAAACCCCTCCAAAAGTGGGGTGAGGGCAGCCTCAGGGGTGGTGCAGCCCCACCAGGTTCCATCTCCACACCAGAGCCCAGGGGTGGCCTGGTTGCCATGGTTCAGCTCTTTGGCAGAGCTCTGAGGTGGCCCAAACTCATCATGACAACCCGTGGCCATCCAAACACCCTGGGGCTGGGGGTCTCAAGCATATCCAGCCCCCACCAAGTCACAGCCCCTCATGCCACCACCCAGCTCTGTCTGCAGAGACAGCACCCATGGAGGGCTGAAACACAATCCCAGGGGATTCTCCCTGGGATGATGTGATGGAGGTAGTGCCCCAGGAAAGGAAGCTGCTCTCCCTGAACCTCCCTTCTTGGCACCACCATAGAGGACGTTGCATTTGGATCAGAGCTGTGACTACCATAAGAGCCCATGAAACACAGCCCAGTGCAGGCTGGGAAGTGCCTTTCCATCCTCTGCTCTCCTGTTGTTACCAGGCAAGATCTAAGAGACCTGATGCAGCTCATCCTCTTGCTAATTCCCAGCATGGACTGGCCAGCACCTGCTTTGACATAATGTGGCCTCTTCCAGCTAAGGAGGACAAAGCCAGATGGTTGCCTTAGCCAGAATATGTCTCCATTTGCCCATGGAGTTTTGTGCTTGCAGTGCTCAGCTGAGTTATGAACACCAAAGAAAGGGCAAGCAGAAATTTCTGGAGGAGCCTTTGATGGCATGAACCACGAGGACTGTGCTCATCACAGGCCCTGCAGCTGGGCAATGCCTTGCCCTCAGCCCTCTGGAGCATCCCACCCACAGCAGAAAGGTGTTGCCTTTCCTTTTCCCTGGCTCTGCAGCATCTCCTGGCCTCTGATCCAGCATCCCAGTCCCTTTCATTATGGGCAAATGGCACAGGACAACATCAGGACTGGGGCCAGATGTGGAGGAGACCATGCAGCACCTCCACTGCATCTCAGCATCTCTCCTCCTGCCAAACGCCTCTGCCCACCTCTCTGCAAACAGTAATTAATTCATCCTCCCAGCCACACTGCAGGAGCCAAGCACATAACTCCTTTGTTTCTTCTCCAGACACTGGGATAAAGAGGCAGCCGGTGCTAGAGCAGAGATGTGCAGGCAGATACTTCAGTATCAGCTCAATCTGTCACCAACTTCAGGAGTTTCTGGCTCTGCTACGACTGGAAGGTGGGAGGAGAAGGCTGGGCCAGGTACAAAGGACATGGCATGATGGGCAGAGCACAGCAGCCAAAGGCTGACTCCTTGGTGCCTCCAGAACTCACCCAGTCCCAGCAAACCACTGCAAGTTCACTGCTGCTCGGGGTGGCCCAGAAGCCTGTGGTGTCCCTGTGCGTCCCCCAGCACTGGAATGCTGGACATGCTCCAGCAGGGGAAGAGCTGCCATATTTCACCCTGCCCTGGATCTCCCCTTTAAGCATCCCATCCTCTTCTATAAACAGCAACTTTCCCAAATCCTTCACAAAGCTGTGAACGTTCCCCAAGTGTTGCAGACTGGGACGTGGAGCCTGGGAGAGGAGCTGTGGATGGCTCCAGAGGCACATGGCACAGAGAAGGACAGCAGAGCCCGGGGCTCTCAGATGCACCCAGCACTCTCTTGGCCTCGCTGGGGCAGACGCTGCTGGAAAAGCACCCCCAAAGCTGGGACACCAAGGAGGAACATCAGCATGTTGTAGGCATGCCAGAGCCAGGGCAGCCTGCAGTCCAACCAGCCCCACGCTTCCCAAACCTTTTCCCCACTGATTTCTGTTATTGCAAGATGAGCCCACACCATGACTGATGCCCACAGCACCTCCTGAAGACATTCCCTCCCATGGCAGGGGTCGTGAACAGGCTCAGGCAAAGGCACAGCCACGTAACCCCCCCTGGGCCACGCTGCTCGTTGGCAGCCATGTGGGCAGGGAGAAGAAAAACTGCAGCTCCTGCTGGCAGATCCTGCTCCACACCATCACCGATGCCAATCTGGACAAGGGGTCATGGCAACCACCCATCCAGAAAACAGATTTGCTTTACACACCAAGGATTTGCCTGCTGAGCAGCTTCTGCTCCCTTCTGGAAAGGGTTAAAGTTAGTGGATCTGGAGGAGAGAAACTGAAGAAAAAGTAGCAGAAATCACATCCAGCAGCCTCTGTCCCACCACAGCCCATGCAGAGCAGCACTGAGCTGACAAAGCACTGTCCCAGCTGCTGGGACATCCCAGACTGGTCCCAAGGGGTTGCCACGCTCTGGGGACAGCAGGACCAGTCCCAAAGAAACCCAAGAGCTGTTCCTCAGCATTTGGTGTACAGGGAGGAAAACCCAGCCATCAAGACCCTTCCAGGGCATTGCATACTCGTGTCTTTACGTCCTCCTATGTTCTGAGTGTGGTGGCACCACAAGTACCCACTCCTCAGGTCAGGGCTGTGCTGGTTTGTGCAGGAAAGACAGGACTGATGGGGAACACAAACTGAGGGAGTTGGGTCCAGCCCCAGCAACATTTAGGAACAACACCGGGGCTGACAAAGCACCCAAGGCTCAGCTCCACGCTGCTGTGCAGCCAGAGTCTTGATGCCACAGAGCTACCAAAGACTGAGGGGACCCAGGACCCAGCACAGATGCAGGAGGATGAGGTGAGCGAAAAGGGCTCTGTGCTTTTAGAACTTGGTGTGAGAGCCGGGGACACAGGCAGCTGTGAACGACTTTGGCATCACCCCTGCTCAGGCTGCACCAGCCTCACACATCCCTGATTTAAAACAGCTGCCACCAGCACCAGAGAGCAGCTAGAGCACAATGGCACTGTGGTGACAGCTCTGTCCCCTTGGATGCTACCCAGCCACACCCCTCACCAGTGAGAACCAGGGGTACCAAACCTTGAGCCCCGTTTCACACCCGAACGCAGCCACAGCAAAGTGTGCAAACAGCCCAGGAGCTGCTGGAAAGCTGAGACCAGGAGAGGGGCAGGAAACATATGGGAGAAACCCCTGGGGAAAGCTGTTCCTGCCCATGGGTTAGGGCAGTAGCTCCAGCCCCTCACTGGCCCCAGGTCCTGTCTGAACCCAGCAGCAGGACACGGCATCCTCCAGTAACCCTCCTCAAGCTGTTACAGGAATTTCTGCAGCACCTCTCTTCCAAGAAGCTCACAAGCCCACAGAGCTTGGCAAGCACCAAAACTCTCCACAAGGTGTCTGGGGCAGGTGCCTGGGTGCACACTGGGGTGCTGAGCACCCAGCCCCAGCCACTGCGAGGAAAGGTGCCCAGCAGCAGCTCAGTGGCCTGAACCCCGCTGTTCCTCCAACCTCCTTGAACTCACGGAACCAAAGCACTTCCCAGTGGAGCCAGGACCCTCTGACAGGTTTACTTTCAAGTCGCCAGACCCCGGGGGTCTGCAGAGCCCACCAGCCAGACCACCAAATCCAGATCCCCATCCATCCCAGGGAGAAGCTGGATCCTCCAGCACAGGGTGCAGCCCCGAGCTCCTCTGCCCGGTGCCACCGGGGCTGTGCCACACCTGGTGGCTCCCGGGCCGGGGTCAGCACCCAGCGGGACCCCAAGTGCCCGGGGTGGTGGGACCCATGAAGGGTGCCCGGAAAGTTGGGAGGCCGGGAAGCGGGGCCGGCTGGGAGGCTCGGCAGGCCAATGGGAAGCGCAGAGCATGATGTCACCACGCTCATCACAGCATGGCTCTGGCTAACAAAGAGAACAATGAGGCTGCCCAGCTCCCCGCTTCACCCCAGGAAAAAAATGGCATCCAGCCCCCCAGCTCCCTGGCCAGGGAGGGATGGGGACCGCAGAAGCCAGGGCAAAGCTTGGGGTACCAGAGTCGGGGGTGGGGAAAGCACCCCGGAGGTCAGGCTCCCTGCCAGCCCAGTACTGCCAGGATTCCTGCAGGAAGCAGCTCCCCTCTTTCTTTTTTATATATGTATATATATTTTTAAAATCCTTCTTGCTGGGTTGTTTTTTATTTTTGGCTTTTTTTTTTTTTTTTTTTTTTTCCTTTAAGGCGGAACTTTGGTTAAGGTCTATTTGCGATTTCTTCAAGACAAAGCCCCAGCCAGGCACACCCACCCAGGGAGATGGCTGGGGCTGAGGTGTGCCCGGGCGTCCTTTGTGACAGCTGAGAGCGAGCGGGGCTTCTGCCCGCACAGCTCCCCCCACCCAACATTAATTATCATTTATACACCAACTCTGGGACCTCGAGTATCCGAGCTGGAGGGGAGGGAGATGAACAGCCACTAAACTACAATAAAATCCCAGCTTTCTCCTGCACGCCGTGCCCTGCCCGCACCCGGAACTTTCCGTGCGCGCAGGGTGGTCCATCCCGCCCCACACCCCCCGTGCCGTTCTGCTGCCCTATATAGTTTAATTAATATTTACAGCCGGCGCGTCGGGGAAAGGCACAAAGCAGCAGCAGAACCCAGGGCGAAGGCGCGGCCGCGGGAGGAGTTTCAGGGCCGCGGGATTTGTCGCCGTTAAGTTTCCGTCTCTGAGCTGCCGGGCACGGAGACAAAGCCCCAAAACTGACCCAAATGGAGCGGACCGGACTCCCCCCCCACGGGGAGCTGCCGCAGCCCCGGGGCGCTCAGGAAGGTCGGACAAAGGGGGTCCCCCCGAGTGTCACCGCGGCCACCCACCGCCCCAGCACCCCCCGGGGAGGGGCGGGGGTTACCTTGCCGGCCCACGATCTCGGCGACGTGCTCGGAGCTGGGCACGGGCACGCACTCGGTCATGTTCACGCTCTTCTTCCTGCTGCCCAGCGGCTCGGCCAGCAGCGCGGCGGGGGCCGCCAGGTGCGGGGAGAAGTTCCCGAAGGCGGCCGGGGGGGAGGCGGCTCCGGCGGTCGGGGGGGACCCTCCGCCGCGCTCCCGCCCCTGCAGGCCGCCCGGCCCCGCGCCTCCCGCCGCCGCCTCCGGCTCCTCCGGCCCCGCGCCGCCCGCCTCCGCCGCCCGCAGCCCGCGCTCGCCCGCCTCCTCCAGCCCCAGCAGCGAGAGCTGGTCCAGGGCGAACCTCAGGGCGGCGGCTTCGTCCTGCGCCGGCGGCCCCTCCCGCTCGGGCTCCGGCGGCGGCGGCTCCTGCCCGGCGGGCGGCGGGGGGCTGAGCAGCGCCAGGCAGCGCGGCGGACCGCGAGCGGGCTGTCCGCCCTCGGGCTGGTAGATGGAGCCGGGCATGGCGGCGGGAGCGGCGGAGCGCCGGGAGCGGACGGGCCGGGCCGGGGCGGTGGCGGTGCCCGCCGCACACCGCCTCCCTGCGCGCGCCCCCCGCGCCCCGCCCCGCCCCCACGTCACCCCGCCCCGACAATGGGCCGCGCCCCGCACGCGCCTGCGCCCGCCGAGGCCACGCCCACCTCCCGCCCGCCGGTCACGCCCACCCCCCCCGGTGACAGGGGGAGGGAAGGCGCGCGCGGCCCCCCGCCCCAAACCGGGATTTGGGATGGGACGTGGGGATGGGGATGGGGATGTGGGGGGGGTGATGGACGGGGCCGGGCTGGGGGCACCGAGCGGGAGCTGCAGCGGCTCCTCCAGAACGGGCACCACCCCCCAGCCTGGGCGGTACCGCCCGCACGAATGAGCCGGAGGCCACGCCGATACCGGGGTTGGCCGGCGCCGTGTTTGGCGGCACAAGTGCAAAACGGGACGCGGCGGCTGAGGACGCGGCAGCCCCGCAGAGCACCCGGGTGGCTCGGCCACCCCTCCAGGGCAGGCACCCCAGAGCTCAGAGCTCCAGCCCGGCTACCGACGGAGATTTCCTTCTTCCCGAGTTACAAAAGTTGAGAAAACATCTTTGTCCTTTGTCCTTTCTTCCTCCTTTTTCCTCGGTTTTTAGTTCCTCTTTTGCAAGCGTGATTTGCTGTTTCTGACGCTCACCAGTCACGCATTTGTCTGCTTATTCTCCGGCCAGAGCCACGACAACTTCAGCAACTTGGATGTCGCGAGATCCCAGAGATCTCCAACACCTTCCCGAGTCTCCCTCACCCGAAAGCTGCCGCAGCGGGTCCCTGCTCTGATGGTTTCTTCCCCCCAAAGGCAGCCAGCACCACAAAACTATCGCCTCCAACACATTTGTCCTCCTGGGCCATCAGTTTAGAGGGATGTTCCACTGATGGGGAGTTAAAAGAAACACTTCCCAGCAGCGAGGGCACAGCAGCTCCTTCCCTGGAACATCGAGGCCAATGATTAACTCGCCCACTCCCTCAAATGCCCCGTGTTCAAACTCCACAGGTCCCATTCTCAAGCTTCATCTCCTCCACTTCCACAGAACTGTCTTGCCCAACCACTGTCCCTGGGACCAATTCAACCATTCTGCTTGGGATTGGTTTTAATTTCAAGAACCAGGGATGTTTGGTCTAACCCCACCCGCTCATCTCAGCCTGGGAAACACTAACAACTCCTGTTGGTCAGCGACCCAAACACAGAACCAACATGGTCTGTCCTTGTGCTTCCAAGATTTGGTGGTGACCCAGAAGGGCTTTCACTTTCCGATACTCAGAATAGGTCACCTTAGGTGTTGGTGGGATCTTTCCAGTGAGGTAACAGCTCTCAGGAGCTGCCTCCTTATTCTTTCCATTTCTCTTACCTGCCAACTAACCTCACATCTTCTGGCAGCTGAAAAATCATAAATCTGGGTAAAAAGCTGCTTCTCCCTCCTGTTGGACCTTCAGAGGTCTTGGCAGTGAGCTGCCACCAGCTCTTTGGATGGCTGCTGCAGAAGACTGTCACAACTTCTGTTTTCCCCTGAAGCTTTCATGGCTGAGCTTCACAGAGATTCATCCAGATCCATCTGGACCACTCGGTGCTTACACAGAGCCCAGCTCTGGGAATCCTCCCACTCCAGACTCATCTCCCCCGTGCCACGAGCTGCTGGGAGCTGGCAGCCTCTGAGCATCGTACGGAGAGTTTGCACCTCCTGTGGACTGAAGCTTCTCCCCCAAGGACAGACACTGCAAAACCAGCAGATTTGAGACACGCAAGCTGGCTGTGAGACATCTCCTCCCTCTCTCTCTAGGTTAAAAATATTTAACCTAGTTAAAGTTGAAACACCAAACTAAATAGTGGTTTTCCATCCCTTGAGACAGAACGGTACAAACCCCCTCTTCTGAGCTTCTCCCTTTTGCAGAAAAGGCACAAACCAACACCAACCAGCACCAGCATCAGCTACATCTGTACCTGAATGGCTCCTTCTGTCCTTGCAGCAGCTCCAGCTCTGACCACACTCCTTGCCACCACGTCACCACCTCCATGTTGTACAGGGGCTTTCAAACTCACCTCAGGAACCACAATGCTGGCTCCAAACTCTGCCATTTTTTGCCTGCTCTGTACTCAAGTGTTCTTTTGGGAAACCACTACATCATGTCCAACACCACCTACAGAAACTGCCAGTTGTTAAAGTGCTTTTGGCAAACCTGGTCCGTAGATGTTCTGCCTTTGATCTGTTCCATTTTCAGCAGCACTAGCTAGCTCACACTTTTTTTCTTAGATTTGCAATTTCACTCAGGACACCAATTTGCCTTGGTATTTTTTAACCTCACTAATTAGCAGATCTTTAAGAGACTTGAGTCTCCCATTAACAGAGAAAATTAATTACAAAAATTAATTACACAAATTAGAGAAGTTCTTTAGCACAACTCCATTTCTTTCCCAAAACACAGAAGATCCAACTTCTCTGAACACAGAGGAAGAAGACACTTGCCTGCTGCTTCCAAGAACATCCCTCCCAAGTGGTTTCCTCATTTCTTACCAGGGCTCATCCTGCTCCCTCCTTGTGTTGCCTGTCATCATTTGGTCTCTGATCACCCACAGAAAAATTTCCCCCAGAGTGACCAGTCCCCTGGATGTCTGCAGGCAATTAAAGAACACTCTACTAAAGCAGAGGTGTAACAGCCTGTTTAGCTGTTTTCTGTAAGGGGAAAGAACAGAATAACTCCAGCAGAGTAGTAAGAACCACCACAGCTACACAAGCCTGACTCCAAGTATGATTCTGCCACAGACACTCTTATTCCAGGTCAAATCTGCAAAAAAGTTACACCACTTGCCTATTCTGCTACAAACACCTTTTATGTCCTTTTACAGACCAACCCATAAAAAGGAGATTACTCAACACACAGGGGGGAACCCCCCAACAAACCTAAAAAATCCCCCAGACCTCTGTTTGCCTAAATCACGTGAGCCAAATGCTGTCAATGGCATCCAAAATTCAGGGGCAAAAAGTAGTTTTGGGGAACTATTGTAGGGGTTCCTCTCACTCTGCAGATCACCCTCTGCTCTCTGAGCACGTGCAAACATCATGCAAAAACCCACACAGTGCAGGAGAGGTGGTGGGGCTTGGGGAAGAATTACAAAAGAAGTCCTTACTTGTGCGTGGGAAGGCTGAAGGGAATATTTCAGCACATCAGGAGCTGAATCACTGCATGTGGGTGGAGCCAGACAGACTGACAGGATTCGTAACTTGGAAAGTGACCTCTGTCCAAGATCAATCATCTCACAAAGTCGCTGACTGAGGGCACAACAGATGGAGACGGCTCAAGGTGCTGACATGAGCATCATCACAACATGTAAAAACCATACCAGAGGCACCTGCTACAACTGACCAACTATTCCAACTCATACCAGGGATAACCACGATGCTCTTGGCACCACAAGGCTGAGCAGGCTTCTTTCTCTTACCTCTCAGTGTCACCACCACCACGTTACCTGAACGGATTTCCCTGCGACCACAGCACACAAAAAGGGCATTAGCAAACATCCAAGTTTCCAAGCAAGTATCCAGCTTTCTAACTCCTGAAAAGCTGCAGAGCAGCCACTTGATGGAAAACTAAGAATTGCAGATCAGAGAAAAGCATAAAAAAATAAAAGCTGGAACATCAAGCTTTCAAGTTTTATAGCCCTTTATGTCACTAAACTGGGGTAAGATGTGCCTGATAGGCTAATCCAGGACACAGACCTGTACTCCAAATTACAAACAATACCAAGTAATGACTTTTTATTACTCATCTTCTATCCAAAAGCTCAAAGCTGGGGTTTATTTATTAAAAGACCTGTATTTTGTATACACAAATGAATCCACATTTCTACAGCTAAGCATCTCCTGAATGTTGCCACTAGAGACAAAGCATTTCAGAGGTAGTTCATTGCCCTACTGTTCCAGTTCTGCATGATGTCAAATCAGTTCCACTTGTGACTCTGCAAGGTAATAAAAATACACTAAGCAGTAAGAAATTTAACTAATTAACTAAACATTTACCATACACAGTAAATATCATTTATTACTAGCAGTTAATATTAGATCAGTACTCATCAATACTAAATTTAGATTGCTTACCAACAACCCTGACAGTTTCAAGTGTTGTTTGGGTCATCCTGAGATTCAAAATGTTTTGTTTTTTTTTTTCCTCCTCATCACAGCTCTATCACTGTGAAGAGCATTTAGCAAATGCTATTCTGTGATGTTCTCTCACATACTCCAGTTAGTCACGAGGTCAAGCTGAAGGGTAATGGGTTTCCCTCATTAGTTCAAGCGAACAAAGTTGATCCCTGCTAATCTGAGAACAAATCCACGTTTTTAGGTCACCATACCTCACATAGGACATTATTTTCTGCACTGCAGAAATAGTACACCACCTTCTCCCGTGTTTCTGTACTTTTACTTAAAGCAGAAAGCTAAAATATGAAACACTGGGAGCCTCAACCAAACACAAAGGAAAAACCTGTTATGAAGCAGCCCAAGTGTACTGGGGAGTTAATCCTGGAAAACTTTTTTTTTTTTTTTTTTTCCACTAAATATTCTCCCATCTCCTCCCCCTTTAACCATGGGAGCTTCTTTTTGAGAACCAGGAGGATCAGTCCAGGTAGGCTCTCCTTAAAGCCAGACAAAAAAGAACATGACTCCAAAGGCTGAAAGACTGCTTATCCCTTCAGATGCACTGCTGGATCTACCTCCTGCGAAGTATCAAAGCATTAAAAGAGGAAAAGAACAACCAGAAAACAACCAAACAACCAAGCAGAGAGTCAGAGGAAGAACTGAGCATGTAGGAAAGTATTAGAGCTCAGAAACAGAGCTGAGCAGAAGACAGTGAGCAGTCTGGGTGGAGATGGGATGGCCACACTTCATTTAAGTGCAAAACTTTGCATTTAGGGTGCCAAGGCCTCTTGCCACTTGCTGCAGAGCTGAGAGTGCTGCTGAGGAGCAAGCAAGGAGCCAAGTTGCTAAAACACATTCCCACATACAGAACTGTTCCAGTGGCCCGAGAGAGAACATTCAGTGGAAAACTGAAGGGAAGAAAGGAAAGAATATATTTCATAATGATCTTAAAAGAATAATTAGAAAAAAATTAGAAAAATAATTAGAATAATTAGATATGCAGGAGCCAAGACAAAGTTTAAGGATGAATAAATATTTGGTCAGGAAATTTCAGGGTAGAAGATCAGGAGTGATATCCAACAAGAGGAATAGGTCTGGAAAAAAGCTTCAGATGGCCAGCCTGTCTGTTCTGAAGGATAAAGTCTTAAAGCAGGGAGATTCCTATGATACGGCTACACGACACATCCTGCAGAGACACAAGGACCCAGCAGAAGGTACAGTAGCATCAATAGATTTCAAGTCTTAAAAATATGTGGATGCAGCCTTGAGCTGGGTTCCTGTAACAGGGCTGGCACAAATACTAATTTGACAGAACAAAACTTTAACTACCAGGAGAGCTTGCTGCCCCTTCTCTCTGCTCCTCAGATCACCACAGCAGCTTGGACAGGATGAGTTTTCAGCAAGAGAGCTGCAAAATACATGCAATTTTTTTTTAAGCCTTAAATCATACTCCCATTCAGCATTTTCTCACTTGATAGCGAAGAGCAGTAGGATAGTCTCTTAAGGCAGAAGCAAAACCATCTTGACCTAAAGTAGCATTGATGAAAAGCTTCATTCCAGCTGTCTGCCTTGTACCCAGTGCCTGCTTTCAGCTCTCAGAGTAACTAAAATGAGTTAACCTGATGAAAAGGCATTTCAGATCTGGATAGTCTGTTTCAAGGAGACTCCTTTCACATGGGAAGCAGAACAAGGGTGTACACTTATCTGTGAATTGTAACTTCACAAATATTTGATGTAACATTATCACTGGAAAACAACTCAGCCCCAAAGCCCCCAAATGCAGGGTTTATCATGCCTGCATTCCCAGTGTCCAGCTCTGTCATTCAGGACTCTTTCCCCTTCCTGATGTGCTTAGTTTACCAGCAAGAAAACTCCCTTTTCTTGCTCAACAGCCAGTTCAGCAAGTTTAATTTCAGATGTGAATGAAGCTAACTTTTCCTGGACAGAGCCACCTCCAAAAGCTCTGGAGGCCAAATCCAGACTGTACCAAGACACATGCAGATCCTTTATTTTTATTGATTGTACAAAATTTCATCCTATTAGAATTCAGTAAAAAAAGCACTGGTAATACAAACAGGGAGACAATGACATTCCCTTTAACTTTGACAGATTTGCAAAATGAAACAGAGAAGAAAAACTGAGACATCTTAATGGAACAGCTCCAACACACTTTGCCCAAGATACAAATCACAAGTTCTAAATAACAAGGAGTCTCTTTTTACAAAGTTACCTCGCAGAGTAAAACATCACCTGGAAGGTTTTCATTTACCATCATCACCCAAACCAGTCCATCCCCCCTTCTCCTCCAACCTCCTGCCCTATGGAATTCAGCAGGCTGCTCTTTCCAGATAAAACAAGAAAAACCTGACTGAGCATGACACAGCAGAAGAAATGCAGCTTTGGTGTATGTGGGTGGTACCCATCCAAAATGACACTGCCCACAGGAAAAAATGCAAAGCCTTGGCTGTACAGGGCTCCCCTCAGCAAAGCTGTGTAAGGACCATTAGAATGTGCTTATGTATTATCTCCAAAGAGGATTAAACTGTATCAGGATAGCTATTCATCCACAGAGCCTGGTACTATTGTTTCAGTAGGAAATACTAAAATCATTTACCAGTGCAAACTGTGTCCAGGACAAGCCTGAAGCTATTTCACACTGTAGCTCCCTATTACACACATTTATAATACCTGAGGGCACCAGGAAGGTGTCATTACCACTGACAGAAAGAATTACCAGTTTCAAAAGCATCCCCTTGCTAGTACTTTTACAAGTATATTATGCTGTATTTTAATAAGTTTTGTTGCAATTCCACTCAGTTTGTTTTCTTATGTTCTTTACTCATCATCAGGATACACCTCCAGTAACAACCTCTCTCCATCTTGGGGCTCTACCCATGATGGCAGAGCAAAGACAAACAGTTCCAGTTACTGCACCAATATGAGAAAGACATCAGGGTCATTGAAAAAGAATATTTTATTGACTTACCTGTCTTGATGAGCAGGTAAAGTATTTAGGTTTTTTTGGACAGGAGGCCTGTGCTCCTTTTGGTACTTTAAAACAATCAACTTCTCCATATGAATTAAAATATTAATAAGTGTTTTAAGGAACTGAAGGAAATAAAGAGCTGGAAGGGAAAGCAGAGAGGTGCAAACAAAAGAGTTGGCTCAAGTTGGCAGCAATTCAACCTCGATATTCAATACATCAAAATATTAGTATCAACACCTCAGTCATCTAAGTTCTGGTGCTACATATGCTTTACAATATATTTAGAATATTCCAACAGAAGTAAAGCCATCATGAGATATAAAAGAAGTTTTTAAAATAGAATCAGAACAAGACTTGCCATGGTCAAAAGAAGACCTCTAGGGTGGGTTCCTAACCCTGGAGATCCAAAGGGCTGTATCAGCAGACAGCACACCCTGGCAGCCTCTTACCTTGCTGAGGACAGAGGAAGCCTCTGCAACAAGAACAAACTGACTTCCCACGAGTTTCACCCTGTATTCCCCTCTCCTGGGTCCCAAATATCGAGATCCAAACCGCAGAAAGGAATCCCCAGCACAAATGCAAGAGCATTTTCACTGAAATCACTGGAAGGGGCATAGCACAAAAACCTCAGGGAGGGGGCTGAGGCAGACCAGGAGAATCTTTACTTTGTAAGAAACATTTAATTCAACAGTGAGTTACAAGAGGACAGATTTACAAAATAATAACCGTAACAGACCGCTCAAAAAGGAAAATAATTTTCACTGCTGCACTACCATGTCAGGTTCCTCAAAGAAATACCTGATAGAGCAGCAGCAAAGTACAATTCAGTCTTCTTGCAGTACTCCAAATGAGCAATATGAAAGAATTTTGTATTCTCAAAATCTTTTCATAAAGAGTTAATATAGTATCAATCACTTTGGCATGGGATATTTTTCAAGGAGCTTAAACCTATCCAGGTCACTAAGCTGAACTACTCCCAAAGGCTATTAACTTTCCAGGCAGCTCCCCTGGTCCCTTGCTGTCACTGCTAATCATTCTTATATGATAAAGGCTCTGGGAGCTACTTTCTTCCCCAAGTTTTGGGATACCAACAACTTGCACAGTTGGTTGGTGGCACAGTATTTCATCCACCACTTTGCACTGGATGCAATGGATACCCTAAGACTACCATAACTTTTGCAACTTAGTCAACACATTATCCAAGCTATAAACTGTTATCTTCTGCCCCTCTCCCTGTCCTCCTTCCCCAGATAAATCCATTTTTAGCCACAAGTGACCCCAATATGCTCAAAGATGTACTAGAAGAGACTGAGGAATCAATCAAGGTACCCATGGTGAAGCCAAATACTTATAAACACATTAAGGCAGGTTTCACATAATTTCATTTGTTTTTGGGACACAAAATGCTGGTCACTTTACTGCACATGCAAATAAGAAAGATTTACTACTTAATAAAAAGCTTTAAATTCGTTTATCAATTATAGAAAAATCAACCTTTTTCCTTTCTTGTTTTAAAAGAGGTCAGAATATTACTGCACATGAAAGCAGATGTATAGACACACCTATTGGAATGGGTCCCCTTCCCTCCACCCAGGTCAGGGTTCTTGGCACCAGAAGAGAAAGGAGGAGGTTTTCCTCACTGTCAGTCAGAAAGGAGCCATCCTTCCATTCAGAATGTTGAAGGTCCTTCTGACCAGACTTAAACCAAAGCAAATCATACCATAGAGTAGGTATATTTATCTCCAGAACTCTATTTGGCTATGCTCAGATGCATAAAATCAATTGCCACTGATGTAAGACCCATTTCTCAAGTATAACTTCCCCTCCTAATCAAAACCTCAGGTGGAAGAGGCACTGGTAGTACACCTCTGAGACTACATTTCCAAGACCAATGTAGTCCTGCGAGGAAAAGGAAATTCAGTGACTTGAACTGACATGTGGAATGACAATCCCCAAGGTAAAATGACCTCCCTACACTCTGGTACAAACAGGCAGCCTACAGCAGAGCAGCCAAGGAGTGAAACAGCATCTCCCTCACTTGCATTAGAGAGAAAATTGTTTCTATGGGTCACTGTTTAATCTACTTTGATAGAAAAGCTTTAAAAATGTATCACCTATCACTGACCCACAAACAACAAAAAAGGACAGGGAATTTGGTTCCTAGTATTTTCCCTCCTACCATTTTATATTCCTTTATTCCCTCCCACTTCTGCATTCCCAGTTACCCTACCCCTTTAAAAAAAAAAAAAAAAAAAAAAGGAGGGGGAGTAGGGTTTAATCAAGTTCCATCTTCAAAACTACCCAGCAATTAATGAACCATCAGCTTCTCCATGTTTCCCAAAGTGTACACATCAAAATGCTTGTAGGTAGGGGTGGTCTGGTGGTGCAATTCACTCTGCAGACACTCTTGGCTTTGTAAATGGTTGTGCTGACCCTGCTGATAGGGTTTATACTGGGAATTCTTAGATGGAACTCCCTAGAAGAAAGCAGAAAAAAGACTCTGTAAGTTAGTAAGAATTTTTTACATCTTGATATGAAGTGAGGCCTTAAAAGAATGAAGCACCATTGCTGTAACACATCCATTTCTTTATCTCCTTTTTTTCACCTTCAGCAGACAGTTTGTTCTTGTTGCCAGACCTTTGTAGGTAGAAAGGAATGCAAGATATTCAGTGTCCAAATAAAGCTACTGTTTGTGATGTGGTAAAGCAGGAAAATATAGAGGAAAAAAATTAATAAGAGTATCTCCCAAAGGTCAAACAGATTTCATGTTATAATCAACCTTCCAGCTTGAAGGACTGCTTAACATAAATCACTTCCTCCTACCTGAAATAAAGTTGCCACTTCCTCAAAGGGGCTTTTCTTCTAATATTCATCCTAAAAATCCCTCTTTTTCCCTCCTGCACATTCTTGATTCTTCCTCCCAGGCTCAGCAGTCTACATAATGAAGCACCCAGGGTATTGGCTATCCTACTTCAGTGACACAACACTAGTTGCTTTTCTTAGGCTAAAACTTCAAATGATGAAGGGGGGAGAAGGGACCAGGAGCTCAACGTGAGCCCTCAATGTGTGTTTGCAGCCCAGAAATCCAACCAAGTCCTGGGTGCATCAACAGAAGCACAGACAGAAGTTGAGGGAGAAGATTCCCCCTCCTCTACTCTGCTCTTGTCAGATCCCACCTGGAGGCCTGTGTCCAGTTCTGGAGTCCCCAACACAAGGAGGACACAGAGCTCCTGGAAGGTGTCCAGAGGAGCCACTGAAATGCTCAGAGGGCTGAGCAGCTCCCTGGGAAGCCAGGCTGAGGGATTGGGGTTGTTCAGCCTGGAGAAGAGGAGGCTCCCAGATGAGCTCAAAGCAACCTTCCAATATCTGAAGGGGCTACAAGAAAGCTGGGGGAGGGCTTTGGACACGGGGGGGTAGGGAGAGGACAAGGGAAATGGGTTAAACTTGGAGAGAGGAGATTGAGGTTGGACATGAGGAAAAAATTCTTTAATTTCAGGATAGTGAGACCCTGGCATAGGTTGTCCAAGGAAGTTGTGGCTGCCCCATCCCTGGAAGTGTTCAAGGCCAGGCTGGATGGGGCTTGGAGCATCCTGATCCAGTAGAAGATGTCCCTGCCCATGGAGGGGGTTGGAACTTGGATGATCTTTAAGGTCCTTTCCAACCCAAACCATTCTATGATTCTATGACACAGGTTCTGCTTACACACTCAGCCCATCTGACACAAACATCAGGCCCAGAACAAGCTATGACAAAACAAGCACTCACCAGACAGACACACAGCATAATATTTGTTTTTTTCCTGAAAGCATGGCTACTGCACCCTTAAAAGTAAAGGCTAAAAAGCAAAGATGTGTCAACATATACTAAGAGCCCTTCTGAAATCACTTCTGCTTTCAATGAATTCAGTTCAAGGTAAGAAAAGATGCTTTCTCATTACCTGGACTATACATTCTCCATCTCTTGCTCATTGTCCTGCTCCTCCTCTTCCTCCTCCTCTTCACCTTCTTCTTCACCTCCTTCTTTCTCTGAAGGAGCTTCCCCATCTCTTGCTATTTCCTCCACATGGGCCAGCATGTCAGCCATCAGGGCTTCCTCCAACCTCTTCCGGACCTGCTGCACCAGCTCCTCTTGCTTCCTGCCCCAAACCAAGGAACAGACATCAATCCTCCAAGCTGCCTCTTTCAAGGGAAAGGAATCTTTTAAATCTGTCACACACGAGGCTGGGCAGACAACCGTGGCTTTGAAAGAGCCCTCGGTAAGAAGTGTACCTCAGTAGAAGATCTGCCTGGCATTATGCTAGAAGTGAAGCTGAAAGAAATATTTTAGAAAACATTGTCCAATATTTTCTATCAAAAGACTATTTTTTAAAATTTCTAGTACTAATATTAATTTAAACAATATTAATTTAATTTAAACTCTGCCCACATTTCCAAAAACAAGACTGGAGAAAATCATGTTTCTCACCATTTCAGTCTTTGTGCTCACTCTCCTTTTAAGCCACAACCTTAAATTTTACAGCTCCTTTTCTGTCAAAGTCACAGTGAGGGAAAGATGTGATCAACAGTCTGTGGCTCGTGGGACTCTTATTTCATCTCAGCCACAGGAAATCATAAAGTTATAAAAAGACCATTTTTTCTTGCCCATTCATGTCTATATCAAGAACAAAAAAACCCAACCATCCTGCAATTCATATTTATCAGTCAAAGAAATTATTATCTGTAGACACTGTTAATGAATGCAAAGCAGTGTCCTTTCATGTTAGTGTCTTTGATATATTCAGTTGCCTGCCCAGTGCTTACCACTTAATCTGAACATCTCAATTAAGCAACAGAATTAATTACAGAAAGCCAACTACAGCTAAACAAACTGCATCCTTGTTTGCTGCCACCACAGCAGTTATAGTGTTTTTATTCGGTCCTGTGCAGAGACTAAGGTGAAGATAATTAGATCACACTGTTCAGGATTTTTCCAATCCCTTCTTTGATCAGAGGTGACTTACTTCCATTCAGACACCTTTTCCAGTAGAAGATACTGACACAAAAAACAAACATCAACCTGAAACCTCAGAGTAAATGAGGTCAAAATAAAAAACAGGCTTAAAGTACAAGCCTGTATGAGAGCAGCAGGTGTAACAATTCTTTCTACTCTACTGATAACAAGGCACTCAAATTAATTCAGCAAGCTCCACCAGACATTTAAAGTTGCCACTGAAAAAGAAAAAAGGGAGTAGGAGTTTTACCACAAGAAACCTTTTTTCCAAGACAGTATAATGACATTTCTAATTAATACCTAATGTCTTCATCTGTCACCATAAATGCTTTGCAAAGTGGCTGGGAGGTGTTTAGCCAGACTCCAGGATTCTTCTCCACAGCTGCAGAGAGCTGCCCAGTGATGGGCATCGTGCTGGTGTGCAGGGCACTGGCTATGGCAGAGAGAAGGGTTTCATCAGTGCAACCAGGTCCAACCCCTGCAAGTGGGAGGCAAAGTCATCATCAGCACTGCACAAGATGAGGAGCAGCAAATCAGGACAACGGGCATTTAGTGGCAAAGCACAGCCTGGCATTTAGAAAGCCAACACAACAGAAATCTCCATCCTTAACACTGGTAACAGCAGCTCCACAACTTTCTCCAAGGTTATTTAAATCTAGAGCAGCTCCACATTCTGTTACACACGCACAAAAAATAATAAAAAAAAAAACAAATAGGGAATGGAAGCTGTTTTCATTCTGCTACTGAAAAGCAAACAGGAAAAATAAAAATCAAGAAGCTTTGCTTCAGTATCCCCTGAGGACAAAAAGGCACCAATCCTCCCAGCCAAAGTACAATAGTTCCTGCTGAAGCAGAAATGGTCCAGAGCACTGGGGAACACAGAGGTCACACACAGTGCCTTCAGCTCACCACTGATTGGTATCAAAATGCCACCCTTGGAGTGAAGGGCAGACTCTTATTACCTTGTAAACCTTTTGGAAGGTCCATTGTTTTCACCAGCTCCTCTGCAATGTCAAAAGCATTCAGTCCACTTAATTTCTTCTCCCAGAAGAGCTGGCATCAAAGAAAGCATTTATTGGCACAAAACAGAAATGGAATTGACAACTACAAGCACAAAGCACCTGCTTACTATCAGAAGTGGGGAGGACAGTGCTGCAGACAGTTTTATATTGGATTTACTACAGAAGGGGGGTCTGCTGTATGACAGCAAGGTACAGCCCCCACTGCCACAGACAACTCTGGCCTGATCTGCTGCCTTGGAAAGACCTTTTCTTCCAGGGACAGACATTTCACAGCTTCTGAGCTGGAACAGCAAGGCAAGGCTTGCTGGCTTTCATCTTGGTGCAGTGGGGGACAGCCTTTTTTACACTCTTGCTGTCTCACATGCACCACAGTAGTTAAGGAAGGTATCCAAGTTAAGGAATTGTATCCAAGCTCTTCCCAAGGGAAAGCATTCTTTTATTTCTTTAAGCCATTTCTCATAAGATCAGCCATGTCTGCCCCCTCCCTGTAGGATCACAGGTTCTCCTCAAGCTGAAGAGCACCTGTGTACCCCTCCAACTCTCCCATCTACATGTGTGAGGATGAATAAACCACTTGTCTTGCAAGAAAACAACTCTACCCAGGTTTTGAGAAACTAAGAATTTACCCCAAACAGGCCACATGTGGCCCCTTTTCATGCCTGTCAAAATCTGTGTGCAACTGGAACCACGTTCCTTTTCCAGTTCCCAGCTCCCAACAATGGGAATAAAGACAGTCACAGCCAAACACACAGGCTGGATATTCCTGAGTGATTTTTAAATAGGTGGATTTTAAGGCAGTGTATGATGGGATTTAGCACTGCTTTCAAATTATGAAGAAATGGATGGAGTCTGCTGATCAGAGGTTAAGTATCCTGCAGTTCGGTAAATTTTTTTAAGCTGTAATTTAACTGACTCTTTGATATATAATGCAGAGAAAGACACAAGAAAGCAAATCTGCCCTATTCTCAGCCGCATAATCGAAAACAAAACATATAAGCCAATACATCTCTAGTACATTACACATACACTGTTTTTATATTATATATAGATTATTTATATCTCTACACATTAAAAGCCCTAAAGGACCTTCTCACAGAACAGACTTCAGTGTTGTAATAAAAAAAACCCAACTCTATCCAGCTCTGGTTTGCATATCAATGTAGCATCTTTAATGCCTTCTTTTATTGTTTTAACTAGCCAAGGGGTTTATAGGAATAGCAACATGATAAACCCACATGCTCCATTTCCTTAAAAAACTACACTAAAACCCCACCTGTTTAAAACACAACAAACAAAAAACAAGAGAAAAAAGAAAGAAAAAAACCCCCCACAAACAAAATCAAACCACAACTCCATTACAAACAGAACCTAACTCACACTTCATAAGAGTAACCCTTAAATTTGCAGAAAAAGTTGTCACAGGTATTTCATAGGGTGTTTTTCCATTTTATTGAAAGCACTTTCCCTCTTGGAATGATACATTGTCATTCCACCAGACATAAACGAGTTTAAAATGTGCTGAGAACTTATACTGGTGACACTGTCTGAACAGACTAATGAAGAGGAACATCCAGCTTCCAAAAGGTGTAAAGATGGACTCACTGCAGGCAGGATTCCCAGAGCCCCTGGTATGAGCTCTGGGAGAGAGCAGCTTGTCAGCTCTAGGGAACATCAAGGCCATGAGAATGCCTTCCAAAGGCTCCTCTCAACAGGAAGATCTGATTTTACACCAGTGTCCAACTTCAAAGCCACACTTGTCCTAAACACACTTTTTGCACCCTTTCACTAGATGAATCTAAGCTGAAAAAACCCCTTTAATTTGGTGTATTCTTGTTTGCAAATACACAGTATGATATGAAAAACACTGGATTTTTGTATTAGTAATGACATTCCAAATGAATATATTACCTTATTAATACAGGTAAGAGTTTACAACTACACAGATATGGAAAAAGCTCTCTGCAGGGGGTTCAATGCCTCCCCCTACACCACAAATGTCCTATGGTGTGTGCTCTGCAGAGGAACAGGGGTTTCTTGAAACACAGAATTCTTATACAACTGGAACATTTGACAGCGGTTTTAATTACAATGCAAGTGTCCTCTAAAGCAGTTACAACATATTAGAAATTGGTTTGTTCCAATTTTAAAAGCTGTGAGCAACCTAAGCTATTGCTTCTGACTTCAAATTTACCATTGGTCCAGCATCAGAAAAATAAAGCAGTTTATTTTGGGACCCTCCCAGTAGCAAACCCAGGAGTTTCTTAGTTCTAGAGAACCAGCTGCAAGCCTTACCTGTCGGGGTTGGTCCACAGCTTTCTGAGGATCACTCTTTACCTTATTGCTGGGATGATTTGTGATCTTTGTGACAGGCTGTTTGAAGATGGAGGCTGTCTGTCTGACAGGCAGTGCTGTGTTCAAATCAGGCTTGCCCTGAAAATTTCAAACAAAATCAGGGGAGAAAAAGCCCACAGAAATATTTTAAACTTGCTAACATGCTACTACAGACACAAAGTGCACAGCAGCAAAGAGTTTTGTGGACTTGAAAACTTTCACATTCTACTTAACATACCAGACTCCTTTCATTCTAGCTTATACACACTGATTTTATCCCAATTTTGACAGAATCCAGGAGTCAGGACAGTGAGTTTACACTTTGACAAGACACCTGTAGAGCATTAAAACAGAAAATTTCATTACAATATTCTTAATAATTAGAAAAATTATGATGTGGGATCTTAAGACCAGTTTGTGAATCTAGGAACCATTCTAAACCACTCTGTTTAAATCCAGTAGTGGACACCAATGAACAAACCAATACAGCTGGAATCTTGATTGCCTTTTTTAACCTTCAGTTCTTAATAAACTCAGTTTTTAAAGGAAGCTCATAATAATAAAGTTTTCACTACATGAATGCATTCAGTGTTAGTGGAAACCTTGGAAAACCATTTCTCACTCCCCTAGATGTAACATCTGAGCCTTTGCAGGACATACTTTGTTCTTGAGGATGCAAACACCACATCTGCTTAACATATTTATCCATGAGATGTAGAAAAGATGTACCCAGGACAAATACCATTCTGAATCATCTGTGTGCTATCTACTTATAAGCCAGTGATATCAATTAATACATTCATTGAAAGGTTTGGACAGAATTTTTACCCGATGATGTGCCAGTTGCTGCAGCAGGCCATGTTTCATTTAAAACATCACTATAGCACCCAGCATTGTAAACGTTCCAACCACTCTGATGATGATTCTTGATGTATTTAGAAAATAAAATTATGCTATTTTCCACATTTAGTGTGCAGGTGCACAGACACAGATTTCTGGGTTCTGAAAATGCTTTCAGCATCCAATTAAGATGCTTAACAACCCATCCAGATAGGCACTGTACCAATGTCACTGCATTCCTGACTAAATCTTAACAGTCCAAATTACCAGGTAATTAACCAAATTAACCAAAATTAATAGGTGACTGGTTTAGTTTGTTCTAGCCTTGCTATCCTATTGTCTTTGCAGCTTTTTGCCCCAAATGCATGCCACCCACAGCAAATACCAGCATGGCCCACAGGCTGTGCTACCTCCTCACCCTTGCTGGCCCACAGCACTCTTCCCTCTTCCCCAGTCCAAATGCTGAAGCAGAGCAGAGCTGCTGCCCAACCATCAGCTGGAGACTGGAAGCTACCTTGTACTCCAGGGAGAGGGGAAATGAGAAAGATGCCAGCCCTCCCTCCACAGATTCAGCAGTACTCCAGTATTTTTCCACAGTATCAGGGAAGAATCCCTGAACTGCAGGATTTGTCCAACACCCCATACCAGCCATGTTCTCTCCTATGACTCCAGTTTTCACACATTAATTACAAAATGCTGGATTTTCATCCTGCTACCACAGATAACGTTGTGAGAGGCAGCCTGGCCAGTGCAGTGAGGAGGGGAGGGCAAAGCTGCTGCAACTCTTACTTTGGCTTGGTTGGAGCAGTCATAACGCATCCTCTGCCTGTTCTTGTTCATTTTATTCATCAACATTTTTCCTGTACGGAAGTCAAACGTGCCCAGGTCCATGGAGCTCCCCAGGTACCTTGCCAGCTGGGGCTTGCTTCGGAATTTTTTACCACTTGGGCTACAAAAAAAAAAAAAAAAAAAAAAAAAAAAAAAAAAGAAGAGAGAAAAGAAATAAGGGAGGGGGAATTAGAAACCCTCTGGGATTCAGTACCCAGCACTCGGTGCAACTCAAGGGATGGGATACAGAGGGACCATCAAGGGATGCAGAGTTTTATTTCCTTCATGAAAATCATAAGCTGAGCCTCCAAGAATGAAGCTCCCATTGGCAATGCTATCTCATGATTACTATGGAAGAGACAAATTAAGTGCAGACCATGTTAAAATGTTTTTAATCATAAAGAGGGAGATTCGGAGAAGGTATAACTGGAAATAGCACAATTCACACATTAACCCACATGGGAGATACCAGCCCTCTGTTGTCTCAATAAATGCCAATTTTCAAGCTTAATTTCTTCTCCCAGGCATGTTATATTTGACTAGCAGCAGAAACATCTCCTCAGAGTTCTCCCCCCCACTCAGAGTAGCACATTCAGGTTTGATTACAATTCCCTGGTAATATTCTGAACATTTAACTCTAGGATTACAAACCAGCAGGGAGAAAACAGAAGTTAAGAGATGACAACCTGGAAAGCAAAGGATTACAAGACTTAAGTGATACAAACATGAGGGTCAAAACTTTGGAAAACTTTCCATTAATGCAAAACATCAGAGAGATTCCTTTTAAACACCTGGTTTAACATGAAAGACTACAACCTGGCAAGCAGGCACAAATTACTCCACCTCCTTGGTTTTGTTTTTTGGCTTTGTTTTATTTTTTAAAATATTTTAACTTTTCACACTACTGCAAAAAGCATTGCAAGGTAAGCTCTTTTTTCTTTTTTTTTTTCATGTAAAAAGAAAATAATAAGTCAATGTGTTATGACTACAGTGTAGAACTATTCAGACAACATACACAAAGAATTCTTCACTTTCTCATTTAGCATGATATGGCCTCTTTCTTCCCTTAATATCATTCATTTGAGGTTCAAATGCTTTGAGGCCAGTTGGAGCTCTGTGATTAAAGTTATCTCCTGTTTTTTCTGAAGGCAGAAACTCAGACTACTTGTTGAAAGATTTCTGCTTGAAGGCCAAGAATAACTTGAAATAATGAAGCTGTCCCAGGGTGAGAGGAAAGCAGCCCAAGCCCTGCTCTGCCATGGTGGGGGTATCCAGCTCCTGAGATACCAGCAACCTCCCTAATGTCTGCTCAAAGGACACAGCCTCTCTTCAACACATCATCTTTTCCCCTGAAGCCCTTATTAGGGAGAAGGGGTGAAAAAATAGCCTAAGCATAGGATTTCTAGTATGGGGCAGTGACAAACCAATTAGTCAGTCAGACTGTGTATGCAAAAGAATAGATTAAAAAAACCCAAAAGAACCAATATGTTAAAAGCTCTCAAAAAAACTGAGAGGCAAGGTTAATATGAATTGTACTGAAACTGAAATCTAGAAAGTGTCTCAAAGGACTTAGGACCAAAAGGTTGTGGTTATCCCCCACTCAGCATCTGCTTAGAAAGCTCCTGGCCTTGATGGTTCCAAAGCTCTTATCCTGCCCTGTGTCTGCTCCACACCACTCAAGCATGAGAGCATTTATTGAAATGCAGAGTGAAGCATGAGAGGAAAACAATCCATCTTTAGAGCATAGGGAGAAGAGGAGGAAACACTTTATCTGGTTATTCCTCAGCTGGACCAGTTCACTAGAGAGCTGCACCAACACTCAGGCCAGAAGATGACACAGACAATAGGAACGAGCAGACAGGAATAGAGGCTGGGTCCAAATTCAAATGTGAAACCACTTCTTAAAAATATGGAGTTATATGCCTCAACCCAGAAAGCAGAATAACCAACTCCAGCAGCTTTTAGGCCAGAACCATCACTGCCATCAGTGAAGCCAACTTTTTCTATATGCTTCCTCAAGATGCTCCTGTTTACAGCTTACTAAATTAATAATTTTTAAAATAATGCATTACAGTGAATTGTGCACTTAGAAGAACAAGTGTAACTTCCAGAACGAGTCAGATACACTCAGAGACAGTATTTTAAAAAAAGCTGAAGGGCTATGCTAATTTGTGTTTTAGTAATTGTGCAACAGATCTGAAAAACATCCCCAAATCCACATATATCTATAAAAACCCACCTGAGATGACTCAGAGTCCTGTCTCTTCCTGGGGAAGCTTGGCCCAAAGGAAAAGCACTGAAATATTCAGAAAAAAAAACACTTTTATTCTGATTATGTCTTGTAAAAGGCAATACCACACCAAGCCTCTCTGGAGCAATACCAGACCAGGGAACAAAGCTGCAACTCAAAGCTGACAGTAAACTTAAACACTTAAACATTAAATACCAAGAGAAAGAAAGTGGTTGGGGAGCTCTGGAGCTGCTGGGGTCCCTCTGCCAGGAACACAGCACCTACAGGCACCCCAGAGGAGCCAAGGAGGAGGGAGAGAAGCAGCCAAGACCCCTTCAAACGTGAGCAGTGGGACTGTGTGCTGAACACCAGGAAGCACAGGAGCAGTAAAGCAGCATTTCTGAATTCTGTTAAAATTCCTGTGTGCCCTTTAAACACCACACATTACAAAATTTATCTCCTTCCATCCCAGAGCAAAAGCTTTGCTCTGCGCTCCTGGTTTTGAAAAAGGCTTTGAAGAAACCCAGAAGGGAGAGATCCTGGAACAAAGCTGGAAAAAAAAAAAAAAAAAAAAAAAAAAAAAAAAAAAAAAAAAAAAAAAGAAGCACCGATCCTGTGAGCACACACACGGCCCCTGGATTAAGGTCTTTTTTCACCTAAAAGCAAAGGCAACAGCAAAGTTGCAAACGACTGGACATGCTCGTCCATCAGCAGCTCCAGAGCAGCTGCCTCGGTATCAACAGAACCAAACCCCCGGGCAGGGCAGGACCGGACCGGACCGGACCGGACCGGACCTAACCGCGCTCATGTCTTCTCTCATTGACGCTTTTGGGGTGAGAGGCAGCCGACTGCAGGAGCTGCGGGGTGCCCGGGGCTCCCCATCTGCAGCTCCGGCTTTGTCTGCTGAACCCCATCCCGATGGAGAGACCCAGAGCCAGCCCAGGCCCTGCCCCTGCCCCCTCCCCCTTCCTCCTCCTCCTCCTCCCTCATTACGCGAATCTCCTCCCCTCCGCTCTCCCCATTGACCCAGCACAGGATCGGCACAACTTGGGAAGCCAGGGACAAAAAAACCAAACCAAACCAAACTAAACCAAACCAAACCAACAGAAACAAAAAACCCCACCAAAAACAAAACACCCAAAACCCCCCCACCAAAACCGAAAACAAACAAAAAAACCCCCTCAAAAAAACAAAAAAGAAAAACAAAGAACAAAAAACAAAAACAAAGATCCAAATACAAAAAACAAAAAAACACCAAAAAACCCACAACCCACCCCGAAAAAAAAAAATCGAAAACAAACAAACAAACAAAACCCACAAAATCCTAAACCAAGCAAAACCCAACCAACCAAAACAAAACAAAACAAAACAAAACAAAACAAAAAAAAAAAGAAAAAATTAAAAAAAAATCCAAACCCTGAACAAACCCAGATGTCTGGGAAACATGTGGAAAGAGGAATAAACCAGGGAAAAAGATGATCTGAGGGTTGGAGCAGCTCTGGAGCCAGGATGAGAGAGTTGGGGGTGTTCAGGCTGGAGAAGAGAAGGCTGCAATGGGGAGATCTTAGAGCACCTTCCAGTGACTGAAGGGGCTCCAGGAAAGCTGGGGAGGGACTTGGGACGGAGTGAGTGGGAAGGGCAGGATGGGATGAATGGGAATGGTTTCAAACTGGAAGAGGGGAGAGGAAGAGATTCTTTGGTGTGAGGGTGCTGAGCCCCTGGGTGCCCCCAGAAGCTGTGGCTGCCCCATCCCTGGCAGTGCTGAAGGTTGGATGGGGCTTGGAGCACCCTGGGCTGGGGGAGGGGTCCCTGACCATGGCAGGGGTGGCACTGGGGGGGCTTTAAGGTCCTTTCCCACTCAAACCAGTCTCTCTATAGAGACCCTGTCCTGTAAAATCTCTGGGCACTAACACTTCTCTTGTGCATGTGATGCTTCCAAGACTTCTGCCAAGCCCTTTCCTGATCAAAATGACTCCTCTAGGTACCTCAGCAATGAGCCAGACCTTTCAGAGTGGACAATGCCCTTCTCTGTTTCAATCCTGCTCCTTCCTGGACAGAGCTGGGGAGTCACAGCCCTCCCTGCACTGCTCTTCTCTCCCCAGCTCTGCTCCAGGCCAAGGCTGCTGCTTTGGGACTTCTGGGTGCCCCACACTGCTTCCTAAGGAGAGCTGCACACCCCGGACACCTCATCCACTGCCACCCTCACTCCACCTCTCTCTCACATCTTTACATTATCCCTGGCTGCAGAATGTGCACCAACTCCTGCCTCAGCTGTCCCACCCTCCAACAGCCCAGTTATCCCAGCACAGACATACTCACAGCTTCCACCAGCACACAAAAAGCACTGGGATGAACATGGGAGAACCAGGTGACTCCTCCGGCTGCTTTATCCCACCTCACACCTCCTCATCCCTCTTTAAATGGGTGCCCTCTGCTCTGCACAGAGAGCCTCGGGAAACCAAGCTGTCCCCTGCCACCACAGCTGTCCCCAAGCAATATTTACCTGTGCTGGCAGCAGCATTGTGTAAGGGATGTTCCCTGCCTCGCAGGGCAATTGAGTTTTTTGTTCAGTAACTTGGGCTCTGCCAATACAAAAAAAAACCCAACCAACCCAAAAAAGTCATCCAAACAAAGAACCCCACCAACCTCTGATACACAATATCTCAGATTTCTAGAAGCAGCCCATTACTAAACAAGCACCCAAGGGGCAGTCCCATAGCAGAGGAAGGAGCACAAATCTAACCAACCATTTCTGCCAGGCTCATCTCAAGCACCACAAGAGTTTCCCCGGGGGAGCTGTGTGTAAAACAGTGACTAAGGAAGAGCAAAAGCATAGTTGCAGTCAATCTCCTCCATGATCTCTGGAGGGGTGGAAAAAAAGAAGTAAACAGATAAAAATACACTTGGGTGTGGGTGCACGTTAAACATTTTAAAAAGTTAATATTGTGAAAAAGTTGAACTTTTAAAATATTGAAGAGTTGTTTACATAGGTGCTGTATTGTTAAGACATTCACAACCTAAGCTTCACCAAGAGATCTGTTAAGTTTTCCAGAACAGAAAAATCAACAACTCCTCAAAGCAGACTCACACAGCAATCCCAAACTTCTCAGACCATGTCATGAAACCTTCAGCAGAAAAATCCTTTGATGAAAGCCACACAAAGCAGCACTAAATTCTCCCTCCCCTATGTGAGAACACTGAGTTTGAAGAGAGGCTTTTTAGCCAACACTCTCTCAAAGGCAACCCACCAAAATCTCTGATGCTTTTGCCATCTTGAAATCCTGCATCCCTGCACCCTTCCTGCTTGCTCTGAATTTGGTCCCCAGGCCCCACCACATCACCCAGAGACACTCTCTTGGGTTTCCCAACTCTTTTGCACAACGTGCTCCAACTAAAAAATTTCTGCACAATCAACAGCTGCTAAGCACAAGGTTATCAGATTGCTCCTCAAAATCTGCCCAAGGACTTGCACTTCAAGGAGGGTTTAATAATTTCCAGCCAGCAACCAGCTCCCACAGGCTCACATCTCACAGGCTGAACATACTCCACACATTTGTCACCCAAAGCAGAACTCCTGTTCCACATAAACCTTTGTGCAGAAAGCGTGTGCTGCTGGTGCTCAGGGTTCCAAGAGGAAAACCTCACACAGAAATCACTGATTTGGAAAAGCAGTAACTGCTACCCTGCTGCTGAGCACCTCAGCTTTAACTCTTGAGGCACATGGAAGTTTCCAAGCCATGCCTGCAACTTTCCACAAACACTGACTGCATCTGTGCATTCATGGTAGATGGACAAAAAAAAAAAAAATCACCCAAGGAAGCAACAGGCAGAAAGGCAGAAATAGTCAAGGGTGCTAATAAATTGCCACATTTTCCACTCAGAAGTAATGCAAAATTCAACAGTAACCAAAAATCACTGTAGCAGGGCCCTATTATACCTTTGATCTCTGTCCAAATTGATACAAAGGGAAAATCCATTATAATTTGAGAACAGAAATATGCTACTTTTCCTCTCTCTCCCTCTTCTTTAAGTTCAGCTCTGAGACTGCAACTTTACAAATAAAATAAGATCTTGGAAAAAGTTTTAAGGGGATCTTTTTAAGCTTTCAGGCTGCACCTCCTGTTGCTGCTGCCCGTGGTGTCTCCCTGCAGACTCAAAAGCTGCTGCAGTGGTGCCAGAACTTCCAGCCCCACGCTCTCCAGGATGGAATTTGCAAGTTCACTCACGCGCTTTCCTTCCAGCCACAGTCTGATCTAAGGAAAATGAAACCTAACCCATGCAGGAGCTGATCGCATGCATGTTGCTGCCTAGAAAGGCTGGGGAAAGACACCTCGGTAACTTCCAGCTCCCAAAGGACCCAAGTTTTTCACACATCAGCTCCCGGGAGCGCTGAGGCTGCCTCGTAGGGGTGCAGGGAGGATCCATATGTCCCACCTACAGCCATATGAGACACACATGGATATTAATAGAAATTCTTCAAGGCAGACCAAGCAGCTCCCCAGCCATCTGCCTCCCCCCAGAGAGTGATCAGGGGAAGTCAGCCCTGTCCTGGGCTCTCATCTATAGCAACAGCCACCACCGGCTCCTCACCCCGAATTCCTCAGTGAGCAGAGCGCGGCTGATGGAGCCCCCAGAACAGGCATCCACCCCCGCCGATACCCGGCTACTCCACCAACACCTTATTGACCTGACACTAAAAAATCCCCACACTGCATTCACTGGGCAGAAGCCTCTGAAGGGACCAGAGGGGGTCCCCAGAGGCCACGGCTCCCCTCCAGGCCGCTGGCTGACACGGCGAGGCGGTAGCACCGAGCCCCGGGACCCCAGCGGGACCCCGGCGGGACTCCTGAGCGCAGGGCCCGGTGCCCCCCGGCTCCGCCCGGTGCCCGCAGCCCTGGCAGCCGCCGCCGCCTCCACCCATGGGACAATCAGGGCCGCCCGCAGTGCCCCGGCCCGGCCCCCCCTGGGCGAGCACCTCCTCCCTCCATCCCACAGCACGGCCCCGCCGCCCGCACCGCCCCCCCCGGCCCCTCGACAGGGGCTCCGCGGCCCGGCTGAGCGCTCCCACCTCTTCCGCTCCATGGCGGCCCGGCCCGGCCCGGCCTGCCCGGCCCGCTCCGCTCCGCTCCCGCCGGTCCCGGCCGCCTCCGCCGGCTCCTCCCGACCGCCGCGCTCCGCTGCTGCCGGCGGCTGTTCCGCCCCCCCCCCCCACCCCCCCCGGAGGCGGCGCTGAGGCCGCGGCCCGGCCCGCTCCCTCCCGTCGCCCTTCCCCGTCGGGCCCCAGTCCCGCTCCGCTCTCGGCCGCGGCCTCCCGCCTCCCGCACGCCGAAGGGGCCGCCCCCCCCGCCCGCCCCCACGGTTCCGCTCCCGCCCCCGCCCTTCGTCCCGCTCCTCCTCTCACCGCCCCTGGATCCCTCCGCCCGCGCACGCCGCGAGGATATAGTCCCTCCCGCCTCCTCGCTCGGTACGGAGCCGGACCCGCCGGTCCCCGCTCCCGGCTGAGCCCCCCTCCCCCTCACCGCCGCGCTCCCCCCAAACTCCTCCACCCCGTTCCGCGCTTACCCCAGCGCTGGGCGCCGCGGCCCCCCCCGGTGTCCCGGCAGCGCCGCTTTGGGCATCCTCCCCCGCGCCCGCCCCGGCCGGTCTGGCGGATCGAACCCGCGACCCCCGCCCCTCGCCCCCCGCTCCGCCCCCTGCAGCCCCGCACCCGCGCTGCAGCCCCGGGCACCGCCCGCCGGCACCCCCGGCATGCCCCGCACCCCCCTCCTCCCTCAGACCGGGGACACCGGGGCGGGGGGGGCCACCCGAGCATGTCCCCATGGCCGCTCCTACCCCCCCCCCCCCCCCCCGGCCAGGGCAGTCCCTGTCCCGGTGTCACCCGAGCTCCGGTGGTGGGGGATCGGGGCTGCAGCACGGACCCTCGGGGGGAGGCTGCATCCGAGGGGGTTTTCTGGGTTCATTTTCGCACGTTCAGCAGCCCCACTCTGTGCAGCACCCACGGCTCCTGGGACAATGCCCCAAACGGTCTGTAGAAAAAGCCGAAACAAAGAGGAAAAATCTGCTCTGGAGGAGATGGTGTGAAGACAAAACAATGAAAAGTTTCTCAGGAAAAAAGTGTAAACCACAGCCTCTTACAGACGGCCCAAACATCCCCGGTTGCACCCCCAGAGCCGGTGAACATCACCCTGGGCACCCCAGCTCTTGGGTGCTGGACCACCGAGCAGCTTGGGTGCTGCTGCCATTGCAGTGTCCATGTGCTGGAAAACACATCACGAGGCAGCCCGCCCTCCACAGCAAGCTGGAGGAACTAATTGTCCTTTAGTGAACGAATGACATCCCAGGTTTTTGTTAAGAATCCTGCAAGAACCAGCATCCCCGAAGATTTCCTGGTCAGACTTCAAAACAGCAGCACCGATGGGAGCACCCCCGGATCCTGCTCCTTTCCTGGCCACGCAGCTCCAGCCACTACTCCCTCCTTCCAACCCAAACTTTCTCAGTGTGTTTGAACTGTGTTTCCTACAATTTTTAAATTTTTTTTTAAGAAAACTCCCTTACCTGAAACCAGCAAGGATGCGAGATGCGTTTTGCAGAAAAAAGGAAATCCAGAGTCCTCTGTGCATGGGGTGAAAGGTGTCCAGACGCAGAGGTAGAAATCAAAAACCACTTCAAAAAGCCAGGTGCACCCGTAGATGCTGAGTTGCATTTGCTTTGTACGGGGAGATTTTTATATTTAAGAAGCATGGCGGTGGGGATTTTGTCTTTAATTTAAACAATACAGAGCTTTCCTTTGCCCTGAAGGGATTTCATCTCTCAAGGGATGGGTTTTGGTTTTCTTGGGTTATGTTTAACCTTGTCTTATTCTGAGCTCACCCTTAGGAAATTCGTTGATCTGCTACCACTGCTCTTTTCTGCAGATCAGAGAAGTTCTAATTGCCAGTTAGAAGAGTTCTAATTGCCATCAAAACCACATTATTCTTCATAAATGCACTTTTCTATTTGTGTGTGTGTGTGTGAAAAAGCAAACTCACACCCCAACCCACACTATACTAGAAAAAAACTTGTACTTCAGTCCAGCTTCTTGATAAAAAAAATTAATCAAGTGTACAAGGGGAAACAGGCACAGAGTGATGCAGTTTGCTCGCTGAGCACAGCAAAAGGGAAAGCTGGGAACAGAACTAAGGGTGAGACCGCAGCACAGCTCTGACCCTCTGCACACTGAAGTAACACACTTGGTCCTGCAGGCAACTACACCTATGAACAAAAGCAGAGTCCTGCCTGTCCCTCGTCCTTCTTTGGGACACCAGTGACCCTCAGCACCAGGGATGGACACCTGGCAGTCCTCTCTTTCCCACCAACCACTTCATTGTTTCCTCTTTCACTGATTAAAATCAAAGCCGTGAAAAGGAGTGAACCTCTTGATAAGAAAAGAGATGGTGCAAGATGCAACCTCCTGAGAAAGGCATGGGGTGACTGGAAGCAAGGCAAAAGGAGAGCACCTGGAGCAGGAGGCAGGAATGCCAATCTGCCTTTTCTTCGGGATGGTTCTGAAGTGGCAGCATTAACCCAGGGCTTAATGGGTGATTCCTGCTTTGTGATTTCTGTAGATCCAAAGCCCCGTGAGTTTGGTGGCCGCTGTGCCCTCTGGTGGAACTCTCCGGCTTTTCAAGGGGAAGCTCCGAACTTAACTTACTCATATCATGCCCGTGGTATTTTGCGAGCTCATTCTGAAAAATAAACTGGTGGAAAAGAGGCAATGATAGGATATTAAAAATTAGAAAGATTACTCACAACACCTGAGCAGTAACTATTTGGATTGAACAGAAATTTGCCGAAGAATGCAGGGGCTGTTTTTAACAGTATTTCTGAAGAGTGCTTGCTCTTGTGGAAGGAGAAATACTGGACATTAAATCAGTTATCTGCTAATCCTGGGGTTAATTAGAGACAAACCCACCATTTGTAATGCTGCAGAAAACACGAACGGCCAAACAACCCCCAAAGAGCAAACAAATCCCATGCCTGGCTGTTCCCAGCAGTGCCTGAATGTGCAGGGAGCTGGGATGCTGACCAGGGGTCACTTCTGAAGTCAGCAGCAGCCTCAGACCCATCCTGTGTGGACACAGGAAAGCAAGAGCAGAGACTCACTGCTCTGGGGTGGCAGTGGATCAGCACCAACATCCCCCAGCACAGGGCTGGTCCCAAACCCACATCCTCAGTGTTTCAGGGCATGGTGGCTTTGGCCTTTTGGGACTCATCCAGGAGTCCAACAGCACTGCTGGAGCAGGAGAGTGGGACAGACCCAGGGAACACCACATCATCCCCTGACACCATCATCTTCTCTACTACCCTACTGCAGGGCAGAGGAAATCACATTCCCTCCCCCTCCTCCATTTTCATTTATGGTGCCAAATTTATAAGAAAGCAATTATTCTGTTAAATAAGTCATTTAAGTGTCCTGCACAGCACCACCCTGTAGGCAAGTTTTAGAGGTTTCCATAGAAGTATCACTCAAAAGCCTTCAGACCTGAAGGTGACACCCAAGCAACAAGGCTGCTACAGCAGAGATTCTTTTTCCCCTGTAGAGATTCAAACCTTTCATTACAGCCAACAACCATGAGGTGAAATTTGGCACCAGAGAGAAAACTGTGATCCCATTCTCATGGAGAGAAAAGTTTGCAAATTCTGGTATTTGGGGGAAGGGGTGAACTTTCCACCTCTCAGTCTGAGCTGTCTTGCTGTGGCTTAGTGGCAGAGCCCAAGAATAATCATTGCACTTTCTTTATCTAACAGCAAATACCATCATCAAAAGTGCTCTGGTAGTGGGTTGTTTCACCACCATTTTATGTTGACAAATATAACCATGCCAATGGACTACAGATACATATTCTTTTCCTACTCAAAACCTACATTTAGAACATAACTGAGTAACTCTTACCTGAGGGTTTGCAGACTGCCCTCCTGGAGCTGCCTGATGAAGCAGAGAAGCTCTTTTCAGACAGGACACAGTGCTTTGAAATAGCATTTGGCCAGTCATACAATTTAAGGGGTCCACAAATTGATGTTAAAAAGAAACAAAGCCTTGTTTTAAATGCCAGGGACCTGTTCCCACGAAACTGCTGTAGCAGCCATGAGAACTGCAGACAAGAGGCTGCTGCTGCTGGTCTAAGAAGGACTGGCTGAAAGTCAAGACATCAATAAGAACAGTTTGAAAACTACAGAGTGATGAGCAACAGCAACAACCTGAGGACAAATAAAAGGCTCAACAAACACTGCAGCCCCAGGGTGCTGCCTGGGGCACCTGGGCAGGAAGAGAGGGAAATGCCCAGCAGGGCTCAGCACACAGATTCAGCCCCAAGCCAGATCTGTTTGATGGGACCCAAGCCAGGAGTCTGAAGAATGTGGACTAAGAAGGTAAAACAAGAACACCAAAATGTCATTAAGTCGGTTTATTTTGCACATCAGGTTTATAAATGACTCCCATGAGATTTGCTGTGAAGGTGGTCAGAGGGAGGGTGGTCAGAGAAGTGAAGTTTGTCCACAGCTGCTCATGGGAGAGAGAAGGACACCACTACCTGGTGCAGAACTTCAAGTTCACCTCCAAGCAGGGTCTCAGTGGACAGATGGCTCCAAAACACTCTCCACACACTCACACATTTCCTACAAGAAACAGAAAGCGGGCAGTAAGCAGGGCTGGAGCTTCCAGCATCCAGGCAGGAAGTTTCTGTCTGAGAAGCCAGGAGAGGCACAGCAGAACACAGGCCTGGAGGCTCTTTGGAAGGAGTCACAGGACACCACAGAAATATCCTCTTTGTTCCTGGAGAGGAGTTTGCTCTTTCCAGATGATTTATGCATAATACATCAAAGCTCTTGTTTCAAAGTAGGGACCACAGGCTGTGGTCTCAGGAATGTATCCATATTCCTACTACTAGCTAAGAAAAATTCCACACTCACTGGCAGAGGGGAGCTTATTCTTCAGTTTTGTATTTGCCACCGATGTAGGGAACATACTGCAGGACCAGCTTCCAGTCTGTGGCCCATATCACACCAGTACCAGCTACAGCCCCCCAGGTTATGAGGGTGGGAGTCCTAAGGAAGAGACATACACAGAGGAAAGTCAACAACAGTCATTCCCCACTATGAAAGGCATGGAGGTACTGGGGTACCTGGAGAAGTCATTTCAATCAGGAAAAAGCTTGGCAGAAATCTTGGAAGCATCACATACACAAGAGAAGTGTTAGTGGCCAGAGATTTTACAGGACAGGGTCTCTATAGCATCAATCCCAGACTGGTTTGAGTGGGAAAGGACCTTAAAGCCCCCCCAGTGCCACCCCTGCCATGGGCAGGGACCCCTCCCACAGCCCAGGGTGCTCCAAGCCCCATCCAACCTTCAACACTGCCAGGGATAGGGCACCCACAGCTTCTGGGGGCACCCAGGGGCTCAGCACCCTCACCCCAAAGAATTTCTCCCTCCTATCTCACCTCAATTTTCCCTTTCTGCTTGAAACCCTTCCCCCTCATCCCATCCCTCCAGGCCCTTGTCCCAAGTCCCTCCCCAGCTTTCCTGGAGCCCCTTCAGGCACCGGAAGGTGCTCGAAGGTCTCCCCATTGCAGCCTTCTCTTCTCCAGCCTGAACACCCCCAACTCCCTCATCCTGGCTGCAGGACAGAGCTGCTCCAGGCCTTAGATCACTCCATGGCCTCCTCTGGACTCACTCCAACAACTCTGTTGGACCCAGCCCTGCAGGGGGAGCATAGGGGGACAATGCCCCCCCTGACCCAGTGGCCGCAGAGCTCTCGGAGCAGCCCATGGTTGGTTTCTGTGCTGTCAGTGCACGGTGCTGGCTCAGGATGAGCCCCTCACCCCCCAGCCCTTCTCCTCGGTGCTGCTCTCAGTCCTGCTCAGCCTGGATTTGTGCTGGGGACTGCTCTGACCCAGGCGTCAAACTTGGCCTTGCAGAACCTTCGTGGTGTCAATGTGCTTTTATATAAAAAGGCCGTTACCACAGTTATTTAACTGCCCTCCCTTTACAGCTCATGCCCCTTTCATTCCAGCCTGCAGACTACTTCATTATTTTCCCACAACCCTGCAAAGCAGCACCCCCTGGCACCGAGACAAAGGTTTTAGAGATGTGGAGACATTCAGAGCGATCTGGAGGTCAAACACACCCGGGTCAGCCCCACAAAAACACTGCCCTGCAGACCCAGATCCAGACCCGGCACCGGACCGGGGCCACCGGGCCTCACACACAACACAGAACCGCGGAGGGGAGCGGAAAACGCTCGGGAAGCCTCTGAGGAGCCTGAGGCGCAGGGCGGGAGGGGGGAGCGAGCCCGGCGCTCCGCACCCTCCACCGCACCGCGTATCCGAGGCGCGCAGTGCAAGAGCCCGGGTGAGCCGGTCCGGCCCGGTCCTATTGTGGTCTCACCAGTTCTGGATGAGCTGAACGTATCGCGGTCCCAGCACTTTGCCCAGCATCCCGGCACCGCCTCAAAGTCACCCCCGCACCGCACACCCCGCAAGGGCCCCGCGGTTCGCGCCTGCGCCCGGAGCGGGGCTGCCCGCGGCGCTGCCTGAGCCGAGCGCCGTTGTCATGGCAACGCGGAGCCACGCGTGGGACCGTGCGGGGCCTCTGAGCGCCCACCCGAGAGCCCCCGGTCTGTGTCTGTCGGTGCTCACAGCCGCTCAGGAGCAGCTCCCGTGTGTTGCTCCTCCTCTGTGTTCCTGCCCGTTCCCCACTCCCAGCCCAGCCCTGTCGCGCCCACCAGCGCTTTCCCGTTTTCCCTTCATCCCTCTGCATCTCCAGCACCCGCCGTCCGAGCTCCCCAGCACCCATTTCGCTTGGGCACACGTTTCTCCTGTGTCTGGATCTGGCACAACTTCGGTTTCTTGGTTCTCTGCCCTTCCTTCTCTCCATAGGAGTGGGTGCTCCCTTCCTCACCCTGAGGGTGCCCCCTCAGCTGCCATCTGATATTTCTCAACAACCAAGAGATTCGGTGGTTTTAAAAAAGACTTTGGCTCATCTTGGGCCTGTCCTGGCTTTTGGTCAGCACATGGGAGAAGAGCAAAGAGTCTGAGCAGGGGCTGCAGCCACGACACAAACCCAACCCTGAGCCTGCAGGGAACAAGCCCTGGGAGGGAGCACTGGGAAGGGTGAGGAGCACCCAGTGCTCTGGGTGCAGATGGGGAGGGCAGGGAGCTACCCCAGAGCTGGGCTGCCACGGAGAAAAGAGCATTAACTATCCATGAGCATTAAAGCTCAGTCCCAGAGATGGGGTCTGTGCTCTTTAATAGTTTCATGAATGATATGGATGAAGGTATTGAGTGTAGCCCCAGGAAATCTGCAGGTGATACCAAACTGGGTGTGTGTGTGCATCTGCTGGAGGAGAGGGGAGCTCTACAGTGGGATCTGGACAGGTTGGATCCCTGGGCCAAGGATAATTGTCTGAGGTTTAACAAGGCCAAATGTTAAATATCTGGCACCTGGGTCAGAACCACCCCACAGGGAGCTCCAGACTTTGAGAAGTGTGGCTGGAAAGCTGTGAGATGGAAAGGGACCTGGGGGTGTTGGGTGACTTTCAGTATGAGTCAGCAGTGTGCCCAGGTGGCCAAGAGGCCAGTGGCATCCTGGGTTAGGAACTCAGTGGCCATCAGGAACAGGGAGGGATCATCCCTCTGTACCCAGCTCTGGGGAGGCCACATCCTGAGTCCTGTGTTCAGCTCTGGGCACCTCACTCCAGGAGGGACAGAGAAGTGATGGAGATGTCCAGGGAAGGGCAACAAAGCTCAGGAAGAGCCTGGAGCACAAATCCTGTGAGGAGCTGAGGAGCTGGGGGTGTTTGGGCTGGAGAAGAGGAGGGGAGAGGAGACCTGATGGCTCCTGTGCAACCAGGTTGGAGCCAGGAGGGAAACGGGCTCTGCTCCTGAGGGATGGGGTAGGAGCTGAGGGAAGGGATGGAAGCTGTGCCAGGGGAGGTTTAGGTTGGAGCTGGGGAAGAATTTCTCCCTGGAAAGGGTTGTCAGGGCCTGGCCCAGGCTGCCCAGGGCAGGGCTGGAGTCCCCATCATCCCTGGAGGGGTTTCAGAGCCCTGGAGATGTGGGGAGGAGGGACATGGGGTGGGGGTGGCCTTGGGAATGGTTGGACCTGATGATTGGAAAGGGCTTTTCCAGCCAAAAAATTCGATGGTTGTTTAGTTCTACATGCCTACCCGAGGTGTTTCTGAGGGCTGCTGAGGAAGGTGCTCAGATGCCATGGTGGGGACACTGCTGGAAACCTTCCCCAGAGGCTGCCTGCAGGGGCAGGACGTGCTGACCCCAGTGGGCAGTGCCTGAACACCTATCTTGTCTCTTGTTTTTTTTTTTTTTTTTAGTACAAGGTAAAACCTTTATTACAACTTTTCATTCTTAGGTATACAATATCTGAAAGACAGATATGGGGAAAAAGAGTAATATTGTTATAAAATGTCACATTTATTGCTACATTACTGTTATATACAGGACAGTTCTCAAAATCTACTTTAAAAAAGTTAGGATTATTTAAAAATTCCAAATAATCCAGCCAGCTGTTTTGACACTTGTATAAAATTATTTAAAAAAATGAAAACAATTCATATCTTGAGGCACTCAGAAACACAATTTTATCCCCCAATTGTGATTCCTTTCAAAGAACAACGCATTTTCCCACCCCCAAATACTTTTTTTTTTTTTTCTTTGCTGGGTTAGGCATATATATATATATTTACTATATATATAGTTCAAAACTATAATGTGTATCTGATTTAAGAACAAGGACTTCAGCCACTTAAGGACATCTGGATTTACAGGTAGGCAGCATAAACATCAAAAGCGGGGACCATTTTTTTTTTTTAAAGGCCAAAACCCAAAAAAACAACCCAAAACTTTCTATGGGGTTAAAAATAAACAACTTCCTCAGGCATCTCCCAGCTGCTCTCCCATCCCTCCCCTCCTACAAAAATATACAGAAAGAGCAAACCCAGTAACCCTTCCTTTCCCCAACGAGCTGGAGCCCTCCAAGGAAAATGGGGCATTTCTTGCAGACCCTGGGGTCCAAGCACATGGTTGGGGTGCTCCCTGCTCTGCTCCACCAGGTGCCTCTTTCTCCTCCCCCTGACAAATAACCACTGCTGGCAGGAGGGTGCAGCTCCCCCTGTTCCCCCCCCTCCTCCAGGGACCCCATGTTACAAGGTTTGCCCAAACCTGGTGGGTTTCAGGTGGTTTGGGAAGAGGTGGGCAGGGGGGGAATTGCAGCATCCCCAGCTCAGTGCCCCGGGGAGCTCTGCAGCCCTGGGGTGAAGAGCACGGGGGGAGGGGGTTTAAGCAAAAAACCTCAGGACATCCTGGTTTGGAGCACAAACCCCTTTGCTCTCCCACCCTGGTGCCTGGGGAAAAGCTCCAGGTTTATTCCCTCTCCTTCCAAGGGGGTGGGTGCTTGGATTAGGGAGGGGACTGCAAGACCTGAGGAGCAGGAGGTGCAGAGGAACAGAAGCAGCAGTGTGAGACCCAGAGCAGGGCTGCCTCCTGCCCCCTGGGATGGACACACAAGTTTTGGCAGCAAGGGTGCCTGCAGCCAGCAACCCCCACACCCAGCGACAACCTCCATGCTCGGTGGCTACAGAAGTCCCACAGACAAAGGCACTGCAGCTGCTGACCCCCCAGAAAGGGTGAATCACCCCAAAGATCAAACCTCTGTGCAGAGCTCTGGGTACCTCCCAGGCCTGCCCCAAGGGCAGCAGGGCAGGGAGAGGCAGCCATGCTGTGGGACCCTCCTGCAGCACCCACCTCCCCAATCCCCCTGCCTCCAGCCCAGCAGATGGGAGACAGGGATCTGCCAAGAAACTCGGGGTACCCCCTGTGGAGGGGAGCAGCCTGGAGGGGTTGGCTGGAGAGCTGGAAAGCAGAGACCTTCAGGCTTGAGGCAGCTGAAGGCAGAGCAGTCCATAGAGCTGGGAAACAACAAGGTGGGACACAGATTCCCCATTCAGGGACACTGAGGGAGATGGTGGAAGATGAAGGATGCTGGCAGTGAACCATGGAGCAGAAGGCACAGGAGGGTGAAAGGTGCATGGAGGAGCTGCAGGACCAGGCCTTGTTCCCTCCAATCCAGTGCTCAGGTCCTGCAGCAGGAGTTGGAAGGAGTTTTCTGCAGCCTCACCCCTTGCCCACCCCTCCCCAGCTCCAGGGCACAGGTCCCGAAATGCTTCTGGAGCTGCTGGAAATGAAGCTGGACCCTGAGCAGGGCAAGGAGGGGAACTCAGCAGTCACAGACAAGAGCAGAGAGCTGGGATGGGATCTGGAGAGCTCCAGGGGGAAGGAGAGGGGGTTGCATAGGATTTAAGAGGGCAAAGACCTTGTGCAAGCTGGTACAAAAACCAGGTCTTGCTATTGCTGGTGTTGAGCAGGGACAGGGGAATCCATTGGGCACAGCTTGCTCCAGGTTAACCAGCACTGCACCTCCAGGCCGAGGGCTTGTTCTGGTCCAGCTCCAGTTTCTTCACCTCCCCATTCTCAGATCTTTTCTAAAATCCCAGACCAGGGCTTGCTGACAGTGGAGCTGGCCCAGGAGGACCTGCAAGAGGACCAGGGGCTCTGCTGGCACTAAACTGCAGCATCCCCCATGGCACCAAAGCTCAGGGACGTGGGGGTTGGGGGCTTCAAAAGCCTCCTGGTCCTCAAGGTTGTGAGTCCCCCCCCTCTGTTTGCTGAGGGGGAGGATGGGCTCAAGGCTCAAAGGCTTTGCTGGCTTCAGCAGCTACAGGAGTCAGACACAAAGGACCTTTGAGAGCAGCTTTTGGGGAAACCCCAGCCCCATTCTGTCCTTCCTGTTCAGTCACTCTGGGGCACTGAGCACAAAACCTCGAGGAACCCAGTTCATCACTGGCACAGGACAGGGGGGGTTTCACATCACACTTCTGCATTTCTCTGCTGGAGAGGGCAAAATCCCAACTGCAAAGCACCCAGAGCCCTGCCCCGACCTGAGTGATGGCACAGGGAAAAGGGACAGCAAGGTGACCCCAGCGTGTGGGGGTCCCTGCCCAGCTCCAGACAGCCAGAGGTGGGATGTGGGGTGCCCGGGTAACTTGGCTGCTCCATATCCTGGAAACCCTCTGCCCAGGCACTACGGCTCCCCTTACTCCCAGGCTGGAGCTCAGGAGAGACACAGACTGGGATCCAGACATCCCAGGTCCTGTCCCCCCTGCCCACACACCTCCCTAGGACAGCAGCTGTAAAACCAGGGGAGCAAAGAGCCCGAGGAGATGTTGGCAAAGAGCTGAAGCTGAACTCAGGCCAGGGAGCTGCTTGGCTGTGAGAAGGTCTGACTGGTGGGTCACAGGCAGGGGAGTGGCTGCCAAACTGGGGTTTAGCTGGAATTCTGCTCCCTGGGGTGAGATGTCAGCAGCTGGGGGGGAGCAGGAGCAGGAGCAGGAACAGGAGCAGGAGCAGGAGCAGGAGCAGGAGCAGGAGCAGGCATAAAGAAAGGTGCAGAGCCTGGGAGGCTGCAGCTGTTTTGCTCTGGGGCAAAAGAAGGTGAAGAGGGAGAAAGAACAAACCCCCGCAATTTTTACTGTTAATAAACTGGATTCCAGACACTCCCCAGCACCTGGTGGCATGCACGGCTCTCAGGCAGGAGGAGCAGGGAGGAGGGGGGCTGAGGGGGACCCCAGGACTGCAGCCCAGCCAAGTGTCCCCTGGGCCCCCAGTGCTGCTGTCTGATGGGAATGCAGCTCAGAGAGACTGGGAAATACAGAGGGGGGAGATGGCTTCTCCCCTAACTCCCCAACAGAGGAAGTCTGGTGGGAGCTCTGTGGTCCCCAAAGCTGAGGGGGGAACAGCCCAGGAGAACACAAACATGGGAGGCCCAGAGGAAGCAGAAAACTGCAAGGCAGCCTACAGCAAATCACCCATCCCTGACACCTCCCAGCACAGGATGATCAGCACAAGGGCCATGCAGAGGAGCAGAGAACAGTCTGGGGAGAAAAGGGACCTGCAAGATCCCAGGGCTGAATGTCAGCAGAGCTGTGGGCTGCGGAGGGTGCAGATCCTGTCCCTCTCTGTGACACCTAAAGACAAGAGTCTCACTGTGACTGTCCTGGTGGGATTTGGGTGACAGCACCTGATAGTGCTCATTTTTAGCAAAGCCACTTTCCCTGGTAGGTTACAGCACCACATTCATGCTGAATCAAACACACTGGCAAGCCAAAGCTCATTTTTCCATGCTGCACTCCACAATTGCTCCCTATGGACCTGGAGAGCAGAGATGCCATCAAGGCCACGCTGGGCTGGCACAGGCAGCAGGAGTGACAGCACCCAAAGCACCCTGTGCCACCAAGACAACTCCTGGCATTACCATCTGACATTGCCTTTTCCTGCTGGAGAAACCAAGACCTCCTCCAAGCCCTGGCACCAGAGGTTTATTGCTCAAGGACCTTCATCCAAGCCTTGCCAGGAAGTTACCTGGGTTCACTGTCAAGAAAACAGCACCTGAACCATCTAAATGCTGATGCAAAGCTCCATCTGTGCTGCAGTGCTTGGTGGTTTGGGGATGATGGGAACCACTTTGTCTCCCCTGGCCTGCAGAGTGTCAGACACGACTCAGAATGGATGAAGGAGTTCAGCAAAATTTTGAACAAATCATAAATCTTCTCAACTTTCCAATTTTGTTGAGTTTCAGGACTTCTCTTGACTACCATCTCTTTTCTTTAAATCTGGTTGTACATGACTGCCACCTCACATTCTTGTTGCAAAATCAGTGTTGAGGAAGCACTTTTAAATTTTTTTGTATGGTTTCAAGCTTGCCAGGGCTGGGACATTGCTCCATCCCTCCCTGGTCCTAGGGCAGTAGCACTGAACCAGCAGAAAACCCTTAGCAGCAAAGCACCCTGCAGCCCCAGCACCATCCTGCTGAGGGGACACAAACACCTGTGGGATGAAGCAGCAGATGAGCCCCCAATTCCTACCCCAGAGCATGAACTGGGGGTGAAGTCTGAGCCTCTGGACCCAGCTGGCAGGCTGTGGAGGGGCACTGCCCCCTCCCTGTATGCTTCACCATCTCCAAATTTGCTCCAGCCTCTGCAGCAGAACCCAGCCCCACGGGATGCTTCAGGAAGACACGGCTTTTGCTGCAAGAGCTGCTCCACAGGGGCAAGGCTGTCACACATGGAGGAAAACCTCATCTGTCTCACTCAGCCCAGCGCTTAAGCAGGCAGAAGAACCCAAGGGAGGGCAGAATGCTGTAACCTGATGAGCTAATTAAGCTGAAACATGTCTGTTGACACAGGCGAGAAGAACGCGTTTTCCTGGGCTTCAGGGACCTTCCCTGGTGTTCCCGGGGACAGAGTTGGAAGCTGCTGTGGTCTCAGGTCCCACCAGGCAGAAGTGATGGTGGGAGCAGTGGGTTGTGGGCAGGGCAAGCCAGGAGCACCCAGAAGTCTCAGAGCTACGGCTGGACCAGAGAGTCCTGGTGGCAGGAGGAAGGGACAGTCCAGGACTGCCGTGGCACTTGTGTCTTCTCTCAGAGCTGCTGCAGGGGCTGAGCCCATGGTACCCAGGTGTGAGAGATGAGCAATGTCCTGAGAATCTCCAGCATGCCTGGCTGGAGGACAAAGCACAGTTACGAGCACACAGGAGCACCAGGAGGTTATGCCAAAGGCTGGGGTTACTAGGAAGTGCCACAGGACCTAATCCTGTTCACCACTCCCTTTCCCTGTGCTGAAGCACAGCCAGAGAAGCAGAAGGGAGAGACAGACTCTGCTGCCAGGGTCCTACCATGCTCACTGTCCCCACCTTCCCCCCAGGTCAGGCACTCATGAACATGACCTGTCCTCCCTGCCTGGGCTCTGCCAGGTAGGTCTGGGCAGCAGATGGCCCCAGTCTGAAAGCAGGGATGGGATTTACCACCCCAGTGAGGACCTGACCCTGGCTAACTGCAGAGCTGAGGAGAACTGGGCAGAATAGGTTTCAGAAGGGGAAGAAGAAGGAAGAAACAAGGATAAATTCCCAGTAGATGCTTTTCCATTGCCAGCTCCAGAACAGCTGCTGCAACTCAGCACCGCTGAGCACCTCTTCGTTTGCTCCTGCAACACTGGGGCCCTGCCAGGGGTCTTCCTCCTGCTGAGCACAGTGAGTGGTGTGGAGTGACACTGGGAAACCCTTGGAGTGAAGGGATCCTTGGCCCAGTTTGGCTGCTGGAGCGTGTTGTGCAGGGGGGGCATTGGCTGCTCCCCTCCTTTCCAGCATGGGGAGAGGAGCCCAGGCAGTGACCGCGGTCACTCTGTGTCCCTGGGGAAGCCGAGTGGCACGCTGACCTGAGTCTGCCTCTGGTGGCTGAAGGTGGGGTGTGAAACCACCCCTCTCCCCAGTCTTGCAGTGCTTTGCACATCTGATGGTGGCTCCAGTGCAGGGAGAAGCTGTGTGGAGCTGGGGTCCTGCTGCCAGTCAGAGCTTGCTGCGGGCTGGGGTGAGCACAGACGCCGGGGAGCTGCTCCCCTCCCTGTCGCCAGCCCCTGCGGGTCCATCTGCTGCAAGGTCACCCAGCACAGTGTCCTGCTGCTGCCTTCGCTCTGTCCACCTTTGCCTCCTCCCAGCCTTCCAAGCTTTGTTCAATTTGTCTTTGTTCAGTGCTGCCCCTGGAAGTGCCTCTGAGAAGGGGGTGTTTGCCCTGCTGCATGGTGCTCCCCTCCGCCCTGCCCTTTCCTCTTGCATCCGTCTTGCTTCTTTGCTTACCTTGAGAGCACCAGTCCCTCGGTTCTCTTCCACCCCCCCAAGGCTGGCTCTCTCCCGGCAGCTCATCCTCCTCATCATGATGCTCCGGGACAGCCTCTGGGATGCTCCAAGAGTAAAGCAAATCTTGCAGAGACCTTTGATGGACCTCGGTCACCTCCCGGGAGGAGCAGAAGCACTGCTGAGGGACACTGCTGCAACTTGCTTTGCTGTTTAACTTCCTTTTCCCAAATCAGAAGTGGCCAAAGCAAAGAGATGGTGAATTCAGCACAGGAGTTTGTTTTTTTTATAATGGAAGGTACAAGCCAGGCAAGGAAGAGCATCCCCTCGCTGTGGCTACATTCGCTTTTAGTGGCTTTCAGAGCCCAATCTGAGAATTCCTCTCTTTATATCCAGTCTCTCTTAATACAATTTTAATATTCTGGTTGATCCTAAAGATGCAACGTTAACTATAGAAACAGCAGCAGAAAAGCGTGGGGTACAAGACATTTTTTTATACAAAAAAAAAATTCTTTTCGTTGCTTACAAAACATATGCAAAAGAAGCTAAAAAAAAAACCAAAAACCAAAAGGCATTGCTATTTGTTCTACATAAAAAAAATCTCATAACTAATGTTCTTTTTTTTTAAAAAAAAGAAATATCAAGCTTAGGCACAATTTTGCTGCTGGCTGCTTGCGAACAAGCCAAGAGAACACGCCACCCCCTCCTAACTGAGTGATATGTATTGACTGTTCCGCACTTTATACTTAAGGCAATTTTTTTGTTTTTGTTTTGTTTTTGACAAAGTGTTTTTTTGTGGGTTTTTTTTTTCCACCCCTTACGTCATGCCAGGATCCATCCACGTGTGTCAGTATTAGCAGTACTAAAGTTTATGGTTCAAGAAGGTTGCAGGTCACACCGAGGTTTTCCTCCTACAGATCTCTCTATCCAGAGGAACAAAAAGATCTACAAAACAAGCAAGAAAAAACAAACTGAAGGGAAAGAAACCCAGAGGAGAAGAAAACTCTGTTCCTTGTGCTGGGGAGCTGCCAGCCCCCCTGCAGCAGCCTTGTCTTCACTGCAGTCAGCCCTGAGGCTCAAGGTGGCTGCAGCAGAGCTGGGACAGTAGCTCCCCAGCACACTGGCTGTGCCTTTTTTATTGTGCTCAGGGCAGCCCCAGCACCCACCAGCACAGGGTGGCCCCTCTGTGTGCTCTGGGGCATGTGGGTGCTATGGGCTGAGGGGCTGCAGCCCCACAGAGGGGATCTTTGGGGTCAGCCTCTGACTCCTGGGTCTGCTCAATCCCCCCCGTTGCCATTCAAACGGCTCAGCTGCTCATGGCCAAGTACAGAGCAGCCTTAAAAACAGGGAGAGCCCAGCAAAGCCTGTTCCTGCCATGGTCTTGCTGAGGGAAATTCAGCTTCTGGGACCATCCCATTTCTTCCCATTTGCTGCTGGGCAAAAGAGTAGCTGCTTTCCAGTTGCCAGGCAGTGGCAGGGCTGGGAGCACAAAGCAGAGCTGAACTTGCTCAGGGTGGTGAGAGCACTGAAAGTGTGGGGCAGAGGCTTAGGGGGTCCACAGATGAGCAAATGACATGCACACACAAGTCATTTACTTGAGGAGGAGGATGGCTGGTGCTGATGGAGCTGAGCTGCCAGAGTGTGCGTCAGCAGCAGCCTGCTGGGATCATAGGGCAGGGGACAATACCTTTACATGTGTCCAACAGGGTTGTGACCATCTCCTAGACCAGGATGTGAAGCTGAAAGTGTCATCTGGGGATCTCCTACTACTCCAGACACTTTCTCCTCTTCCCGACGTTTCAGGCAGGCAGCTTTAGGGTTCAGATTGCGCTCTATGCCAAAAACAGCAAGGGAGGGAGGGAGGAAGCCACCTCAGTACGGGCAACAGCAGCAGCAGCATCCAGAAGAGAGAGCAAAGAAGGAGTCCAAGGACAGACACATGGGACCATGCAAGGAAACAACTAGAGTGCAAGCTGCTCTTTGCCTGCTGCTCCTTGCAGGGGCTGCAGTAACGTGGCCAGAGCCCTGCTGGAGCCAACCCCGTGCCTGGCTGAGACCCCGAGCCAGCTCAGACACCTGCTCACCCACTCAGCCAGCTCTTGGGAGTCGAGGACTGAGTTTTCCGAAGCTGCTTAATGGAATCCAGGTGCCAAATTCCCATTAAGCATAAGGGGAGATGGGGCAGAGCAGCCTGGAATCCACCCCAGGTTGGGGCTTTGGAAAGCTTGGCCCTGCACCCGAGGCGATGGACACACACCCCGCACCAGAAGCAGGAGGCACAACAGAGATGCACGCACACACAGAGACATGGGGGGGAAGAGAAAGGTCCCAAAATGCACCTGCAGCTGTTACCATACCTCGTACTTGCTGCTCCAGGCCCAGAATGACCTGCACTGCTTGCTGTAGGATGATCAGTTTGGTCTGTGCTTTGTCCGTTTTTAAGTGCATCTGACACATGCGTCCCAGTTCTTTAAAGGCCTCGTTAATGTCCCGCACACGCACCCTTTCCCTGGCGTTATTGGCCATTCTCCTCTCCCGGTCCCTCAGATCTTTGTCCTCCAGTGACAAGGCCTCGTCTGTACTGCTGGGTTCACAGCACCACAGGGATTAGTCAGGGGGGTGGTACCAAGGCGGGGGGGCTAAGCGTTGCCGTGCTGGTAGTGCTCCTGGTGTCCACTGGAAACGGCTCAAACGGCCTCAGTCACTTTGCAAAGCCAATTTGTCTCAGGTGGGTCCTGGAGCAGCTCAGGCCACTCAGGCTGTGCCTGGTCCCTGCCAGCCACGTGAAGGTGCTGCCAGCACGGGGCTCCCAGGGGCTGGGAGGTGCTGCTGGGGGCTGTGGATGCAGGATCCACACTGACACCTTCTTCCCTCTGCAAAATTTTGCTTTCCTGTTCAGTTTCTGCTGAAAACTGAAAGTTACGGGGGTGGTCTCAGCCAAAACCATTGGGTTCTTCCCCCAAGGGAAGACTTTTTGGCAGAAAGCAAATCCCTCTTTTTAAGATCTCCTTCCAATATCCTGTCTGCAGCAAAATCCTCCCAGCAAAGGCATTTTGGGCAGCCTGGCCCAGCAACCTCTTAGGGGCTGGGGACAGCACTGCAGGCAGGAACCAAGCACTCTAGCTACTGCTGAGGGTCAATCTTGGACGCAGACACTGAATCCAGGTCTTTCAAAACAGCCAAAATAACTCCAGAAGGGTGGATTTTGTTTTCCAGATATGGTCAGGAGCTTTGGGAGAACCTCCACTGCTGGCAGCACCCCAGGGTGCCCAAAAGAGGCAGGGACAAGGGGGAAGGCAGTGTCGTGCTGGCAGCACCTCATACCATGGCCTCGCTCACAGCCCATCCCCTCCAAGCCCCCAATTTACTGTACAGACGACCTTCTCCCCCAGAGCAAAAATTCTTGCAGGAAAGACACCTATCTGAGGAGGTTCTTGGGGTGAGACCTGGATTTGGGAAACACTGTGGCCTTCAGTTCCAGAGAAGCCATGTGGGGATCAGCCCAGAGTCAGAGCCTTCCTGGGGGATCTGGAGAGCCTGACGGTGTGGAGGGGGAGCAAGGGCTCCCCAGGCAAGTGGTTGTCCATGTGGCACAGAGGGTTGCCCACTGTCCCTGTCTGCATTCTCTCCTCCTTGCTTTGTCCCTGTCTGTGTCCTCTCCCCACCAGCTGGCACTGTCACCTTCTCTCCAGCGTATCCCCAACGGTTGGGGGGAGCAGAGCCATCACTGTCCCACTGCTTGACACCACCTGCACCAGGAACTGGGCTCATTCCTCTAAAGAACACACAGGCAGCTGTGTCCATGCCCTCCTCAACAGAGACACAGGTCCAGCAGTGCCTGGGCAGGACGGAGCCATCTCCTCATCACTGGGACAGTGTTGCTGGTGGTCAGCATGGCCGTGTGGGGTCCTCTGGGTCACAGGGATGTGCAGTGCCTAGGCTGTGAGTGTCCTGCTCAAAGGGGACACTGACTGGCCTGCTTGCCCCTTGCAACACTCCCTAATTCTCCTTTCCTTCCTGCCCTGCTCACTGCTGAGAGCAGCAGAAGGATCCTGGTAGTCAGGAGGTGATGGCCCCACTCCCGTGGCAGGAGGGAAGGTAGGGGTCAGCTTCTCTCCTGCAAGCCCAAGGCTTGCCAGAGAAGGGAGAGCCTGGCTGCTTGCTCTAAGGCCTGCAGACAGCAGCATGTGGGGCTCAGCTGCGTCTGAGAAGGGTTTAAAAAGGGACAAGCGTGGGAGACCAAAGTGAACACGGTGCCAACTCTGTCTGTCCCCTGCCCCCCACCGCCCCTCAGCTCCTGCCTCAATCCACAAGCAGCAAGTACAAGGTAGAGAGTGGGACCCCCGAGAGGTCACGGCTGGGGACTGTCTGTAGGAGATTGGAAAGAACAGAACCAAAAAAACAAAAAAAACCAAAAAACAAAAAAACAACTTGAAAGAAAAAAAATAAAAAGGGGAAATTAGGGAAATTTAAAAGGAGACAGGAAAAAATATACATGTTATGAGAGGCAAAAAATTACAAACTGAAGAGAGGCACAAAGGACTCCAACATCAATGCAACAGCAGAGGCCAGCAGAGAGGAGCACAGCCAGGCACAAACCACTGATGCATGTTACAACACCCTCTGCAGAGAGAAAGGGGTTAACCTGCCACAGCCCGAGCATGGAGCATGCACTGAGGGATGCAGGAACAAAGCAGAGAAGTCCTCCGGAGAGCAGGAAGCCAAGCCCTCCACTTCCCTCCCTCCGGGATGCAGCACCTAGAGCAAGCATGGGAAGCCCAGAGGGGCTCATGGGTGTGGGCAGGAGCCACGGTGTTCCCTGCCAGTGGGAGAGCCTGCAGCTCCAGGGATGCTTAGAGATGCACAGTGCTCCCAGCTTCTGTTGGAGACCGGTGTGTACAGGCAGTGAGGGGTGCCCAACCCTGGGCTCCCCATCTCCATCCTGCAGTCCCTTGCAGGGCTCCAGCCACCCTCAGAGGTTGGCTGGGTGACTGCAGAGCCTGGTGCTGAGCAGACAGAGCATTGCTGACTGCAGCTGCAGGCAGAGATGGGCTCTATGCTTGGAGCAGCCTTTGGAGAGACAACAGTTCTGGCCCCCCTCTAAGAGATGTGATAGGTTTTTTGGTTGGTTGGTTGGTTGGTTGGTTGGTTGGGGTTTTTTTTGCATTTTGATGGCCAAGCAGCTGAGTAAAACACCTGGCTGTGGGAAAGCGCAGGTGCCCCCTCGGGGACCAGCATGCAGCACACGCAGCAGCAGTGGGGAACAAAAGAGAACAGCAGGGATGCAAAAAGGAACAACAAAAAACAAAAAACAAAAAAATAAAATAAATAGGATATCAACAGCCTTGGGAACCCAAGGTCACAGGGGAGAGAGACAGTGCGAGGCACCACAGCACATCACAGGAGACAGACAGACAGACAGCCCCGTGCCGATCAGATACGTAAAATATCACCACTCCGGGACCCTCACTGACCTCTAACTTGTTGCTCCAGGTTCAGTATGACTGATACGGCCTGGTGTAGGATTAGCAGTTTGGTCTGCGGTTTTTCGCTGTTTAGGTGGAGTTGGCACATGCGTCCGAGCTCTTTAAAGGCCTCGTTGATGTCACGGACCCGCAGGCGCTCACGGGCATTATTGGCGACCCTCCTTTCTCTCTCTCTCTCGGCTTTTTGCTCTGGGGGAAGAAGATCGTCCTCCTCATCCTCATCTTGACTAATGGTTTAAAATAAGAACGAGACAGGGACATTCCTCGCGTGCACTCTCAGCACTGGTCAACTCACAGAACAGAAACACATGCTGAGGCACCCGGACGCCATGGCCTGCGCCTCAGGGGCCCGGTGGGCTGGGAGGTGCCGCTCTGAGGCACCGCGCTCAGAGCCGGGGACACGCGGTGACTTCGGAGAGAAGCAATAATTAAGACTCTTCTTCTGCCTCTTATTTTTGGATTTTGTTTTGGTTTTAAACAACAAGGAAAGAAACCGCAACAATGCAATTAAGGCCTGAGCGTCTTGCCAGGGGGGTTGCAGGGTGGACAGGAAGCAGGTGTGGGGGCCAATGTTCGTGTCCTGAGTTTTGGGGAAGACTCAGCCCTCTGCCTGCAGGGCAGGAGGGGGCTGCAGCCTGGCAGAAGTGGGGCTGGTGCTGCCCCTGGGGGTGGCATCACCCGGGTGAGGTCTCTGAGCTGATGGCGAGGTTGCAGACAAGCCAGGGAGCTGGTAGGACTCTGCCTGATCCACTGCCACACTCCTGGTTGGATGTGACATAAGATACAGGAGCCTGAAGCAGACAACTGAGATGACCCAAAGCAGGGAGGAGGTGAAACCCTTCCCCACCTCTGGCCAAGGGGAGCTGAGCTCTTGGTCCTTTCCGTGTACAGCCACAAGCAATGCCCTGAGCGACCACGCAGGTGGGTGCAGCCCATGTGGACAAGGTGAGTGCTCTCTGCTTTAGGAGCATGGAGGAGCCCTCTGGCCACAGGGATGGGAGCCAGCAGGAGAGGGCAACAAGGACCCTTTCCCAGCAGGCCCAAAGCAGCAGGCCAGGGGGAAGCTGTGGCACCACTGTCTGAGGACAGACAAGGCTCCTGTGGTGGCAGGGGCTGGTGGGTCTGTGCCACAAGATGACCCTGGGTCTCACTGGGCTGAGCCTAGAACCCAGTGGGTCACCATGGCTGGACCCCAGCTCAAATGCCCCCAGCCTGGTAACAGAGTAAGCAAAGGGAGAGACCTGTTCAAAGAGCACCTTGTTCTGTTCCGGGAGGGTTTCAGCTCCTTCTTCTCTTCTTCCGAGTTATCTGCCACTGATGTGTTCTCCTCATCCTCCTTCTCTTCCCTCTTTATTTCACTGGTTCCTGAGGAGACGCTGCTTCGCCCCAGCCCCCCGGACAATCCTGCTGAGGAAACAGAGCCACACATGGAGGCTGGAGGGGTTTGACCTGCACAGAGGGCTGGGGGGGTCCCCAGGTCCTGCCCCTGCTGTGCTGCACCATCAGCACGCAGCATTCCAGACCCATCCTGCACCACTGGTCTGCAGCAAGAGGTGCTGGGGAGATGCTGGCTCTGCTCTGCCACCACTCCTCACCCTTCTCCACCTCCCAGACCCTGCACAGAATCACAGCCCAACAGCCCCAGCACAGCAAGGCCCAGGGGGCTCTTGTACCCACAGCTGAGTGGATGGGAACATGCAGGACCCATGGAAACATGCAGGACCTCAGGAAAAGGCTCGAAGTAGAAACTGACCCCCAGATGCTGCAAGGAAGCATCAGCCTTGCTGGAGCACCCCTCTACCCCCAGGGCTGCTGATGCACAGGGCTGGACTTAGGGGGTGACCTGAACCATCTGGGTGTGGGGGAGCCCCCAGCATGCTGGGGTGCAGAGCTGCCTTACCACTGAACGTGTCCTGCTGCCTGTTGAGGTCAGGGAGTGAGCTGGGCTGTGATGGAAGTGTAACATGGTTGTGGAGCATGCTGGGGTTGCTGGACAACCCATCTTCTGGGTGACCTCCTCCCACCTACAGCAGAACAAGCAGAGCAAGCTTTGAGGGGAGGAAGTGTCAAGGTCATTGGCATGGCCACAGTCACCCTGAGCACAGCCACGGGCTGGGGGCAACCAGGTGTCCTCCCTGCATACCCCCCTACCCAGAGTGCAGGCATGCAGGAGGGGAGAGACAGCCTGCCCCAGACCCAGCTCTCCTCTGGTGACCAAGGTGGGGGCACTGCAGGAAACAGCTCCCTGCCCATCAGCTGGACCAAGCAGAAAGCCCCCATCAGTGCTGTTCCCTCTGACTGTGCAAAAGTCTGACTGTCCAGATGCAAGGACACTGGAGAGGACACCCTGCCTGGGCTGCACGTGTCCTGACTCCATCAAGCATCAATATTTCTGTGACTTCCCCAGTGTCACCAGAGCAGGGGACATCCCAGCAGCCTGAACTTTGGCCTGAAGAGTAAGGACACAAACAGGATGGGTCAGGCAGCCCTTCTGAGCCCATACCCCTGAGGCTGCAGGACTCTCACAGGGATGGGCAGGATTGAACCAGCCCTGCTCTCAACACCCTCGTTTCTGCAGCTGGCAGCAGTCTGCAACAGAGAACACTTCCCCACACACAGGATTCATCACTGAGGAGCAGAGGCTGGGAAGCTCAGAGGGAAGCACTCCTGGTTCTCTAGAGACTGGAGATGTTTTACTGCCTGGTTCAGCAGGCAAGCAGCTCTGCCAGAAACATGTTCCTGTGGTCACCAGCCCCTGGACAAGGTGGGATGCTGGTGACCTAGCATGGGACCCCAGCACCCATGTGCTCAGGGATCCTGGAACCTGTCACACTCCCTGGAGCCTGAATGCATCATCACAAACCAGCACTCCCCCCACACAGGGATGGACATGGTGCCTGCCCCAGAGTTTGGAGCAGAGAAGCCCTGCTGAAGCCTGGCTCTCTATATCCACGGTCCTGACCTGCACTGGATCTCTCTCCCTGCATCCCCCCAAGGACATCTTAAAAAAGTTTTGATGGATTTCCACCCATGTTGCAAAGAAGGAAGGTGAGCTTTCACCACCTCTGTCTGCCCCAAGAAGGGGCTTAAGCAAAGGTCATGCAGGGCTGGCATCCGAGAGCCACCCCTGTGCTGAGCAAGGATTCAAACCCCTGCATGGTGTCAGCAAGCCAGCCTGCTCCTGTGCACATCACCCTTCAAAGCTGTCACCCAAGCTGGGCCACAGTGACAAAGGCAACATCCCTCTGGACTCTATGATGTGGTTCCCCAGCACATCCCCTCCCGCACTCACCAGATTGGGGTGTCGGTTCCCCAGGGACATGACAGAGGTGGGGAAGGCCTGGCCCAGGCTGCCCACGGTGGCACTGTGGGCTGGTGCTGAGCCCAGCAGCCCGTGCATGTCCCCATGGTTGCTTGGCATGGTGGCTGTCTGGCCCACGGCATGATTCCTCAGCACATGGATGGCTTCGTCCAACCTGTCTTCCATTTTGTTTTGCTTGGAGGACAGGAGAGAGAAATGGTTCTGGGTTAACACCTGGAGAGCCACCAGAGAAAGGCTGAGGGCAGCAGCATAACCCCCCAACTCTGTCAGTGCCTCCACATAAAGGGATAAAGGGCCATGCAAGCAGAACGGGTCAGGAAACCCAAGGCAGAAACCAGCCAGAAATGGGCTGGGCTGGGCCGGGCCAGAACCGCAGGGAGGAGGATGGGAGGCTGAGGTTCTGCCCGCCCCGATGTGCTCAGCTGCTGCCAACCACACAGCTCCCTGCAGCCCAGGGACAGGACCCCACCCCCAGGTACAGAGGGGATGAGAGAGAAAAAGAGGAGGAGGAGACCTTCAGACAACACTTACTAAAGTGTGGAGGCTCCCTTCGTAGCTGGGAGATAAGGCACCCGCACCCTGTCCGCTCGCCCGTGACCACTGGGATGTGCCTGGGAACAAACAGGGAGAGCTTGGGAAAGGGCATGGCTGCCACTAGATGGGGCTGGAAGCTGGGCAACCAGCTCTCCGTGGGCCAGTACACCACACACAGCATCCCACTAGCCACCACGGCACTGCATGGGCCACCACGGCCACCAAATGGGCCACCCAACACACCCGTGCACAGCACCACAGGGGCCACCACTGCATGGGGCTGCACAGACACTGTCACCCTGTGGGGACAAAACCAGCCACCTCAACCATGAGCTCAGGTTTTATCCCTGCTCCCAGCACAGCACTGGGAAGCAGTGGGAGCTCTCTCGCCCACCTTATCACGCTGCGAAGGATCCTGGTCTGAGCCCTCAAGGCTCCCGTGGAAATCTCTGAGCAGCCCCCCTGCTGTGGGCTCACCTCTGCACTGCCCCAGCAGGAAACCTGAGCTCAGACCTCAAATCTGACCTTAAATTTCTGTCCCCAAAACGAGTGGGCAGTGGCAACATGCTGTGAGCCCAGGGCTGGGCTGTGCCCACTGCCACCCAGTGCCCCCCCCTCAGTGCCATTCTGCTGGGCAGGAACGAGACCTCTCCCACTGAACAAGAGCAGAGAGGCTTTCATGGGGAGCTAAAAATGATTTCTGACTAGTTTGCTCCTTTTCAGTTGCCACTGTGCTCCTCCCATGGAAGACAAAATCAGAGACAAGCTCTCCCAACCTCACAAAGATGGGACACTTGGGGCAAAGTTCTGTCTGAGGGACAGGAGCAGGTCTCTCAGGGTGGCAGCAAAGCTTTAACTCGAGCACAAGGTGTTGCTACCGAGTGGGCCTCCAGCAGAGCTGCCTGATAAAAACTCCCATGCAGGGGCAAAACCAGGTGCAGGCAGAGCCACTGCCCTCCTTCCCATGGCATTTGCTGCACCTGGGCACTGCTCAGCTCCACACCAGGAGACATTTAAAGCAAGCAAGACATGCAACTTCCCAGGAGACATTTAAAAAGTATCCTCAAGTTTCCTTGTCTTTCCTCTTCACTCTCCTGCTTTTCAAAACAAATAGCATTTGGTGAGCTTGCCAGAAGTGTCTTCACTGAGGGTTTGGGGTTGATCTGGGAAGCAGACTGCCCTGCACAGCAAACCTGATGTAGCCTTTAGATGAAGAACAATGGTTTTCACCTACCTGCAAGCCCCTGAGGGGAGCCGACTGGTGTAGAGGGATTTGATGAGAAGTTATTGCTAGAGTGATCAGGGGAATAAATCTGGAGCGAGAGAAGCAGGGCATGGTCAGCAGAACCCACCCCTGTGACAGCTTTCTCTGTCCCCAGCAATGCCACCAAGCCCAGGTACAGTGAGGACCACTCAGTGGGGCCACCTGACAGCACCTCCCTTCCCACACCAGCTCTCAGCCAGTGCCACAGCCCAGCCCACCAGCACCTCCCCAGTCCCCCACTAACTCCAGGGTCTCTCTCTGTTCCCACTATCACCACCCCCTGCAGCTGCAGCCTCTGTTCTTCACATCCCCACTTCTCAGAGTCCCAAAAAATGATCACAGGGTGTGGTGCTGAGCACCCCTCTGCTCCCATGGAGAAGCAAAGGTCCCTGCACTGAATGGGACAGAGGCAACACCAAGGTCTGGCAGCCCAGTAGGTCCGGTGTTCTTCAGTATGGACCAGCATACACATTGCCAGGACTGCTGGGATCTCTAAGTCCTGCTACAAGGGTTGTCCTGACAGATCAGAACCAGAGTGGGTGCATGCAGAGGTAGCTCAAGGGCATGAGTCTGAATGACCACCATAAAGTCCAGTGCCTCAGTTTCCTCATCTGCCAAAAGGTGCTTTTGGACAGTGTCAGGAATCAGGGTGGCAGCACATGGAGGGGAAGAAAACCCTCCCCTCAGAGGCTGACCTATTTCTGGGGTGAATTCACCCAACCTTCTCAATGTGTTCATCTTCCCTGCTGCCTAGAAAGTCCCTGTCAGAGAGGGGAGGTTCAGCACTGCAATGGGACAGGGACAGGGTCAAAGATGCTCAGAAATTCTTACTGAAGCTAGTGCCTTCCCGAGGGCATCTCCTGAGCTCCCAGCTGTGGTTCCTCTGTTACCTGCCAAGAGAGGACAGATATCACTGCCAGGGCACAGGAAATCGAGCAGGACAAGGCACCTTTACAAGACCTTCTCTGGGGTCACTTGCTCTGAGCTTCTCAATCTTCCTGCTTTTCTTGAAAATTAAAAGGATTCCCAGCTCAGAGCAGCCCCAGAGGGCACACACATCCTGGCAGCTTTCATGGGGCTGCAGGAATGACATTTTAAGGTGCTGGGTTGAAGGTGTCATGCCATGAACAACCATCAAATGTGTCTGCTGCAGCACAGCCCACTTCCAAGCCCCTGCACTTAAGCCCCTGCAATCCCAAACTCCCATCTCCTCCTCTACAGCAAGGTTTTTCTATGAATCAAGGTCAGGATTCTAATTTCCTGAGGAATACAGGTACATTTCAGTAACAGGTTTTGTAACAAGTTCAGCAGGGTTAGAGATAAAAGCATCCAAAGGAGGTGGCATCCAAATGGCAGCACCAACTTTCCCATTCCAGATTTAGATAAATGGCTTCACACATCCCCTGCCTTGCTGCAATGCAGATGCAAACCCTTCCCACCACTTATTTAAGCCATTACACCTCTGAGAGACAATGTCACAGACCCTGGTTTCCTCCCAGACACACCAAGCAAGGTGCAAACCCCCAAGCCATCCCAGGCATCCTGCAACAATGACCTCAGGACAGTAACTCCAGGCACGGGTGACACACAAGGGACAAACAATGGCTGAGGACATCAGACACAGAAATTGGAGGTTTGCACAAGACTTTGACCCTCCAGGTTAAGCCTCTGCAGGGCAGCAGAGTGAGAAGGGTGACCTGGAGGCCACGGTGCAGCCGGGCTGTACGTACCCATCAAGGTGTCGGTCCCGCTGATTGGGGGGGTGTGACTGGAGACACCATAAGGTGCGGAGGCTGAGGAAAAGCCCGACACAGAGGGGAGCCCACCATTCACCTCTCCTGAATGAAGCTGGTAGTTCTAGCAGAGAGATGGAGAGGGGTGAGGGGTGCCTTCAAGAGGCTGCCAGCCTTCAGCATTCCAGACCCCAGCCCTCACTGTCCCAAGCTGACAGCTACAGGAGGAGGTGAGGTGGTGTCCCCAGCTGTCCCCCAGCCCACCCAGGGGGATGCAGGGACACGTTACCATGCGTTCGTGCTGATGTAAACTGTTGAAGCCACTGGACTGTGGGAGAGGAGAGGAGGAGCTGCCCAGCATGGCACCGTAACTGGACTGGCTGATGGCCCCCGGTGAGCTCCACAGGTCTGGAGAGTTATGGAGACCATCTGGAAGGAAAACCAGAGCTGAGCAGGGCAGACCTGCTGCCACCATCCCACAGCACACACAGGGGCAAGACAGCCCAGGCTGAGGTGGTGTATCTGTCCCCATTGTGTCCAGCCTGCTGAGCATATTGGAGCCATTTCATAGAATCCCAGAATCCCAGACTGGTTTGGGTGGGAAGGGACCTTAAATACCATCCAGTCCCATGCCCTGCCATGGGCAGGGAAACCTCCCACCAATCCAGGGTGCTCCAAGCCCCATCCAACCTTCAACACTGCCAGAGATGGGGCAGCCACAGCTTCTGGGGGAAACCTGGGACAGGGCCTCAGCATCCTCACACCAAAGAATTTCTTCCTAGTATCTAGCATAATCTCCTGTCTTTCAGGAGTTTCAGTTTGAAACCATTTCCTCCCATCTCATCACTCCCTGCCCTTGTCCCAAGTCCCTCCCCAGCTTTCCTGGAGCCCCTTCAGGCACTGGAAGGTGCTCTCTGGTCCCCCCATTGCAGCCTTCTCTTCTCCAGGCTGAACAACCCCAAATCTCTCAGCCTCTTTTCATTTTAGGGCTCCATGTCTCGTGCTTTCCTGCACTGATCTCCATCCATCTCATGGGCTGTGCAATTCCTCCCATCAGCTGCACTGGGCTGGGCAGCCCCTGCTCTGCCTGGCATGCAGGACATGGGGGTTGTTAACAACTCACCTGCCATGTAAAAGGCTCCAGGATACACAGTGCTGGGAGGTTTTGAGGAAGTATATCCAGCTGGATCCCTGCTGTAGTCATCACCTGAGTTGGATGGATACACCTGTGGGGCAGGAATAGGGGTGAAGAGAAGTGCTTTGTGCCACAGCCAAGCACTTTGGGGGCAGAGATGTCCCATCTGCCTTCCCATAACACCACAGATCCCTGCAGCCTCCCCCCCAGGGATGACACTGGCACCAGCAGAAGTTTCAAGTCTCTGCTCCAGTTCCCTTTTCTGTGGTTATGACTTTTTATGGGTAACCACAAAAGTAATGATTTCTGTGTGCTAACCCTGCACCCAAGGGCATGGGCTGGGTGGTGGTGACAGGGACTGCTGAGTCTTTGGGACCCCTGAGCTGACGCTGCACAAACTCTTTACAGAAATCTGTCTGTCCCACTTGAGGGAAAATGGAGGTACAAGGCAAGCACAAAGCTGAGAAGTCCCTCAGAAGGAATGTCACGCAGGAGGGGATATCTCTGCAGGTTTCTGCAGCAATGTTCAACTATGCTATTTAACAGCAAATTAACCAAACCCATCCCAGAAGGCCCTTACAGAAAATCACCTTGTGCCCACACAAAACCATGGTTTTTTTTTGTTTTTTTTTTTTTTTTTAAATTAAAACAGAAATTCCACACACAAAGAAATCAAAATGCCACTCCAGATTATGTGGGAACCTTTGGTACAGCCTATTTTCATCCACACTGATTCATTCTGAAACTGCTAACTATTTTTTTTTAGATTTTTTTTGAACACACACACAACAGCAAGGGTGGGTGCAGAAGCTGGCCAGGCACGGTCCAGCAGCTCTGCCTGGAAGACACAGCTCTCTTTGGAAAGGAAACCTGCCCCCAGTTTCTCTTTCCCCACACCCAGCCAGCTCCCTCTGACACCTTGTCCTCACCCAGCAAGGAGAAAATTGTTCTCTATTTCTGTAACTGCCTAGAACACTGAGAACTTTTTTTTTTTTTTTTTTTTTTTTTTTTTTTTTTTTTTTGGGGGGGTGAATAGAAAATAGGAATCTTTCTGTAAAAAAAACCCCAAACAAACTCTGAAAAACACCAGCAATTACACTTAAATACATTGCTTGATATTTTGTAGCCCAGGTTTCTGCTTTTTTGAGCAGCTTCCATTGAAGCTGGGGGGGTTCAGAGCCCCCGGGGCAGGCTTGGTCCCTCATCACCCACTGGCTCTTGGGCAGCTGAGCCCGGAGGGGCCAGAGGGCATCAAAAGCAACTCCAGCTTGAGACAGGGGAACTTGTAAACTAAACTAAAAAAAAAAAAAAAAAAAAAAGCAATAAAAAGAAAAGAAAGAGAGGAGGGAAGGGAAAAAACCCTGACCGATGCTGGCAGCTGCCCTTCATCCCTCACCCCAAAAAATTCACCACGAGCTTTGCCTTTGTGCGGCACCGTGGTCCGGGTGCGGGCAGAGCGTGTGGCTGGGGAGAGCAGGGGAATGGAGGAGGCTGCGAAGAACAAGAATTCAGTAAATTGACTTTTCCTATAATTTGATTAAATAGCGGGAGCCGGGAGAGGGAATCGAATGAAGCACATCTAATAGGCCCGCACCATCTGCCGGGGGCTGGCAGCTGGCCAGCACGCCAGGCAGCTGTGCCGGCAGCACGGGGGGGCTGCAGAGATCCCCAACATCCATTTAATACATCCAGAAGGAAAAGAAAAAAAGAAAAAGAGAAGAATCTAGCAGGGAGCAGGGAGGAGATGCCCAGGGTTACAGAGCAGCAGGGAGTTCACCTCACTGCGTACTCGCTCTGCTCCACCATCCCTCACCCCCCATCTCCTCCCGGGCTCACCCCAGGGCTTGCCATTGCCCCCCCAGATCTTTCAGATTCAAAGCCAACCCCGCTCTCCCCAGCAGGGGCTGAGTGAGGAGCATCCCCGCACGGGGCTGAGCCCGCAGGAAGCAGTAAATCAGCGCCAGGTCCCCGCTCCCCACCCCGCGGCCCCACAGCAGCTCCAGCAGAGGCCTTGGGGAGCTCCAGGTGAGGTCATTTCCTCCACTTAAAAAACTGCCAGCGCGGCGAGAGAGCCGCTGGAAAAGGCTCAGCGCTGGGATTCGCAGGGCTTTGTGCTGTGGGTTGTTGTTTCTCACCCCCCCCTCCATCCCCATCCCCACCCCCGCCCCGGTTTTGTTGCTCAAACACATGAACCAGGGTGGGACTTGAGGCAGACGAGAGAGCCAAAGAGAGCGGTGAGCAGACTGCCCGAATGGCTCCCAGCACAGAATCCTGCAGGAAGAGGAACAGGACTGGCACAAAATCCCTCCCCAGCTCCCAGAGGCAAGCGAGGTACAGCAGGGGCTGAGGGGCCTCATCCAGCCCTGGGTCCTGTGCCTGGACACGCCAGGTCGTGAGCTCTGACCCTGCTTTCCAGCTCCCAGGGGGTCTGTGACCCAGCAGGTGCTACTTTCCCAGCCTGACACTTATTTCCCAAGAACTAACCCCAAAGGGCTGGGGGGTGAGAAGCACAGGTACCTCTGCACTGTCCAGCCAAGCCAGAGCCGCTGGGTCCCTGCCTGGCATCCCTTCCACATCCCTCTTCAACCACCACACCCCAACACTGCCTCTTGGTGACTTTGCCCTTCCAGCTGCCCTCAGCTATTCTGATCACTGACCTCTCCGAGTTTTCCAAGCAGGGATTTTAATAAGATGCTGATTAACCTATTTATTCAGAACAGGGTCCAGTGACAGCACAGGGAAGGGTCCTGAGCAGGCGAGCCAGACAAGAAAGAGCCTTTGGATCTGCTGTGTTTGAGGGCAGCAACTATTTTGGCTCCACATTTTTCTTGTCTCCTCGGTGCTGGTTTCCCTCCCCGTGTGTGGAAGCTCAAGACCAGACCAAGGAGCAGGAGGTGATGGCAAAGGGAAGGTAGCAGAAGAAGGCAGCAGCACTGGCCTGTACAAGAACTTTGTGGTCAAAGTGCAGCCAGGGAGTTCTGGGTTGGAAAAACCCATGTGTGGGTGTCAGCTTGGATATGGGGAAGGGGGTGAATTTTGGCAAACACTGAGCAGCTCTTCCTGGGGGGGATCTGGGCCCTCCAGGGCCCCACCAGCACAACAGGCAGCAGAGGTTGGTCACCTTTGAAATCTGAGGCCAATAAAGGGCCATTTGTCAGGAGCCATGCTTTGCCCACATGTCCACTGGGATTTAAAACCTCCAAATTTCATATAGAAACTCAATGCAGCCACAGGGATGCAGATTTTCCCTGCTAAAACACAGATTCCCGGAGCAAATCAGCACTGTTGACTGAAGCTGGTTTCTGCATGATGTGGGTCTGCAGGAAGCCTCCCTCCAATGCCCTCTGCCCTGGGAGCCCAAGCCAGCAACAAGCCCCCGGTGCCTTCCCCTCCCTCCACTCTTCCCAACAAGAGCAGCTCAGGGTGTGTTCCCAAAGGCAGAGCTGGTGATGGAAGTCACAGCCTAAGCTCTGCAGTAGCAGTGAAAGATGCCACCTCCACCATGAGTGGACACACAAGGGAATCCTCCAGGGAACAGGGAGCAAGCACCCACTGCACACCACATCAGCTTTGGCAGCGAGTGGCACAACGTGCTTGGGAGAGGAGGGGAATAGGTCCAGCACAGCTTCAGGGGGGCTCCAGCCTGAGCTCCAGCCCCAGCCCAGCCCAGCCCTAGCCTGGGCTCCAGCTCTCCTGCAGCCAGAGCCCATCCATCCCCCTGCTCCAGTGAGGAATGCAGCCCTGGCTGCCTCACAGGCAGACAGTTCCCATATTCCTGAAGGAACTCTCCAGCCCACTCCAATTAGCTTTCCTGGAGATCCCATTACTTCCAGCCACAAATACATTGTTCACTTTATTCCCCTGTAACAGCCGCAGGAGCAGGGCTGACATATTCCTACAGCCTGCTGGGTTTTCTTATAAAACAGCCCAGGCAGTGCACACACCTGGAGCAGCCCCAGCTGCCTGCCCACATTACAACTGCTTTGGTTTCCCTTCTGGAGTGAAATCTGATCACACCCAATATCACATTTCACCCGGGCACTCAGGACATAACATCAAACAGAGGAGGGCAGGGGTTGGGCTGCTCCATGTTGTGGCTCCTGCTCCCCCATCAGTGTCCTGGAAGCACAACTTCCCAGTGCTTCCCCAGCTCTCCTACATAGGAAGCTGTAATGGGGAACCCCTTCCCAGTCCTGCTAAAATCCCAGGCTTCAGTGTTTGGGGTGGCAGGACCTGCAGGGCTGGCAGCTGCAAGGGGAGCAGGGATGTGCAAGTGATGAGGGACTGGAGAGGGGACTGCAGGGAAAATGTTTCTGTGTTTCTGCCACTCACCGAGGAGGGGAGTCCAGGAGGCACCTTCCGAACCTTTTTGGGCTGTCCATCTGGTTTAAAGAAAATTAAAGAGAATCTCAGTTTTGAAGGGGATTAGAGGGAGGGAAAACAAGCAGCTACAATAAAAAGTGCTTGAGGACAGAAGATGCAGGTACAAATAGGGCTCAGATCCTCAGTGCTCTGTAGGCAAGGAAACATCAATAGTGAAAATATCTGAGGATGAACCTCTCCATGTCTTGTCTGCACCCTTTGAGGGCAAGTTTCACCCACACACATGGCTCACAGTGCAGGATTTCCCGAACACCAGTGTAAGAGGTGCTCACCACACAGGGAAGAGCTGCATGGAAGAGACCTTGGAAGAGCTCCTTGGAAGAGACCAAGCTTAAAAATTACCCCTTGTTGGGACTTTTTTTTTTTTTACACACTTGAACTGAGTTGGGGCTGTATTTTTATTTGCACTTTATACAGTGACATTCTTGGAAAAGCCTCACTGCAGGAAGGCAGGGATGGTGCTCACCCCAGGCCACTCCTTCCCCAGCTCATCTCTCCAGGTCCAGCTCCAAAAGGAAGAACACAATTCAGGGAGAGGGTGAGGGAAACATCTCAAGAAGTGGCTGAAGGGGAAAATGGTTAAAAATTGGATGTTTTGATTTTTTTTTTTTGGTTTATAATTCAGGAAAGTCCCAGCTGGGGGGGTTCAGGATGCTAACATAAGTCTGCCAAGCCAAGGTCTCTGCCAGGTTGCAGTTCAGGAGGAGAACTTCAACACATGGAACAACCTGATGCAAAGGAATCATTTTCCAAGCTGACAGTGTAAACCAGCAATGTTTCAAAGTGGCAATATCAAAGTGGAGGAGTTTTTCTGAAAAGCACTGGAAAAAATACATGTAACTTCTGGTTTCGTTTGCTGGGGAGAGCCCAAAATAGCAGCAAGAAAGTGACTCTGGAGGGTATGAGGGGGAACTATGACAAGAAACACAAGTTCTGGAGAAGTGAGGCTTTTCTGCACTCAGAAGTTAAAATTCACACCTGACCTTAGCCTTTGTTAAAAGCAAAATGGCTCATTCCCAGACATGGGCAATTCCTACTTTGGAAGCTGGAAGCAGGCCAGGTGGGCAGGAAAGGTCCTGGAGCAAACACCTCCTGTGTCCCAAGGGGCAGGGCACCTGGACCTCATGCTGCTTCTTAACAGCTTATTCCTGTTTGCTTGCAGCAGGACAGGGGCTCCAAGGAGGGCTGTCAGCCATAAAAACAGCCTCGAAGGCAGCCCAAGGTTTTCCAGGAACTGATGTGCAATGCGGCTGGAGGCATTTTTAGAAGAACCTCAAGTCATTTGCTCCTTCCACTTAACCTGGTGTTTCCCAGAAAGAAGGAAATTGTACATGGCTCTGAACTTAACCCCTTGTTTTAAAAATTATAATAAATATAATTTTTTCACCCCCTATAAAATGCCAAAGTCACATGGGAAGTACTCCCATTCTCCAAGGCAGCCCTGGCACGGGCACCCACCCAGTCACCAGCCTCGTGAGATAAACTGGAGCTGTGACACCCAAGGGTAAAAACAAGTGACTTACCTATGTTGCTCTCAGCACCCCTCCTGCGAGGATTGTTGGGATAAGAGAAATACTGAGACCCCCCCTTCCCCCCCGTGGGGGAGAGCGTGCTCGGACTCGTGATTCCCATTTCACTGGGCAGGAAACCAGTCTGCAAACAAGGAGACAGAAAAACCCTTCCATGTAATTACACTGGAAATCCATCGTGCCCGCTAGAAGAGAACAGAGGTGCTTTGAGCTGCCTTAACACAAATTCAGCCAAGGAGGGGGGGTGGGGGAAAAAAAAAAAAAAGAAGCCCAAGGGCCAGGAGGAAAAACAAATATGTAAATATGGGGGCAGTAGTGGGGGGATATATGTGCCCAGACATGGGTCTCTCAAGCTGTGTTTTCTAGCTCGACCCCAGCAAGGGAGCTCTCAAAGGAAGGACACAAACCAGGAGGTGCTGTTCCAGGGAGCACTGTGGTCCCACACTCACCTGGGATGAGACCCTGTGATTTTATCAGATGACACAGGGGAGGTGACCATCAGGCTGAGGGACACAGTGCTCCCTGCCTGCCTCACAGATTGACTCAGTCCCAAACTCCTCCCTCATTGCCTCTGAGGTTTTTACAGCCTGGGATCAATGTGCCTGAAGGGCACAACGTGTCCACCCATCCTCATAAGACCCATTGAGCCAACGGCCCCAACCTGACCTTCAACCCAACAAGTTTAATGGGACACCACTGGGGACCCAGCCAGCGCAGGGGACAGGCACATTGCTCACCCAACAGCAAACCTGCCAGCTCCCAGGCCAGCATATCCCTCAATCATTCCTAACCAAGGGACAGGAGAGGTTACAGAGCCAGCAGAACATCTGACCCTGCCTCTCCCAGTGCCCTCCAGATGTAAAACCCAGCTCAGCGGCCAGGGTGATGGTCCCTCTGCCATCCCCAGCACCAGGCAGCCAGGCACATCCTGAGTGCTGCAAAACCTCTGCTGGGGGGGGTTTGGTTATCTTGCATTTTACCAGAAAAAAGCTAAATCCCTCTCTTTTCTAAAAAGAGGAAACTCCTCCCTGGTGTTTATCCCCGCTGACCTTGGGCACTGTGGGAAGCATCACGGAGCTGGCAGGAGCTGGAGCCCAGGGTGCTCACTGGCTCCCCAGATAAAGCAAAGGAGCACAGACACCAGCATTGTCCATTTCACCTCAGGAAAAAGTTAAATGCCATTTACGTGGAATTTAAGGGGGCTGGCAAAGGGCCTTTAAGTAACAAAAATTCAGCTCTGACCCATCTTCTGAGGGCAACGCATTGAAATAAAGGGGGATTTCGGGCTTGTGAGAAACTGGAAAGAAAAACCCACTGCTTTCAAACTCTGTCTCGTCCAGAAAGGGGCTGGGGAGGGAAAGAGGAGCTCATGTATTCACAGCTGGTGAAATTCCTGCAATCTGTTCCACCGGTCATGTTACCTTTGCACTGAAACAGCTCCGTGCCATGGAACAGCGCGGCCAAGAAAAGCGAATGGCACAGAACCCTGGAGCAGATCCCAGAGGGTGCTGTGGCTGCTGCCAGGCTCCTTCAGCAGGTACCTCCAGAGAGGCACCAAGGTTTTAAGGCAATTTCCCAGAGAAGGGGATTTTCTTCCCTTTCTCTCCCCACGTGGATGCCCACAGAAGTTTTGAAGTGTTAAATGAAGAGGGAGCCCCAGCTCTGCCCCAGAGGAGGGAGGTTTGGGGAGGAACCTACTCCCCAACCAAGGCATCTGCTGCCTCACAATTTCCCAGCACTTTTCAAAAAATTAAAAAACACTAACAGGTCAAACGCCACCACCACCCCAAAAAAAAAACCAAAACCCAAAAAAACCCCCAAACCAAACTGGAGCCAGAAGCAACAACTGTTCTGGGGGCCACATGGAGCGTGCAGACGGCCCCGCTTGCCTCCCACCACCCCGCACAAGAGGGGTTTTGTCTCCCCCTCCACATCAAACGGGCTCCAGCTCCCATTCTGCCACCCGATCCTGACCCGTGTGCCTGCGCCGGGGCCTCTCCCAGCCCGCAGCACCATTTGCCCACCCCGTTTCTGTTACCTTATATCTCCCCCTCCTCCATGAAACTCCAGCAAAACCATAACATTAAAAAGCGAGGCTTGGCACCCGTCCCGTTTTTATTTTAGCAGCTTCAATGGTAAATTAAATCCACTCTGGCACAGACAGCCAGCACAGCTGTTTCAGCAAAGGAAACATCCTCAGTTCAGAGAAGAGGAAATTATGACAAATTTGTGTAAAATTAAAACATGTAATATGTGTGTGCGTACATGTATAAAATAAAAAAGCTGTCCAGCCAAAAGCTGCTCCCTTGGATAAAATGGTGGGACTGTCTCCACACTTGGGCACTGATGAGGCAGTGGCAGCAACACATCAAAGCTGAGGTGCTCATTCCTTCCCCAGAAACTATTTCTGGATGGTGGGGGCAGCAGGCTGGATTATCCCAGGGCTGGGCGACTGCATTCCCGGGCTCTGATTGATGCCTGTGCTATTCCCCATAGGAAGCAAATTCTTCTCCAGGGCACAGCCCTGGTGGGACCCCACAGGGTTCACATGGGGTTAACCCAGGAGGGCAGGGTTGTTGCTGCAAGCAGCAGCTCTCCTGTGCTTGTCCCTCCTCCCTCGTGGAGATGAGCATCTGCTGCAGGTCCTGCATCCACCATAAAACCAGGAACATCCACCAAAAGGATGCTACAGCAGCACAGAAACCATTTGGTGGACTCTCCCTCCTCTTAAGCAGGTAGTAGGGGACAGGGGGATGCTGCCCAGGGGACAGGGGGACAGTGGTGCTTGAAGGCTGAGGGAGGGTCTCAAGCCAGGCAGCCTCACGGAGCTGTGCTCTGCCACAGAACCCACACACAAGGAAAGGTCTTGCTGGGCTCTGACTCAGTGAAACCCCCTCCAAGGGCTGTGTTGGTGAGGTTGTCTCTGAATACAAAGCAGCTAGAAACAGGATTAACAATAACAAAATAGGTGAGCCTGAAGAGGGTTTGGAAAGAAGTGAGAAGCTGCTACAACTCCATTTTCTAAACTCTGACAACTCCTCTGAACCAGCAATACACACCTATGTGAAACCCCAGCACTCCAGTGACATTTCTGAGAAGAGCACAGGCTTCCCAGGACCTCGTGCAAACCACCAGGTTCCTGTTCATCCTCAGGCTCTCACTCCAAGCAGTAAATGAAGCAAAAAATCTCAGTGCATTCTATGGTTACCTGGTTTAGTCCTGGCATTCCTGTGTCTCTTCCGAATGTGGAGTATGAGGCTCTTTCACTGCTCTTCCCTACAGCAGAGAAAAGAAAACATAAGGTTTTGTGTAAGAGGGAAGGGAAGGTTTGGCATGCACCTACCCTCTACGGACATCCTGCTGAGGTGTGAAGCCCACTTTGGTCATGCAGCTTGCTGGGGAGACTGCCTCCCCTAGCAGCTCATTGCTAAAACAGGAGCTCTTTTAAGTTCATGGCCAGCAGGGCTTGGCTGGTCCATAAACAGCAAAACCCCCCAACTGCAGTGATGCAGGAAAGTGCTTGTGGCCATGGAAACTGGCAGTGTTAGACCAGAGGAAAAAAAAAAATCCCTCCAGACACATGAAAAAAAGGCAGCCCAATCTGGCAGAGACAGAGTAAACCCCAAGGCAGGCACAAGTGACCAGGCCCTGTGGGCACTTTCTATACAACAGGAAACACAATTCCAGGGCATGCTGAGCAGCAGCGTGTGTGGAGCTGAGCTCCTGCTCTGCATGGCACAGGGGTTACCTTCCCCATCTTCCCTGGTGGAGATTCCACTTTCCAAAAAACCCTCCAGATTTTCAAAGCCAGCATTCGATAGAAAAGCTTCTCCCTCCTTTCCAAGACCCCTCCCATCAAGACCCCCTGGAAGGCTCCTCCTGGACTGTGTGGCTCCCAGCAGCAGAAGCATCCAAGCCCTGGTGCTGTGGAGTGAACTTTAGCACCCAGCGACGCCTTTTATCAACCATGTTCAACCTCACCCTGCCCACACACTGATGAAGATAGTGTTTTTGAGGGGAAAAAATACTCCTTAGAAACCCAACACCCATGGTGAAATGCTTCCACCCTGAAATGTCCTTGCAGTCTCTTCCCTCGCACTGCAGCACCCATGTGTGTCACAGGCAGCATCCAGGACAGTGCCACGGCCCCTGGGGAAGGACCCCAGGCTAGGGAGAAAGGGAATAATAGCTTTACATTGTTCCTGGGGTGGCCAGCAGCACCACAATCTCCTTTGGGGTTTCCCTCTGACCCACAGCAAAATTAAGACATTTTTCTAATGGGGAACCTGGACTGAAAACATAGGAGGACTTTTTCCCTGTTGTTAATTACAGCTCATTAATGGTGCCACCAGGGAAAAAGGAGATGGAAGAGGGAAATAGGAGATGATGATGATGAAAGAGGCTGTGAAGCCAGGGCAGGATGGCCCCACTCCAACAGCTGCCCCATGCTGGCACAGGGGACTCTGCCCCAGGACATGGCCAGGAGGCACTGGGCTTTGCAAAAGCCCTTCCCCAAAACACAGCTCAGTAAGCAAAACTGGGAGGGGGAAGATTTTCCCAGTCAGCTTAACCTAAAGCCACCACCACCACCACCACGTGCTAAGATGCAGGTTACTGGTGACATTTGGGCTGGCAGGCAGCTCAGAGGTTTGGGGCAGCACACGATAAAGGGGGGAGCAAATTTCCTCAAGCCAGCCCCCCCCTGAAGCACAAGGCAGAGAAGAGGGGAGAGAGAGGAGGCTGTTTGCTTTTCCAATCTGAGCAGGGGGGCCTTGAACTGAACCCAAAACTCCAGAGTAGGATCCACCACTACCACCTCCAAACCCAAGACCTCCCTATTCCCAGCATCCCACCAGCACACCCACCCATGGCTGCTGCCGTTTTGTTTCAGAGGCTTAAACATTAAGTAAGCAAAGGTCAAAATGTCAGAGGAGGGATCTCCTAAATGACCTAATTTTTAAAAGAGCTTTGCAGCTCCATTTGCTGCGGTGCCGGCAACACCGCACAAATAATGCAGCAGGTTGTGGCACTGGGGGGATGATGATTACCCCTAAACCAGGAGAAAACCCGGGTAATGCCACCCTGGTTTATCTGGTTGGCAACAGCCTGGCCTCCCCTCTGATAATATCCTCCCATTTCCAAGTGTGACTTGAGCAGGGAAGTGCTGAGCCAAACATCTCTGCCCCCACCAGATAACCACGGGGGCAGAACCCCCCACAGGTGCTTGGCACGGGTGAAGGGCTCAGCACAGCTCCAAACCCCCATCCCTTCCCCTCAGGGTTGGTCTCTCATGTAAGTGTGGCTGGGACCTGGATCTGCAGGGTCCCGTGGGATGGGAGAACGGGAAAAGGGAGGGCAACCCCCCCCGGTCAGCCCTCGTCATATATGAAGGGCAAAAAAATCTCAATCATAGAAATTTTATGTTTAATTGTCCAAGAAAACAAGGCAAAAGGAAGAATGGCAAAGTTTGGGGATGGGAATGAATCCAGCCCATCAAATCAAGAAGCTGGACAAGAAAAAGCTGAACTTGCCAGCATAAGGTGCTGTTTCTGCTGCCAGGGAGATGCCAGCCAGCACAAATGGCAAACCTGGCTGAGCTGGGACTTGCCTGAGTTGCCCCTTTGCAGCCACAGCCCAGGGCCACTGATCAGAACAGGCACTGAAACCCCAGGACCATGGCAAGGAGCAGAACAGAGGCAGGAGAAATCTGCCCAAACACCATCTCACTCCTGGTCAAAAGGCTGAAATCCTGCAGCCAGGTTACGGGATCCAGGAGGTGAGGTGAGGGGAAGAAATAAAAATGAGAAGATACTGGGAATAAATTCCTCAAATGGGAAATTTCCCCTGGAAATCCCATCTGTTGGTTTTACCCCTGCACATTTTAGCTGCCAAAAGCAAAGTACAGCAGAGGGCACCTTGAGCAAGGTGCACCCAGGGTTGTCCCACGCCTTCACTGCTTCAACCAGACCCTCCATGGTGCTTAGGACAAGATACAGCAATATTCTCTCCCCAAGACAATCCCCACAGGCAAATGTGCACAAATAAGCCAAGAGAAGACAATTCAAGGCTGCCTATGGGTTTTGCCAGTGCCTGCTGGGAGGAAGGCAGAAGCTGTGGTGAGGAGCAGTGCCAGGGACTCCACACCAGTGCCCCATGTCACCCCCTTCCCATGCTCTGAAACAAGCCCCCAAGCAGCCCACAGCACCCATCACCCATGGCACAGCCACCCACCATGTGCCTCCCCCCTGCCCCATGCTGGTAATTCCATTAGAGTTAGGACCTGGGGAAAAAAAGGGAGGAAAATCACAACCAGGAATTAAAAGGGGGGAAAAAAAAAAGAGAAAAAAAAAGCAAAAGCTCAAAACCAACTTAAAAAACAGGAGCAGCAACAAACCCTGTCCTGGGCAGATTAAAACCATTGTCCACAAAGAACCCAATCCACAACAGCTCACAATGCACACAAGATTAGAAACACTCCTCTGAAAAGAAGCTAATTACAAAAAAAGAAATCTTTTATGGTTTATCAGTCTCCCCACTGTTTAAGCAATCCCCCTCCCCGCCTGCCCCCGCTAAAGATGAATGGTAAAAGAGTGGCAGATTTTTAAGATTGGTGATTTAAAACAAAGAGAAAAGCCCTTCTCTCCCCCTCTGGGAACAAGAGGTTGTCACCACGCTGTGTCCTGGCACCACCCTGGGCAGCCAGGGTTGGTCCCTGTCACCTCTCCCCACTTGAAGCTCAAATGCTCAGACCTTGCCAGGACTCCACTGTCCCCCAGGGAGCAGCACCAGGGGCTCAAAGCTTGAAAACTTAGGAGGGAGGGATGGAACTTGCAGGCATTGCTACTGCACCCTGCTCATCAGGTTCACCGACTCCCCCTGAGACCTCAGGGTGATTTTTATTCCAGGCACTGACAGTATTTCCATTCAGGGACTTAGCTGTGTTTTGGTTTGGTTTTAAATTTAGGTTATCCTAACAATTCAGAGCACCACAGGGCAGAGCCCCCTGCCTCGTCAGTCTTCCAGATATCTCTGGTTTCCTTCATCACCTCATAAAGATGAAGCTGTGGATGATAGGGAACCTGAGCTTTGGGAAGCATCCAACTGAAGATTGACCTCATGTCATCCCCTTCAGAAAGTCCAGGAAAATAGCACCTGCAGTTCTCAGGGAGCCCTGGGAGCAGGGGAAGGATGACTCTGGGAGCAGCACCCTCAGGTCTTGCTGCCATTGCTGCTCTCAAGGTTCAAGCAGCTCCCATCCTGCTGGTTGCTGGACGTTCCTCTAAAGGACATCCATAACCCCAGATCCCCCATCTGTGTGTCCCTGCTGAATAAAAATCAGTCCTTTTCCTTCCAGAGCCTGCTAGGTGAATTCAAACTGGTTTTGGACCTGATGTGCACCCTGCCATCTGCAGGGCCATCCTCCCAGGAGTGGGGCTGCCCATGGATGAGCAGACAGGTAACCATCTCTCCAGCCACTAGCACCAGTGTGTCCCATTGCCAGGAGTGCCACCTGCTTGCAGGACATGACAGGCACCCTGTCCTTCTGGGGTTCAATCCATCAGGCAGCTTTGTGCACCCCCCCAGCATCTTCCTCCTGCCCAGGAGCTGAGCAGCCCCTTCCACCACCCTGGGGAGGGGATGAGACACAAGGACAGGCAGGGCTGGCATTGCCTTAGTCCCCCTGAACTCAGCCACTCCTTCCACCTCCCCTGGGCCACACAAACCCCTCCAGCCCTGCCCTTCATGGAGTTTGCTGCCCTGGTTCTCCTTGCAAGTTTTAAGCCCCTGGTTAAATACACTTGAGGCCAATGCTCTGTGCTGCTTCTGGACATGACCACTGATGCTCCCAAGCCAGATCCACCTGAGGGGTCTCTCTAGCTGGCCAAGACCATCAATTCCAACACAGCTCATGTTCCTCTTGAAATGTTTCTTCCAACAGTTTCTAATCCTCCATGAAAATACAGAGGTCAAGGAGGGAACAGAGATCCTGATACTGGAGAAGGGCACAGATGTCATGCACTTTTTGTCCACCAAGTCTCATATGGGAGGTGCCCATCCTAATCTACTTCTTCCACCTCCTCACATTCTAAAATTAGTGGGTTCTCTCAATTGCCCCAATAACTCTGACTTGCCTGCCCACTGCCCCCAGGGGGACCTTGCTGGTTAACAGGGACTGCCAGCTATAGTGACACATCTCCAAAACCCACCTTTCCCTCACACTGTGTCACTGCCTTTCCACTATCATGTGCAAAAGCACTTTTTTCTGCTCTCAATTCTCTGCCCTTCCACTTACATTTTGCCACTTAAGAAAAAGTTCTCAGAAGCAGCTTAGTAAAAGAGGAAGAGAAAATCCCACCTGTGGTCTCCTCAGATCCATTCTTCTCAGCACACGAGCACAAAGGCAAAGCAAAATTAATTTATGTATTTTGGAACCTGCTCCAGGAATTTCTGTTTTCTTCTTTAACCACACTCAATTTCAGGAACAAAAGCCACTTTGAAACATGAGGAACCTCCTGCCCCTTCTGCCTGCTCTCTCCCAGCCTCCCCAGCTCCTCTTTTTGTGGCGGAGCCCCTGGTGCTGCACCCAAGGGCTCAGGACAGGGGCTGGGACCCTGTGTCAGCACAGGGAGGTGCAGTGCCAGACACGAGGCTGCCCCTTTGCCCTCCACTGCAGGAAGAGCTGATGGAAATCACCCACTGGGGCAGCAGAGGCTCTGGCTCCACATGCTGGGGACTGGTTGGACTCCCAGCCTTGCCAGGGAGCATCCTGCTTGCCAAAGCCTGGGAGCTCTGTCTTTGAGAGGAAGCCAAACGCGTCCTCCCCGCACACATCAAAGGGGAAACCTCCGAGTTCCTCCCCGGGCAGCTCCTTCTCAGCTGGAAACTCTCAAGGCTGCCTGGGCCCCCGGCGTGGGATGGGTTGGGATGGGTTCCCCCCCACACACACCCCCAGGAAACCCTGCTGAATGGCAGCAAGGCTGCCCCAGATTGTTAAGAAACATTTCTTCTGCTGTGCTTACATCCTCCTGGGGCAGAAAATGAGAAGGTATAAACCACCCTTGCAGAGGGACAGGTGGGAGCTGCTTGGAAATGCTCTTTCAACACTTTGCAGGACCCCTGAGGGGGAAATAAACATCCCCTCCAACAGCAAGAGGAGCAAAAGGGGGGAACTGAGCTGGAAGCCCCAAGTCTGGACCTGAGTCGGGAGAAGCAAACATGTGGCTGCTCAGTTCCCAGCACCACCCCGCTCCTCTCTTCCCCTTTCCGACCAACTCTGCAGGAGGAACCTCCTCTGGTGGGGGGGATTTTCTGTTTCTAACACAATTCCCTCTTCTAACCCCTGCCTCCAAACCACCAGCACACAGCATGAGGCCCTGCCCCAATGCTGGCTGGAGGGTCTGAGCCATCACTGCGTGGGCAAAGGTGAGGAGGACTAACCCCAATTCCTGACCTAATGTCATTAGAGTTTCCTAAGCCCTTCAGGATGGATATTTTTGCTCTTAATCTCTCCTCCCACCCCTGAGCTGGCAGAGGTAATTGGGTAAATTGTCACACACACCATCACTGCCTCCAGCTTATCAGGAGGGGCTGTGGCCACATGGTCCCCACTGCTCCCCACAAGCTCCTGGATGTGCCCCGTTGAGCCAGAGCCTTGAAGGATACAAGAAGAGGTCCTCCAAATCCCACCTTTAGCCCTCTGCAGACACTGTAGCACCCTGGGGCTGCGAGGCTGGATAGCAAAGCAGCTGGGAGCCTGTTGCAAGACTTTAACAATGAGCTGTGTCTTTTCTCCCCCTCTCTCCTGGAGCTTTTCCACCCTTGATTACTTGCTCCCAAGAGCAAACTCAGCCCATCTCATGCCAGGACGGTGGGCATCAATCTCTGCTATTGCCTCTGGGTGCTACTGTGAAGCAGGGAAAAACAATCAGGCACATAAAATACTGAGGCTGTCAGGCACGTCAGGCACTGATGAGACCCTCTGGACAGCAGCTCCTTTAATCACAGCTCTGAGCACACTTTCTGGAGCAGGTCCAACAAGGGGAACAGCAACACCGACCCGTGCAAACAATCCCACCACCAGGTGTCATTCTGCATTGACCACACAACCCAGCAGGCAGCTGGAAGGCACTTACCCACTAGTCCAGCTCCCAGGAATGGTGATGAAGAAATGCTGTTGTGGGAGGGCAGGTCCCTGTGCTCGCTGTAGTGGGGGCCTTCACCATAGCTCTGCTGAAGCAACACAGGAGAGTCACTGCTGGGTGCATGGGTACACCATTCAGACATTAGGAAGAAATTCTTTGGGGTGAAGGTGCTGAGCCCCTGGGTGCCCCCAGAAGCTGTGGCTGCCCCATCCCCGGCAGTGTTGAAGGTTGGATGGGGCTTGGAGCACCCTGGGCTGGTGGGAGGTGTCCCTGCCCATGGCAGGGAGTGGCACTGGGTGACTTTGGAGTACCCTGCACACCCAAACCAGTGTGGGATTTTATGATGCTGAGTGAAAGGCCACACCACAAGGCTGCCAGAGCTCAGTTTCTCCCATAGCACAAAGGGTGAAAGCCAAAGGCTCCTGGTAAGCAGGGCACAGAAATGATGCTGTCCTCACAGCAAGGGCAGTGCAGCCACGAGGCTGTGGCACTGCAAGGGGATATGGCACCAAAGCAGAGATATGTAGGGGGTTTGCCCCATGCTGGCAGCTCTCAAGACGTTTCTGCCTTCACCCAGCAGCTTGGCTCCACCCAGGTGAGAGCCAGGCAGCTCCCTCCCTGAGCCAGGGGTGGCAGGGGGCGATGAGAGGACCTATAAAAATGAGAAATGACACCACAGTGCCTGCTCCTCCACTGACCTAAGAGAAGGGAAAGGTGCCATTGCAAAAATGAATCACACAAAGCCATTAAAACATGAGCATCTGTCAAAATAACACCATTTCAATTAAGTTAATATCTTTTCTCTCTTCTCCTCAGGCCCCAGTTATGTTCTGTTGCAGCCTTTAATCCTTCCCTGCAAAACCCTTCCCCATGCTCTCCATCCTTGCTGAGGGTGCCTTGGCTGCCTGACACACCCCCATCCACCCAAATTTTTGAGTATAACCCCCCCACAGCAAGCCTCAGTTTACCCCTCAGACTTCCAAAGATGTAGCTGGTGGGCACCCAGCAAACTTTGCCCAAGGCACAGCCCATCAGGTGAAGTCCCACAACCTGCCCACACACTCATGACCAGGAGCCCACCTCTCCCCATGCCAAAGCCAAATGCAGGGAGGGGAGAGGCCATGGGGAGCCCACAGGAGGTGCAGTCCTGAGGCAGGGCTTGGGAGGAGAAGCCTTCTCCAGGTGGACCTCAAGGCAGCAAAGCCTGGAGAGATGAGGACCTGGGGGGTTGTCCCTCTCTAAAATGGGGTGAGAAAATCTGCTGCAGAGTGAGACCCAATGTGGGCACAAGCACATGCACTGAGAAGCCATGGTAACCCCCCCTGTTTATTTTGGTTGGAGCTGGGTGTTTTTCCTTCGTCCTTACCCTTCCTTGGTCAAAAGTGGAGCTGTTTTGATCTCCTGTTCCCCAGGAACCTGATCCCGGTCTTTCATCCAAACCTACCGAAAAAAACAGGAAGAACAAAGGTTACTCTTGCTTTATCAGCAAAGCCTCAAAGGTGTTCTCGCAAAATTAACTCTTCCTTCTACAAACAAAACAATATTTTCATTAATAAACCACTTCCAGTTGGCGTGACCGATCCTCCCCTCTCCCTCCTCACCTTCCCACTCCAGCTGGGAGTTTATTCCACCAACTTCAAAGCAAATCCCACCACAGCCTGGAAACACTTCAAAACATGGGACAGTGGGAAGAGGAGCAACAAATCTTTTAACTCTCTTGATTCCAGAGAGCAGCCACCTCTTCTCTGCAGGGAAAGACGATGAAGGGAACCATGAACCAAAACCTCATCACACCCCCCCAGAAGCTCCAGTGGGACCTGTGCTGGGTCACAGCCCAAACCCTTCTTCTTCATTGCAGTTGAGCAGATTAAAAGAGTGTCCAGACCCAAAAGAACTTCTGACTGGAATTGCTAGGGGTACTTAGTAAAGTTTGTTTCAAGGACATTTGTTATTTCAGTCCCCTTGTGTTCCCACGGAGGAAGGGAAGGCCAATGGATCCCACTCCCATCTCCCTCATTTTTAGCCTTCCCAAGCATATCCTTGGCAAAGGGGATCTGACCCTAAATGGCAAGGGACCAAACAAGAGGATTTCACAATGTGCCTGCACAGACTGTGGTAGGAAATTGTCTCCTTTCATCAGCTCCCAGGTCCACCCAGGCTGAGCGTCTTGGGCTCCCAGGCTGAGGCACCGGTGGAGCTGAACATCCACCAGGACAGAAAAAGCCCAGGGAGTCCCACCAGCAAAGCTCTCCCAGTTCAAGCTGGCACCATAACTGTATGGAATGAGCACTTCCTGAGAGCTGAGCCTCGACCCAACTCAGCTGCAGGATTTCTGAGTGGGCTGGAGCAGGGCTGAGGGAGCAGACTCAGCATCTCCTCATCCAAAGGCCCATGGGGAGCAGGGTGGGCAGGGAGGGGTCACTGCTCTGAGCCACAACTGGGCTTAAGAGATGCTACACAGATCCTGGGAGAGAAAGATGAGGCCACAAAGATGATGGGAGAGCTGGAGCAGCTCTGGAGCCAGGATGAGAGATCTGGGGGTGTTCAGCCTGGAGAAGAGAAGGATCCCATGGGGAGACCTTAGAGCACCTTCCAGTGCCTGAAGGGGCTCCAGGAAAGCTGGGGAGGGACTTGGGATAAGGGCAGGGAGTGATGAGATGAGAGAAAATGGTTTCAATCTGGAAGACAGGAGATTATGCTAGATATTAGGAAGAAATTCTTTGGTGTGAGGGTGCTGAGCCCCTGGGTGCCCCCAGAAGCTGTGGCTGCCCCATCCCTGGCAGTGTTGAAGGTTGGATGGGGCTTGGAGCACCCTGGGCTGGGGGAGGTGTCCCTGCCCATGGCAGGGGTGGCACTGGGGGGGCTTTGAGGTCCCTTCCCACCCAAACCAGTTTGGGATTCAATGAATCCTCATCCCTGCAGGAGGCTGAGCAGTGTGGATGGCACTGACCAGAGCCACGGGTCTGCCCCATCCCAAGGGAACCCGAACCCACTACAGGGGACACAAGCCCCATGCCCACACCTGAGAGGGCAGCACAAGGAAACTCTTGCAGCAGTTTTCAGCCATCCCCAGCATCAGGGACCTGGGGGCTGTCTGGGTACCCCCTCCACATCAGCTCTTCCAGCAATAAGTGCAGGTATCAGTAGGACCTTCCAGGAGGTTTTCTTTTAGGAGCAGAGACCTATCTGCCAGCAGCAGCATTTACAGGGGAGATGCAGGATGGGTGACAGGGATGGGGTGGATGGGGGAGCAAGGATGCAGGGGGGCAGGGTCGCAGGGTGTGCTAAATTTTGTTTTAGCAAAGCTGATTATTATGGGAAACACGGTGGGCATTTGTCTCCTCCGCTCCCCTTACTGTTCATTTAACCAGAAACTTCTTTCAAATTACATCCTTCTATTTCTGTGCCTTTGTGTTAATCATTTCCCCAGCGAATTGGTGTTTAATTGCTGTCTAATTTGCATAATTATGCATATTAATCGCTACACCTAATGAATATTCATAACACTCATTTAGATTTTGTTTTCTAATCAAAAATTTCCAATGTGATTACTGTGCAGAGCAGGGATAAGCCTCTAATAATACCTCGGATACTAGGGAGAATTACTGCCAATTCTCCCACCTCTTACTTCCTAGAATAAACTTTTGCTTTGCTAATGTGTTTTTCTAAAGCAATTCATCTGCATACCCTGCAAACACCAATGAAGATCAGGAGGCAGAAATGCTCCTTCTAGTCATTTTGCTTTCATGGGCATTTTTAAAGCTCCCCAATGGTCAGGGTGAAGACAGGGGCAGGAACTGCAGCCTCAGACATCCTTGGCAAACTCCTCCCTTTGGGCTGAAAGGACAAGGACAGTGGCATCAGCCAGGATTTGGCTGCCACCAGTGCCCCTTTACGAGACCCAGAGGGGAAGCTGAAGCATGAGGGGATGGATCCCCACCCCTACACCATGCAGGATGGGTCCTGGTTCACCCTGGCCTCCTGCCCCAAGCCACCCACTCTTCTCTGTGCAGGGGAACATCCCCAGGATGTGCTGGGAGGGAGAGGAGGTGCAGTGGGGGGCTCAGCAGGGAGCTTGGGTGCTTGGAAACCCAGGATGCTTTTTCCCAAATTCCTGGAAAAAAGCTAAGAAAACCACTGCCGAGCCTCCTCACAGAGGAGGGAAGAGGAGATGGTGAGTGGTACAGGTGACAAAAGGCCAAAAGGTTTACACAGCCCTGGATGAGGGACAGAATGCTAGGTTGGACTTGGTGATCTCAAAGGTCTTTTCCAACCAGAACAATTCTGTGATCCCCCAGCACGCCCCAAAGAGGGGTCAAAACTCCATAGGGTGCTTCAACAGCACCCACACACCGTGGCAGGATGAGATGTGCTCCCAGGGCATCCCTCTTCTCACCCACTGCTCTTGGGGAGCTACAGAGTTGGAGCCAAGCATCTCCCCCCACCCAGCAGGACCCCAGAGCGAACCTTGACCTTCTCCTCCATCAGCTCAGCAGTGTTGCCCAGATCCTGCAATACCAACCTGACCCCTGAGGAAACCCCAAAAAAGCCTTTATTTCCCCTCCAGGTGCTGGTGTTTGTGCAGTGGGGTGGCTGCCAAGGTGAAGTGAGGTTATCTCCCTCCCACCTGAGCAGAAGGGAAGCAGCCCCTGGCTCCAGGAGCAGCCCCTGGGGCTCAGCCACCTCCCAGCCTGCCCGTGCCCAAGTGCCACCATGAACCCAGGCACTGTCCTGCTGGACAAAAAGGTCTCACACCTTCCACAAGCTGCAGTCAGTGGCAGGAACCCAACAGCAAAAATCTCCCATATTCAGCCCCACAGGTGTTTTTAAGGATTCGGGGATTTCTGGGATGAAGCCAAGAAAAAACAGACTGCCCTCTTTTGACTTCTGGCATCTGTCCTACATTCAACACCAACCTGCTCTCCCCTCCTCCCTTTGTATTGGAGGAAGGATCTAAAATGGGGCAGTAAATGGCCTCTGCCAAGCTTGTGAAAACCCAAAATGTGGCCAAAGGCTTCTGGAAAGCCCCCATCAGCTCCATGCACCCCAAAGATGGTGCCACCACCACCACCAAACGAGGTCACATCCAGCTCAGGGTGCTCACTGGTGTGAAGCAGCATCAGGATGGATCCGGATGGAGGAAGGGGAAGGAGAAAAAGACGGAGTCTTGGAGTGAGCAGGACACTGCTCAGGCAGCCCCATATCAGCATCCCTGAGGCTCTCCCCAAGTGCTCACCCAAGGGCACCCGAGCATCTCAACCCCACCATTCTGTCCCTGCAGCTTGGAAGATGTCAGGATGTCCTTGGGCTACCCAGGGATGTGTTTCCTACCTATGGGTGAAGTGATTCCTGCCCATGGGCTCCCCTGGGAGGAGACAGAGATCCCACAGGCATCTCCTTCACCCTCCAACTCTGCCTCACTCCTGGGCACAGAGTTCCTGCATGGAAGCACGCACGGTCCTGGGCAATAAAAAACCCAAAGCGATCAGAAATCCAAGTCACCGAGATTGTGTCAAAACTCACGTGGCACAGAGCTGCATTAGGTTTGCACAAGCAGATATCAGGTTCTGGGTGCTGGGTTTTGCAACACTCAGGGTGCTCTGCAGCACAGGACGTGTGTGCAGTTTCAGAGTTGCCCACGTGTGCACGCAGCTGTCGGGAGCCAACTTTATTTTAAAATAAACCCATTTTCCAACTAACCAAGGTAAGACACACTTTCCAATTCAGGGAAGACAAAAATAGGAACTACCTCCTCGTGCCATTAATACAGTTATTAAAAAGCGTACAGATTAATTGTGCATTTTAATAACCCTGATCATGAATATTCATAATGCATTTCTTGCTCATGTTCTAATTAAAATATACTAATAGAATAAGATGTAGCTGTCAGACAGACGTTTTTTTTTTCTCCCTCACAATTTTTGTGCCACAGCTAAGAAGAGCTGATAGAGAAGAACTGTCCTAAGCTCTCAGCATGGGTAAAAATAATTTGTCCGCATTTAGTCTCATCAAAAAAGCCCTTCACCCAACAATGGGCCATACAAAAAGGTTACTCACAAATGACCAGTGACACAGGGACTGGGAACCATTCCTCCCCCAGGAGGATCAGTACCACTTTTAAACACACAGCTCTTAAACCAGAAGGGTTTACGGCCCCATCCCCACACCCCAGCAGCCACTTAAGGTCCATGAATCCAAAACTGCCCCACCAAGAGCTCTGGTTCTGACAGCCCAAAAGCCACACATGCCAGCTGTAAGCACCAAGGTGTTTTGTGGCTATGAACCCCCCACCTCAAGCACAGCACCAGGATGTGGCCCAGAGGGATCCCCCAACGTGTGACCTTGGCATTCAGGTCACATTTGATGCCAAGGTGAAGGGGTGGGCAGCCAATCCCCCTGGGGACAGGCAGGGATGCAGGAGGAACATGTAGCTCCTGAGACCTCACAGCCACCAGTTTGTGCAGCAAGATCCAGTTTTTGCTCTTAAATCCTGCACCAAAGGCTTCCTGGAGGAGAACGTGTGTTGTGCAAAGTCCTGCAGGCTCAAATGACTCCAAGTCTGCAGTGTCAGGAGGAGGATGCAGAGTGAGGGGACACTGGGGAACCCCCAAGGGTGACAGTGGGGGACACTGCACTGCTCGAGCTGTGGCTGAGCCAGGCTGAGCTTCCCTCCCCCCCGCCCGACTGCCTCTGCCTCCACAATCTGCCAGCACCAAAAGCACCCTCCCTAATCTGATTCTCATCAAAATGAATGGGCTAGGCCTATTTTTTTGCCTCTCTTTTTTTTTTTTTTTTTTTTAAAGTCTATTAAAAATATTTAGGCCAAGCCATTCGTGTAGCTGGACAAGGTCTGTGAGCAGCCACAGATGCCATGAAGACAGAATCACAGAATCATCAGAGCTGGGAAGGACTTTCAAGATCATCAAGACTGTCAGTCCTATACCATCTTAACCACCAAACCATCTCCTGAAGCACCACATCCTATTTTTTAAATACCTCCAGGGACTCCATCACCTCCCTGGGAAGCTGTTCCAATGCTTCACCACTCTTGCAGTCAAGAAATGTATCCTGATATCTGATAGGAACCTCCCCTGCTGCCACTCCACTTCAACCCATCACGTCTCAGGGAGTTGGAGAGGACAATGAGGTCTCCCCTCAACCTCCTTTTCTTCCATCTCCTAGGGTCAACAGACCACAAGGTGCCTGCAGACAGGTTTGGAAAACCAGGTGGAAAATTTGTCTCTGTGGCCGGAGCAGTGTCCATGGGCTGGAGCAGGATGGGGACCACCCCACAGCCACCCCCATGGTGCTGCCAATGCACTAAACCTCTGCCAGCCCCCCAAAGGGCCCTGGGAGAAGTGTCCCTGTTGGAGGAGGGATGGCATGAGCCATCTCCAGGGATGGAGACACCCGTGCCACTGTAATTTGATTTGAAACAGAGGTGACAGAAGGCTGCTTGATAAACACTTCCAAATTAAGCAGCTTTGTGTCCTAATCGCCCTGGCCATCAGCCTCACAGCAGAATCTCTGCTAAAAGGGATTTGAAATCAATAAAATTAGTTGACTAGTAATTAGCTTTAGTTCCAGGCAAACTACCAAAGTTGTTTTTCCCAGGGGGAGTTGGCTCCCTGGAGCCCCCACACCACTGCCCAGCAAGGAAAATCCCAGCAAGTCATCCGGGCAGGAAAGGGGCCTGGGTGCAGGCAGAGCCCCTGGAAGGGGAAAAGTGGGTGGTGGGAGAGGCTGCCAGCTCTGCCTGTTTATTTACCAGCCCTGTCCAGCCCCAAGGAGGAAAAAACAGCTGTGAATGGCAGCCGGTAGCTGTTTACAGGACGTGGGCTGTGGATGGGTCCATACAATTTGTTCACTTCCTTTTCCCGGCGCATGACAAAGCAATTAAGAAAAAAAAAATCAATCAAAAAAAAAAAAAACAAAACCAACAACCCCAAAACAAGCGGTGCCAAACACCTTGGGGAGGAGGGGGGGTGTCCCTGGCAACGCCACCTTAGTGCCAGCCCTGCAATGTCCCCTACAATGTCCCCTGCTCATGGGGCAGGCTGAGAGCTCTGTTTCATCCCTTCCATGGCTCAAAACTGGGAGTTGGACCAAAGCTGGAGAGAGCCAAGCTCAGCTCCTCTGCTGCCTGGAGAGAAGTAAAGTGTCCCAGTGGATCTCACTGGGGAGTGGGAGGTTTCATGCCTTGGCCACAAAGCCCACGCTGCTGCCAGAACCAGGGGGTCTGGGGCAGGGATGGAGCCTGGCTGGAGATGGGATGGGATGGGATGGGATGGGATGGGATGGCTGGAATGAAGACAGTCACTTGCTGGGATGTCCTACCCAAGGCCACCACCTGAGGGGCACCAGGGGGATCCCTGAGGATGGGCACTGCTGCATACCTGCCCCTTGGCAGTGAGTGCCAGCTCTGGAGGGACCTGAAGCCCCTGTCATGCCCGAAGAAGAGAATGAAGCCAGGATGCTCAACAAGCTAAAAAGCTCCCAGGACACAGCTCGGTCCTGTCCCCTGCACCTCCATGTCACCAGCTTCCCAACCTCTCCAGGAGGGGCAGCACAAGGAGATGCTCCAGACCTCAGTAACAGGGAAGTGCAGGGCAGTGATGCCATCCTGCAGATCAGGGACCTGAAATGGGGACAGAAACAACTGCACCACCTCAATAAACAAATGGCTCATCTTGGAGCCTGCTGACACAGATCCCGACAAGATTTATGGGACAAATTCTGTCCATTTGTCTTTGTGATGATGAATGTACTGAGATTTCAAAGCCAAGGCACACGGGTCCACCCCACACAGGTCCCTGTGCCCCTGTCCCAGGGGAAGAGCCCACTGCTGCCTCCCTCCTCCCTAAATGCACACCCAGGGGTAACTTCTTACTTTAAAAAAGCTGATGCCACCACTTCAGTGATCATTAATTCCTCTGCTTAGCATCTGCTCTGGCACCATGTTCTGGTTCAGCAGTTTCTGCATGGTTCATGCTCGGAGCTGGGTTTTAGGAAATGTTTGGAGAAAGATGGGAGTGGTACAAGGGAGAGAGCAGGGAAAAATTATCCATGCCCCATCAAGTTTGGATGAGTATTGATAGAAATTAAATCTACAGCCAACACCTAAAAAATAGCCAGAAAGAGAAGAAAAAGAGACAAAGAAGTATTTCTGGTCCTTTGGAAGACGGTTTGTCTGAGAGGGTGCTGAGCCCCAGGGTGCCCCCAGAAGCTGTGGCTGCCCCATCCCTGGAGGTGCTGAAGGTTGGATGGGGCTTGGAGCACCCTGGGCTGGGGGAGGTTTCCCTGTGACTGCTCTCAAAGGATGGGGCAGGCTCCATGGTAGCTTCTGAGCAGGTTTCATGGGGGATGGGGTGACAGCCCAGGAAAGGCCCAGAAGAGAAAAATGAACATGCAAATTGGTGTCTAACATAAGGGTGAAGAAGGTTTAGGGGGAAAAAATAAAAAGAATACTCAGCACACAAATTCAACCACCTTTCACTTTACAAATAAACATATTTGCAGATCCTACAGGAAGGTCCCCAATGTGTTTTGGGGTGTGGCTTTAGGGTAATGAAAATAAGACTTTGCCCACTTACAAGTCATAATTATGGAAATATATAACCTGGACCAGCCCAAACCTCATCAAGGCCCTGCAAAAGGCAGGGCACAGTGCACACAGTGCTGGTGCTGGGACAAGGCTGTGGTGTGGCACAGCCACCACTGGTGTCCCCAAGGTGGCCAAGGACTGAACCAGAGTCCAGTGGTTCATATCAGTGCTGAGCTGCTGAGCCACCCCTTCCCTGGAGGAGAGGATTTATAAAACTACCAAAAAGCCAAGAGAAGGCAGTGAGGAAGCCATCTGCCTCCCAAGCACACTCCCTCCAGCAGAAAGACCCCTGGTCCCACCTCCCAGCCTCTAGGAGAGCCAGCAAGATGCCACAGGGAGGAAGAAAACAAACCTGTGACGACAACCAGAGGGAAGAAAATAAACTTTAAAGCTCAAAACACTTCCCCCAGCTGTAAAAACAAAGGCACAGCAATGACCAAACAAGAACACAAAGGAGCAGCATGAAAAGGGGAGGGAGGATAAGATGAGGCTCGACCAGACAGTGCTTCCAAAAGGTCAGCAGCCTGTGGGACAAACCCACTGTCCCTTGTCCCCAGCCTCTCTGGGACAAGCCTACCCATGTCCCTTGTCCTCAGCCTCCATCCAAGCCCAACAGCTCATCCATGCTCTGCAAGAAGCAGGGTATCAAGGAGGATCTAAGGGACAAAAATGCAGGGAAATGGGCCAAGAACAACATTATTTTGAGTCAGGCCAGTAAGAGGTGTCAGAGAGTTTGCTGCTTCTTTGCTGGCACCTTGGATCAACGTGGATTTTGGAGAAGCACCTCTGCTACCTTCCTGGTGGAGAAAAACAGACCCAAGGGGAGACAGCAGCAGGAACCCTACCATCACCTGCCAGCTCCATGGTGTCACCAAACCATGGCTTGGCAAAGTGGGGCTGGAGGGACCACACTAGGGGGGGGGGGGGGGGGAGGGGTGACACCAGGAGGGACTTCATGCCCTGGGGATGAGCCCACATCTGGAGAGGAGCCACCCACAGCTGACAATAAACACCCTGAAGAGCAAGCAGCAAGGAGGGGGGCGACCCCAGAGGACCTCCCTTATCAGGACAGTGCCACGAAGCACCTTGGCCCTCTCCAAACTGTTTCTGGCGAGGAGGCTGGGGAACACACCCAGACACTGAGAACGAGCTCCAAGAACGAGCTGTTGCATCTCAGGACACAGCAAAGCAGTGCTGGACACCACCAGTGCCACCCAGCACCTCTTCAGCCCAAGCTTAGGGAATGTCCCCAACACACTGCTCCTCACCCTTCCCAGGCACACACCTTGAAACTGCTGAATTCTGATAACTAAATATTAAAACCTGTGGAGTTATGAGGAGTTGACCTTGACTGGTGCCACTCCAGAGCCCCTGGCTTGAAGCCCAATCGTGGGGCTACAGGACTTCTGAAGGGCTCCTGGGACCTCCCATTCTGGAGCCAAACTGAAAACACAAAGACAACCCCGTAGAGAACTTTTACTCCTGTTCTGCACCACGTGCACTCAGTAACATCAACACCATTGCTGCCAGAAAACCATCTAAATTCAGTAGATACAGGCTTGTTCACAAGGCAAGGGGTTATATCCCATTAACCAGAAAGCTTTGGGGAGAAGAGCGAGAGTAAATCCACATCCTGTTTTTTTCCAGCTCATTTATTTTACCACAAAGTTGCACGCTCATGAAAGCTGCAGACACTTGACACTAATGCACGTATTGTTGACCAAAGAAAGAATTCATTTTGCTGAGCGTGCACGGCAGCCCAGTGCCAGTGAGGAATGAAACCCAATTGCTCTGGCTCCCCCGGGATGCTCCGTCCTGACCTTTCCTGTTCTGCAGCCAGTTGGGTGTTTTGCACACCCAGGCAGACGCAGGGAATTGGTGCACACACACCTCCCCCCTCCTTTACTCAGAAGCATACACTTCTATTTCCACTCTGATTTGCATCTTTCCAAGTACTGTTTCATTTGCAAAGTAAACTAAAAGGATGGTATCAGAGGCACAACCAGACGACTGTCCTGCTGGGGAAGAGAAATCTTTTCCCACCTGGTTTTCACAGAACAAGAAATTACAGGGGGGGGGAGGAAGCCTGTTTGCTTATACGTGATTAAAAAAAAAAAACCCAAACAAAACACAACAAACAAAAAACAACAACTACAAGAAAAAAACCCAAACAAAAAACCTCAGAAGTTTGCAGGAGAGATGTTTCAGATCAAACACCAAGGTTTTCCTTGGCAGCCTCCAGAGAGCAGCCCCTGGGTGTACGTGAGCCCTCGCAGCCACGCTCAGAACCAGCAGGTAGGGAGGCCAGAGGCAGTTAAAAATTAGACAAAATCAAGACCATTTCCAAATGCTGTAGAAATTACGTGGTGAAATGGCCAAACACACACACACAGACAATCAGAGTGGCCTTGGTAGTTTATTTGTGTGTCTTCTCTTCCTGGGGAGAGGGATGGTGGTTAATGACTTGGAAGCTTCGTTGCTCCCGAGCCAGCAACACCCTGCAAAATTCCTTGGAAGGGGAAAAGAACAGATCCCAAGGGGCAGAGGAAGGCTGAAGCAAACAGACATCCAGGACTGTTTATTCTAACCCAAAGGTTTATTCTAACCTGCAGGGTGCTGGGCAGCCCCGTGCCCTCCAGCAGCTCAGGATGCTGTAACGTGTCCCCAGGAGGATGATTCAGCCCACAGGAAGGATCAGCAAAGAAGAATTGTTTGACACAATGAGAAAAACTTTCCCAAACAAAGTGTTCTCAACATCACCTGCCTGCCTCCTTCCAAGGGGTGAGCCCTGAGCTCCAAGTTTGATTCACAAATAACTTGGAGGCTGTGAGCACCACAACAAAGATTTGGCTTTTTTGCCTTCTCCCTTCCCAAAGCATCACTGAGCACCCTGTGGGGTCACAGCTGCCATCGTGTCCCCCAAGAACAAACTGGTGCCACCAGCAGATGCCTGATGCTGGAATCCTTGGCCAGAAGCAGTTAAATTGCTGCAGGATCACAACCTTCAGTAGCTGAATATGCCCCAAATGCACAAGCCATGCTAATTAAGGCATCACAAAAGCAAATCCAAGTGCCAGCAGCATTGAAGGTACAGAGTTTGGGGGATAACTGCACATACAACCAGGGAGTTTTCCCTCCCAGGCACAAGTTCTTACAAAATTTGGTCAATGTGACATAGCATGGTGAGATATTTAACTTTAAAACCATTTAAGGACAGATGTGACCTATTTAAAACTCTGCCAAATATTTCTGTAATTGAATATACCATTGATTATTTAAATTGCATTAAATAGGGCTGCATTTGATCTACTTGCTACTAAGAAGCACCATTTCCAAGAACCACGACTCTTTTTTTTTTTTTTCTCTTCAATATAAACACTTCAAGATGTTCACTTGTCCCTTCCCCTGAGAAGAATCCCCATCTTTGCAAAACCAAACTCAATGCACAAAATTCCCCTTGTATCCCTAAAGCCAAAAGGACAACTCACAGGAAGAGCTCACCTGAAAAAAATTAGAAAATCACCAGGTATGTTTCAAGGTCTGCAGAGGATTGTAGATGGTGTGGGGCCATCAAGCAAAGTTTCAACCTCTAGACCTCAGAAGAAATCAATGATTCACTGCACCTTGGGTTTAGGCTGTCATTTACCCTCTGAGACCCTGTTTCTAATCAGGCACTGGCCAGGGGACACCACAAAGTTACTCCAGCCCCTTGTGCCCACCAAACCAGATCCCAACACCCACCTCCAAGCAGCACAACAGCCCAAGTGCTGGGGAAGAGCTTAAGGGATTGAGCTGGTGGTGCTGGGTTGGGTTTTTTTGAACAATCTCAATCTGCCACCTGGTCTGCTGTAGGATGCTGTAGGATGTAGACAAGTACCTGGGGCCAGCTGAAGGGAGGGGACAGGGACAGAGGGTCCAGCTCCAGCATTCCTGACACATCCCATATTAAATCAGTCCCAGAGGTACAGTATGGAGCACCCAGCTCCAGCTGGGATCCATCAGCCCCTGCAGATGCCTCCTCCTGGGCTCCTCCTGCCCTGGGTGGGACCACGACTTGGAATATGAGGCCATGGCTGAAGGAGCAGAGGTGAAGAGCCCATCCTTACCTCCCTGCCATCAGCAGGCAGGGCACACAGTCCTCCCCATTGTCCCTCAGGACAGGACAGCTCTCCCTGGGGAATCAAATCCATGGATGAGGTGCCAGTAGATGGCACTCACTGTGTAGCACTCCTCTCTTTTCTAGGACCAACCAACACTATTCTCCTGCTTGTGCATTTCAAACCATTTCCTGGGTGCAATTCTAGCATCACCAATTGTCTGGCCAGCAGGAGCTGGTCCTCCTTGGTCTGATTTTTTTTTTTTAGGCTGATGTTAGGAAATATTTTTTCTCTGAGAGGGTTGTCAGGCATTGGGATGGCCCAGGACAGTGGTAGAGCCCAAAAGGCATTTGGACCTGGTCCTTAAGGACATGGTTTAGTAGGTGACTGAGGTGTTGGTCAAAGGTTGGACTGGATGAGCTTGGAGGTCTCTTCCAACCTGAATATTCTGTGATTCTCTGATTCTGTGATTTCTCACGATGAAGAACAAAAAAGCTCTGAGAGAAACTCACTGCACCATTCCTAAGAAACCCCACAAAGATCTTATGGCAAGCTGGTTTTATTCTTCTGCCTATTACAAACACTAAGGTGCAACATTTCACCTGATTTACATCTTTCACATTACCCTGGTTCAGGTTGCTGAGGGCTGGTGCAGACCTGTCAGGAAAGGTGGGAGTTGGGCCCATGCAAACACCCAGCACCCACCCTGACTTCCCACCCCACCTGGGAGCCCTTGAAACACTTCACATCAGCACTGTGTGCCACTGAGAGGAACAAGATGGAGACAAAAGGAGAACTATTAGATTATCTTGTCTGTGTCTCTTCTACATGATGTTTCATTTCCTAGTGCTTTTGTCTAGCCCAGCAGTAACACTTCTTTATCAGGAATACCAATAGCACTGACTTGTAAAATTGACCATTAAGAAGTTGCTCTGATATTTTGCTCCAAGCTTGCTTTCTCTTAATGACAAGAAGCTCAAAGGGCTTTTTTCCCCCTCCATGAATAAAAATCTGCATCAGCACCCAACCTGTAAGAGCAGAAGCTCCAGGTGTCTCAAGGGGGCTCAAAACCCAGAAAGCTCCATGATTTGTTGGGATGCTGAGAGCTGAGCTTCCTGGTCCAGCAGACCTGAGGGAAACAGGGCGCTCAGGATGAGAAGCTGCTGCCCCGCAGAAGAGTGGCTGCATTTTAAATTCAACTTTGGAATGAACATACATGAATAAAAACGAGGGGGGGGGGGAAAAAGCCAGTCCTAGCCTCAGTGCTGTAAGGAAAATAAGGATCAAAGTCATTAATGGGCTGCTTCCAGCATGCAAGCTCTGCTGGCAGATCCCACCTCTGCTTCTAGGAGACCACGGGCCACCCTGGCCAGGACCAAGCTCCCTCCTGTTCCTCACCCCACCAGGTTCCTGAGGTGGTTGAAGCCATTGCAGCACTTGCTGCTCTAGGAGTCCTTCTCTTGAGCAAGTTCTGGGGCTTGCTGGACTTCCCAGGGGCTGCTGAACTCATCAGAGAGCAGTAAACCCAACAAAATCAGTTCCCTATTTGGAGCACAATGTGCCCCAGAAGCCCCCAAGCCCAATCAGCCCAGGGCAGAAGGGAGGAGAAGACCTCAGCCAGCAGCTCAGCTGCCTGCAAGACCCCAGCTCCACACCTCCTGCCTCTCAGGCCACTCCAGACCCCCCCATTTGCTTCTCCCACTGTGGCAAAGGCAGCAGATTGGATGCTGGAACTCTGTCCCCCAGCTGCTCCACTGGACCCCCTCAAGCCCAAGCAGAAATCAAGGGGGTAACAAACCAGTTGTAAACCTCTCTGGTGCCCAGGAGGTCTCACATTCCAGGTGTCTGGCTCAGGACCAGTCTGGATCAGGACAAGGAGCACTCATCTACCTTCAGTGACCTTGGGCACAGGGGTTTCACTTTCTTATGGGAATTAATTCTGGGCTTGCACCATTCTGTCCATCCTACACATCCCCACTTCAGCATCACAAACCCTCAGTTGCTTCTCAGCATCCCAAGAGGAACCCTGTCCACTATGAAGCACATAACACACTGCCTCACTTACTTAAACACAAACCTACATTTCTATAACACCAAGAGGCATTGGTTTCCCAGACACAGTAAGATCCCTTGTAGCCCACCTCATTTCCAAGCAGGCAGCACTTATAGTGGTTCAGACAAACTGGCTTCATTCAGATTAAAACTAGATGCACACCAGCCACTCTAATTAAAGCAAGAGCATCTCCAGAGAGCTGGGCATCAGTTCCATTTGTTTCTAAAACTGATTGAAATGATAACTACCCCACAAGTCCCTTATAGGGGAAGGAAACCTTACAACCAGGGATGTTACCCATCTTAGCTCCCAGCTCCCTGCACAGGGACCAGTGGTCACCATCTCATCAAGAAACCCCCAGCTGGCAGTAAATTCTGTGGAGTGCTGGAGCCTCCAGGTACATGATCTCCTGTTCTGGCTGTGCCACTCTCTGCTCCTTGCTTCAATAGCTTTTCAGGGACTCAGAGCTCTGCTGTGGGGGAAGGCAGGGAAGCAGCAGGGAAAGATGAGCTATTCTTGCAGATCCACACATCTTACTCCCAAACAGGATCGTGTGTCCTCGAGCAGCATTAACACTCTCCACTCCTGCCCAAAAGTTGGGATGGTGCTGGGGAGGAGGAGAGGATTCCTGAAGCCTTCCAGCCTGACATTCCAGCCCAGCTACCTCCAGGGATACCTGGAGAGCACAATTCCCATCCCATCCCCTTCACACTCCCATCTTCCACACCTTCACACTCTCATCTTCCCACCCTCTGCCAAAAAAATCCCAGAGTTGCCAGATGGAAGACCTACCCCAAAGCAGCTTGTTCTGGGATGTCATGTCCAGGGAGAAGGTGGGAGCTCAGGAGCCCGAGGAGCCCGGTGCCCCCGTGTTGAGCACCCCAGCCCCAAGCTCCAGTTCCAGCCCCAATCCCAGCCCCAGCCCTCTCCTCCCACCCACCCGGGAGCCCCGGGGAGGAGGAGCAGCTACCGGTTCCTCTGTCCCTGCCCACTCCTGCCTGCCTTTGTTTGGGAGACTATAAAGGAGTTCACTCTAAGGACAAGCCAAGGCAGTTAAAAGAAAGTTAACGAGGTTTATGGAGTGGATTAAGTTTACCAGGGGATTTTATGATGCGCTGCCTGGAGTGCAAAGAGCAACTGGGCAGCAACCCTTCCAGACCAGGATCACTCCCCAGGGAGTCCTGGGTCAGCACAGGGGGCAATGGGAAACCGGGGGACAGATTCACCTCCATGCCTCAGTCCTGCTCTCATCCACAGCCAGTATCTCCTCACCACCCTTTCAAAGGGCAGGGTTGAGGCTGAGCTAAACCCCTCCGGGGAGCAGAGCTCCCAACCAAGTTTGCAGCACCAGCAGCTTCTGGAGCAGTTGTTTGCCCTCTAACAAAAGCCATCCCCACCCAATCCTGCCTGGCTCTGTTGTGGTAATACAGGGTATTTCTTTGGCACAGCTCTGGTCACTGTTTATTGTCTCGCTCTCCTTTATCTGCAAATCTCAAAGCATTTTATAAATGTTAAACCTCAATGCCTCTCTAGGGAAGCAAACTGTTTCTAACTATTGTACATATGGAGAGACTTGCCCAAAAATTAGGGGAGAGCTGGAAATGCAGAGACCAGAGCTGAGACAGCCTCTCCCGACACAAAACAAAGCCAAACCTATTATCACTTAAATACCTGCCTGGACAGACACATCTCCAGCTATTAACCCCTGTGTTGCTGAGCCACCTCTTGGAAAAGCACTTGTGCTCACTAGGTCTGGAGCATACAAAAATCTTTAGAATTGGAAATCCAAACCACAAGGTTTCACTCATCTTTGTTTTCTTCTTCGGGTAAAAAAAGCACCAGTCCAAGAGTTTCAGCTTTTTAGAAAATTATTTCAAGAAAACAGAACGAAAACCCACAATGTTTTACCAAATACAAAGCAGGCTGGGGGAGAAGTGCTGGGTTTGGGCTGACCCAGGAAGGGCTGAAGAGGCAGCAAGGAGATGTTGCTGCATGGGCTCTCAGCTGCAGTGGTTCCACAACAGGGGGGCTAAGTCACAGCTCCCCATCTTTCCCCTCAGCTTTTTCATGCAAATCAGTGGAAAGGAACCTGAGGAACAACAGAGAGTACGAACTCTTGTTTTTTCCCAGTGCTCCAGGGAAATGCTGCAGTGAGTATGGGAATCACAGAAGTGCTTCACTGGGGAGATCACTGCCTGCAGACTCCAGATGGGGGGAGAAAACTGAATTAACAGTGTCAGGAAGGGGAAGGAGCCAGCAGGAGGGTGCCCTGGATAGAGGAACAGCAGCTTGAAAACCTCACTGGAACAAGAACCAGCAGCAGAGGGAGGATGCATCAGCTCCTGTGCTACCTGCAACTGCTCTGCTTGGGCTGTAAAGGCTTTGGGACCAATTCTTACAAGGAAAAAGTTCAGTGTTTGGCCCAAAGGACCTCCAAAGGGTCCAAAGGACCAACAAGCAATTTAGAGAGGACTCCAGGAGTTTGCTGTGAGCTTGTGGCTCCAGACACCAGGTCCCTGAGATATCTCAGTGCTTTTCTTTGAGCATCACCTCTCCACTAAGCCCAGGATCTGATGTGAACTCCTCCAGTTTATGACCCATGCCTCCTGCTCTGCACCACAAGAAACCTGGAAAAGTAAAAGAGGCTACAAATAGTTTGTAAAAAGCCCACAGGAGCCATTTTCCACTCAGAGCTTCTCACAGCCAAGTGGCATTTCCAGCACAGCAGAGCTCCATTTGGATCAACCTCACACTTCCCTGGGGAGCTGAGCAGATCCTGGAAAGTCAGCACAGAGAAAGCAACACCTCTGTGCTGCTGGCCCCAAAAAGGGGGAGAATCAGAGGTCAGGCAAGCCCAGAGCCAGAGGGGCTCCAAGGCAGCTGATACCAACACCAAGGGCTTGTAGGCAGCTCGGCTAAAAACAGCAGCTTAAAAATAAATAAGCATTAAGTTTTGAGTTCTGAACAAACAGAAACCAAGAGGACTTCTGCAGGATCTCTGCTGACCACAAGGCAACAAAGACTTCTTCCTCTTCAGCTGTTTTGCCCCCATCCTGGCTGCCCCACTCTGACCTCAGATGCATCACAGCCCAGAAGCAGCTGAAGAAGGACAAGCAGTCAGGATGGGCACCACCAAGGCTCCAGCTCAGCACCCCACTTGACCTGAAGGAAAATTAGACTAAAGCAAACCTAAAGCAGGAGTCTTGTGGCCTAATTTCAAGCATGAGGATTCAAAACAGACTTGGGCTGTATGGTGGTGTCCTGGGTGCTGCTCCTCAAGAAAATTCAACCTGCAGCTCCCTCCCAGAAGTCCAGAGCAGCTGAGCTCCCCAAACCCCCCACCCTGCCCCCTCTCTCCATTTCACACATCTTTATCACCCACTCATTTCCAGGGAAGGGCTTCATTAACACTGTGATGACTGCTGGGTCTTGCAACATCAGCAGAGAATTGCAGGCAGATGGACAAAGAGGAGGAGGAGAAGAACCAGGAGAACCCCAGGATTTAGGGTGGACACTGCCCATGTGGGACCACTGCCCCCGGGCAAGCTGCAGCAAACAGGACAGGAGCTCAGGACCTGCATCCTCCATGGCCACCACATCCCTGGGGATGGAGACACCACTTCCAGCATGGAAATGGCTTTTGTCCCATGCAGCCCCTGGCTGATGTGAGACCTTTGGGACAAAAAGGCTGAACTGGAGCACAAGGGTGCAAATCCTGTGTTTGGTGGCCTGGACTGGACCAACCCTGCACCTGGGTTGCAGAGCATCCAAGACATCCCCAGCACAAGGTAACTCCTGGGAGGACACCAACCCTCACCCTCTGTTACCCACACTGGGGGAAGGAGCCTCATGCCCAGGCCTGGTGAGAGCCACTCCTGCCATCTGAGGATGCCCCAGCCCTCCAGGGGCCACATCCCTCTCATTTTCCTGGGAGAGGTTTTAGAGTTAAAGCAACACCGGTAGTGGAATTGTCAGCAGCACAAATGCACATTCAGGAGGGGAAGATGTGGGGGGAAAGCATCCAACTGGTGAATATAATACTTGGAAGGAAAAGCAGAATTAAAAAAAAAATAAAAAAATGAGGGGGTGGTAAAAAAAAAAAATCTCAGGAAGTCATCTAGTCATTCCTGCTCTTTGCTGAAACAATAGACTCGGGATGCTGGCTAAGTTATAAATAATCCTGCTGGCTACACAACACAAATACAAGACAGGAGCAGGGTAACTATCAGCTCCATGGAAAGTGACTCATTACCTTCTCACAGCATATCCAAAGAAGGGCAAACGCTGTGGCCCTGCTCCTGGGGCTGTGCAGGGGCTCCCCTGGGCAGGACCCCCCATCCTGGGGAGGGCAGGAGCAGCTTTGGGATCCCAACCCCACACAGCTCCAAGCCCCAGGCACAGGCTGGCAGGGCTGCCTCCAACCCAAAGCAGACCACATAGGCTCAAATTGGGGAAAATAATGGGAAGCCACCAACTCCACAACATCCTTCTCTTTTTTCAGAAAGGAAGTTGGCATTGCAGGACGGCCGGGATGAGATGTTTTCCAGATCCCTCCTCTGAAAGCTGAACATGAGCAGAGGGATGAGCAGAGCCCATGCACCTCCAGAGGCACCTGCCCAAGGGTACCTGGCTCCCTGGGCCTGGCAGCTCTCAGGGGGAAGGGCAGAGCCATCTCCTTGGGCACCCAGGATAACCCCAGTGTCACTCCAGGGCTGTGGGTGACCACGGAGCATGAGGAGAAGCAGCCCCAGGACCAGGGTGCTGTGCACATGGGGATGGTAGGAAGGAGCCTTCATGCCAAGAGTAACTGAGAAAGGGAAAGATCTTCCCAAGTGGAGACTTGGATAACTTGGAAGTGATATAAATTCTCAGGTTTTTTTTTTTTTTCCTTTTTCTTCTTTTAAGAAAAAAAAAGGCAAAAGAGAGCTTCGTGACTTGTTATTCCATTACCCAAATCTGGAAATGCAATCATTAGTTCAGCTGCATTAATAACACAAAAAAAAAACCAACCCAAAAATACCCAACAAAAAAATGTCTTAAAAGATTGAACTGATGTCCAAGGGGCCAGGAGAAAGGAGAACAAAAGTCACAAACCTGTGGCAAGCAGCTCCCTCTGTTAGCACCATGGCCCAACACCCCACCAACCCTCCCAAGACAGATTCACAGGGGCAGAGGATGGGAAATAATCAGGATATGAAGTGATTTTTAAGGGATTTTTTTGCCAGGTAGGTGAGGCAAAAGGTTACCAAGAGCTGTGTGAGCACACCCAGCTCAGCAGCCTCGTGCTGAGCGTACAGTGGAGCTTAATTCAGTTCAAAGACACCTCAGACAGGAGAAAAATCCATCTGCCAGCCCAGGGGAAGCTCTAAGAGACCTGGGATGTGCTGCCATGGATCCAGAGACTTCACAGCTCCTCAGGAGCTCTGCTTCCAGCAGCTGAAGCAGCAGTGAGATTCCACTCCTCCTGTTTTAGGGCAGGCTGGGAAAATGAAATTATCCTCCCCATGGCCCTGCTCTGGGGGGCTGTGAGCCTGCAGAGCTGGGCTGTGATTCACCTCCTGAGAGAAAAGGTGCCTGTTGATACCCAGGTCATGTTTAATTCATCCAAGAATAAAATAAAATAGAAAGCAGTAAAATCAAGAAATCACCAATAAAAATCTGCGAGGACTGAAACCCAGAAGCAGGGGGAGGCTCAGCCACAGACTGAACTCCTTGAGGCTGCCACCCAAACCATGAGGCTGGAATCCCCTCCCTCTGGGGAGCTGAAGCCTCTGCACTTCAGAGGACACAGGAATGTCCACCCAGCCAGACAAGATCCACTCGGGTTTTAAAGGAAACGTGTGAACAGTTTGAGCCATGGCAGAAAAAAAAACAAAAACAAAAAAACCTTGCTTTACATTTTGCTCTTTAAAAATGGGGAAAAAAAACCCAAAACAAACAACAAAAAAAACCCAAACCAACCCCATGTGACAGGGAGGCACATCCACCTTCCCACAGCCTCTCAGGCCATTCATCATTTGGATAAAATCCAGTTTCACATTGAAATTCAGCTGGACTTTCAAATGCAAATACAAGGAGAAGAGCAACATATGGTAGAGGTTAGGATGTATTTTTCCTAATTAAATGGCATACTGCTGTTTTGTATAACAATGTTAATGGGGCATTAAGAAGCCTTTGGAAGAGAGACCACCTCACTTGAAGAAAAAAAAAAAAAAAAAAAAGTCCCAGAAAGCAGAAGGGGCCCAGGACCTCCCTGCTCTCAGAGGAGGGGGTTTTGTCACTTGTCACAACCAAGCCACCAGTGTCCCCGTGGTTGGGCAAGATGAAGCAGAAAGGCAAGAGGTGAGAGGCAACACCAGTGTGTCCCAAGGCTTGTCCTGCATCTGTGACCAACAAGCCCCACAATGGAGACCTGGCAGGGCTTTTGGAGGGGGAAAACCTCATCAGCTCCTTGTGACCCAGGGAGGAAGGATGGGCACAAGATGCTTCGAGACCTTGGACAGCCACCACAAACCCTGCTGCCCACTGGTGCCCAGGAGATGCTGCCAAGAGAACCCACAGCTCCCTGCTGGTCCCCAGAGCCCTGCACAGCCCATGGGGAACACCCCCTGCTCTCCTGGGAAGTTCTTCCCATCTAGGATGGGCCAAGGTTTTGTGGATGACTGTCCTTTGCCATGCTTGGTATGAACAAACCCACCTCCAGACACATCCCAGGCTGGTGGAGGCTGCCCTTCCTCCCAGCCTCCTCCCCAGATGCTCTGAAATGAGCCCCATTTATTTATTTTCAGCCCCTGACTAACCACAAAGACTCCCCTGCTAGGAAAAGCTTCTGGCACATTAACTTCACCTCCCTTTTGCTCCTGATGCAGTCTCCTACTAAATTTAGAGAAAGATGTTGCCTTAGGTCACTCTGGAGGTGGGGATGTGCTCCTCAGGGCTAACAGGCAGATGGACAGTTTTGTTTTTTTTTTTTTTGTTTTTTTTTTTTTTTTTAGTTTTCTCCCTGATGGTTTTGGAGCTGGGCTGCCTGAAGAGTTAATTGAAAAATTCAAGATAAAAAAAAAAAAAAAAAAGAAAAGCAGCAGGCAGGTGTCCCCGACTACCTCTTCTCTTCCTTTAGTGGAAGAAGGCATCCTCCCCCCAGAAACATTATTGCAGTAGCAAGAGCATCAAAAGAGCTGCTACAAAAATTCTCAAGAGCTGCATCAAATCTGCACTGACAGTTCAGCTCTTCCTTCTCATCTTTCTTCACATGCATTTTCACCCTTCAAGGCCACCAGGGACAGACAAACCCAGAATCTCTATAACCAGATGGCAAAACTCCCCGTCCTACCCCAAATCCAGGTTGAACTGGTTTCAAGACAGCAAAACCCCAAAGGGGCTGCTCCTGCTGCCCCGAGAGGACAGACTCCAGGAAAAAAAACTCAGCCTTGTCCAACACTTTGGATCAATGGCCAAAAAAAAAAAAAAAAAAAAAAAAGAGACAGACCAAACCCTTGGGCACGACAGCATCTTCATACACTTCTCCCACTCTGGGTGGGGAGGTGGGGCTGGTCCTGACCCAGCTGCAGATGTCCTGGTCACAGGAGAGCTCTGTGCTTGCCTCAGGTGATCTCCAGCCCTCACTGCTCCCAGGCCCCTGTACAATTAAGCATTCAGTACCACAATATATTTCACACTGTATTTCATGCCTCATTTGGCAACAAAATTAATTAAACTTTAAGTCAACACTAAAGGAGTGCAGTACCTTTCTTCCCTCTGTGGCACACATATAACTCAATTTGTTGAAGCTAATGCACTAATCAAGACTTGCAGAGTATTTGGGAGCCTTCTGGCAGGAGGGCTCTGAAGCCTGTGGCCAGGGGCAGACCCCCAACCACGCTGGGGAAATGCCCCACTTTCCTCAAATGTAATCCCCCCCCCAAGCAGCAGCAGGAGGGTCCAACAGGGATCTGTGTCCAGCCCAGCACATTGCCTTTAAGTCTTTCTTGCAGCCTCCAAGCTGCCTGGTAGCTGGGAAGCAGGACACCAACCAGCTCAGGGTCCATCCTAACCTCCTGGCTTCATCAGGTCCGGGCACACATCCAGCTGAGATGGGGGAAACACTGCCCATGTCCCTTGTCCTTGCCACACAGGGACAGGTGGCTGTGCCAGTGCTCCTCCTGAGAGCCCCTGGGCTGCCACCCCCTCGCTGTCTTCCTGGGATTTCTCAGCTATTTGGTGGTGCTGGGAGAGGGTGGGATGATCCCGACCCACGCGGCTGGGAATCCCAGAGGCAGACACTGGCAAACTTTTTGTGGCATAACTGGGACAGCTGCCCTGGCCTCACATCCAGCACTGCCCCTCCACGAGATCCAGATCTCAGGAAGACAACAGGAAATGGGCTTAAGCTCTGCCAAGGGAGGTGTAGCTTGGATATTACGAAAAAATTCTTTCCGGAGAGGGTGCTCAGGCATTGGGATGGGCTGCCCAGGAAGGGGGTGGATTCTCCATCCCTGGAGGTTTTTAAGAAGAGACTGGATGTGGCACTGAGTGCCATGGGCTGGGAACCACACGGGGAGTGGATCAAGGGTTGGAGTTGATGATCTGAGGTCCTTTTCCAACCCAGATGATTCTGTGTGATTCTGAGATGGAGGGTGCTGAACCCCACTGCTCCTGCACCCAGAGCATGTCAAACAGGGTGAGCAGAAGCAACAAGGAGGGAGAGGGCACCAAGACAGAAGAGAAACAACAGGGAGCAAGCAGCAACCCAGGGTTTACTTGCACCATGATCCCTGCATCCCAGGGGAGAGGTTCCCAACTTGCTCCCAGGAGTACAGCACAGAGTTCCTCAGGCACAGCCCCACTGCTGGGGCAGGTTTCCCTGGGGCAGGAAACCCAAAGCAGGTTTCCAGCAGCTGGATCAGCTCCTCCTGCAGACAGCCACTTGTGCCACAGAGCTGCCAAGGGGCAGAGCAGCCCAGTTTACACCAGGAAGGGATGTGGAGTTTCCCCGAGGTGGCTTCACCTGCTCATCCAGTTCAGTCACTGGTCCCTTCTCATCTCTCAGGTCTGCAGCTCCAAGCACTCAGGGGATCAGGACTTCAGGGGAGGGGTTAAATAGATACCAGAAGAGGTTTAGATTAGATATCAGAAGACAGTTCTTCACTGAAAGGGTTATTACAGACTGGAACAGGCAGCCCAGGGTGGTGGTTGAATTACCACCCCTGGAGCTGTTAAAACTCATGTGGATGTGGTGCTTAATATGGTTCAGCACCAGACTTGGTAAAGTTGGGTTAATGTTGGACTTGATGATCTTAAAGGTCTTTTCCAACCAGAACAATTCTGGGATTCACTCTGATGACCACGGGGAGGTTTGTGTCAACTTTCTCTTCCAGATGAAATGGTTGATCACCATCATCTTCTCACTTATCAAAATGTTGCCTGTGAATAACATCACTGTCCAGTTGGGTTCTGAGTCTGCTCTTGTGTTACAAGAGGACTGAAGCTATCACCTTTCACAGTCATTTTGGGTGCTAGTGAGCAGAAAAGATGCATTTATAGCATCCTTTATCTTTGCTAACACTGGAGAATGTAGTACCAGACTAGAGATGAGACCATCCAGACAAAAAAAATCCAGCACTAGTCATTAAATCTATGCCCTTAAGACACCCATTTGCTGTCTCAAACTTAAAGAAAAAATAAAAAATAAATTCTAATCTGAGTTCACTGCATGGAAGCAATAGCAATGGAGATGCAGAGTGAGTGGTCACACGCAGGACACGTGCTGGAGAGGGGCACCCTACAGAGCATGCAGAATTTGAAATTAGCAGCAGCCAGGTCCAGCAGAAACGCTTGCCAGACCTGCTGGGCTACTTCCAAAGCCATCTCTCCCCTTTGGAAAAGGCACAACAAGCATGCAAGGCCTGGAGCTGAAATGCTGAGCCAAAACCAAACAATTCCAACCTCAGCCCCACACCAGCACGTGCCATGTGGGCAGTCCTGGGTGAGCAGGATTCGAGGGGGGCTGAGGCACCCAGCACCAACCCCCAAGCCTGCTGCCTTCCAGATGATCACTTGCCATGACACCCCAAGCCTTGCAACTGAGAAGACAGCAGGACAACCAAGGCAATGACATCAGGCACACAATTAATACTCAAATGAGAAACTCTTACTAAATGAGAAGCAGGTGCTTGGGGTTTTTTTCATGTTCTTTTGAAAGGCAGAAGGTTCACTCCTCGTCTGGCTTCATCTCAGCCTTAGCCCAGGCAGGGCACATGATTTTTACATAAGATTGTCATAACCACTGGAGCAGGCACAGTTACCAGAGCACTGAGTTGCCTCATATAGGGAGGGAAAAAGCTCTGCAGGCAGGAGGCAGCTCTTCTGGCAGAGTTAAAACTGTGTGCTTAAACAAGGTCTGTGTCAAATTTGCAGTTTCTAAACAAAAGCTGTCACTTATCTCAGTGCAGCTTCAGTTCTCTGGCACTCCCAACATTCTCCCTGCTCTCCCCTAGTTCAGAATCTCCATTCCAGCCAGGAGGACTCTTCCTCAAGAGTGGGAAAAGAATGAAAGAAATCCCAAGGCCTCCCCTGAAAACCTGCAACCCTGAAGTTAAACACACACCCAGGGGCTGGGTTCTATCTGTTGGAGAAGCACCAGTGACCCAACAGCAGAGTTGGGCTTTTCCTGCTCTTCCCAGGCTCCCTCCTGTGTGTCAGTGAGAAACAGGCTGTGCCTCTGGGGGCAGGACACCCTCTGTTCTCAGCCCTACCTGAAAACTGGAGGAAAAAATAAAATTTGAGAGATAACAGAGAGAGGCTTCCATGTTTCACCCTTACTGCAAAGGTACAGGAGACACAGCTGCCCTGGTGGGGAAGCCCTTGGAGCAGGAATGAGCACTCCAGGACAGGAGGATCAGAGATGCAACTGGGGTGTGACACTGGATTAAGGGAGTCAGGTGTGAAGATCTTCCCCTGCCATTTGTTCTCCCACTCTTGCTATTTCCTGCCAACCCGCACTCCCTGTCCCAGCTTTTGGGCCCTCCAAGACTTTTTTTTCCAAGCCCTGCTTGCTGTACCCTGGTTAACGGGAAAAACAGGGAGCAGAAGGGGGAGAGGAAGGAGAACAGGAGCTTCCTGAAGGCAGAGACAAACCGAAGCAGAAAGATATTTAACACACCTGACTAGCACGTGGGAGACCAACTTCACTGAGAGTCCTCCAGGCGTTGTTACTGGAAAGGTTGGGATAGCAGCACCAGGAGAGGCTCTGCTGAGGGCAGGCATGGAAATTCTCCTGGGGTGCAGAGAGCAAGGAAGGGCTGCAAGGGATTGTCTCTTTCCAGGCTAATGAGACCTCACAACTTTGCAAGCTTGACTCATCCACAAGCAAGGCTTTTTTTCCTTTTTTTTTCCTATTATTTAAAACTTTGATAATGGCTAAAATGTCATTTTTACTTTGAAAGAAACAGTCACACCACTAGGCAAGGCAAATAAATTTTTCTGCTTTGCCTTTTTTGTTGTGGTGGCTTTGTGTTTAGTGACAGTTTTGCAAGCCTGCTGTATGGGCAGGCAGGCAACCACAACATAAACAAGCAGCCTGAGGTACACACTTTAATGGAAAGTGCCAGTTTTAAATATCAAGTCACATATTGTGCACCTCATGTCTGCCTTTCATCATGTATCAAAATAGCAAGCAAAGCACATCACTCCCACTTCAGCATAAGCAAAACATGTGGGAACTCGAGGCAGTTAGTAGGAAAACGTGATATATCTTTACTAAGAAAAGCTCCTGCTTTCCTCACTACAGTAAATAGTTGCTAATGCTTTTCCGCAGCCTGAAACTCAGTTGCTGACAGCCTGGTGAGAGAAACGCTGCTCTTGGCTCTTCCCAACTCTCTTAAATTTTGATGCTTTTTGCTGCAAACTGCCCGGCCAGCTGCTCCACAAGTGAAGTGGAGCACAACTGGGTCCACAGAGCTCCCAGCTGGTGCTCCAGACCCTCCCCTCCCCACCTTGGAGCTTCCTAACACAGGGCTGCATGCACACACAAAATAATTAAATCTTCAAACAGCTCACCCATAGCACCAATTAAAGAGACAACCTCATCTTTCACAGAATTTATTACTTTCAGTGCTGTTGCCACAGGTATCCAAGTTTGAATGCTGTTTAAAGCAGGCTTTCAAAGGAGATACAGACTCACCTACCTCCAGGGAGAATGCATTTACTTTGTTCAGTAGACTATAACTTAAAATTTTTTACATGCACCAGCTTGTAACTCTTTGAAAAACTCCCTGGTTAGCCAGCTTCAAATGTATTTTATGAACTTGCCCCGATCAAAGCAATTCCCTCAACAATGAGCCTCATCTCACCATCTTACCAGCAAAAAAAGCAGCAAACAGATTCTGGGGGTGGAAATCCCAGCACAGAGCAGGAGGGGACTCTACTTTTCAAACCCACCTGAGTGACCCCAAGCAAAGGAGCTCCCCTCAGCACAGAGCAAGCAGGAAAAAACATTTAATAGTGAATTCACTTACTCAAAAGGATGGGGGGAAAGCTGCTATTTGTTGTGAGCTGAGCTTTTATGTGCTGTGAGCAGAATCATCTGTCAGCAGAAGGCTGCCTGGGCTCCTGTTTCACGAGGACACAAACCTGGCATCCCACACTGTTCCCCACGGGAAGGGGAGCTGGTTGCACATTCTCCATCTTAACCAGGGATGCAAAGTGCTGCTCACTGCTCTGGGAGATGTGTTACCCCACACAACCATTTTTCTCATTTTCACTTCCCTGCTGCTCAAAGCCCCAACCCATTTGCTGCAGCGAGGGGGCTGCTGGCACCCACAGACCCTGCTTAGAACTCCCCAGACACCAGGTCACGGCCCCACGCCACAGTCAGTGATGTCACGGCCCAGGCTGGGAAGACACAATGAAACTTCTCTGCCTCCTGCCACTCCGACTGCCTTAATGGCAATTAAAAATGGTTATTTCCATGTGAAATTCAGCACGCGCCGTTTCCTGCTGGAGGCAGAGTTTAATAGAGCGCGCTGGGAGGGAGCTCATTTCCCATCAGATCAGCCATTTCTGCACCATGACACGGGGGGAGCAGAGGACATGGCTTGCAATGTTTTGCTCCTGCAAATAATAAACAGTTGGGCAAGGAGACGACGAAACCGCAGCCCTCTCGGGCCAGGACAACGGGCACACACTGAGCATCCCAACCAAAATAAAAAAGCCCGGCAGTGAGTGACGGGGCCTGTGCTGGCAAACACGAGTTGCATCCCCAAGCCCCAGGAAGACCGAGTTCCCCGTGGTGACCTATATGTGCTATAAATGCTGCAGACACGGCTTGCATGACGTCAGCTCCATCCTAGTGGCAATTGTTGGGCTTTGCCTTGCCAAGAAAACGCAAAGCGGAGGTGCTGAATTGTCCAGGCGGCGGGGTAGCTAAACCAGTTCCTCCCTAGTGCATTTAAGGACAGAAATGAGGGAAACAGTGGCAGTGCTTAAAATAAACCCAGGAGACAATTATAAAAGCAAAAGGATCTCAAAGCTGGAGGGCTTGTGTTAACACTTTGAATTTTCCTGGCCTGGGAGAGAGAAGGAGCCACCGGCACAAGCGGCAGCAGCTCATCCCATATAAAATGGGATTTGAAAAGGATTTGAATTTGGGGCTAGTTTATCACTGCTGGTTTTTTAATAGCATTGTTTCAAATGACTGTGGTACCTTGGGGGGTTGGACTCGATGATCTTTCAAGGTCCTTTCCTACCTCTAACATTCTGTGATTCTTTACCAGCTGGACTTTGGAAGCAAGAACCTCACTGTGGCAAGCGGGCATTCTGGCTGGGAGTCAGCAGGGTCACTCAGTGCCTTGCTCCCTTTGCTCCCAGCTTTTCCTGGTGAGGAAAAAGCCTCAAGTTAATAGCCCCCCCAGAGAGTAAAGAGAACAAAAGCTAAATACTGCCCCAGGATTTCCCTGAGGAGAAGGGAAGTGACAAGTGTGAGGTCACGAGTTCACATGTCCAAGGGTGGGCAGAAGCATGAAACACCAATTTCACTGGCACATAAGACAGCATCAGTTTATTGTCACTAAAATAACCCCAAATAATGAGATTCTGGCGCTGTGGTGCCCATGACCAAGCAAAGACTTAAGTGAATTGGTGTTTGCTTCTCCTTTCCAGGCAGAGGGACAGCCATGGGGGGGTAAAGGCTGCACTCTCTTGATCAGGGGTATGGGAAACTGACTGAACAGAAGTGCCTGAAAGACATGAGGCACATTAAAGATGAAGCCCAGGCCTTCCTGCAAGGCAAGGAGATTCAGGGAGCTAATCTCCAGGTCCAGATTACAGCATGGCTGCAAGACACTCTGCTTCCTCAGCAAGTCCAGGTCCCCAAATCCAAGGACCATCTGCTCTTGTCCTTCTGATCATACCAGAGTTTGATTACAATTAGACTTCAAATCAAATTTTAAGAGTGATGGCTGACTGTGCCTTTGAGGGTGAACAAGTATCTGAGTGTACTTTGCTGTCAGATAGTGGATTAAGCTAAAACAAGATCAACAGCTATGAAAACAACCACTTGCCACCATCTAGGACCTAGACACCTTGGACCCTTCTAACAGATGCAGGACACCCCTGTGTGGGGCACATCTCCTTAATGCCTTACTGCAGTTATTCACCCCACCAGCAAAAATCAATCATCAAACATTTGGGATCAGAGAGAAGTCACAAAGCTGACACCCAGACAAAACACACCCTCCACTCTCCAAAAACGAGTCTGAGGACAACTGGCCAAGGGATAAATCCACTTCTGGAGCAAAAGGCTTCCCTTAAGCCAAGAGATGCATTTAAGCCAGAGATGCATTTCAGACCCAGGATGCCCATGGAAGTGTTGCTGCAGAGCCCCGAGACCGGGACAGCAGCGATTGTGCAACTGCCTTCAGTGCAGTTGTATAACATCACTCCTCTGTTTTTATGAACTGCTCACAGTCGGACTCAAAAAGCAGCAGCCCAGAGGAAGGGTGGTGTCAACATTACCTTTCACTCACCCGAAAGAAGGGGAGAGGGGGGGGAGAGAGAATAAAAGCTGTTGTGTTGCTTCGGCTGCTGCACAGCCCAGCAGAGGAGGGTCGGGTCGCTGTGCTGGCCGGACCGCTGAGCCCAGCTCCCAGCCTCTCCTCACTGGCCAGCACCATAAACCCAGCAGCCAAGCCAGCCTCCCAGCAGGAAACCAGTTAATGTGAGCTTGCTCCATTACTATTCTCTCACCAGCAGACAGAGCGTTTTTTGTGGATTACTTTAACAGCAGAAGTCACACACAGGAACACTCGCTGGAGAGATCACTTTCCATCTGGGTTAACCCAAGAGTTTTCCCTCCTCCAATTTCCTCCAGCGCCCACTCAACAGCTTCTCTCCATGTACAAATGTTTGCCTGAAACCATCTTGACATGCAGCTAAAAAGCCCCATCTGAAAACATCAAATTTCCCTCACCAAAAAGGGCAGGAGCAGGGCAAGGCAGAGCACACCCATCCCATCCTGCTGCTGCAGGTTGCCCCACAGCAGCATCTCCTCTCCAGAAATCCCACCCCAGTCTCCAGGATGCCATCCAGTGTCAGGACACTCATGATCCATGTAACCAGGAGTTTCCTTGGACAGTCTGAGTTGGCCCAGGGCAAACAAGGTCAAGTTTTAACCATCCACAAAGCATCAGAGTATTTCAGCAAGGACAAATTTACTGTGCTTCCTGCATGCCAATGGCCGCAGTGAGCCCAGCACAGAGCAGCTTCCCTGGGCAACAAAAGCCTGGCAGGGCACCACACCATCCATCTGCCCAGCCAGGGAATTCTCCACTTCAGCTTCAAATTGGCCAGTGCCACATTTCCCTGTCAGGCATCTAAAGCCACATGCCCTGCAGAGTCTCCTGTTGCAGCTGAATCGCCCACCCTGCTCCTGCCCACAGATGCTCTGCTCCCCAAGCCCTTTGGTGTTGGCACCCTGGGTCCTCCTCAGTGGGCAGACAGGGCCACCCAGTGCTCCTGGGCAGCAGGGCCAGCTGCTGGCTTCAGGGACAAGGTGGCACAGGGGAGGCTGTGCTCAACCACACCCCAGAACCACGGTGGGGTCCAGTTTAGAGGGTGGTGAAACAGCTCCATCCCCCCTTGATGCCCACCTCCCCAGCGTGGCCGTGCTGCCTGGAGACATCTGGCCAGGAGGACTTGGCAAAGGTCCCTTTGGGAACGCAGAGATCCCAGCCAACAGCAGGGACCTGCTGCATGGAGAAGACACCCAAAGTACACCAGAGCTTCCCTTTAGGCAGCTGAGCCCCAGGAATTCACCACCACTATTGTGTCTTCTCGGTGATGTACAGCAAAACTTTTCCAGGGCACACGCCTGCAGACATGCATTGGTCCAGGCAGCTTAAGAGCCAAGCATCAACTGTCTGCTCTCAGGCTGCTTCAATCAGAGTGGCAAGACAACAACCTTCAGCTCAGGTAGCGAGTGGAGACAGATCAACAAAAGCAGCTTTGCCTACCCAGAGACATGTGGAGCAACAAGGAAATCATCCAGAGAAACAGTAGCAAACCACCAGCAGAAAAATGCATAACACACAAAACTACAGAAACTTCTCCTACTGGATCTCTGCAAGCAAACACAATTTTATTGCAAGACACATTATGGTGTTAAGGAGAGAAAAAAAAAAAAAAAAAAAAAAAAAAGATGACAGTACCTGATCCTCCAAACTGAGTGCTCGCTAGGGTCGTGGGTCTGTTTTTTCCATTAGCCACTGGCAGGGGAAACATCTAGAAAAATAAGATGAGAGAGAAGGGAAGAGAAAAAGAGATTTCAGTATGTTAGTTTTACTGTGCTGCTGCAAAGGGGGTCAGATTGGACAGGCGTGGGTGGGGGAAAAGGGGAAGAGAAGCACTTTACTGATGCAAAAAACTTTTCTCTCCTTGTGTCCCTGCCACACAGATCAGCTGCAGGAGGGACAGGAGAGCACTGCAGCTGTGTGCTAATGTACACACACATTCCTACGTGCATAAACTTCTCCTGTGTACATAGTGTGTCTGGTTCCTTAAGGTACAACTGAAAACCATCCAAGAAGCATCACTGCTGTGGTCAAAACCAACTGTTTCTTCCCTAACTTAGTCACCCAGGCCCAGACCATAGGGCTGTGGAGAAAGGCCAACTCCATTCACAAAAAACTAGCAGGAAAACACCAGCACCCTGTCAGGCTTGTTTTATCCTTCAACACCCCAGCACCCACAGTGGTCCAGGTCTCATCCTGCTTTTCCTGTGCTTCCAGTGCCATGGGGGGAGATGACCAAACCGCAAGCTCTGGTGATGCTCAATGCAGGAGCCTCACGCCTGCTCCAGGAGGGACAAACCCTTCAGCCTCCTGGAGCAGCTCCAGCCCCTGCTCCTTTGGGGGCTCCTGCAGCACCCTGAGTTAACACAGCTTTGAGTCTGGGGAGGTATTTAATGCATGATTAGAAAGATTCACATATTGTACAGCACCAGTCATTCTGGCTACTTGGTTGCTGTACTGCTGCAGCTTCAGTATCACAGCTAATGGTCTCCTGCCAGGGAGCTTCCCCCAAAAATACTGCACAGTTCATCAGCTAACCTTTATAAATATTCTTAATGTAAGTTGGGAGGGTTTCAGAAGCTGTTATTTAAAAATTTATACACACCTGCATGCAGCAGAAAAGAAAACTAATTCTTCTCCACACAAATGGAGCTCCAGCCAATAAAACAACTGGTGGGAAAATGCTTAGTGAATTAACATTTTAATATCCTCTTACTACTCAACTCAAGATACTTTCACCACCAAGTCATTTGAATTTTTATTATTTTTAGCTTTGCAATGTCTGAGTAACTCAAAAGTTTAATGCTCTGAAGATTAAACAATGTAATGGCTCAAGAGCCTACAGAAATGGAGCATTTCACGCCCTGACATATCTGATGTCTGGCTGTGGTCAGAAACATTCCTTTGTACAAAGCTGTCTGCCCAGCTTTGTTTTTACAAATGTTGGAGAGGAAAAAAAAAAAGAAACACAACACTTAAATGTGGTAGAGATGCAAAGAGAGCAGTTAAGAAACCAACTACCATTCAAAAAAACACAAATTTGTGATCATATACATGTATGCACACACGCACGCCATGCATATGTTTTTTATATATAAAAATGTATTTGAATAAAGGTGTAAACTGTTGGAAGTACCCATCCTGTGTGTGGACAGCCACTGGTGCCAGCAGGCACTGCCTGACAGCTCCCTCCCTCTGCCTGCACCCTCACTGTGAAACCCACAGGACGGGGGCTCCCCCTGCACCCCCAGGTGGGGGTTGGGCTCCAGAGTCCCTCAGGGTGGGCTGGCAGCCCTACCATCACATACACCTTGTTTCCTCAGGAAGTTGGGCTAGAAAACAAAAGAAAAGGCTGACAGCACCAAAGACTTGCAGCTTACCTTCCTCTGAAACGTGACAGCTTTTTCCTGCACCACCACCCTCCCCTACCCTCGCATGGCAGTGCTGTTTTCTGCACAGATCTCCTGAATTACTAAAAATGGAATTTATGTGGCTGATCCCCCAGGCTGGTGCTCCCCAACTCCTCCTCCTAGGGTAGGGAAGGAGATAGAGTGGTCAGGAACCCCCTTTCCAAGTGGCAAGAGGCAGTTCTGCACATATGAGCATGGGGGGTGGGACACCAAAACGTAAGGGCAGCAAACCAAACAGCAAAAACCAACAACAAAAAAACCCACAGCTGGCTCTTTTTCACGAGCATTTCTGCTTAACACTTCCTGATGCTGAAAATCCCAAGGTTTGAGTGGCAAATCCAAGTGGACAAAATGAGCAGCTTTGTTCCATTGTGACATGAGTGCTTACTACTTCTGCAGAAGAGGTGGCTCCCCCCCTGCCACCTCCAGTCCCCAGCACACCCTAGGGATGCCTTCCCCAACCCTCCCCTCCTCCTGCTTTGAGAGAGATCCCTCCAGACTGGTGCAACACCTTCCTGCTCTCCCCCCATCCCAGGGATTAAGGAATCACAGACCCACAGGATGCTGAAGAAGTTGAGAGGGAGGAGCCCTGGGTTACCCCTCGCCTCAATACAGGCTTTTAACACCCTCATTGCTTCCAACTCCAGGAGGTGTTCTGAGCTTTACTTTTTTTCTTCACTGCTGCCAGTTTGTTTTTCCAACGTGGAATGGGCTGAAGCTGCCTGGAAGAGCCCAGCACAGGTCAGTGGTGAAGTGCTGGCTGGCTTGGCTGCTGTATGTCACTCACAGGCAAAGTTCATCCACCCACTGTGAATTTCCTTTCTGCATTTAAATACTGCTTTAAAAATAAATGGGGGATGAAGGAGGAGAGAAACCAGAGCTGACATGTACCAGAGGGACCCAGGCATTGAGGAAGGACCCAGACATGAGTGTCTGAGGAACTGTAATTGGGTCATTACTTGGCCTTTGTTGGATTTGAATAATGTAGATTTAGAAGGTTATGTAAAATCCCCCATCTTAACCCTCTCTATTTGGTTTCTCAGGTCCTCCCTGACTTCTGACAACAACTTCTGTGTACCCTCAGTTTCCACTCCTTCCAAAGAATGTCTTCTCCATCCACTTCTCCCAGGTTAAAAGATGCAAACCCAGTGCGTGGATCCAAACCAGCACCCACCACCAGGGAGGTTATAGCTAGGAGAGCCCACACTTTCAACAGCAAAATAGTAAGCAAGAATAGGAATTTGCCAGACACAAGTAACAATATCCAGCAGCACTTCATTTGTTGTGTACTTCTACCAGTGCATCAGTGTTTTCAAATTAAATAACCAGTTTTCACCCTCCACTCTGCCACCTTATGAATTCCAGGCTGAACCAACCTCAGGCCTCAACTCAAAACCTGAAATCTATTTTGCAGCATGGGAAGTATCCATCTGTTAATTTAGGGAGAAGAGGGAATTTGACTCAATAAACATTGCCAGTAGGATCTTTCATGTGTTCATTTAAAAAAGACCCTCCTGACTACAGCCCCAAATGTCCACTGTGGAATGAAGTCCAACTTTGTGACCGATTCACTTCTAACAAAAGCAAGAAGTCTTATCATGAGAATCCATTCACTGAGCCCTGGTGGGAGCAGGGTACAGGGCACGGCTTCAGCATCCTCCAGCATGTCAGGAGCAACAGCAGAGAGGGCAGAAGGAGCCCTGCTTGCTGAGAACAGTTTGGCTTCCACCCCCAGTTGGATGGCTGGAGCCGTAAGTGCTGGCAGGCACAGAGAGCAGCCCCTCGCAGAGACATCAGACAGCAGGTCCTGTGTGACTGCTCAAGCCCCTGCCCACCCTGCAACGTCTCACCCAGCTAGAAACCCACCCTGACAACCAGCATCCCCGCAGCATATGGTTAATACTCTGCTAATAATCATGGCTGTTAACAGCATCTCACTTCTGCCAGAGACCTTGGCTGGCACACAGCCTGCCTCGCTCCAGCTTGGCAGCCACGCTCTGCGGCACGGACAGGAGCTCAGCACCATCCCCGTGCAGCCTGGGCTGCTCCATCCTGACTCTCCCTGAGCTCCCCCACCAAGAAACCCAGGATTTCTGCCTGCACCTTCTGCAAATTCAGCCCCACCAGCAGCACAGGACAGCTGAGACACTGGCTGGAACAACCACCCCGAATCCTCCTCTCCTGACAGCATGGGCAGCGGGCAGAGCCTGGCACCTGGGGGGGAGCAAGGAGAATGCCCCCAAACCTGATGAAAAGGTTTAAGCTGGCAGCTTGAATCTATATGCAGGATGCTTTCTCAAAAGCTCTCTTCCAGATCTGCAAGCCTGTCCTGGAGTACTGCCAGAGAGCAGTGGTGAAAGAAAGCGTACAAATTACCTGTACTTTGGGGCAATTATAAAAGGTAATTTGTTCAGAGGCAGAGGTAAGCACGCTGCCGTGCACACCCCAAAGCTGTGATCAGACAGAGCTGAGCATTTGGCTCCTGCTCACTTAGATGCACGTTACAGATTCCTTTGATTTTCACCCTTATTGGCAAATGACATTGGCACAAAGCTTTGGGCAAATGCTTTGCAGCTCAGTAACTCCCCAATCTATTTACTCATTCAAGAAAGCAAGAGTTTTTCTTTTCAGGACTGCAAGCCAAATTTATAGTATCTCACACTGCCACTTACTGACCCCACCAACTCATGGGTGTCTAGACAGCCCCATTAGAACTGCACCTTCAGATTCACTCATGGCAAAACACAGCACTGAGTTGGACCACAGATACTGAGGTTGAACATATTTTTCTTAGGAAAAAAGGAATTGAAATACTGATGTGAAGCAAATGCTTCCAGCTGCTCTGAATCTCTCTGGTCTTCCCTCCCATCTACTCTCCTGGAGAGGACTTGTGGATCAAGGTTCCTCTGTTGCTTATTCAAAGAAAAATATAAATACACTTGGAAGTGTGAGCTTTGTGGTGAAAAAGCCTGCATCCCAATGACACCAGGGGCGAGAAACCCTCAGAGCAGCCTTTTTGACCCACGCTGTGCACAACAAACTGAGCACCAGGATGGAGACTGTCCACTAGCCAGGAAGTTTTCCATTTCAGCTTCACCCTTCAGAAGAAATGTTAATATTCCCTTCATACAAACTCAGGAGAAGGAGTGTATGTGTGTGTGTGTGTGTGTGTGTGTGTGTATGAGGAGGTGAGTGCTTGTGAAATAGACCTGGTTCCGTTCCAGCCTGCCCAGAGCCCATGGGCCAACTTATCCTGGAGGGAACATCTTTGAATCATTGCTGGCAAATGACATTTGCAGGCCCTGACCCTGCCAGCAGCCACCCCCAGTGTCACTGCTGATTGCATGAGCCTTACAACCCCTTACACCAACACAAAGCAAGCTCTGGCCTTTTCCAGGTTTACACCAGCATAAGAACATTGGAACTGAACTCGAATAAATTCAACTGTTGGGTGTTGATTAATCTTCAAGGACAGAAACACTTCTGTACAGAGGGGGCAGGTCAATACCCCTCCAGGGAACACAGCTCTGAGCATGCAAATGAGGATGGTTCAATAAATTTGAAAACAAGATCTTGGGCTTGTTCTTTAAAAAAAAAAAAAAATCTAAAAGGCGAGTGGGATTTGATTTTTTTTTCAAAGGGGGAGAAAAAAGTAAAGTAGGAGCTCCCAGTGCAGTTCTGACCATGGAGCAGATTATGGGTTACTGATTCAAAGTGCAGCTCAAAACCTGGCACTTCTCTGAAAGCTCCAGGGCTCCCACCAACCCACAGGACCTCTGACCATACACCACTCCCCAAACAGCCCTGAAAATATTCCTGTTTTTAAACACATATTCCTGTTTTTAAACACACTGCAATCCCCCTACCAAGCGTAAAACATTCTGCTGTAAAAATACATCAGTGGTAATTTACAGAACCAACCTCCCAACAGAAGCAGGAAACTGTGAGAACTGCACCTCTCCTCTTGAGGAATTGCTCTTCAGAAGACTGAGACCCCACCACTGACCCCCTCTTCAGCACAGAGCCCTGCTGGGACAGGTACACGTCCCAGCTGTATAAAAAGTTTTGTTTCCCACTGCTAAAGCTCAGGACTCAGGTGCAGAAGAGGGGCCAAGCCTCAGCACTTCCCACAGGCTAACAGGCACCAGGGCTGCAGATACCCCTAGTTCTGCCCCTACTTTTCCCCCTTCTCCAACAGGCAAGAAAATCAGCTCAGTGAGGCTGGGGGAGAGCCACAGGGGTAACACTGATGCTTATTCCTCCTCTTGGAGCTGTTTTTTTCTATCTTTGTGGCTCACTCCGAGCACCATAAATGTGCAGCACACAACAGAGGAACCCAGCACAAAGTTATTTTCTTTTGAACACTCTCTCCTTTCTACAAGTCAACTGCCAACAGCAGCCAGCACCAGTGTGGCAAACCCACAGCACACTCTGTGGCACAGACAGACATTCTGGGGACTAACCCCAGCTCTGCTATGACTAGAAGGGACTTCTCCTCCCCTCCAAGCTGTTGCACATCCTTCTGGGGGAACTCGTAGGTCCTTTTTCTTTTAAAATAAACAGCTGCTAAAGATTTCCAGGCTACAGAAGAGCAGAGCATGGGGAACACGATTGTCCAACTCTGGCAAAAATAAGGTGTTAGAGAACTTGGCCACATTTCAAACTGTGACAAAATAACCTGTGGGAGCAAGAGTTTAACAGCCTGGATCTGGGGAGAGGAAAAAAAGCCTGCTAATCAGCTACTGAAGTTACATCTTTGGGTGGCTTCAGAAACAATCACCCAGCCTGTTTCACAGTCAGGATTTAAAGACAGAACACAAAATCCTTTGCATTTCCCATCAAAAAAAACCCAAACAAAACCCAACCTACCTCTCTGCCTCCCTTCAAGGAAGCAACATACTCTGGTGAAGGGGGGGAAGGAGGAGAGGAGGGGCAGAGGCTTTGCTTTAACTTGAAAATAAACAAGTTGCAGCACATGTGCATGCAGACAAACACAACACATCTGAAACCCATCACGTCCAATTTACAGGCTCACATTTCCTCCCTTCTGCAGCTCCAAAACACTGCACACAAGCAGAGCCCCGGAGCCTTTAAAGCCCCCCGGCCGTGCTCACTTACCATACTGAAGTCCAGCAGGTCACTGAGCTCTTTGTCTGTCCCAACTGCAGCCATTCTCTGCTGCTGCTGATTCATACTCCCACAGACTCAACAGTGGCAGTCCTAGAGAAAGCGAGGGGGAGGGGAAAGAGATATTTTAATGACTAGAGCAAACTACCCACCCCACTGATGAATATTTTAAAAAAGACAAGAGGGAGAAAGGGGCGAGTAAAGAAAAATCCTTTGCACGTCCCCAGCATCCAACTCCTCTGCTGAGAGCACAGTTGGAGTCCTCACAGAGCACCCAGAGGCAGGAACAAGCGGTCTATTGACCAGACACACTTGTCTGTTAGTTTTTTGCTGCCAATTCCACTAGTTCAGGCGAATTCTGCTCCTGGCGTGTGGCAAATGAAGAAGAAAAAAAAAAAAAGAAAGAAAGAAAAAAAAGTCAACTCATTTATCAAAGGGTTCAGGCAAGTTATCACTCAGGCGCTTGTCTGGCTCGGCTCGCCCCCTCTCCATCCCCCACACTCCTCCCCGCAGGAGGCTCTCTTGTCCTTGCCTAGTTTTGTTTAGGAAAAAAAAAAGGTCTGATCTTATGCCTCTTTCCTTCGAATTGCTGAGCACCTGCAGCTGCTTTTTCAGGGGCTGAAGTTGGGGATGCCCAGCCAGGCCATGCCTGGTGTGAACTGAACCTCTCAGCTCCTGAAAGAGACTGGAAAAAAAATAATTTTTGTTTTCGGAGGGTTTTGCAAAAATAAAGCCCTACAGGCAACCTTGCACGATAGGTAAACATTATTCTTCCTAATTTTACAGATTATTTTTTTTAAAGGGAGATTGATCTTTTTGGCCAGCTCACTATGACAGAAAAATATTTCTTTGGGAGGGATGAGGAGAGGCCTGGGATGAGATAAAAGATTCCTTTTTTGGGCTCTTTTTTTTTTTTTTTTTTTTTTAGGAACTCATTCATGGTTACAAAGGGCAGCTGGCCAATAATTTTAACTCATTAATCATAAGCTTAAAAAAAAAAAAGAAGATGACAACTCCATACGATCCAAAGTGTTTGTAGGCTGTGCTGGCTCAGCCACCACATTTCAGTGAAGTTTTTTAAAAAAAAATGCTGAAATCAGCCCAGCATGTACAAACTCTTCGCCACTATTAAAAAAAAAAAAAAAAAAAAAAAAAAAAAAAGCCAGGGGATTTTAGTTGTTGTTGTTCTTTTCTTTAAAAAGCCTCTTTAAGGGTCAGCAATGCAGCTGGTCAGGATTTTTAAAGCAACTTTACCGACCCAGTGCCGCAGAGGGTCTGGGGGTGACCAGTTCGTCCCCATCGGACCCCGGAGACCCCCCCTGTGCCACTGGGAAGAGGGGGGGGTGCCGAACCATTATTTCAGCAGCCCCCCCAAAAACCCCACATCCCCCGGGGCACCGGGAACCCTCGCCAAGATCCCGGACAACTCGAACAATACGAACAAATTCACTCGGGGGTTTTATTTTAATATCACACCACACACCCACACCCACTCCCCCTCTTCACCCCCCGAAATTTTTCTCTCCCGAGCAGCCCCCGGGAAGCCAGTGCCCTGCCCTGGCCCAGGAAGGGTTTTATCCGCCCCAGCAGCACAAAGGCCGAGCAAAACCTGACCCCGGAGGAGCCAGGGGCTGCCGGGGGGCCCCGCCGGAGCCGGGCTAACGCGCAGCAGATGTCCGCCTCTCCCCCCGTCCCGCTCGGGTTTCCTCCGGCGGGGCCCGCCGGCACTTCTCGCCTCGGACAAAGGCTCCGCCGGCCCGAGCTCTTCCCTCTCCTTCAACTCCTGACGCGGCCTGGCCGGGCCCGGCTGCTCCAGGACACACGAGAGCCCCACCGAGCCGGACCGGGCCCAGCCAGGCGGAACCGGGCCGAGGGGGAGCCCCGCCGGGCCGGGCCTCACTCGTCCCTTGGGCTCTGCCTTCCCCTCCCCCGACCCCCGTGCAGGGAGGGCAGAGGGGGTCACTGCCCCACGGCCGTGGGGAGGGGGTCACAGCGGGCTGACCCCCCAAGGCGGGGGGCGAGATGGTCCCCGCAGCCCGGCCCGGTCACCGAGTGCGGTGGAAGCGGGTAGATCCCCCCCACTCCCCAAAACGGGAAGAGAGCGAAACAACCCCGCACGTATCGGGACCCCCAACTTCTGCAGAGCCCGTGTGCCCCGAGCTGGGCAGGAGCCGCGGAGCCCCCGGGGGCGGCTCCTGGGAGGAGGCGGAGGGGGGTGCCCGGCTGAAGTTGGCGGCGGGAGCCGGGGACCGGCCCACCCCCCCACCCCCTATTTCAGACAGACCCGCAGGCGTGGGGACCCCCCGGCAGGCCCCGGCCGCTACCTCCCCCCTTCTCCTGGCCCCGGCAAACTTTGCCGAGAGCCGGAGGCACCGGGGACAATAGAGCCGAGCCCCGTCCCGTCCCGCCGCTGCCGCTCCGGGGAGGGAGGAGGCCGGCGACGCAAGTGCCTGCAGGCAGAGAGGTGGGGAGAGGCCGGAGGGGCTGGGGGGGGGAACGGGGAGGCTGCTCCAGGACCTACAGCACGCGGGGAGCGCGCCTGTATTTTATTATTTTCTTTTATTATAATTTTTTTGTTATTTTTTTTTTTTTTACCTGTTCCGGGGCAGGCGCGCACCCGTGCGGGGGAGGGGAAGCGCATGAAGGTCCTGCGGGCCGGGGGCACGGCGGTGGGCAGCGGGCGGGAGGGCGGGCGGCGGCCGCGGCGCCCAGGGCCGGCGGGCGGCGGCGGCGGCCCCTATTGTTCTGGCGCCGCCGGCGGATACAACGTCGCGAAGCGGCGCGATCGCCCCGCACCGGGCGGCGCGTGCGCCCCGGCCCGCCCCGCTCCCCCGCCTCCCCCCACAACCCGCCCCCCTCCTCCTCCTCCTCCTCCTTCCGTCCCGCCCCGTCCCGAGTCCCTAACGCTGCCGCCGCTCCGCCTCCCGCTGCTGCTGCCCCCGCCAGCCCCGCACCCTCCGCATGGTCCCCCCCGCGGCGGCGGCAGCGGGAGGCGCGCGCTGCCCCCTCCCCCCTCCCGCGCCTCTCCGCACAGCCTGCCCCTCCGCGGCGGACAACTCCCTCCCCATTGTATCCCTCCGCCGCCCGCACAGGTGGTGGTGGCGGGAGCACTGCCCCCCGCACGCTCCCCACCCGCCTCCCTGCCGCTGCCTCGGTGGGGGGAGCGGGGTGGCAGCTGCTGCGGCGGGGCGGGACCCCACGGGGGCAGGGGGGGGAGGGGGCGCGGCGGGCTCCCCCCGCACTGGTGGATCTATGTTTCCTGGCGGAGGAGGACGGGAGTACGCATCCCAAGGGGCGGGGCCGGAGGGCCGTGACGACACGGGAGCTCCGGGAAGACGGACTGATAAGGCCGCGGAGAGCCGTCCAATGGGAGGACTCCGATACCCGGAGTGACAGGCGGCGGGGCCAACCAGGACGCGTTGTGCTCCAGTCCCCGCCCACCGAGTGTACCGGGGGCGGCCGCCGGTTCCCGTCGCCTCTCGCAGTTCCCTTCGCTTGGCCGCGGGGCCTCCGCGGGGTCCGAGCTGCGAAGGCGGTCCCGGGTCGGGGGTCTCGCCCGGAGTCCTCACCCAGAATCCTCATTGAGCCCCAGCCCCTCGTAGCGGGGCGACCCCCGGGACCCTACAGGGCTCGGCCCGGTTCCGCCGTGCCCACGGGTGCCCCGGAACCCCTCGCGGTGCTGGGTCCTTCGAGTCCCCGCCACGATGCAGTCCCCGGGCCGGGCCGGGGCTACCGCGGGGTCCGGGCTGTGCTGCGAGGCCTGAGTTCCCCGCACCCCTGCCCCGCACTGCCCGCACTCGCACCTGCCAGCAGGCCCTGGTGCTGCGCTGTAAACTCCGTGTTTTGTGTCCGTGTCTGGGACTCTCCCCGCCCGGCTCCCCCCGCAGCCGGTGCCGGTTCTTGGCCGCTCTTTGGCGGGCGCTTTGCATCAAAGGTGCCGCCCGGCGAGTCCGGTACCTGCTGGAACCGCGCCCCGGGTGCCCCCGGTGCCCCATGGCTGAGGGAGAGAGGGAGGGAGGGAGGGAAGGACCCTGCGGCTCCGTGAGACCTTGTCCTGCTTGTCACACCGGGGCCGCCGGGCTGCTCGGTGGCTTCTTCAGATGTCACCCGGGGGGGCGGGAGGTGGGCTTGGGGGAAGGGAGATGAGTTTGGGGGCTCTCCTCACCCCGTTCCAGGTTACCCCGCAGGGCTGAGCCCCTGCTCTGCACGCAGATGGGTCAGATGGGGCAGGTGCCAGGTCTGAGTGGGTGCGGGTGCCGTGGGTGGGGACAGGGACTCGTCCCGTGGCCTCCACTGGTGTCTGGTGCAGTGCTTGGAGGAGCTGGGCTGTGTCTCCTGCCCTCTCTGCTCCCCTCCAAAGCCCTTGCTCATCCAGACTGAGCCCCCAGGCCCTGGGCTTCAGCTGTCACTTAGATCTTTTAAGGCCGTTTGGCTTTTTTGGCTTGTTTTTAAAGTGGAAAGAATTGCATAGATTTAAATGGACTCATCTCCTGTCACCAGACCTGGATCTTCCCAGCGGTGGGAGCAGCCCCTGCCCCAGTTCAGCAGGGATGGGGACATGGGGCTGACAGCAAGGTCCTGGTTGTCATGTCCCGGCCATCTGGGACATGCCAAGGGACAACCCCTTGGGTACCACACTGCCATCTGCACCCCCGGGCTGAGCATCCCCCTCAGCCCTGCTGCTCCCACAGGCAGCCCTGGGTGAGGAGCCCAGTGGGTGTCAAGGTGTGCAGGGCATGGCTGGGACATCATCACCTGCAGCTGCCTCTGGGATGAGCAGAGATGCAGATTCTGCTCCAGAAGGAAGGGGAGAGCTGCCCCGTGCTCTGCAGGAGGGAATTTGCCTTCTTCTCCTGCATGTTCTCCCTGTGGGGTGGCTCCTTGGCTGCTGTCCCTCCTGTAGCCCCAAAAGCCTGGGTGCTCCCACCTGCTCTGAGGCACAGGACCAGTGCTTCCCCTTTCCACCTTCGCCCAGCACAGGGCTGGAGTTGCAGCCTGGGGGAAAAAAATGGTGATAGAATATCAGTGAGCAAGTGAGGGGGGGAGGGAGCAGGGGTGCCCTCACCACCCTGTGCAGCTTTTCTGCCTCCCTCTCCGGGGATTCCCCTGGGGTAGGGGTGGTGCAGAGGAACCACATCCCTTTTATCCCTTTTTAACCCTGACCCAGGGGCTCCGGGCAGCTCCGGAGCTGAGGGCTGGGGGTGCCATCCTGCCCCCCAAGCTCCCTCCTCATCCCATTTCCAGGGAAGTAAAAAAACCTGGGAGCCTTGCTGGTCACTGTTCCTGGGATGGATGCTCCAGCAGTGTCCCCAGAGCCATCCAGACAGGAGCTGCAGGGCTCGGGGCCACCTCCCTGGGAGTCCCCAGGCCAGGGGGTGGTGGGAGCTTGAGATCCACGCTGGATCCAGGAGACTTTAAGGAGCAACTTTGAGTTCATATTTGCATTTAGTCACAGTGTGAGTCAGACATTCCAGCCCCGGCTGCCGAAATGCCTCAGCTCTGACTTCTGATTTCCCACTGCAACCTTGGGTTGGTGCTTTTTTTTTTGTTTTGTTTTGTTTTTTGCTTTTTAGAAAAATCATCATTATTATTATTATTTTGATTCCCGCCCCTCTTCTCTTTTCCTTTCTCCTCTTTTCCTTCCCTTTCTTTCTTCTTCCCTTTCTCCTCTTTTCCTTCCCCTTCTCCTCTTTTCCTTCCTTTTCTCCTCTTTTCCTTCCCTTTCTCTTTTCCTTCCTTTTCTCCTCTTTTCCTTCCCTTTCTTGCCTGCCCAGCCCCATTTCAGTGGCAGGTTGGGTTCCCATGGGAGCAGGGGCAGTGCTGGGTATGGGGCAGCCACGATGTGGGGAGAATGAGGCAGAGGGAAGGGCACGGACATCCTGGGGAGTTTATTTCACCTCGTGGCACTGGGGAGCTAAATCCTGCCAGGCATGGAGGGATCTGGGCCAGGGATCCCCACACATCCCCCCAGCAACAACAGGAGGGACACAGGGGGGGCAGGAGCCCCTCTGAAGCCACCAGAAGGTTTCACCAGCGAGTGCCCCAAAGCAGGGTGGAATTTGGGGGGAAAAGGGGAAGGAAATGGGTGAACCCTCCAGGAAAAGCCCACCAGATCCTCCACTCCCTTGCAGGGGACGTGCTGGGCTTACACAGGTTTATTTGTCCTCAACAGAGTGCCAGCTCTTGATTTGAAACGTTTTTAATTAAAAGAAAAAAAAAAAAAAATAGGAGAAAGAAAAAGACCTGGAGCTCAGCCAGGATGGAGCAGGGGAGCTGCCCCACTGCCCCCCCAACCTGTGAAGGGCACTGGGGACACCCAGCCTAGGCCTGGGAGCTGCTGGACCCCCCGAGCCGGGGGCTGGGGGAAGGAGATATGTTGAGTATTTGGCCAGAAAGGCAGTTTTGTTTTTGGTTTCCTGAATGATGCATTCCACATGGCGTTGCATCACGCACAGCTGTTACATCACTTTAGCCAGGAAATTTAAAACAAGTGGCCTGGGCTGAAAGTGGTGGGTTAATTATTATTTATGGGCAGCAATAACAACAACAAGGGGAGAGGGAAAAACCTCCACTTTTTTTTTTTTTTTTTTTTTTAATAAATAAACTCACCCATCTCTCACACTACAGTGATTTTGTCCTCCCCAGCTCCCCCCCCCCCCAGCCTGGCTGCCACGGGGATGGGCTCAAGGGAGGCTTTGAGCTTGGCTTTGAGTTCTCCAGGCAGCTGGGCCAGCCCTGAGGAACCCTTGGGCTGTGCTATGTCCCTGTGTCCTCCTCATCACCCCCTTTCCATGGACACCCCTTTCATCAGCTCCTGGCTGAGGGTGGGTGCTGGCTGCTCATGGCCAGCTGGGCAGGGAGCTCATGGGTGTCCCCAGGGAGCTGTGGGTAGGGTGGGGGTGGCCTTCGCATGGCCCTGGCTGCTCCTCCAGACCTGGTTCAGGGGTTTCAAGCAGCCCCCCCCCTCCCATCCAGGATGTAGGTGGGGAAACTGAGGCAAAATTCAGCTCTGTCTCCACAGGCACTGGATGGGCAGCACATGGGATGGAGGGGAGGCAGAGATCCTGGTGCCACAGCACCCATCTCAGCTCAGCTCCCAGCCCAGACCTGGGCAGGAGAGAATCTTCCCCACCGTGCACTGGAAAAGCTTTTGGGCAGCCCACTGGAAACTCCAGCGGGGAATTTTTCGATGCTCAAAACCCCCCACTTGCTGCAAAAGTTGAAAAATGCAAAAATGTTCCATCAAAGCAGTGCCTGGGTGCATCAGTGCTGACAAACCCTCCAGCTGCCCCCTCCCACTGCTGCTTCCATCACTTCCCTCCAACACCTCACCTGAAGGAACATTTTCCAGCACACAGGAGGCTGTGCCATGCAGGCTGGCCCTGGGGAAAGCAGCCCCTGAATTGTCACCTTTAGATGACTCAGTTGTAAAGGGAATGATTAAATTGAGTATTAGGACGAAATTCTTTGGTGTGAGGGTGCTGAGCCCCTGGGTGCCCCCAGAAGCTGTGGTTGCCCCATCCCTGGCAGTGTTGAAGGTTGGATGGGGCTTGGAGCATCCTGGGCTGGGAGAGGGGTCCCTGACCTGCACTGGGGGGGCTTTGAGGTCCTTTCCTACCCAAACCAGTCTGGGATTCTGTGTTTGTATGAAATCCCCCAGGCCCTGCATCCCTGGGGGTTGAGGGTTCAGTCCCCATGGCAGAGCAGAGCCTGAGGATGGGGGGGTCTGGAAAAACTGTCTGAAAATCAACAACAACTGTCTGAAAATCAACAAAAACTGAGCCAGGATCAGGAGGGGGCCCTGGGCAGGTTGTGCAGGAGGAGGCAAAGAGGCATCCCCGGTGGTTTCCCCTCCCCGAGCTGCTGCCTCCGGACAGGAAACCCTCTGTAGGTGTTCACCGGGGCGGGGAGCCCGGGGAATCTCCTCTGAATGGAAAGAAAAGGGCCCCCCGCACCCGAAGAGTGTCTTGACGCCTCCTCTGAAGGGGAAGGGGATGTCCCGGGGTGCCCCAGGGGAGGACAGGGGGGACCAATCTTCCCTCTCAGGATGCAGGGATGGAGGTTGCTGCTGGCTGGTTTTGGGCCTCGACCGATTGGCAGGGGACATTTAGGGGTGGGCACAGCAGCTGTGGGGCTGGGGACACTTGATGAGCCCCCTAGCATCGTGCCCCCCGCCCCTGTCGTGTCCCCACGGGGCCACCAACCCCCCAGCAGTGGTAGCCCGGGTGCAGCCCCGAGGTGTGGGGAGGGGGCCCAGGGGAGGGAGGAGGGTGCAGGAAGCCAGATTAACGGCAGCCAGGGATGAGATCTGGGGCAGGGCCATCTGCCAGGCGTCTCCTCTCCAAATCTGGCTGTGATGCCTTCCTCAGATCCACCCCCCCCCCATCCTACCCCCTGCAAACCCACCGGGGGGGCTGTGGGGAGCATCCTGGGGGGGCAGAAGGGACCTTGGTGTGATGAAGGGGCTTTTCACCCGTATTAAATCCTGGATGTGCCTTTTGTTCCCAGGGGCAGCCACTGGCCTGGGTTCTCAGCTCTCGTCCTCTCCCACCTGGAGAGGCTTCTCCTCTTCCCTTCCATTCCCTTCCGTTCCCTTCCCTTCAAGGGAGATGCTGGGGGGCATGGGAATTGCCAGGATCGGGCCCAACCTTGCTCCATTCGGGAGGGGAAGCCCCAACACCTCGGTTAAACTGAAACAGGAAAATCCTGGGTGCTCCAGGTGTTCCTGCAGATCACCCTGCTGCTCATGCTTGGAGCTGAACTGGATCACAGATGTCTGGGAAGCCCCCAGCCCCCCCATCAGCTCCACTCCACTGGGTGGCAGAGCCAGGAATCAGTGAACACATCAACACCTGGGGGGTGACCTGGGGCTCAGGGGGCACCTTCCCCCCCCCGGGTTTGCAGTCACCTCAGTTTAATGTGGCAGCCACCAGAAACCTTCCCTTATCTCAGCATCGAGCATCAAAGCCAAACGAGCACCGGGTGCCTCAGCTTCCCCTGCACCCACGGGTGCACCCAGGGGGGCACCCACAGGGGGTGGGCACTGCACCCCCTCTGCTCATCCCCAGGGGAAGGGCTGCTTGGAGAGGGCACTGCAGTTTGCCAGAGGGTTAATTCCAGGGAACAGGGAGTGCTGGCATCCCTGCATCTCTCCTCCAGCCCCCCAGGAATGGAGGCTGAGGTGCCAGGGATCAGCAGAGGATCTGTGGCAGGGGCTGGAAGGGACCTCTGAAGATCATTGAGTCCAACCCCCCCCTGCCAGAGCAGAACCAAAGCTGGGGCAAGTCCCTCAGGAATGCAAAAAAGCTCCAACCTGCTGCTTGGCAGGGAAAACGTCACCCTGATTTAGAACTTGTTGTTTTCCTTTTCTGGTCATGTATAAACCAAATTATTGGCAATTTTCACTCCAGAATAAGGCAAGGAGACAAGGATGGGGAGCTCAAGAAACCTGCAAGCTCCTTTCCCTGGGCTCTCCCCCCCGAGCCATGCAAGGAGCATGGGGCTGTTGTTGGACTTTACTCATCCTTGGAGTAGCCAGTTGCCATTTTTTGTGTCCAGCCAGAGCTGGACAGGGACACAAGGGACAGAACAAGAGGAAAAGGCCCCAAGTTGTGCCAGGGGAGGTTTAGATTGGAGATTGGGAACAATTTCTTCCTGGAAAGGGTTGTCAGGGCTGGAGTCCCCATCATCCCTGGAGGTGTTTCAGAGCCCTGGAGATGTGGGGATGAGGGACATGGGGTGGGGGTGGCCTGGGCAGTGCTGGGGGAAGGGTTGGACCTGATGAGCTGAAAGGGCTTTTCCATTTTCAATGGTCCCAGGGAGCTGTGCCCCCCCAGCCTTCCCTTCACTCTCTGCGGTTCTGCTGCCTGCTCCAGGGCCCCCTGGGCTGGGGTGACAGCGAGACCCAGCAGGCAGGATGTCACCTCAAACCTCAGGAGGGGGTTGGTGGTGGGGGTGCCAGGGCTGGGGGGGGATCCCAAGTCACTGTGTGTAAACACGGGGGCTCCTCTGCCATCCATCCTCTGCTCCTTGTCTCCTGGCCTTGGAGATCCTTGGGTCCCCAGGAGGGAGGGGACAGGACCCGGCCAGGACTGTTCTCTGGTGGTGACAAGAAAATGCCCTGATGCCCTCAGGGGTCCTTCTTGGGGCAATGGCACCAGGATGTCCCCTCTCAGGTCCGATGCCCCGGGTTGAGGGTGAGCCCAGCTCCAGCTCCCAGTTGGAAGCCACACTTGCCATCTGACCTTTGCCCTCTGGCCACCAACCAGCCGCCCTGGCCACCTCGGGGAGGGGCAGGAGGGGCCGGGGAGGGGGTTCCTGGGACAGCGAGCAACAACTTTTGTGGCTTTGAAAGGAAGAAAAAAGCCCCGTGTCTCCGGGGAGCAGCTGCTCCTGGTTGGCCGTCTCCTTTCCTGCTTTGCTTTTTTTTTAAAAAAAGAAAAGAAAAGAAAAGAAAAGAAAAGAAAAGAAAAGAAAAGAAAAGAAAAGAAAAGAAAAGAAAAGAAAAGAAAAGAAAAGAAAAGAAAAGAAAAGAAAAGAAAAGAAAAGAAAAGAAAAGAAAAGAAAAGAAAAGAAAAGAAAAGAAAAGAAAAGAAAAGAAAAGAAAAGAAAAGAAAAGAAAAGAAAAATCTTCTCTCGCCTCGACCACAGCGACGCTAAGATGGAGCCAGTTCCCTCCCCCCCCCCAACCACCTCCCCCCACCTCCCCCCATCTCCCACCTCCACCACAGGGATGACAATGACAGCTGCAAGGGGTGCAAGGGGTCCCTTCCCCCCCTCTCCTGTACCCCTTCCCCTCCCCAACCCTCTCCTCATCCCCAGCCCCCTCCAACCCCAACCCCGAGCCCCCCGAGCCGGGCTGCAGCCTCTCGCCTTGACATTTGAAAAATGCCAGGCTGAGCAGGGAGACAGCAGCTGCAGGGTGGCACCCGGCCAACTATTTCATTTTGGGTGGGTTTCGGTTTGTTTTCTGTGGCGGATGCCTCTGGCAGGAATGAAAGGGGAAGGGCTGCACCCCGGCTCTCCCCCCTCTGGGTCTGGGGGCTGTGGTGGTTGCTGGGGGGGGACCATGGCTCCCTGGGACAGGTTGATGGGGACAGAGCCCGTGCCCAAAGTGGCCCTTGGGCTGGTGCATGAGATGAATGGCTCAGGAGCCCCACTTCCCCCGATGCCCCAGAGCCTGGGGGTACCCACACATCATCCCCCCAGTTTGGGGGTTTGGCCATCCTGGTGTCCAAGGGCCCCTGCACCATCCCCCAGTGACAGTCCTGGTGGGCTTCTGGCCCCCAGTACACCCAGAGGGTGGGAAGAGCCAGACAGACAAAATGTTATTCAGCATCCATCTCTCTGGGGATTTGGCTGGTGGGGGAATTTGGGTGGGTTCCAAGGGGGGATCTGGGTGGGTTGGGATGAGGAGATCTGGGTGAGTTCAGATGAGGGGATCTGGGTGGGTTCAGACACCAGGTTCCTGCAAGGCTGCTGGGGGAACCCAACCCCCAGGACCCTGCAGGGAAGAGTCACCCCCTTGTTTGAGTGTCCTCGGGGGGACCCTGGGGAGATCTGGCACAGCCTTGGCATGGGGCTTGGTGCCAGCAAGCATGGCAGGGGATGGCACCAGTGCTCTGCCAGTTAGCTGAGGGTTTGCTGGGGACGTGGCACAGAGGGAAGGGAAAGGAGAAGCTCTTTTATTCCATCATTGCAGGTATCCAGATCGTCTGGCTGCCACCTTGCCCTGGCAATGGGCAGTGCCAGCCGAATGGGTGCAAGGGTTGGGGACATTCTGCTCTCTGCCCTCCTCTGTCCAGGGCAGGGGACAGCAGCAGGCAGCAAGGACAACTCTTTGATACTCATATTTTATATTCATGTTAGCAACATAAATCTGCCTGGCTGCTCTTTCCCTGACAATAGAATTCATTATGATGGAAATATCCTCCGGAGGACTGCAGCTTAATTACCTCCTTATTTGCATTTTTGCATATTAATGACTGCAGAGCTGCTAATTTTGCTGCATTATTTTAAAGGCAAAGCAACCCTGCTTCTGTTGTCTCGCCTGCCATTTTCTTTTCCCTTCACTTGCTCCCTCAGGAACTCATCGGGTCCCTCTTTGGTGGTGGCCCCAGCGCCACAGCCCAAGCTCTGCCCCAATGCCACCCTCAGAAGTGTCACCCTCCTTAGCACGGTGTCCTCGTCCCCCTGGGATGCCCCAGCCCAGGTGTCCTTGGGGGGTGTCCCCAGGGCTGTGTCCGGCTCCTGGGCGAGCGTTGGTGGCAGCGTGGCCGCTTGCGTCCTCTGCGCTCCCGACCATTGTTCTGGTGGCGGCTCCTCGGGCACCGGTGTCACCGCCTGTTACTTCCACTCCACGGCTCCAACCGCAACAGGCCGGGAAAGAGAAGGGAAAATTCTCCTCCCCCCGCTGCCCTCCGGCATCGCCAGCCCTGTGTGCGTGTCCCCTCCTGCTCCCCAGGACAGGGCTGGGGATGGAGGTGCCACCTCCCGAAATGACCGAGGGGAGGTGGAGGAGGGATGGAGGGGAGGAAGGGCAGGGCTGACCCCGCTCTTGCCTCCCCACCACCCCAGGGCCACGCTTTGGTGGCAATGAGTCTCAGCACGTGTGTCACTGTTCCCGGTGGTGTTCAGGAGCTGCCAGCACCCAGCCCAGCCCTGGGCAGGAGCCACCGCCCGGTCCCCAAATGTGCCCTGAGCTCAGGGCTTGGGGTTGGGGTTGGCCTCTGCTCCCCTTCCACCTCTCAGCCCACGCCAGAGGGGCAGAAACAGAACCCGACCAAAGCCCGTGGCCACCAACCCTGCCTGGGGTGACTCGGACTGCCAGGTGCCACCAAGGGCTGGGAGCAAGGAGAGCCCAGAACTGTCACAAGGCTGCGGGAGGCTGGGCAGCAGCCCCGCAACAGGCAGGGCGGGCAGAGCAGCGGGACAGGAACGGGGACAGAGATGAGGACGGGGACGAGGACAGGGACAGGGACGGGGGCGGGGACAGAGATGGGGATGGGGACAAGGATGGGGATGGGGATGGGGAGAGGGATGGGGACAGGGATGGATGGGGACAGGGCTCGTTGCTCCACCTGGCGGCTGAAGGACGCGCTGCTGAGGATCGGGAGGGGGGTGGGCAGCGGGACCCCCCGTGTGCCGGGGAGGGGACCCGCCTGGGAACATTGGGACCCGCTGGGTGACGGGGAGGAGACCCTCGAGGCCTGGCCCGGACACCCATCTAGCCCGGGGGGGGCAGTGGGACGAGGCGCGGGGATAGAGCTGGGACAGAGCGGGGACATTGCGGAGCCGGGAGGGGCCGGTCCAGCCCACTAGAGGGCAGCGGGAGCCCAGGAATTGGGGTCCCTGGAAGGGATCAACATCCTGCCCCTTGTCCTGCCCTGCAACCTCCATTCCCCAATCCCCTATCCTGCACACCCCGTCCTGTCCCGCTCCATCCTGCCCTACACCCCCGTTCTGCACAGCCCCCTATTCTGCAACCCCTGTCCTCCACCCCCCATCCTCCCTTCCCCCCCCCCGTCCTTCCCCCTGCCCTCCAACTCCCCCCAAATCCCCAGCCTCCTGCCTACAACTCCTACTGCTCCCCCCTCTTCTAAACCCCCCCCTCCATCCCCCTCCTCCCTGCTGGCTTCCAACCAGGGCCAGCACCCCTGGCTTCCTGCTGCGGCACCCAGATATCCCTCCGTGCCTCAGTTTCCCCAGGGAACATGCCACCCCAGTGACTTCTGACACCCCTGCCCCTCAGGATGCCACCCAGGCCGAGAATTTAACCCTCTCCTCTGCCCCCCCTCTCCAAGCCAAGAGCATCCAGCTAATGCACCAGCCTTGACACACTGCCCTGGCCCCCCCCCTGCATCCTGGAGCCCCCCATCCATCCCTGGGGACCTCTGGTGTCACCGTGGCAACCAGCGATGGTCAGCAGCCGGTGACCTGGGTGGCCTGGAGGGAGCCCTGGCCCTGGCCGGGGTCAGTGGGGTCAATCAATCTCATTGCTATGCACAGGTCCCTTCCTGACACCCGCTAGGAGACAGTGCCAGGGCTGGCAGAGCTGGGGACAGGGACAGCAAAAGGGATGACACGCAGAAATAAATGATATCATAAAAAGCAACTCCCAAGAATTCTGTTTCAAACGCCTGCCCCAGTCCCTCCCAGTCCCTGCCCCATTAGGGTCAGAGCCCCTCCAGAGCTGTGCAGGACCTCAGGGCCAGGCAGGGATGTGCCTGGGTGGGTGCCCAGGGCCAGGCTGAGGTGACAGGGTGGGGGCTGCTGGTTCCCTGACTCCCCCCCCCCCCCCAGGCTGATCATCCTGTACCCAGCAGTGTGACTGCATCCTGCCAGAGCTCAGCAGCAGCAGCTGGGGCAGGAGCAGGGGGGCAGAGGGGGCTGTGCTGCACCTCATCAGCCTCCTCCTGCCCCCCAGGAATGGGGAAACCACCCTGAGGGGGGAGCTCAGGGGTCCCTTCCTGCACTGCCGTTGCTCTGAGCCTTCTTCCCTCTCCTGCTGTCCTTGTCCAACCCTGGCCAGGAGCTGTGGCCGTGGGGCCCCCGGCCTGGATGAGGCCCAGCAGACTCATCTCCCCAGTGGGGTTCCTGCCCCCTCCCCTGCCCGCCGCTTCCATCGGCCCCCTGGGCACAGGGAGCTGGGATGGGGCACCAGAATCTCCCCCAAAATGAGGTCCCGTTCCTCAGGAGCAGGCCAGGCTGGCAGGACTAGATGGGGAAAGCCCTGGGGACTGTCCTGTCTTGGGGGGGTGGGTCCCCTGATTTCTCATGTGAGCTTCCACCTTGAGATGTTTTCCATGGCAGGGGTGCAGCCACCCCCAGTGAGGACTCAGCCAAAAAAGCCACCAGGTCCCTGCTTAGAGTCACCAGGCCTTGCATTTTCACCTCCTGATCCCCAACCTGAACACCCAAGGGACACCCCAGATCTTGGGGGGAGAGAGGGGGGGTTGAGGGGGGATGTGTATGTGTTTCGAGGAGGGGTCTCCATCCCTAGAGTTCTGCTGCTGCCCACCGTGCCCCCCCGGCTCCCCGCTGCTCCTGCCTGGGGCTGGAGCCTGGGAAGGACAGACACGGTGTCTCCAGTGCCCAACCACATCACCTCGGAGCTGGGGCGGGGGGGGGGCTGCTGGGAAGAGGCTCCCCCCACCTCTGCCGGGTCGCACGCAGACAGGGGCATTGCCGGGATTTACCGGCACTCTGTTGACAGCAGCGTCTCGGGGGCTTCCCACTTCCTCCCCAGGGCCTCCCCAGGGAGGGCAGCTGAGCCCAACCCACTGGGGGTCCCATGTCCCGGGCACGGTGACATCCCAATCACGGGAGACCCCTCCGTCCCTCCCCAAACCCAGCAGGGTGGGACCCGGGGGGCAGCGGTTGCTTCTTCCCCCTTTAACGCTGCCCCAAATTCCCATTTTGAGTCCAACCACAACAGGGACCCTAGGGACCCCCAAATCTCCATAGGGGGGCACCAGCCCCCAGTGGTGCTGGGATGGTCCTGTGTCTGCTCCCCCACCCCCAGCATCCCGCCAGGAGCTGCCAGCGAAGGTCCAGGCAGGCAGATTGTAGTTGACGGCTGGAAGATGGATTTATTGCAATGATGCAAAAATTAGTTTATAGAATATATATAAATAAAGATTTCCTTCCTTGATGGGCGAACTCAGCACAGCAGCAGCTCCTCTGGCAGGATTTATTAATCACCTCGGTGTGCTGCTTGTGCAGTAGCAACAATTTTCCCTGGGCAAAAAGGAGTCGGCAGTGCCCTCAGAGGTGGCAAAAAATCCTCAGTTTCAGCTCTCTCCTCAGCCCGGTACCATCCGTGGCTGCTGGGAAGGGGCCTGGCCACAAACCAGGGGAGCAACGCAGAGCTGGGCACCCCCCCCCCCCCGAACCAGGCTGGGAGGGAGGCATCCTGCTGGTTAAACACAGGGAAACTGAGGCACGGAAGAGGTGTGATTTGCCTGAAGGTGAAGATACCTCCAAGACGGATGTGGAGGCACAAAAAGGTTCCTCACGGGTTCGGGAGAAGAGGGCGGGACCCCCCCCACACCAGACCAAGAAAACAACTGCCTCCCACCCCCCCCCCCCACGCAAAGGGGGAACGGCTTCACCCCAGACCACCCATCTCCCGATGGTCTCCCGATGGGCACCCCGAGCCAGGGGGAGGGTGTGGGGTGCGGGGGGGCTGCCAGGTCCCCGTGCCCGGGCTGCGGGGCGCCGGGCGCAGGCGGGGTGCGGGCTGGTGCTCTCTGTGTCTCCTTGTTGGGCGGTCGATCCCCAGACAGACTCCTCGCCTTGCTGCGTGTGCTCTTTCGAGCCCATTGATTTCCCTGAGTAAGTGAGTTTGTATGGATCATGCAGCATGCAGCCCGGGCTGCCCAGTGGTGCAGCAGCCGGCGGGGGGGGGGGGGGGATTGGAGAGGGGGTGGGCGTGCGAGGAGAGCGGAGAAGAAGGGAGGAGGGGGTGGGGGGAGAGCCGAGGAGAGAGCAGAGCCGATCAATATGGACAGTGTGAAGTGAATTAATGGAAGACGTAGAGGCTGGCTGACAGCACTGGAGAGGCTGGGCTGCCCAAGGGGGATGCTGGAAGGCAGCTGGCAGCGCCCCAAGGGCCCCCCCCTTCCCCCGGGATCCTGGATCCCATCCTGCCCAGGGGATGCCGGCGAGGCAGGGGATGGGAAACTTGGGGCTTCAAAGCTTCACCCCAACAAGAGATTTCATAGGATCAGAGACTGGTTTGGATGGGAAGGGACCTTAAAGCCCCCCCAGTGCCACCCCTGCCATGGTCAGGGACACCTCCCACCAGCCCAGGGTGCTCCAAGCCCCATCCAACCTTCAACACTGCCAGGGATGGGGCAGCCACAGCTTCTGGGGGCAACCTGGGCAACCAGGGGCTCAGCACCCTCACACCAAAGAAGTTTTGTGATCCTTTGGCTCCTGAGAGAGTCCCAGGGCTGATGCTACCCCGCTTGAAGGGTGCCCAGCTCTTTGAGACCCTCTGACATCCTGTTCTCCACATCTTCAGTTTTAAAATTTTGGGGGGGAATAAAAAAAACCCCAAACCAAACACTTCTCAGAGAGGCTGTTTGCCCTTAAGATATTTGGCACGGTGTGTTGAAAATAAAAAAAGGAGAAAACTCCTCAGTTTCTGATTAAAATCTGTTGTGTTTTCTTTCCAGAGGGGTCCCTGTACCCAGAGAATCCAGGTGTCAACAAGACCCTGCCTAAAGCAAGCACCAAGGGTTTCCACATATCCTTTGCCTTCACGGAGCATTAGATGGTGAGATCCAAAAAACCCACCTAAATCTCAGATATCCCTCCTAGAAGCTCTGCCCCCAGTGCCACAAGCCAGGAACATGCTGGCACTAACAATTCTTTTCTGTAAATCTTGCTGCTGGGTGATTCTTGCCACTGGTGGTGGAAGTTAAACAGATCCACAACCATGCACTGAGCACATGGTGCAGAAGTCTCCCAAATTCCACCCAAGAGGAGACAATAGGCAGCCCCTGCCACTTGCAGAGGTTCGTTAGGCTCTTACAGTGTGATTTCTCACCCTCTTTCTGCCATGGCTTTGCTGGGATTGAGGTGCAGAGGAGACAACCTTGGCTGCCACTGCTGAGTTTCAGTGTTAATGGAGTTAGGGAGTGGAAGAGTTCCCACCAGGTAGGGGCTGGCTGCTCAGGCAGAGGCTTGGCAAGAGCATCCAGGTCCTGCTGCTTCTTTTTCCTTTTTATGATGGAGCAAAGCCGGGGAGTTTGGGAGAGCACCAGTTTGGGCTTGTTTGGAAACTTCAGATGGACCCATGGGTGCTCAGGGATGGGGAGGGAGTTTGGTCTGGTGGTTGGTGATGCAGGAGATGATCTCTTCCAGGGGGTACATCCAGGCTGCTCTCTGGAGGTTCCCCAAAGTGGATAATTGCTATTTGTGGGGTTTTGGAGCTTTTCACCCCTTGGTGTTGAAACTGTTGCTGGGGATGTGCCCTGAGGGTGCTGGGTGCTTTGGAGGGGCAGCTCCCCAGGGCTTCGCTTAAGGTCAGGGGCTTTCTAGGGGTGCTGGGGGTCCCTTTGGGAGATGGTGATGGGTGTGAGGAGCTGCTGGGCAGGGGCTTGTCTGGTCCTGTGTTCCAGCTGCAGCCCAGACATTGTCAGCTCCAGGAACTGGAGGGATGGAAGATACTTCTGGATCTTGGTGGATCAGGACCTGCTTTTTTGCACTCTTTGCCCACCACCAGTGTGCATGGGGGATGGCCACCCCTGGGGACACCGTGGGGGTGACAATGAAGAGAAAGCCATCTCCATGGGGCAGCTGTGGAGAAGGGAGGATGCTGCTGAGCTGTGCCCCAGAGATGGGGACCCACGCATCCAACACACCCCCAGGACAGGGACAGGGTGCAAATAGGTGCAGGAGGATGCCCCCACCAGCCTGGCATCATGGGGGTGACACGGGATACCTGGGGGCAAAAAGGCTCCTCTGGTCCCAGTGCTGGGCACCACGAGGTGGAGGGACCTGGGGAGAGGGAGGAAGAGGTGTGCTGGCCCTTTAAGAGAATAATTTCGGAGCTGGCCTACTGAGTTATTGATTGGCGCTATGGTAACGTATATTAGATTATGTATGGCTGGAAATGTGTTGTGGACTGGGAGGCTTGTTTGGGAAGCCAGTGCTCCTCTTCTTGTAAAGCAGCTCCCCGCAGAGGGGCTGCCTTGGGAAGGGTCTGTGGAGCTGAGGATGGGCAGTGCTCGGGGCACCCGGGACAGGGTGGGATACGATGCTCCCGGGCACAGCTCAGCACAGCCTTGGGTCAAAGGGATGGATACTGAAGGGTTTGTGTTCACAGGGATGGCACTGGATGGGTGGGAATTGGTCAAGAGTGTGAAAGCCTCACACCAGACCCTTTCTTTCCAAACCAGCTACCGGTGACTCCCATTCCCTCCTTCCCTAGAGAAGATGAACCATCTGGGATAACCCCAGCCTCTCCAACCCATCTGCCAGGGCTTGGGATGGGGTTGAGCTGTGTGAGCTGGCAACACACAACTTTTTCCTATTGCTGTGGCACAGAGGGGGGGGGGGGCTGGCTTACCAAAAGTCTCTTTCTCCAGCCAACTGCTGCTCACCAGCCAGGTAACCCCAGCAGTCTCAGATGCATTCTTGGGGAGGCTCCTTCCAGACCCATCCCATGAGTTTGGTCAGACCCCCGGGACCCTCCAAGCTGGGGTTCAACCCATCCTCTTTCCCTGGGCACGCCAGGAGGGTGCAGCACCCATTGGGGTAGAGGAAGCACCCAAACCCCCGCCACAACCCATCCTGCCGGTTGCCTCCGCGGTTGGTAGGGACGGGCCCTGAGGACGGGATCCTTCCCGCAGGATGTTCCTCTCCAGGGATGGATGGGCCGTATCGATCCCCGCCTCTCGCCGTCGCCTCTCGGCGCTGAGCGCGGGGCGGCTCGGGGAGGCAGCGGAGCGTGGCACCGCGCTTAGAGCTCGGTCGGGGGTATTGTGCCAGAGTAATTGGGCTTGGAAAATGAGAGGCTTTGCAATCGTTTAAAAGCGGGGAGGGAGGGGAAGGTGAAGGGCCGGAGCTGGGCGGGGGGGGGGGGGGGGGAGGGGGAGGCAGCTGCTGGGGGAGATGTGGGAAGGAGGGGTCAGCCCAGGGGAGGGTCAGGGAGGTGCTGGAGAGAGGGGTGGGGTGTGGGCTGGGCTGTACCTCAGGGTGCTCCCTGCCTCGGTGAGTGGGTGGGAACTCTGCCCACCCTCCTCTTTTCCCACTCTCAGCTCCTGGGCTCCCCCCTTGTCCCGAGACCACCTCTGTTTCTGGTGCTGCTGGACCCGGTTGCCCCAGGAGGGGCTCCAACATCTGGGGGTCCACAACCATCCCTGCCACAGCCTGTGACCCAGAGCCACCGTGTCCAAGGCCAGGCCAGAACCCAGCGGGGTCAGGGATGTGCTGGGGACAGTGAGGGAAGGGAAGGGGACAGGGACCCCGGGACAGGGGATGGTATCCATGAGGGGCACCGGGAGACTGGCTGGAGATGGGACAAAGGCCTTGGAGTGGAAAACAAGGTTGTTCCCTGCCTTTTGTAGGGCTGCAGCCAGACGGGGAGCTCTGGCTTCAGCAGCCACCAGGGCTGGAGACCTCTCACTCCAGGCACGTCTCAGCAACTGCTCCAGTGCCCCAATATCCCAACCACATCCCCAGTTCCCCCTTCCTGATCCTCCATCCCCATTCTCATTCCCAATCTCTCATCCCAAATATCCCACCCCCAAACCCTCATCCCCTGTATCCCATCTTCTCCCTTAATTTTTCTCCTTTATTTTACCTTTTCCCTCCCAAATGTCACATAACCCCCCACCGATCCCCCAGCCGGGTGTTCTCAGCGTGGGATGGGGGCAGATCCATCTCCATCCCACTTCTCAACATCAGCTCCTGACTCCCTCTGGGATGGGCAGGGATTTCCCAGTTTGGGCTTGAGTGACCTGGAGTGCTGACCCTGCCAGCACAGTGCTGGCCCAAGGGACATTTGTTCCCAAGCTCTGGGCTGGTGCTGAGATCCTGAAGAGTCCTGAGCTGCCTAGGGAAGGGAAGGGAAGGGAAGGGAAGGGAAGGGAAAAAGAGAGGAGAGGAGAGGAGAGGAGAGGAGAGGAGAGGAGAGGAGAGGAGAGAGGAGAGGAGAGGAGAGGAGAGGAGAGGAGAGGAGAGGAGAGGAGAGGAGAGGAGAGGAGAGGAGAGGAGAGGAGAGGAGAGGAGAGGAGAGGAGAGGAGAGGAGAGGAGAGGAGAGGAGAGGAGAGGAGAGGAGAGGAGAGGAGAGAAGAGGAGAGGAGAGGAGAGGAGAGGGGAGAAGAGGAGAGGAGAGGAGAGGGGAGGGGAGGGGAGGGGAGGGGAGGGGAGGGGAGGAGAGGGGTGGGGAGGGAAGGAGAGGGGTGAAGAGGGGAGGGAAGGAGAGGGGAGGGAAGGGGAGGGAAGGAGACGAGAAGGAAGTGCCGCTGTGATGGATGGAGGGAGGCGATAGTGCTCTGCTCCAGAGCACATCTCGGATCTGCAGCTCGGAGCATTCACCAATCAATTACCGAGCGCTCTCGGACTGCTCCAGCTCTGCTGATTTCTGCCTGGTCCTGGAAGGGAGAAGCTGCTGAGAGCCCCAGGGCTCCCTCTGTCCCCCTCTGCCCTCACTCCCTCTCTCCCTTCCCTCTGTCCCTTCCCTCTGCCCTGGGGACCTGCCAGCCTTTCCCTGCCAGCCAGTCCCCAAGGCTGCAGCCCTGCTCAGCTCCTCCTTGGCCTGTGACAGCCACCACGCTGTCCTTTAGCTGGGGAGGTTGGTGCCATGTGCTTGTCATGGTGACAGCTCTGGGGTCCCTCTGCTGGTGATAGGACCCACCAGTGGGGACAGGAGGGGCCCAGCAGAGTTGATCTTTCCTGAGGGTCTTCTGGAAGGGAGAGGAGCCTGGGGCTGCACACAGCCAGCTCTGTGTGCAGGGGACACAGGGACACAGGGACACAGCCCTCACCTTGGCCACTGGTGTAATGAATGCAGTGGTCTCAGGGATGGCAGCCACGTGGGGCAGCTCTGGATCCAGTCAGTGCAGGTAGATGAGGAGGCTCCAAACCATCTGTCTGTGGGGATTTCTGATGAAGCTGCCTTTAAAAACTATTATTATTATTATTATTATTATTATTATTATTATTATTATTATTATTATTATTATTATTATTATTATTAATTCCCATTTTCTTTTTTGCTTCGCTGGGTAGATCTGGCAGCTTCAGAACCAGCATGGTGTCAGGGAAAACAAACGGTCCAGACTGAAGAGGGAGAAGTCCATGGTCCATGCTGGTGTGTGGCCCATCCCTCAGCATCCCTGAGAGCTGGGAATGGGGATGGGCTCTGGAGGAGAGGGGTGAGGAAGAGGAGGGGGGAAGGAGAGGTACAGGGTGCTTGTGGAGGTAGAGAGGATCATCCACCAATCCCTTTAACTCCAAGGGATTAGAAGGAGACCTCTTTGCTCCCCAAACCCACCCGTGCCACCAAAACAGCTCTGTCTCTTTGTCCCCAACATCTCAAAGGGTCACTGAGACACAAGGAATGACAAGGGCCCTGGCTCAGAACATTTTGGGCTGGCTTATCCCCAGAACTGGTGGAACCATCACAGGGGGTGCTGGTGCCTGGGGGCAGGGGGGGGGACCCTCTGTGGGTGCCTTCTGGGTTGTTCCCTCTGTGCCAAGAGAGAAGGGATGTGACAGTCCTCCCCCCAGCAGTGGTGTCAGGGCTGCCATCAGGTGGATGTGGTGGCACAGGTGGGCAGAGAGCAGGAGGAGGGAGGTGAAGGGGGTGCAGGGGTGCCCAGTTAGTGCTCCCATGGATTTTCAGTCTGGGAGCGGGACAGGGCTCAGGGTGATGCCCGTGCTGGGTGTCTGCCCTGCCCACTCCTGGGGCAGGGTGCCCACTCCTGGGGCTTCATCCTCTCTTGCCCACCCCAGAAAGAGGCCCCAGAGGTTCCCCCCCCAGGGCACTGAGGCCATTTTGCTGTTGTTCTGTGGTTTGGGGACAAACACAGCCAGGGGGAAAAGAACAAAAGGGGGGTTAAGTCCCTCCTTGACTTTAAATGCTCTGTTTTGGCAGAGGCCTCTGGGGGGCTCAAGGCAAACACAGATGGAATGGTTTGGGTTAGAAAGGAACTTAAAGCCCATCCTGTTCCACTCCTGCCATGGTCAAGGACCCCTTCCACAGCCCAGGGTGCTCCAAGCCCCATCCAACCTTCAGCACTGTCAGGGATGGGGCAGCCACAGCTTCTGGGGGCACCCAGGGGCTCAGCACCCTCACACCAAAGAATTTCTTCCTCAGATCTCACCCATGGCCACGCAGGGGTTTGGTGTCCACAGGGGACAGGGATCTGCACCCCTCTGCCTCCAGCCCTCCTTTCCTCATCCCCTCATTAACTACAACCCAGAAGGTGTTTGAAGCCTTTGCAGAGGGGTCCCCCCTCCCTTTCCCCGTTGCCCCCCCCCCCCCCCCCAGCCACTTTTCCCGTCAGGCTCATTAGAGCCCTGAGTATCAATCCTGCAGAGATGAAAGGCACCCAGGATCCATTACACCACCTTCGGGAGGGATGAAAGGGCCTCTTTAGTCCTAACAAACCTCTCCACGCCGAAATGCAGATGGGCATCAGCCTCCCCCACACTGCCTTTCATCTCCATATTCACCTCTTGGGCTCTTGGCCATCCCTGCGTGGCTGGGGAGGTGGCCTCAGGTCCCCAGAGATGGGTGGCACAGGGTGCTGGGCACTCTGGAAAGATATTGGGAGGGTTTATGGGTTATTAGGGTCTTTATGGCTTTGCCCATCTGGCTCCTCAAATATCTGAGAGTGAGAGGATGACCCCAAAAATGTCACTGAGCAGGAGGAGCCTCCAGGGACACCTCTGGGTTCCAGGGGATCCAGGCAGGGGAGGGTGGCAGGATCAGACCCTGAGCTGTGCAATGGATTTTAAATTTAGAAATTGTTCATATTTGTACTTTGAAAAAAACCCTAAAAATAAAAATCCATGGGGCATTAAATATTTAAAGAAAATCAGCAGCTGTGTAAATAATAGAAAAATCCAATATTCTGCGAGTGGACCGGTTTTCAATAAATTTGAAAATTTTATGATATTGTTATTATTATTTATTGCCTCTTTGATTTGTCAGTGTCTCTTTTCACAGCCTACACAGAGCTGGGGGTTTGGTCACCACGTGCCATCCGCTGTCTGGAGCCCTGGTTCCTGCTCTGGCTGTGCCACCACGTGCTGAGACCCAACCCACTCATTGCACCCATGGGTGGGTGCCAAGGCCCAGGATTCCCGGGCTCCATCCTGCTCCAGTGTGTCCCTGGGGTGGCACTGGGAGGTCCCAGTGGGGGCTGCAGGAGGTGATGGGGATGTGGCACCTCCTCTAATGGGATCCTCTCCACAAGTAATTAAGCCTTGGCTAATGCTAACCGTAATGTGATGTATGTATGCCTTTAACTAATCATTTATTAGCCTCGTTGATGGTTTGTCAATATTAATTCATTTATTTAAACAACTCTGAGCTGTAATGAAGATGTTTGCTTTAAGGGGAGAAAAAAAAAAAAGAAAAAAAAAAAAAAAAAAAGGGATGGAGCTGCCAGGAGATTTTTTTGTTGACTGCTGGGCCTGGGGTGATGGGGTTGTGGTGGGACCACTGCTGGCCCTGGGGTTGGTGGCCTCTCCCATGGGGGTGACCACAGGAGCTGCCTGCAGGGCTCTGGAGGAGCAGGATGAGGCCCTGGTCCCTGTGCTGGGGTGATGGGAGCACACAGGGAATGCTGAGTTCCCACCTCAGCTCCAGACCTCAGCAGCTCCAGACCTCAGCAGCTCTGCCACCCCAGCAACTTCTGATAGAAGAATTTCCTTTGGTTTGACCTTAAAATGTTTGTGCCTCAAAGCCTGAAATCAAACCCAAATGTGCTGCCTGACCCCGAGGGATTGTTTTTTTTGTTTGACTTTCGATTTTCTAATGATCCCCAACCAGTTTTCATTTCAAATCAAATTATTTCTGCTTCATTTTTTGGAGGCAAGGAATGGGAAACTGCCAATAAGCTGAAAATAAAATAGATGCATTTTTGGTCCTGTTTGATCCAGGGTGGATCAGATTTGGTTTTCCTCCTGTAGCCTCTGGGTGTTGGAGGGGGTGGGATGGACAAGAGGGGAATGTCTGCTCCTGGGGACCCTCAGCCAAGTCCTGCCCTGGGGCCTCCATCCAGACCTGAGATCTTCCAGCTCTCCTTGGCAGCTTCTTAGTATCAACCAGATCATGATATTAAAGTCAACTTTCTCTTAAAAAGGCTTAACTAGGGTCCTTCAGACAAACACACATTGATCCTGGGATGCTCTGGGGATTGCCAGCCCTGGCTCCAGGTGAGCTCCTCAAAGTGGAAAAGGACCTTCTCCTGCATCCTTTGATCCTGTGGCCTGCTCTTTTCCTTTGGTATCCTTTCTAGAGGAGAAAGGTTGGGGTGTGGTCTTCCCCTTGACTCCTTCTCCAGGGGAAAACAGGGAAAAAAGGATGAAGGTTTGATCAGAGGAAACCGGGGGTGGGGGGTGGGGGAAATTGCTGTCTTTTGGCATGATGCTGAGGAGCTTCCAGCACAGCAGGAACCTGCCTGGATCCACTAACAAATGTGGATGAAAAAAAAAAAACAAACAAGTTAATTCATCTTGAATTGGTGGTGGCATTGGATGAAAGCAACACCCAGAGCTGGTTGAGCTTCAGTCTTCCTTTGCCTCCAGAGCTGAAACCTGAAGAAAAATGCAGAGGGGAAATGCTCACTTCGCTGGGAAACTGAGGCATGAAGGATTTTATGGCTTTTTTGGGGTGCAGCACCCATCCTTACTCCCAGATCCTCGAGAGCCTTGTAAATCCCCGTGGAGGAGCCCAGGTCCTGTTGGTGCTCCCTGGTGCTGTGCCCAGAGAGGCTCCGATCCTGCTCAGCATCACCCAAAGGAGCTGCCAGGGAGGCAACGGGGGGGCTGAAGGACCCCTGGTCGTGGCCAAACACAGTGCCCAGGTCCTGGTAGAGGCCCAGCTGGAGGGATGAAGGGGAGAGCAGGGAAAAGGAAGCCAGAGATGGTCGGAGGCTGGGGGGGAGCTGCCACGGGGTCAGGGAGGAGCCTTGCAAGGTGCCGAAGGGATCAATAACAATTCTAATATCATAGGAGTCAATTCTGAGCTGTCATGGGCAGCTCAGCAGGCTGGCTCCAGGGCTGCAGGACCTGATAAATGGGCACTCAAATCCGTATTTATAGCAAGAAAAAGCTCATAAAATTGCAACAAGGGCAGAGCGAGGGGAGGAAGGAGGCTGCAGCCCGGCCCGGTTGCCCACGGGAAGGAGAAGGGAAGGATGGGGAGTGCTGGGAGGGGGGAGAACTGCCCACCCTGGGGGTCTGGGAGGGAGTGGGTTTTGGTGCTGGAGGTGTGAGATGGAGACGTTGGGGGCAGGGGAGTCCCAAATTATGTCCCAGCTGGGGCTCAGAGCTGAGCATGGGGGAAAGGTGTCTGGGGGTTGGTTTGGGTGCCAACCTCACCCCTCCTGCCCTCCATCAGCCCCCTGAACCCCTGTTGAGGGGGGACAGGCAGAGGGGCTGGGGTCCAGCCCAAGCCCCCCAGCAGGTTCCTGACCTATTTCTGGGGGACACACAGAAGGAAGATGCTCTCCCCGCCCTTGTTCTTCCATCCTGGAATTGTTGTCCCCAGGTGGGACCTGCAGCTGCTCATCCCTGCTCCCCTCTCCCCATCCCATCCCTTCTGCCTCCTCAGCCCCCCCAGAGCAAACCCTGCCCACAGCTCCTGTTCACCTCCTGTCCTTGGTATGGGCAGAGAGGAATCCAGGAGGAGATGGGCGTGTGACAGGCAAGGTGACATTAGCTCCCCTGCACCCCAAAAATCTGTATCCCCTCTTGCAGTGGCATGGCCAGGAGAAGTGGGAATGTCCCCATGCTGTCCCCCTGCACTGATTTCCCTCTTCATCCCTCTCCCCTTTCCTCATCCCACTCCCCTCATTTCAGTCCCCACAAGGTGCCGGACCATCTTTCGCTTCTCTGCCTCTTTTAGCCCTTTCCCGGATATAAATCCAATATAGAATAATATGGATTATAGATTGAATATACAGAATATTATGATAGAATATTTTATATAAAATAATATATAAATAAATACTGTATATAAATAATATTACCAATAAATTACCTATAATATTATTACCTATAATAAAATTGCCTATAAATAATATTACCTATTTTTATCCCTAGTTAGCTCAGGGAGATTTCCCATTCCCAACCAGTCCTCCCAGGATGCTTGTAACCCCAAGGGGTGGGCAGGATGGAGCAGAGGGGGGGTGCACACCCCCCACCCTCTTTGCAGCTTCCTGGCCCCACGGATGCCCACAGGCACACAAGGAAAACCCAACAGTATATAAATAACAATAATAAATCCCAATTATTTCTTCCAGCTGCCCATGGGGTGTTACCAAGCTGCTGGCCCAGGGCAGTGGCTCTGTTGGGTTTGGAGCCCACCATGGCACTTACACCCCAAGGACTCAGCACCACAGCAGAAACTTCTGCCCCCAGGAATGGACAGGAAAAGCCCAAGACAAATCCCAGGGAGCAAGAGTTCCCTTAAGTGGTGAGAAGCTAAGTCCAAGCTCCAGAGATGGGATGCTCCCGACACCAGGACATGACACATTCCCTGGCAGAGGGAAGTGGCCACATCTCAGAGGTTCTGTTCCATCTGTTCTGCTCCTTGGCCACCTGGAGAGCAGGTGATTATGCTCACTATTCCTCATTACTCCATTGAGTATGGAGAAACTTCCAAGCCTGTCCCATTGGAGACAACCCAACCACCCACATCCCGGGCCTACATTCTCCGTGCAGACCCATCCTTCACGTCCCTGTTGCCTCCATCAGTCATCACCTTTGGCACCCACTGCACCAATGTTCTTCTGGAGAACTGCAGGTGACCACCTGGAGAACCCATGGATGGCAAACAACCAAGACATTGGGAGAGGACACAACCCCCTTCAGCCACTCCACCAGCCCTTATCTGGGGAAGGTGCATCCGGAGGTAACAAGGAAGAGCAAAAGCAGACATCTGGCTGCTCGAACCCTTGGCCCCCATCTCCATGTGCCAGGTGAAGATCCTGGCATCCTCTTGACTGAAGCCAGGCAGAAAGGTTGCATCTCCAACCTTCCTATCTCCTTGCAAAGCGCGGCAGTTCCTGAATTGCCCGGCCACAGCGGGCCCTAATGGCCCAGAGCTGATGTTTTATTGTTGGGTTTAAAAGTGTAATTAGTTCAAGTGTAAACAAAAAAAAAACCCTTGCTTAATTAAGAATTTTTAAACAGGGAAGAGAGAGATTCCGGAAACATTAATGAACCCCAGGCAAGCACCATAAAATTGATCGAGGGAAGAGAGGGGGTGGGGGCTGGGGGGGCCTGGGATGGTTTTACCTCAGGAATTGCCCTCAGTTGACTTTGGCCGCTTGATGCCCGAGTGCATTTGGAGGTCTGTGTTTATGGCAATGGGTCTCCATAGAAATACCTAATGATTTTTTATGCATTAATGGGGATGATGGACAGCAGCAATATCTTGTTTAAGGAGACAAAGAGGATCCTTTTAAGGCTGACGTGTTATAGATCAGGAGCGACGGGACGGGGCCTGGGCTGAGGGGGCTGTTGGGTCTGTTGGGCCTGTTGGGCCCCGTGGCTCAAGAACTGCCAGCCTGTACCTTTAAGAGTCCATAAAAAGAACACATAAAATTAAAGTGCTCTTCTCCCACCACCCCATCCCTCCCCCCAATTCCCTTTTTGGCTGGTGCCAACAGGAGCTAAATATATCTGCCTTTCCCGTCTGTGGGTGATGGGCTGCGTGGATGGGAAGAGGGTCGGAACATTTCCCATCCAACCAGCTCCCAGGACCAAAGGGGCAGATGTGTGTCTCCAGGTCTGAAAGTTGAACACTCTGAAGCAGGGCAAGGTGCCTGGAAGGTCCTTCTTCTTCTTCCTATTGAATGGGAAGCAGCCAAAGGCTCTCCTGAGCTCTCCCTGCCTGGTTGGGTTGTTGGTGAGCAGAAGGTGGTGTTGGTGGTTGTTGGTCAGCAGAAGGAAGAGCCTGGAGCCCTCTGTTGCAGACATCCACTTGAAGGTGGGACAGTTGGAAGGGTCCAGAGTTGAATCAAAGAGAAGGAAAAGTCAACTTCTAGTTTGGGAAAGGTCATCCCCCATTCATCACACAGGGACAAAGAGCCTTCTGCTCAAGGAAGGATTCCTGTTGTGTCTCTCTGGGGCTGAGAGCCCATGGTGAAGCTCAGCTCATGGTGAAGAGCAGCCCATGCTCTTGGCAGACAAAGGGCTTTGAAGGCCAAGGTATGTTTTGTTTTTTCCTTTCCTGGTCAGCAAGAAGCCCCAAGTGTGTCTTGCCCAGTCCTCTGGAGCAGCCAAGTCCTACTGGAGGAGCTCAGCAATTTTCTGCCCTTCTGGTCCAAGTTCCCTTTGCCAGACGTCCCTACCACAGGCAGCGTCTCTTGGAGTTCTGCAGGAATGTCCACCTTGTTCTCCCCCAGAGCTCTGTAACAACCATGTTTGGTGCCACTACTGGTCACCAAAATCCTCACAGAGAAATTGGTTCCAATCTGGGTGCCCATTTTCAGCCTCAGGAGTGGTTTCTCCTCTCCTCAACAGAGACAGAAGAGCCCACTCCATGTCTTGTCCCATCCCACCAGGCTTGGCTGCTGCTCTCTTCTCCCTTCTGGAACACATGAACTCAGTAACATTGCCTCCTCAAAGACCACAAACATTTTATTGGTGTTCCCTGCCTCTGGGGCTCTCCAGCTTGTCCACATTTTCCTTGTATATCTGGCATCCAGCCCAAGAAAACTGCTCCAGTGGGGACCTTGCTGGAGCTGAGTCCAGCAAGAGGGTGACTGGTCAAGTCTGGGACCTCACCTGGTTCCTGTCCTACCAACCTGCTCAGGGCACTTTGGCCTCCACTGAGCCCTCAGCTCCTCTCCTCAAGGGACAAGAATGTTCAGGGCCACCAGGTGAGACATGGGTCCTGTGAGACACCACTGTGAGCTTGTCCCCACCATTGCCACCATGAACTCCACACCAGTGCAGTGCTGGGCAGAGGGACCTGGGTGACCAACATGAGGGAAAACAAGTCCTCAGAAGACACCTTCCTTCCTTCCTTCCTTCCTTCCTTCCTTCCTTCCTTCCTTCCTTCCTTCCTTCCTTCCTTCCTTCCTTCCTTCCTTCCTTCCTTCCTTCCTTCCTTCCTTCCTTCCTTCCTTCCTTCCTTCCTTCCTTCCTTCCTTCCTTCCTTCCTTCCTTCCTTCCTTCCTTCCTTCCTTCCTTCCTTCCTTCCTTCCTTCCTTCCTTCCTTCCTTCCTTCCTTCCTTCCTTCCTTCCTTCCTTCCTTCCTTCCTTCCTTCCTTCCTTCCTTCCTTCCTTCCTTCCTTCCTTCCTTCCTTCCTTCCTTCCTTCCTTCCTTCCTTCCTTCCTTCCTTCCTTCCTTCTTTCCTTCCTTCCTTCCTTCCTTCCTTCCTTCCTTCCTTCCTTCCTTCCTTCCTTCCTTCCTTCCTTCCTTCCTTCCTTCCTTCCTTCCTTCCTTCCTTCCTTCCTTCCTTCCTTCCTTCCTTCCTTCCTTCCTTCCTTCCTTCCTTCCTTCCTTCCTTCCTTCCTTCCTTCCTTCCTTCCTTCCTTCCTTCCTTCCTTCCTTCCTTCCTTCCTTCCTTCCTTCCTTCCTTCCTTCCTTCCTTCCTTCCTTCCTTCCTTCCTTCCTTCCTTCCTTCCTTCCTTCCTTCCTTCCTTCCTTCCTTCCTTCCTTCCTTCCTTCCTTCCTTCCTTCCTTCCTTCCTTCCTTCCTTCCTTTCCTTCCTTCCTTCCTTCCTTCCTTGTCACCACCTGCCTCATGGTCCATGTTATCCTGCCAGGGATGGCTCCTGCCAGCAGAAGATGGTGTCACACCAGGAGGTGGTGGGGGAGAAGATGTGGCCTCTTTGGGTCTCACTTTGTGACACCAGAGCCCTGCTCATTACTTTTCACTCTCCTGGCCATGGTGGACAAAGACAATTCAGCAGCTCTGGCCCAGGGAGTTTTGCTGTCACACTGCACCCACACCTGCAGCAGGGACACAACCCCACGCCTGGCACTGGAAAGAAGACTTGGATATTCCCAGTGTCACTGGGAGGCCCCCCCGTTCTGTCCCCTCTCCCATCCCCTCAGACAGCACCCACCACACAGCTCCCGTGGGTCTTGCCCTCCCTCCTCCTCTCCTGTCCTCTCCTCTCTGCCTCTTCCTTCGTGATTTCTCCTCCCACCCTCTCCCTGCCTCTCCTCCCTTCCCTTGGCTTTTGTTCCTTCTCTCCCTCTTCCCCTCCCTCCTCCCAGCAGCCTCTCCCCCAGCTCCAATCCCCGCTCCCCGTGTCAATTAACTATCGATCCCCTCTTCTCTATCAGTGGTCAGCCCGGGCTAACCAGCCCTGCTCCCTGCTTTTCACAGCCATGAATAATAACAATAATAATACCGGGGGTGTTGGGGAAGGGGGGCGGGGGGGGGGTTTGGTGGGGGAGAGGCAGCTGCACTCAGTGCTTCCATCCCTTCACCTCTCCCTACCCCGCGCCCGCCCTCGCCCCCTCCACAGCTACAGGCAAAATCGATACCGCGCCGAGTCAGGAATGGAATATTTTTATCCTCTAATTGGGAAATGTGCTTTGACAAAGCCCGAGGAGCAGGGAGGGGGCCGGGAGCTACTGTACCAAGAGCCAGGGAAGGCGGTGGAGCCCTGGGCCAAGAGGGACCACCGGGGATTTTCTGCGGCAGCTGCTGAGGGCTGGGAGGAGGTGACAGTGGTGGGGACTTTGTCTGGGTCCAGGGATGGGATCTGGAGGACTGGGGCAATGTTGGTCCCGTGGAGGAGCCAGTGCTGGAATAGAATCATGGAACTGAATCACTGAATTGTTTGGGTTGGAAATGACAAGTGAGGCCACCAAGTGCAACCTCTGACCCAGCTCTACCACGGCCACCCCCACCCCATGTCCCTCCTCCCCACATCTCCAGGGCTCTGAAACCCCTCCAGGGATGATGGGGACTCCAGCCCTGCCCTGGGCAGCCTGGGACAGGCCCTGACAACCCTTTCCAGGGAGAAATTCTTCCCCAGCTCCAACCTAAACCTCCCCTGGCACAACTTGAGTTGGGCCAAAAGTTCCTCTTGTCCCATCCCTTGTTCCTTGGGAGCAGAGCCCGACCCCCCCTGGCTCCAACCTCCTCTCAGGGGGTTGCAGAGAGCCAGAAGGTCTCCCCTCAGCCTCCTCTGCTCCAGGATCAACACCCCAAGGTTCCTAAGCCACTCCCTACAAACTTGTTCTCAACCTGGGCTTTGTCAGTTCAAGAACAAAAAAAAGGACAAAAAAAAAAAAAATCCCCTTCTCTCCCTCAGCTCCCTGCCAGAGCTTTGCTCCTCCAGTTGTGATGCAGTCAGTGTCTGTGCTGCTCTCTGGGGTCCTCCCAACCCATGGCATCGTGTCCCACCCGTGCTCACCCATCCTGATGCTCTTGGCCAACATGGGGCAATTGTCCCCAGGGAGGAAGCCACCAACCTGCCCTGGGTGTGCCTGGGGAGCTCCTGACCCTCAGCTGGTACTGATGTGTCTGCAGAGCTCCAGGTTGGACCCAACGTTCTTAAAGGTCTTTCCCAACCTAAATGATTCTATGGCACCTCCCCCTCTGAAGTGCTGGGTCCAGGACACGGAGCTGTGGGAGTGAGTCCAGAGGAGGCCACAGAGATTGTGGAAGCAGCTCTGGAGTCAGGATGAGACAGTTGGGGGTGTTCAGCCTGGAGAAGAGAAGGCTGCAATGGGGAGACCTTAGAGCACCTTCCAGTGCCTGAAGGGGCTCCAGGAAAGCTGGAGAGTGACCTGGGACAAGGGCCTGGAGAGATGGGATGAATGGGAATGGTTTCAAGCTGAAAAAGGGGAGATTGAGGGGAGATCTGAGGAAGAATTCTTTGGGGTGAGGGTGCTGAGCCCCTGGGTGCCCAGGTTACCCTCAGAAGCTGTGGCTGCCCCATCCCTGGCAGTGTTGAAGGTTGGATGGGGCTTGGAGCACCCTGGGCTGGGGGAGGTGTCCCTGACCATGGCAGGGAGGTTTTAAGGTCCCTTCCCACCCAAATCAGTATGTGACTCCATGAACACAGCCCTGTTCCCTTCCTCAGGCTGCAGAGTTTGGGGTGAATTATTCCCTTGCCTTTACATTAATTTCCAGTTCTCAAATTGGGAGCTCGTGGTGTTCAACTTGGTTCTTAATCAGGTTGAGGGGACATCCTGCTGGGTGAGTCCCTCAGGACCAGGTGGGAGCCTGAGTTCTCCGTTTGGGGAAAACTGATGTGAAAGTCAAAAAGAAGAGGAGCAGAAACAGCCCAAGAACCTGAGCAGCAACCACTCCTTCATCAGACAAGCACCAGAAATGGTGTTGACTGCAGCTGAATGAAGTGTGTGAGGGAAAGCTCTGGAAGGAAACACAATTTAAAAGCTGAAATTAAATACTTTGACCTGCCAACACTGGATGTTTCAAATGATACTTAATTTCCATGTTTAAGATGCCTATAATGTTTCTGAGTAAGTTAAGAGGTTACTTGATTTTAGTCTAATCATATTTTCCCAGTCTGATTTCATAGGGGATTTTGAAAAGTTCTAGTTTAGGAAAAAAATATCTAAAGGATGAAGATTCTATTTCTTGTTATTCTGGACCAGAGCTGCAGAGATTCATCCCTGTTGTGCTGCTCTGGTGACCCTAAACTTCAGCAGAAGGGTTGAACCTGGCTCTGCTGCTTTGAAATATCCTAATGGAAGCCCCAAAAATCCTGTAGACCTTGGAACAGCTCTAAAACCTATTGAAAATTCTGTCCTCAGCAATAAATGACAGATTGGAAAAAGCCATCAGGGTCCTCAAGTGCAGGTGCTGCTTTGCAGGGTTATTTTGGATCACCTCAAAAGGAAGGGGTTTGGGTGGAAGTCTGAGGTGTGGTGCCCACAGCATGACACCCACAGACAGCATCCAAACCCAACTCCTTATCCAGCTCCTTCTGTGGGACGGAGCATGTGAGCAAGGTCTGGGGTCCCCCAGGGTCTCAAAGGGGGAATCTTGGTCCCTGCCAAGGACCCAAAGGTATGCTGAGTGCTTGGGTGCAAAGCAGGTCAAATCTCCCCCAGATTAACTCATTGAATAATTTGTGTTGGAAGAGACATTAAAGATCACCTAAATCCAACAAAAAAATCTCCCTCCCCACCTTCTCCCCATTGCAGCCTTCTCTTCCCCAGCCTGAACACCCCAAACTCTCTCAGCCTGGCTCCAGACAGAGCTGTTCCACCCTTGGAGCATCTCCCTGGCTTCCTCTGCACTCCCTCCAACAGCTCTGTGTCCTTCTGGTGTTGGGGACTCCAGAAATTTACTTTAATTTCCACTTGAGGAGTTTGAAGTGATCTGGAGGAGTCTGGGGTGGTTTATGTCATGCAGGGATCTGTCTTTTTGATCTGGGTTCAGGTTTGCTTTCAAACCCTTTAACCACCCCATCTGCTGCCATCCAGCCCACATTCTTCTCCACAAGGCCACACTCTGCCTGCCTTTGCCTGGTGGATTTTCCACCCTTCCAGGATCTTTTTCTCCTCGTGGCAGTGCACACGAGGCCTTTGCAGGGATGGATCCAGCACCAAACCCACAAAGCCCTTCCTTTCCACCCAGCTCCAGGAGCTCCATCCCCCAGATGTGCCCAGCAGTGCCTGGGCTGGAGGTGCCCATTTGCCCACCCTGGGAGAGCCCAGCTCAGTGCATGCTCTGGGCTGGGGCTGAGTCAATCTTCTGAGAAATAAAGAGAAATCAGCAGCTCTGCCTCCCACAGCAGGGCAGGGAGCGATTGCAGTTGCCATAGCAGTGGGCACAGTCCTCTCCCTGGTGCCTGGTTTATTTTTGGCCATTATTTTCTGAGCTGTTTTGAGTAAAACCAAGAATGAGTTGGAGGGCGAAAGGAAGCAAAGCTGGGTTCCCCCACTTCTCCAAGCTGAATGGCAAAAGCTACTGGGCAAACTGGGGTGATGATGTGGAGGGGGGCTGCTGCTGCAGCCTTTGGGGCATGGGAGTGATCTGTGACCATGGCTGGGGCAGGAGGAGAAGTGACATGGGATGTTCTCATCCCTGCTGTGCACAGAGGTGCAAATCTCAGCCCCCTGCTCTTTATAGAGACCCTGTGAGAACATTGGGGTCCCACTTTGGGGAAAAGATGGGATAAGGAAGGTATTTGCCTTTGCCTGCAAAGTGCAAACTGACCTCCAGCCTGGCTGCTCCATCCTGTGGTTACAGATCCCCAGGAAGCAAGAAAAGGATGAAGACTTGTGCCAGGGAGGAGAAAAGGCAGCTCTGAAACCCCTGTCCAAGGAGAAGCTGTCCCCAAGCACCTTTCCTAGGGTGTCCTACACCATCCCCTGGCTGACCCAGACCCACGATCTGGGCTTCATCACCTCCACGTGTTCCTGGGGACAAACCCAGGGCTCAGCAGCCCTGCAAACACCTCAGGAGAAAATCCTGCTCTGCAGCTTCTCAAGCCAGAATTGGTCACCTGGGATTCCAGGGAATGAAAGACCCAGAGGGACAGAGCTTGGGATGGACGTGGCCATGCAGGACAGGAACAAGGGTTTGAAGACAGAAGCCTTGTGCCTGGGTGAAGGCCCTTCCTCCACATTTCTGGTTATTTTATGAGATTTATTGCTGTTGACTTCCATGATCTCTGAAGTTTAACCCTTCTTATCTGCCCCCTCCTTCTGTCCTGGGCCTGGAATAGGTCACTGGAGAACTTGGGACTTGAAATGTTGCCAGAAGGTACCTGGATATCATTCCCTCATCCTGAGACAGATCCTCATGGACTTTTTCGGGTGGGATTCACAGGGATCAGTGCTGGGACCTGCTCTGATCCACATAATTTTAAATAATCTGGGGAAGAAAACCCAAAAAATCAAACAAACAGAATAGGCAGATATAAGGCTTGGTGAGGAGGCAGAAATGTTCAGAGGAGTTCACACAAAGAATGGCTGGGAGAGTTTGCAGAAAGATCTCTGTACACGAGGAGACTGGGCAATAAAAAGAGAGATAAAATACAGTGTTGATAAATGCAAAGTCATGCACATGAGGAAAACAACCTTAACTACCTGCACACCACCATGGGCTCCAAATCAGCTATTACTGCTTGGGGAAGAGCTCTTGGAGCTAATGTGAGCAGTTCTCTGGAAATGTCAGCTCAATGTTCAGCTGCAGTCAAAAAGGCAAATTGGATGTTAGCAATGATTAAGAGAGGAAGGGGGAGGAGAAATCAGAACACATCATTCCAGTCTTGTTTCAGTCCATATTGGATATTCCCATCCCCTCCAGCACTGGGAGAGGCACCCAGGGTGGGACTGGCTGCAGTCAAGGACATGAAGAGGCACAGAGAAGCCCTAAAGATTCTGAGCAGCCTGGAGAAGGGAAATTGTTGCTTTCTTGGTTTCCTAAGAGACGAATGAATCAAGATTCCAAATCTCTCCAATAGTGTCTCTGAGAAAAGTGAATCCTCTCCCCTCCCTGTTTCCTTGTGTTTAGGGACTCCCTGTCTTTGGGCTGCCAAGTCCCAAAGTGTAAATGTGTTTGGAGGGGCTGGAAGGAGCCCTTGATGGTGGTTCCATGGGATCTTTAGGGCAGCTCCAGCTAAATAAATCATTATGCTGAAGATAAGAGGTGGTTAAGCACAACGTGTCACCTTATTTCTTGCCAGCATCTGTCCCCAGGGATAGGGATGTGCTGAAGGTCCCAAAGTTCTCCTGGAGTTCAGGGGTGGGAAGAGTGAGTATGTGTGGCAAGAAGAGGGTGACAGAAGGAAAAAAAACCCTCTTCCCATGAGGCAGACTTGTGGAAGCCCATCACTGCTGGGGGCTGATTATTGGGCTGGGAAGAAGGGTTGAGTTTCAACCTGTTCCTCCCTTTCCCATTATAGCCATGACCTTCCTGGTGCTGAGCACAGGAAAATGGGTCTGAAAACTAGGAAATCACCTGGGAAAATCCCATGTTTCTCTCCCATGCCTCCCTCCTCACCATGCAGGAACAGCAAGGGCCTCCTTGTAGCTAAACCTGGGAAGTTCTAATGCAGGAGGAGCACCCAAGGAGGGGCCCAAGCCACATCCCTCCCTTGCCAGCCACTTGGAGCATCATTTACCTCCTCTCCTCACCTTGTTTACCCACTTGTGTGGCAAGGAACACCACAGCACCTGGGGTGAAAGCTGGAGGAGAGACCCTGCAGGTTCCTCAGGAGAGGTGGGGTGTGGGGAGGTGGGGTCTGTGCTGCCATCCACACTTTGGTTAATGCCTCCACACTCCCTCATCTTTCAGTGGCAAACAATAAAGCTCAAGGTGAGCATCACCTCTGCCCTATCTCTGAGATTCTCCTCTCTCCTGTCCATCCATCACACGCTTGCTCTCCTGCAGCCGATTGCAGCCGACCTGCATCAGCTATTGATTTATTGACAGCAGCAGGGTCTGGAAGATTCAGGGAAGCAGCTCCCCACAGAAACGCTTTTCAGAAGTCGAGATTTGATTTTTTATTTATTCTTCTCTTCAATGTATGGATTTCACAAGCTCTAGGCAACAAAGAACTTACTCCTCCAGCACGCAGGCTCTCACACTCCCTCCATCTCCTCCCCTTCTCCAGGGGTAAAGTCATCTTGGAGGGATTTACTCTTTAAGGGCAGAACTCAGCCCCTTAGACAGAGGCAGCCCACGGAGTCCCCAGAGCTTGGATGCTATGTGACCTCTGTGATGCCCTTCTCCAAGGGGGAAATGTGTGTGGGACTCTGTATTTGTTGTGTGGCTGTAGTGATGGCAGCAGGAGAAATAAAAAAAATCCCTTCTTCTGTTGTTCCCTGTATCACAAAGATGAACTTCCAGCCCCAATGGGCACTACAGACCAGAGGCACCTCTGGGTGCAGGTCACCAGGACACAGCTGGCAACATCTGCATCTTCACCATGCCTGTGACTGATGAGGGGTTTGCTGCTTGGTCTGATTTTATTTTTTTTTCCCCAAGAGGTCACAGGCCAGGAATTTGGAGACACAGAGATCAGGAGGACAGTCATTTTTGCCCTCAGTGCTTGCTTTTCCAAACTCCAACCCACCAGCCTGTCATCCAGGCTCCAAGGCTAAGTGATTCTCCTGCTGCAGCAGCCAGGACGAGGCTGCAGGGACATCCCCAGCACATCCCCTGCAGGGACATCCCCAGTACATCCCCAGCCCCACATGGCTCTTCCTTCACCTCCCCTCTGCCTGGGGCATTGGAGCTGCCCTGGAGCTTCAGGATGGGGTGGGAAGGGGGTTGTGATGAGGAGGAGGTGATGCTGATCCCTCATCCTTCCCAAACCAAAAAGTTTTTGAACAGTATCTCTGGTTCTGCTCCAAAAACACCATCTGGGATTTGGTTCCTCAAAGCCACCCCCCCCCCCCTCCCGTGCTTTTCAGAATGGTGAAAACCTCATGGTCTTGTTTCTTCTTCCTCCCAGGTGGCCCTGGTCCCCCAGTCTCTATCCCATGGCCCTAAGGAGGTGACTCCAGCCCTTCCCCATCTCCCCTGATCCAGGGGGATTTGTTGGGCTGATCCTTTACAGATCTCTGGGTGTGAATAGTTAACGATGGGTGATTGCATTTGTGGCTGCATTAACCATCTGATTACTCTCCTGTGGAAGACTAATTTGCAGATGATAGAGACGGATGTTTCCCAAACTACCAGCCAGAAGGCCTAATTCCTGCACAGCCAAGATTTTATATTTACCTCCTGGCTGATGAAAAAAAGAAAAAAAAGTTTTAAGGAATAATAGTGGCTAAGCTGTTGCCAAGACAAACCCTGCCAGAGGCACTGCTGGGGTCCCACCTCACATCCTGGGGTCAGTTCTGGGACCCTCAGGACAAGAAGGACATTGAGGGGATGTGCCAGGGGAGGTTTAGGTTGGATGTTAGGAAACAATTTCCCCCTGGAAAGGGTTGTCAGGCTCTGGCCCCATCCCTGGAGGGGTTTCAGAGCCCTGGAGATGTGGGGATGAGGGACATGGGGTGGGGGAGTCCCTGGCAGTGCTGGGGTTGGACTCGATGATCTTCCAGGGCTTTTCCAATCAGGATGTGCTGGTTCTGTGGTTCAAAGCCAGCTCTGCCCACACCTGGGGCAGCTGCCTTGGTTAGCAGCTCTGGTGACTGCAAGGGGGGGAATTTGCCTGCCCAACTTCAGGGCAGGGGAGGTGATGCTCAGGAGCTGCTCTTGAAGCTCTTGTCCACTTCTGATCCCCCGGGCTTCAAATCATCTCCTCCTCAGCCCTTGCACCCCCTTCCTTGCTGCAGGTGAGACGTGGCTGCTTCGAGCACAGTTGTCACCACAAACCTTTTGAGTCCCTGGGGGAAAACATCCCCCAACCCCAAGTTTGGAGCCTGCTGGGTGGTTCTGGTTCTGTCTCACCAAGGTCAGACACTTCCTGCAAGGACGTTTGCAGCAGCATCTCTCTCACTGCCTCCCCCAGCACCACGCCAGCTGCATCACCCTAAGGACTCAGTGATTCCCTGCAGGTAACTTTATTGGCTGGGAAGCATTGGCTGTGCTGCACAGAGAGCATCCTGCCTCTGCATGGCCACAGTGGGTGGGAAACCCCCAGGAGCCCAGGGGCTTGGGTGGTTGGGGGGCTTTGGTTGCCCTGGGTGTCCTTCTTTACATGGAGGCAAAGCAGGGTATGTCCCCCCTCTGCTGGGCTACACTCAGCTTTCTGACTCCTTTTCCCAGGTGCTTTTCCTTTCTAGAGCACTTTAAAGAGCTGAGTAATTCCTGGGAGCTCCCCTGGAAGGCCGCAGGCAGGGAGGTGGAGCAGGGATGTTTGGATGGCACTATTCCTGTTGGAAGGAGAAGCAGCAGGTCCTGCTGCAGGTGACTCCTGGGGTCACATCATCTGAGGGGCCACATCCTGTCTGAAGTGGTTGACCCCCATTCTGTGGCTGTGAGGGCAGCTGGGCCTCCATCACCCCTGGGTGCAGAGCCTGGTGGGGTGGCTGCCTTGCCTTGGGGTGCTGAGCAAGGTCCCCAGCATCACTGCAGTGGTGGACATGGGATGGCAGGAGAGCAGCCCATCACCATGGCAACGGTCCATCCAGTGGCCATGCGCATCCTGCCAGGGTTTGGTGGGTTGTTTGTTTGGGTTTGTTTGGGGTTTTTTTTATTATTATTTTTATTTTTTTCCCCCTCCCTTCCTCTCCCTTCTGCAAAGACCTCGTCATTGATCCGGGAATGTGCTCTTCACATGTATGATCCATGCAAACACCGTGTTCCTATTGATCAGGCTCCTCTGCTGCTTGGAGTCCGTGCTGGCAGCAGAAACAAAGGCAGAGGAAGGAGGGGAAAAAAAAATCACCCAGCACTGCGCCGAGCAAACAGAATTGGCAGCATCTATGGGGTCTCTCTGGAGCTGCCTGCTCATCCCTTCCCATCCCTGCCACCTGCCTTTTCCCTCATTCATCCCACCCCTCTCAGGCTCCTGCCCAATAAATACATCCAAAATCTCCCCCATTTGCTCCAGTGGGGATGTTCCCAAGAACCAAGGAGCTGATGGTGACCTGTGTCCCTGCCATCCCCCTTCCAGTCCTGTCCAGCATGAGGGGGACACATTGGGAGGGGAGTCCCCAAACCGACAGCCTTTGCCGTCCCAGCTCTGTGTGAGCCTTAGTAATTACAGTGAGGAGTCAATAACAATTAGGCCTAACAGCCACTCAGCAGAATTGACGTGAATTATTTTAATTTTATGTTTCTATCGATGAACTTTTCCAGGTTGGCACCTTCTCCCCCATTCCTGCCCCTCCTGTCCCCCCAGTCCCCACAGACACCCCATTGCCTGTGCCCCAGTTTGGGTGGTGGCTGCTGGGGGACAAGGGGGGCCTCCAGCAGCCTCTTCTCCCAACCTTCCTCCAGAAAGTTTTATCCAAAGCCCAAGTCCTGCAGAAGAGGTGTTGGTGTGTGGGCAAGTTCCTCCAGTCAGGAGGAAAACCTCTGCTTTGGCCAAAAGACACTGAATTCCAGACTGATTTGGGTGGGAAGGGACCTCAAAGCCCACCCAGTGCCCCCCCTGCCATGGTCAGGGACACCTCCCACCAGCCCAGGGTGCTCCAAGCCCCATCCAACCTTCAACACTGCCAGGGATGGGGCAGCCACAGCTTCTGGCGGCACCCAGGGGCTCAGCACCCTCACACCAAAGAATTTTTTTGTGGTGTCCAAGCTAAACCTCCCCTTTTCCAGTTTGAAACCATCCCCTCATCCCATCCCTCCAGGCCCTTGTCTCAAGTCCCTCCCCAGCTTTCCTGAAGCTCCTTCAGGCACTGGAAGGTGCTCTAAGGTCTCCCCATGGGATCCTTCTCTTCTCCAGGCTGAACACCCCCAGATCTCTCATCCTGGCTCCAGAGCTGCTCAAGCCCTTGGATCCTCATGGAGGCTCCACTGGCTCCAACACTCCATGGGAATCCCAAGTTAAGGAGGTGGTTCCCAGCTGAAGTTGCTCCTCTGGAGATAGAGGCTGCTTTCAGGCTGAGTTTGCCTGAGAACAGGCACCACCAGGCTTTGTCTGTCAGAGCTGAGTGCAGCCTCCTGCAATATGGGGTTTTTTGTGGTGTTTTATAACCCTATCTTTTCGTTCATGAGGGGGGACATCATATGAGGTTTTGCTGATGTTGGGTTGTCTTCATTTTTCTTGCTATCATATCCAGTTGGTCCCAATGTTTGTATTTACCAAAAAAAAAAAAAAAAAAAATATATATATATATATATATATAATTAATGTAACCAAAACAATGCCTCAAAAGTGATGATTTTCAGGATCCCACACCCAGCACTATCTCAGTTGGTGCTGGCTGAGGGGCACAGCCACACTTCAGTACCCAGAGCCTGCAGCCCATCAGGAAAGTTCAGCCTGAGAACCCCCAACAACCCCTTGGGATCTCCAACCCCACCAGGAGCCATCCATTGAAAGCAGGGGGAAAAAAAGTATCAATATATGTATTTCTTTTTTATATTTTTTTTGATACTGTCTGACAACTACTGAAGGATTCCTCGGATTTTGGTCCTTTCCTATTTACAGGACTTGAGCAGTTAACTCTATGACCTCCCCCAAAACCTCCTGGGGTGTTGGGAGCTACCGAAGGGTGACCCCCCCAGCCTCATGGGGGAGTTTTTGAGGTGGTTCCTTTCCTTTTCTCTGCCTCCTGGGATGGTTCTTTGCCAGCCCGTGCAGAGCTGGGAGTTGGCACTGCAGAGCTGTAAATCCCCCTCACTGCTGACCTGCAACTTTTCTCTGCTCCTGTCATTAGGGCCAGGCAGCCCATTCAGTGGGTGACAGGAGCTCAATTGCTCTTAAGTGGCTCCCAGATAATTGGGGAGGTCTTTAGCTACTTGTAACTTCCTATAATAAACAATAAAGGAGAAGGAAAATATCTACACAGAGCACTTAACCAGCAGCCTCCCGGCAAAACTCCAACTCCCCCCCCCCATGCTGGGCACTGCTGGGGTCCCCCCTCAAATCCTGGGCTCAGGAAAAGAAGGACACTGGGGGGATGGAGAGTGTCCAGAGAAGGGAATGGAGCTGGGGAAGGGGCTGGAGCAGAAGTCTGCCCAGGAGCAGCTGAGGGCCCTGGGGGTGTTGATCCTGGAGCAGAGGAGGCTGAGGGGAGACCTTCTGGCTCTCTGCAACCCCCTGAGAGGAGGTTGGAGCCAGGGGGGGTTGGGCTCTGCTCCCAAGGAACAAGAGATGGGACAAGAGGAACTTTTGGCACAACTCAAGTTGTGCCAGGGGAGGTTTAGGTTGGAGCTGGGGAAGAATTTCTCCCTGGAAAGGGTTGTCAGGGCCTGTCCCAGGCTGCCCAGGGCAGGGCTGGAGTCCCCATCATCCCTGGAGGGGTTTCAGAGCCCTGGAGATGTGGGGAGGAGGGACATGGGGTGGGGGTGGCCTGGGCAGGGATGGGGGAAGGGTTGGACTCCCTGAATTTACAGATCTTTTCCAACCACAACAATTGAGATTCCATGGTCTGGGCTCTTCTCCTTCCTGCAGACCACTCCCAAGCCATCAGTTCCATGGCACCCTGCCCTGCTGGCAAGCCAGAGCCACCTCCTTGGTGAGACCTGACCCCTGGGACTCATGCCCAGAAATGGCTGCAGTCACCTGGGCTCGGGCTGGGAAGGGAGGGAAGGTTCCATACTCCTCATCTGCCTCTCCAGTGGGGTGCTGGGGATGGGCTGGTCTGGGAATGGGAATGGCATTGGGGGGTGTGGGATGGGGTGCAATGGGATGTGATGGGTGGCAGTGCTCAACGCAGCATTAAAAACCCACAGGGAAGAAGAAATGAGGTTTCTCCTTGCTCCACTCCAGGCTGGAGGAATCCAAGCTGAGACTTTGTCAGCTCTGTCATCAATGGCAGAGATGGGGAGAGTCCAGGTTTTCTAAGAGTTTCCTTGCACTGTTAAGCACTGAAGTAGCTTTCCTGGGAGAATGGGTCTGCTTAAACTCCTCTAGAAGAGCTTTCTCCCATAGCTCAGCCCCTATAACATCCTCCCCTCCTGTTTCTGGTCCAACCCCCAAGGCAGGGCTGGGTTTGACTTTGGCCAAGGGCAGTGAAATCCTCAAGAGTTAGGACCTGAGTTCCAGGAAGAGGGTGGCAAATGCCCCCATTTTTACCAAAGTTGGTGGCCACAGGGCCAATGGTTCCCCAATACTGGGCACCCCCCACCATAAATCACCATTGATTCACCATGAGAAGAAAAGGGCAACAAATATTATTCTGGATGAATAATTCAGGCAGCTCTGAGCCATGTGCTGTGCGTTCATTACCCTCCACAAGGACCTGGGGGATGCAGCTTGAAAGGCCCTATAAAAGGAAACAGGGGAAGATTTATATATTTTTTCAGGTTGGGCAAATCCTGAGAAACCCGGGTGGGAGGGGGGAGGTTTGCTGGGAGCCCACGGAGCTGCTCAGCCCCCACTCCCATCCCTCCACATCACTGATGTTCTGTTAAAAAAAGAAAGCACTTAGGGTGCTGTTGGGGGATCAGTCCACTCACCTTCCTTCCCTGCCAGAGCTTTCAGGGATGAAAGCTCTCTAAAGTGCTGCCTTCAGTCTTTGGAGCTGAGTGGTGGGTGGATAATCCCCCTCCCTCACCCCCCAGCCTCAGGGAGAGGTGGCAGCGGGGTCACTGCACCCACACCAGCACCAGAACCAGCACCAGCACCAGCACCAGCACCAACACCAGCACCAGCTTGGGGGGAATCTTCACTCCTTGGTGCACTGGTGTGGGGGGTGGGTTGGGAGGTTACAGAGGGAGGCACTGAGCCCATCGGGGTGGTGACATCCCCAATGCCACCAGAAGTTGAATATAGAGCTGGGAATCATGAGCATCCTTCTCCCTGCCCTGTCCTGGGGAGGGATTTCCATGCCATGGGACACAGCTTCACAGTGCCACCTTCTCTTCACAGCCTCATGAAGCATCCCTGACCCGCTCCCTAGGGTAGCCAGGAGCCTGATTTTTGGAGGGGGGTTCCTGAAGCCTGGTGGGAAGACAAAGTTCTCTTTTCCCTTGCAAGAAGTGTCTGAGGTTTTGCTTTTTTATCCTAAGAGAAGCAGAGAGAAGGGCAGGGCCGTGCAGCTCCAGTGCAAGGCTGGATTTGCTGGGATTTGGAGTCTGGTGTCACAGAGTCCCCAAGGGGCCACCAGCTCCATGTCCCCCCAGCAGTGTCCCCACGCTGCTGATCTCCTGTGACAGAACAGGCTCTGGTGGCTTTAGCAGGACCCTTCCCCTGGCACTGGCTGGAGGGACCTCCTGGCCACGGGTGCTTTGGCTGCCCTGGCTGGGACCTCCTGCTCTCCTCTGTTTTCTCTGCCAATAAAACTCACTCCTTAGATTGAGCCCTCGATCAATGGTGGCAGAATCCATCCCCCATCACCTGAGAGGGATGAGAGGGGGGTGCCCAGGGTGGCTGGGTGGGAAGATGTGGTCTCCTCGAGGGGACAATTCATCCTTGCTATCGGACACTGGCCGTCAGAAGGGACAAATGGCTCTCTGGAGGTGACAATCCTTCTCTGCCAGCCATGGGTGGGATGCAGGTGACCAGTCTGGATTTAACACCTCACTTTGGGGCAACCAAAGCCCAACACTCAGCTGCTAAAGCCACTGCTGAGCTCACCTCCAGCACCGTTCCCAGGATGCAAGGGAATAAATGCCACCCAAAAGATCAACTTGTTGGGGTTTCAGTCCTGGAACACAAGGAGGACTCTGCAACCCTCCTCTGGGGCTGCCTGACCCCTTCTACACGTCCCATGAAGGCAGCAGATATCTCCAGTCCTCACACTGTCGGATCCAAGGGCAGATTCCCCATTGCTCAGTGGTGTGAAGGCCCCCAGGACCACCCCAAGGTGCTGCACATCCAGCTCTCTCTCTCTTGCGCCACAATTTCTGTCCAGGCCAGGACACACTCAGCAGGAAAGTGCCCAGTGGAGTCCAAGTGATGGACAACCCACCACTAGAACTAGATAACTGGTGGGGATTAGTTACCCTGACTATCAGGAGCATCCACTCTGTCCCCAGCTTGGATGCCACCAAGTACCTCAGCAGGTCTCCATCCCAGTGCTGATATCTGCAGGACAAACCCAGCTTTTAACCTGCTCAGGGACCTATGAAATAGCCTCAGCCTTTTCTGAAAGAGGGGCCAGTGGTGTCAGACCCCAATCCCAGACAGAAGCAAGGAGGGAATGTGGCATTGGAGGTGCCACGGGTCACCTGGGAAGGGAGCAAGGGGGCTCTAGTCATGGACAAGGGGGACTTGGCTCTGTCAGGGGGCTGGAGGTTCAGAGGGGTGACAAATCCACCTGTCCCTCCCCTGATGAGGCTGTAGGTGCAAAAGTTGTCACCCACAGTGCAAACCCTGCTGCTCCTGCTGCCTCCTGGATCCAGGCACCTCATCCCGTGGGATGCTCCGCAGGCACCGCCGCTCCCCCACGGGCTGCACGCATGGAGCCATCAAGTGAGAGGTGGAAAAAGGTAATTAATCTACAGAGAAAAAAGTGTTAATACCTCTAAGACACCGGGGACACTGGCTGTCAGCTTCCACCAATTAGTCACCTAAAACCCTGCCTGTATGATCTCTGTGGTACAGCTGAGTTGATTACTCTAATTAATTTTGCATTGATCTGCATGGATCTGCAGCACCAGGGCCTATCACGGGCGAAGGAGGAGATGGATGTGTGAGCCCTGCTGAAGGCTTGAGCAGGGAGCTCATCCCAGGCTGGGCTGCTCCTGGCTCCATAGCCCAGCCCATAGCTCATCCCAGTCCACACCATCCCAGGACTCCGATGGGCAGAGGTGACAGAGCTGTCCTATATGCAGGACCAGGATTTTTTAAGGAGCAGAGACTCATTTTGGGAGCATCCAGCCAGGGGTGGTACTTCCCAGCAGGTCCTGACCCATCCTCTTCCATCCCTGCATGCATTCCCACACCTTTTCCTATTTTCCAGTCTCCTAAGTGGAATCTTGGGTTGGGTGTTTTTTGGAGCAAGGGAACCCTGTGCCACCTGACATCCAGCTTGGGGCAGAAGGTGCCCACCCTGGTGCTGTTTTCCCCCTGGCTCTCCAGGGATTTCTCCCAGCATCTCCAGGGATTCACTCCAACAGCTCCGTGTCCTTCTGGTCTTGGTTGGGGATCCCAGAACTGGGCCCAGCACTGCAGGGGGGTGTCCCCAGAGCAGAGCAGAGCAGAGCAGAGCAGAGCAGAGCAGAGGGGGACAGTCCCCTCCCTCTCCCTGCTGGGGATGCAGCCCAGGCCAGGTTGGTTCCTGGGTTTCCAGTGCATTCTGCCAGTTCATGTGGAGCTTCTCATCAACCAACACCCTCAGCTCTTTTTTACCCTGCTTTTGCTTCTGCTCCTCTCTTGTCCATCAGCTCATGACACGAGGTCTCAGCAGAGTTGGTTGGGCAAACAAAGTCCCCTCCTGTGTCTCTCCCCCAACTCCCCCAAGCTCCCTCCATCCCCCAGCCCCCTGGCAGCCTCCGTGTCCCCTTCCTGCTGGACAGGGAGGCCACGCTGGGGCCCTGCCAACCCACCCAAGCAACCAGCCCAGAAAGAGATGCAAGGATGGAAAATTCCCCTTCATAATTAATAAATGAAGAATATTGTTGTTAATCGATGTAGCTGTGAAGAGAATATCGATCCCAGCCGCATGCTATTTTTTGTGCGGCTTAGATTTTTACACCTCATTTAGAGGCAACTCTCTCTGGGGACCTCTTAACACCAAAAGATATTTGCAAGAGTCCAAAGTGAAGGGAAGAAAAGGGGGGAAAAAGATTAATTATTACCAGAGATGAAGAATTATGTGTGTGTCCCATCGTGGCCGACTGCAGCGCTGATTTGAATATTTGATTAATAGGGAATTATCGCTGTGGCTGATAACTTATCTCCATGCTGGCTATTTAGTAAACAAGTGGGAGCCATTAGAAACATTTTTAATATTAATCCCAGGAAATTGTATTTATGAAGGCAGTGCCTAACCCCTTGCGTGCCGGGGCTCTGCCCAGAGGATGCTTTTTTGCCTTGCCTCATCCTATCCTTGGGTTTCAACCTCTCTGTGCCTCAGTTTCCCTTCTTCAAGACGAATAAAACCTGAGTTGAAAGTGGGACTGGTCAAAGCAATAAGTGAAAAGCATTCATTAGCACTGCCCCTTTAACGAGCTGCCAAGGAGATGGTTGGGGGGAGCAGAGGGCTCAGGAAGTTGCTGGAGAGTTTCCCCCAAGGGAGGGTTTGGGACTTCATGGGCACAGTTGGTTCCTGGCTCCAGGATGATGCAGAGCAGGGAGCTGAGCACCTCTGCTCCAGACACCCTGCAGTGGGGAGGATGGTTTGCCATAAGAGGATCTCCAAGGTGTGCAGAGACACGGGATTCCTGCAAGCCCATGGGATTCCTACTAACCCAAGAGATTCCTTCAGACCTCCAGGATTCCTTGAAAACCTCGGCGATTCCCGCAAGCCCACGGCTGGAAGAGGGGAGATTGGGATGAAATGTGCAGGAGAGAAGCAAACAAGAGCTGAGGGTGTTGGTTGATGAGAAGCTCCACATGAACTGGCAGAATGCACTGGAAACCCAGGAACCAACCTGGCCTGGGCTGCATCCCCAGCAGGGAGAGGGAGGGGACTAGTTCTGCTCTGCTCTGCTCTGTTCTGCTCTGCTCTGCTCTGCTCTGCTCTGGGGACACCCCCCTGCAGTGCTGGGCCCAGTTCTGGGATCCCCAACCAAGACCAGAAGGACACGGAGCTGTTGGAGTGAATCCAAAGGAGGCCCTGGAGCTGCTGGGAGGGCTGGAGCAGCTCTGGAGCCAGGGGGAGAGAGTTGGGGGTGTTCAGCCTGGAGAAGAGAAGGATCCCATGGGGAGACCTTAGAGCACCTTCCAGTGCCTGAAGGAGCTCCAGGAAAGCTGGGGAGGGACTTGGGACAAGGGCCTGGAGGCATGGGATGAGGGGATGGTTTCAAACTGGAAAAGGGGAAGTTTAACTTGGACACTACAAAAAAAATTCTTTGGTGTGAGGGTGCTGAGCCCCTGGGTGCCGCCAGAAGCTGTGGCTGCCCCATCCCTGGCAGTGTTGAAGGTTGGATGGGGCTTGGAGCACCCTGGGCTGGTGGGAGGTGTCCCTGACCATGGTAGGGGGGGCACTGGGTTGTGCCTTCCCACCCAAACCATTCATTGATCCCAGGGTTCAGTGATGCTCCAAGGGAGAGGATTCCCCCAGCCCACCTGCTGGAAGTGCCCTGGCAGCCCAGGTTTCCCCCTGGGGCACAGCAGGGACTTTGTTGGGTCCATGACACTGTGGAGACTCTCTGACACAACCAGGACTGCTGGATCCCAGTCAAAGAGTTGGGAAATGTCAGGAGCAGAGAGCAGGAAAGGGCAGGGGAGAGGAGAGGAAATGGGCAGCATGGTCAGAAACTTCAGGGTCTGAGTCTCCTTCCTCTTGCAGCCTCTCCATCAGTGAGAAGGGTTTTTTTTTTTCCCCAGGAGCCCTTTGGCTTTGCCTGAGAGGTACCACCTGGTGCTCTGGGTTTGGGAGCTGCTCCTCTAGAAGAGCTCTTGTCACCAACTCTGCTCAGGGATGGCATCAGGCCTGGCACCAGCACTTCCACATCAAGAATTTTCCCCAAAACCCTTCCTTCTAACTATAAAAAGGGACTGACATCCTGGGTGCAAACAGGAACTGCCCTGGCAGAGCACTGAGCATCATCACCCAGGGGACTGCTCCTCCCAGCTCCCAGGGTCACTGGAGCCCCAGCCCAGTCCCACCTCCTGCTTCAAAGGGTGTCATCGTTATTTAAAGTGAAAATTACCACCGAGCTCTATTAGACTTTAAAATAAAAATTAGAGATTTTTTAAAATAGATTTTCCCTAACGAGGAGCGTGACGGATGGGCCTATTGGAGACTGCATGAGCAGAGTGCTGCTAAGTGAAATGAAATGGCATTCAGGAGCCTCCCTCGCCCTCCCCACAGCTCTCCTCTCTCAAAAATCCATACCAGCACCAGCGTCCTGGAGTGGCACTGGGACAGGGGCCAGGACACATCTGTTTCTCCAGGTTAAAGTGAGCAAAGATGTTTCCTTCCTCTCCAGACACAACCATTTCCTTTCTCCTAAATCAAAGGCAGCATCTGAGGGGAGAATGGTCCATCCCTCCCCCTGGAAGTGCCTTTGCAGCTTCCCAAGAAGCTTCTCCTCTTCCCCAGGTGCAGGTAGGAGCCCTGCCTGATCTCCCAGTTCCCACCATCATTCCTACCCCAGGGCCCTCAGTTTTGGAGCAGAAGACTTTTCAGATGGCAAATTTCTATTGGCAACTCAGCAGGGTTGAAATGCAGGTTTGGGTTTCATTTCTGGGTGACCAAAATCTGACAGCTTGGGTGGTGAGAGCAACACAGGTCAAACCTGGGGGTGCTGAACAGTGTTTGGGTTTTCTTTGGCTTCTGCTCATTTTTTTGCTTAAATTACATTTTGCAAATCAAGGTGTGGGACTACCCTGTCTGTTTCTTGGGGAATGTGGAAATGAGACCTCTGCAATCCCAACAAAACCCCATCGACTTTTTTCCCAGCTTCATTAAACCCTCACAAGGTGCAATATCTGCCCGTGGCTCAGGAGGGAAGGGGCTGGGACACGTTCAAGCTCTTCAGATGAAGTTGTGTTTAATGCCTGTGTTATCTCCCCAGCACCTTATCAGCTGTGCTGGGCTATCTGCCTTCCCTCCCCCCCTCCCTGGCTGTCAGCGAGCTCAGGGATGCTGGACATGAAGATCCTTTTCCATCAAAACCTCAGCACAGGACATGCTGATCCAGCCAGGAGCACATCCCATGGCTTTCTCCTCTCTCCCAGGCATGGGGCTGAGGCCCTCCAGGGGTCCTGTCTCCTGCCACGCCACTGGGTGCAGGGCAGATCCCGGCTCCTCCTGCCCTTCCCACCCTTCATGCTGGGAAGGACAGACAGCTCTAGGTTTCCTTTCTCCTGCCATCACCTCCAGTTCAGCCCCGTGAGCTGCACACACTTGTTCCCAGCTCTCCTCTTCCCACCAGCGTGGGAACCCCAGCTTGTCCCTACCACGTCACTGCTCAGATGTGCTCTTCTAAGAGGCTCTGAACCCCACAAGCTGTCCCAGGGAGGGCAAGGTGGTCCCCGAGACCGAGGTGTGAGCCCATCGTGAAGAAATGCCCCCAGGAGCTGCTACCTCTTCCCTTTCCACCTCCCTGGAAGTGCCACCAGTGCCTTGAGCCTGCAAGGTCTCTGCTTCCTTCTGGGAGCAGCCTGGGTGCCCTGGAGGGGGTGGTGGAAGGGCAGAGATGGTTTTGGGGGCAATGGTGCTGGGGGAGAGGAGGAAGCTGGGGGCTCCAGTGTGAGGTTAGCACTGAATCTGCAAAAATCCCCGTACCTTGCAAAGTGCTCAATACACCTATTGATCAGTGCTCTGCCTTGATCACTTTGCTGCTGTGTGCTGCCGCAGTGCTGCTCTCGGGGAGGGAGAGGAGGGGGCAGGGACTGCGCCTGCGCCGGGGATGCTCCAACTTCCCAAGGCCAACTTTGCCTTCTCTCTCCCCCTGGTCCCATCCTGCCTTCTGCAGGAGGAGCTGAGCTCTGGCTTCACGGGTTGGCTCAGGGGGTGTTTTCCAGGCAGGAGAGTGGAAGAGGGGTGCAAAAAACATCAAAAACATCCTCTCCCCCTCCAGCAGCTTTCTTGCCAAAGCCTCCTCAGATGCCTAAAAATGGGGGTTCATTTAAAATCAAAAGCAGAAGCTGAGAGCCAAAGGAGGGTGAGGTCTCTGAGGTGGTCTCTTCCCTGCCCTGGAGCCCACTGAGGATGAGGAGGTGTGGGACACCCACTCGTGCTCTGTGCAGAAACTGTGCCTCAAACAGTTGCTACATAGGAGCAGAGATTGAGTTGGGTTGGGGTGTCCCAAGAAACTGCATGGCAGGATGAGGATGGGATCACAGGGATGTGTGAACTCACCCCAGCAGTGCCAGGACAGCTCTGGGTGTCCACATATTCTGTGGTCTCCTGCCCCATACACTGTCCCTGTCACCCTAACACCCTCAGTCCTCTCAGGGACATCTGCTGGGAGCTCACCCACAGGATCAGCCCCGTTTCTGCTGAGAGGACTCAAGAGCAGAGAGAGAGGTAGGGAGGCAAAAACCCACCCCCGAAAGGTCACAGAGTTAATTTCCAGCTCGTGTCCCCCTCTCACACCTCGCTGATTAATAATTGAAGAAAATGTATTTCTTTTTTGGCTTGGCATAAATCAAAAATAAACACAGCATCCATATTCTGCCCCAGGGAGAGAGCAGGCACGTGGGCTGGAAGATGCTGAGCTGGCTCTGCAGCGAGGTCCCCCCGGCACCTCCAGCCTCTCTTGGATCAGGGGGAGGGTGGGACGGCAGGGAAGGCTCTTTGGAAGAGGTTGGTGTTGGCTTCAAGTCTCTCCCACTGAAACTGGCACTAAAAGGCTGGAAGGGGGCAGTGGACTTGGGGTGGGAAAGCCTGAGGTGTGCCCAGCACCCAGGTTCTCCCTCCATCCCTCCTGCCCCCAGCTGTGCCTTGTCTGAGCTGCTGACAGCCTCTGGGGGGACATTTTGGGGTTGCTGGAACAGGTCTGGGGGAAGTCACCACCCAGGGATGGTGTCTGTGTGTCTGACACCTGTGTGGTTCAGGGAAACCCAGAAAGGATGGAGGAGGAAGGATAAGGACACTGCCCTGCCACTGCCAGGCTCCAACCATCCCTCCTCAGTGGTTCCTTCCCCCATCTCCTGGGTTCTGTGTCCATCCTTTTGACACTGATTTGCTGTGAACTGGTGAAAGGGCCCCCCTGGTGCAGGCAGCCCACTGGGAGCCTCAGCCTTGTGCTTTACACCAGCCAAGGCAATCACACCTCTTTGCACCCCAGCAACAAGGCTGAGGTCTTGGAAGGCTTAAAAATGAGACTGGGAGGGATGTGGAGGATAAACTGGGGTCACTTCTGGCCCAGCTGGACCAGGCCACACAGGTGCTGGGGCTGTTGCCCCAATGGATGCTCAAGGAAAGCCCAAGCCAGACTCAGGCATCCTCAGCAGCTCCATCCCCTCCACCTTCACCTCCCCTCTGTGGTGGCTCCGTGGGTGCTGTCCGTGTCCTCACACTCAGGTGGGGGGTGGGCAGTGCTCACACACACACACACACACACACATGAGTTGTGCTGATCCCATGAAGGTGGAGCTGAATTTTACCCTTTAGTTGAGAAGATGGAGACATGCATGTACAACAAGGGTGGGAGACACGTGGAGAGGATGGTGCCACCCCTGACCTCTGTGATGCCGGGTGCTGGGTGCATGGGTGCACCCACAGCCCCCAAACACCCATGGGGAGCCCGTGCCCATCTCCCTGAACCCCAGAGAGCTCTGAAGGACACAGCTGGGCTGGGGCAGCCCCCGGGGCTTGGGTCGCTCTGATTTCTGGCAGCTGCCTGCTGGCTCCTTCTCATTCTGGTTAAATAAAGCTTTGGGCTGTGATGAAGCCCATTACAGTCAGAGGGGAAGGTGTGGGATTGAAATGTAGGACAGCAGCCTCTGCGGAGCGAGGTTGCTTGGGATCGATGGGAAATCAATTCCAATGTGCTCTGCTGGGGGGGTTCCTGCTGCCTCCCTCCCAGGGAGCTCCCGGCCTCCCGTGGGACACAGCCCCCTGAGACCCCCCCAGAAAGAAGGAGAAAGGAGGAGAAATGTTTGCATCCTGGTGAGAAGCTCAGCCCACACACCAGAGCAAAAGCCAAGGGCCAAGCTCTGCCTGGCAGAGGAGTGGGGAGGGCCCGGGAGGCTCAGGGGGGACTGAGCTGTGTCCTGAATCCTCAGTGGACCCAACTCACGGCCAGGCTGAGCCCCAGCCCCTGCATTTCCTTGGGTGATTTGAGAGGGTGCTGAGGAGGCAGCCTTGGGCGGCAAAGGGGGTGAGGGTTTGGAGTTGGTAGAGGCTCTGCCGGGTGTTCCCAGCTCTGTAGAAAGCAGAGGGCTCAGGGAGTGAGTCCCAGCCATGGGCAGGGACCACCAGGCAGCCAGGAGAAGGAGGAGGAAGTGTCTGCTTCCCCATCCCTCCTGTCCCCATCCCTGTCCATACAGGGTGAAAGTATCCATAATTCAAATTATGGAATGGTTTGGGTGGGAAATAACCTTAAAGTTCATTCAATCCCATCCCCTGCCATGGTCAGGGACCCCTCCCACAGCCCAGGTTGCTCCAAGCCCCATCCAACCTTCAACACTGCCAGGGATGGGGCAGCCACAGCTTCTGGGGGCACCCAGGGGCTCAGCATCCTCACCCCAAAGAATTTCTTCCTCAGATCTCATCTCAATCTCCCCTCTTGCAGCTCAAAACCATTCCCCTTCCTCCCGTCTCTCCCTGCCCTTGTCCCACATCCCTCCCCAGCTTTCCTGGAGCCCCTTCAGTCACTGGAAGGTGCTCTAAGGTCTCCCCATTGCAGCCTTCTCTTCTCCAGCCTGAACACCCCCAACTCTCTCATCCTGGCTCCAGAGCTGCTCCAGGGGGGACCCTCTGAGCCATTGCCAGAGCCCTTGCTGGAGTGGTCCAGCAGAGAGACAGAGACACAAAGGGATCCATCAGAAATGATAGTTTAATTGGAGGGAGGTGAGCACAGCACTATTTAACCACCAGTGCACATTGATGGATTGATCCAAGCCCAGTTACAGGGGGTTTGTGACATCCAGAGGGCTCCTGGCCAGCACCAGCTGGCTCCTGGGATTTTGCTTTGGAGGAGAGCTGCATGGCTGGGAGCTGCTGGGAGCAACCATTTGGGGAAGAGACTGCTGACCCTTCCCCATGCCACCTGCAGTGCTGCCACCAACCCACTGGTGACACCCACCCACTGGTGACACCCACCCAATGGGTGACATCCTAGTGCTGTCCCTCATGGGACCAGTGCCCACCCAGAGCACTGCTATCACCCACCCTGTGCCAGTGTCCTCTGAGCCCCCACCATGGTGTCCCCTTCTCCAAATGTCCCCCTGGGTCTCCTGGGGGTGTCACCTCTGTCCCTGCTGTGGGAGAGGCAGCAGCGCTGGGGAGGGCTGGGAAGGGGAAGGGCTCTGCAAAAGGAGCCATTAAACTGTTGGATTCCTCATCCCAGCTCACAGCAAAACCACGACATGATCAGTCAGAGCTGAACATTAATTATGATTACACCCTGGGACCTTGATTGCCATTGATTAATTGATTGCTGGGCCCCTGGCAGCAGCAGCCCCTCCATGGACATTGCAGAGGGATGAGAGGAGGGGAGATTTAGGGCTGGGGGTGAGATTTAGTGCTCCTGGGGTGCTGGAGAGGAGAGAAGGGAGGTTGGCTTCGAGAATAAGAGAGGGGGAAAGGCCAATGTCCCCTCCCTGAGAGGTGACAGTAGAGCACTGGCAGCACAATGTCACCTCCTCCATGCAGCAGGGAGGGGACGGAGCCACCGGAGACCTCGGGGACACCAATGAGATCCCGGGAGTGGATCCCAGGCTGGGATCTCCCTGAGCTGTTTGCAGATGAAGCCTCTTTGTTGCAGGGTCTGCAGACACACACACACACACACACACACACTGCTGTGTCCCTCTCCTCCCCCCCAGCTGATTTCTATTGACCCACTATTGAAATCAATGCTGGCTGTACCAAGCCCCACTCCAGCAGGGAGGAGGGATGGGCTGCAGCACCTAAGAGGTGTTTTTCCATCCTTAGGGTCCTGAGGGATCTTGTCTGCAAGCTGCACAGCCTTGGAACATCCAGCAGCATTTCCCAGCCTGGTTCCATCAGCCACGGCAGGAGAACGAGCTGCTGCCCATGGGTAGGGATGTGGTGACCATTCCAGGGATGGAGGGGATGAGCTCCAGCATCCTCCTGGCCTCTGCTTTAGGGACAGGCAGTCAGCCTGGCATCTCACCAAACCTCTCAACACAGCTGCTTGTCAGCTCCAACCTGCTCCAGGATGGCACTGAGCAGGACTCCAGTCTGCTCCCAAAGCACTCTCAGCCCTGGAGAAAGCCCAGACATGGCAGAAAGACCAAAGCTGGGAGGGAGGAAACGTTTGCTGAGCTCCCATGGGTGCTCCTCCACCCTGCCTGACCCTGGCCCTCATCCTGGTCTTGAGCACCAGGAGCCAACTCACCCCTTCCTTCCAGCAAACTGCTGCCAAATCCTGGAACCAGAGTGGTTTGGGGATGAATGGACTTTTGGGGGTCACCCAGTCCCACCCCCTGCACTCAGCAGGGACATCTGCAACCAGCTCAGGATGCTCCAAGCCCCATCCAACCTGGACTTCAACATTCCCAGGGATGGGACCTCTCTGGGCAACTTGTACAAGTGTTTCACTTCTTCCTTGTACCTACTCATGGTTCCCAGTTTGAAACTTTTCCCCCTCATCCCATCACTCCCTGCCCTTTTCCAAAATCCCTCCCCAGCTGGACTTGTTCCAACTCCAGCTCCTTCTTGTGTTGGGAAGCCCAGAGCTGGACCCATCACTGCAGGAGGGAGCAGAGGGGGAGACCCTATCTATCCCTGGAGCTGCTGCTGGGGCAGCCCAGGAGGGAGGCTCTGGGCACAGCCTGAATGGGGGAAAAGAAATTATTCCATATAAAATGGGATTAGCAGGATATTGGTAAGAGGATAGTGAGGGGAAAACAAGTGGGGGAAAAAACTTCATGGTGAAACTCCGTGGGGAGGGGGAATTTTTCCAATGGTTAAAAAAAAAAAATTAAGAAAAAGAGGGGAAAGCCCAAGCAAACAAACTCTGGACAATTAATTTATTTTGACAGTAATTTTTCTGGCTGCCATTTCAGACAGACACTCAGGAAGTGCTGAGGGTATCGACATGCAGAGTGAGGAGAGGGCAGGACCCCCATCCTCCTGCCCCTCCTCAGCAGGCTGCCAGCCCAGGGGCTGTGATTTATTTTGTATTCATGAATACCGAGTGAAATCAGAATAATGGGGCACTTAGCTGCGTTACTGAGAAATCACTATTGTGATGCAATTTGCTTCAATTAATTAAGCCTTTTTTTGTGACCATTATTCCTTGTTTTACATTTTGTTTTAAATTTCAAACGATTGGGTGCATTGTGGTGGGAAGCTGATAGCTCTGCTTAGAGCCAGGGCCAGGAGAGGCCATAAATAATGTTTGTCAGCTGTTCCAGCCCACCATCCCACCACCCATCCCAAAATCCAGCAAATCCAACTTCACCCCAGCCTGCAGCTTCCATGGCTGCTCCTGGCTTGATGCTCTGGTGGATTTAATGGGATGGGGATGCTTGCTCAAGGATGTGGAGTCCCTAAGGATTCTCTAAAATGGGCTTAAGTCTGAGTTTTTTGTGGCCCCGGGGAAAAGGAAAGGTTTTTTTTCCTCCTGTATGGAAAGGGAGAGACTGGCTCAGCTCTGGCAGCGTGGAGGGCAGGATGTGTCCCTCCCCTGTGACTGGAGAAGGAGCTTTTTCCAGGTTGGGAAGGGGAGTTTCACCTCTGTGGGTAGCTCCATGCTGCTCATCCCCTTGGCTCAGGGTGGAGATGGAGAAGCCCATGGGTGGAGAAGCCCATGGAAAAGCAGCCACCAGCAGGAATGTTGGGGATAGGATGACCCTGGAAGGTCAACATCTCCCCAGGTCACTGCTGAAGGGCAAGAACCTGCTGCAGAGAAGAAAGCTGAGAGCTGGGAACATCCCTGCCACCTCCAGCCATGCCCACAGCTCATCCCTGCTCATCCCAGGAGGGCTCCACGCTCCTGCTGATGGGCAATGAGCTTTGGCTTTGGCTGCTTTGGGTAGGCAGAGGAACTGCTTTGAGCATCTTTCCCTCCCTGGGTGTGTCTGGAGATGGGCCACAGACTCAAGGACGTGATCACCAAGCAGCTGAAGACTTTCCTGCTTGGGCTCTCTGATCCCTGGGTGCTGGTGGAGTCTCCTGGGGGTTGCTCAGGGTGAAAAAAATAATATTAAACTTGTCCAAGGTCTCCCCAGTGCTGAGCTGAGCATCCTGCCAGCCTGGATCACTGACTGATCACTGGATCCTGGATTGATCACTGCTGAAGGGACTGATCAATCCCCTTCCCAAGAGCACCAGTGTTGGTGAATCCCAGCATCACAGACGCTGCAGGGGGTTCAGTTCCCCCCCAGTCTCCAGGTGAGCAGCCCTGGGACCTGCTCAGCATCTCAGCACCTCTTTATCATGGAATTGCAGAGTGGTTTGGGTTAGAAGGAGCCTTTAAAGGTCACCTAGTCCAAATTCCTATAAAAGCAGGGACACCTCCCGCCAGCCCAGGGTGCTCCAAGCCCCATCTGACCTGATGTTCCAGTGATGGAGCTTCTACCACCTCTGTGGGCAGCCTGGCCCAGGGGCTCAGCACCCTCACCTCCATCTCCCCTCTTGCAGCTGCAAACCCTTCCCCCTCATCCCATCCCTCCAGACCCTTGTCCCAAGTCCCTCCCCGGCTTTCCTGGAGCCCCTTCAGTCACTGGAAGGTGCTCTAAGGTCTCCCCATTGCAGCCTTCTCTTCCCCAGCCTGAACACCCCCAACTCTCTCATCCTGGCTCCAGAGCTGCTCCAGCTCTCCCAGCATTTCCAGGGCTTCCTCTGGACTCACTCCGTGTCCTTCTGGTGTTGGAGACCCCAGAGCAGGACCCAGCACTGCAGGGGGGGTCTGACCCAAGCAGAGCAGAGTGGGGACAGTCCTAATGGCCCCTTTCCTTTTAATGTAGCCCCAGATCTTCCCTGCATCCCCCCTGTCCCCACACCCCCAGCCTCACTCCAAGCCCTGGGATGCAGGCAGGTGTTTGCAGATGTCTTTCCAGCCAGGAGTTCTTTTTCCCATCCTCCAGGTGATACCATTTAACCTCCCATGATTTTTATCCTCTGTGTCATCACATCCAGTGCCGGGGTGTAACTCCTGCACCGAACACGTGAGGGGCCCCTGCAGCAGCACTGCTGCTCCTGTGTCTTTAACAGAGGGGAGAGAAAATATTGGTGCCTCAGACCCCCCTGGGAATAAATTCATACTGCCGGATCGATTCGATTTTTTTTCCTCCTTTTGCCTGATTCCTACAGCCTCCTGGGTAACGAAGATTAAGCTTCAAGCCCTTCTGATATTACTTTGAAATGCAGAAACCTTCAGAAAAAGAGACTACATCTTCTCTTTTCTTGGAAAAAGGCAAATATCTTTGGGGATGGGCCGGTGCTTGCCTATTTTCTCCTTCTCCCACCTTGGGAGCAACCAAGACACATGTGTGCAGGCTGACAAGCACCTCGTGCAGCTGCATGGAGGTGCCCAGCTCCGTTTTGGTGGATCAGGGTAAAGATTCAAGGACTCCCTGGATGTAACTGGTGTTAAAGTGCAGCTGAAGCAGGGCAGCCTCAAATTCAGGTCCATTCATTAGCAACCCTGTTCTGATGCAGGGTGTTGAAACGGGGGGTGAGAGCTCTCAGAATGCAAGAGAAGAGCTCTGAGCTTCCCCAGATCCCTCGTGTCTGGGGGCAGACCTGGCCTGGCCACCTCTGCCACACTGGGACCAGCTCCAGTTATTTAACTGGTGCCACTGGTGATGCCAGAGAGCAGCATCCAGCCCTTTGGCCAGGAGCCTGGGCCATTTCACCAGGGTGGTGGCTGGAGGCTCCACCCTTTGCAGAGCTGCAGGTAGAACCTTAGGAAATTTGGCAGAGAACAGGGAAAGCTGAGACGTGGGGAACAAAAGGCAGAGAGCCCTGAGCCCCTGGGGCTCCTCGCTGCAAGGAGGTGAAGATTTGGGAAGGACATGAGGAAAAGGGGATGAAGATGCTGCAGGAGGAGGTGTGGGGATGGAGTGGGGAATGGAACAGCCACATGCAGAGTGGTGGAGGGAGAGGAAAACCTGGAAAGCCCCAGGCAATGGAGGTTTTTTGCACAAGCTGGTAGGCAGGGGTGCTCCTGGCTCACACCAAGTCAAACCTTGATCTTACCTGGGCCTTTCCTTGCTCTCAGCCACACATTTGCCACACAGGCAGCTCCTTTGGGCTTGGATGTGTCCCCCAGGGTCCTGCCCTCTGTCTCTTTCTTTGCCATCAGAGTCTCCAGATCAGTCCAGAGTCCTCCTTGCCTTATTCTGCTCCCTGCAGCAAACAAGGTCCCTCTCATAACCATGGCCCAGTCTGCTCCCTTCATCTTCCCAAGCATCCCACAGCTCTGAACGTGTCCTTCAGGCTCTGCAGCTTACAAACCCACTTTTGGTGCCTGTCCTGGTGTCTACAAAGGGACAATTTCAATGCTCTCTGCCCCTTCATGGGTTTTGTTTCCCTGCAGGCAGCTTTCATCTTCCTTTCCAAAGCTCTGGAGACCTGGAGCAGACCCATCACCCGAGTCCAAAAGGTGCCCACCTTCCCATGGGGAGCTGTGGACATCTCCAGCCACTTGTGAGCCTGTCTCTGGCAAAACTCGTGCTGAAGGACCTTGTCACTGATACTTGGACATGCCCAGGGAAGCTGGAATCCACCTTCACCACGTGTGTCCTTGGGTCACCACTCTGCAAAACCAACCTGGAGTTTTGAGGCAGGGACTCTCCAGACCTTTTTCAGGCTGTGAATGAAGTGATATTCTCACTCTTCATTTTTTTATCAATAAACACTATTGCCCTTTTCTTGCAACCCCTTCAGCAATTAAAAAAAAAAAAAAAAAAAAAAAAAGAAGAAGAAGAAGAAGAAGAAGAAGAGGAAGAAGAAGACAAAGGGAGTTGATGTTTGACTGCTGGGCTATCACTTAAGTCCTTGTTCCTGTTTACTCAGGACTTATTAGAGCTCATTCAATGCCTATAGCATGGCTGGATCAATACCTGCTGGGAGCAAGAGAGATTCCGCTTGGCCACTGTAGCCCATGTTGCAGAATTGATCTGCTTGGCTGCTGCAATCTGAAAATCCATCTTTTTTGCGCTCTCTGCCTCCCTCTCTGCAGCGGGTTGCTAAGCAACGGGGGCTCCTTTGGGCGCCCATTGGTCAGCGCCGCGCCGGGGCGCCGTGGTCCTCCCCGGTCACTTGGGCCACTTCGGGCTCCGGTTCCTCCTCCGAGGATGTCTGCGGGCTGAGGAGGAGGTGGGGAAAGGGCAGGGAGGAGGGGAAAGGGGCTGGGGGGGTGGTGGTGGTGAGGAGAGGAGGGACGGGGAGAAAAGGGAAATCGATATCACCTCACATTTAACCTTTCTTAAAAAAAAAAAAAAAAAAAAAAAAAAAAAAAAAAAAAAAAAAGAGAGGGAAAAAAAAAAAATCTTTGAGAAAACTCTATTGACCCGTTCCTTATCACTCTGTGCCACTGCAGCCCCCCCCAGCCCCTCAGAAATGCTTCACCCACGCTGCTTTTTAGGGTGGATCTTGCTTTCCTCCCTCTCACCTTGGCTGCACACAAAGTTAGGCCAGTTTAGCTAAAGGTGTGTTTTTAACCTGATTTCATTAAACTGGGGCAAAACCTTTGTGCGGATGTACTGGGATCAATGGAAACCCCATTTGCATCGATTTCGCTTCGCTTTGGTAAAGGAATCGAATTATACAAACCAATACCAACCTGCTTTAAAATGATTTAAGAGTGTCTACACAAGACCAATTTTGGCTTGCAATTTTGTGTGGAGACAAGGTCCATCCCTCCTCTCCAAAGAGCCATTCATTAGGCAAATCCCACTGCCACAAAAGCCTCTGAGCCCTGGCTCCTCTGGCCTCCCTGACAGCAGCATCTTTCCAGCTCCCAGCAGCTCATCCTCCAGGTGATGTCCAGGTTTTCCTGCTCTCCCATCAGGTGAAGATCAGGTGTTTGTTGGTGGGGTGGTTGTTTCTCGGGTGCTGCAGAGTATTTACTGCACAGATATTGATCCTGCTCTCGATCCATCCCACCGGAGATCCGTGTGTCCATGTGTGCTCTTCTCTTCTAACAAAGCTTTCTGTCATGGTCCTGAGCTGATGATGTATCTCCACCCCAAAGTCTTTGTACTGGAGCTTTACAACCCCTGTTTTGTGGTTACCTTCACAAGACCAAAGGACAGATGGGTAAATACCAGACCTTGGGTCCCTTGTGGGACACCTGCACCAAGTGGCCTCGTTTCCACCAGCTCAGATCCCAGGAAGAGCCACATTTCTCCAGTGTCACCAAAGCCAGCTGATTTTATCAGCTGCCCCAAGGGGTAACTCACATGCAAAGAGGTTTCCTAGGCAGAAAACACGAGACTGGTGTTGGCTCAGAAAAGATGGACCTTTGGTCCCAGCCTGGTGCTTGCTCAGTGGAACTGGACCTCTGGTCCCACCCATCAGCCCTCAGCACAACCTGCTTGGCTCCAGTTAATCCCAGATGGCACTGCTATGGCCATATTATCCCTGGGTAAGATGTTCTTTGGGTCTCTTTGCTTCATTTTTGGGTTCAGCAAATGACTCTCAGACTCCCTCTCCACCATAGCAGTTCAGGGTGGGCTGTGGTGGAGAAGCTCCTTAACCCATCCCTGATGGAAAAGGGGAATCAGGTCAAGTACCTGCACTGCAGCTGGGTGGCACCAACTCCCCAGGGGAGACAAGAACCCAGGTGAAATGGGTCTCTGATCAGCCCCCCCAGATACTGTGTGCAGCTGGATGGACTCTCATCTGACCTTGCACCCTTGAGCCAGGGGAAGAAGCCCCAGAGGACATGGATATTGTTATCCTGTTTTACAGACACATTCCTATTTTTAAAGGGATTTTTTTCTTTCCTTGTGAAGTCCAAATCCCAACAGTTTCATCTCAGATAGAAGAGGTGGATGTGGCCCAGCCCAAGGCAGGGTCAGAAGCCCTTTCCCAGGCTTTACACACAGGCATCCAGATGGGGACAAATTCCAGCTCTGGGACCCATCCTGCCACTGGGTGATGCAAGGAGCCAAATCCTTCCCCATGAAGACTCATCCTGAGTGCTGCTACAATTTTCTCCTCCTCTGCAGTTGCCTCTGAGCATTTCTTGTCCTACCCTAATTTTTCACCTGGAGGAAAGCAGGACACAAACCTTAAAGGAGAGGGACAAGAGCTTGAGAGCCCTGTCAGAGCAGGGCTCCATTCCTGGGAGCATCCCAGGCCCTTCCCCACCGAGCACAGTTCAGGGATACCCTGAAAGTTTTAAAAATCAGAAAACAATCACTTGACCAACATTTAATCCTTTCCCCAACGGAAGCAGCTGCTTCTGTACATCTCCCTTTTCAAACATCCCCTTGGCCACAAGAAGAGGATGGGAGTCATGGGATTGTCCCATTCCAGCCTTTTCCAAAAGAATAATTTTCCTCTTCCAGACCCATGTGATTTTACTTTTGTTTTAAAATTGTGATTAATTTACACTGAAAGGAAATTTGAAAAATCGACCAAGCTTAAATTTGGTGACAACTTTAAAGCCTGTCAGAGCCACCAGAACCAACTTTAAAGCCAGAACTAGACTGTCAGAACAACCTGGTTTGGTTAACAGTGTCTGTAATGGGTTTGATTTTCATTTTTTTTCCCAATTTCTTGCTTTTTTCTCTAAGTGAATAAATTAAAATTCACTTCAGTGCTCACAGAAGGAGGAACCCATCTTCTGCCAGGTCCCAAAATTCTTCTGTGAATTCCCAGGGGGTTAGGTGTGTATTTATGGGCTCATGAATAGCAGTGGTTCCTCAAATCAGGGCAATGCTTTCTTCTTCCCACTGTGATTTTTGACATATTTTGTTTCATACACAAATTAATGGCTTTATTAAGCAGCCCATCCCCCTCTGGCAAATCATCCACCACAGGATCTGTGAGGAGTCCCCACACCAAGAGCACAGCTCAGGAAGACCATGAACTGATTTTTGCTTTTGCTTAGAGCTTACAACCTTGATGAGCCTGCTCAATATTTACCAAGCTCTTCACTGTCCCCCAGAGCTGAGCAGCACCTAGGGAAAATATTCCTGGTCTTCATCACCACAAAAACCTTCAGGTTTGATTCTGAAGAGTCATAGAATCATGGAACAGTTTGGGTGGGAAGGGACCTTAAAGCCACCCCTGCCATGGTCAGGGACAACCTCCCACAGCCCAGGGTGCTCCAAGCCCCATCCAACCTTCAACACTGCCAGGGATGAGACTTCTACCATCTCTCTGGGCAGCTTGTACTGGTGTTCCATCACTCTTTGAGTACAATATGTCTTCCTTGTATCTAGTCTAGGTTTCCAGTTTGAAGCCATTTCCCCTCATCCCATCCCTCCAGGCCCTTGTCCCAAGTCCCTCCCCAGCTTTCCTGGATCCCCTTCAGTCACTGGAAGGTGCTCTAAGGTCTCCCCATTGCAGCCTTCTCTTCTCCAGCCTGAACACCCCCAACTCTGTCTCCAGAGCAGAGCTGCTCCAACCCTCTCAGCATTTCCAGGGCCTCCTCTGGATTCACTCCAACAGCTCCATGTCCTTCTGCTGCTGGGGACTCCAGAGCTGGACACAGCACTGGTCTCACTGGAGCTCTCCCAGTCACCTCTCCTCGGTTCTCCTGGTCCTGCAGCCTCTGAACAGCTCTGCCTTCAAGCACAGCTGGATGCCTGAGGGGGGGAAGCAGGTTTCACCCCCACCTTGAGCCCCTTGTGGTGTCTGCCCATGGTGTGCAGGATGGTGTCCATCCCCCTCCAGGCCCCCCCAGCCTTTCAGGCCCCTCACTGGCATCGAGGGCATTTCCTAACGCCCTCGTTCAGCAGATGCCAAAGTACTGGGAATGGGGACCCGTGCTGGGGGCTCTGCTGGCTGCTCAGGGAGCCCTCAGGAAGGTCCCTGCAAGAAGGGACCCGGCTGCTCCCCATGCCATAGGTTTCATGGAGGGGGGTGATGAGGTGCTGCTGGAGATTTGGCAGGAGGAGAAAGAGGTGGCATTTTGAGAAGGTTTCACTGCCATCCCCTCCAGCACGGCTGCTCGGGGACTGCAGCGTTTAACGGGTTGGAAGGTGGAGCTGGCACAGAGGCTCCTGCATCCCACACCCCCAGCAGCTTGGGCCTTGCAAGCATCTGGCTGAGGGCACAGATTGAATCCCCAAATCCTTTCATTTTCCTTCTGAGCACCCCAGAGTCACTCAGGGCCACCTCCCCCTGAGCTCAGTTCTCCCAGAGCTTTGCACAGCCGGAGCCGGGCAGGATTCCCCCTTCTGCAGAATTCCTGTGGCTGGGAAATGAACCCTGAGCAGACACTAAAAAGCTCAGGTCTGGAACAACTGCTGTGGGTTAGCTGGCATTATTATTATTATTATTATTATTATTATTATTATTATTATTATTATTATTATTATTTTCTTCGCAGCTTGTTTTCCACTGAACATCTCCTGCACACAAGGAGTGGGAGGAAGAGGAGGGGAGGTGAGTGGGGGTGAGGGGAGGTGGGAGGAGGAGAGAGTCCATTGACAAAGTGAGGTTATTAATTTTTCAGAAAAGAAAATGCATTCTGCGTTTTGAGGTGAGATATTGATATGTGCTTTAGTGCTCCTTTATTTCTTTTGCTTCTTTTGCTTCATTCTCACTTTATTTTTTTGTTCCCCATGCCGTATTTTTTCACAAGCCCCCGTCCCCTTGCAAAGCTCCCAAACACTTTAAAGCCAATTTTCAAACTCCCTTTGAAGCTGCAGCTATCTGGGGGAATGAAAGCAAAGTTCCCTTTTCTGAACACACTTAAATTTCTTGTATCATTAACATGAAACAAGTGTTGACAGTGGAGCAAGAAATCTTCCCCACCCCAGAGACCTCAGAGCCAGCCTGGGCAGGCAATGGACACACGAGGAGGATGAAAAATCTGGGATTTGCTCCGGGTCATGGCCAAGCCCCTTGTGTGGGGAGCAGAGGACGCGGTGCTGGGGCTCTGCAGGTCCCCACCAGGTCTCCAGACTGGTTGAAGCCCCCTCACTGTCCCTGTGGATATCAGAGATGTTGCTCTGGGTCTGTGAGGCTTTTCCAGCCTCTTTTTACTCTTTTGCATATTTTTTTTCCCCTCAGCCATCTCCACCTGCTCCTCTCCGCTTTCCCTCTGCATCATTTCACTCACAACCCCTGGGGGATTTTTCACCCACCACCACCGGCTCCACCGGCCCAAACCCTCCCCGAAAAGCCACATCAAAGACTCCAGCATCCCGGGGAGAAGGAAGAGCTGAGCCATACACACACTGCCGGGTGACACCGAGGCTGTTTGTGCACCAGCTGGATAAATCAGCGGTGCATTTAGCCCTTCACACACCACACAAACGAAGGTCAGGAAACAAAAAACTTCATCCATTAACATAATGACAGGTATTTCCCTGTTCTTAGGCCAGGCTTAGTCGAGCAAAACGCTTAAGTACGTGATTAATTTGAAGTCTAAGAGACTTAAGCACACGCTTAAGTGTTCTCCAGCTCCGGACCTAACAACAGAGGTTTCTACAGAGCAATCCACTCTCACGACATGTTCCAGCGCTGCTCAGATGTATGGATTAAGGGTGCCATAAACAGTTGAGATATTCTGTTTAAACAATCATTTGTTGACAAGACTATTCTAAGCCCATCGAATCCCTAAGTGATAGATGTATGTTGTCTTTCTGAGTCTCATGCTGTATCAGCCATTGATTTTTTTCAGCCTGGATGCTAAGGTAACCTTTACCTGAGAGCTTAAGCCGAAAGCCATGGCTGGGCTCACCATCCCGGCCACTGTTTGCATTGCTGGAGCCAGGACAAAGCCAAGCTGCAGCTTTGCAGCCGTCTGCAGAGCAGGAGGCTGCCCTGACCCTTTCAGGGGCTGGGGATGCAGAAGAACATCTGGGCAGGAGCCCTCGGTGCTGAGGGATCCCGGAGTCTTGCTCCAGCCTGAATCCTCTCTCCTAATCTACAGCTTCCCCTCCCCAGGGAGCAGCAATATTCTCCTATCATTCATCTCGCCACTCAACACCCACTTCAGGAGGTGTTTGTCTCCATGGGTGCCCCGGTGGCTCCATCCTCATGTGGGTGCCGTCTCGGGACACCCTTCTGTGAGATCTGTTTTAATCACATTTATACCCTGTAACCAGGGGAAGGAACCTATTGACAGTCTGTCCTCACATTTCTGTCAATTCTTCCGGAGACATCATTAAATCCAAGAGTGGATCTTAATTTAATGTGTTAGCTAACGGGTTATTTAATTAGTTTTCAATACCTCCCCCCTCAAAAAAAAAAAAAAAAAAAAAAAAAAAAAAAAAAAAAAAAAAAAAGTGAGAGGTGAGGCAATGGGCTAAGTATTAGGGGAAAAAACAACAACAACAACAACAAAACCCCACAAACAAAAAACCCAACAAAACCAAGCAACCAACAAACAAACAGAGAGCAGGATGATGAACACATCCAGATTTCCCGGATCTGCAGAGAAATCGTCTCCCCGGCCCCTTCACCCCTTCTCGCTCAGAAGAAAGAGCCCTGTTGCATTTCCCCTTCTCCCCACTGTGTTCAATAATAAATGAAAATGGTAAAAAGCAATTCATACACAGGCTAAGCGTCTGGATTTATTATCAAGACAATTACACCGAGGAGAATTCCCGGAAAATTACTCTTCGAAGTCTTTCTCTGCCACCCCCCCCTAGTTTGGATAAATACAGCAGCAATTACTGCAGCGGGAGAGAGAAGGGCGTGGGGAGACACGGGGACAGGGGTGTCACTGCCCCGTGCCCCGGCCAGGCCGATCATTGGGATGGCACCTGAAACGGGAGTCACTTCGTACCCAAGAGAGTGGCAGAGTTTTTTTGGGGGGCGGGCTGGGGGGTGGGTGCAGATGTTTCCCTTGAACAGGTCTGTGTGTTCTGTGCGTGTTTAATAGCCCGAGGGAGGACGAGCCGCTTTGGGTTATTTTAGTGAGAAGAGCAGCGTGGCCGAAGGACGCTGAGAGGGGCGAGGGGTATGTCCGGGCACTGCATCCTGCGGGGACCCCCTGGCCCCCCCCTGCCCAGTCAGGGGAAGCTGCGGGGTCTGGTCGGGGGTCGGCGGGTCCCTGCTATGTCCCCCATCGCTGCCTCTGCTCTTGTTTCACCTGCTCCCCATTCCTGCCTGTCCCCGACTCTTCTTCGTTCCCATCCCTGCTTGTCCCCCGTCCGTCTCATCCCATCCCTGCCTGTTTCCATCCCTGGCTCTCCTCTGTCGCTGCCTATCCCCATCCCTGCTTCACCCCCCTTTCTGCCTCATCCCTGTCCTATCGTGTCACCTTTCCTGCCTCATCCCCGTCCCTGCTTTCTCCCATCCCTGCCCGTTTCCATCCTTTCCTCATCCCTGTCCCTGCTTTCTCCCATCCCTTCCTATTTCCATCCCTGCCTGTCCTCACGGCTTCCTCCCCAGGATGCTACTGCAGGACCTTTCCTTGGGGCTCCCCGGTTCCCCGCAGCCCCGGGGATGGTTGGGACCTGTTGCGGGGGCTGAGCTGAACGGACCGGGGGGGCTCCGGGCCTGGCAGAGACCTCTTCTCACCCTACCGAGGGCCGAGCCGGGGCGGGCTCCGCAGGGACCGGCCATACCTTCCCACTTCCCTCGGGCTTGGGGAGCAAAGTCTCCAAAATCGGAAGCTTTTCGAAAAAGCAGAAAAAGAACTCGCTTTCCGAGTCGGGAAAAGGAGCCTTCGGCAGGAGGAAAATACCTGAGGAAACAGAGAGGAAAAAAAATATTCACATATATAAATTGTACATACAATAAATACGGTATATTTGCCTATCTATATCCTTATATATATTATCTAAAAAAACCTCGATTGCATGCAGGCGATGCAGGAACGAGCTGCAGACTGCTGGAAGTGTCAGGTTCGTCTCATTTCCTCGACGTTTCACAACACACCGGACCTGGGTCCTCTGCCCCGGCCCCGCGGTTCGTGTCACCCCTCCCGACACCCCATCACCAGTCCTCAGGGGGCTTTTGGGGTGCCCAGACACTCGGGCATAATGTACCCCGAAATGCACAAGGAAAGAAAAGTGGGAGAGGGCAGAGGCAGCGGGAACGAGAAGTATTTCGGAGGTCTGGAGGAGAACCCGTCACCCCGCAGAGCACCGACAAACTCGTTGCATGTCTCACCTTGTAATTTATAAATTCACTCCAACTCCAGCCTGGCTCAGGGGTGGCCGGGCCCGGCCGCGGAAAGGAGGAAACGAGACCGGAAGGAGGAGAAAACATGAGGAAAAAAAAAATGCATGTATATATATAAATCCAACCTCGGAGAAATCTCAGCGATTTTTACCGGTTTTTCCAAAAAAAATTCGAGCCCACCTCGCGCCGCGGCCAGGGTGTAAAGTTCAGGGCTGCTCCACCGGGAAGTTTTGAAAACAAATTGCGAATGAAAGAGGTTCCCGGGGGCCCCCGTAGCTTTTCCCGGAGCTGGGTGCAGCGCGGGGAGCTCGGCCCGGCCCCGGCCGCGGTTGGGTGCGGAGCCTCGGGGGCGAATGGCCCCAGCACGGACCGCGCCGGATCTCGGCGGGCCCGCTTCGTTCGGGGGAAAACTTGCGGGAGTTATATCGAAAAGAGCAACCCCCCGTCCTCAAACCACCCCCGGGGGAGAAATTGGGTGGAGGCCCCTCCCCCAGCCCCTTCCGCGGCCCCGCCGCTCCCGGGCGCCGAGTTTCGGGGCGGCCCAAAGTTTCGGGATAAACGAGAAAAGTCTCCGCAAAGGTTGGGGGGGGGAAGAGGTTCTCCCCCTACTCCTGCCCCGCCGCCCCGTTCCTTGTTTTCCCTCCGTTCCTGTCGCTTTTCCCCGCTCCCACCCCGTCCCCTCCCGAGCCCCGGAGGAAGGCGGGTGGCAAAAGCGGGCAGAGGGCTGGGGTTGCACCCGACGGGCCCCCAGTTCTGTCCCTCTCCCTGAAAGCCTCCCGCACCGATTCTGTAGTAAGAAGGAAATTTTTCGCTGAGGAAGAAATGAAAAATAAAATAAAATAAAATAGAAATTATATCCCGTAAAAGGAAAAGGAAAAGAAGCCAGTAGCAGCGGGGAAAGGGCCTGATCTTGCAGCTGAAATTGTCTTAAAATTAAAAAAAGCCGCCGAATGGCGGGGGAGGAAGGTACGAGCGGGCGGGGGGGGGAATTTTTAGAAGTGGGAAATGTCGGTGGAGAAAGGGTCGGGGGTTTTTTTTCTAGTCCGGATTCGTGCCCGAAGCGTCACAACCCCGGCGCAAGTCTCTGGACATTGCGGAGAACCCGGGGTTGGGCAAATCGCACCCGAAACTGCAGGAAAGGCTGAGAAAGGGATGGGGGGGGGGGGGCTGCAGGTGCGGGACAGCCCCCGCCCGCGGCCGCCCTGAGATGCCCCACTCGGAGCCCCACGCAACAGGACCGGCGGGGATGGGGGCTTCGGTCCTGTGCCCCCTTCCCCTGAAGCGGCTTGCCCCAAATCCCGCTTTAATAACCCCAAATCCGGGCGGAACTTTTCCGTCTTCGCTGTTTTTTTTTTTTTTTTTCCTTTCCTGCCTTGTTTTGTTTAGGAAGCGAAAGCGTTTGAATCCCCTTCAAGAACCGGTATCAAAGTCTCTTTTTTTAAAAGCTATTGATTGCAAAAGTCTTATTTAAACCAACACATTTTAGTTTCTCACATTTTAAAACATCATCTGGGGCCCATTGTATGGAAAATCGATTAGCAGAAATTGCCACGCTCTTTGCCTCCCGCTTGATTGTTGTAAAATCGAGACATCCATAGGCAAAGGCTGGGCTGGGGAAGATTTGGAACCGAAATGAAAGGGTTTGCAGGGAATCTATAGGCACTAAATAATTCACCTGCCAGGCGATGGTGCTGTTATTTTGAAGCCTTAAAGAACTTTAAGGAACTTGGTCTTCTAGAGGGGCAGGACTATGGCGGGATGAGCGGGAGCCACGTTGCCGTTTCCTTCTCCTTCCCTGCCCGGGCAAACAATATGGTTTATCCCCTGCCTTGTACCTGGTCGCCGATTGCAGTAAATATTTCCCGCAGGTGAGCGCCTCGCTCCTCTGGATATTTATTTCTGGCCATGTCGTTTCCAGCTGTCCCTAAGAGAGGGGGGGGGGGGGGGAGCGGGGAAGAAAGAAAAAAGAAAAAAAGAAAAAAAATTGAGCTCAAATCAAGCCCGGCGCAGCGGTATGGTCCCCGAAGGCAGGGGTACAGGCGGGGTACAGGCAGGGAGGGGGCAGCAGTGCCCGTCCTGCCTCTCACACACCCTCTCCCTGGGGCTCGGAGCTGCCGCCGGCTCCTGCCTGGGAACGGGGCCGCGTCCCCGGTGCGGAGAGTCCCGGGAGCCCCGCTCCGTCCGGAGGGGCAGCCGGAGGTTGCGAAACGGGTCAGGGGTTTTTGTTGTTGTTGCTGTTGTTGTTTGGTTTTGGGTTCGGGTTTTGGGGGGTTTTTTGTTTGTTTTTTTTTTTGTTTGTGTGTTTTTTAATGGGGGGAGTACAGTGCCGCCTGCCTGCTTTCCTCACCCCGCTCGTCCCGTCTAAGCGAAGCTGTCGGTCCCTCCGGGGGGGCTGCGGGGGAAAGGGGCGGGGGGAGGCTGCCTGGGGCCCACGCTCCCCCCCGCCCCCCACCCCGCACTTACCGCTCTCCGTCTCCGGGCTGCCGGCACTGCCCGGCTCCTCTCCCAGCGCTGCCCGGGAGGCTGCGGAGGAGCAGAGGGACAGGAATTAAATCGGGAGAGGGAGCTCAGGAAGAAAGAGGAGGCGAGGGAAGGGATCAATAGCATCCAGCTGGCGAATGGACACCGGGCCTCTCCGACCCGGCCCATCGTCGGAGCCTCTGGGCGCTCCGAGGGGCTTTCCCCGGGCTGGGGTGGCCGCGAAGGCAATGACCCCCCCCCGCACCACCGGCCCCGCACGGCTAAGGCCCGGTTCGGACCCCCAGGGCCCGGCCTGGGGAGCTCCCGCCCCGCGTGGCTCGGTGCCTCTCGCCTAATGATATTGGATCGATCGGTGAAGAGCCCGGGGGGGGTGGGGAGCAGGGAGGTGGGAGCTGGGGAGGGCGCGGGGCTACCACATTACTCAATTTATGTCGCACTAATTACTAAGAAGTCTCTCTCTTTTTTGTTGTTTGCTCGGTGCAAAGCTCGGCGGAGGGCAGAGTCCAGCGGGCCCGGCGGGGTTGGGGCCGTGGGGGGCGGACACACAGCGAGCCCGGCCCGGGGACGCTGTGCGGGACGGCGGCCGCACTGGGCAGCTGCAGGGATCGATCTATCGAAGGGCGGTCGATGGGCCGGTCGATCAGCTATTGCCATTATTATACTCAATGAAATCCCCCCCGCCGCTGCTGCTTCACCCCTGGTTTGTTTCCCATCTCTCCTCGCTGCGGACCTCGACACCTCCCGTCAGCATCCCCCTGCCCGGGGCCGGGCTCTCTCTGCCTATCCCTGCTGGGCTTCGGGACCCCCGGCACATCCCTGTCCGGTTCCGGTCCCTCTGTCCGGTTCCTTGTCCCACTACCTACCTGGGAGCCTTCCTCCCCGCCGCCCACCCGGGTACCGAGGACCTCACATACCCTCTGCCTCCCGAAGGGACTTGGCTCCCTCCTGTTTCGGACCCTTCCTGCAGGGAAGCAGCGGGGTGGGGAAGAGAAGGGGAGGGCTGGAAGTGGGGGACAGCCCCGGGGAGACCAGATTCCTCCCATATCCTGCTCCGGCTTCGCCACTGGATGGGCCGCGGTGTAAGGGGGTTTACAGAGGCAGAATAAGCACTGAGGAGGGGGTCACCTGCTCCCCTCCGTTCATCCTCTGCTCCATTATCTGCCCTGCGCCGGCGTCCCGGGAGCTTGTGGGGTTTTATTGCATTGAACTGGGCATCTCAAGAACTTCCCAGGGGTGCGATCGGATGGATGGGTTGTGCTGGATAGGATGAATGATTTGGAATGGATGGGATGGCTTAAAATTCACTGAATTAGGACGGGATTTTGGCCGGTGACACCCTGAGCACCGGCCCGCGTCTCCTAGCCTCCAGCCAGGAGAGCAGGGACCTGCTGTCCCGCTGCTGTCGCACCGCATCGCAGCTCCCAGGCCCGCCCGGAGGAGCCCCGGAGCCCGGCGGTGAGCGAGCAGTCGGACGGGGATGTCGGGGTCCTACTGGAAAACAACGGGTTTTTATTTTTTGTTTTTTTCCCAGTATTAAAAAAAAAAAAAAAGCTTCAGAAACCGGTGCATTCCAGCCTGGAGTACTGGGCAGGGCCGGAGCTGTCCCTCGGTGTAGGGGCCGGGGGGCTGGGAACGTGCCAGAGAGAGAGACCGAGATCCGGCCCCCCCAGGGGATGAACTGAGATAGTGTCTCTTCATCCAGTCTTGCTCCTTTCCCTTTCTCTTTCCCTTTCCCTTTCCCTTTTCCCTTTATCCTTTTCCCTTTCGATTTTTCCTTTCCATTTCCACTTTCCCTTTCCATATTTCACTTCCATTTATCTTTCCCTTTCCATTTTCCTTTTCTACTTTCCCTTTCCCATTTTCCCTTTCCCTCTCTCCTCTCTCCCGCTGCCCAGGGCCCTGCAGCACAGAGCCATATGCCAACCCACGCGTGTCCCTCTTGCCCCCCCCCCCCCCCCCCCCGCCAGGGCAACACTCCCACCTCTCGGTAGCAGCCCGGGAAGGGAACGCAGTGCCGACCGCGGAGCGAGGGAAAGGGGGCGACACGCGTGGATACACACGCACACACACACACACACAGATATTTGGGGTAGAGGAGAGCAGCCAGGCCCCTGGGAGAACCGGAGGGGGGAAACCCGGGGAGGGGTGCGGGGGGGTCAGGGGGGAAGGTATAGGAGCAGGAGAGGTGGAGGCAGCCAGATGTTTGCGGGGGTGGAGGGGAGGGGAGACAGCCAGATGTGCGGCGCCGCAGGTGGGCACAGTCGTGCGGTGCCGCCAGATGCTGGGTGGGGGGTGTAGGGCGGTCACCTCGGTGCGGGGGGTGTAACCCAGTTGCGGTGAGGATATCGGTACGAGGGTGACACCCCAGTGCAAGGATCTCCCTTGTGCGGGGGGGGGGTGATCCCGGTGTGGAGGGGTGTCACCCGCTCGGGGCTGGGGGTGCGGTGCCTCCGCGCTGTGTGCGGGGCCGTGCTCTGCTCCCCACCCCCGCTGCCCCGCACCGGGAGATGCGGGGGAGGGGGGGTGGCTCGGTTGCGGGGGGGTGGGGGGCGGGGCAGTGCTGACGTCACGCCGCGGCCCAGAGCGAGGCTGCCGGGAGCCGGCGGCCGAGGCGCCGCAGCCGCCCCGAGCGCACGCACCGCGCCCCGCTCCGCTCCGCACCCCGCTCCGCACCCCGCTCCGCGCCCCGCGCAGCCCCCGCGCTGCAGCGCACCGAGGCGGGCTGGGGCGGGCGGGCGCGGCTCATCATGCTGGCCTGAGACCGCGGGGTGCGGGAGATCGATCCCCCGAGCGCGGAGTCTGAATTAATCCGGGCAGGCGGCGCGGGGAGGGGGTGGGGGGGCGGTGGAGGAGGAGGAGGAGGAGGAGGAGGCGGCGGCGGGGGGGGGTGGGGGAGGAAGGCAGCGAGCGAGCGGGCGAGGCAGCGGCAGAGCCCGGCGGCCACCATGGAGCTGGCGATGGAGAACCTGGGCAGCCTGCACGGAGTCCCGCACTCGCAACCCGCCGAGCTGCTGAGCCCGGCGCACGGGCGGCAAGGCTCACACCGCAACCTGGTCCCGCACGGGCGGCCCGCCATGGTCTCGGGCATGGCCTCCATCCTGGAGGGGGGAGATTACCGCGCCGAGCACAGCCTGGCCGCCCCGCTGCACCCCGCCATGAGCATGTCCTGCGAGTCCCCCTCCGGCATGAGCCTGAGCAGCACCTACACGACGCTGACCCCTCTGCAGCACCTGCCGCCCATCTCCACCGTCTCGGAGAAGTTCCACCACCCTCACCACCACCACCATCACCACCACCCGCACCAGCGCCTGGCCGGCAACGTGAGCGGCAGCTTCACCCTCATGCGCGACGAGCGGAGCTTGGCCTCCATGGGCAACCTCTACAGCCACTACCCCAAGGACATGCCGGCCATGGGGCAGCCCCTCTCGCCCCTGCCCAACGGGCTGGGGAGCCTGCACAACGCCCAGCAGCCGCTGGCCCCCTACGCTCCCGGGGGCCACTTGCCCAACGAGAAGATGCTCTCGCCCAACGGCTTCGACTCTCACGCCGCGATGTTGTCCCGGGGAGAGGAGCACCTGGCGCGGGGGCTGGCGGCCCCCAGCTCAGCCATGATGCCGCCGCTCAACGGGATGCACCCGCACGGGCACCCGCACGCCCAACCCGGTGGTTCCCTCCTGGGCGAACGGGAGCGTCAGGCCTCGGCCACCGGCTCCCAGCCCGGCGGCTCCGGGCAGGTTGAGGAGATCAACACCAAGGAGGTGGCTCAGAGGATCACAGCCGAGCTGAAGCGTTACAGCATCCCGCAAGCCATCTTCGCTCAGAGGATCTTGTGCCGCTCCCAGGGGACCCTCTCGGACCTGCTGCGGAACCCCAAGCCCTGGAGTAAGCTCAAATCGGGCCGGGAGACTTTCCGGAGGATGTGGAAATGGTTGCAGGAGCCGGAATTTCAGAGGATGTCGGCGCTCAGGCTGGCAGGTAGGGCAGGGAACAGGCTGCTGCCACGGCCGCCTGCCCCGCACCTCCGGGCGAGTGGGTCGGGGAGGCTGCGAACACGCGTGGGGACCCTCGGGGTTGGAGTGGGGAGACACCGTGGGTTTGGGGATGGGCCAAGTGTTACCCCGCCGGTCTGAAGCCTTTAGAAAAAAGGGAAAGAAACCATCCGTAAGGCGAATCTCCATCCCTCTCGGGCCTGCTCCTGCCAGTGGGAAACGAGGGATCCCGGGCGGGGGAACCGGGAGCTGCCCTGCCGTCCCTTCGGCAGCCTCGGCGGTGATTTACAGCTGGGTCCCGCGGGCAGTCCCTGGAACCGCTCCCGGAGCTCCTTCCCTGTCAGTTTGGCACCGCCGCTCAGTACCGGATCCGCGCTCTGGTTCCTGCCGGGGTCGGGCTGGAGGACCGGGGATCGGGCGGGCAGCGCCGGGGCTCTTCTCCCTCCGGGTTGCAAGCTGCACTCGGGGAGGACGAACGCCCCTCGCCCCGTTGCTCCGATTCCCGGCCTGGGTGTGGGCCGGCTGCTCTTCCGCGGATGCGGAGAGGGGCCAAGGCCGTTTCCCGCGGCTGTGCCCGGCGGGGCTTGTTGGGCCTCAGGCCGGCTCTGAGCCGAAGGTTTGCAGGAGAAACGCTTTTTTTCTCCGCGGCCGCGCTGTGGCTGCGGAGGGTTGGCAGGGGTCACGGTCCTCCGCCCTACGCGGAGCCACCACGGAGGGAAAGTCCGAGGGCTGGCAAAGGGGTCAGCGCCCAGAGGGGATGTGCCCGGCCCGACCCCCCCATCCATCTCCCCGGCACCCGAGGCGGCTCTGGCCCTTCCTTCCCCTCCGTCTCCTCCGTGGCTCCGTGGCGCCGTGGCTCGAGCGGGAATGGCCGCCGGGCAAAAAGCCCACGCGTGTATTAATTTTTAAAAGAAGAAATCCGTGCTCCCGGTGGGTTTGGTCAGAGTCAGGCCCGCCGAGCGCTCGGCAAGGCGAGGAGCCCGTCATTATTTATGGGGGAAAGCAGCGTTCATATGTATTTAGTGTAATTCAGTTGCTCTTTAATTAGGGCAGGGTAGTGGCATCTTTTAGTTCCAGTCGATGCCCTATTGAAAAGCAGTTAATAGAATGCAAATTGTTCCTTGCTTTACAAGGTTCTGGTAAATAAAGATTTAAACACTGCCGCGATCGGCCGTTTAATGCCCCCGTTGTTCGGGCTAATTGAGCAGCGGGTGGCTGGTTTTTGACTCGCCAAAATTTGAAATAATAATCATATAGGTGATGATAAAAATGCCGCCTCGGGTAGGAGAGGCTCGGGGAGGTTCCTGCCCGCCGGCCCGGCTCGGGCTCCGTCCCCGGTGCAATCGCGTCGCTCCTCCCGCCGCGTCGAAGAAGGTTTATTCTCTCCAAATAGGTTTTTATTTCCCAGCTCCGAGTTTTCCTCGGTCCCAGGGGCACCTTGGCGACATTTATTACGGAAATTAAACCCTCAGACTTCTCGGGGACAGGTTTTAATTATTTACTTTTTGCGAAGACAGGAAAAAAACAAACCAAAACCAACCCATTGCATCAACCAACCCGCCATGAATTCGCCTGCGTTGGACCCGGCTCCTCACACAGAACCGGGCCGCGGCCGCTCCACGCTGCACCGAGCGGTCCGTGGTGGGGGGATCGGCAGGGACCGAGTTTCTCGGGGCGTAGACAGGGTCCATCCCGGCCTCTCCCGGCCCAGCCGCTTTGTTCCCAGCTCCCGGCCCCGTTGTCTCCCCTCTGGCACCCGTTTTCGTTTCGCTTCCCCCCCCCCATTTCGCCCACCCGGGTCCGGACGTGGGGCAAGTTGCATCCCCTCGGCCTCATCCCCGACCAGTCTGTCTCGAAAAGGGAATTTTGTGGGAAGGGGTTTCGCTTAGAGGGGTCTTGCCCGGCCTCCTCCATCGATGCAGCCGAATCTGCCCCAACCCAACTCACCCCGGCACCGCCGGTGAAGCCGATTCGTCCTTTCAGGTCATCCCGGGGAGGGGGGGGGTTGAGGGGCCCGGAGGGCTGCGACCCCACCCCCCAAGTAAGAAGGGGACCCCTTCCCTGCCTGGGCAGCGATCGGCTTTTTCGCTTTCAGTTCAAGCAGAAAAAACGAGGGTTAGACGGGGAGCACGGCCGGGGCGAGGGCTGGTCCTGGTCTTGGTCCTGGTCCCGCCCGGCTGCAGGAGCCCATCGGATGGATTAGTCCGAGTCAGTAAATCGCTGATCAATAAACACGCTGGGCCCCTATAAATGGCAATTGCCGCTTTTCTCCTCTTTCCACTCCGCTGCCCCCCTCGCCGCCCCCTCCGCAGATGAACCATTAATTATTCAGCCGGGACCGGGGCAGCGCCATAGCCGGGGGGTTTCACCACCCCCCCCTCCGGCTCCACCACCCCGGTGGGGCTCCGCAAAATAGGGGGTGGGGGTCCCACGGGGAAACATCTGGGCAGCAGCTGGCGGTGCCCGTCCCCTCGGGCCATCCATCTCTGCGACCCGTTGTCACGGCCTCAGCTCCCCCCGCCCTCGATGCAGCTCCACAAACTTCGTGACCCTCTCCACGAGGTCTGTGAGGGCCCGTGGGTGCGGGGAGATCCCGCGTGGCACCGTTTGGGGGTCCCTGCACAGCGGGGCGGACCCCCCAACCCCACCAGCCGGGTGTGCAGGAGGTGAAAAAGGCATCGGCTCCATTCGATCCTGAGGAAAGCGGGGGGACTACTGCGCTCCCTACCCACGCGTGTCTACGGAGGGTGGTGGGTGCCTCCCACCACGCATTCCTGGGTGCCCTCCTCTCCTGCCAGAGCCCCCGCCGCTGGAAACCCCCTCCTCGCCACGGATTTATTCCCACCCTCAGGCCTAGGAAATTCCCTCGCGATTATTTCTCGTGTGGACGGCACCGTCGTTGTGTCCCTTCCGTAACACAGCGGGTCCCCCCTCCCCGCCTTCCTCGGGCCTGAATCTGAACGAGCATTTGAGTGACCCAAACTCCCGATTTTTTTCCCCGAGACGTGTGTGACGTGGGGCTCTGCGCAAAAGTCACCCGCTCGCGTCAAGGGTTTGGGCCGCGAGTGGCCCGTGAGTCCGTCCCAGAGGAAGGCGCTCCTGGGTGGGTTCCGGCCCCTGGGACCCTCTGCTCCTGCCCCAAATCCGGGGACCAGGAGAGACCGTGGGCTCAGCCCCCCGAGCGCCTTCATTTCCTTCTTACACAGTTTCTTTTCCCTTTCCCTCTACCAGCTTTAATTTTCTTTTCTTCCTTTGGCCTTTTCGCAGCTCGTTTTTCGTTCCTTTTTTTTTTTCCGACTTTCTTTCCTTTTTTTTTTTTTTTTTTTTTTTTTTTTTTTTTTTATTGTTCCTTTTTCTTTCTAATTTTCTTTTCAGATTATTTGGTGTATTTTATTTCCGGTTTCGTTTCCATTTTTCGTTTTCGTTTTTTCTTTCTGTTTTTTCTTTCTGTTTTTTCTTTCTGTTTTTCCTTTCCTTTCCTTTCCGTTTTCCCTTTCCTTTCCTTTCCTTTCCTTCCTTTTCCTTTTCCTTTTCCTTTCTTTCCTTCTTTGCCTTCTTTCTCTCTCTCACTTTGTTCATTTTCTTTCTCTAGCTTTTCTTCTTTTTTCTTTTTCTTTTTCTTTTTCCTGTTCCTGTTCCTGTTCCTTTATCTTTTCCTTTTTTTTCTTTTTTCTTTTTCTTTTTCTTTTTTTTCCTTTTCTTTTCCTTTTCCTTTTCCTTTTCCTTTTCCTTTTCCTTTTCCTTTTCCTTTTCCTTTTCCTTTTTCTTTTTCTTTTCCTTTTCCTTTTTCTTTTCCTTTTTCTTTTTCCTTTACTCCCCGGACAAAATCTCTGCCTCAGCGTGAACCGTTATTCCAAAAAATCCCCAAAAGCACCTCACAACCACGAGCTCGATCGTGGGACTGGGCCAAGGCAAATGCCCCAGAGCTTATCCAGCGCCAATAATTAATGCTGCTAATTAATACTGCGAACTAAGACTGAATTACCAGAATCAGGGACAATATCGTGCTGCGTAAAAATTCGGAAAACATGTTTTTTTTTTCTTTTTTCTTTCCTTTTCCTTCATTTCTCTTCTCTTCTCTTCTCTTCTCTTCTCTTCTCTTCTCTTCTCTTCTCTTCTCTTCTCTTCTCTTCTCTTCTCTTCTCTTCTCTTCTCTTTTCTCTTCTTTTTCTTTTTTCTTTTTTTCTTTTTCCCTAGTTTTCTCAATCGACTTTGGCCTCCGGGGTTGCCCCGGCCGCGGTTCCAGCGCGGGAGAGCGTCGGAAAACCGCGAAACGGTTTTGTTCCTTTCGATTCTCGCGTGTCCGCGGAGCGATGGGAAAAACGCTCCTCGGCCGCGGGGCAGGTTTGCAGGTCGGAGAGAGAATTTTTCGAGAATTTTTCTAGTTCGTCTCCGTAAAATGAGGGGAAATGGGAGTGTGGGGCAGCAGGCGCCCAGCGCCTCACCCTCGACACGGGAGGGATGCCCGGGGAAATACAAAGAAAGAAAGAAAGAAGGAAAAACTAGATGGTTTTTGTTTGCGGTTTTTTTTTGTTTGGTTGGTTTTGGTTTTGTTTGTCTGTTTGGTTTTTTTAGTATTTTTTTTCTTAAAGTCTTATTTTTATTTTATTGTATAAATATTTCTTTCTAGCACGTTAAGAACAGAAAACTTCCCCCGGAGCCGCCCGCCTGGAGCAGACACCGCCGGCTCCGCGTTGGCGGCCCCTCCGCTCCGCTCCGCCCCGCACCCCGCTCCGCTCTGCATCCCGCACCTCCCCGCACCCTCCTCAGCACATTCCCCAACCTCCTCCTCCTCCCTCTCCGCACATCTCCGCACAGCCCCGCACCGCGCCCCGCTCCGCACCGCGCCCTTATCAGCGCGGCGGGGCCGCCTCGCTCCGCCCGCGGCTGTTTTTCTGTTTGCTCCTAATCTGCGCGTCAGAAGGGGCCAATAAACCTCCCGTCGGTTAAATATTAAATAGGTTCCGTCCCTCCCGTTTCCTCCCGCCCCTTTCCCCCTCCCCAAGAAGAAACAACCTCGCGCCCTGCGGGGCAGCAGCTCCGGTATCACCCACCCGTGTCCGCGGGGTCCCCACGGCTCCGTTCATCGCCCGTCCGGCAGGGGCACACCCATCCCAACCCCCTTTTCCTGCCACATTTTTGGGTGTATATTTTGGGTGGGGTTTTGTTGCTTTGGGGGTTTTTTTTGGTTGGGTTTTTGTTTTTTTGGTTTTTTTTTTCCGGGTTTGGTTTTTTTTTTTTTTTTTTTTTTTGGGTTTGGTTTGGTTTGGTTGAGGTTTTTTTTCCGGGCATCTGATGCGGGGGGTGCGTGTGTGATATTTTATTTCCCCCACCCCCTCTCGTCCTGTCAATCGTCGCTGAAACCATAAGGGAGAGATAACAGAGAAGAGAAAACTCTCGGAGTGACCTTTGAATCAATTTGAAAAACCTCATTTAACTGATAAGTCTTGAAAGGCCCAGAACTAATTTGAAAATACATCTATTAAAATCTCATTGCCGCTGCCTGGGAGCTGCTGGGAAGGGTGTGTGAGGCGGCTGCCAGGGGTCGGGGGAGCCGGGAGAGCAGGTTTAAGCCCTGGTCAACAAAGAGATTTGCTAGAACTGCCTCTTAAAACGATGGGGTTTAAACCAGAAGAGAAAATAAGAATATTAAAAGAAAACCCAGGTTTCTTCCCCAGCTGGTAGGGGTAAAAAAAAAAAAACAAAAAAACAAAAAAAAAAAACAAAAAAAAACGCAGGGGGGGAAGAAATTTACAGCAATTTTCCTGCCATAACCAGGAGCAGAGCCTGGGATGGCAGACGGATTATTGGATTTTTATTTATTTATTTATTTATTTTTCCTCTTCAGAAAACAAATCCAATATTTTTCTCATTCTGCTCAGATGCGGTTGGGAGGCTGGAGGAGCCTCCACCTCGGGGGGAGCCATGGCTACAGGGGAGGTCGAGGCTCTGCCACGGTGCTGGGGAGCAAATGGCAGAACCCGGGGACAAATTCCCCACCTAGAGGGATGGTGAATTCAGGAGAGGACAAGAGGCAGGGCCCAGGAGCCTTTTTTCCTCCCTGGGAACATCCCACCCCACTCTAGGGGCAGAGGAACCAGAAATTCCCTCTGGAATCCTCCCGGGCACTTGGGCTTCTCATGTGAAGCCTTCATGGGGCTGGTGGCAGGGTGGTGATGGCCAATTTGGCAACAGCAAGATAAAAATAAGAGGAAAATGGAAAATACGAGCTCACGAGAGCCTGACTGGGAAGAGCTGGGGCTTGGCAGCCTTGGGGGGGATTTGGGGGATTTGCTCCAGAGCTGGGGGTGCAGTTTGGGATTCCCACTGCCTCTCTGGACGTGGCAGAAGCTGGACCCATCCCCTCTCCCTCCTGGGGGTGAAGTTTCCCCCCTTGCTGCCTGATTCCTTGAATCCAGGAATCCTGCCTGATTTTCCTGGAAGGGCTTGAGCAGAGGGAGCTCAGCACCCTGATTCTGGATGGAGGTGTGGGGCAGGTTTGACTTGCCCTCACCCCACACCCCACTCACCCACACAGCTCTGCCCCAGCTCCCTCTGTGCAGCTGAGAGACACAAATCCCAGGGCTCAGCATCAACCTAAAAAGGGAAAATTGAGCCAAAAAATGTTCTCCTCCATCAAATCCATTCCTAGCCCAAAGCGTGGTGGTGCCGTGAAGTGCCACAGGGATGTGCCGGGGTGGTGAGGGCCTGGTGAGCAGCTGGCAGGAGGTTTTGGCAGCTGAGTGCATTTATTACTGGCTCCATCGCAGGACCTTGGCCATGGAGCAGCAAGAATTTGCTGAATAAATGGAAATTCAAATATCTCGTTAGTACCCTGAATGATACAGAGCATCTCCAGCAAAATTCAAGCCAAGGTGTGGTTGGGAAGGCAAAGTCGGTGATGGATTTTAAAAATTCTGTGATTCTGTGATTTTTAAAAAAAAACAAAAAACGTTTGGGGTTGGTAAAAGACAGCAAAACCAAAAAAGCAAACTGGGTTGTCACCTGCTGGAAGGAAGGGCCAGGATATATAAAAGATATAGATCTAATGTTAAAATTGAGACATATCTGCATGAACATGAGCAGGATTTCAAGAATGACATTAGTAACTCCTCATATATATATGTATAAACATAAATTCCTTTAGGCATTTGCACCATTGCTCTCGGTTTCTGCAGTGCAAGGTCAGGAGGTGCAGAAATTATTTCAGAAGGGTTCAGGGGGGGTTGAGGTGTGTCACAGCTGGTGAAGTTGAGGCACAGAGGGGACGATGCTTTGCTGGAGCAAAAGTGGGGCCAGAAATGACCCAGGGTGAGCAGAGATGAACCCACATAGACACCCAGAGCCCCCCCAGGGGTGGGATGGGGGCAGAGGTACTGGAATGCTATGGGCAGGGCTGCAGCCAGGATGTTTGGATTCCCTGCCCCAGTCCTGCTGTGACATCCAGCTTTTTGTCCCCTTGTTAGGGGTCGGGGACATTCCCTTCCTTTGGCCTCCAGGCTCTGCACCCAGGACCTTGTCACTCCCACTCCTGGTTCCTTCCATGCGGGGGGACTCGGTGTCACTGTCAGCTGAGTTTGGGGTCGAGGGGAAATTTGCTGCCTGGGCAAATCATCTGCTCCTGATGCCACCAGCACTGCCCAGCAGGGGACAATGTCTCCCTTTGGGTGACCTGGACCCCTCGTCCTGTCTCAGTTCTGAATCTCTGTGCTTCTTCCTCTTCCTTCTTCTGCTCCCAAACCCAAATCACTGAGCAGGAGAAATGGAATGGGGGGCTCAGCTCTCAGCCTTGCTGGGGACAAGTAACCAGAACCCCCCCATGTGGGAACCTCCCGAGGGGGGAGCAGGGCTGGGACCCATCAGCATCTCCTTGCTTGCAGAGCAGCGACGAAAGTCCCAAGGAAAGGGAAAGGAAAAGGAAATGTCAGGAATTGCAGGGTTTGCTGCTGCTGCTGCTGGCGTGGTTACCTGAGCTGAGGGCTTGGCAGGAGAGGAGGCAGCAAGAGGAATGGGGGCTGCAGGAGAACAGGGGTCTCCTGCCCTTGGCATGAACCCAAAACATTGGGGTCTGGGGGGGGTTGGGGTGTGCTGGGAGGGCTCAGTCTGTGGCAGGGCACAGCTGGCAACCTGTGGCATTGGGTTTGTCTGTCAGGGACCTAAAAAACCCCAAAGTGGACCCGAATCAGGAGAAACACCTCATGCCAGAGTGGTCTTCAAAAGGCTGTGAAAGTGACCATCCCCCAAGCAGCCTGGGAAAGCTGAGAGCCACATCAAGGCTGGCTCTGGCCACCAGGTCAGGTCCCAAAGCCTCCTGTCCCCTCCCTGTGCCATCACGGGGCTGAGGGACCCCGAGCTGCGACTCATCGAGCATCCCCCAAACCCCTCCGTGCCTCAGTTTCCCCACGTGTGGGGAAGAAAGGGCTCCTCCAGCAGGTGTGAAGACACCAGTGACAGGTTATTATAAAAGCCGAGGAAGGGCATAAAAAGCCCAACCTGGAGGCAGGAAACTGAGCTCCAGGGAGCCCTTTGTAGGAGCCAGGCTGCCCCCAGCTGATAATGAGCAGGTAACGAGCTCTCCAGTCAGGATAAAACGGGAACTGCACTGGAAGGTGCTGACGGGCGATGGTATCAGGGGCTGACAGGGAGCTCAGCAGCTCTGGGGAGATCCAGGCTGCTCCTGCTACAGAGCATCCGAGACCCCCAACCCATCCCTGCCTGGGCTGCCTGCGAGCAGCATCCCTTCCGTCACATTTTCTCCAGAGATTTGCCCCTACTCTTTATTCTTTCCCATCTTCCGAGGGTTCCTTGTTCCCCTTGGACCTGGCAGCCTCCCCTGGATAAATGAAAGGTGGGGGTAGGAGATGTTTTGCTCGGTGGCTGGACCAGCATCTGGTCCAGTTTGGCTTGAATGAGATGCTGGAAGTAATGGTATCAATGCCAGGGGAGGGGCTGTGCTTCCAAACCTCCTCTGGGATGCAGGGTGGGATCCCTTCCCCATCTTCCTCCCAGTTTGCAGAGGATGAGGATGAGGATGAGGACTGGGGAGGGGGACAGACAATGGTGGCACCCAGAGGGACAAAAGGCTTTAACAAGAGGCTTCTGGCCATGGATTTGTGGATCAATTCCCACCCTTAGTTCTCTTTTAGGGGCCAAACTTCAGGATTTTGATGGCATTTTTCACACAGAAGGCAGGGGTCTGATATTCCCAGGGGATCTCCTTCCAGACTCCTTCCCAAAGCCACTCTGCCTGCACACACAGCACCAGGACCACTCTTGATTTAATTTGCTTTTTTCCGTGGGTTTGTGGTGCTGTGGGTGTTCACACGTGTCTGCAGCTGGGCTCAGGTCGGGTGGGTCAGAAATGGGCTGAAAGGAAGGGAGGCAAAGAGTGTGAAGTGAAGCATGGTCTGCCCACCAAGAGAAAAAGAAATTCTAAAAAAATAAGTCACCCAAGCCAGGGCGTTTATTTAAAATCGTGTTGGTTTCAAACCAACTTGCTTTTCCTGGAGAAAATTTGAATTTTCCTCCCCCCAACTAAACCACCTTTCTCCTTCCCTAGTCCACGGCCATTCCTCTGCCTTGACCACCAACAAGAAACCCCCAAATTATTAATTTGTTGTGACTTTTGGTACCACAATGAGGCAGTTGTCCTGCTGGGGGGAGGATCAGGCCCCCTCCCTGCTGCTGCTTCATCCATGGATCCAGAGCTGGGATCTTCTCCGGGGGGGAAGGGACCTTTGGGGAAGGGGACATTTGGGGTGGCCTGGGGGGATCCGATGTTTCCCTTGACCTCCTGCGTGGCAGCTTGTCCAGTGCTGTGTTCCCGGAGGGATTTTGCTCCCTCGGGGTGAATGTTTCATTCTCTGGTGCCTCCCGAGGCTCTGATGCTCCCGATGGTGAGAGGAGGCAGGGTCAGGGACACTGTCACTGTCACTGTCACCCCCTCCAGAGACCCCCCCTTGGCACCATCCCACTGGGAACCACTCGCTCCTCTCCATCCCTGCTGGATTTCTTCTCTTCTCTTCTTCTTTTTTTTTTTTCTTTTTTTTTTTTTTTTTGTGGTTTTATTTCCTTTTCTGCTTAATTTTTTTCCTTTTTCTTTCTCTTTTTTATTTTTTCCCTCTTCTTCTTGTTTTTCTTCCTCTTTCACTTTTTATTTTTCCTTTTTTATACTCCCTTTTTTTTAATGTTTTCTCTTTTTATTTTTCTTTTTTCCCTTTTTCTTCTCTTTTCCTTTTCTGTCTTTTCCTTCTCTGTCTTTTCCTTTTCCTTGTCCTTCTTCCTTTTTCGTTTACTTTATTTTTTCTTTTTCTCTTTTCTTTCTCTTCACTTTCTCTCCTTCCCCTTCTCTTTCTACTTCTCTTCCTCTTCTCCTTGCCCCTGCCTCTTTCCTTTCTTGTTTTTCCCCTTATTTTCTTCTCCCTCCCCCAGTTTGTCTCCTCCTTTTTCTCTCTGCCCATTTTACTCCAACACCCCCTTGCCCAGCCCCCAGTGACACCTTCCCAACATAAACCACCCCCCAAAGCTCCCCCCCCAGGCACTCTGAGACTTTTCCCTCTCCGTCTTCCAGCAAGAAGACCCAGGGATGGACAACTCCCACCCAGGGACCAACCCAGCTCCAGTGGGATGAAACCCCCCCAAGCCCCCTCCCCTGAGCCCCCCGCTGCTCCCAGAGCCATCAAACTGATGTGCCAGCAATATCCAACGTGCCTCTAAAGCCACTCGTGGGAGTTTCAATAAAATCGAGCGGGCAGGATCAATGGCTGAGCCAGCCCAGCCCCAGCCCCACACACGGGGGGTGGAGAAGAGGCAGGAAAAATACCCAGGGCTGTGAAATGAGGGTGGTGGGAGGGGGATGAGCTGATTATAAATCTATCCCCTACTCACCGTGATTAATTGCTGCTTTGCCAGAAGGAACAGCTCTGCGTGGGGGTCATTTTGAAAGGTAACACTGAGGGGGGGGGGGAAAGTTTCTGTGCCAGGTTCAGGTGGGAGGAAGCAAAAGAGCTTTTTGGGCTGGGAGAGGGACAGGGAGCAGGACCTGGGGGCAGTGGGCAGAGTCTGGACTGGTCATTCCCTGCCCAGGTGGTATCTGGGATTTGGGATGTTCCCTCCAGATGCTCAGGAGATTCCTGGATGCTTGGCAGCCCCCAGGGGATGTTGAGTCCCAGCCAGCTGGGATGGGGAGATCACTGGTGGCCAGGACCACATTGTGGAGCATCTTCTGGCCCAGCTCCCCTTGAAACTGTTATCAGTGAATCCCAGAGTGGTTTTGATGGGAAGGGACCTTAGAGCCCATCCAGTGCCACCCCTGCCATGGGCAGGGACACCTCCCACCAGCCCAGGGTGCTCCAAGCCCCATCCAACCTTCAGCACTGCCAGGGATGGGGCAGCCACAGCTTCTGGGGGCAACCTGGGGCTCAGCACCCTCACCCCAAAGAATTTATTTCTAACATCTAACATAATCTCCTGTCTTCCAGTTTGAAATCATCCCCTTGTCCCATCCCTCCAGGCCCTTGTCTCAAGTCCCTCCCCAGCTTTCCTGGATCCCTTCAGGCACTGGAAGGTGCTCTAAGGTCTCCCCATTGCAGCCTTCTCTTCTCCAGCCTGAACAAATTCCACGGGAGGGGGTGTCTAGGTTTCTGGCTGCTCCTCACCCCAAACCCCCTCCCAAGTTCCACAGCCCCTTCATCCCCTCCATCCCACCCCAGCAGCAAGTGCATCCCGCTGTGCTCCCGGTGCCGGAGGGTCTCAGTGCCTGCCCTGCCCTCCCCCGAGGTGCCTGGCTGGAATTAAAACATCATCCATCGTTCCAGCGGCACCGCGTAATCCCTGGCAGATCAGTGCAATTACTGCGGGAAATACCTTGGGAGCTGAACTAATAACGCCGGGCGGTGTATTAAGAGTCACTGGCTTAGTGCCGGCAGGGGCCGCGCCAGCCCCACGCGTGTCTGGGGACGGCTGAGCCACCCAGGGGGACGGCGGGGAGCTGGGGGGAGGGGTGGGGGACGATGGGGCAGTGATGGGGCAGGATGGAGGAGTTTGTGGGGCAACGGTGGGGCATTGAGACAGCGATTGGGGTGGGTGGGGGGCAGTGATTGGGATGGGGCAGTGTGTGGGGCAGTGACGGGGATGGGGCAGAGATGGGACAGTGTGTGGGGCAGACTTTGGGGCAGTGATGTGTGGGGCAGCCATGGGGATGGGGCAGAGATGGGGCAGAGTTGGGGCAGTGTGTGGGGCAGCGATGGGGCGCTGCCTGAGGCAGCAGTGGGGCAGCAGTGAGGCAGAGAGTGCGCACAGTCTGAGGCACTGACAGGGCAGCCATGGGGCAGCCACGGGGCAGGCGGATGTTACTCCCCCCCGGAGGCGAATGGGTCGCTCCAGCCCGCTGTGTGATGGCGGTGGAATGGACGGGCCCATGGGGGTGCTGGGGGGGATTGTGGTGTCCCCATGGCGGTCTGGGGGGGGCTGTGGTGTCCCCATGGCTTTTGGGGGGGTGGGGGTTGTGCCGCTGTCCGGCCGCGGGGGGGCGACAACGCGCGGGGACGCCCGAGGGTGCCTGAGGGGGGAAACGGCCCGGAGAATCCCATCCCATCCCATCCCATCCCATCCCATCCCATCCCATCCCATCCCATCCCATCCCATCCCATCCCTCGGGCAGGATCTGCGACCCAAAAAGGCTCTGGAATGACTGCTGTGTGTGTGGGGGGGGTGTCTTTACCCGCCTGGTCACTGCGGTTCCGGGACCCGGGTGCCGCCGCCCAGGTGTGTCCGAGGGCCCTTTGGCAACCGGCGGGTGAGGTTGGTTCTGTGTCCCCCTAGGGAGGGTGGGGGGACATTCCCTGAGGGTCACCCCCGGCAGCGGACCCCTCTACAGGCGGACGGGTTTGGGCGAGGCTGAGATGGGGGCTGTGGCACCGCTGAGGATCTGGAAAGATCCCTGAGGGCTCCGGAGTGGGGCGTGGGGCAGGGAAGGGCTCTGAGGGATAACCCCAGAGCAGCCGATGTCCCTGCTCCATCCAGCCCTCCCGCCCCCCTTCAGAGGCTCCTAAACCCTGGAGAAGCAAACCTCAAACCCTCCGGCTCAGAGATTACAGATTTTCTTATTTTTCAAAGAGCAAGAAAGGCAGAAGCCATCCCAGAACTGACTGGACCAAACCCTAAGGGAGCTGCTTCCCATCTCACACCCGAGAAATCCACCTGAGACCTGATTTAATCGGGAAATGCAGAAAACTCTCAGGTTTTTCCCCCACTGCCTTCCCCCTGTTTTCCAGCAAAAGTTCCTTAGTGGATCACCATGCCGGGCTCTCCCTGGACACCATCTCTCCCCCGGGAGCTGCTCAGGAGTATCACACACTTCATTTGTAGCTGAATTTCTTCCTCATCCCTCCTCCCAGAGGAGCAGAGGGAGCTGCTGGGGTTTGGCAGGCAGAGCCCGGCTGGGATGGGGCTGAGGAGCGTCAGGAGCTGCCGGTGCTGGTGCCAAGGGGAGCTCCTCAGTGCTCCTTCCCTGCCTGGAGGAGTGAGGACCGAGGTGTGGGTCACAGGGATGTCACCTCCCGTGGGTTACCAGAGCAGGCTCCTTGTCCCATGTCACCTGCTCCTCCCTCTCATTGTAGAATAAGCTGAACCCCAAACTCCCTTTTCCTCCCCTGGATTCTGCAGACGGGGCTCTTGCACCAAATCATGAGGAAGTGTTACTGATTCCAAGGAAAACTTATTTCAGGAGTTTTCTGCAATTCCTCCCACCCGTCTCCGTGTCCTCCTCCTCCACCAGAAGGTGATGCCTTCCCCTGCTGCCACCATCCCTCGAGGCACTGCCGGCTTCTTCCTGCCGTGCTGCCTGACTCCTGCACTTCATTAGCACCAATTTGCTCTCCTCACACTAAGTGACAATGACTGGGGAGAAGAGTAAGGAGAACGGAGCATCCAGGAGGACTCCCAGGGCACCTCTGCCCAGCCTCACACCAGGCAGCTGCTCTGGTCCTGGGCGGCATGAGGACTGAGCAGCTTGTGACAGCAGTGGTGTCCACGGGGGCAGTAAGAAGCAGGCGACTGTGGTCTGCCAAAAAAAAAAAAAAAAAAAAAAAAAAAAAAGAGAGAGAAAAAGAAAAAGAAAGACTAGAAAGACAGGATTTGGGAAAAATGTGGGAAGTGGCTTTGCCAGGAGGCAGGATGGCAGTCGGAGGTTGAGCTGGGTTCTGCCAGGTGCTGAGGGGCAGGGCACTGCGTCTCCCTTTGTGAAAGGCTCCAGAAGAGCGAGTGAAAAATCAAAGCTCTGCAGGAAGGAAGTGCTTTTTGTAACAATCCGCTCGGTTTAAGTCACCTGAATGTGGTTGTTTCTGTGTCCATGAGAAGGCTCCGATGCTGCTGGCACAGCCCCAGGGCTGTCTCTCAGGGGACCGGGTAGCAGCTCACCTGGAAAGGGTGAGAATAAAACCAGGGCAGACGTGGTGGGATGGAGCCCAAAGGGAAAAAAAAAAAAAAAAAAAAAAAAAAAAGAACAAAAAAGAACAGGAAAAGGCAGGAGAAGGAAAAAACAGGAAGGGCAGGAGAAGCAAACTGAGGCAGCCCATGGGGATCGTCCTCACCTGAGCAAAGGACCGAGGACTTTGTGCTTTCATCTCTAGCCCCGTCCCTCCTCCCGCCAACCTGCGACGCTCTGGGAGCCCCCGGGATGCTGGGCAGGGGGCCTGGGATCGAGGAACATTCCTCTCATCCCAGATCCCTGCATCAGAGCTGCTCGCTCGAACGAGCCACCGAACCCCTCTGCAAGGGAAGGAAAATCCTCCCGGCAAGGCAGAGGCGAGTGCTTTGTCTCATCTCATCTCCTCATTTGCAGCATTCAGAGGAAGATTTAATTTGCAGGGCTCGGGGAAGCGGCTCACCCAGCAGCACGCAGCCTGCATAGCAATGACCCGGGGCTCTCCCCGGACCTCAGGCTCATCCTCTGGCAGCTCCCAGGGATACCGCTGGGAAAACCTGTCCCCTGGCCACGTGGCACCGGGACAGCCACAGGGCCAAAAACTCTGGAGCTGGGTCAGTCCGACCCAGCAGGACCGTGAGGCTGCAGCTCCCAGCAGCATCTCTGGGGTTCTGGGTGCCTCTCTGAACCTGTGGGTTTCTGAACCTGTGGGTTTCTGGAGTGGGGATGTTCTGACTGTGGTGTGGTTCAAAGCTGTCAGATGTTGTGAGACAGTTGCTGTCACCATCCCTGCAGGTTTCAGAGCCTGAAGGTGTTTTTTTTGGTGGTTTTTATTCCGTGCTGCTGCCATCTGAAGGATCTCAGGGCTGCAGTGCTGTGGGGTGGTGTTGGAAGGGATGAGCAATGTGGGGCAGGCTCTGCCCTGGCAGTTGTGTGGTTGACACTGCATCCCCTTTGTCTGCATGTTTGGCAGCTTCCAGGCTCAAATGGGGTTTCAGATGAAAAAAAAAAAAGGCAAAAAGGAAGTTGGGGTTTGGTTTTTGAGCACTGTTTCTTCCTGCATTGTACACTGCTGCCTCCCACCAGCACTGAGCCTCCCCTGCTAGAGATTAATGGAATTTCTGCTGGAGAAGCCTGTTTGTGACAGATCTCTTCAGGCTCTTTTTCTGCAATGTGAAAAGTCAAACCTCTTGAAAGTCCTCAGTTGTTACTCGGAGAAGCTCTGAGCATCCCAGACAGCCCAGCTGTGCACCAAAACATTTCTGGTTTTCAGATTGAGCTTCCAGACTCTGCTCCAACCTTTGGGGAGCAGATACCATGAGGTTAAATTCAGTTGTGGATCAGACACTGCTCTCCAGTGGGAGGCCCTGGGCTCATCCCAGTTTGCTCAGAGCTGCAGCTCCCAAAACTTCCCAGAATATCAGGGAAGGATCCAAACCAGTAAAGCCAGTGCAACCAGGCCCCCCCTTCCACTCTGTGAAAGAGGCTGAAATACCTCTGGCCCTTCAAGAAGAGGTAAAAACTGAGGCAGCCCAGGGGCTAAACCCATCTTGAAGGGGTGGAGATGAGATGACCCAGCTTTTGCTCAGGGCCATTTCCCATCCAGTGCCCACCAGTGCAAGATCCCGTTCCACCTCAGCACTGAAGAAATCTCTCCCTGTGTGGCTGACCACATCCAGGTACCCCCCTGCCCTCTCCATCCCTTCCTCCACCTCCCTTTGAGCCCCTAAATGCTCCCCTTGCACTGCTGTGAGCCGATTCGACAGGGAGGAAAAGAGAAAAAAGCTGGGGGGATGTGGGTTTGGGTTTTGTCTGCCTCCCCCCTCAACCTCTCTTGCAGCCAGCTCGCTGGCTCTGAAAGCCCCTGGCTGGCTTTTGTGATTTCAACAAATCACCAGCACTTAAGCAAAGTGGGCAGAAAATTACAGGTTGTATTGCGAGTGAATGGAGAGGGAGAGCACGCTGGGGCTGAGCAAACAGAGGTTTGGGGGTGTAATAGAGAGCCCAGGGGCGGGGAGGCTGCGGGAGCCCTCGGGTATCAGTTAAACGCTTGGCGGAGTTCGCACTGCGAGGCGTAATCGCAGCTCCCCGACAGCAGCCATTTAATTGTCTCTATTATGTCCCTTTAGAAATGGTTTGGGAGATATTTTGCTTTGAGCTGTCAAGGTTAAGCCAAGGAAACCGCGCTCCCTCTGTCATGAGTCTCCAGGGAGGCAGAAGCCCTCCTGGGGGAGCAGGAGGGATGCTGCTGCTTTCACACCTCTTTCCTCCTGCTTCCCTCTCCCCCGGGAGGTTCCTCCTTGCCTTTGCTCCCCGCAGCCAGGTCGGTTTCCTTCAGGATGAAATCCTGCTGGGATTTGGGGCTGGTGTCTGGAAGGGACTCCCGCTGCCGTTCCCTCCTCATCCCGGCTGCATTCGGTGCCTCCTTCAGCCGGAGGTGACTGAGCCCCGGAGGTCTCTGGTGCTGTGAAATGAGGTGGGGAGAGGGGAGAGGGATCTCCCTCTGGGCCAGCTCAACAGGAGAAGCCCATCCAGCTCTCCCACTGTCGGTCCTGGTCTCCCGTGCCCCTGGAGGAGCCAAGGAATAAATCCCGCGGCTTGGGCATCTGCTGGGGGGCTAAAAAGAATGCAGAGGTGGGGGTGGAAGTGCTCTGAAAAGTGTCACTGTCCCCCCAGACCGTGGCCAGGCCCAGAGACCCTGGAGGAGAGGACTGGAGACCAGGATGAAGCCAAGGATGAGTCTTTTGGAGCTCCATAAAAAGGGATTTGAAAGCACAAAGGAAAATGCTCCCCCTGCACTGCCCTGGGTGGGGGTCAGAGCTGTGCCCCAGGCTGTCTCCCACCCATCCCAGCACCTCTGGGAACATGGGGATGGCCACCACCAGCTTTGGAATGAAGCTCCCGGGGGATGGGGAAGAGGAAAGATCTCTGCTGGGGGGGTTGATGTCCGTGGTAAATAGATCTGCCCAGCGTCACTATCGATTGCTGTTGTGTGGAGCTGTAATTAGATTGAACTGGGGGAGAGGGGTGTTGGGCTGCGTCAGCAGAAAAAGAAATTAATAAATAAACAAACGAGCCCAAGAAATGTGGGATGAGGCTGCGAGAGGCATCCCAGGACCAAAATTATGGGGGGACGGAGGGGTGGGGAGCAGGGTGTCAGCTGGGTGAGTTTTACCAGGAAGAGCCTGATGGGTGGTGGCTGCCCTGGAGCTCCTGAGATAATAATGGGTGGCTGGTTTGTAAGAATTGCTCCTAAAAATTGAATGGCTGTGTCAGGGGGGTTGGATTATGAGGTTGAAAAGGTGAAATGCTGGGGCTGAGGCAGCACCACAGGTGGGGATGGGTGTCAGCAGGCAGGAAAGGAAGAGGACAACCTGGATCCTGGTGGCTTTGCCAGGTGACAGCTGGGTCAGTGCATCCCTGGCCCATCCCATGAGGCTGTGGATGTGTTTATTTACACACACCTGCCCTCAGTTGTATGTTCCTGGTGTATGTGGTGTAAGAGCCAAAGCCATGCTCACAGGGAGCACGTGAGGTGCCACCATAACACGAGGTCCCACTTCTGTCACCAGCACAGGACTGGAGCCAAGCATGCCTGGGGGACACTGGGAGGGCAGGGGGGGTGGTGGTGAGGGATCCGGGGGGACTTTTTCTGGGGGGAATTTGGGAGGGTCTTTTTTTATTTTTTAATTTTTTTTTAAATTCATGTCTGGAAAAAAAAGTCAAATTTTCTATAAAGGCTTTTTTTGTTTGTTCTTTTTGCAAGCATCTGATGGTCATAGGGTAGGTTTCCACTAACCCATTCTCTGCTGGCTGTTTGAGTAAGGTACTCTTGGGACAGGGTCCCCTGGCACCACCAGAGCTCCTGTTGTCCCTTGTCCCTAAGGCTGGTGGTTACCAGACCTGCCTGGAGGGGGGGAGGGGGAGGGGAAGACTCTCCAATAACCACCTTTACCAGGGACAAGATTTTGACCAAGTGTGGTTGGTTGTGCCAAGCTTGGTGCCTCCCACCACCTGATGGGGATGGGGTGAGGACCAAGCCCAGGAATTCGCTGGCTCTGCTTCAGGGAGTTCTAAATGTCCCCAGCTGTGGGTGGAAGGGGTGGATATCATCCTGCTCAAAGTCCAACATGATGCAAAGAAGACTGGTAGTGCAGGGCAGCTGAAGGAAGAGTAGAGGAAGAGCCTCCTTCTTCTCTAGTGAGGAATAGGTGGCTTCAGACACCCTCCTGTTACTCCTAGGGTATGTGGTTTCCTACCCTTTTACTCAGCCTGGCCATGGAGGGAGGGTTGTAGAGGTAGGAAAGCTTGTCCCATGGGCACAAAATGCCACCCAAGATGCCATCCCCTGTCCTGTCACAGTGGCAGCAGGTTCCAGCCTTGGCCTCTGGCCCCTTCAAGGTCGGTGCAGCAGTCAAAGAGGCTTCTGCAGGTGCCTGTGAGCAGCAAGTGGACATCTGCCCCCCAGCAATGTTCTGACAGCAAATGACTCGAGGACCCTGCAGAATCCTTTGAAAGATCCAAACCAAGAATCCCCCGAAGTCTGAAAACTGCTGCTGTTTGGGAACAGAGTGGAGCTTTCCTCAGAAAGTCTTTAGCTCATGGTTTCCTGGCTCTTTTCACAGAACCATCCTGGTTGGAAAGGAGCTCTGGGATCACCAAGTCCAACCTTTGATCCACTCCCCCCGTGGTTCCCAGCCCATGGCACTCAGTGCCACATTCAGTCTCTTCTTAAAAACCTCCAGGGATGGAGAATCCACCCCCTCCCTGGGCAGCCCATTCCAATGTCTGATCACCCTCTCTGGAAAGAATCTTTTCCCAATATCCAACCTAAACCTCCCCTGGCAGAGCTTCAGCCCATGGCCTCTTGTCTGACTGATGGAGCAGAGCCCGACCCCCCCCGGCTCCAACCTCCTTTCAGGGAGTTGTAGAGAGTGATGAGGTCTCCCCTGAGCCTCCTCTTCTCCAGCCTCAACACCCCCAGCTCCCTCAGCCCTTCCTCACAGGACTTGTGCTGGATCCCTTCACAGCCTCCTTGCTCTTCTCTGGACCTGCTCCAGCACCTCAATCTCCTTCCTGAGCTGAGGGGCCCAGAACTGGACACAGGACTCAAGCTGTGGCCTCCCCAGGGCTGAGCACAGGGGCAGAATCCCTTCCCTGGACCTGTCGGCCACACTGGTCCTGATCCAGCTCAGAATGCCCTTCTTGGCCACCTGGGCACACTGCTGGAACTTCCCAGAGGACACTGTGTGTCCCCATCCTTGGAGGCTCAGATCCATGCCGTGGGCATCTCTTGGCATGTCTGGCCAAATCCTGACCCAGCACCCTGAGCAGCTTTGAGGTCATCCCTGCTTTGAGGAGGAGCTGAGCCATCAGGCCCCACCCACCTTTATTATTCTGTAATTTTCCAGAAGAATATCCTAGCAGAGTGCTCCTTTTCTCCCCTCTTTCACCAGCAGTGCTCCATATTCCTGCAGTGAAAATTCACCAAATTAAAATTCACCTTACAAAAGGTGTGTCCTTGCCTCCCTCCCTCTCTTGTACACAGGGTGGTGGCATCAGAGGGTTTTTTCCTGGCTCCTGAGTGACAACCCCTCTGTCCTGACGACCTCTTCAGCCAAATCTGTAGGGAAGGCTTTGAATTCAGTGCTGGCTCAACCTGACACAGGATCTGGGGACCGAATTTCCTGGGGTTTTGGATGTATCAGGTTGTTCTCAAGGCTTTTCACAATGTGCCTGTCCCCATCTCTCCCCTAAATTTCAGGGATGGCAGCTGGACAATGTGGCCAAGTGACTCCAGTCGTTTGGATCCTCAAGTGGGGAGGTGATGAGGAGGCCAGGGAGACCACACCTGAGTGCAGCAAGTGAGGAAGGATGGTGAAGACCCCCAGAATTTAAGGATGGAGCAGGTCTAAATAGTCAGGCTGTGGGAGCAGAGCCAGCCCAGGAGTTTCCTTGGTCTCTGGTCCCAGGGTCAGCTGGAGATGCTCAGACTTGGGCTTTTCTTGGACTTGGGCATCTGAAGATGTGATGGGTTTCACCCAGACTTTTCTCATAATGATGCTGCAAGAGGATTTTGTCCCATCTCAGCAGAGACTCAGGAGGCACAGGGAAGAAGAGGAGGGAGGGAGCCTGGGGTAGCCAGCAGGTTCCCTGGAGGGAAGAGCCTGGGTTTATTTTTTTTTGGGGGGGGGGGGGCTGGGAGAGACACCCAGGCAACCTGCATGTGGACCAGGAGGCTGAGCACCACTTAATGCCCCTCTCCTCTCTTTTGAACATCCAGCTTGCAAACGCAAGGAGCAGGAGCAGCAGAAGGACAGGAGCCTGCAGCCCAAGAAGCAGAGGTTGGTGTTCACAGACCTCCAGCGCCGCACCCTGATCGCCATCTTCAAGGAGAACAAGCGCCCGTCCAAGGAGATGCAGATGACCATCTCCCAGCAGCTGGGCCTGGAGCTCAACACTGTCAGCAACTTCTTCATGAACGCCCGCCGGCGGTGTATGAATCGCTGGCAGGAGGAGCCAGGCACCACCCCTGGGGTCCCCTCTTCTTCTACAAGCACTTTCTCCAAAGCATGATGGCCCCCAGCCCCCCCCGCCCCTCGCCCTCCTCATGACAAAGCCAACCCTGGACTCACATGCAAGTCCCAAGCTGAGGGGGTTGGGTGCTTTTGGGTGCTGCGGGTCCCTCGGACACTCACTCGGGTGTCACCCTCGGGCAGGGGGCTCGTGTCCTGTCCCACTGCCACGTCCTCCCAGCTCGTGGAGTGGGGATGGGGTGGGCACCTGGGTCAGCTCTGCCCCCCTGAGGGCTTGGAGGAAAAGCCTGTGGAGCAAGGGATGAGGTGGGATGGAGGGAGAGGGCAAGATGCTGCTGGGAGGCATCCCTGGGATCACAGAACCTGACCACCAGGGGTGTTGGGGAAAGGGGCACCCTCTGCTCCTGCCCCCTCCCCAGCCTGGGGCTCTGGGGCTCTGCCTCACGGGGAGGGTGGAAGGAGAGGGAGGCACAAGGAGTGGAGTTGTGGGGCTGGGCTCTGGCACAACCCCACCAAACCAAGGCCAAATCCCCCTGGTTCTAAGGGGGACAAACAGGGAAACTGCTCTCCCCCTGTGTCCTGGAAGGTGACCCTGAGCTCCTGACAGGTCTGCTGAACCCCTTGGGGAACCCCTCTGGGCAGGGCTCCCCAGGGCAGCCAGGGCCTTTCCCCCAAAGATTTGGAAAACTCGATCCAGGATGTGGATGGAAAACACGATCCAGGACGTTCCTTTAGCCCCAGCCTCCTCCACAGGCATCTTCCTCCAACCCCTCCCCCCCTGCCCCTGCTTCCCAGACACCCCCAAGAGCACCCACACTCTCAAACCCTCCAGGCACCCCACGAGAGCACCCATCCCATCCCATCCCATCCCATCCCATCCCATCCCATCCCATCCCTGGATCCTTCCTGGAGAAACTCCCCGGCAAAGGAGACGCCGTGGCACCCGAGCATCCCCTGCCCGGAGGGGGAGTGAGGCTGCCCCACCTCTCCTGGCACCCAAGCAGGTCAAAGAAGCACATTTTAGCTACAGAAATCGGGTATTTAAAAAAAAAAAAAAAAAAAAAAAAAGTTGTTTGGAAGGAGACGGGAGGAGAGACTTGGAGAGAAGGATCTGATCTGGTGATTGGCTCCACCATTCACCGCTGGATTTCTGGTTGAGGAATGGACTCAAGACAAAGCAGATTTGTTGGCTTTGTGTCTCACCCCACCCACCCCTCGACCCCTTCCCGTCCCCCTCCTCTTCATCTCTGTTACCAAAGAAATTTTCAAACCAAAAACCCAACTACAAGGAAGAAAAAAGAAAAAAAAAAAAAAAAAATCCCTCCTGGGAACCAACGTCGGTGATCGGTGGGAAAAGAAAAATCCGAGGGGTCTGGTGACAAAATCCAGCCCTGGATGTGAGAAGGAGGAAAACTTCCCGACAAGATCGAAAGGGAAAAAAAAAAAAAAAAGCAACCCAAAGGAAAAAAAAGAAAAAAAAAAAAAAAGGAATAACAACAGAAACCACAACCAAGCAAGCTCAACACAAAGCCCGGCAACTTACCAAAAAAAGATGCCAGATTTTTTTTTTTGTGCCAATTAACAACCTGCCTTAAAACGCAAATTTCTGGAGCGATGGTACTAGCTTCAAAACGATTGTTTCCTCTGAGCTCTCGATGGTGACTTGTGCCATATAAAAAAGCAATCATGAGGCCAAACCCTTACAATCAATCCCTCATCCTTGCCAGCCTGGAATGTCCCTGGGAGGAGCAGGAGGTGCCGGTGGGGACAGGGAGAGGCTGTGAGGGGTTTGGGGATGGAGAGGAAGGGAATGTCTCCCTCCTTCCCTCACCACTTGGAGAAAAAAAAAAAAAAAAAAATCCTCCAAAAATGAACCATCAACCAAACCAAAGCAAAAGGACACTATTGAATTTATGCGGGTAACAGAAGTACCATCTGTGTTCTGGTTTCTTTGATTCACTTTACTCTGAGAGCGATCTGTTGTGTAACAGGAAGGCACCTTGTTGAAAAGAAGAAGAAAAAAAAAAGGAAAAAAAAGAAAAAAAAAAGTTCACCAAAAAAAAAACCCCTCCAAAAAAAAAAAAAAAAAAAAAAAGAGGAAAAAAGGACAAAAGAACGAAAGAAAAAAAAATACCCTGCACACGAAGCCCTGCCCGGCCGCAGCCACCAGGGTTTGAGGACGTCTTTAACCAAAGAGCTCCTGGGGTAGGTGGGCAGTGGAGGGGCTGGGGGTGTCACACTGGACCCGGTGGCACCAAACGAACCCAATGTCTTGCTGGAAAGAGGGTGGGGGAGAGGGATGGAAAGCGGGAAGGAGTGGGAAGGGGCAGGTGCCACAGCGTGTTTTGCCAGCCACAACCCAAAAACTAATGGCAAAGCCAACCTCATCTCCCCAGGACCCCGCTCCCCACCACTGATTTTTTTTTTTTTTTTCCCCTAACGTTGTTTCTTCTTGTCTTGTCGTGACGTGGTGACGATGGTGGGGGATTCCTGAACCCCATCGAGTAGTATTCAAGGGCTGAAAAGCCAGAAAGGGGGCCTTGGTTTGGGAAGTGAAAAACACACGGGAGAAAAAAAATAAAATTAAAAAAAAAAAAAGGGATTAAAAAAAAAATGGAAAAGAAAGGAAAAAAGAAAAAAAAAAAAAGAAAAAAAGAAAAAAAAAGAGTAAATGCCACAGGCCCTCAAGGATGCAAAGACATTTCTAGTGAGAACCCAAGAATAAAGGCTACCTCACTTGAGTTTTCAATTTTTGTGATTTGAAAATCACGTCTGATACCAAAGATTTTGTTGCCTTGTCTGGTCTGTGCTGGAACTGCCACTTTCCCTGCTTCTCATGGAGGGGCTGGCCCAGAGCCACCCCCATCCACCCCCAGACCCCTGTCCCCCCCTTTGAGTCCCCAGAGAGCGAGGGCGAAGGCGAGCGAGCTCCCCGGGATGGCAGCGTGGTAGATGAGTGCCTTTTTCTTGTACCAAAGGTGTGTGGCCATTTCTTTGCTCCTCTGCTTTGATCCTAAATCTCATTCTTACCTCAGCTCTCCAAAGGGGTGGATTCTGGCAATTCTTGGAAGTCTTTGGGATGGAGAAAAAAAAAGAATCCAAACCAAAAAAAAAAACCCCACAGAAACCCAACCCTTGTTGAAGAGGAAGCATCCCCACTGCTGGGAAGGTTCTGGTTCCCCAGTGTGTCCCCTCTCCCAGATGTCCCTGGTCCCCATCCAGACCTTTTTGCCCCAGGAGCTCTGACCTGGTGTCGAGGTCCCTTCTCATGGGTTTTGCTCCGTGTCCTTCACCAGCCCAGCCCAGGTGGGACACGTCAGAAGTTCAGGAGATGAAGATGTGGGTTTCACCACTGGGTTTTTCTTCCTCTCTCAGCTCAGACAGGGGCTTTGGTTTCCCTTAGGGAGGGTTTGTGGCATTCCTGGCTGGATTGACAAAGGCAGGACTGGTGGAAAGCCTCACCCTGGGCTTTCTCCCAACCCCTCCTTTTGGGAGCATTTTTTTTTTATTTTATTTTATTTTTTAATCTTTTGGTAGGAACCATTTCTGAGGCCCCAGAGGGGCATTTTTGGCTCAGTGGGGACAGGGGGACACAGCAGGGTCTGCTCCACTCACCCACTTGGCTTTAGGTGAAGGCAATGGGAGGAACCTGCTGGAGAAGATGCTCTTCCCCAGTCATCTCCAGGATGTCAAGTTTAGGGAAACCTTGGGTTGAACTGGACCCACTTGGGTCGTGCTCTGGTCAAGGCAGCTCCTTTAGTGCTGGAACAAACTTGCCCAGGGCCAATCCCACTGGTGACAAGAAGCCAGGCCCGGACCAACCAGGGCAACGTGGTCAGAGTGTCCCTGACTCCACAGCCTCCTTGTCCCCTGTCCCCTTCCACGTTATTGCCTTGGCCAGAGCTTGCCCAACCTCGTGGCCACGCCACCCCCCTCCCCCCCAAGCCCCCCACGGCTCGTGATACCAAAGACGTTCGACACGCAGGAGAAAGCTTCTGTTCCACCCAGCACAGACCTTACAAGCCTTTGACAATGTTCTCTGAAATACCTCAAGATATTTAATGTATAGTTTATGTGATAAAAAAAAAAAAAATTACTTAGCTAGTTTTTGGAATTTGTGACTTGAAGCTTTATACTGTTAAATTATAATTTTGCAGAAGACGGCATGGTCTTATTTCTTTGACGCGTTCAATGGGAGACATATTGAATGTTAAGGAGATGAAAGCTGGGTAGATTAAAGAGAGAGAGAAAGATTAAAAAAAAAAAAAAAAAGGACCCTCGGAGTTTACAGATTTCATATTTAAACAAGTCCTTTTAAAAAAAAAAAAGAAAAAAAAAAAAAGAAAAAAAGAAAACTGGGACCTGATGATGAGCCCTTTGCTTTCGGATGTGTTACTTTTCTCTGAGTCATGTCGTACAAGAGTATTTATTATATGTGTTCTGTGTTCAAATGTAATTTAAAAGAAGACCAAAAAAAAAAAAAAAAAAAAAAAAAAAAAACCAGAAAAAAACACACAAAAAAAAAAAAACAAAAAAGGAAAAAAAAAAAAAAAAAAAGAAAAAAGACAAGATGATAATTTGATTTATGCATGGAAAAAAAAATATACTCTTTCTTGAAGTAATGTAATAATTATTCGGGGAGGGGCGGTTGGGTGGGAGTGGGAGGGGACAAACTGTGCTTTTTTTCCTTTTTTTGTCCACCAGTTTTTGGTTGATGAGGATTTCTGTGCATGGATTCATCTTTGCTTTGCTTTGGGTTTGTTGTGATTTTTTTTTTTCCTCCCCCATCTCAGCCCCAGGAGACTCGTGGTAGATCACCTCAGTTTCTTCCTTTGTCTCTTTTCTTCCTCCCCCCCCTCCCAGAGCACTCAAAGGCCCCTGTTGAGGATGAGGTGTGGGGAGGGTACCCCAGCTCCTCCCCCCGCTTCGGGGTTTTTTTGAGTTTTGGGTTTTTTTGCTTTATCCAGCTCTGTGGGTCAATGCCCAAGCGCAGATGAGAGGAGAGACAATCAAGCACCATGACCCAAGCTGGTGAAGCCACTGGACATCTTGTGTGCTCTGAGACAAGGGAAATGATCCCCAGGCACCCCAAATTCCACACCCCCACCTCCTCGGGACTGACACCTTTCCAGGTGATGTCCCTGTTCCTTGGGGTGACCTCACAGCTTTGCCTCTGTCCTCACCCTGCATGGACAGGACCACGGATGCTGGTGCTGCATCAACACCCAACCAGGTCCAGGGATGAACTGGAATGACCCATTCCCAAGCTTTTTCTCCCCAGGGCTGTGGTTTGGGTTAGAGGCACCAGAATGGAGTGTCTGTCCTGGCCACTCATCATGACCCTCACTCTGCACTCTGCTTGATGGAGGAAGAAGTAGAATCCATCCAGTGGAAGAGGTCCTGGAGGACCTCAACCCACCGAGAGGTCTCAGGGAATTTTGGGAGGTCACCCTGCCTGCCAGGACAGCCAGGGAGCTTTCTACAAATGGTTGGAGACACCCCCCATGAGCATCCTCTGCTCCTTTCTCCCCTCACTCCACCTCCTCACTTAAAGACCAGAGGAGAGGAGCAGGAAAGAGTCACAGCTTTGGAGTTCAGGAAGGTGACAGAGCCCTGGGGGAAGCAGTATTCCTACTTTCCACTTCTCCAACATTGCCAGAGCATTTACCTTGGAATGCTGACTCCTCAGCCCTCTCCAGCCTCTCCACCACTCCAACCTTCCCCTCCATTGCTGGAGGGGACCCCAAAGCTCAGCCCACTGTGAGGAAAGAGATCTCAGCTTCTTTTGGCCCCACCAAAAGGGCCCCCAAAAGAAAAGTAGGGTGTTTTGGTTTTTTTTTTTTAGATCTTCATCTCTTGGGATGTCCAATGGGATGTCCCTGAAGCCTTTGCCTTCATGACCAACACTGAGATGCTCAAGACCAGGTGGTAGAAGACATGGGGTGCACTGAGCAAGGACCTGGGTTTTAGGAAGAGATGTTGGTTCCAGCAGAGCCATTAACCAACCCTCCTGTCCTCCAGGGAGCTCTGCATCCCCCATCGCTTTCTATAAGACCTTTTTCCAGCAGGAAAATCTTTGCTGCTTGGATGCCAAGACCTTGTTTCCAACCACCAGAAGGTTTAATCAGGCTTGGATGTCCCAGGTCCTCAGTCCCTGCAGACCCCAGCTGGTTCCCACCACAGGGCATGAACCCAGTTTTTTGGGAAGCCCCAGAGAAGCTCTTGGCAAGAGCTGAGCTCTCCCCTATCCTTCAGCCCACAAGAACTTTCTGGACCAACCAGAGCCAGGCTGAGTCCTGTCTCACACCAGATCCAGCTGCCCCTGCTGCCCACATCTACCAAAATGCCTTGAGGAGCAACTTGCCACGATACCAAAGATTTTTTTTCCCCTGCAGGTAACGACAATCCAAGCTCTGTCCTAAAGACAATTCTCTCAGCCAGGGTTGCCCCCCAAGGGCATTTTGGTGCTGTGGGGAGCAGAGCAGAGAGTGGTGGTTGGTGGGTGAGGAAGCGGAAGGGGCCCAAGATCTCCCACTGGTTCAGCCCAGCCACCACACCCTCCTTCCACTGGGGAATTTTTCAGGCATTTGGGTCATTCCATTACCCATGACCCCCCAAGGTTCTGCTTGGGGAGGAAGGAAAATTCCCAGCATGGCCCAGCTGAAGCCCAGCTCTTCCCACAGCTCTACTGCTGGGACATGGGCAGGAGCTGCTGCTTTGTCCCTGCCCAGAAATGGCTTTGGAAAAACTAAAAAAACCCCAAACAAACAAACAAAAAAACCCGACAAATCACCTCCGGTCCCTTTTCCCGAGCATCTGAAGTCTGGATGGGGAAGACCATCAAGCACCTCATTACCACCCAACCCACTTCAGGCTGGGTTGGCTCCGTGTCCTCGATGTTTTCCTGGGTCCTTTTCCCTTGTCTCAGAGGACAGAGTCCCCTTCCTCTCACCTCTGCTGTTCTTTGGGTTGTTTGTTTGTTTCTTTTTTCTTTTTTTTTTTTTTTAAAGAGAGGAAATTAAAAATGCAAAGAACAAAATTCAGTTTCTTGCATTTTGTTTTGTTTCTTCTTCTTTTTGCCCTCAAATTTCCAAAGGAAATAAAGAAGTCAGACAGAATTCATTCCCCAGGAAGAACCCACAGCCTTGGGTTTGCCAGTGCAGCCACCTCCAGGACCCATTGCTTGTTTTTCTGTATAGCAATAGACCTGCCAGGGCTGAGGGCCACACCTCAGAGTTTTTAAATGACTTTTTCCTTCTAATTCAATTTTTTGGGGTTGGTTTCTTTGAGTTTTATTTGTTTGGTTGTGGGTTTTTTTTTTGTTTTGTTTTGCTTTTGCTGCTGCTTTATTGTTCCTCTCATGGGATAGGTTTGACTCTACAGCGAAATGCAATTGTTACTCCTCTGTGTCTTGCAACTATATTTGTTTAAGCTATTTACAAACGAAAAAAGAAAAAAAAAATAAATTTAAGAAGAGTCTTATGTGTCAGGCACTTTATCCAAACTGTGCTGTGTGCTCTGGAGTTTGTTCCTTGTTCTTTGCAATGACTCATGCAGGGGAAGTTACCAGGGAACTGAACTCCAGTCTGTCAACAGGTTTTAAAAGAGAGAAAAAAAAAAAAATAATTAATCTCTATTTGTTCATCCTCTACTGGTCATGACTGTATTGTATTTCTGCAGCTTTCTGTTTCTTCAATAAATTATTTTCTAGTCACTCACCCTGGGGTGTGTCCGTCCCCCGGCCATGCTGTGGGTCTGTCCCATCCCCCCTGGAGATGTCCCAGTTTTCCATCTCCTCCTGACCCAAGGCTCTGGCTCCATCCTCTCCTGATGCATCTCCCCTGCCCCAGCACTGTAACCATCTCAACTCCTCTCCCTCTCCTGCAGGAGAGCACCAGGAGCAGATTTGGGGATCATGGGAGAGGTTTTTCTCCCTCCAGCAGCTCCTCCTGGACAGGAGCTTTCCCAGAGAATCCTCAGACTTTTCTTGGCACCACCCAGCACCCTCCTGGCCAGAGCCCAAGGAAAACACTTAAATTCTCACCAACTCAGTGCAGAGGAGGCCAAAGCACTTGTTAAACAAACCCATCAAGCCTGTGAGCTGCAGGCAGGTCCAAGCATCCTGGGGCTGAGTGAATTATTTCTCTTTTTACCCAAATTGCTCCTCCTGCCCCGCCTTTTGCCATGGTACAAGTGCTGGCAGGTGCCAGTGAGCTGGTGGCACAGACCCAGGGCCCACAGGACCTTTCTGGGCAGCTTTTTCCCTTGCTGGCAGAGTGGAGATTTACAGGAGAGGCAAGTAAAGCTCGAGTCCTTTTTAATTAAAAAAAAATAAAACCAATGAAAGGGTGATCCGGTCACCGGTCAGGTGTGCCCACACAACTTCTCCAGTGGCCACTGATTTTGTCCCCAGATGCAGGGGATTCATGGTCCCATGGCCACTGGGCAGAGCTGCCAAGGACATCACCCCAGGGCTTTACCCTCCCCTGACCCCAGGGTGCATTTCAAGGCTTCGCAGCAAACAGCCTGTGACCACAAAGATGGGGACATCTGTCTGGGAGAAGTGGGACATGGCTGCTGTGGAGATGGGGCATGGCACCCACAGGAGGCACCTCTGCACCTGGGGCAGGGATAGCAAAGAGAAGGAGGGGGAGAGGGCTCTGCACAGCTGCCCAGCCTCCTGCAAAGCCCATCCCCACAGTGCTGGGGGCAATGGGGCTGCTGGTGGGACACATCCCCCAGGCTGGGCCACCCCCCCTGCAGCCTCCAGGGCTGCCCACACCATCCCAGTAAGATTTAGAAATGCTTTAAAAGGGGTGGGGGAGCAGTCAGTTCTGTGCCGTGGTGGCACCTGCCCTGTCCCAGCACAGCAGGAGGTTGGTGCTGGCCAGGGCAGCTACACCTTGGGGCTGGGCAGAGGGGACAAAGGTGGGGTGGTGTCTGGGCAGAGGGGAGGTGGGAGGGGGCAGGGGGCCCTCCTGGTGTGCAGGCTGTCCCCACGGGTGATGAGCCTGGCATAGCCCTCCTGGTGGGAGAAGGCGTAGCTGGAGCGGCGGCGGAAGGAGCCACGAGGGAGGTGGGCACGGAGCTCCACGGGGGGGTCTGGCTCCTGCCTGGCTTTCAGGAAGATTTTCTGCAAGGAGATGAGGAGATCAGAGCTGTGGCCACCTCCCAGGTAAGCCCTCAGCCCATGCAGGGAGAGGAAGGATGCCCTGCACCAGGATGCAGTTTGGCTCCTGGCTCCCCCGTGCCCTGAGCTGGTGTGATGGGGTGTGTGACGTGGGGACATTCGTGGGGACCTGAAAGCTGCTGCAACCCTGGAGCATCCTCAGTCCCTGCTCTCATCTGGGACCTCTTTGTTCCACCAGCAAGGTGAGAGCCACCACCCAGGTGGCAGTAACTCCTGCCAACACTGAGCTGGTACCAAGCACCAGAGCCCGGTGTCTCCTCAGGAGCAGCTCCAAGGAACCTTGGAGTCCAGTTTCTTGCTGCAGCCAAACACAGGAACTGGGCCAGGTCTCTTGTCTCAGGGCCTCCTGTCTGGCTCAGAACCATCTGGGGAGAGCCAGGCTTGGATTTCCATGTGACGAGAGATCCCCACCAGCTGAGTGATGCCCCCAAGAAAAGATGATGCTCCACCACTACAGCTTCCCTGGGGAATTTCTACTTTCCCATCCCCAGCTGCCCCTCAGGCATCCCCAGACACCCCCCCACACCCCCCCTGCCTGCCCCTCACCTGCTGGGTGGTGGTTTTGCCCACAATGGTGCAGTACAGGCGGATGGTGAGGGAGGGGATGGTGTTGACCACCAGGGACAGCAGAACCACCAGCAGGACGTAGGGATCAGTCAGGGCATTCAGGCTGGCATCTGCCAATGGAAAAAGGTGGTGGGGAGGACAGAGGGAACAAGTGTTGAAAGACAATGCCCCCCCACCACCCTTGAAGGGTCTAAAGGGAAGATGGCACCAGAACTGTGGTCAAAAATCAAAGAGAGCAAGATCAAGAAATGGTGACAAAGAGATGATCTGTGGGTGGGAAATGGCTGAAATCACCAAAGCCAGGAGGGGCTTCTCAGGTTCAGGGAAGGGAGGGACCATGGGGATCCCTGGGGATCACCTGGGAAGCGGAACACGGCAGGGGCTGCCCTGAAGGCTTCAAAGCTCTGGGTCAAGAAGGAGAAGAGGCAGAAGAGCAGCAGACTGGCTGTGACCATCAGGAAGGACAATGCTGTCCAGAACTTGGTGTCCAGGATGATCTGCAGGAACAAGGGCAGAACACTCGGTGCCTTGTGGAAGCTGAGGTGACCCATTCATCCACATGTCCCAAATTCCTCCCCTGCCCCAATAGAGCAGCAGCCCCAGGGCCAGGATCACAGAATCATGGAATGCTTTGGATTGAAAGGGACCTTGAAGCTCTGCCAGGGATGAGGCAGCCACAGCTTTTCTGGGCAGCCTGGGCCAGGGGCTCACCAATTTCTTCCTCAGATCTCATCTCAGTCTCCCCTCTTCCCGTATAAAACCCTTCCCCCTCCTCCCATCCCTCCAGGCCCTTGTCCCAAGTCCCTCCCCAGCTTTCCTGGAGCCCCTTCAGGCACTGGAAGGTGCTCTAAGGTCTCCCCATTGCAGCCTTCTCTGAACACCCCCATCCTGGCTCCAGACAGAGCTGTTCCAGCCCTCAAATCCCAGTGGCATCTTCTGGACAGTCTCCAACAGCTCCAAGTCCTTCTTGTGCTGGAGACCCCAGAGCTGAACCCAGCAATGCAGGGGGGTCTCACCAGAGCAGAGGGGGAGGATCAGCTCTGACCCGCTGATCAAGGCTGGGGAAGGGCAGATCATCACTCACCTCCACAAGGACTGACAGCAAGGCTGATGTGGCCACTGTGACAGAGAAGGACTCATAGTCACCAACAGCCTTGGTGCCAACGTGGTCCCGAAAGGCCCAGAAGGCAATGTAGAAGCTGGCTAGTGAGGTGCTGGCCCCATGCAGGACAGTGATGGCAAAGACACGGTAGTTGAAGAGCTCATCTTGCTGCCCAATCATGTAGAGCTCAGGGAACTCCAGGCTCTTCTTGGCACTCACATCCTGCCAGGAGGGCACCAACCATTACCCTTCCCACTGATGCTGGGGAGCAGAATTGGGCCACCCCACTCCACACACCCTTTGGGAGAGCTGCAGGTGGGTCCCTCTCATCATTTGCTGTGGGGTGACAGGGAACAAACCCCCGACCCCCCAGGACCAGAATCCCCACTGAGCTGCTCAGTGCCAGGTCCCAGCACAAAGAGCCAAAGAGATGAGATGAAACGAGCACTGGACTGACCCACACCTCCAGGGGATGTGGCCTCCAGGCACAAGGTGAAACCCTACCTGCTCCAGAAGACCCACGGCCAGCACGGGGTAGGCAGTGTAGAAGATGTTGTAGAGTGCAAGGAACCATCCCTCGTAGAGTGGCTGAATCACAGAATGGGTTGGGTTGGAAGGGACCTCAAAGCCCACCCAATTCTATGGTCAGGGACACCTCCCACCAGCCCAGGGTGCTCCAAGCCCCATCCAGCCTTCAACACTGCCAGGGATGGGGCAGCCACAGCTTCTGGGGGCAACCTGGGGCTCAGCATCCTCACAGGAAAGAAAGGGAGGGAGGAGGAAGCCGCTCTGAGCTCAGAATGCTTTGGGAAGGCTCCCTCAGGGAGATTTCAAGAATATTATGGCGAAATATCCCTGGACCTGCCCCAGGCTCTGCATCAGCCCCACACTGTTTGCAGCTATCAGTGGCCACACTGCAGCTGCGGCTGGAGCCACACAGTGGGGGTCAAATCACACGGATGGGATAAAAGCTCCCAGTTTGGAGGAAAGCAGCTCAATGGATATGGGATCTTTCCCTGCATCTGTCTGAGACTGAGCTGCAGCTCCCAGGGACGTGTGTGGCTGATCACCAGCGGTGTTCCCCAGGGCTCAGTGCTCGTTCGTTTTCATATCTTTTTAATATCTTTATCTGTGAGCTGGACAAGGAGCAGAGGAGGCTGAGGGGAGACCTTCTGGCTCTCTGCAACCCCCTGAGAGGAGGTTGGAGCCAGGGGGGGTCGGGCTCTGCTCTCAAGGAACAAGGGATGGGACAAGAGGAACTTTTGGCACAACTCAAGTTGTGCCAGGGGAGGTTTAGGTTGGAGCTGGGGAAGAATTTCTCCCTGGAAAGGGTTGTCAGGGCCTGTCCCAGGCTGCCCAGGGCAGGGCTGGAGTCCCCATCATCCCTGGAGGGGTTTCAGAGCCCTGGAGATGTGGGGATGAGGGACATGGGGTGGGGGTGGCCTTAGGAATGGTTGGACCTGATGACCTGAAAAGGCTTTTCCAACCAAAACCCTTCCACCATTCTTTAAGGACATCCCAGAACTCCCCAGGGTGCTTTTCCCAAGCCATCCCAGTAAGAAGCAGAACACCAACCAGATTTTAGGCAGGCAGCCCCCCCAGAACGGGACATCCCAATACCAGGAGCTGGGAGAAAGCCCGGCAGGATGGGGATGGGATGTGAGCCCTCACCTGAGCCGTGAATCCGCTGTGGAAAGCGAACCAGACCTGGGCCAGGAGCCCAGCAAAGGTCTTGTAGAAGAAGTATCGTAGGAACTTGGAGCTGCGCAGGTAGGCCCAGCGGCCATGGACCAGGAGCAGGCGCTGGAGGAAGCGGAACTGGGCCAGGGCGAAGTCGCTGCTCTGTGCGGCCTGTGAGCCCTCCCGCCCGCTGAGCCCGACCCCGATGTCTGCGGCTGAGGAGGCAGAAAAAGGGGAGAGAAAAGTGGCAGGGGAAACTTTGGTGAGGAGGTCGAGCTGTCTGGGGACCCCAGCGGGTGCGATTTGCCGGTGGATCGGCCGCAGGTTGGTGGGAAAGAGAGTGAACCAGGAGCAAAGGGAAGGAGCCTCCTCTGTCACTTCCCGGGGGGTGACGAGCGGGGCCACACACACCAGGACTTCTGGAAGGGGACAGGGACGTCTCTGCCAACTGCCCAGGTTGGGGTTTGAGGTGTCATGGAGGTTCCTCCTCATTGCCAAAGCAAGAGGTGCCAGGCTGGGGCTGGGTTTGGGCTTCTGGCTCCCATCCCAGCACAGCACTGGGGAGAACTGGTGTGGGGGGTTCAGCTCCCAGCTCCTCACCTCAAAGGAGAGGGCGAGGGGGTGGAGATAACAGATGGGACCCCCCCCATGGGGATGTCCCCACCAAACCCCCCACCCTGCCCCCTGCCCCTGGCCTCACTTTTGATCATGTTGACATCGTTGGCCCCGTCCCCGATGGCCATCGTGGTGACCTTCTTGTGCTTCTGCACCAGCTGCACGACGAGGGCTTTCTGCTTGGGGGTCACCCTGCAGCAGATCACTGCCTGGCAGCTGCTGGCCAGGTCCACAAAAGCTTTTTCCACCAGTCTGCCCTGTTCCTGCTGGTCCGTGGCCCTGCAGCAACCCAGCCACCACCACAGCCACCCCTTCTTCTCCTTCAGGACCTCTCCCGTGTAGAGGATTTTGTCCTTAGGGGAGAACACACAATGATGTTGGGACCTCACCCACAGCCTTCATAGCATGAGAGCCCCAGAGTCCTCAGTGATGGCCTTAAATTTTGTAGGGGCTACAAAAACGTGACCTCGTTTTTCTAGAAGTTCATCACACAGCAAGCACTGTGACTGGGAGACCAGTTTGTCCCAGTATGACCTGAAGAGCATGTGGTTCCCCACCAGCCTGCATCACCCCAGCTCTGGTCCAAGCCTCCCACACTAATCAAGGGGTGTGAGATTCTCAGCCTCTCCACTCTTCATTTGGGGCTTTCCCCACCCCTTGTGCAGGAGGAACATCACATCCTCCTTGTGCTGGTGCCACCCAGGTTCTGATGGTACCAGGGAAGGAACAGCCACCAGTGCAGGGAGCAGAGGAGAGCATCCAAGTGCGACCCTACCAGGAGCTCCCCGTCAATGATGAGGGCTCTCTTCTTGTGACCTGAAGCCTCCAGGTGCTGCTGGGAGAGGTGGTGGCTGCAGGGAGCTTCTCCAGTGCCATGGAGGTTGTTGTTGCTCACCCAGTAAGCTTGGAGGATCTCGCTGTGTGGGGAAGGGGGGGTTGGAGCTAAGGGGGTGGTGGTGGACATGGTGCCCAGCTTCATCTGAGACCCAGAGTTGGCCTTTGCTCCAGGGAGATGGGGCTGGTGGGAGTGGGGGGAACAGGAGGGACAGAAAGGGAGTTCCATGATCTCAAGTATCAGTCTCTGTCCCTGTGGTTTAGAGGCTGGAGAACCAGGTTAAGCTCTTTCTGGTCAAATCCTGCCAAGGAGGAGAACACTGAAGGAGCAGGACCAGATGGGGAGGTCTGGGAAAGCATCAGCAGATGAGGGCCATGGACATTCTTCCTGGAGTCCTCAACATCAGAAGGACACAGAGCTCCTGGAAGGTGTCCAGAGGAGCCACTAAAATATCAGAGGGCTGAGCAGCTCCCTGGGATCCAGGCTGAGGGATTGGGGTTGTTCAGCCTGGACAAGAGGAGGCTCCCAGGTGAGCTCAGAGCAACCTTCCAGTATCTGAAGGGGCTACAAGAAAGCTGGGGGAGGGCTTTGGACACGGGGGGGTAGGGAGAGGAGGAGTGGAAATGGGTTAAAACTTGGAGAGGGGAGATTGAGGTTGGACATTGAGGTTGGAAGAAATTCTTTGGTGTGAGGGTGCTGAGCCCCTGGGTGCCCCCAGAAGCTGTGGCTGCCCCATCCCTGGCAGTGTTGAAGGTTGGATGGGGCTTGGAGCACCCTGGGCTGGTGGGAGGTGTCCTTGCCCAAGGAACAGGATGAGCTTTAAGGTCCCTTCCAACCCAACCCATTCTATGATTTTATGATCCAGGGTGGGCCGGGGAAGGAGAAGCTCAGGGGAAGCTCAGGCCACTCTACACAGGAGTCTTCAGCATTGTCCTGAGCCAGGAAGCCATGGCTTCTCACCTGATCTCCTTCTCCTCCAGGATCTCCATGTCATCCGTGAGTAGTTTGCAGGCGTAGCCAATGTTCATTGCAGTCTCTGCACCACCAGGTGACAGTGCTTGGTTGTCATGTCCTGATGCCACCACCCCCCCACCCCAGGGCAGCCCCCAGCCCTCGGGTCCAACAGCTGCTTGGGCTCTGCTCCAACTCGGTGCCACCACAGAGATGGCTTCCCCTGCTCTGTCCCCAGCAGGTGACATGGGCTGTGGGACACACTCTGGGTTTGTGTTGCAGGGAATGGGGGTGTTGCCCACCCCCAGGGTCTCATCTCTCTGGGCCTGGCTAAGGGAGAAGCTGAAATGTGCTGGTGGGAGCTGGGGTTGCCTCCACTGACCTTGTTTGTCTCCTGTCAGCACCCAGACTTTAATGTTGGCCAATTTCAGCAGCTGGATGGTCTCAGGGACTCCATCTTGCAACTTGTCCTCAATGGCCGTGGCCCCCAGAAGCTGGAAGGAGCATGAGTGGGTATCATGACAGGGAAAGATGTAGAGATGGGAATTACCCCCCCCTGGATCCAGCCCAAGTTCCTTGCCCACAGGTGGACACGACCCAATTGATGTCTCACTCAGTGTCTACTGACATGTCAGGTCCCAAAGTCACCCCTGGGGGAGAATTCCACCTTCCCTCCCACCCAGGGAATTGGGTTGGACATTTCACCCCCTCATTCCCCCAACTCCAGCTCTCCACGGAGCCAGAGGAACCAGTTCCTCCCAAACCCCACCTGAAGGTTCTGCTCCATCTCCTCGTAGAGTTTGTGCAGCTCCTGCCCTCGGTCCTGCAGCAGGATGCTGACCTCCTGGTGCCTCCTGCTCCACACCTTGTACTCAGCCTCACTCACCTCCTTGGTGGCCAGGCATAAAGTCCTCAGTGTCTCTTCTGCAAAGTGCTGCAGAGATGACCCATCAGGTCTCCCTTCCCCCCACCAGGGTGACTCCCAGGGTGGGCCAGGGACCCTGCTCCCACGGGCAGACCCAGGGACACAGCAGGGCCTGAGGGGCTCTCTCTGGATTCTGCCTCCCTCCCCCACCCTGCATCATCCCCACAAGCATCCTTGCAATGCATTGCTCCACGCAGAACACCAAAAGTGGGGGGGATGCCCTCTTAGCCCCATGTGTCCCATATGCAGGTGATGCTCCTAGAGAAGCAGAAAGAAGAAAGGGACAAAAATCCTGAAGCCAAAGGGAGGAAGAGCAGCAGGGGACTCCAGGACACCCAGCCCAAAGCCAGCAGCAGGAGGACCAGCCCTTTCCACCCCAGGTTGGTGTGGGACTCACATCCAGTGCCCTCTCAGTGAAGATCTCGTTGGTCCCTCTCCTCTGCAGCCTCTCCAGGATGACTGTGTCAGCCCCTTTGGTGTAGAGCCGGATTGTGCCCTCGGGGTCCCGCACTGGGAGGGAAGGGAAGGACAATTTAGGCAGCCAGAGAGGTGGCTCCCATGCACCCCTGTCCCCACACGGTGGCCATGCTGCAGGAGGCACCACAGGGGACACTCCTGGAGCTTTTTTGCCCAACCACCAGGCAGGATCAGGCCCTCAGGGACCCCTCTTCCAAGCCCCTGATTTCCTCCCTTTTGGCTTTCTCAGCTGCCTTCACCAAGGGCAAGTAAAACCCCAGTGATGACCAGGACAGCTCTGGGAAACCTGATGCCATCTGTGGTCAGTGGCAGCCATCCCAGTGCCATCCCTTGCACAGAAAGGACCTTCCTGGGGGTCCCCCTGCGCCACCCCCCCTGCTCACCCAGGACAGACATCCTCTTGCGGTCGCTGTTGAAGTCCAGCATGGCCAGCACCTGGTATGTCCTCCTCTTCCCCAGTTCACTGATGGTGATGGTGTCTTGTGTTCGGGCCAGGAAGATGTACCCCATGTTCCTGGCTGCCAGCACCAGTGCCTCTTCATCTGGTGAAGCTGCCTGATAAACCAGCTGGTCTGCAGGGGAGAAGCAGGAAACTCCCAGCCAAACAACTCCTGGGCATCTGAAACACCCTGACCTGACCCAGAACCAACATTGCCTACAGACATCCGAAAGTCCAAGCCAGCAGGCAAGGGAAACTCAGTCAGAGAGACTAATTAAAGTCTCCCAGTTAATGATTTCTTGCAGGTTTTCAGATTCCACAATTCTAAATGAGGTATTTTTGAAAATGAAGATTGCTTATAAAATGATAAATCATGACTGAGGGAACTGAAAATTCACATTTTTTGAAACTTTTATCTGTGCCTCATTAAAAAAATAATCCATTTACTCTTCATAGAAGCAGGACTGGTTTAGGTGGGAAGGGACCTTAAATCTCACCCTGTCCCACCCCCTGCCATGGTCAGGGACACCTCCCACCAGCCCAGGGTGCTCCAAGCCCCGTCCAACCTTCAACGCTGCCAGGGATGGGGCAGCCACAGCTTCTTCAGCCAAGCTGTAACCTGTATTTGTTTCATCTCTTCTACTCATTGCACCAAGGAAGAGAAGTGCCCAGCCAGGGATAGATCATCCCTTTTGTCCCAACCCAAATGGACACAGCTGTGCCACAGAGCACCCCTGACCCCCATGGCCAACCCACCGTCCTTCTCCTCCACGATGACCGTGTGGCAGAGGGCCAGCAGCCTCAGGAACTCCCTCAGCACGGGGTCACTGTCCCTCTGAATGGCTGCCATCAGCCTGGCATCATAAAAGTCCAACTTCTGCTCCCTGGGGTGGCTCCAGCTCAACCTCGACCCCTGGAAGAGGCATGGGGCACACTGCAGGTTCCCAGAGGGAGTAGGAGCACGGGGATGCTGCTGGGCTGGATTATTTTATGCCCTCAGCTCCCCTGCCCTTAACCAGCAGCTGAGCACTGGCAAACTTGGGACCACTGTGAACAAGCTGTGCTCCAAAACAGAGGCTGGGCCTGCTGGAGATGTCACTGAGGACTCGGATGGCTTTGGGTTTGGTGAGGAGCATCTGAGCCTGGCCCCAGGGCAGAGGGGAGGGGGAGTTACGCACCGGTGGCTGCTTCTGCTCATGGGCTGTGCCTGTACCTGCCAAAAGAAAAATAACTCAGTCAGCAGAGAGCTGCAGGGATCAGGGCTGGCAAGGGCTCCCAGCAGCTGAACCAGCAGGGACTGCTGTGATTGCAGACCAGGAGACTCCAAAATGGGAGAGGTTTCCAGTGTCTGCTGGTGTTGGTCAGGAGCCAGGCTCTGCTAGGGTGTCCAGGGGTGATTTCATAGAATCCCAGACTGGTTTGGGTGGGAAGGGACCTCAAAGCCCACCCAGTGCCACCCCTGCCATGGTCAGGGACACCTCCCACAGCCCAGGGTGCTCCAAGCCCCATCCAACCTTCAACACTGCCAGGGATGGGGCAGCCACAGCTTCTGGGGGCACCCAGGGGCTCAGCACCCTCACACCAAAGAATTTATTTCTAACATCTAACATAATCTCCTGTCTTCCAGTTTGAAATCATCCCCTCATCCCATCCCTCCAGGCCCTTGTCCCAAGTCCCTCCCCAGCTTTCCTGGATACCTTCAGGCACTGGAAGGTGCTTTAAGGTCTCCCCATTGCAGCCTTCTCTTCTCCAGCCTCAACACCCCCAACCTGACTTCTTTGGCTCTTTAGGCTTTCAACACATTTTTAATGTTAAAATTCATGTCTGGCTTTCACCCATGTTTCCTGGGAGACTTTACAGTTGGCAGGATCGTGGCTCTGAGGTGCAACACAATCCATCAGGTAGGGGAAAATTGTCTTTTTTCCCACTTCAAAACTTGGATGGATTTTTTTTTTCCTCCTCTTTGCTTTTATCACTGTCCATTTGTCTCAAGTGCCTGATGCATATCTCAGGGAAAAGGAGCTCCATGCTAAAGCTCCAGCCTGATAAATTTGACTAATTAAGCACTGAGACAGTTCCCAGAAGCCAGCTGAGAGCTTCAGTGAGTAAGAAGAGAAAGGATTTGGCAATTCTCAGGTTTTTAAGCAGAAAAACAAGCAGGACCATAAAAAGAAAAATCTAAGAGCAATTATATGCATCTACTGTACAGAACAACATCAGGAAATGATAATTTCTTTGCCACCTCCATAGATCACCTGAAAGCCACAGAGTGTCCAGAATTGGAAACCAAGCTGGAGAGTCACCAGAAAAGGATGCAAAGAAAAAAAAGCAGAACCTCTTTATTTCTCTCCAAAACCTTCATAGAAAATAAAAGCCCATGGGCTTTGCTGATCCATCTCCCTGCCCTGCCCTGCGCACCTGGGACAGCATCAGCTTCTTATTCCCAGCAGGATCCACCTCACAAACTGTGTCTGCCCTGAAGCTCTGCTGGGCTTCTAACCCCCTTTTTTTTTTTTTTTTTTTTTCTAGGGAAACTCAGCTGATCTCCCTGGAGTTTGGGGCATCAGGCACCTCCTGAAGGGTAAGCACCCATTTTTGGAGTGCAGGATTGTGTTCACCCTGGACCACAGAGGTCAATCCACATGCCCCAAGCTCTCTAGCAAGCCAAGAGGAGTGGCAAGAAGCAAATCAAGGTTTTCCTAACTCAGGAGTCCTTACAAACTTGGTCCCACCAAAAGTTACCATAGATGGTTCCATTGATACAGCACTTCTTGAAGCTCATAATGTTTTGTGTCAAGGTGCCAGTCTTGTCCGAGAAGAGGTATTCGATCTGGCCAAGCTGATCATTGAGGCTGGTGCTCCTGGCTTTGGCTGGAATGTCCTTGGCAGCATAATACATTTCCAGATCCCAGTTGATAAAAAAGCTGTTCACCAGATAGATGAATTCAAACCTACGGAGTCAGAGAGAAGAAACCTCACACCAGGGGAGGAGATTGCACAAAAGTCATAGCATAGAATCATGGAATTGTTTTGCTGTTCAGATCCTCAGGTCCCACCAGCACCACTGCCAAAGCCACCACTAACCCGTGTCCCTCAGCACCACACCCACACAGCTTGGAAATCTCTCCAGGGATGGGGATTCCATCAGTGCCCTGGGCAGCCTGGGCCAGGCTCTGACAAACCCCATTTTGTGGCTGCAAACTGAGGTGTCAGGAGATGGCCTCATGCAAGGAGTGAGGAACTGACCTTTGAGTGCTCTTACGTTATATACATGGACATGGGAATGATGATGCTCAGGAGGATGGTGAAGCCCCAGAAGTTGAAGAAGGCCTGCTGAGCAGGGGTCGTGTGCTTGTAGAGAGCAGAGAGGTAGCTGTGCTTCTCCTGGAACATCCTGGCCCAGAAGCCAGAGGCGATGGCGAGGCAAAGCGCCATGAGCAGCAGCACCAGGAAGATCTGGGATGCAGGGAATGCCAGGGTGAGAACCTCTCCCCACAGAGAGCCCAGGAGGCCTTTTTGAAAACCAAGTATTGTTCCTTCTAGGTGGTTTGTCACATTCAGCTGTAAACCTGCCAAAGGTGTCCTTGTGCCTGGAGCTGGTTCTCAGGGCTCCTCCTGGGCTGAGAGGGCGGATCACAACTCGTGCTTCTGCTTGGCACATCCACAACACCACAAACCCCAGTGTTCCCTCCCCCTGACTGCCTCAGACACCATCTCCTGGGGCAGAAGGTGTCCTGACCCCTTGCTGATGAAGTTACCAGCAAACAGAAATGGTCGTTGCCAACCTGAGAGGTGATGGCACTTCTCATCCATCAGGAACAGGATCAGGAGCCTCCTGTTACCACCAAGCTGCTTTGCCTCCCCCAGAGGGAAGGTTCCTCTCTGCTCCATCTGCTCCATGCTGAGACACACCCTGCAGGGCCCTCAGCACATCCCATCTCCTTGGACCAGCATGGTTATGGATGAGTAAAGCCAGGAGGACCTGGAGACCCTGAATGCTCCTGGTTTGAAACATTCTGACCCCAGAGGCTGCTCTGGAGCTGAGACCTCAGAGCTGCCCATGTCCCGAGCTCAAGTGACAAAACCACCAGGGAGACTGCCCCAGAAACTGCTGCTGTCTGGGAACATCACTTGGTATTTTCCCATAACTTGTTAAACACAAAATATTCTGAGAAGAATATCACAGGCTGGAGAAAAGCAGCCAAACATCACCCAAGCAAGCAGCCTCTCATGGGCAGATGTGAGCAGCCCCAGGAGGCTGTGGGGCAGGGCAGGAGGCCCCACACTCACTATGATCACCAGGCGATCCATCATGCGGTCCAGCTTGGTTTTCTTCCTCTTGACCTTTCCACAGTTCCTCATAATTTTGGAATCAAATCCTGGATAAGAAACAACACTTCAGGTGTAAAAACACAAGCCCGCAGACCCCAGAAGGTTGAACTGAAGTTAAGTTTTACGGCTTCTTCCATAAAAACATCTCCCCACCTGTGCAGACTTCAGAGGACTGCAGCCCTTACTCAGTGGTTACTCGAGCTGGGGCTGTACACCTGGATTAGTGCTGCTTACACCAGGCCTTACCCCTCCCCTCCACCCACAGCTACTCCTGGCCAAGCTCTCAGCTGCACCGAGCCACTCAGTCTGGATGCTGCGAAGTGAAACGGATCCAGAACAGGAGGCAGCTGGAATATAACCTGGGATAAGCAGAAGCTTGGGACACCACATCTACCCCAACCCCACCAAAATTTGGGACAAACTCCTGGGGGATGCTCCCACCCCCTCCTGTCAGCTGAGAGCGGGACCTGCTAATGCTGGAAGAGCTGAGGCAGATTCCCAAGAAGCTGGGGATTTCCTGCCCCTCCTGCTCCCTCACCTGCATAGATCACCAGGCCACAGCACAGGGAGGTGTTGCGCAGCCTGCAGCCTCTCTGCAAGATCCTCTGAGTGTCCAGGGAGTAGCTCTGTCCCCTCCACTCCAGTGTCCCCGTGAAGCTGTGCATGCGGCTGTTGGGCTCCTCGCAGGTCACTCGCCCTGGAGCAGGGGGCACAACTCAGCCGATGGCTTGGGAGGAAACCAAAGGATCTTCCTCTCCCCTCAGCCTCCCAGCCCTGCCCCCGGGAGAGGGAGGAGAAGGAGGAGGAGGAGGGGGGTGCTGGGGACTCGGGTTTTGTCAGGGCAGCTCCAGATGGAGTTGGGATGTGGATGGCTCAAAGGAAGCTGAGGTTCCCCCTGCAGGGCTGGGAGGGTGCTCAGAGCAGGAACTGCCCCCCCCTGGATGGGAAACTGGAGGGAGATGGGAATGGTCCAAGGGCTGGAGCAGCTCTGGAACCAGGGGGAGAGAGTTGGGGGTGTTCAGCCTGGAGAAGAGAAGGATCCCATGGGGAGACCTTAGAGCACCTTCCAGTGACTGAAGGGGCTCCAGGAAAGCTGGGGAGGGACTTGGGACAAGGGCCTGGAGGGATGGGACGAGGGGGAATGGTTTTAAACTGGAAAAGGGAGATTTAGGTTGGACATTAGGAAGAAATTCTTTGGTGTGAGGGTGCTGAGCCCCTGGTTGCCCAGGTTGCCCCCAGAAGCTGTGGCTGCCCCATCCCTGGCAGTGTTGAAAGTTGGATGGGGTTTGGAGCAGCCTGGGCTGGGGGAGGTGTCCCTGACCATGGCAGGGGTGGCACTGGATGAGATTTAAGGTCCCTTCCCACCCAAACCAGTCTGGGATTCTGTGACCCTATAATGAAGTACAGACACAACCCCTGGTGTTGCCTCAGAGGGAAGTCTGCATCCCATGGAGAACCAAAAGGGCAAAAAATGCAGGATCTGAGCCCAAGCTTGGGAACCAAACATTTGACTCCAATGGGAAAACTAAAGATCCAAGGCAGGAGGAAGGTGCACAGCCCTGATGGATCCACCACAGAGCCCCTCTGCTGGGGAAGGGCCCCCACACAAGGTCTTTGGCTCCTTCCATTCAGGAGCAAGTGCATCCTGCAGCTGGATTGGTGGCACTTGGTGCCCGAGGGGACAGGGACTTCCAGAGGCTGAACCCATCCCAGTGGGAAGGCCCCTGCAGGATACTCACCATCAAAGGCAGCCATGGTTTCCTCACTCACCAGCTCCTGGTGGGTGACCAGAAGTGCTTGTCTGAACTTCAGGTTTGTTTCCCTGGGAACAAGAGACAGGGAGGGGAAAATAAAACAACCCTGGGGGGGTGACAAAGGTGTTAATTCTGCTGTCAGGCCGAGGGGACAGAGATGGCTGTTAATTATCAGGTGATTACATGAGTGATGGAGATGAAAAGAGAGAGAGGGACCTATCACACCAGACATGGAGCATTCATGGAGAAAGAGCCCTGGCCAGGGGACTGTGCACTAAATCATTCCTGGGGGAGGGATGGGCACCTGCTGTGCCCCCCTGGGCTGGGAGGGAGCCCAGGGTCACCAGGGTCACCAGGGTCACCAGGGTCACCAGGGTCACCATCTCCAATGTGGAAGCCACAGGAGCATTTTTTCGGCTCCCCAAATGTCATCATTTGGGGATCAGATCCCATTCTGGGGTGTCTGTAGGTTTAGCTGTCAGAGGACATCCCCCCAGGCCAGGGGGGTTCCCAAGAGAGGAGGCTTCAGCCACGGCCCCTCATGGTCCCCTTGCCCCCCTGCTCACCCATCAATGTCACTTGTCTCCACGTAGCACAGGCTGCTGGGCTCCGAGCTGCACAGCAAGAGCACGTCAGCCTGGGGAGCAAAAAGGGGGGGGAGGACCTGGCTGAGCCCCTCCTGACCAACAAACCCCCTGGATAAGCCCCTTCTGGTAAAACCCACCCAGTTGAGTCCCTTCTGGTCAAACCCCCCCAGTTGAGTCCCTTCTTCCCCCCCCTGCTGTCCCAGCACCCAGGGGGGCCAGGGCCCTGCTCACCGGGACAAAGTTGTCCTTATGCAGGCGGACGATGTCCCCAACACAGATGTCACGCCACTTCTGCCAGAGGAACCTGCAGGAGAGTTGAGGGAAATCTCTGAATTTCCTGCAGAGCAGCAGGAATGGGGCCCTGCAGTTGGTTCTGTCCTCTGGGTCACCCTCTCTCTGTCGCAGCTCCTTGGATGGAGGGGACCTGCTGCTTGTTGGCTGCTCTGCACCACTGGATGGTGGCCAAGCACCAAGGATGGCACAGGACACGTTTGTCACCTCCATATCCACCATGCCTACAGGTGGCAGGGACTTTCAGCTCCCTGGCCACTGGTTGGTCCCTCTCTGGATCAGTGTTTAGCAGGAATATGACTCCGTGGGTTAGACATGGGGACTGGAGGAACTCTAGGATCATGGAGTTGTTTTGGTTGTAAAAAGCCCCTTCAGATCATCAAGTCACAACTGTGACCCCAACACTGCCAAGGCCACCCCCACCCCATGGCCCTCAGCACCACAGCCACACGGCTTTGAAATCCTTTGAAATCCTCCACCCCTGACAACCCTTTCCAGGAAGAAACTGTTCCCAGTATCTAATCTGAAACCCTCCTCCCAGCACATCACAGCAAATTTGGCCTTTTTCAGACCCACTGTGTGTGGCTGGGATTAGGTCACTGCTGTGGGGAAACAGCTGGACCTGCAGCAGATTTTGGGAGGTGATGGGAGTTTCCAGCATCAGAAATATTCCCCCCAAAACCCTTCTCAGCTGCTCTGTTCAAGGATGCTCAGCACTTCAGCTGCTCCATCACTCCACACAGGCCTGGATAACTCAGGTGCAGCTTCCCAAAGCTCCTCACCTCTTCCCAGAGAGGATTTCACAGGGTCTGTTGTTGATGTTTCTGTCACTTTGGTGACGGCCCTGCCCAGGGGAGAATAAAAAAATAAAAGAGACCAAAACAAAAGGATGGACCACACCTTCTACAATCTTCTTCCTCAGGCCTGGGACAGGATCTGCTGTCTGAAGCCATCAGAAGATACATTCCAAGATTCCCCCCCAAGGTATTTCTGGGGAGCAGGTTGGGAAGGCAGCCACTGGTGAAGGTGACAGAAATGGGGGTCTGGAGCCCAAGGAAAGGAACTGCCCAGTCACATCCTTCCCAAGGGAAAACACAAAGGGGTTTGGACACAGTGGAGCTGATGGGACCTGAAGAGCAAGGAATGACCCAGCAATGGCCAAGCAAAGGGAACCTTCCTGCTGCCCATGCCCCCCCAGACCTTACACCCAACACCCAACCCTTCCCCATCCCCACACTCACCAGGTCATCAATCAGGTCCCGGAGCCCCCGGATGATGAGGAGGCAGCTGAGGGGGAAGATCAGGGTGTACCAGGGCAGAGTGGAGATCTCAGGGAAGGTCTGCAGAGGGAGAATTTTCACATTGCTGACGCCATTTCCATTGCACCTTGGGGCACCCCAGGTGACCAACTCACAGGGAGTCAGTCCCAGTGTGGTGGTGGGAAGGGACCTCTGGAAATCACCCAGTCCAACCCCCAGCTCAGGTGGGACCCAGTGTGGAACCCAGGATGGCATCCAGGTGGGTTTTGAGTATCTCCAGAGATGGAGATTCCACAACTTCCCTGAGCAATCCGTCCCAGTGCTCTGTCACTCCTAAAGCCAAGAAGTTTTTTCCTCACATTCAGGTGGAATTTCCTGTGTTCCAGTTGGTGTCCATCACCCCTTGTCCTCTCCCTGGGTACCAACTGCCTCTCCCTCCCCACCGCCTCCTGAGGATGATGTGAACCCACCCAGGAGGCATCAGCCCAACATCTCTGCCTACAAGTTTTGTTGAATTTCAGCCTCATACACAAAGTACATGTGGGACACTGAGTCTGGAGGGAAGGAACTCTGCCTGGGTGTGTTCTACAGGAGCTTGGCTTTGACCCAAGCCCAATCGGTTCAAGCTCCAAGCTCCACAGAAATGAAATCCCTCGGAATTCATAGAAGACAACGACCACCCCTGAAAATCACCTCCCTGCCACCACTTATAGCAGAGTCCCTGAGCACCAAACAATCCCCCTGTGCCCTGACCTTGGTCTCCATCTCACCTGAAGGAGGATGACAAAGACAAAGTAGATGTTGGCCATTCGGTGGAACTGCTCGTAGAGGTTCAGTGGCAGGAAGGTGAAGATGTTGTACTTGGCTGTCTTAATGGCATTGCCCTGCAGGGGGAGAGCAGGATGGTGAAACCAAAGGATTGTTTTCAAAAGGCCTTTAAATTCCAGTTGGGGATTTTTAGGACTTCTCAACTTTTTCTGGCATAAGGGATGCCTTTAAAAATTTACAAGTGCCACGGGGACAAAGATCTATTTGAGCAAAGGGTGAGAAGACTTCAAACTGAAGCCAAATCTTCTGCTTGTGATGATCTGAAGGGTTCCCAGCTGGCCCCCAGCAAGATGGTCATTGCTCAGCTGGGAAAAAAAACATCTGGTTTTGTTCAACCAAAACCTTTTTTCCCCAAATCTGTCTTTTGCTTTGACCATCAGACTAAAAATGACCAATCTTGTGGTTCTGCCCTTATCTGACAGCCTCAGAGAGCATCTGGAGCAGGGAGCAGCCCCTTCCTTTTCACTGAGGACCCCTCCAGCACCTCCATCCTGCTGGAGATCCCTCTGCAGCGTCTCTGTCAGGAACACCCACCCAGAACCAGGAGCTGAGCAAAGAACTGGCCAAGGTTGACTCACTGAGTACTTCTTCTTGGTCAGGCAGAAGGCAAATTTCTTCTTGACCTGCTGGTGGTAGTTTCTGTCGTTGGCCCTCACCTCCCAGGTGAAAGCTGAGAAGCAAAGAGCAGCTCCCATCAGAGCCAGGCCCTGGGGACACAGGGACCAGTGATGGTGCCACTGGGCTCATGGTGACCCAGTGCTGGCAAGGGGGGCTCCCTGTGGTGTCCCTACAGCTTGAGAGCAGCTGGAACACAGCTGGAACACAGCTGGATCTCTGGGGTCAGCTAAGTTGCACCGTGGCCAGAAGCCTCCAGAGATCCCACACACTTCCCTCAGAGCCACCACTGGGGCTCTGGATTTGGTTTAATTTAATGTGGAGAAGGATAAGTTCTCCAAGCACAGACCTTGCTGCCTGGAGGCCACTTGTTGTTCCTCTCCTCAGTTCATTTTTGCTGTCCCAGTCCAGCTGCCACCAAGCAAGGGACATCCCAGTCATGTTCCCCAACTCCCCCACCCCAGCTGATGGTCAGTCCTTCCACATCATTTCACCCCAAATCTGCTTCTTCCCCACCTCACGACTCACACTCAACTTTCTCATAAACTGCCTAAAAAAGGGAAAAAAAAAACCCAAAACAACCCCAAACCCCCTCAGTGCCCACTGACCTGGCAGCTGCTTCTCTCCATGCAGGCAGCCTGGGGCAGGGGCTCCTGCAGCCATCTGGGCACCACCAGGATCTGGGGATGGGGACAACCAAAGGTGTTTGCCCTGCAGGATCCCACCAGGAAGCTCCAACATTCCAGAGCTGGGCCCTCCACCTCTCCAGGGAATCTTGCAGAGGGAACACTCTTCTTGGCAGGACAACATCTTCAGACAATCCCAGATCGGTTTGGGTGGGAAGGGACCTCAAAGCCCCCCCAGTGCCACCCCTGCCATGGTCAGGGACACCTCCCACCAGCCCAGAGTGCTCCAAGCCCCATCCAACCTTCAACGCTGCCAGGGATGGGGCAGCCACAGTTTCTGGGGGCAACCTGGGGCTCAGCACCCTCAGAGTATTAACAAGACCCAAAGCAGTGTTTTCTTACCCCAAAAACACTGTTTCAGGCTAGCAGAGGTTTGTGTAGCTGAACACAAATAAACCCATTTAAAGCAGGAGTGGGCACTGTGCCACTGGGGTTTGGCCTGGAGGAAAAGATTAATTAATGTTTGTGAAGAGCATTTGCAGATCAGAACTGCTGCTCCAGAGCTGCTGGGGCATTTTTGCTTCTAAAATCTCTGGGTACATACTGAGGTGTTTGTGCTTGTGCAGGAATGACTGTGGGATGTGTTGGGCTCCCTGGGAGTACCCAGCAGACCCAGCGTGGAATCATCAAATCATTTTGGTTGGAAAAGCCCTTTCAGGTCATCAGGTCCAACCATTCCCAAGGCCACCCCCATCCCACGTCCCTCATCCCCACATCTCCAGGGCTCTGAAACCCCTCCAGGGATGATGGGGACTCCAGCCCTGCCCTGGGCAGCCTGGGACAGGCCCTGACAACCCTTTCCAGGGAGAAATTCTTCCCCAGCTCCAACCTAAACCTCCCCTGGCACCACTTGAGTTGTGCCAAAAGTTCCTCTTGTCCCATCCCTTGTTCCTTGGGAGCAGAGCCCGACCCCCCCTGTCTCCAACCTCCTCTCAGGGGGTTGCAGAGAGCCAGAAGGTCTCCCCTCAGCCTCCTCTGCTCCAGGATCAGCACCCCCAGGGCCTTCAGCTGCTTTTCACAAACTCTCCAGATCCTTTCCTTCTGCTCCAGACCCTTTCCTAGCTCTGTGTCTGAGTGCTCTTGGCCAGGGGGTTGTGGTCACCTTCCTAGGGACCACCCTGACCCTCCAGTCCCCTGCCCGGGGTTGGTGGGTGCTGCCAAGTGCTGCTCACAGCATCCTCGGGGACCCCAGCCCCAGCCCCTGCCCCACCCCCCCGGGGATCCCCTCTGGTGTCATCACAGCAGCTGCAGGTGACACGGGTGACAAGTGGGTGGGTGTGTGCTGCTGCTGCTTCCTCCTGCCCTGGGCACACCCCACCCACCCCCACACCCCGATGTCTCCATCACTGCTCATTAAAACCTCGCCGGGGTTTTTCCTGGCACCGAGGTGTTTCCCTCCACTTGCCCTATTTTTCCACCTGTTGGGATGCAACACCAGCTGGAAAGGCAACTCCTCCACCCCCATCCCCATCCCCACAGGCTGCTCCCTGCTCTCCATTCAGCCGCGGTGTTGTGGGGTTTTTTTGGGGGGGGGAGGGTGTTTATCCCGCCCCTTTCCCCCCCCTCCTTCTCCCAAGGGTCCGCAGTGCGAGCTACAGCTCCCAGGAGGGACCCTCTGGGAATCATGGATCATTTGGGTTGGAAAAGCCCTTTCAGATCATTCGGTCCAACCCTTCCCCCATCCCTGCCCAGGCCACCCCCACCCCATGTCCCTCATCCCCACATCTCCAGGGCTCTGAAACCCCTCAAACCCCACCCCCCACCCCTTACCCACTGCCCGCTCAGGCACCCATGGGTGCTCTAACTGTGCAGGGGAGGGAGGAGGGGGATGGCAGCTCCAGGACACTGATGGGGGGGAAACGGAGAGAGGGAGGGAGGGACGGAGGGAGAAGGGGGTTCCACGCCACGCTCCCCCCGGGTCCCCGTACCTGCACCGATCCTGCCCGCAGCCCCCGGGGCAGCCGCCGAGCTCCTGCCACTGCGGTGACAAAGGGGACTTGGCTGCCACCCGTCCTGCCCCCCGCAGGGACAGCCCATGCCACACCTCCAGCTTTCCCAGGGACCTGCCCGCCTCCCATCCGGCCTCTCCCTGCCTGCCCTGGGACACCCCCTGGTCCCCCCGAGGTGTCTCAAGCCCTGCCCGGGTGGGTCAGAACAACCCCGAGCTGCTGGCACAGGATCTGCCCCTGGGATCTGCCAGGGGACAGGGACGCGATGTCACGTCCCTGTCACCCCCTCGGTTGAGAGGAGAGTGTTCCCCAAGTGCCCCCAAGGGCACCCAGGGACATGTGGACAGCACCGGGGCCGAACTGGGCTCACTGGTGCCTCCTCGGGGGTGGCAGCAGCTCGGGCCCTGCCCTGGAGCTGGAGGAAGGTGGGAGCAGCGGGAGGAGGGAGAGGAGGATGAAGGCACCAGGGAACCGCCCTGCCACCCCGCAGTCCTGAGGTGATGGCACCGGGACTGCCAACCCGCGGGGACAGAGGCCACCTCGTTAGCGCTGGCAGCTAATGAGGAGAGAGCCACCCCCGGGACATCCCCCAGCCCTCCGCAGGCCCGCAGAGCCTCAACCCCAGGGGTCCCTCGTTAACTCTCATTAGGTTAATCACTCGCCGTAATTAAGCACCGAAACCCGGAGGCAATTAAGCAAGCGCAGGCCCCGCAGTTCACGAAGCATTTACTGCCCAGCTCGGAGCACCCGCAGGTCCCTAAACAAGGTGGCGGTGCCACCAGAGCCCCGTGTGCCCACGGGTGACACCGGCCAGCACCCGACCTGCCAGGGGGGAGACGGATTTGGATCCATCCCCATCCGGGGGGCAGCTCCTCACCCTCTGGGGAGGGCGGGAGGGGGAAACCTCAGCCCAGCCCTTGCCCACGGGGCTGGTGCCAAATTAAGGAGTTTGTTAATTCTCAGGTGAAGGTGACACCGATCCTGGGGGAGGGCCGGGGGGGCGTGGGCAGGACACGACAAGTGTCTGAGCATCAGAGCAGGGATGGTCCAGCCCTGGGAGCCGTTATTTGCATTTTGACAGCCCTGGATAAGGACCAGGATACACCAGGTTATCCCAACCCTCCCTCCCCTTCCCTCCCAATCCCAGCTGAACCTCCTGTGCCTTTTCCTCCAGCACCATCCCCGCAGCTCCCGTGAGGCTGACATCCGCCCCTGGAGCATCCGCGAGGACATTTGGGGCTTTGTCCCTCATCTCCTACCTCCACGCGTGCAGCTCCGGAGCCCCGCGGGGACCCTCGGGTGAAGATGGCACCGGCACCACCAGGAGGGGACAGCGGCCACTGGGCCATGGCAGGGACGGTCCCGAATCTCCGTGCCCCCCCTAGCCCCCCCAGCTTTGGCAACCGCTGATGGGTTTGGGCGGGACCAGAGGAAAGGAAAGGATTTTCTGCATCCCCCCGTGTCGGGACACGTGGGAGGTGGCTTTGGGCACCCGGGAACCAAGAACGCTGGCGGGGAAGAGCCGAGGTGACCCTGGGAGCTGCAGCTGGCCCAGATGACATTTTCAGCAATCGATGCCCCCCTGCAATTAGCTGAACCCCCCCTCCCCGGTGCAATTAAGCGAGCGCCAGGAGGCCACAACAGCAGAGGCCGGGACAGAGGATGCTCCAGTGTCACTGTCACCATCCCAGCGTTCCCCTCCCCCGGGGCATCCCCACGGAGCCTGTGCGTGGCCTCCCCTGCCCACAGGGAATTGTTAAACCTCTGAGCTTGGTTTTTTACCTTCCCTCCCGGGCCCAGCAGCTCTGGGTGCCCCGTTCCAACCGGCTGAGCAGCTACAAAGCCCCATTTGTTCCCAGACAACAACAATAACACTAATTTAGAAAGGTTTCCCTGCAGGACATGGGGTGTTTCCCAGCCAGGGAGCAGCCCCCAGGCTCCTGTGAATGCCCCAAATGTCGGCCCTGGCTCAGCTGCCCATGGGGACCCTCACGGTGCCACAGCCCAGGCAGGTCCTGGGCAGGACCAGTGCTTCCCAACAGCCCTTGGAGCAGAACTGGAGAAGGTGGCAGGGGCAGCGATGCCCTCGGGAGGCAGCATCCACCCCAGTCCCCAAAACTTCACCCTTCCCCCAAAACCTGCACAACCAGTTGGTCACTGCCTTCCTTCCTGCTTGGCACCGGCACCAGCACCCTCATCATCCTCCTCCTGCAGCCATCCCGGGACAGGGCTGGGAAGGGACAGGGCCGGGGACAGGGCTGGGGACAGGGCTGGGGACAGGGTTGGGGACAGGCTGATCACAGGTGAGGACCCTCTTTCTCACCCCCACTCCCCAGTCTGGCCAGTTCCCCCCTCTCCCAGTGGCCACAGGGTGCAGGATGCTCGGTCCCTGCGGTGACCCCGGTGTCACCCACCTGGCCCTGCTGCAGGTTTCGGGCTGTGTCCTGGTGCTGATCTCCTCCCCAGGAGCTGGGATAGCTTTGGGCTTTGGATTTAGTCTGGGATTTGGTATGAGAAGAATGTCGATACTTCACCAATGTTTTTTCAGCTGTTGCCAAGGAATCAAGGACTTTCCCTCTTGCTGGGATTTGCTGGGGTGCAGGTGCCCAAGGAGCTGGGAGAGACATTCCCTGTCAGGACACGTTGTGCTTGGTACAAAGCCAGGATTTGGGGGGCAGTTGGATTTTTCCCTTCCAGGGTTGTGGTTTGGGGATTTCTGTTCCCTGGGATCACCGGGTCAGCAGGTGGGGAGCACTTGCACTGGGCATTGGTTTATGTATTTATTTTATTATTATTATCAACATTATCATTACTACTACTTCTCTTATTATTCCTATTGCTATTTCTATTATTAATAAAAAAGGATTTACTTCTGTAATTAAATTTTTTCTATCTTAACCCCCAAGTCTCCTTACCTTTACTTTTTCCATCCTCTCCCTCAGGGAAGTGAGGGGTGACCCAGATCAGGCAGAGAACAGGGACGCACAGCCCCCCCCATCACCAGAGGGCACTTGGGGGGTGCAAGGCCACAGACATCATCCAGAGGGAAACTGAGGCACGGAGCAGAGGAGCCCAGGTGCCTCAGGACACTCACCTGAGGCCCATCCAAGCAAAAGGCTGGAGCCAGGAGGAGGTGGAATGAGGTCCCTGTCCCCACCTGCACAATGTCACTGTGTGAGGAGCTTTTCCTGCCTGCACACCCAAGCTGAGGGACCCTGTCACACGAGGGACACTTCACCCCCTGCCTCAGCCCTGGGAGAATCCGGACAAAACGTGGTGAAAGCTTCTTAAGGAGAGGATTGAGAACCTCGGTCACCTCTGAGCCACACCCGGGGGCTCGGTGGCAGCAGGTGACATCCAGATGAATGTCCCCCTTCGGGAGGGAGGATGCTGCAGGGCAGATGGGTCCTGGCACAGCCCCTGAGCTGAGCTGCTCGGTGTCACCCACAGCTACAGAGAGGGACCCATAAGGATCCCATGGGACCAACTGGGCTGCCCAGAACCTCGCCCTGGGGCCGCTTTGCTTCAGGTGTGGGAATTAATTCCTTCCCGGAATGGCAAAGCCGTGGGCAGAGAGGGAGCAGTTGTGCAAAGGCAAAGCTGGAGCAGGGCAGGGCCCCCCCGGGGTCGCCGGGTCTGTGACAGCCCCAAGGACACGGCCACCAATTCCCAGTGCCACCAATTGCCTGGGAAAGAGCCCAGACTGGGCTGGGCCTGGGGCTGTTTCCAGAGATCAATATGGACACAACATGGGGGGGCTGAGGGCTGCACCCCTGGCAAGGGGGGGGACAACGGGAGGTATTTCTAACAGTGACTTGGAAATGGAGATTTTTAATTTATTTTTTTTTTTCCCAGTAAACCACTCTGCTTCACCTCCTCAAATTCCTGCTGGCCCTGAGGGTGCTGGCTGGGCCCAGCTGCCCCAAACGGGTTTCAAGAAGCAATTTTTATGGCTCAGGGCCTCTCTCTGCTCAGCTCATTCCCAGATTCAGTGGCAGGGGGGACAAGCAGAGGAACTGGAAAGGAAAAGGGGTCTGGGGAGAGAGCCCCTGGCTCTGGTTCCTGCTGGGGATGCCCCAGCTCCAGCTCTGCTCCTGGATCCAGGGTCAGGCACTGGTGTCCCTCTGCCCATCCCTGGGTGGCACCAGGACTCTCAAACCCATCAAACCCCTTCCTCTGCCCCAGAGGAGCCTCGTGGGGTCCCTCCAGGCTCCAAAAAAAAGCAACAAAGGAAACGCTTCAGGCACTCCTGGTGGCTGCTGTCACCTCGGGCTGTCAGTCCCTGCTGGCACTTCCATGGGGCAGGGGTGACCTGCAAGGGGTAGGAGAGGGACAGCCACCCCCCAGGGAAGGGACAGCAGCCCGGGGGTTAATGCTGGAGCTGGGCACACTCAGCACCTCGCAGGTCCATGAAGGTGGCTGAGAAGAGGGGGCAGCTCTGACTTTTACAGCATTTTAAGTGCCCGCTGCCATCTCCAGCACGTTAAATAAAACACATTGCCAGTGAGGTCATCTAATAGCCTATTATTTTTTGATTTGAACTTTTTACCTTCACCTCTTCCTCCATGCTGAATCAGCTCCTTCACTTGGCACTTCAATTCCTGCCCCATTTGGGAGATTAATTCAGGCTCTGGAGGGGAAGACGGCGCCGGAGCTCTTGGGCTCTGAGCTCCAGGACAGAGGAGCAGCAGGAGAAGAGGTTTGCATGGGTACAGCTGAGACCCCCCCAGCATCACCCCAAAACACAGTCCTGGGCTCTGGGTTTGTTGCAGTTCCCCCCCCTTTCCTCCAGCTCCTCCCTGGTCACCAGGATGAGGCTGAGCCACTTTGTGGGGACAGAGGAATGAAGGAGTTGAGGGGATGCTCTGGGGGGTGGGGGTGTCCCCCAAGGCCCTCCCAACCTCCAGGGGGGCTCCAGCACCCACCCACCCACCCCAACCTGCAGGCAGAGCAGCCCCAGACTCCAGAGTGTGCGTCCAGTCAACATCCTTTTATTAAAAACAATTACAAAAAGTTACAGGTTACAATAGTTATGTACAACCCAAAAACCTCTTACCAACCACAAACCTCTGCTTTTACAGGGTGAATGGTGCCCAGGAGCTCCAATACCTGCTCTGAGGGGGGGGAAAGGGCTCCACTTCCCACCAACATCCCACAAGATGGGCAACAGCATCCTTCCCTTCCCCCCCCTCACAGCCCACCCCAAAAACCTCATTCCTGGGGGGTCTCAGTTGAAGTGTTGGGCAAGGAAAGGGGAATGGTGGAAGGGGCCTTGGGCCTGGAGGAACAGGGGCTGCAGGGATGCTCTGCCCTCCCCCAGGCCCGGGTGGGGGGATCATGGCCCTCAGCAGGACCCCAGCACACCAGGACCATGTTAGGAACATGCCAGCTTTTCCAGGGAAAGCAGCTGAGGAGGGAGAAGGAGCTGGGAATGGCTGTTGGGATACCTGGAGGGGAGGGCTGGCTTTGGACTGGACCACGGCTGCAGGGAAAGGAGCTGAAGGGGGATAAAGAAGGGAAAGAAGCAGAAGCAGAAGAGATTTGCCTTCCCTGGGAAGCCCTGAGCTTTCTCTCCATCTCTCCCACCACCTGGACAGGAACAGCACAATTCCCTGCAGGCAGCTGGAGAGGAGGGGACAAGGTGGGAGCTGGATGCTCCAGAGGGTTGGATGCTCAGGGGGCTGTGGGGTGAGGAGCAGGGAGCTGCTGCCTGCCAGAGGGACACGAGGGCTCTGCACTGCCAGGGGACTTTTGTCCCCACTTCTGGTGGCTTCAGGAGGAGTCCCTGGCACAGGTCAGGCCCTGGAAGCTGTGTCCTTGTCTCTGGGGACAGTGGTGGGACAGGGGAGCCACCAGGGCTCACCCATGTCCCAGCACCAAGCAGGACACCCTTGGTCCCCCAGGCAATGACAGAGCAGTGGGGGGGACATCCCCCAGCACATCCCCCCCCTCTCAGGGGCTACCAGGGACTGAGCCAACCCCAGAAACCCAGGGCAGGAGTTTCTGACCCCACAGCAGCCCCCAGGAAGCAATTCCATGGGGGGGGGAAGGTGAGGCTGCTCCCAGCTCTCAGGGACCCCTTCAAGCAGCTCTGCTGGTCCCCTAGAGGGAAATGGGGCAGAGAAACCAGCAGAGCCATCCAGTCTGTCCCTGCAGCTGTGGCAGAGATGTGCTCTGACAGCCTGGGGAGAGGGACCAACACTGACAACATCCTCTGAAAACACCCAACATGGAAACTGGCTGAAAAGAGTCATTTGTACCTACTGCCACCACTGAGCAGAGGCTGAGATGCACCCCAAACCCCTCCATCCCTACACCCCAGCTGGACAGCCTGTCCTAACCACAGTGACACAATACTGGCTCTTGTCCCTGTCCTCCCCAGAGGGCTGCAGGTTGCCCAGTTTGTCCCAGTCCCACTGTCCCACTGCCATCTTCTCCCTTGTCCACCGAGTGCAGAACCAGGATGCCAGAGCCCTCCCTGCTCCCATCTCTTTGCTCTCAGGGCCAGACTCCCTCTCTCCTTCCCTCCCACTCTGATCCTTGGCTCTCCCCACCCCTCACTTCTCACTCACACACCAGCCCCACAATCCACTCACTTTACAGCCTCCTGCCTGACTTTCTTCCACCTGCCCCATCTCCAAACACTTTGGGAATTTACCAGGTGTGTAGTACAGAGATAATTTAAGTTACATTTGGGGGAAAAAAAAAAAAAAAAAAAAAAAAAAGAAGATCTACCTTTAACTGAACCAGACAGATCCTTCTGCACATATCCAACCTACCTCTAAAAGCTTCTCCCAGGAACCAAGAAGTTCTTTCTGATTGTGCTACTCAAAACCACCTTGTGATGCCTACGAGGCAATTGCTGTACCACAGAATATCTCTCGGGTGGAGGAAAGAGGATCTGAGAGCCACTACCTGGCCACAGGGCCCTGCAAGCAGTGAGCTGGTGCTGCTGAGCTGCAGTCCTTGAGTCCCAGGGACACCTCGGGGAGCATTCTGCTGCATACAGGTGACAGGGTTACTCTGAGCATTTATTGCACTGCTTCAAAGAGGTGGAGGAGGAAGAAGAAAGAGAAGAAAGCTCAAGTCATCGTTTCACTTTAGCATCTTCTTTGATCTTCCAGACCATCAGCTCCATGCAGGCTCTGGCATCCTCACTGGAGTCGTGTCCTTCCACTGGGGACAGAGGGACAAGGGAGGCTGTCACCACCTCTGCCTGCTCACAGCCCAGGAGGAGGCTTCCCCAGAGGAGTTCCTGCCCCACACCCTGGCCCAGCTGCCTGCTGCCCTCTGCCACAGCAGCCACGGGTCCATCTGTGACCCCCCCAAACCACAGGAGTGGATTTATAGCAGAAGAATTTCCACTGAACACGTTTTGTGCTGGACTTCAGCCTGACACTATTTTCTTGTTTAAATTAAGAGCTGTCATCCTGCTTGTCTGCAGCCCCTCAGGCTACTGCTCAAAGAGGCCTCAATGTCCCCACCACAAGTTAACAATGTGCTCAAGGAAGACAAAAAGGAACACACTGTGCTTCAAACAGAAAGGTCAAGCTTAGTTTCCCAGAGAGAGAAGGGAGGTCATGTTCTAGAGAAGCTGTGGCTGCCCCATCCCTGGCAGTGTTGAAGGTTGGATGGGGCTTGGAGCACCCTGGGCTGTGGGAGGTGGCACTGGGTGGGCTTTAAGGTCCCTTCCAACCCAAACCATTCCATGATACTATGACACAGCTTTGACAGAGCTACCTCTGACACCACCTCTCCCCACTTAGCCCAGAGAGGGAAGCAGGGAACCCTGAAACCAGGGTTCAGACTGAAACCCTCCCTGGCAGAGCCTTCCCATGACCCGTTTGCAGGCAGACACCGCACGGGGGGTGGGTGGGAAATAAAAATCTTGGGAGCAAGAGGATGAGGCTGGGGGGGAGGAGAGGAAGGCAGGGCCATGCAGCCTGCCCCCAGCAGGGCTGGGACAGGAGCCCCTGACCCTCAGCTCCTCCTTGCTCTCACCATTGTCCTGGATGATCCGTTTGAGGTAGTCGGCCATCAGCGTGCGCAGGGCGCGTTTGTAGGGCAGCCCCAGGCGGTGGGGAAAGACGATGGCAGTGTCCACCACGGTGCCATGGATCAGCTGGAGACAGGGAGGGAGCAGCAAGGAAAGAGGTTAATTTTCCCTCTCCCACAGACAGGGACATTCCTTTGGATGAATCATGGCTGAAGCAAGGTCCCAGGCAGGCTCACCCGGCTCCAACCCGACCTGTCCCGTGAGAGGCTCTGGCTGGCTTTGAGCTGATTTCCCTCCCTGAAGGGGGCTTGGGGAAAGGTTTCCTGAGGCTCTGCCAACAAACCTGCCCTCAAACCCTGCTCACTGCACCTCGAAGGCAGCAGAAATTCAGGGCCAGTTCAGTTGGTATAACTCAAAGGACAGCAGGGGTCAATGCTGGTCCTGGCAACACCTCTGAGAGCATCTTTAGAACTGAGAAACTGAACCAAGGAACCACAGTGAGATTCCAACAGCCTCACAATTCCTGTTCAAGGTGCAGAGAAGAGCGTGGGAAGGATGTGCAAGCCAAAACTGGAGCTATCTCAGTGCAGAGCACACTGCTTCCGTGGGCAAGGTCTGACCTGCATGGTGCCAACCAACCTGAAAACCAAACTCTGTCAGCCATGAGTCAACAGGAAGTTTTTTTAACCAGCACCAGCTCAGCCAGGATGACCTGGGACAAGGAGATCTGGTACTTCTGGGTAGAAGGAAATACACTTTGGATGGGAAGGAAGTGCTGGACAGGCTTGTGCTTGGGTTAAAGTGTCTGGGCACACAGGAGAGGCAAGAAGTTTGCTGTTCTCTAGGCATGAAGTGTCACCACTGGAGGAATGGAGGATGTTGAGCAGGTTAACCTGCACACCTGACAGCCCATAAACACATGGGAAGCTGCCTTTTTTTAAAAAAAAAATACTAATTTTTTTACTCTAAGATTAATTCTCTGTTGTCAACAACACATATTCAGTGAGAGCTGAAGGAACCTGGATGAAGCCAGTCCCACATCTTGAGCACAGGAGGGAGAGAGAAACCTGCATGCTCAACCAAAAGACAGCTCTGCAGGATGCCTCAGCCAAGACCCCAATAATCCAGACTTCTCAGCTGCCTTGACTCTCCCCAGGCACCAGCTGATGCTGCATGACAACCCCAACCTTCACCATCAGAGGCTTCACAGCCCAGCTCTGTAGCTGGAAGAGCTGCAGTTAACAGAACAACCTGCACCCCTCTTCCTGTATGACACTGCCAGCATTATGGATAATCTCTCCCAGACTGCAGTCCAGTTTGGAACCCACCCAGGCACAATGCTAATGACTTATGTAGATCAGGAAGGCTGAGGCAATGGGATAATCTGACCTGAAATAAAAATTGAAATGCTATCAGCACTCGGAGCTTGCCATGGCCATTAGCAAGATGTCAACTCTGCTGCCACAGCCTTCAGCCATTCTGCCCTGACATGTCACTGCCTGTCACACTCTGCTCTGTGGCCCTCAGCTGCCTTCTCTTGGCAGTGTCTGTGGTGCTCAGAGAACATCGTGCCTCTAAAAGGCCCAGGCAGTCATCTCGGGCTGATAAAAGTGCAAATAATTTTTTGATGATGATGATGAATGCTCGGAGATGCTGGGATAAAGGGTGCCACGGAGAGGTAAAGCACTTTTGCAGGCATTAAAACCTCCTGCTTTCAAACCTCTGCCAGGAGCTGGCAGCCAAGGCCACTCCATCAAAGAAGCTGCAGGATGAAGAATGGCTGGAGGAGGTTCTGGCTCGTGAGCACAGACTGAAGACTCAGCTCCACAGAGCTCCTCAGTGACCCTGGACAAGCCCCTAGGGATCTCTGTTCAGGATGCAAGGGGAGAGGATGTCCCCCTCCCCTCAGAGGACAGCAGAGCTGCCAAGATGTGCAGGCTGGGGTAATGGGGGCCATGCAGGAAACAAGACAGACAAAGGGTCAAAGCAGCTTTATCAAAGTAGCACCACAAATCACAGCAAACCTGGCAGAGCAGCTGACTGAGCACACAGACACCTGAACACCACAAGAGAAGCCAGGAGAGTTATCTCCAGTGGCAGGGAGAGTGAAGAGGCTTTGTCCTGCTTCTAAAACAGTCACTGTGGAGCAGACATGGGCACCAGAGGGGAGCCCAGAGCCTTCCCTCCTCATGCCCTGACCCTGGCTGAGCACATCTTCAAGCTGCTCAAAGGATGCTGACACCAACTGAGGCTTCTGGACTACATGGACAGGGTTGAAAGACAAACCCAGATGAGTCCTTCCAACCATCCCAGCTCTACTGACCCTCCCCAGTCACCTCTAGAGAGGTCTATCCCCTGGGCAGCACCAGTCACTAAAAGCTGGGGTGACAGCAGAAGTGGACCACAGCCAGCTTCCCAGCAGAACTACTCTGTCCTCCTGGTTCTTGGCAAGAAACAGTTCCTATGTGTACAGGAGACACACAGGGTGGGGAAGAGCCCAAGGGAGATGGACACACAAGACATGCAAGTTACCTTTAGTGCAAATAAGTCACTTTCCAAGCTGTGCCCTATCAATATGGTGTCTGCACTGAACATGTTCAGGAGGACAGCCTGGACATCCCGCAGGGTGATGCTGGTGTTCTGCAGATCTTCTTCTGTCACACCTGAGAACCTGCAGGGCAGAAAGGACATTTCCCTCCTTTACAGAGACAACTCAAGGCCCACATTGTCTCAGCCACTAGGTTAATGCTGCTCAATGGAGCTTCAACAAGCTCCCAGCCATTCCCCCCAAGCTCCTGAGCAGAGCTGGAAGCTCACCCTTACCTGGTGTTGTAATCGATCACCTTGGTGTCTGGTTTGACAAAGGTGTCATACACCACTTTCAGGTCAGAGTTGATCACAGTGACTCTTGTCAGCTCCAGTCCTTGCTTGGTGTAGCACTGCAAAAAACAGAGCAGACATGAAAAGGGCATTCACCCAAATGCTGTAGCTCCCAAAAGGCAGCACATCCAGTGCAGCAGCTCTGCTCAGCACCCATCAGCCACCTACAGCTTTTCCAAGGCTGCACGCAGTCCCCACACCTTGCTAAAACCAGTCAGTCAGAGCTGATTTTAATGCACAGGACCAATGTGAATTACAGGCCACAGCAGAAAGATTGGTAAAGAAGAAGAACTTTCCTTCAGCCACTTGTTTGGCACCCTCTGCCTTCCTCAAGGAGCTTTATTGGGCACCCACCATTTCACAGTCCAACGCGTAGATTCCGGGGTAGCCCTCAGTCGTAGGCAGCTTCTCAAAAGTCTTCACAAAGCCATCAAGGCTCTCCTTTCTCCCATCATGGACATGTTGCTTAAAGAAAAAAAAAAAAAAAAAAAAAGGAAAGAAAAAAAGGACAACTGCTGATGGTAGGAACAAGAATCCAAAAAGCCCACTGCAACAGAACTTCGAAACAAAAAAAATTTTTTTAGTCGTAGTCATTTCTGAAGCTTAAAGACAAATAAATAGGTTTTGCCCATGCTTTGAGAGGTTCACCAACAGCAAACAGAGCCACTCCAAGCCCAAAGTCAGATCAGGGCTATCATTATCACACTGACAAAGAACCAATGCACCACACACCCAAGGACAAACAGCTTTCACCTTCCAGTTCAGAAAGGGTCATACTGAGGGGCTGACACTGATCTAACTCCAGCTGCTGGTTCCTAGTTTAGTCTGTGACTAAAACATGGTGGAGGATTCTAATCCCAGACATCCCTGTCTGAGCTTTAGCATCAGGTGTGTTAGCACCATATGTGTGGAACAAGGAACTGCTGCCATCAAGTACCAGAAAATGTCAACCACAGAATCCCAGACAGCTTTGGGTGGGAAGGGACCTTAAATCCCCTCCAGTGCCACCCCTACCATGGTCAGGGACACCTCCCCCAGCCCAGGGTGCTCCAAGCCCCATCCAACCTTCAACACTGCCAGGGATGGGGCAGCCACAGCTTCTGGGGGCACCCAGGGGCTCAGCACCCTCACACCAAAGAATTTCTTCCTCAGATCTCATCTCAATCTCCCCTCTTGCAGTTCAAAACCACTCCCCCTCATCCCATCCCTCTCTGCCCTTGTCCCAAGTCCCTCCCCAGCTTTTCTGGAGCCCCTTCAGTCACTGGAAGCTGCTCTAAGGCTTCCCCATTGCAGCCTTCTCTTCTCCAGCCTGAACAATCCCAATCCTGGCTCCCAAGCTGTTCCACCCCTCCCAGCATCTCCATGGCCTCCCCTGCACTCACTCCCACAGCTCCCTGTCCTTGTCTTGGGGGGTCCAGAACTGCATCCCAAACCCAGATACTTTGCAGGTGAACAGAAGCTGCTGCTCACCAGCAATAAATGGAGAGTATTTCCAACCACTTTCCATTACCCTCAGCTAAAGGTCAAGGATCAACAAGATCCAGCACAGCTCCTGAGCTGGCAGGAAAACTCAGGCAGTGATTTCACAAGGCAAAGCAAGACTCAGAAACAGACACCCCCACTCCCCTCTCCTCCACAGCCACATCCCATGCTGCCTGGTCAGCCTGAAAGTCTTTGCAGGAGAGTTTTTCAGGTGAAGGATTGCCACAAGAGGCCACACTTCTCCATTCTGCATTGAAGCACATGCCTGTTCAGCTTTAGAAATGGGTAGAGCCCATTCACCAGGCCAACAGAGAGCAGATCTTTCCCTCTTGCACCTTGATCCCTTCCCCTCCCTCTGTAACACAACACAAATGGGCAGGGACAAAAAAAAGTCAGGTGTTTTCCTGTACTAGGTGATGTTCTCCAACTATTCAATCCTTCCTCGTTGACAGGAGGACAGAAAAGTTGCTTCTGATTCCAGAGAAAGGAGCAGGCTGGGTGATCACAAAGCAGCTGCAGCCTCCTGTCTGTCCCAGCACAGCTCCCTCCTGCCACCTCCTGCCACACCAGCTCACTGCAGACAGGAACATCTCAAGATCACCTGGGAGAAGCCAGAGAGCCCTTTTTCCAAGCAGCTACAGATTTAGTCACTTAGAATGGTTTCTTATTACAAATATTTGCTGTTTTCATCACCCTCCTTCGAAGTGGAAAGACCCCGTGCTCCCCAGCAGCCCAAACACCCCAATATCCCATTGCATGCTCTCCCCCTGGGCTGGCTGGGGACTCCAACCTCCAACCTGCCACAGGATGCTGTGAAATTCCATTTTTTGGGTAAAAGCAGGACAGGCAGAACACAGGGAGCTGTAGGAGGCAGGCTGGTGACAGGCTTCACCAAGGAAGGGGCTACTAGAGAGACTGGATGTTTGTTAAAAGGCCATGAGGTTTCAAGGGCTAGAACAACCACACAAAAACTGGCAGAGAAGTCACATCTTTACAGCCCCATCAATTTCTCCCAATGTCCCAATGCCGGATAGTTTTTTGAACCATGATTTCAAAAAGAAATCTTAATTTCACATGAAAAAGAAAGAGAAGCAGCAGCCTGCCTGAGCCCAGCCATGCTCCTCCATGCAGGGCAGGATTTTAAGGTGCCCATGCAGACAATTCTTATTTTAACAAGCCTTGAATTTTTGACCCAGAATTGACTTCCCAGCATGAAGGGCACACACCTCTCCAGCCTTGCTCGCCCTGTATCTCTTGATGTCTTTCAGTGAGAAAAGAAGGTGATTTATAACAGATGCTCCCTGGGAGCCCCTTCCACTGGACATGAGCCTTTCCAATCCCCTCACTTGGTTCTGCATCATGCTCCTCTCCTCTGCATGGCAGCTGCCAAATAAAAACCCATGAAAGGAGTGACAAGGAGCATCCCCAGAGACCTGAGGGAGGGGGGAAAAGACAAATTGCTCCCTTGTCAATGGTCAAGAGGAGCAGTGACCAGGCTGGGAAGCCAAGTCCCATGTTACAAAGCAAAGGTATCCCAGGCAGGGTTCAGCTCTGACTTAAAGGGTGAAAACTCCATTCCTGAGCAGATTTTCCATTTTACTTTCTAGTACTGGGATCCCTTTCCCCTGTTTCCTCCTCATATTAATGAGTTATGAACAGGCTCCTTGGTAAGATTCCTCCCTTAATACAACACAGAGCCTGGAGTAAACAAAAAGCAAAGAAAAGATTTGGCCTACAGCAGAAAGTTATCTTAGCAGAAGCCACTGGGAAAGGGAAAAAAAACACAGGAAAAAAGGTTTTGGCACACTGCAGCCAAGGCCTTAACACTGCTCCTTGAAAATAAACCCCCTATTTCTCAGGTCAGTGTGAGCTTCAGCTGGGCAGCTTCATCCACTGGCATTTCCTTAGAACAAATGAAACCACCTCACACCAGACAGCTCAGCCTCCTACTTTCTGCCAAACCTTGCATCTTCCTACCTTTGCATAGCAAAAGATACCAAAGAAGTGTTTGTTCTCATCCCTTAAGGGAAGCTACCACTCTCCCAAAGGCTTCAGCAATGATGACACAGCCAGCACCACTGAAAGCAGAGGACAAACATCATTGAAGAAAAAAAGGTGTTGCTCAACAACTTACTTTAGCAACCTGGCAGCCTGGAGAACCCACAGCTCCCGAGCAGCAGCTGTAATGAGTTTCCCATCCACCTGGCACTGAAAGAGCAAGAGAGAGGAGTCAAAGAGAAGAGTCCTGATAACAAGAGACCCAAACTTGAGCTTTCACATGCAGAGATCCCGCGGATGAGCACAGCAGCAGCAACATGTCAGACAAAGGGGAGAAGTAAGTATGGATTCACACGCAGCAAACTAGAGCTGAAGTCTCTCATACTCAGCCAGACACACTCCAGAAGCCACATGGGTGCTCTGATGGGAACCCACAGCAGAGCTCAAACTGGGTTTGTGTCACTTGTTAAAGGAGCTCAAGCAAGACCAGTGAATTGTCCTGGATCAGTGACAGACATCTGATGCTCCCAAGGCAGCCTCCTAAAAAGACTGTTTTGTTTTGGTTTGGTTTTTTTCCTCAAAAGGGAACAGAAGGTTTGGTTTTTTGTTTCACTTTTTTTACGCTGCAAGATGAGAAACCTCTGCTCCAGCTCCTGTACCTCCCCAGCAGCTCCCTGCAAGGCTATTTCAGCAGCAGCAGGGCCACCCAGTGACAAAACTCAGAACTGCCACAACCTGCGAGCACAAAAAGCCCCAAAAATGTTCCACAGCAACCCAGATGGGAGGTGGGCTCTGTGCTGGGGGGTGAGCAAGCCCCTCTGTACCTCTCTGCTTGCGCAGCCTCCCCCAGTGGTGCACACATTCCTCCTTCCTGATGCAGCTTCCAGAGGCTGAGACCATGTACTCAGTGCCACAGCGACGACAAATCCTGCAGGAGGCTTTAGAGGGAAGAGAGAAGCAAAGCTCAGGTCACTGGAAATCCTTCAGGTTGTTAAAAGGGAGCCAAAGCACAAGGTTTCTGATTGAAAGGTCAAGCAGAATCACTCCAGCCCCCAACACCGGCCAAACAACTTTCTGTGTTAAAAAGGATTCCCAGTGTTGCTCTCAGAACAACACAGCAATGACTCTGAAAATGCAGTCCTGGAGCATTTGCCACCCCGACCCCAACCATTTCTCAGAAGCAAACAAACAGGTTTGGTGTGCAGCATCAGCTGCAGCACAGCTCCCATCACCATTTGCTGCACTGTTCCTCCCTCGGCTGCAAACCCCTTGTACCCTAACAGTTACTTTAAGGACCAGGATAAATAAGTCATTCTTTGGACATCAGAGCTAATGATGGTTTCCAGGGGATCTGTGCCTTGTCACTTCTAAATGACATTTTGAGTTCTTCCTGGGCACAGCTTTTCTCTCCAGCACCTAAGAACAGGAACAGCCTGACCCACCAAGGGGGCAGTGATGTCCCCTGTGTCCCCTCTTGTCACCTGCACTGCCCACAGCTCAGAGAAGGGAGATGGCAAGAAGGTGTCATAAAGTAAAGGAGGTGTCATACTGCTGATCCCCATTCATCTCCCTGAGTAGCTCAAATGGGAACAATGAAGCTCTGCCTAACTCCAGCCCATGCTTGTCCACCGAGCACAGCTGCAGCATTGCCAGACAAGCAACAGCTTTAATTAAAAATTCAAAAATCCTGCAACATCTGGAGGAAATTACAGAAACAGATCCAGGAACATGATCTCAGAATGGTATAAAAGGGCTCTAACAAATACAGCACTTGACAGTGTTAATGCAAGGGAGGTTTTGTACAGGTTGCTTCAGCAGCCACAGGACAAATGTAGACACAAGGTGTGAACATGGATGAGCACTTCACACACTTTAAAAAGGTCTCTCCAAAGAGATGCTCAGAGGAGTGTAGTAAGGCACCTCTGAGTATATCCCAAGTAAATGTTTAATCCCTGCTGCACCTGCCCTCAGCAGTGCCTCAGAAGCATTCACCCTGCTACAGAGCTCAGAAAATTCAGAGAAGAGGGAAGGACCCATCTGTCCTGAGGAAACCTGGAGGGTCACCATGTCCAGCTGCAAAAAGGGCTTTTGGGAACCACTTGGCCCACAGCACTCTCAAGAGATAAACCAGAAAACTGCAATCCAAACCAGCAAGGTACAACCCACTGCAGAACCAGCCTGGCCCAATGCTGGTCCATATCCCACCACAACAGCACAGAGAGACAAAAAATTCCTGCCCCTGGAAGGTGGGATTGTCAGCAGATGCTGAGCAGGAGCCTCTCTCCAATCATTTTTTTACAAGGGCAGGGAGTGATGGGACAAGGAGGATTTCAAGCTGGAAAAGGGGAGATTGAGATGAGATCTGAGGAAGAAATTCTTTGGTGTGAGGTTGCTGAGCCCCAGGTTTCCCCCAGAAGCTGTGGCTGCCCCATCCCTGGCAGTGTTGAAGGTTGGATGGGGCTTGGAGCACCCTGGGCTGGTGGAGGTGTCCCTGCCCAGGGAACTGGATGTTCCAACCCAACCAGTCTGGGATTTGATGATTTCCCCTATGACAGCAGCTGGGGGCTTCCAACTTAATGCAATGAATGTGGACTCTAAACCTGCCCAGAGTGAGCAAGTGCAGAACATGTGCCCACTCCAGAAGTGGGTGGCTGAGGGCAGCTTGTCCAGGGAGGCAACCTGACAGTTCCTATTTTTTAGCAGCAATTAGAAACCTCCCTCAGCCTCACAGCCCCACCTGCTACAAACTACAGACCTCTTGTCAAAAAGAACATTCTTGTGATGTGCAAGCTGAAGAACCTTGTCCTCTAGAAATGCTGCAGCCACCTCACTCTCTGAGTGGCCTGCAGAGACAGAGCTCACAGCCATGGAGAGCCACAACAGGAGAGAATGGCTTCATGCTGGAACCAAGAACACCTTTACACCAAAGGGCAGGTGTCTCCTGTTGTGATGTATCTAGCTGTCAATGTTTAGAATCTGGGGGGACCAAAAATCAGAGTATTGCTCTCTATCATCACTCCTCCACCCTCACAGGAGAAGATAAAAGGGGAATAAGGAGCAATTCCATCCTCTGGTTTTTGGTCCACTCAAGACTGCTAAACTGTGACAGAATATTTGGTGCCCAACGTGGGGCTTCTGGTCTTCCTGGCTTTTAATAATGCATGGGTGGGAAACAGGAGGGAAAACTGACCCCTCTGTTCTGTTCCTCTCAGATCCCTCGGGTCCTGCCCCCCCCCCCTCTTCAGGTCCTTGGTACCCAAAATTATCTTGGTCCACTCCAACTACGACACCTGCAAACCTGGCAGAAGGGAAGAACCAGCAGAGCTTACAGTCAAGTGTCTTCTTCTCCTCTGCAGTGAAGAGGACAGCACGGCCAGGCTTCTCTGGGTGAGGCATTGGGTAACCATTTTCCTTCAGCTGCTCCTCAGTCATCAGATACTCCTTGAGTCTCCGGTACAAGGCAGCTCCTGCACACAAACCAATGCTGAAGCCACAGCCCTTGAGCAGGGGCTGTTTCCCTCACTGGTTTTGGCTTTATCAAGCCTCCAGGTAGGGACTCCTGCTCCTGTCAGCTTGCTTCATTTGCCTTGATTCAGAACTGGCAGGGAAATGGGTGTCAGGGCATCAGTGCCCCTGTTGGTTTTGTCACCCAGCTGAAAGGCCTTTTTGATACCAAGGTGAGACTTCTCTCATTTTAATGTTTAAAATGGTTTAACTGATTATTTGCAACACAGCCCAGAGAATAACCCTCAAAGGCCACCCACGGCTAGTGGAAAAACTCATTATCAGAAGCTTTCTTCCTGCTGCTGATTCCAGGCTCCTTGTTTCACAGAATAATTATAACTTCTTGCCCTCTGCTCAATATTTTCTTTTGCTGCTACGTTAAACCCTTCCAATATTGCTGGATACCCTTTGATGTTGCTTAGCTGAGCTATACAGGCCCTTTTAAGCTTTCTCCATGTCAATTCCTTCTGCTCTGTGGCCTCCCTGTCTCTTCTCTGATCTTCCCAACAATTTGCCTGCATCTCTTGGCAACCAAAATACCCATAACTGACTTGAGCCAACACAGATAATGCTTGTGGGCACAATCCTTTGGCTACAATCTGACCTTACCATGACATTCATAAACATAACACTGAGCCTTGCAGAGCAGATGGAGGTAATTTTAAGTTTGCCTTTTAACCTGAGAGGCACATTGCAAAGGACTGCTTCAGGGCAAGAAGGTTCAAGTAAAGACTGGGCAGAAATGAAAGCCAAGAAGTCAGTAACACCCATAGCACAAGAGGCAGCTCTCAGCAGAGGTACTGAGCTGAGTTCCTGATGCTGCATCAAAGCCAGACAGAGCTGGGGCAGTGAGGAAGGTGCTGAGCACCAAGCAGCTCCTCCTGCACAGGGGTGGTAACTCCTGACAGTGCCCTGCAGACAGCTCACAGCACTTCGCATCAGCAAGATCCTGCTCTCCCCATCCCAGTGTGAGATTTCCAGCTGTAATTTGCAGGTTGCAGCCTCCTAGGAGCAGGGTCTTACCTGTTAAATCCTCTGCTCTTAAGCTCCCTGAGCGGTTCAGAGTAAAGCTTGTCTTAGCAGCAAGCTTCCCTCCCAGAACAGCTTCATGGGACACCACTTTCTTGTTACTTGATTCTGCAGCAAGAAGAGGGAAGAAGGAAAACAGGAAAGAGATAAGGAAATCAGCTGAGAAAGAGTTAGAGGCTTCAGTCCTACAGTTTGGGACACTACCCACTGGCAAATGGAGGACTGCATTTATCTTCTTGAAGTCTTGCTCTGCTCCAGAAATTGCCATGGCTAAGGTGGTGCTCTGGCATTTTGGTTCCAACACTACAGGGAGCTTTCTGGTTCCCCTGTCAGACCACAGCAATTTTTTATTTTTATTTTTTTAAGGCAGCAAGGACATTTCTGCAGTTCCCCAGCAACCTCTGGTAGCTGTACCTGCTCCCTCTGCATAGCAAGCCCTCCTCCTGACCAGCAGGAAGAACACACTGAGTACAGGAGCACCCTGACCCTGCCACATGCTGATGGTGGCATCACTCACCCACAAGGAGCAGCTTTGTTGTTAGGTCCTTTCAGACCAGACTCCCACACTGAATCTTTCAACTTCTTTTAGAAAGAAGCTTCAGAGCTCTAGAATATGCTCAGCACATCAGATAATGGCAGGCAGGTGCTTTTTACTAATCATTAGCTGGCAGCCCTCTCCTAAAGGCCAGCCTCCCAAGTTCAGCTGCTCTAACTAATGGCCATGGAGGTAATGAAGACAGAGGGGAGAAAAGGGAAGAGACCAGGAAAAAAAATTCACAAGAACAGCACAAATTGATTGTTTAATGTACCCTCTCGAGAGCCAATAATGAAATGTCTTAACCCTCCTTCGTTTCTCTCTTGAAGCTTAATGTGTGTAACAGATTTCTGTGGTGATGGACGAGTCTATCACTTTGAAGGCATCATGTGAAAGTTACTCCATTAGCAGGGCTTTTCATTTTAAAGAACTTGTGCTAAAGAAAAAAAAAAAAATCCATGTGGCATTATCTCCATTTAGGTTCAGACAGCCAACAAAGCATTGCAGGACTTGCCTCTTGAAGGCCCATTAAAGCTTGCCAGACTATAAAAAGCTAACTGGAGTTGTTTGCCTTTCAGCATAATGCTTCTGAGAAATGGCTCTGTCTTTTCAACAAGTTCCTCTCCGTGGCTTCTAAGCCAAGCAGGGCTCTGGTTATTAAACCCCAGGTGTGGTACCTACTGTTGGAGCTGGAGGGGGAGCTGGGCACCAGGCTTCGGAGCTTCTTCAGGGTGTTCACTGCCACGTTCAGGTAGATGTTACGACTGGTGCTACGTTCATATGCCACCTTCTCTTCTGACAGAGCCTGCAAACAATGCCATCCATCACTACAGACTCCTTCCACTGCTGTTTGTGGAGCAGAAAAAAAACCTTTGGCTCTTAAAATACAACATGAGAGCAAAAAAAAAAAAAAAGAGAGCCGATAAGAGAGCAAAAAAAATATGAACGCAGATAGGAGAGCAAAAAAAAAGTTGCTTGGAATCAAGTGGAACATGGGACAAATATAAACTGGCTCTGGGGCTTGCTTAGGCAAATAAAAGAAGAAAATAATTTGTGTTTTAAACAGTGCTTGAAGAAGCTCTTTTGTGTAAAAGGTTTCCTGACAGATTGACACTGAGGCTCTGGAACTACCTGGGAAAGGCTGTTTTCCCACTCTGGTAGCTGTGCAAGTTGTTAAAAGGCAAGAAAAAAAAAGTTTGGTAACCAGACACTCCTTGGATACAAAAGGAACGTTCCCCCTAGGGTGCTGTAAAGGGGAAATCCCACTGAAGAAATCCTCCTGGCACCTGTTTTGGGTACAAAACCCAAGGTGCCACATTTGCCTGGCTAACATTAATAGCCAAAGGTTTCCAATAAAACATCACTTCTCAAGTTGTGCTTTTGGAAGTCCTACTACATTATTCCTGCTGCTAGAAGACTCCTTGCAGTTTGTAAGGAGCAGTTCCCTGATTACATCTCTCTCATACACTTCCCTCTGCTGAACACTTAGGCCCTGGAAGTGTTAAAGAAAAAAAAAAAAAACCAAACCCTTTTGTCCAGCCCAACCATACACACACTGCCCCACTCCCTCTGCCAGGATTATCAGAGATTGTGGATGCTTTTCCAGTGCAAAGAAAGACAGAATTTCCTCCTGGAAACCCCCACTGGAATGAGACTTGCTGTTGTCCATCCAGTCTGGAATTCCTGCATGCCAATCTCCCCTGCAGAGCTGTGTGAGGACAGGAGAGGTTCCTCACTGAGTTGACTCCTAAGAGGTAAAAGCACCAGTACAGACCTTGTCAAATGCTTCCTGGGAGGAGGAGCAGAACTTCAGGCACTCATCAATGAAGAGATTGAGATATCTTTGACGAATGTTTGTTGGGACTTTAGCACCAAATTCTGTGGGAATAACAGGCCTCTGTAAGCTGGTGCTCTAGAGATGAGACAGAGAGAGGGGGGAAAGAGAGAGGCTATTGAGGGTTTCACAAGTACATTGCTTGGAGACTCTCACATTTTCTGCTCTGGTATTAATAGTCCCATGACTTCCTTTCTGAGCTAAACATAACATGCATCATTTTTGGAACTCAAAATGGCACTTGAAGCTTCTATGCCACCTTTGGTATTCCAATTACTTCAAAAACCCAACCATGTTTCATCATGCAAATCATCCAGCAGCCCAGGACTCCCAGTGGCCTTTGTCACCACACTACATGACACATCCAAGCAGTCCAGACCAGGGAAATGATGATATTTACTTAAAAAGATTCAAGATCAGGATGGTACCAAGCACCATGCTTTGAATTGGAGGCATGAACCCAGCATTTATGTACATGACAGATCTGGTTTTGGTTTTGGTAGTCTGGCTGTGAAGGGAGAAGGGGAGGCCCAGTTCTGCCTGGCTGGCAGCCAGCTCAATCATCACACTTCCTGGGGGAATTCCTCTTACTTGACTGCATTAAGTTTTTTCTGCCTTTTTTTAATGCCAACCATGCTGCTCCCAAAAGGATTTCCCCCTTCAACTGAATGCCACGTGCTCCATGCATAAAAACCTGTACGTTGGCCAAGTCACAACTACCACTGGAGTTTATATCTAACACCAGTTTATCCCCCAAATCACAACATTTGTCTCTTTTTCAGAGAAGAAACTGCACATTCACCTCTAAAGCACCCGAATGTTTTCTCAGTTTTCCTCCATCCTATCCAAGAGATACCCACAAACCAAAGCAGCTGCTGCAATCTGAAATAAAAGGAGCTTTGTGGAAGATGCAAGAACCTTCAAAGGGGAAAAGCTGCTCTCAACAGGGAGAGCTCATGAAAATGACCTCATCAGACTCCCACTTTGATGCCCTGGTCAAGGGGATTGGGTCATTTTCATTACATAGATTTTCTTTTCTCAGCTTCTAATACCATCTCTTAAGTACCTCTCTAACACTGGTAAATATTTTGTCCCTGCAGTTATTTCTTTTCTTTTTAATCAGCTTCAAACTGCATCTTAGCACTGCAGCTTTTTAGGTGAGGAAGTGAAAAAATGACTTTTCACTTCTACGGAAATTATCAGGGGTACATTACAACAGGTCTTGACACAAGGTACCATCAATAAAGACATTTTTAATAAAATCCTGGCACTAACCACATTCCTTGCCACCACTCCAGCTTCTTATGGTACCCACCTGAGGAACACTGTTCTGAGTTGTTTTAGCAAGTGACAAGTTCTCTGGGGCTCAAGGGTAAAGGGGGGGGCTCAAAATCTCAAAATCATCCAGGTTGGAAAGGACCCCTCTGGGATCAGCAACTCCAACCCTTGATCCACTCACCCCGTGGTTCCCAGCCCATGGCACTCAGTGCCACATTCAGGCTCTTAAAAACCTCCAGGGCTGCTTTGCTAAAAGATGTAAGATGATTTTTTTCCCCTCCTAAATCTTAAAAGCAGCATGAAGTTTAAATGATCAGATTTTAACTCCACAGGTCACAGTGGAACATCCTTCCTAACCCCCTCCCTCAGTCCAGCCCACAAAGCCCAGGAATTAATCCAGCCCTGTCCTTGGAACATGAGAGGCTCCCAGTCCCTGCCACAACAAGCCACACACCAAGGCAGCAGCACACATAGGACTCAGACTGAAGAGGAGTGATCAATATTCAAAGAGATCAGAGCAGCACTTAAGTATTTCTCTCTTTTTAAGCTCCTGCCCTTCCAGTGTTTAATTTTTTATACAATGCTCTCGAGGAAAACCACAGGAAGAAACAAACCCACTTCATCAAGCAAATCAGAACATCACTCCAGAGAGTTTGGAGCAGCATGGTTAAACACAGGGTGTTAAACACAGAACCCTCAGTGGGGAAGGACCAGAAGATTCCCAGTCCCTTACCTGTAAGGAGGGCACATGTGCTATCCTTTTGGGCACGATGGTGCTGGTGGTCTTTGAGGCCATCCCAGCCAAGGTGCAAGCCTTCAGGGACAGGCTGGGTGCATCAGGGTCACTGGAACCTGGGACACTCCTGCCACCAACACTTGTCTTGCCACTCATAAGGCCTGCAAGAACCAGAAACCAGATTGAGGGACGAATCCTTCCACGGGGCTTCAAGTTGCAAGAATGAAGGGACTGTAAAAGGCACATCCTGCAAGCTGTGATTTTTTTCTGAAAGGGAAGGGATACAAACTGGGTAAATTCAGCCCCTTCCAGGCAAGGATGAAGGAACCTCCTACCAGGAAACTTCCCTCATTTCTGCTTGGTTTGGGATGCTGAGGCAGCAGAGTTTAAAGCTGTAACCATGTCAGCTACAAAGCACAAACTGCCCATCACCTAAACACAGCCCTTCCAACTACAAAGGATCCAAAGCAGCATTAATTGCCACTTCCCTCCTGTGCCTGCCTAGGAAGGAAGGAAAAAAGAGAAACAGGGAAAAAAAGAGAAACAGGGAAAAAAAGAGAAACAGGGAAAAAAAGAGAAACAGGGAAAAAAAGAGAAACAGGGAAAAAAAGAGAAACAGGGAAAAAAAGAGAAACAGGGAAAAAAAGAGAAACAGGGAAAAAAAGAGAAACAGGGAAAAAAAGAGAAACAGGGAAAAAAAGAGAAACAGGGAAAAAAAGAGAAACAGGGAAAAAAAGAGAAACAGGGAAAAAAAGAGAAACAGGGAAAAAAAGAGAAACAGGGAAAAAAAGAGAAACAGGGAAAAAAAGAGAAACAGGGAAAAAAAGAGAAACAGGGAAAAAAAGAGAAACAGGGAAAAAAAGAGAAACAGGGAAAAAAAGAGAAACAGGGAAAAAAAGAGAAACAGGGAAAAAAAGAGAAACAGGGAAAAAAAGAGAAACAGGGAAAAAAAGAGAAACAGGGAAAAAAAGAGAAACAGGGAAAAAAAGAGAAACAGGGAAAAAAAGAGAAACAGGGAAAAAAAGAGAAACAGGGAAAAAAAGAGAAACAGGGAAAAAAAGAGAAACAGGGAAAAAAAGAGAAACAGGGAAAAAAAGAGAAACAGGGAAAAAAAGAGAAACAGGGAAAAAAAGAGAAACAGGGAAAAAAAGAGAAACAGGGAAAAAAAGAGAAACAGGGAAAAAAAGAGAAACAGGGAAAAAAAGAGAAACAGGGAAAAAAAGAGAAACAGGGAAAAAAAGAGAAACAGGGAAAAAAAGAGAAACAGGGAAAAAAAGAGAAACAGGGAAAAAAAGAGAAACAGGGAAAAAAAGAGAAACAGGGAAAAAAAGAGAAACAGGGAAAAAAAGAGAAACAGGGAAAAAAAGAGAAACAGGGAAAAAAAGAGAAACAGGGAAAAAAAGAGAAACAGGGAAAAAAAGAGAAACAGGGAAAAAAAGAGAAACAGGGAAAAAAAGAGAAACAGGGAAAAAAAGAGAAACAGGGAAAAAAAGAGAAACAGGGAAAAAAAGAGAAACAGGGAAAAAAAGAGAAACAGGGAAAAAAAGAGAAACAGGGAAAAAAAGAGAAACAGGGAAAAAAAGAGAAACAGGGAAAAAAAGAGAAACAGGGAAAAAAAGAGAAACAGGGAAAAAAAGAGAAACAGGGAAAAAAAGAGAAACAGGGAAAAAAAGAGAAACAGGGAAAAAAAGAGAAACAGGGAAAAAAAGAGAAACAGGGAAAAAAAGAGAAACAGGGAAAAAAAGAGAAACAGGGAAAAAAAGAGAAACAGGGAAAAAAAGAGAAACAGGGAAAAAAAGAGAAACAGGGAAAAAAAGAGAAACAGGGAAAAAAAGAGAAACAGGGAAAAAAAGAGAAACAGGGAAAAAAAGAGAAACAGGGAAAAAAAGAGAAACAGGGAAAAAAAGAGAAACAGGGAAAAAAAGAGAAACAGGGAAAAAAAGAGAAACAGGGAAAAAAAGAGAAACAGGGAAAAAAAGAGAAACAGGGAAAAAAAGAGAAACAGGGAAAAAAAGAGAAACAGGGAAAAAAGAGAAACAGGGAAAAAAGAGAAACAGGGAAAAAAGAGAAACAGGGAAAAAAGAGAAACAGGGAAAAAAGAGTAACAGGGAAAAAAAGAGAAACAGGGAAAAAAAGAGAAACAGGGAAAAAAAGAGAAACAGGGAAAAAAAGAGAAACAGGGAAAAAAAGAGAAACAGGGAAAAAAAGAGAAACAGGGAAAAAAAGAGAAACAGGGAAAAAAAGAGAAACAGGGAAAAAAAGAGAAACAGGGAAAAAAAGAGAAACAGGGAAAAAAAGAGAAACAGGGAAAGAAAGAGAAACAGGGAAAGAAAGAGAAACAGAGAAAGAAAGAGAAACAGAGAAAGAGAGAAAGAAAGAAACAGAAAAAGGAGAGGCTGAAGTAGAGTGGATGATTTCTAGAGGTCCCTTCCCACTCTGATCATTCTGTAATTCTGTGCAGTGAGGGTGCTGGGTGAAGCAGAGAGGGGAATGGGGCTCTAGGTCAAGTCTTTTGCTTTTCAGAACAGGACAGAATTTCCAGGGAAAGATCTTCCAGTGGTCAGTGGAAGGAAAGACTGAAGTGACAGCCACTGCTCACAGCTCCTGACAGCTGTGTGCCTGCTGCCTGCTCAGGAGAGCTTTACCCAGCAGTGTGTGGTACCAGGCAGTGGGCAGCAATCCCCAGTCACCCCCCTGCCTTACTTTGTTTGGCTGCTGCAGAGAGGGCTGCATTTGGCACGTGAGCAATCCTCTTCTTTTCTCCTGGCAAAGAAAGAGAGGACTTCTGCCCAGCCCCAACCAGCTGTGCTGCCTGCTGCTGAGCCAGCTGGATCCTCTGGTAACAAACCTCCTGGGCACTGGGGGCACGGTACGGACGGACGAGCGGCTTGCTGGGCACCTCTGCCTGCACAGACAAAGAGGGGTTAGAGACAGCACCTTCACTCACTCCATCCCCCAACCACCCCCAAGCCCCCCCATCTGCCTTCCATTCACCCAAGGAAGGTCCCTTCCCCTCCACTCCTCAGCCAGGACAAGGTTTTTGAGAGGAAACGATCCCAAATGTCTTCCTGAGCATAATAGTTTGAGTCACCCACTCCAAAAGCAGGACAAGAATGATTCAGCCTCTGGCAAGGCCTCCCAGCATTCTGGCGTGTTCCTAAATTGGTGGGTGGGATCTGAAGGGCTTGTTTGATGGCATGATGTTCCCTAAATGCCTTCTAGACTCTGACAATACTTCACAATCCTGCCTGAGGAAATGAATCCAGCCTCGTGCTGCCTGCTCCACACTTGTTTAGTTTATACTAAAAAAAGGCACCAGCAATCCTCCATTTCCCTCTGCTGCACCATGCTCAGTTTTCCAGCTGCCTTCCCCATGCTGGAGGACCAGCACCATCCACCCAGCAGCCAGGTGGGTGCTTCAGGGGGGTGCTTCAGGTGGGTGCTTCAGGGGGGTGGTTCAGGTCTCCGGTTCCTGTAAGGACTGAGAAGTCTCCCCTATGCATATTCATGAGATGAGAGCACTTCAGAAAGGGAGCTCTGAGGCTCAAGAGGCTCTGCCCCTGCCTGCTTCCAGAGGCATCTCACTGCTTCAGCTGCTACCAGCACACAGAAGGTACACACGGTGCCTTTCATGTCCAAATTTAGGTTGCAGGAAAGGTGCCAGAAATTATGTCAGCAAAAGAGAGAAGTTCCCCAGCAGCAAAAGTGCAAACTTCACTCTGCTGCTTAATAAGCTTTGAAATCTGAGGATCAGGGCCTCTCCTCTCCTCCTGCAATGCCCTGTGTACTGTGGCCTTTCTGAGCCCACAAACTGGGGACAAGCTGGCACCTCCTGCATTCCTGGTCTCTGATGCTGACAGCAGCTCCTGGATAATTACAAACTTCCGAGCAGGACAGGATACTCATTTTCTGCCTCACCTTCAATTCCTTTGGCCCACCATTTCCTTTGACAGCTCACCCAGAACTCAGCTCCCTCCTCCCTGAGCTCTGAATCCCAAGGAAGTCTGAGCAAACATCAGGCTTGGAGGGACAAGGCAAAGCTCAAGCCCCAGCTCTGTGCAGGACAAGCAGCACAGACTTGGCAGATCTGCTGAGAGCACCAGACTGGTTCTGTTTGCCCATGCAGTGGCTGTGCTGGGGCTCAGGTCTTTGGAAAGCATTTTGGGATCAGCTGTCACATTAAGAAAACGTATTTAAAGATCTGTACGTGTCTAAAAGGCACCTATTTACAATAAATATTTGAGTTAATGAATTTCCAATCCATTTGCTTCAGTCTCTTATCTCCTCACTTTGGAAGAAAGGGCCCTTATCAAAACACATGAACTGGCTGAAGAGATGTAGTTAAATAAAACCCATTGTATTGACCTCAGGGCTTCAAATTATTAAAAGCAAAGAAACCTTTTCTAGGCAGAGAGGAAAGGAAGAACAATTAATTTGGACTACCCAGCTCAAATCAGTGTGTAAGTCTCCACTCATCCTGCTGGAACATAAAACTGACTAATCTGTTCTCAGCACCTGGAGGGAAACACATTAAACCCTTGGAAAAAACATGAATCAAAATCCCAGTGAGAAAGAAATAAAAAAAATCTGAATGCCTCCTTTGCCTTTTTTTTTTTTTCCCCTCTGTAAAGTGTTTTCCCAATGGTGAAAAAAAGAGGATCAAACAAGATACTGTTGGTATCTTGGCTGATCCAGAAGAGATAGAAAGTAAGAGTTTTAAAGATTCAACAGAATTTCTACAGCTATCTCTTAGCTCCACAAGAAAAAGAAAATTATCAACAGATACTGACTGACCTTGTGGCCAGCTAATTTTTATCTAAGTGATTGAATGGATGAAGCTGGACTGTAGAAAAATAAACACCTCAATCTATCACAAGGAGTTTCAAGGTGCAGAGCCCATTTGCTGTTCTGCAGCTTCCCCTTGGTTTTATGAAAGTTTATCAGTGTTGCTGCTGTTTGTAACAGATAACAAACTATGGCTTTCAGAAATCAGAAAGGGGAGGAAAGAAATCTGACACAGATGGATTCCAGGGCAAACAACTCCCATGCTACTGCCTGGACCTGGGACTGCCTCATTTTCCAGCCTCAGAACAGAATCCTCACTTCAGAAAATCTAAACTTTTGCTTCTAAGAGCTGCACTTACATTTCCTTGTTTGACAAGATGAGAGATCCTTCTTTTTTGGCCAGGAAACAAAGTAGTTAAATTATCTTCTGTCTTTTCTTCATTTCCTTCCTCTTTGGATGGCTGGAAAACAAAAGAACAAGCTCCCAAAACTGAACAGACTCGAAGATCCCTCTCGACGAAGAGATCTGAAAAATCTCTTTTTGGGTTAACAGAAAGTCCTTGCAGGTGGCAGCTGAGAACAACATGTGGTTCAGCTGCTGAGCTACTGAAACAAACCTTGTTTGAGCCCCAAGAACTACCAAAAAAGCCAATGAAGAGCAGGATTAGAGTTACCACCATGGCCTGGTTGAGGACAGCACCCACCCCTCAGGAGCCTCCACACCCCCCTCCTCCTGCAGGCTGCTCACAGCCTCACCTTTCACAGCATTCCTCAGTTCCAGCAGGGTTGGGTTCCTTTATTTCTGTAGGAACTTGGCAGAGGAGCCATTATTCCTGCCCCTGTCTAACACCCAGGCAGAGCAGGTCCTGAAAACCTGCCTGGCACCAAACCCCGGTGCATTTCTCCGTTTAGGGAAATGTTTCCCTGCCCTGTTACCCCCAGCCACAGCTGCAGAAAAACTGTGGTGACAAATCCCCAGGTGCAACATCTGTGTGTGAAACCCTGGAGGAAGAACCAGCACTGCTCCAGCTCCCTCTGAGCTAACATCTCAGACTTGCTCCCAGGGCTGGGGGGGGGAAACCACTTGAAAAAAAATCTTCTTTATATTTGCCTGGGCTGTTCACTTATACAAAACACACTTCTAAAGTCTGCTTTTCAGAACTCCAGCTGCTCTCCAGTCAATCTTGCTTTCAGTTTTCCAACAAAGCCCCTGGCAAAGCTCTGAGCAGAGAGGAGCCTGACAACCTCTTAGAAATTCAGCTGAAGGGTGGATGCAGAGAGGAGCTCAGGCTCATCACCACCAGGACACTCTGGATCAGCACTTCCCACTGAATCACTTTGCTCTCTAGGAACACAGGAAGTCTGTTAATTCAGTCCCATATTTATTCAGTTCCAATAAAGGAACCCTCACGAAGCCATCCCCTCCACCACACTGCCCACACACACCTGCCCTCTGGATGGGCACATTGCTGACACCAGACACGAGCTCCAAATTATTCTGAAATACAAATTATTTGGATAATTATTCCAAAAACAACAACAAAAAAATTCCCTGTGACCAATCCCACCCACCAGAAACAGAGGGGGGAAGCAGGCAGGTACTTCCAAACACCCCATCCCACAAAGCAGAACCCTTCTGCTCCAAGGCTTGTTCCTCCCTTTCTAAAACCGGAGGAAATTCAATTTTTGTGCAGGGATATGAAGTACAGCATGAGGAGAGGAGCCCCACGGGGATACTGATGGGTGAACACTCCATGCTGGAGTTCACTCTTTGCAGAGAGGGGCAGCCCCTGGTTCAGCACTTGCTGAATTCAACCCATATGGGAAGCTTGAAATGGATTTGGTTTTCCCACTATAGACTGTGTGCCCTTATACTATTTTCAATTTAAACCAGGCAACTGGGAGAAACAAACCCAAAAATAAAGTGCTCGTTCCTAGCTGGGAATTATACTAAATGCTAAAGGAAAAAAAAATAATTTTAAACAAGCAAAATCAAGTAATGCTTAATAGTTCAAAAGAAAATCATTACACTCAAGTTTCTTCTACCAAAGCACTTCACACAAGCCTAAAAAGGTCTTTACTTGTCAGCAGCACAGACTTCTCTCTGAACAGATCAGGGACATTATTGCAACAGAGAGTTCAGCAAAAGGCTTCACCAGGGCAGCTTTTCCTGCCAAAAGACAAACTCCTCCCCACACTGCAGAACCTGGCTCACTGGGTCCTCCACGTACAGATGCTCATGTATGGAAGAATTTTGTTCCCTGCCACTTTACTCATCCACCAGACAAAAGCCTGAAAACCAGCACCAACTCCTGCTGCCACATTTGTAATAAAAGTCAACAAAAAAAACCTCAGGAGACCTTGGCTTTCCCCCAGGCAGTTGGGGGGTTCCTGCTGCACTCACCCTGCCCCTCTTCCCAATCAAAATCCCAATAATCCCAGAGCTTTGCTGTGTCTGAAGAGGTTGGAACTGGAACACACTGGAAGCTTTGAGGGGGCCCAGCACCTCCATTATTTTGGGGCATGACAGCTGAAGGCACTCAGTAATTCCAGACTCATCCTTTGGTACCTCCTGTCCCCAGGCACACAGGGGGTACCCATTCTGTCACCCCATTAAACCTCCCAGGTGACAAAGCTGACCCAGTGACCCCAATACCTCTGCAGCCAGAAGTGCCAGGTAGACAGCACTACCAGTGCTTCAGGCTTTTTCTCAACCTTGCCAAATTTGGCACCTTTTTCTAAAAGCTCTTTCCAACCCAATTCCTCAAGCACCAGCTCCGTATGGAAGCAAAATCATCCCAGCCAGAAACCCTGGGCCAGCTGGTTCAGACAGCAAGTCAGACAGCCCTGCCCACACACACCCACACTCCCAGGATCAAGGGCTTTGCCCTTGCTGCCCACTCAGGCTCAGAGGTTGGGAGATGAAGGAGGAGTTTTGCCTGCTGCCAATTCCCTGCCCCAGAGGTTGTTGGAGGATCACTGCCAGCAGCTTCTTGCCAGCCTGTTTCACTTGCTCTGTTCTGCTTTTATGTTTGAAAATTAGGGTCTTGCACACTCTGGTGACCACCTCACAGTCACTGGCAGAAACCTTTTTATGTAAATGTTGCCTTTTTGTACCCCTTGTACCTCTCAAAGAAATTCCACCCACCATTTCTTCTTTTTATCACCTTTGAGACACCCACAAATTCTCATAAAATATCCACAGTGTGCATTTAAAATAGGAAAGAGTAGTAGGGGGAGTCTCCATCATGTCCAGGGGCAACCACATCAACTTACTTGCACCAACACATTGTCCTGGTTCTGCCTGGCACTGTGTTCCTTAAACCAGGACATACTAAGAAGGCATTGCTCAGAATAGCAAACTCAGATTAGCTTTGAAACACCAACAACAACCTCTGAAGGTTTTTCTCCAGCCATCCAGGCCACCCTGGTTAATTGGCCAGAGAGAAACAGAAGTAACTGATAACCCTGGAATCTAAAGTGGAATCCTCCCATTTCACAGCAGCTTTCAACTCAGCAGGTAAATTCAGGTACAAACTCTTCAGGACAGGGAGGAGATTATTTCCAACATATGGAGTCTCCCTCCATAGCCCTCTTCAGCCACTTGAAACAACCAACACCACTAAACCAGGATTATCTGGTCCACCCCTTCTAATAGGATTCTTTATGTCAGATGGCTCAGCACCCCATCAAGCTGAGACTTAAAACTTTCCAAGGTGGGGGAACCACTTTGCCTGGGAGACCATTCCAATGGCTCCCAGTGACAGTGATTTCCCTCTTGGCTTCTACAGGAATCTACCAGAATCCTTACACATTTGGATGAGAGAGAACCACCCAACCCAAAGCAGCATTACCTGTTTCCCCAGCCTTCCCTTGTCTTCAGTTTTCACATCTGTAGATTCATTGAAAATCCTCAGACACTCTTCCATTGGATCCGACTCAAAGTCCAAGTCTTTCTCCAGGATGGAATAATCAATGTCATCAGATGTTGAGGAAGATGAGGGTGATTTTGACAATTTAGAGCGTTTCACTTTCTTTGCTCCTTCCTTTCCACTCTCAGAGGCTGAGTCACAGTCACTGCCATCCGAGTCTGAGCTGACATCAAGCAAGGTGGAGGGCACAGGCTGTCCTTTGTCATCATCATCCCCACTCTCATCACCAAACAGGTCAACGTGACTCAAAGTCCTCTGCTTCCGACCCTTCCTTGGATCTCCTTTTCCTGGAGAACTCAACTTCTCTTTCTTTTGCTCCCGGGGTGGAGTTTTGGTCCCTTTCTCTTTGTTTTTACGACCAGAGGTCTCCTTCCCATTTTTCAAGTCAGCTGCTTTCAGCTTGGAGTCTTTCTTGCTGCTGCCCAGCTTCTCCATACTCGAGCCTTTGATGCCACCCTCACTCTTGCTTTTCCCTAAACTACTGCTGCCAGACTTGGACTTTTCTTTCTTAAGCCCATCTACTTTTTCTGATTTTTGTTTTTCAGGTTTCTTTAAAGTCCCATCAGTTTTCACTTTGACACTTTTTTCTTTACAGTTTTTTTCCTCACTCTTGGATTTTAATTTTTCTTCTTTCTTGAGCACTTTGTCTTTTTCTGTATTTTTACTCTTCTCCTTCTTACCGACCTCACTGAGCCCGGGCGTTTTACTGACATCTGATTTCTTCTTTTTCGTTCTGTCTATTGAGTCTTTATTTTTATTTTCAATTTCCTGGTTGTTCTTACCAGAGAACAATTTTGCTGCTTTTGCATCCTTGTCAGGTAAGCTTTTGGCAAGATTCTTCTGTGAGCCTGGAAGCTCCTCCATGCCATACGGCGCTGCCGTTTCTTTGCCGTCCCGGGAAGCAAAGCCATCAGGTTTGGTGCTCTGCTCTTTGTTGGGGAACCCATCATTTGATTCACTTTCAGAACCAGCTTTTGACTGGGAACTGACAGAAGTTGCCTTATATTCTGCATCAGCCTCATCTTCAGAGGAAGAAAACCTGGCACAGACTTCGTAGTCGTCGAGCACCTCGCAGAGCTTCTTTCGTGAGGGAGAGTAAGATTCCTCATAGCCAGACACCCTTCCCCTCTTCGACCCCTTTGGCTCCTTGTTTGTGCCTTTGCCCAAGAGCCTGGCTGAGTAATTTGAAAGTGGGTCATATTCCAAGTCTGTAGAAGGCTTCGAGTCATCAATCACATATTTATTGTTGGTGACAGTGCTGCTGTATTTTTTATTCTGTACTACAGCCTTGGGAACGTATTCCAGCGAGCTGCCTTTAGACTGAGAAGCATCCAAAGTGTATTTACTTGACTGGCTAGCAGCAGCAAGAGGAGTAGGGTTGTAGTCTGAGTTGTTATTAAAGTTGTAGCTACCTGGATTATATTCTAAGGAGGTAAATGAATCATTTGGTGTCCCAGCAGCTGACACAGGCGAATTTGCAATGAGCGAGGAAGCCTCTGAAGCACCAACCTCCTTGGTGGTTTCTAGCAGCTCCTCATACTTTTTCTGCTCTCTCTCAACTTCGTTTTTTACTGCCTCAATGGCCTTGTTGACCAGCTCAAGCTCCAGAATACTGGGTGTCACATCTGTAATGTCAGCCAGAGCCCCATCCTCTGCCTCCAGGGAGGGCCTTGGAAGGTCTGGGTTGTAGGGATCGTAGCCTCGCTCTGTAAAAGAAAGAAAAAAATTATTCACTGCCAGCAATTTAGGCAAAATTTTCTGTGGAGTAAAGTTTTTTAAAAAAGGCCTTCTTAATGTCCGCTCTCATCAAAAGCCAACACTGAAAGCCATTACTAAAAGTCACACTTTTCTCACCACGCAGCAGACATTTGGTAGCAAAAGCCACCAGTGATGTTCTCTGGCCTGCAGCAGCTGTGTGGATAGATGAGATGCTACAAAACTACTCCTGGGTCTTAAGGACTAAAGGTCTGTTAACAAAGTGCTTTTATTACTCATGGAAAAGGTCTATAAATTAAGTATTCTTCAGGGCACTAAAGAATAATTACTGTATTAGGACCAAGAGGAGCTGAGTACACACAGAATTATCTGCTTAATTCAATGAAGTGAGCAAGGGAGGGAAGAGGATTCCAGTAGGAAAACTGTGGATTAGGTTTCTCATTTATTGATGCCAATGCCCAAAGCCTCTGAGATTCCTCACAGCTCAGTGTTCCTCGTGGCAGCTGCAGGAAAACCCCCTCTTATTTTGACTGACTGCTATTAAGGAAAAACTACAAGTCCCAAGGCAACATGACCCAACTACACAGAGCGACCTCCAAGACAGGAACATTGAACACCCAGAAACTCCAGTCTGACATTTCTCTTTTCAGAGAACTCCTTTTGTTGGCCTCTCTCCCACAGGCATCTCTAAGGCTACATTTTGACCACAGCTCTTCAGGACACAGCTTTTGGGGAGGGCTGGTCCACCCCATGGAACCACAGGGAAATGCCAAGGGAAAACCTACAACTGGAGGGTTGGTGAAAGCTCATCTTGTAACATTCCCCTTGAGCAGCTGTCACAAACATAAATGCTCTCCACTTTCCACCACCCCAAACTCTCCCACCTACCTCTTCAATTCCTGGTGAAAAGGAAATGAAAGGAATCCTAAAACCATCAAATCATTTTGGTTGGAAAAGCCCTTTCAGATCATCAGGTGCAACTGTGACCCCAGCACTGCCAAGGCCACCCCCGCCCCATGGCACTGACCCAGGGGTGCAGAGTGCCCAAAGAAGAGGCAGAATCAAACCTCCTGGAGTTAAAAAGCCTTTGGATGATGCTGGAGTTAAAAAGCCTTTGGGTGATGCTCTCAGGCACACGGTGTGATTCTTGGAGTGCCCTATACAGGAGTTGGACTCAATGATCCTGATGGGTCCCTTCCAACCCAGAATATTCTATGATTCTAAAATCACAGAATTTTTCATCTTGAAAAGCTGGCATTGATGGGGAGAAAGCCAGCAACAAGGGTGCCTGCACTGAGCCACTGAGTAGGTCCAGGGCAGCTTTTTGACTCTGAACACTTCTCAAACCTTCTTTTATCACAGTGTCCCCAGAGGCTGCTATTCCAGGGGAACTTTTTGTTCTTTGCTACAAGGACAGCAGCAAAACTGGCTTTCCACCATGAGTATGGAAAAGAATAAAATAGTAAACAGAGAGATAAAAGATAGGGCAAAAAACCAAACTCAAACAAGGATGACAGGATTTCCTGTAACAGCCAGAAACAGACACTGTTTGTGGGAGTAATTTCTCCCATTCTCACAAGACTGAATTTTTGTTTTGTTTTGCTTGGGTTTTTTTTTTCCATTTTGAGAGCATCCATGAAGGCAGCTGCCTTTGGCACTAAGAACCCAACTAGCAGTTGGTAGAACTTGCCTCCAAGCCAGAATAATACAGACTGAGTTAAAAAATAAATAAGTAATAATTAAAAAAATTATGTTTCATAAAACATTCTTTACCCCCTTGGGTTTGCAAGGTTTTTTTCCAAAGCAATTATCCCCTGATTGAGCAGGGACTCTGGGCAATCCCAGCATGATGTCACCACCTTCCAAGGGACAGTAAGACCAGGACCAGACATGTAGTGAAAAAAACCCCAAAGTTGATTCATTTACACTCCCTCCACCTATAGCAAAGCACTTGACAGCCAAGACACAAAGAGCATTTCCAAAAGTGGCATCTGCTCCTCCCCAGTACAATGCTGAGCAACTAAACAATGCCCCTAACTCAAGATGAAGACCTAAAATTTAGCACAAGCATCACTAGGGAAGATCTCAAAGCCTGGTGGTTTTGCAGGCAAAGATATCAGTTTACCTATAAACTGAGGTGAGAACATAAAGGCTGGAGCTAAAACTTGACAAAATAAAAAACCAAACACTATCACATCAAAAAAACCCAACTCCAACCACAGAGAAGGCACCTTGTGCAGACAGCAAAGCAAATGATTTTAAATGTATCAGGATCCAGAGAAAGCAGAAGACAAGCTCAGAAGACAAGCTCAACACAGCCCTGCTGCCTGGCTCTCAGCTGCTCAGCTACAGCACAAAGCTAATTTGCACATTTTCTTTCAATGGGATGAGCAGATGTAAAAATCCATTGTAACCTCTGAGAATGCCAGCAGGCTCTGAGCTCCTCTCATGAAAGAGCTCTTTTGTGGGCAGGCAGGAGGCCTGATGGATTACCCAAGGGATGCTGATCAAAGGCTGCCTTTTCCATGAAAAACTCCTGGGTAAGTGGGCTCCACCAGAGCCATCAGGACTGTCACCTTTGGCCAGGATGCATTTGCAGGTAATGTAGTGGAAGCATGAGCAGATGGGTATTTTATTTATATTTATATATAAATATATATATTAAAAAAAAATAAAATATATATACACACAAATATGTGCTTGTATATTTAGATGCCTACACATACACACACCTGTGTGTGTGTATATATATATATATATATATATATATATATATGGAGAGCCATATACACAAAAGTCCCCAAAATCAGATAAATTAACCATGCTACCTACAACCTGGATACCTTTTTGGGTGCTTAATTATACTTCAAGGAAGTCAGGGAAGAATTTCTGAGCCACTTAGCCCTGTACCAGAGAGGCAGACACCCAGCTACTCCACACTCCCTTCTCATGACCTGGACACAAAATTCAAAGGAGTCACAGAAACCCACACTGGTTTGGGTGGGAAAGGACCTTAAAGCCCCCCCAGTGCCACCCCTGCCATGGTCAGGGACCCCTCCCACAGCCCAGGGTGCTCCAAGCCCCATCCAACCTTCAACACTGCCAGGGATGGGGCAGCCACAGCTTCTGGGGGCACCCAGGGGCTCAGCACCCTCACACCAAAGAATTTCTTCCTAATACCTCACCTAAATCTCCCCCTCTTCCAGTTTAAAGCCATCACCCACTGTCCCATCCCTTCAGGCCCTTGTCAAAAGTCCCTCCCCAACTTTCTTGTAAGCCCCCCCCGCCCCCCTCTGAAGTCATCTCCAGATTTTGCATTTACTCCTCTCAATTTCCATCCCCAGAGTGGTCAGGAGAGGTGAATGACACCAGGTTTGCTCCTCTGCCATGCAAGAGGTCTGCAGAGTTTCTGCTGTAGGAAAATGAGGAAGTGAGGCAGTGAAATAACTCTTTTTTGGAGGGATGTAACACTGAGAGCCTGCACTTTCCTCTGAGAATCACAAGATAATGAGAGCTGAGCTGAGAACTCCCAATAGAACTGTGAACTGAGCTGCTACCAGGGCACTCTTTAAAATCCAAACTGTTTTCCCCAATTAATCTACCTCAGCCATATGAAACAATCCTTCTGAGCTACCAGAAGGTGAGTTAACATCAACACAGCACAAAACAAGTGATTAGGAGTTTACACAGGACCTCAGCAAGCTCCTGCAGAATGCATCAGACTGAGCCATGCCTGAAGCAGCCATTTCAGCACAGAGCACACAGAAATATTAAACAAAATTCTTCCCCCAAAACCCAAGGTTTACTGTTTGGGGTTTTTTCTTTCCCTGGTTAAAGTCTTGTTGGCTCTGGGAAACGAGGCCTCAGCTCTGAGGTGGAGCTGGGTGATTACAGAGCTCTCCACTGGTCCTTCTTGTTCCTGCAAGAGGAGAAGGCTGACATTAAATGAGTAATGGGAGTGCAAGGTCACCTCTTTGATGTCAGAACTTATTTTGCAGTGAGTCATTCCGGAGAAAAAGATGTCTTTTTCTCAAGGACCCTAGCAGAAAGCATACTTCAGATGCTTTAAATACAGAAAATAACCCCACAGGTGGAGGAGGAGTACTGATGACTGCAAACTTGCAGGGCTGAGCTCCTGTGCCCAGGTGGGACGTGGGTGACAACTGCCTCCCCTTCTGCTGTGCCAGTCCCTAAGCAGCACCAGCTGCTGCTAAACAAAAGGGAGGCAAAAACCAGAAATGTTCATCTTCAGGGCAGTTAGGAACTCAAAACAGAAGGTGTTTTGCTGGCCAAGCACAGGCCAAAAGACAGCAAATGCTTTTGAGAGCCACCCTTCCTCCTGGGGCACCTGGAGGTGGCAACAAAAGGTGCTTTCATCAGGAGATGGGGAAGGTGAAAGCTCTTTGGAGGGGGGTGGAAAAAAAAAAAAAAGGCAAAAAAAAAAAAAAGGCACTTTTATGTAAACGTCATCAGAAGAGCTTTGTTAGTTTAACAGCTTGCCTGTGTTTACAGTGCCACTGCTTAGCAAATGGACAACCCTTGTGATTACAGAAAAATTATCACCATTGGAAAATTATTTTCAGCTTTTCACTCAATGCTTCACAGAAGAGGCAGTGGTTTCTCAAGAACAAAATGTTTTCAAAAAGGTTTTACCAGCAGGATGAGTTTTGCTGCTCTTCAGAATTAAACAGTGCAAAAGAAATGGCAGCTTTTGGCACAGACCTCACTTGTGAGCACCAAAAGCACCCAAAAGCAAATTTCCAACAATTAATTTAACAATAATATCCACCCACATGGAAATAATTAACACTTAGATTTAAAATAGTACATTTCAAATAATTATCTAGAGCAAATGGGTCAGGAGGGCAGGTAAGAGGAGTTAAGAGTAATGTTTCTTCAATGTTAAATGCAACCCTAGTCCTAATGATTTTTTTTCTATTTTTCTTTTTAAATAGTAAATTTAATTATTAAAATTAAGGAATAAAAGCATAGATGACCTTGTGCTGCTTTAAGAGCATCAAGGGAGCAAAGTCTGAGGTATTAGAGCCAGTCCAGTCCTCTCACTATGCCCCCAGTTCCTCCACAAGAGGCGTTTGGTGCCAGTGTCATCATGCAGTGTCATTTCTTTAGTGGAAAAAAAGCAGCAAAAAAAAGAAAGCCTTAGATTAGCACAACTAAAAAAAAGTTTGGGCAGTCACCCCATGGTATTTTTAAGGCTGCTGAACTTCAGGACCTGGTTTCACCAGATGCTGCCAGCCACACCAGAACTGTCCCAGTGCAGATGCTGAGCTGGGGAATCACCAGAGCTGTCACCAGCAGCACAGGGAGGGGTGGTGACACCCCAGGGGACACCAGCAGACAGACATCCCCCTCCTAGAAGCCACGAGGCATTTTCCCAGCTCAGCCAGCCCAGACTGCTGACAAGCTGTGGCCCCAGGAGCAAGGGCTCAGCTCCAAGGTGGGCCAAGGCACTGCCAGGCTGGGGGTGCTACCAGGGAACAACTCACCTGGGCAGGACACTCACTGAGAGAGGAGGTTTGGGCACACCTTGCTTTGTCACAGAAAACACCACTTTGAGCAGTTTTGCCACTGGGGCAGCAGAAGCAGCATGGAGAGAGTCCTCAAGCCTCCTAACTATGGCAGCTTCACCTTCTGACAGCCTCACAGACAGCCCTGGGGGACAGCTGGGGCTGCCACGGCTTCCCCCACAACACCACTTACATCTGGAGATGCAAAAGGCAGAACAAGACCCACACAAGGACCCTCTCTGACACTCCTCTGCCACCACAAGGATCTCCAGTCCCGCCTGCTCTGGTGCTGCAGCAACACTGGGAGGCAAAGAGCAACTGAGTTGGGTCAAGATGGGTGATAAATCACAGAATCCCAGAACCATCCGGGCTGGAAAGGAGCTCAGAGCTCCTCAAGTCCAACCCTTGCTCCACTCCCCCCGTGGTTCCCAGCCCATGGCACTGAGTGCCACATCCAGGCTCTTTTGAAATATCTCCAGGGATGGAGAATCCACCCCTTCCCTGGGCAGCCCATTCCAATGCCAATAAAGAAATTCTTTCTCATGTCCAACCTAAACCTCCCCTGGCAGAGCTTCAGCCCATGGCCTCTTGTCTGACTGATGGAGCAGAGCCCGACCCCCCCCCGGCTCCAACCTCCTTTCAGGGAGTTGTAGAGAGTGAATGAAATGTCACATTTTCCTCAAAGGAAACCAGACCACTGCTCCATTTCTCCCATAACCTAGGAAAGGACATCAGCTTTGCCAGGACAGGGGCAGAAAGCAAAGGTTGGCACCCAAAATACCCCAACTGCTCCCCAGCCTGGAAGGGTCTCACTATTTTAAAATCGATGATACCTTAATCTGGATAGTCAATGTTTTGGGGGGTTTTTTTTTGGTTTTTTTTTTTTTGGAGAACTTTCCATTCCCTCTCTCATTTTAGCTTTAAAGTTATTCTTCAATATAGAAGAAAAGTTGAGACTCTGGGAAAAAAAAAATAAACAGAGGCTTACTTTTTTTCTGTTTCTGAGAAAAAAAGACTAGAAAATACTGCCACATCTCCTGTGTAAGTGCAAGGAAACTTAATTAGTAGAGCAAGTCTTATTTTCAAAGAAGCAGAAGAAAAAAAAAAAAAAAAAGGAAATATTTCAAATACTCAGGTGTCTTCTTTTCCCTCTAACTCCACTTTGAAAACTCTGACCAGCATGGCCACAAGCAGTAACACTACTCCTTACACACCAGTCCCTTGATTTTCCAGCCTTTCCCTGGCTTGCTCAAGATAAGTAATCTCCTCAACATCTGCTTTATTTCTTTAACTATTTTGTGTGAAGAATTCCCATTTAAGAGAAAAATAACCCAAGACTATTATAATACAGTCACAATTGGGCACTTTAAAAAAAAAAACACTAAAGAAAAGCCCCTCTGAAGTTGTATTTAAAAACTTCAGGTGTGACTTCTGAAGGGCTAAAACTTAAACTGGTTTTAAAACCTGTCTGGCCGTATTTAACTCAAAAGCTGAAATGAATGCTGTGCAGCTCCTTCTGGAGTCAGACACCTGCAGCTCCACAGAGTCCTTCCAGCAGCCATCCCCGCACCCTCCCCGTGCTCAGCATGGATCCTCTCTTTAATAAAAAGGGTAGAAATGAAAATCCTGGTGCAAGGAAACCTCCAGAGCCAAGCTGAGTCTTTTTGCATAGATTTCAGAGGCAGATGCAACCCTGAGGAGCAGATCTCGGGTTAAATGAATACTTGCCAGGTGAAAGCCTCTCTGGAGATGGCATTTCTCTGCCAGCCTCTCCTTCCCATACTGCAACCCACACCAAGGAGGAAAAAAAAAACCCACAGCAAGTCCAAAACTTCAAAGAATTACCTGAGCTCCCCGTGGTTAATAAATATTGCAGATATTTGTTCATGCTGTACTTGAGGCTTTTAATACCTGCTTGGTAGAGCTGAGACTCCGGTAAAAGGCTCAGACACAACCCCCTGCCCAGGTGCTGACTCAGCACTTTCTGGGCTGCTCAGATAATTGGGGCAGCACTGACCCAACCCCAAGTCCCGCCCTCACTGACTCCAACTCGTGTTGCTTTTTACTCCTGTGGCCCCAGGGGCTTTGGGATTCTTTGCTCCTCTCCTACAACTCCCGTGATCTGGGGGAATTTTCCACCCTGACACCCACCTGGCTCGCGGCTCCATTTGAGGAGCACGACTTGGGCAAAGGGAAAAAAGATCCCAAAAGGATCACTCCCCATGCCCAAGCTCACCCTGCAGCCCATGCTCAGTCCCAGGGGAAGGAGGGGAAGACCTGGTCCTGCCTGGTCCTGCTGCAGCCCAGCCCTGTGGCTTCTCCAGCATTCCCTGCCCAGCACAGGGAAAGTGGTTTGGGAAACCCTGGAGGTTTGGGAAACCCTGGAGGAGCCAGGTTGTGCTTTTCAGTTCCCTGTTGGTAACGTAGCACTGCAGTGTTTGACCAGAGGAAAAAAATCAGTCTTTAAACATCAGGGAAGGTGTTGCACCCTGGAGAGAGGAATCCTGGAAAAGCAAAGGGCTCCTGTGCTGGGCAGAGGGGGCCCTGAGCACCGGGCCAGGGCAGGGACCCTGCCAGCCTTCAGCATCCTTCTGCCTCAAGAGAAATTTGCTCCCACCTCCTCCTGCTTCTCTCCCAGGTTTGTAACCAGAGCAAAGCAGAGCCCTGGGCATTTTCCCCCCAGCTGCATTACCACTGGGTGGAAGACCAAAAATGAGGAGGCCCTGCCAGCCCGGCCTGCAATCCTGACACCCAAAGATGCTGCAACCCCCAGGAAAACTGCCACAGCTGAGCTCAGTGACAAGAAATCCCCACCCACTGGGAAGCCACAGCAGGGATTTACATGGGAAGACACCTTCTGACCTGACCATCACCTGGCTTTTCTGTTCTTCATTTCAAAACTCAAGTTATAAACACATCCACCTGCCAACATTTGAGTGATTCCTGTCCTGAACACACATGTGGAAGGAAAAAAGAAAAAAAAAAGCCTTAGCAATGTCCCACACACACAGTTCATGGGCTACAACCCCAGCACTGAACCTCCTGATTTCTGCTCTTGGTGGAGAAACACCAAGGGCAGGTCAGAAGTTTCCACTTCTGTTTGTTCCATTTCCCTGTTGAAAAGAGGGTAGAAAAAGCTCTTTCCTACAAGATCTTGCATAACATCAACTTCAGGAAAGAGAAGACACCTGTGAAGACTTTTTTACATCCTTTCTACACATGGTGTTGAACCTGCAGTGGAATATGAGCAATGCACAGGCAACCCCAGGCAGCTCAGAGGCTGCTGCCACCAAACACCCTGACCCCAAACCTGGGCTGTGTGAGGAACCTGAGCAGTGGAGAAAACCCACCCTTGATCCTACAGTGACACATTGAGTTGGGTTTTAACATTTAAAGAACATTTAATTTTTATTGCCAACCCCCATTTTACAGAGTGTTCCCTCTCCAAGTCACAGCCACCCCCTGGGGTTGCTTTTTGGCTGAAGCCTTTGAAGCAGGGAGAGGTGAAGAACCTTCCTGCATCAGGGACAGGACCAACAGAGTCCAAGCTGGGGGAATAGAAGCCCAACGATTTCTCCACACCTGACCTGGGTCAACAGGAGCCAAAGAGTGCTAGAGCAGCTTTGCTGTGGGCTGGGTAGGACAAATCACACAGAGGTGAGGAATTCCATCACTGGATGGTACCACAGGAACCCACCCAGGCACCTTCCAACCCAGAGCTGACCTGGAGAGGCTCAGCCCTCCAAAGAGAAAATCCCCACAGCAAGAAAACCACTTCCCAGGCTTGGGAACCATACCAGGAAACTGCTGAGCTGTCAGAACACACCACTGGGATCAGGTATTTCAAGGCAAGGTGCTGAGAGCTTTGCTCTCCCCATCTCACACCAACCCAAAGGGAACTCAGACCTCCAGACTTGGCTCCAGCTTCCTACTCTGGGTTCAAAACACATCCATCTCCTGACAGCCACTATCAAAACCCAGCAAACCACAGAGCTTTCCTCAAGGTTTATGAGGAGATGTAGTACACTTCTTTTATGTCTTCCAGCATACGCAGGGCCCAGACATTAGAGAGAGTCCCATTTTTCTCCTCTACAGCTCCTGCAGAAACACTTTTAGGGCTGAAGGCAGTTTCTTCCCTCCCACTTACACAGAACACTTTCAGAGCACTTCACACACATTCAATAAGCTTTTTGTCCTGCTCCAAAGCAGGTTGGTTTTAGCCATTTTATAGATGGAAAAAGCACTTGAGCCAAATCAGGATCAGAATTCACCATCCCCAGCCCCCCAGTCCTGCTCAGGCTCACATCCCAGTTCTCAGCCCACCAACACTGCCGTGGGAACCCCACCCTGGGGCCCTGCCACCCCTCCAGCACCTTCCTCAGCTTCCAGCCAGCCCTGAATTTCCACCCAAGCCTCCAGGAAACCTCCCCCTTCCCACACAGGCAGCTTCACTGCAACAGATTCCCCCCCCCAAAGGAGATGGACACATTTCAGAACCCAGTTCAAACGTGCTCTCCAGACCAGTTACCTCCTCACCTGACCAGTCTGTATTTACTGAGCTGCCTCCAGAGGGAGAGAAAAGGGAACATCTGCTGCATGCAGACAGCAGATGGGGGGAAAATTCCATCCTCCTGCTGACCTCCCTATGGGGATGAAGGCCTCTTCATCACTGTCTCCCATGGGCTGGGACTGTAAGAGCACTGTATGAAAAAATCAGGATCATCTATTACAGCCTCCTGTGCTCCTCAGGAAGTCTGGAATGGTGGGGAGGACAAAGAAAAGGGGAACAGGGCAATGTCCCACTGATTCCTCTTTTCCTCTCCTCTCTGCTCTGCCTGGCACCTGTCCACAGCCTCCTCCCACCAAGACCTGGCAAGGTCCACTCCTCAGTTTTCAAAAGCTCCTTTCAAGGCTACAAAGATCTACACAAGAGTTTCAGGGTTAGCACCAGTCCTACAGTGATCCTCAAACATCAAAGTCAACATCAACCTTGAATCAATATGTTTAGCAGGCTGGTTCTTCAGATGTTACCCTTTTCTCTAGGCTCTAAACACAGATCTGCACTGTACAGATACCTGCCTGCTTTGGCAAAAAAAACCACGCTTTTAAAGCTTATCTATCAAGTGATTAAATAGGTCAAATATGCTGAAGTGCACTGTTACAGGGCTGCCTGAAAACAAGCCAGGCTGTTTCACTGACAGGGAGCAACTTCTCTTGGATCCAGAACTTGCTTTCAAGAAGATGGTTGCCTGGTCACCAACTGAACCACTACACCCTCTAGTGTGAATCTGAAACACAACTCCCGGGCTGGAAAAGCTTCAGGCAGGCAGAGGAAGACGCTTCAGCCTGACCCCTTCAGATGGAGCAAAGCCACAGCAGTGCTTGCAAAATAACTGTAACTGCAACCCTCAGGAGCCTCACCCAACCCCACCACAGTCCTCACCACCACACCACCTCCTGCTTCATCCCCAGTTTTCCATTTCTCCATCAAAATCAGCACAGAAAAAAAGGGCTGCAGGCCAGCACCAAGCTGAGGCAGCATTTACAGCTCCCTTAGGACAGCTCTTGGACAGCAAGAGTTTGGGCAGGGAGCATGCTGGAAGTTAAACCTCACAATCCCAGTTCTTTCACGAGTGGCAGACACAAGAAAACCAGACCCAGAGATTCTCAAAGAGCCACAACACAGTAAATAAACTGCTCTCATTCCCCAAAACACAAGGTGGGTTGGGTTGGTTTTTTTTTCATTTGGGTCACTAACATACCCAAGGCAGGGAGATTCTTTCTTGTCACTCACACTCAGCTCTTACAGGGACATTTTTAAGCCAGAAGCTGCACGAGTCTTCCAGGTGCCCCGGGAGGTTTTACTAAAACCCAACCTTCACTTCCCCACTCTGAAAACCAAAACCAGCAACAGTTTTTATTTAGCACAGCAGCACCTGCTTCAAGTGGCAGACCCAAAGGAGCAAATCTAGCTCCAGAGCTGACACTACAATGGAGATGTTTAAAGAAAAACGGGAATAATCCACTGGAATAAAATGTCACACACCCAGAGGACCATCCTAAAGGGCTTTAGGGAGCTTTTCAAATTCAAAAGAATGAAAAAAGAGGCAAAAATTTTTGTCTTTCTGACATGGTATCTGGCCATGATTGTGCTGTTTTCATTTCAAGCTAAGCCACAGTCGTGGCAAGATGACCTGGTAACCAGGAGACATGAAAAGCTGAGCATCTTCCAAACTTGGGAATAACCCAAACGTAAGCAAGCACAGAAAAATACAAGTTCTGCTTTATTTTCACAATTTCTGCTTCAAGTTTTTAGAGACCATACCTACTGGCAAGTGCACCTAACTGAGGTAAGGCAGCTTTCCAGGGAGAAAAAGTTTTTTCTCTCCAAAAAACCCCAAGCAGACCAGCAAATAACATCAGCAGAATGACCAGAGCTGCTGAAAGAAGGGTAAAACAAGAGCTCCCCAGCTTTTCTGCAATAAATCTTCCTTTGGCACAACAGCCTCACGGGGAGGGACCCCAGCTCCTGGCAGCCCCCCCATAACCTGGGCTGGAAAACTCCTCCCCTGCAGCTCCCCAAACCTGGGCACCTCCTGAGGGGATGGGACAGCACAGCAATTCTCCTGAGGTTTGACAAGACCGAGCCGCAGGACAAAGGGAGCTTCCCAAAGGAGCACCGGGACACTGCGGGGAGCGGCTCCACACCCCCCCGTGTCAGAGGGAGGGATCCCCCCGAGGAGCAGACACCCATCAGTGCCTCTGTGTCCCCCAGGGCAGCAGAAAAAACCCTTCAGACCCTTTGGGAGCCACAAGAGGCGACGAGCAAAGGCCCAGGGGCCGGGCAGGGCTGAGCAGACACCGGGCCCCCCCCCGCCCCATGCCGGGGAGCCCCGCTCCAGAGGGCCCCTGAGCCCCAGGATCCAGGGGGGGTTCAGAGGGGCTGGAGGCAGATCCAGGCCCTTCAGGACGGGCGGGGATGAGGAGGCAGGGCAGGGCCTGTCCCTGGCAGGGGGAGCCCGGGATGCTGCGGGAGGGCAGAGCCGGGATCGGGATCGGGGAAGGGGCAGAGCCCGGGGCCGGGGGGAGAGGCGGGGGAGGGGGAAGGAGGTGCCGGGGCCGTACCTGCGCCATGGCCGAGCGCGAACCCCGCGCCGGTACCGCCGGAGGCTCCGCACCGCGCCGCAAACACCGGGGGGTGGCGGAAGTGGCAGTAGGGCCGGCGGCAGGGAGGGCCCCCGCCCGGGCCCCCGGAGCTGAGGAACGGGCAATCGATGCCGCGGAAATAGCCGGTGGATCTCAGCATCCCGCTGGCTGCGGGGCGGGGAGCGGGGCCGGGGCCGGAGCCGGAGAGGGTGGAGGAGGAGAGGGCGGAGGAGAAGAGGAGGAGGAGGAGGAGAAGAAGGAGGAGGAAAAGAAGAAGGAGAAAGAGGAGGAGGAGGAAGCGCGGGCAACGGTGACGCTCCCGCCTCACACCCCCGGCACCGGCCCCGCCGCCATCTCGGAAACGCCAGGCCCGGCGGCGAGGACCCCGCGAAGCCGCTGCCCTCACAGGGCTGCCCGTGGCGCGCCTGAACCGGGCGGGAACGGGGGCGGGAACGGGGGCGGGAACGGGGGCGGGAACGGGGGCGGGAACGGGGGCGGGAACGGGGGCGGGAACGGGGGCGGGAACGGGGGCGGGAACGGGGGCGGGAACGGGCGGCTGTGTGTGGGGGGGGGGGGGTCGGTGGTTGCTCGGTTCAGCTTCCCCTGGTCCCTGGTGCCCTTCAGCGGTCCCTGGTGCCACCGCCGCGCCCGGGGCTGGAGGCTGCGGCGGTCCCGGGGCTCGGTGCCCCTCAGTCCCTCCCCCACCCCCTCCTGGTTCGGAGGGATGGGCCCGGGAGAGCCCCCGAGCTCCGCTCCCCGGAGGGCGCTGGGTCCGGAGGGTGCAGCCCCGCTGCCTCCGCACGGCCCCCGGCTCCCTGCGAAACCCCCGGCCCGGCCCCCAACTCCGGAACCGAACCGAACCGAACCGAACCGAACTGAACAGAACAGAACAGAACAGAACAGAACAGGACAGAACAGAACAGAACAGAACAGAACAGAACAGAACAGAACAGAACAGAACAGAACCGAACAGAACAGAACAGAACAGAAGAGGACAGAACAGAACAGAACAGAACAGAACAGAACAGAACAGAACAGAACGGAACAGGACAGGACAGGACAGGACAGGACAGGACAGGACAGAACCGAACAGAACCGAACATCAATCGGGTTTTAGCAGAGGGACCCGAGGCAGGAGTCCCTCAGCCAGGGCCATGCAGAGCAGGGATCTCAGTCCGTGACCCCCCCGTGTTCAGTGCTGGGGAAACTGAGGCAGGTGGGAACCAGCATGGGGGGAGTCAGTGCCCGAGCAGGGATTCTGAGGGATTTCCAGCAGGTGAGGGGGGTCCCAAGCCCCGGGGAATCCCCCGGCGCTTCCCCTGCACGGAGGTTTCAGCTGAGGTTGTGTTGGGGGGGGGAGCGACCAAGAGAATTCCCGTCAGTTGGAGCCAGGAGCTCCATCCCAGAGAACAGGGATGATCCGGGAAAACCTCATCAACTGTGGGGGATGGAGAGAGGGTGGGAAGCACCGGGCAGCACAGAGAAAGGGGCCCAAGGAGGAGTCATCCCCAGGGAAGGCCAAGGGAAAAATGGCAGAAGTCATCTTTCATTTCAAAACCAGAACAAAAAAAAAAAAAACCCCAAACCACTTTATTTCCAAGATGATTGCTGCCTTCTCCCTGCCCACTGCTCCCCCCCAGCATCCCAGCAGAACCCAGGAGCTGAGGACATGGGGAGAGGAACCCACCCCCCACCTGCCCAAGGGGAAAAGGGGGGTGAGCCCAGCACTGCCAAGGTTTGGGGACAAGCAGCTGGGAACCCCTGAATAATGGGGAAAAAGCTTTTAAAAAGCAGGAAGCACTCACAGAACTGAGAGCCTTCCCCCCGACACAAGGTGCTTTGCAAGGAGGGTTCACACTGAGCATCCCCCCCCAGCCAGCTCCCTGCCTCCCCTCACTGCTGGAAAAACAAACTATTCCATCCCAAAGCAAGAGGAAGCATTTTTATTTTTATGATGTTGATAAATCTGTTTTATGTAACTTCAGGTGGAGTGGAGATGGAAAGACCAGAGGCACAGACACATGATTTCCCTTTGTAATTCCCTCCTCATGCTTACTTGGCTGACAAAATACTGTAAAATAATATAAAATATATATATAAATACTATAAAATAGTATAAAATATATAATATAAAATAAGCCATCCATTTCTGTGCAGACCTGGAGGAAAAACTTCTCTAAGCTGATTCAGGAACCTGTGCTTCTTCCCCACATGAGAAGGGGAACTGGAATCCTCAGTTAACTGGGATGCCCTCTCAGCTCCCAGTTGGCAGCACTGGGTGAGGTTCTCGGGGTCCCTGCACACACTGAGGGGGTTCCTCTGAGAACAGGGACCCCCAAATTCACCCATCCTGCTGGCTCTGAGCCTGCTCCCCCAAAAGTTCAACACCAGGCACCTGAACCTCTCCCCACAGCCTCCCAGGTCAACATCTCCCCCTCCAAAAATCTCTGGACCCCCTCTGTGGGGGAACGAGGGGATTTTTCCAGCCCAGGACCCTCCAGCTGAAGCTGACCCTCCCCTCCTAGCCCTGTTCACATCCAAATGTCCCCGTTTAAAGGAGGGACAAGGGGACAGGCTGTGGGCACACGGTTGTCACAGCACCTTGGGTGCCCATGTGGGGTTTTGACACTTTTCTCCCTGGTAAGAGCCAGGCCAGGGGGATGCCACCCTATTTGGGGAGGGTCCCCAAAACCTTCCCCCCACCCATCAGCCCAGGACCCAGCTGCAGGGGAAGCAGGGCCCTGCCTCACCCCCTGAGAAACCACCCAGGTGAAACAAGGAGAGATGTTTTAATTTTTTTTTCCTTTTTTTTTTTTAAGAAAAGAACCCTCCCAGAAAAGGAGAGCAGCCGGAGGTGCTCAGGGAGCAGGAGCCTCCCACCTCCCAGAGCTCTGCTCCCTGCTTCTTCCTTTGCATCCCAAGGCTCCTCCTGGGCCAAGTTCCTTCTCTCCACACTGGGAACTTTTCTCTGCATCCACACAGGATCTTTACCCTGGTCCCAGCACTTCCCTGGCTCCAGGCACCAACCAGGACTTTGGGAAGATGGAGAAAGCAGCAGGAGGAGGAAAGGGGCTTGGCCAGAGCTGGGGGGACCTCCCACGGGGCTGTCCCCTCCCCGGGCTGTGGGATGAGTGGGGTGACGTCCACCCCAGTGCCCCCAGTACCCCCCCCCCCACGTCCTACCTTAGTCCTCATCCCCCATGGGAGATCCCTTCCCGGGTCTCCCATCACCAGGGGTGCTCCATGGCACCCCACAACCCCACCAGCACCCTGGGGTGGTGACATCCCCTGCAACCCACAGGGCATCACCCAGCCTGGGCAGGACCCACAGCCCTCCAGGAGTGCTCCAAAGCCCCTCAAGGTGCTCCTGGCCCCCCAAGGGAATATTTCGCTTCCCAAAGAGGATGCTTCAGTCCTCAAGGTTGCTCCCAGCCCCCCAGGGTTGCCCCCAGGTCCCCCAGGGGAAGGTTTCTGGATGCTTGGTCCCACGTGTGCCATCCAGGCAGCCTGGGGAGGATCCACAGCCCCCCAGGACCAGTCCCAGCCCCCCCAAAGTGCTCCTGGCCCCCCCAGGTGGATGCTCCAACCCCCCCAGGAGCACTCCCATCCACCCAAGAGGATGCTCCAGCCCCCCAGGGTTGTTCCCATCTCCCCAGGGGGATTCTCCACCCCCTTCCCCAGGACTCAGTCTCTGGATTGGGGGTTCCACGAGTGTTTTCCAGACGTCCTTGCAGCCCGTGGGTCTCCCTTCACCGTCCCAGCCTCCAGGCATGGCTCAGGCATAGGATGACAAAGGGAAACCCACAGGGGGCTGGGGGGGGGGGGGGTGTCCATCACCCGAGCTCCTCATCTGGGCACTGCTGGGGACAGAGGAGAGACACGAGCCAGGAGAGGAAGGGGCAGGAGCCTGGAGGCCCCTGGTGACCCCCAACCCTCCCTGCACCTGCAGAAGGTGCAAACCCAACCCACGGGCCTGCCCCATGCCATCCATGGGTGCTGCTTCTCCCCACGAGTTGGGGGCTTTTGCAGGGGGGTGGTGGGGGAATGGGTGGCTTTGTGTCTGCAAAGGGGAGGGGGAGAGGGGCAGAAGGGGCAGGGTGGGGGTGCAGGGGGTGCAGGGGGTGCAGGGGGTGCAGGGGCACACACGTGTTGGGGTGCACACGCGTGTGGGTGTGGATGCTGTGCAGGTGTGAACACGTGTGTGCTGGCTGCAGGCACACGTGTGTGTATGGGGGGGGTTTGCACAGCCTAGAGCTGGGGGGGGGTCCATCCCACCACTCCCCACCCACACAGGACCCAAGGGGTGCAGGGGGACCCTGGGGACCACAGGGCACCCACACCACTCCCGTCCCACCCAGCCAGCTGTGCCAGGTGTCCCATGGGTGCCTCATGTTGGTGGGTGTCCCCCCGTGTTGGTGGGTGTCCCCCCGTGTTGGTGGGTGTCCCCCATTGTTAGTGGGTGTCCCCCCGTGTTGGTGGGTGTCCCCCCGGGTTAGTGGGTGTCCCCCCGGGTTAGTGGGTGTCCCCTGCCCCCTCCAACCCCCCCTCATGGGGTCCCACCCCTCCGTGTCTCCCCAGTGGCAGCACCAGGATGCTCGCAGAGCTCTGCACCCTCAGCCCTGCCCCAGACCCCGTCCCCAGCTGCCCCCCGGTGCTGCCCCACTCACCTGCCAGGGCAGAGCCTCTCCTCCTCCTTTCCTGTCCCCTTCCCTCCATCTTAGCCGGGCAGAGCCCCTCACCCTGGCATCCATCCCTCTCCTGCCGCCCTCCCCTCTCCCCGGCCCGGCCACGGGTGGGATCCGTCCCCTCTGCCCTTTTATACCCTCCCTGTTCATATGACAAGCACGTGAAAAACCAGAGCAAGAGCTCGGAAAAAAAGCTCCTTAAGACCCTTTAATTCAGTTTCCTGGATCCCATGACTGAGCTCGGCCGATCAGCGGGGTCTCATGACTGTGGCACGCAGGCTCCAGCCATCAAAAGCCTCATTTATCCCCCAAAAAGGGACTTCAACCCCTCCTGGCTGGACACCCGGTGAGCCCCACGTCCCCTGTGCCCCATCCCTGCCACAGCCCCCTCCCCAGTGACATCGCTGAGCTCCTGGTGTCCCCTCCCCTCCCCAGCAGGATCCCGGCACGTCCACTTGTCCCCTGCCACAGCCACCGCGTGAGTGCACACCAGGCACACGTGTGCACACGTGCATGGACACCAGGAACATACGTGTGCACACACACAGGGACACCAGGCACACACAGGGACACCAGGCACATGTGTGTGCACAGGGACACCAGGAACACACATGTGCACACATGGACACCAGGCACACACATGTGCACACGTGCATGGACACCGGGAACATACGTGTGCACACACAGAGGGACACCAGGCACACACATGCACACCAGGAACACACGTGTGCACACATGAACACCAGTCATACATGTGTGCACACACGCATGGACACCAGGCACACACCTGTGCACACACATGCACACCAGGCCCACGTGTGCACCCCAGGCACACAGGGATGTGCCCAGCCCAGCCATTTTCCTGTGACTGCAGCACTGGGATCTGCAGCCACCTCTGTCCCTGCTGGGGACTCCCAAAGGACCCCGGGGGATCCTGCCCTGTCCCCTTTCTCTCTGCTGTGGCTGCAGGAGGGACCTTGGGGACACTCTGAGTTCTGGCTCTGCCTGTCCCCTCCTCCCCGCCCTGCCCAGGCTCTGGTTTTGGACAAGTTCCCCTCCGGGTACCAAACCCTGGGTGGTCCCGACCCAGATCCCTCCCTTCCCATCCCCTCCTGGGGGTCTCAAACCCCGGCAGGGACACAGGTTCTGTCCTGGTGCCTCATGGCCCAGTGGTGTGACACAAGTTCTGTCCTGGTGCCTCGTGGCCCAGTGGTGTGACACAAGTTCTGTCCTGGTGCCTCGTGGCCCAGTTTGGCCCCACGGGTGGGGGACTCTGTGCCCAGGACCCCCAGGGCAGGGCTGGCTCCTGCCTTTCAGGGACCCTGCAGCTCCCACATGGATCAGGGCCTCTCCTGCCCTCCTCACTCCAGGGATTCGTTGTTCCCAGGCAGGGATGGGGCTGAGAGCTGTGATGGATCCAGACCCAAAAAGCCCCAATATCCCCCCAGAGCTGGGGTCACAGGGGCAGCAGCTGGAGCTGCCCGGATCACCCGGGATACCTGAGCTGGGTCTAAATTTTGGGAATTGGGCTGAACTTTTCTGTCCTTTTCCTTTGTTTTTATTTGTTTGGGGCTTGTTGTGTGTGTTTTTTGTTTTTTTTTTAACTGGGACACAGTCAATACCAACTCATCCCTCCCCAAGCCCAGCCCCTGGCCCCCCAGACATCCTGCTGGGGCTGCTCGGGAGCATCCGCAGCCCAACAGGAAACAGGCAGCAGGATAAAAATATCCCGAGGGCAAACAAAACGTCTCGATGTGGGGATTAGGGTGCTGGGGGGCTGCTCCAGACCCCCCAAATGGGGGGGGGAACAGGCTGGGTGGTTGTGGTGCCTTCAGCTTCTAGCAAAGGCTCCAACCCCCCCCCGAGCAGCCGTGTGGGGTGAGCTGGGGAAGGGGGGAGAGGCCCAGGGGTGCTCAGGGACACATCCCAGCTCCCAAACTCTCCCTCCCACCCCCCCAAAAAATAGGGGAGACCACCCAGAGCCCCTATACCCAAAAATCCTCTTGTAGCTCCTGCAGAGCCCTGGTGCCAAGGAAGCTCCCACCCTGCTCCTCCTGAGCCTTGGGGGGCAGGTGAGGGATGTGTGGGGAGCAGGGGGGTCCCTTGCACCCCCCCCGACCCCCTCCCCAGCTCCCGGACCCAAACAATGGAAGCATTGGAGCTCTTGGAGCTGTGGGAGGCCCCAGCACGAGGCCCCTGAGCCCCTCCAGGAGCTGCCTAAGGAGATTATTTCTCCTCACATGAGCCCACGGGCTCACTCCAGAGAGGGGACACGAGGCTGCTGGGGACATCGAGGGGGGGAACTGGGGCCAGGGAGGGGGCAAGGGAAGGGGCAGAGCCCTGCTTTGCTCTTGGGGTTGGGGCAAGGGGTAGGAAAAGCCTCGGACACGTGGAGCTGCTCTTCCCCAGGGTGATTGCAGAGCAGACCCCAAACCCCAATGTCTGAACACCCGGCTGCTGGGGGGAAGGGCTGGGGGGTGCCCCCTGCACCTGCCCAGCACACCCCTGGGGTCCCCTGCAGCCAGGACACAGCTGGGCACAGAGCAGGGCACAAAGATTTTCTCTCCCCAGGGCCACCCTGCCCACTTGTGACCACACCATGGGGACACCCCTTTCCCCAGAGCCCCCCAGGACACTGCTGGAGGGAGGCTGTGGGCATCCCCCACCTCTGTACCCACCAGATCCCTACACAATGGGGTCCCCATTGACCCCACAGCCCCATTTGAAGAGCTCAGTTTTTGCAGCCCAAGGAGAGGAGGGGCCAACAGCTCTGTCCCCTCCTGCTGGCACCTCGGGGCCCTGGTCCCTGCAGGATGGTGACAGCCACGTGTGACTGAGCTGGGGTGACAGCCAGCAGGGAGAGGTGAGGGGCTGGTGCTGCTCCCCCCGGGGGGGCACAGGCAGAGCCAGGGAGAGAGCAAACACAGGTAAAATGTTCAATCTGCTCTTTATTGGGTGCCTGGTGCCCTCAGCCCCCTTCCCAAGGGAGCGGCGTGGAGAGGATTTTCCAGGGGTGACCTGAACATGGGGAGTGCTCTGGGAAGGCAGAGCCAGGCTGGAGGCACCTCCTCCAAGTGTCCCCAAACTGCCCTCGGGGACACAGCTCTACCTGGGATGCAGGAGGACAGCAGGCTGATCCCAGGAGAGCTCTGCCAAGAGCTCCTCCATCCCACCCCAAAGAGATGCTGAGGAGGGGGCTGGGCCCCCAGCCCCTCTCCAGCTCACATTATTGCTATAGTCAGAGCAGCAGAGAGGCCAGAAGGGATCCAGGGATTTTGCTGTTTCAGGAGAGGGGAAGAGGATGTGTCTAAAGCCAAGGATTTATCCCCAAAAAGGGCGGGCTCCCCTCACTCTGGGGAAGGAAGGAGCTGCCATCCCTTGCCGGGCTGGAGGTGCCAGCAGCGCCGGGGCTGATCCCGGGAGGGAGTCCCAGGGATGCTCCGTCTGCTCCAGCCCCAAACTCATCACACCTCCAGCAGCAGGGACTGACTGAGGAGGGGTCGCTGGAGGAAGAGTCAGGAAGCCCCCCGGCCCCTCTCCTGGCTGGTCAGTTCCGTTGGCTGCCCAGCTCCTGGGAGATGAATTTCCGAAGGCGCTCGAGGTACTGGCTGTAGAGTTCGATGTCATTGTGCCCCGCCCCATCCACCCAGAGAGGCTCCACGGCCTTGGGGCAGCGTTCAAAGAGGGCCAGGCCGTGGGAGAAATCAATCACCTCGTCCTCAGTGCCGTGGATGATGAGCACAGGAGAGGTGATCTTGGAGATCTTCTCAATGCTGCCAGGAAGGTCGAAGGTTGGAGAAGGGGGGGGGGGGAAAGGAGGAGAAGGGGATGGTTAGGAAGAGGGATGGAGGCACCTCTGTTCCTCCTGCCTCCTGAGCACATCCTCTCAGGAAGCAGGATCAGGGGACACTGTCTGATGACAGCAGAGCATGGGGACATGGAGCTTCTGCCAAGGATGAGCTCCAAGACAAATCGCCCCCAGGGTGACAGATGAGGACCAGACAGCACCGTGGGACCCAGGCATGGCTGAAGGAAATGGCTGCAGGACAAGAGGAGCCCAGGGCCCCCCCACGTTGCTCCTGCTGGGCTGGGAGGAGGATTGGAAGCACAACTGTCCCAGCCCAAAGGCCAAGAGAGGCCATCGGGATGCAGAGCCTGGGCTGGGGATCAAACCACAGCTTCTGGCTCAGGGGCTACCTCAGTGCTGCCTTTCTGTGCCACTGCCCTCTGCAGAGGGCAAAAACTGTCCAGGAAATCACCCCTGGGGCTTGTGAAACCTGACAAGGGGCCACTGGGACAGCCCTAAAGCTGACGGGCAAAGACACGGAGACCAAGTGGCCAGGAGCTGATGCTGCCAGGGAACGTGCGGTGCACACAAGGCACAGTGAGGAGAGGGGACAATGTCACCAGGGGTTACAATCCCCTGAAGGGGACCAAGGGCAAGGCAGGGGGATCCCCAGTTAAACAGGGGGATCCCCAGTTAAACACATTGTGGGAAATGGGGCAGCAGTTTTGCTCATAACCCCCTGGGCAGCCGGGACAGAGCTGGTGGGGTGGGCACTGTCCTGTCCCTTCTCCTCAGGACACTCACTTGGGGAAGGCATCGAACCAGTAGGTCTTCTTTGTCTCAGGGAAAGCCACCCTCATGCCAGAGGTGAGTGGGGAGTGCAGGATGATGGCAGCACACTCGTAACGGGAGGCGAGATCCACGGTGGGCACGGTGCCAATGCTCTGTCCATACAAAATGATGTTCTCTGGGCTGATCCCATACCTGGGAGAGGAGAGGGGAGGTCAGAGCCCAAGCACAGGAGGCAGATTGCCAGGAGAAACAGCCCAGAACATCACCCTGCTCTGGGTGCACCCTGCAAGCTGCCCTGGGGTGGGGTTGAGGGAAACGGGGGCAGTGTCCCGTCCCCCAGTTCCCTGTGACTGGGCCAAAGCTGCTGCCCTGCACCCCAGGAGCAGCTGGGGCTGAGCTGCTGGATGGCTCTGGTGAGACCCCAGCCCAGGCTGCCCCCAGAAGCTGTGGCAGTGTTGGAGGTTGGATGGGGCTTGGAGCACCCTGGGCTGGTGGAGGTGTCCCTGACCATGGCAGAGGGGGCACTGGGTGGGCCTTAAGGTCCCTTCCAACCCAAATCTATCTGGGATTTGGTGAGTTGTGGGGGTATGAAGTCTCAGCAGTGCCTGGAGTTGCGATACAGAGGGGCTGACAGATCCCAGGGCTCCCTGCCAGCTGGGCCTGGCTGCAGGCAGGACAGAGCCCACCACAGGGCTGCCTCTCCAGCCCAACTGGGAAAACTGGGAACAGCCAGATGGGGAGCACAGCACCGAGCAGGGTCACAGCCCCACAGCACCCCCACCCTGCTCCCCCTGCAGCTGCTTTCAGGCTGTTCCTTCCCATTAGGAGCAGCCCGGGTTCCCTCTCGGGGACGTTTCCTGTTTCTCCACATTTCCTGGATTTCCTCCCTCCCCCTGCCCTGCTCACCGTGTCCTCAGTGCCTGCCAGGCAGCGTCGATGTCTGAGTAGAGGTTCCTCTCTGAGGGCTTCCCCGTGCTCACCCCGTAGCCCGAGTAGTCGTAGGAGAAGATGTTGCAGTTGATCCGGGTGCCCAACCCGATGTAGAAGCTGCTCATCTGCCCCAGGTCCACGGCGTTGCCGTGGGAGAAGAGCACCGTGTACCTGCAGGGGGGTCACACTCTGCCACAGTGCCACCAGGGGACAGCAGGGACAGCCAGGACGGTGGCCAGGACACAACGGGCCAGCACCGGCCACCAGGAAAGGTCCCCATGACACCCCTGTCCCAGCACCCAGAACCTCCTGGCCACCCAGGACCAGGGGCTCCCTCCCAGAAGAAACAGGCAGCCCGAAGGCAGGATGATTCTGTTCCTGTCTTTTTAGCCTATTTTTGGTAAAAAAGCTCAGGATTTGGGGCCGTTTGCCCGCTGGGGATTTTAAGTAAGAATTCTGACAGCGGGATTTTTTTTTTTTCTCCCCTGACTCTGGCAAGACACCAGATGTTGGGAGAGAAGTGAATTGTGGGAGTGACAAGGCACAAGAAATTTCCACCATAAGGGGAAAAACAATGTTAATCATAAAAATTAACACTAATAGCTCGTTGCTGGAAGATTGGCTCTCTTCTGCCAGTGGGAGGGAGCAGGACCCACCCCCTGCTGAGCACCCACAGTTGGCCCCAGTGATCTGTGGCCAGGTTGAACCTCCAGGTCCCAGCCTGGATGGCCCAGAAAGTCCCAGCAGGTGCTGGCAGGATGAGCTGGGATGACAAACCTGACCTAATGCCTGGGGGGGAGCTGGGAGGGACACCCCTGCCCCAGGCCTCACAGCAGGTGGATGTGCAAGCAGAAGAACCTCCCCGATGGTTCCCAACCTCTCTCAGGGATGGAGCAGATGTCCCCACAAGAGACCCCTCACACAGCTCTCCAGATCCCCAGGAGCCAAACCCCCTTTGCCCCATGGCCACCTGGGGAGCCCCTGGCAGGGTGAGGGCTGATCTGGGCAGAGCTCTCTGCAGACTTTGCTTGGGAGGACCCCTGAGTGTGGGCTCAGCTGGGGGGCTGCACCTCAAACCTGAGCTGTGCCACCAGCAGCTCCCAAGCCCCCTCCCAGCAGGGAGGGGGTCTCCCTCCCACCCTCTGGGCTGCCCCTCTCCAGCTTCCCAGTGACACAGGGGTGACACACAGGGGTGACAGACACACAGGGGTGCCTGAACCCCTCCTCTGGTTGTCACCCTTCCCTGTGAGGACTCGGATGTGCCCAAGCATAGACCCTCTTCTGCACAGGTGTCCCCTGACCCGGGGGCTGGGGACAAGGAACAAGGGGGTGGTGCAGAGGGCTTGGCACAGACACTGGGCTGACAACTGGAGCATCCTGTCACCACCAGGCTACCAGGGGGGGATCTGTGGGAAAGACAAGGGAATCCCTACACCCTACAGGCTTTGCCTCCACTCCCTGTTTAAGCCCATTCCCAGCTGCAGGCACAAGCCAGACCGGTCCCGGGAGCCCGGCTCCACAGGAGACCTCCAAGCCCTGCAGCAGGGCCAGCCAGGCGCCGGCTCAGCCCAGGGCAGGGAGGTGGCACCTGTCTGAGGGACAGGGGGGGACAGGGTGGCACCACCTGGCAGCTCACCTGGCCCCGGGCACGCAGCGGACGTACATGCAGCCCACGCGGTTCCCCCGTCCGCTTTTGGTGACAAACACCTCGATGTTGTCCAACTCCCGTTGGGAATACTGAAAATCCGCCCGGTCCTTCAGGTGGAGCTTCCAGCGCCCCGCGACGCCGCCCCGCAGGGACCCGGTGCTGGTGCTGCCCACGGGCTCGGGCTCGGGGCTGAGGGTGTAGGTGGGCTCGGGGGGCAGGAAAGCCAACTTGGCAGCGATGCGGCTGGGGCAGGGCGGGCAGCAGAAGAGGCAGCAGAGCTGGCTGAGGGACAGCCCGTTCATGGTGGCGGCGAAGGAAAGGCAGAGGTGTCCCCAGGGAGGGAGGATCCCGATCCGAGCGGGACGGAGGCCCAGGGAACGAGGAGGAGGCCTTGTCCTCAGCTGGCCCTCAGCACGGCCGCGGCCGCCGGGCCACCACAGGCCGGGGTGCTGGTGGCCGCCATCCCTTCAGCCACGGGTAGCAGCGGTGGCCTGGGGACAGGACAGGGACAGGAGCAGTGAGGGCTCTGACACGGACACACACCCCCCCGGGACAAACACCCAGCACTGAGACAGCACCCCCAGCACCCCCACACCTCCCTCAGCTGAGGGGCACAGCGTTACCCCCCCCAAACACACCCCACGCTGGCACTGAACCCACTCAGCCCCCAAACCCCCTGCACCCCCAAACCCCCTGCTCACAGTCCCTGCACCCCCTGCTCACACCCCCCACCCACAGCCCCCCACTCAGGGGATTGAGGACCCGCCAGGAGCCACGTGGTTGATGGCAGAGAGGACACAGCCCCCCCCTCCCCAGGACCCCCCTGGATGCTGGCACTGGGGTGTAAAGGGAGCACAGAGCTCCCGAAAAAAATGGGGAAAGGGGGGTAAAAAAAAAAAAAAAAAAAAAAAAAAAAGCGAGTATTTTCTGCAAGTTTGGGCACAGGCTGAGGCTGAGGAATGTCAAAGCAGCCCACACCCCGAGGAATTCCATCCATCTGCTTCCGAAGGGCTGGAAAAGGGGAGGAAAGGGTGGAGAGGGGAGGCCCCTGCCCGAGAGGGAAGGGAAGGCACGAGGTGCCCAAAAATGCTGAAATTTGGGGAGTGAAGGGAGGCCCCGTGCCCCCCAGCAGACGGGGAGGAATCTGGGTGCCCCCCTCAAGCACCCCCAGCAGAGCCAGGGCCGGGAGCCCCCCCAGGTCTGGCAGCCACGTGCCAGCAGGACCAGGGTCACCCACAGGGGACAGGGGTGTCCCCAACCCACGCCCACACCTCTGGGTGTCCATGCAACCAGCTGGGGACCCCCCAGGACCCCCCAGACAGAGCAGGGGACACAATCACACCAACCCCCCCCTCCGGACCCTCTCCTTCACCCCCAGCTCAGGTATGGGGGGTCAGATTCCCCCCCCCCGGCCCCCCCTCCCCAAACACCCACGGACTGACCAGATGGGACCCCCCCCCCCCCCCAACACTGACTGCTGAGTGCCCCCCTCCTCACACGGACCGACTGGGGACCCCCACCCCTCCCACGCTGGCTGGTGGGGGGGGTCACACACACTGGTGGGAACGACCCCCCCCAACCTGACCTGTAGAGGACCCCCCAGCTTACCAGGAGGTGCCCCCTGCCACCAGGAGGACCCCCACCCACAGACCAACTGAGGGGGGGAGGGGTCGTCAAACATCCTGAACAGTGTCACCTCCCCCCCCCACAGTCCCCAGATGGGACCCCCCGACTGACCACTGGGTGCCCCCCCCCGACCAGCACAGAACCCCCCACCCCCACTGATTGGGGGGGGTTCCTCCTAGAGAGGGTGGGGGGTCCCTCCAAAGCTGGGTCTGGGGGCACACACACCCCACACCCCCCCACTGTTGGACCCCCCCCCCCCACTGATCACTCGGTGCCCCCCCCCCCGGTTCCGGTTGAGGCGTGTGCCCCCCCCCGCATTGTGCCTCCCACACACACCTTGCCCGCTGTGCCCCCCCTCACCGACCCTGAGGGGCTGTGGGACCCCTCACCCACCCCCTGACAGCTGCCCCCCCCCCAAGGCCTCCCCACCCCCATCACCCCACTGGGACCCCCCCATCCCCACTGACCTGCCTCAGCTGCACCCCCCCGCCCCGGGACCCGGCCCCGAGCCCCCCCCAGCCCCCCCGGTGCCGTCCCCGCTCGATGCCGAGGCAGACCCGGTGTTCCCCCCCCCGGTACCGGTACCGGTTCATGTTCCGCCGCGGCCCGGCCGGGCCCCCCCCCCCGCGCTGGGGCTGCCGAAGGGACGCGCGGGCGCTGCGGGACCTCCCGGGCGGGGGCGGCGCTGCGCAGCTGCCGGGCTGGCCCTGCCCCCTCCTCTGCTGCCGGAAGTGACGTCAGCGTTCCCGCGTTGCCAAGGGAACGGCGCGGCCTTGCCCGCGGCTGCTTCTCACCTCATGGCGGCCGCGGGCACCGGGAGGGGAGAAACGGGACGGGCCCATGCGAGGCCGGGGTGTCCCCATCCCCAAATCCAGACACTGAGAGACGTTTGGCTTCCTAATTAGAGACCGAATGAAAACGGGCACAGGCAAAAGGGGACACTGGGAGTGGATGTTAGGAAGAAATTCTTTGGTGTGAGGGTGCTGAGCCCCTGGGTGCCCCCAGAAGCTGTGGCTGCCCCATCCCTGGCAGTGTTGAAGGTTGGATGGGGCTTGGAGCACCCTGGGCTGGTGGGAGGTGTCCCTGCCCATGGCAGGGGTGGCACTGGGAGGGCTTTGAGGTCCCTTCCAATCCAAACCAGTCAGTGAGTCCCAGTGGAGGCCCTGAAGGAGCAGCCCCACACACCAGCACACATTCAGGGTTGATCCGCTGGAAAACAGCTCTGAGGAGGAGGAGGATCCCAGAGTTCTGCTGGAAAAGTTAACAAGGAGTCAGCAATGGCCACCAGCGCCCAGGCTTGTGCCAGGCAGGAATCATCCCCTGGGCTGGGCACTGCTGAGGCTGAATCCTGGGCTCAGTTCTGAGCCTCTCATGACACCGCAGGGCTGGAGAGTGTCCAGAGAAGGGAATGGAGCTGGGGAAGGGGCTGGAGCACAAAGTCTGCCCAGGAGCAGCTGAGGGCCCTGGGGGTGTTGATCCTGGAGCAGAGGAGGCTGAGGGGAGACCTTCTGGCTCTCTGCAAGCCCCTGAGAGGAGGTTGGAGCCAGGGGGGGTCGGGCTCTGCTCCCAAGGAACAAGGGATGGGACAAGAGGAACTTTTGACACAACTCAAGTGGTGCCAGGGGAGGTTTAGGTTGGGGCTGGGGAAGAATTTCTCCCTGGAAAGGGTTGTCAGGGCCTGGCCCAGGCTGCCCAGGGCAGGGGTGCTGCCTCCTGCTCCCGAGACATTAAAATCTCAGCTGGAAGCCACCCTGTGCAACCTGCTCCCAGGAAACCTGCCTGAGCAGGGGGTTGGACTAAATGATCCCCAGAGCTTCCTACTGACCCCCCCCCCTAATTCTGGAATTCCCCCAAAATGGACAAGGACACAGGACCCCTCCTCAGGTCAGCAGCACTGTGGGATTCTCTGCAAGCAGAGAGAGCAGCTCCCCTGCCAAGGGGTCTTTCAGGTCTGTGGGGTGCTGGCTACCCCTAGGAACACATCCTGTGTCCTGGTGGGAAGAGAAACTGGGGAGCTGGGTGCCAGGAACGAGGAGGCACCCTGGTGGCATCAGGCACTGGGGAAACTGAGGCACGGAGCCTCCCGGCCACCTCTGAAGGGCCCCAAGCTGAGCCAGCACAGCACGCGTGTGCCCAGAAGGAACCATCCACAGCATCCAAGCAAACTAAACTGTATTGATATTTACACTGACCGAGGAAAGGGATGAAAGGGCAGAGGGAGGTGGTGGAGAAGCAAGCAGCTGCTCTTCTGCCCCGGGGGGCTTCCTGGCTGCATCCCCTGGCAGCAGCTGCCCCTCCCCTGGGGTCTGGGGGACACGAGGCAAGGGGTGGTGGTGGCTGCTCCTCCAGAGGGACAGCTCCTTCCATCCCAACCTCACTGCCAAACCCTGCACCCACCCGAAGTTCCCCAGAGGTAAAAATCCCCAGGGAAGGGGGGTCAGCAGCCAAACTGCCCCCTGCTCCACCCTGCTGGGGGCTTCTTGGAGGTCTGATCCCTCCTGGTGGCTGTGGCAGAGTGCAGGAGGCTTTGGCTTCAATCAGATGGGAAAACCAAAGCCTGCAGAGTGATCCCCCTGCAATCCCTAGGACAGAATTCCTGAAAATGAGGGAGGAAGCCAGCACCTGGCAGGAGCTGCTCCATTCAGCCCTTGGAGCTCTGCTTCCTGACACCCCCTCCCCACACGATGCTGCAGGAAATGCTTCCAAAGCCTGGGACAGCCAGGACTGGGACAGGAGCTGCTGCTTATCCCCCAGGACTCATCCAGAGATTCTCTGTGAGCCCCACAGCTGCAGCTCCACTCCCAGAATTCCCAGGGAGGGGTGGGGTGCTCCCCAGGGTCCCCTGCATGGTGTGGAGGTGGGTTTAGGTGCACCCCAGGAGCCCCCCACCCTCCTGAGCCCCACATTTTCCTTTCTAACAAGCCCTGGGCTACCTCACTCAGTGCCTTTTAGGGTGCTCTCCTGCTCCGAGTGCTTTCAGTGTACCCTAAATCTCTCCTTTTGACTTCTCTTGCACCCCGAGACCTCCAGAGTCCTTCAGTGGGCCCAAAGCCCTCCCAGGTGCCTCTCCCACCTCCCCTGGGCTCTCCTTAAAGTCTCCACTTGCCTTTTGGGCACCCCAGGACCCTCACAGCCTCCCTTCCCTGTGCCCCAGATCCCTCTGTCCAGCTCTCAGGACATTTCCTGGGACTCTGGCCCTGCCTCTCATCCCAAGGGGACAAGCAGAGAAGTGGGGGGAGGGGCTTCCCAATCTGACCTACTGGGAGGGAAAAGAGCTCCCAGTGAGGCCCATGGGGGAGGAAGGGTCCCTGCTGTCCACCCACATGCAGGGACAGGGAAGGTGGCAGAGGTCTGGGGATCCAAACTGTGCACAGCCCTGATGAGGAGGGGGGTGTAAGGCAGAGGGCAGGGAGGGGAGAGCTGCAACCTGCCCTGGGGAGTGAAGCACGAGGTTGGTGCCAGTGTCCCTCAGCCCAGCTCTGTCCCGGGAGGCACCATGCCTGGCAGGGTGGGCTGGGGACAGCTGGGGTGGGGACAGGGTGGGCTGGGGACAGGCTGGGCTGGGGGCAGGAGGGCTCCCTCCCTGCAGCCCCAGGCAGGGCTGTCCTAAAGGTCCTGCCCCACACCTGGGGTGCATCTGTGTCCCTTCAAAGCCACCAAATCCCTTTCCTGTGCCACTACTCTGCTCCTTCCCCACTCGGGTGCTTCAACAACAGCTTCTTGCAGGGAGGGGAGGGGTGCTCAGGGCCTTAAAACTACAGGAGAGTCCAAACAGCCCCCAGGGAGCAGGAGGCAGCCTTGCTGCTGGGATTCCCACTGGTGGGAATGGTGGGCTGGTTTCACATCCACCACAAAGAGACAGAAGGGCAGAGTGAACAAAGTCCAGCAGCAGCTGAGGGGCTCCAGCCACGAGTCCAGGTGGGTGTGCAGGCCTCAGAGCTGCCGGCTGAAGGGAAAGGCTGCTTGGCAGAGCTCTGCTGCCCTTGCCACACACAGCACCCCGGGGCAAGGGGACTCTGTGGGGTCTGAGCACTGGGAGCAGCGGGGCAGGACGGTGCCTTTCCCCTTGGGAAGCTGGTAAAGAACTGATCAGCCCACCTGTGGCTGTGGGACAGGCAAGAAGGGAGAGCAGGAATGCCAAATGTCTGCCAGAGAGGTGCAAGGAGTCCCCGTGTCCGGGTGCTGGTTTGTGTGTGCTGCTGGAGTCCCCATCACACCACCCATGGGGCCGGGAGGAAGAGGAGGAGGAAGGCCGGGAGGAAGAGGAGGAGCACCGGGCCACCTGGCTGCAGTTCCAGCTGCTCAGCCCCCTTCACAACTTCTGTATCTTCTCAGCAATGACGATGGGGTTCTCCTTACGGATCTTCTCAGCAGCCTCTGCCTTGTAGTCGTAGGGGCAGCCGTGCATGTCCGAGTACCGGTGCAGGGCACAGAACAGGTTCCCACAGCGGCAGTCGAAGCCTGAAGGGAAGAAGAGCAGAGCCAAAGCCCCCTCAGCCCTCACCCAGCTGGACAGGAAGGCAGCAGGGCCCCCGCTCCTTCCTGCCAGGTCAGGAAACTCCCCTGCTGCAGAAAGAGAGGTGAGAGTCTGAGAGGAGGAAGGGAGAGGGAAGACCCCGGGCGGCTCCCGAGCGCACGCGTGCTCCGGGCGGTCTCAGCTGTCACAGGACTGGGAAACGCTCCCTGAGCAGCTGCTCCCTGCCTTCCCTGGGGACAAGGGACGTGCCAGGGACTGCAGAGTGCCAGACTGCTCCTCCAGACTCCCCAAGCCGTGGGCAGGCAGCCTGGTCTGCAGCCAAGCCCTGAGAGCCAGCCTGGCCCCACACAGCAGCATCCGGACTGACCAGGCAGCAAAACCTTCACCTCACCAGGATCACTTCTGAGCCACTCAGGCTTCAAAATCTGTAATTTAGTCACTTCACTCAGAGATAATGCTGCTCACAATTACCACAGCACCCTGGGAAACTGAGGCAGGGAGGTTTGCTACAGGACAGAGCAGTTCCCTGCTGTGCTGGCAGTGAATCACCCCCTCTCCTTTCACATCTTTCCAAATCCAGGCTGCAACAACCACAAATAGTTTGCTACAAAGAGCCAGTTTGCTCCTACTTGAGAAAACTCAGGGTATCCTAAATGCTTTGAGTTCACAGGAGTCCTCTGCAAGATGATTTTTAAAGGGGAAGAAGTTTGAAGCTCTTACAGAAAGACTTCATAGAATCCCAGACTGGTTTGGGTGGAAAAGGAACCTCAAAGCCCCCCCAGTGCCACCCCTGCCATGGTCAGGGACACCTCCCACCAGCCCAGGGGGCTCCAAGCCCCATCCAACCTTCAGCACTGCCAGGGATGGGGCAGCCACAGCTTCTGGGGGCACCCAGGGGCTCAGCACCCTCACAGGAAATAATGTTTTCCCCATGTCTCACCTATGAGTGAGGTAGATTCCAACTGAAAATCCCACTCCAAGACTCATCTCAGTGTTAATGCTGTGTTCAAGGCCAGGCTGGATGGGGCTTGGAGCAGCCTGATGCAGTGGGAGGGGTCCCTGCCCATGCAGGGGGTTGGAACTGGATGAGCTTTAAGGTCTCTTCCAACCCAAACCCCTCTATGATTTCATGTCATCATTACAACAACTTTACCACTGACTTGAACAGGATCAGGAGATCCCCAGGGATCAGTGTCCTTCCTTCACCAGCAGAAATAACCCAATTCCTCACCCCTACACCCAAGGGCTGGCAGGGACCCTGGGAGCATGAGGCAGACTCCCTGGGACACTGCCCTGGGCAGAGCTCTTTGCAGCTCAGAGCTCCCCTACACGTCCTGCAGATGGGAAGCACTTCCTGGAGGGTGCCTGCACCCACTGACCCACCCTGACCCTCTGAACCCAGCCAGCAGCACAGCACGAGATCAGTTCCAAGGAATCCAAACCCAGAGACCTCCTTAAGCTCCAGGAAGCTTTCCCTGCAGCCAGGGCCTTACCAGTCAGCCCGATCTTCTTCCGGCAAGTGAAGCAGCGATTCTTCTTCGGTTTGGGTTTTTCTGAGGCTGTCTTGCCTTCAGCTGTATTCTGGGATATTTCCAGCAGGGTACCTGGAAAGAGAGGCAAGAGTTTTGTTCCTCCTCTTGATAAATAAACCAAACAACACCTTTACTTTATTCCAGGAGCTGCCTGAGGCCTGGGTCTGACACCTCTGTGCACACTGCTGTGGCCAGCAGCCCCCAAGCTGGGAGATTTGCCCTGTCCCCACACAGCCTCCTCATGTTTTAATTTTGTTTCAAATTCTTCAAGTTCCAGGCTCAGAAACAACACATTGTTGTCCAGGGAACAACTGTTCCTTCCTTTAAGGGAAGATTCACCGAGCAAGAGAGCAAAGGAGAAAAGAGTTTGTGTCTTTCTGAACCAGGGAAGAGAGGAAGATATTCGACTTTGGCTAAGGCAGATGTAAGGTGTTTATCTCCTGCTGAGCAACAATACAAAGGAGAATGCACCTGGCACTTGCCACAGGCTAAATATGAGCCTGGACAGTCAGAGCAGCTCAGCTGACATACAACAACTCAACCAGCTGAGGCTACACTTAATCTTTGCAGGAGGGAAAAAAAAAAAAAAAAAGTTAACCCGTTGTAAGAACTACTAATTATTTTTGTTGATTCTTATGTAAGTGTTCCTCATATGTAGGGCTCAGGATGCTTTACACAGATACTCATCACTGTCCCTAATCTACCAAAGGAAAGCTGAGCACTGAAGCCAGATTGTTAAAGGTCAGTGGTGCTTAGGAGGATTTCCTGCAATACCTAAGCAGGTTATAGAAGCCAACAGGAGGGAGCAGCTCCAACTGGTAGCAGAGACACACCTGGAGTGCTCTGAAAACCAGGCTGAGGAGTCAAACAGTCAGAGGCAAAGAGCTTTGTGGAGCTGGCCCTGAAGGACTTGCTAAAAATCACAGAGTCTGAAGCCAGGCCCAGGCTCTCCCACACCTCTCTTTCACCACAGTCTCTCACTTGCCTGCTGGAAATTGTCTCAGCTTGCAGGCAAGGTTATTACCAAACCCAAAATGCAGAGTCATGTGTGGTGACTGGAGCCTGGCTTTGCAGCAAGAAACAATCGTTGGTTTTTTTGGTTTTTTACCTTTAAATGCAAGCAACCACTGCTGTGTCACTGGGTTCCAGCTCCACTGGGACACCCTGTGACTCCTCAGCCAGAGGCCTCTGGGCAGTGACACCCAGGCTGCTGTCACTGCAGGGTTCCCACTTTGCAAACAAACAGCAGCAGCCACATTCCCCACTGAGGGGCAGGGGTGACCCCTCCCAGCACCCAGGGCAGCAACCAGGCCAGCAGCTGCCCCTGGGCAGCTCACAAACTCCTCTCCTCTCTCCCAAGAGGCTCCATCTCCTCCTCTCCCTCATGGCAGGGAAGTGCAGCAGCCCAGGGGACGTTCTGCTCCAGGCTTTCTGCCATTCCCTGGGAGAGGAGTCAGGGAGGATTATCCTCCTGCCAGCCAGGAGAGGGCTGGCAGCTACTCAGCCTTCAGCTCCCAGAGAAATCTCTATCAGCCTGCCCTCAGGCACAGCATTTCCTCTCTTCCCTGGTTCAGAAAGACACAACCTCTCTTCTCCTTTGCTCTCTTGCATGGTGGATCTTCCCTGAAAGGAAGGAACCTGGAATTAATAATTCCAAGGTTCTCTGGAATTAGTGGCCAGTATGGCACTAACTGCTCAAACCCACTCGTGAGATGGGTGTCACTCACACCTGGACGGGTGTCACTCACACCTGGACGGGTGTCACTCACACCTGGATGGGTGTCACTCACACCTGGACGGGTGTCACTCACACTTACACAAAGGCTGAACCCATGGCTCTACCTGATGAGGAAGATGCTGATGAGGCTTCTTCTGTCTTGGGGAGCTCCTCAGTCTCACTGCTGTTTTCTTCTCTGGATATGCTCATGGCCGTCATCTGATGGGTCACAGGAGTCTGAGCACTGGGAGAATTTGCAACAAACAAACCACAGAGCAAACACAAGTTGATTTTTTCTTTGATGAACAGTTATGTGGGAAAGATCTTCAGCCCAGAAAGTTAATTTCATTGTACTCGGAGGTAGCTGGAGAATACAGCAGGCCCATTTCCCTGGAGATTTGTGATCAGAGCTCTTTACAGACACAAATGGAATGAGTCTGTGATGATCTCAGTTTCCTTTTCCACCCAATTCTATCTCAAAGCCCAGGCGACAGCCCGTGCAAACAAAAAGTCCAGGGAAACAGTGTTATGAGTCAGGACTGCGACGTAATGGCAGAGCTCAGTGCTCTGGTATCCTCCTTCCTACCAAAGGTGCCTGAGATCCCTAATCCAGGAAGCAGCTTCCAGACTGGATCATCCCCAGGGGCTTTCACTTGGGACTGAGCTGAAACCCAACAGTCTGGCACAGCCAGTGACAGACAAGGGGCACTGGCTCCAAAAAAACCAAGATGCCACTTTGTTTACTACAGGTTTTAATTTACTACTGACCCTCTGGTACCTGAATAGCTCATCAGGGACATCTCAGTCTCCCAGACAACCCAGGATCACAGTGATCAATACCTGACCCAGCCCACTTCACAGATTCCCTTGGGCACACAAGGATGAGAGGCCCCCCCTGGGGCTGGGGTCCCATGGCTGGGGTCCCCTTGCCTCTGCCCCTACCTGGCTTTTGGATCCTCAGGAGTGGAGTCTCCATCTGCATTCTGCCCTGTGATGGAATCTGAAGCCAGGGGGCTGCTGTTGGGACCACTGGGTGCTACAAGACAAGATCACAAGAGTACAGTCTCCAGGGTAGTCTCAAGAGTATGGTCACAAGTTAGTAAACTCTTAAAAATGTCAACAAATTCCTTGGGTGTCCAACAGCCAAGGAGAACACAGGATGAGCACTTTCAACATGTTGCAACCTCCTGTTCTCTGTCAGGAGCTGGGAGGGCACATCCCAGTCGGGATCACTCCCAGATCCCCTGTTCTTATACTTTCCCCTCCAAATTTGTGTGGAGGTCTCTGTGGGGAGAACTGATGGGGCTGGCCAGACCCAACTGAGACCCAGGGCAGCTACTCTAACACCAGGTCAGGAATGACTCCTGGTCTCAGAACTGTAACATCCCTCTGGAATTATCTGCTCATCTTCCCAAGGACAGTGGGCCTCCTTTTCAGAGTCCTGTTCAGCTCCTCAGGACCTGCAAGCTCCTTCTTGAGGGATGCAAGTTTATTCACAGGAGTTACCTGCTGAATGCCTCCCATTACTGTGTGGGTTTTAACATCTGGTAAAACCTGACTTCAGTCAGCCACAACAGCTCCATCATTCTTTGATTTCCCTTCTCCTCCTCAACGTGGCAAAGCAACCTCCACATAAATATTCTCCTGTCAGGATAAATGAAGGTGCTGCAGCCACCAACACACCTTGAACCCAACGTGACTTTGCAACTGCTCCAAGGTACAAAGACCCAGATCCTCCTCTGCTGCAAGGAACCGGCTTCACCAGGAACATGTTGCTTCACAGCAGCAGAGGATCTAAGTCAAGGTCACTAGAAAAAGCCTTTTTCAGGAGGAGCCATGGCTGCAGTATGCTTTTTGGGGTGGGTAATTCAAGGCAAGTCATTACACTCAGGAACAAAACTGCAGATCTGTAGGGAGTGTTTCCCTCTGGCACTGCATTGTACAAACTCTCACATGTGCACAAACTCTCAGCAAAAGAAAATCCTGCTAGTGAGGGAAAGAACCTCCTTTCTGTGCACCTCCCTGCCTTCCAGCTCAGTGATGTGCAGCTGTGTTTAGCTGCAAGAAACAAACCTTTTATTTCACTGCTTTGGATTGTCAGCCCTGCTAAGAAAATCATGCAAACCCAAAAGGCCAAATTCTTCCCAAAGAAAACTTCACTTCAGGGATCTGTCGTGGCTCCCAGCAGTCACCACTGAACTCCAGGAGCAGGTAACAGCTGTGCCTGCACTAGCAGTGGCCTGAATTTGAAGTTTTGGTTTCCTTGAAGGTGTTGGCTCAGGTGGGGGTGTCACAAACAGCTGGGGCTGGGAAGAAAACAAGCAACCCCTTAAAGGAAACAGAAGCACAAGTTTGGGTCTTTGATTTCGAGGCTCGAGTCTGCATGGAAAGCAAAGAGTATTCCAGGAGGGAGTAAACCCAGCACCAGTACCATGCTCTGTCCCAGCTGCTTAACACAGTTTGCATGAGGCACCCAGGTTAAGATTTCATGGCCAAACGTCCTCTACCTGGGGGGCTTATCCGGTCACTGCTCTGCTGCCTCTGCAGGAACTCCTTGTAGCAAACTGAGCACATCCCGTTGGTGCGGGGGCTGCCATAAAACCCACAGCCCGTGGTACACAGCAGAGGCACCTGGGTCTGGTTGGTCTCCTGAGCCATCCTCTCACCTCCAAGGCCCCAGGCTACAAAGAGGAATAAAAACGAGACAGCTGTGAGGGCTGCAGCTCTCCACCATCCTCTGCACCTGATCAGGAAGCAGCACAAAGGATCCTGAGGGAGCCCAACTCCTGTGTGTGCACAACTCAACCCAAATCCCCTGAGCAAAGGACACCCAGGGCTCAGGAGCAGCCACAGGATCCAGATCCTGGGGCCTGGAGGATGCCCAGAGCCAGGCTGAAACACTGACGGAAACTCAGGGCTCAGGTGCCCCCTCCTTGCACCACCAGGTGCCCCAGACTCCTGGAGAAAGACAAAACCCAAATGATCCCCTCTCCAACAAGAAATGCCACCAAGCTGGTGACACCAAAACAAAGAATGCCATCAACTGGCCAGCCCAATTAGTTACAGTTTACACCCAGTGGTGTTTGCTTTCATTTTCAGGCAGTTTTACTTCTTTAGTTCTCAGGAAGATGATGCAAGCAGTGCAAAAAGAACCCATCGACTCTCAGCTGTGACATCCTCATGTACTTCCTGACATATGCTGGCAAAAAAGGGAAACGTTACAATAGTTAAGCTGGAAATAAGAATCAGGTTTCCTTCCAGCAGAAGGATGCAGCTCTGGAACACCTTCCTGGGGGAAAACCTACTTGAAAAATGAATAATTTCTCCCTGAATCACATGCAGTTGCCTCTGTCCCCAAGAACTGTCCCCTTTCAGCCACACATGATTTATACAACCACCCCATTTAACCAGAACCACCCCAGTAACTGGTGTAAACCAGTACACCCCCAGTAACAACAAACACCAATTCTGATGGATGCAAATCACGCAGCTGGAGCAGAAGACACCGGCAGGACTGTGGTGGCACAGGAACTCCACCTTGGGGACAAAGCCACAACGTGGGTCCCGGGAGGGTCCTCTCTGCCCAGCATGGCAGATGCACAAAGTATCCACCGCTTCACAGCTAACTCCGCCACTTTCTTTCATCCCCTTAACAAAACGTGCTCTGCCAAGGGACTAAAACGACAGAACAAGAAATAATTACCCTCCCAGCAGTGCTCCGGTGGGATGGAAGTGGATCAGCTCCGGTTTTTTTATTCCTCCTTGTCCTCAGCTGGAATCTCCGAATCTCGGGGCTCCTCTGGCAGAGCTCAGCCCCTCGTTCCCATTCCCAGACCAGGAATCCTCCCTGGCCCAAACCCACCTCTCCTCCGACCCTTTGGGGAAGGGACCAGACCCCCCGGGGAGGTGACCACAGCCCCGCACCGGGGAATTTTCAGGAGTCGCTTCTGATTTTGAGCGTCCCTGGAGAGAGAAGGCGGCGGCTGCTGCGACTCCGGAGGAGTTGGGCTCTCCCTCGGGAAGCAGCCGTAGCTCAAGGCCTGACTGCAGCGGGAGCCGAGCGGCTTCACCACAGAAACAGCTGAAATGGAGAACCGCGAGAGAAACGCCGCGGATCCCGCTGCTCTGCCCCGGCCCCTCAGCCCGGCCAGGCCGGAGCCAGCCGGGTACACCCACCCCAGCCCGGCCCAGCCGCCCCGACGCCGGCCCTGCCCCCACCTCCCGTCGCCACCCCGCGGCCGGGCCCTGCGCCCCGCTCCCGGCTCACCCTGGAAATCGAGGCCGAGGCTTTGCGGCCTGCGCGGCGGCGGGCGAACCCGTGCTGGGCCGGGGCGCTGGGCCGTACCGGGCCCCCCCCCCCCAACACTCACCGGCGGCGGAGGCTGACGGCCGCCGGGCCGGGCCGGGCCGGGCCTGCCGCCGGGAGGCTCAGGCGGGCGGCAGGCAGGGCGCGCTGCCGGGAAACATGGCGGGCGGGACCGCGGCCCCCGAGCGCCCTCCCCCGGGGAGGCCCGGCCCGGCGGGACGGCACCGGCGGAACCGGACTGGGCCGCCGCCTGCAGCCCGGGCCGGGAGGGGATGGGGAGGATGGGGGGAGGAGGCGTGTCCCGGGTTTAGGGGACGGGGCTGAGACCCCCCCCGGCTGTAGGGACCGGGTAGAGATGAGCCCTGGAGAGGAGGGACGGGGCTGAGAGCCCCTGGGCTGCCGGGCCCGGGCTATGGGTGTGGGGACTGAGACCCCCGTGGGTGTCAGGGGGGGGACACAGACGGAGCCCACGAACGAGAGGAGACCCGAGAGTTCCCAGTGCGGGCGCTGGGACACAGTGAGGGGCCAGGCCGTGGAAGAGGGGCTGAGAGCCCCATCCCTCCAGGATATGGGGGCTGAGGCGTAGATGTGGGACATAAAACCACAGAATCGTGGGATCATGGAAAGGACCCCTCTGGGATCAGCAACTCCAACCCTTGATCCACTCCCAGCCCATGGCACTGAGTGCCACATTCAGGTTCTGCTTAAAAGCCTCCAGGGATGGAGAATCCACCTCCTCCCTGGGCAGCCCATTCCAATGTCTGAGCACCCACTCTGGAAAGAATTTTTTCCTAAAATCCAACCTAACCCTCCCCTGGCAGCGCTTAAGCCCATGGCCTCTTGTCTGACAGATTTTCCTTGGTCAGACAGGGGGAACTTGGGACTGAGGCACCATCTGGACTGAGCTACAGGGGAGAGGAGTGGGGACCACAGAATGGTTTAGGTTGCAAAGGAAATTAAAGCTCATCTCATGGCACCCCTCTGGGACACCTCCCACCAGAGCCGGGTGCTCCCAGCCCCACCATCTGCCTGGCCCAGGGGGCTAGCAGGAGCTCAGAGTGCTGGCCATAAGCCCTGGGAATGCTGTCGGAGTGGGGATTCTGCTTGGATTTAGTTTGTGGCAGAGCTGGGGCTCTGGGATGTGGCTACCAGAGGGCCAACTGCCAGACTGATCAAAGGCATCTCTTGTGGAGCCAGGCTGAGAGAGTTGGGATTGCCCAGGATGGACAAGAGAAGGCTCCAGGGGGACCTTAGGGCAGCTTCCAGTCCCTGAAAGAGCTCCAGGAAAGCTGGGGAGGGAGTTTGGACAAGGGCCTGGAGGGATGGGATGAATGGGAATGGTTTCAAGCTGAAAGAGGGGAGGCTGAGGTGAGATCTGAGAAAGAAATTCTTTGGGGTGAGGGTGCTGAGCCCCTGGGTGCCCCCAGAAGCTGTGGCTGCCCCATCCCTGGCAGTGTTGAAGGTCGGATGGGGCTTGGAGCACCCTGGGCTGTGGGAGGGATCCCTGACCATGGCACTGGAGGAGCTTTAAGGTCCCTTCCCACCCAAACTCCTCCGTAACTTTCTGTCGGTGCAATTTCATTTATTTGCACCAAACCGCGCAGGAACCGAACTCAGGTGAGGGCTGGTCCGTCCATTCCCCCCCCCACCCGTGGCTACCCAGCACGGGCTGTGGCCACCAGATGGCACCAAGCGCCCACGGAAGGTGCCCACACGCGTACCCACCCACCCAGCACCCCCACCCTACGCCTCCACCCTCACGGGACCGCGGAGCAGAGCGGGTCCCTGGCTGGTACCGAGCCTCCCTTGGGGAACGCGGGTCACTGGGCTAAGGCGGGTCACCGGGCTAGCGCAGAGCGGAGGCTCTGGGCAGTCCCTGTGTCCCAGCCCCCAGAAAGCCCCCAGATCCCACCTGAAAGCCCCCAGATCCCACCTGCAGCCTGGCAGGAGCAGGGAGAGGCGGGTGAGGGGGTGCAGGGAGCAGCAGGGCTGTTAATACAGATTTTCCCCTCGTGCTCAGGCAGAATTTTCAGCACCAAAGCCGCAGGGAGCTCCCGGGGTTTGTCCCTTCCCTGCTCTGCTCTACCCTCGTCCCCAGAACCGCTGTGGGTGTCACTGTCACTGTCACACCACCCAGATGTGCTGCTGGAGCATCGCCTCCACCCTTCCTCGGGTCCCTGCAGCAAACTGAGGAGCTGCATCCATCCCTGCCCTCTCCCGAGCATCCTCTCTGCCCCGGTTACCTAATGACTGTCACTGAAATGTCACTCCAGGGAAGGGAGCGAGAGGCGACCGGGGAGGGCAGGGCAGGAGGGGAGAAACAGGAGCAAAACACTATCGATTTCTAGGCAATTATCCCTGTTTTCAAAGCAGCACAATTAAAAGATGAGGCCACATTTCCAACCCCTCGGAGGCCGCACACGGGAGCAGCTCCGTGCCCGCCCCTCTCTCCGTGCTCCCCGCACACCTCTGGTGGATGCGGAGCCCCGGGGGCAGCCTCGTCCTCAGCTCCTCAGCCTCTGCCGAGCTCCTTTTCCCTCCAGAGATCATCTCCCCAGCCGGCTTCGCTGCCTCGCTTGTCGGGGAGCTCAAGATGTGCCTCCATCTGGCTTTGCCTGAGCCCAGGAGGGCAGAGGGCTCTGGAGACAGCTGGCAGAGCTCTGCTCCTTCTGAAGAGGAGCTGGAACCACAAAAACTCGGCCCATTTCCACAGGATCCTCTAAATTATTCCCCCCCCCTCATGCCCATCCCAGCTCCCCACACGGGCTGGCTCCAGCCCTGCTGCACCCCAGGGCTCCCCAGGCTGCCAGCTGGATGGGTGCCCTGCAGCAATTTGGGTTTTTTTTGTTCTGGCGGGATGAGTGTCGGGGTCACAAAGCTCTGAATGACACGATTTACATCCCATTGCTGGCAGGTGGCATTTGGGAGAAGCAAAGATGCCAGCAGGGACCCGATTCCTGGCTCAAAATACGTGGTGAGGTGGGTGATGTGTGGGCAGTGCCTGCAGATGGGCCTTGAGCCATGGCAGGGGCTTCACGTGGGGTTCCCAGCACTGGAGGGTTGGGCACTGCCTCTCCTGGAGTTAAACACAAAGCCAGGATCAATTCCTGGCTGATCAGACTCCAAATCCCTCCAATCCCTCCCACCCTTGGCCTTAGGAGCTGGGTACCTGCTCTCTAGTGGGACACCTCAAGAGCAGCTTCTGAAAGAGGGGAGATGGAGATGAGAGCTGAGGAAGCTGAAATTCTTCGGGGTGGGGAGCCCCCTGCTCCCCACCACTCCCCCAACCTCCTCCAGCAGCCCTGGGGCCGCCTCTTAGTGCTGAGCACACATTGTCCCTCCTCCAGGGCAGGAGCTGGACCAGAGCCCTTGCCCCCTGCCCCAGCACCTTCCCCAGCACCCAGCACCTTCCCCAGCACCCAGCACCCTGTCCCTGCCCCCTGCCATCTCCACTTCACTGCACCCCCCCTGCTCCAGCCCCCCCAGCCAGCACGTTACCCCAACACTCCTGCCAGCCTGACACACATCTGGGGAAGAAGAGAAGGGTGCGAGGAGGCATAAAAACCTTTTAATAGGCTCAGTGGGTTAGAAACCCCCTTGCAATTACCACCTTCCCCTTGTCCGGTGCACACAAAGGACTCTCCGGGGCGCTGGGCATGTTCCTGACAAACCCAAGGCAGCCACGGGAGCTGGGAGGGAAGAGTGGATGCAGGAGCCCTTTCAGACACCGCTATTTGGTTGCAAACTGCTTAATTTCCTGAACAAAATTATATTTTTGTTGTTGTTGTTGTTGTTTTGATGGAAAGACGGCACTTTTTTGGCATGGTACAATCCCTGGGCTATTCATCCGTCGCCACAGCAACGGGCTCCATCAATGGCCATCCGAGATTGCAGATGATTAGAGACAACATGTAAAAGGTGGAAGACGCTGGGCACCTCACAAACCTCATCTTCCCAAATGACTTGAATTATCCTCATTATTTCTCCCCGGCCAATTCTCTCCCTGGTCGGCGGGAGACGTCACTGTTATATAAACACGGGAAGAGTTGAGTTATGAGAGCGGGTGGAGGAGAAGGGAACGGTCCCTTCTGGTGAGGACTGACCTGGAAAGCTCATTACATGGAGGATGAAACCCTCTGAGATGCTCAGGGAGCTGCAAATGTCTCCCCACACCCAGGGCAGGTGCTGCTCGGGGCCGCGGAGGAGCGAGGCCACGCAACGGAGTTTGTGGTCAAGCTTTGGGGTGGAGTGGCCCCAATTTCTGCTTCTCCCTGGTTCTGCAGGGCCTCACCTTCTCCTGCAGCTCCATACTGAGCTGTGCTGCTCCTTCCCAGGGATGTGGCATGGAGATTCCGTTGTTTTGCTCTTGGAGAGGGTTCAGGGACCCAGAACATCACCACCATTGGTTTGGGAGGAAAAGCAGAAGGAAAGAGGTCACTGGAGCCTGGAGAAGGTTTGCCCCATCCCAGCAGAGGGGAAATGGTGTTGGGGGCTGCACCAGAGCGTGGAAACCCTGAAACTTTAATGCCCACCTGCAATATTCATGGTGCTTCTGATGGTGAGGTGGGGCCTGAATAATTCATGGGTGGCTTTGTGTTGGGATTTCAGGGAACGTTCCCTCCGCCACATCCCCACCCCGCCTGCTGCTCTGTCAGACCCACCCTGTGTAGAAAAAGGGGGATGACACCTCAATTTTCAGACAAAGAGTCCCCCAAAAATAATCCAGGGGTGTTCCAGCCCCTGCCTGAGGTGAGAGGAGGGGATGTGTCCATCTGGGGGATGTGTCCTGTGCTCTGGGGGGAACAGGAGTCCAAAGGTGTGGAACTGGGGGTCTCCAGCACCACCTGGAGATGTCCCCCACTCCTGGTTCCAAAGCCTGGTGCCCCTCCAGCCCTGAGGTGGCCTGTTCTGGGGGCACCATGAGGGATGGGGACAGCAGCTGTCCCCACTTCTGTCCTCCTCAGCCACTGCAGGGCTGTCCCCCACGCTGGAAGTCCGTCTCCCAGGGACAGATGTTGGCATGGGAGGTGACAGCTGCCAGAGTGGCTCTGAGCCAGGCCAGGCCAGTGAATCCCCAGTGTGAACCAGGGCACTGGCAGCTGCCATTACGCAGGATCCTGACCCAAACTGGTCAGTCTGGGTCTGAGCTCAGGGCCAGGAAGTCCCCTGACCATGCAGCCAAGCTGTGACCTGGCCGTGATGGAGAGGGGATGCTGAGAGCACCCAGCTCCAGCCCAGCCCACTGCCCTCCAGCCCCCTTGGCCAGAACCTGTCCCAGGTGCCCCCTCCTGCTTCCCAGCACCTTTGGGGGTCGCTGGGGGATATTGGGGGTGCTGGGGGCTGGATGCCTCTGACCCCCCCTGTGGGTTCAGCAGAGCCCCAGGTCCCACCACAGGAACAGGAACACTGCAGCTCAAGAGCCCCTCTCTCTGCCCAGGCAGAGCCCTGCCCACCCCTGCCTCGCTCCATGCCTCAGTTTCCCAGATGTACCCTGGGCATGAGCAACTTTGCAGGGACCCATGGCCACCCACCAGGGCCAGAGGAAAAAGACCAAGGTGCTGATGGGATCCCGAGCTCCCCTGAGGCTCAGCCCCCCATCCCTCAGCATGCCCAGGGACACACACACACACCCCCCATTGGTTTCTCCATCAAATGGAGAGGCAGGAGGAGGCTGGTGGTGGATGCTCAGCACCCCAGTGGCCAGCACTGGGCAGAGTCATCTTTGCCTCCCCTCTCTGGAAGGATGCAGTGGACTGAGGAGCAAAGTCACCTCCTCTCAATGGCTCCAGGGGAGCAGGGACACGAGGGACAGCTCTGCCCTAGTGCAGGAAGGTTCTGTCCCTGGGACAGGGGCTGGCAGGGAGAGTGTCCCCTGCATTGTGTGTTGACCCCATGCTCCTCTGCTGCCACCACAGAGCTGTCACCATCCCCCCCACTGCAGGGTCACATCGGATGAGAGATGCTGACACCCCTGAGCTGGGACATCTGTGCCCTTCGAAGGGGCCATGTGCTGGCTCCTGGCTCTAGGGCTCATCCCTTGCCATCGGTCCCCACCATGGCTCATGGGATGATGACCCCATCCCCCACCTGCCCCAGCTCCCCTTTGGGTCCCCTTTGCTCATCACCCCCCTGGGCACGATGGCCAAAACCAAGCCAGGCCCTTTGCAGGGAGCTGCTGCTCTCATCAGGCTAAATTGGAGCCGATAATTAGCAGAGGGAGAAGAGATCAATAAGGCAAACAAACGGCTGGCACTGCAGCCAGGGCCAGGGCCAGCCAGGCCAGGGTCCCTCTGGTGACCTGGGAGCCCATGGAGCCCCCTCCAGCACCGCAGTGCTGGGTCTCTGTTCTTGTCCTTCCTCTTCAGAGGAGGAGGAGGGTGGGGGATGCAGGTGCCAGATCCTGCTGGGAGCCCAACACCAGGTTGGGGGTGAAGCAGGGGGGAGCCTCCCCCGGCACCCAGCACCCAGCACCCAGGCCACGCTGGTGACGGGGACAGAGCCGTCACTTGGGGCTGGGGAGCTCTGGGGTGGGAGAAGGAGTTAATTCCTCCACCGAAGAGCCCTTTTGCCGGCATTTCATCTCTAATGGAAGAGTCATGTCGGATTAGCGGGCGGGCGGGCGAGGAGGGGAGGCGAGCGCCCTGCCTGCCGGCCCCCGGCCCCGGGGAGAGCCGGGGAAGCCATGCGGAATGGCAGATCTGGGCCACTGTGCCAGAGCCTGCGGGGACCGCGGCCAAGGACGGGCACCGGGAGCCCCGTCACCCACCGACCTGTCCCCACGGCACCATCTCGGCATCCACCCGTGATGCAACTGCCCGGGGGGTCCTTCCTCTCCCTTCCCAACCACCCTGGGGAAATCGGGGTTCAGAAGCAAGGACACCGCAAACCCTCCCGGCGCGGTGGCTCTGGCGGGGCAGCTGCAGCGATGCGAGAGCTGAGGGCGAGAGATGCCCCAGAGCTCCCCCTCACTCTGCCTGGGCAGATCCCACCATCACGCGTGTCCCTGCCTCCCTCAGTGCCTCAGTTTCCCCGCTAACCCCTTGGGACACACCGCCGTGGGCACCACAGTCAGGGGCGGGGACGAGTTGCCTGCTGCTGCAAATCATTGTCACCCGAGTTTTTGTCCCCACCGCAGCCTCTCGGCTTCCAGCCATGATGCACCCACAGAGTCCCGCGGATGCTTTCCCTCTCTTCCCAACCACCTTGGAAAAATCGGGGTCCAGAAGCAAGGACACCACAAACCCTCCCGGAGCGGTGGCTCTGGCGAGCAGCGGGGCAGCCGCCGCTGCAACCCAATAGCCAAGGGCAAGCGATGCCTGGGCGCTGGAAAAGTGGGTCAGGAGCATTGGACACCATGTGTTCCGCCTCCCCTTTCACGCTCCTTATCGCAGTCCTGATGGTAAATAAATCAGCCCCGTCTCCCCAGCAACCCCGCCGGCGGCCCGGTCCTGCCGGGAGCGGAGTCCAAGGTGAGCGCTGGTGCTGGCAAAGGGAGCCAGAACCGCCAGCGGGACCCGGAGGATGGTGATCGTCCCGGCACGAGGACCTGGTTCTGAGAATCACCATCCCGAGCTACAGAGTGGTTGGTGGGGTGGGGAAGGTGGGAAGACCCGTTTTGTGGTGGGATGCTGCCCCTGAAGAGGACGCTGAGTTCCCTGCGCCTGCTCCAGGAAAGCCTGAGACGGGAAAATTCTGGAAAATTGAAATATTTACCACCAAAAAACACATCAAGGGACACCTTTAGGGTGAGCGTGTCTCCACGCCGGGCTCCCTCAGGTCTCCGGCAGCAGGAGCAATGTCTGAAAGCCTCAGAGCATCCCTGACCCACTGACCCATAAAAACGAGGCAACCTGGAGGGGCAGTGCCCAGTGTCATCTGGCTGAGCCCCCCCGCTCTGCAGGTAACCCCAGAGCTCCCCCGGACAGGGCTGAGCCCTCCTGGCCCCCCCTCCCAGCTGCTTAAATCAAGCAGATCCTTTTGTTTTGTGCTTTCATATTATTTAATTCTCCTCTCCTCACTTGCACTGCAGGGGCAGTGCCTAAGCCCGGGGCTTTGCTAAGCTGGGATCGTATTAAAGGAACAGAGAGGAAGAGAGTTTCTGGTGCTAAGCTGCTTGTGGTAACGGAGATGGATTTAAGGAAACTGCTCCCACAGCGATATTATTGCCCAAAACCACCCATTTTTGGATGGGTGCTGGGGATGCGGGGAAAAGCCCCGGGATGGTCTCCATTGGGATTCTCCAGGCGTTCAGAGCTGGAGGGAAGTGAGGGGGAGGGGGGGACTCCCTGAGGGCACCCACTGAGTCCCCCCCAGGGCTGGGACCTGAGGCTGGAGCTGGGAACAGCTCGTCTGGGGCTGGGTGGTGGGTGGCTCACCTGGGCTTTGGCTGTATTAAAAGCTAAGTCCTCCGGCAGGGCTTTTTCCAGAGCGGCAGCCAAAAAGGTGCTTACGGGGCCGAGCAGGAGCCTGCCAAGCCCTAATTAGAGACGCTCAGCGGTGCGGAGTGTTAATGCGCAACCTTTCGCCTCTGGAGGATTTGAACCGCAGTGAAATCGTCCCAGGGACCTGAACGCCGGGGTGGGGATGTTTGGGTGAGAGAGGGAAAAAACCTCCCTTCCCACCCACCCCCAAACCCGGGCAGAGCTGCAGCTGCTCCCCCCCCCCCCCCCCCCCCCCAGCCCCTCGGTCCCGGGTGTCCCCAGATCGGGTCCCCAGCGGGCTGCAGGAGATGTGGAGCTTTGGAGCTTTCCCCTCCCCTGCTCTCTCCCTCACCCTCTCTCCGCATTAACGTGTTAACTTTGGCCAAGAGCTTTTCCCACTGACCTACTGATCTTTCCTATTTTGGTCCCTAGAATTAAGGGATTGCTGGGATTAACTTGTGCTAAAGCCTCCAGATCAGCTCTGGGGTGGGATGCCCAGGTATGGGTGCAGGGGGCAGCCGGGGGCACTGCCCGGTGGAGCAGGAAACCAAGGGGTGGCCAATGGGTCCCGTGTTGGGGAGTGGGTGCAGCACCCCCTACTCCAACAGCTTGAGTGCTCTTGGCTCCTGCTTCTCAAATCCTGGGCTCAGTTCTGGGCTTCTCAGGACAAGAAGGACATTGAGGGGCTGGAGAGTGTCCAGAGAAGGGAATGGAGCTGGGGAAGGGTCTGGAGCAGAGGGAGAAGGGTCTGGAGAATTTGTGAAAAGCAGCTGAGGGCCCTGGGGGTGCTGATCCTGGAGCAGAGGAGGCTGAGGGGAGACCTTCTGGCTCTCTGCAACCCCCTGAGAGGAGGTTGGAGCCAGGGGGGGTCGGGCTCTGCTCCCAAGGAACAAGGGATGGGACAAGAGGAACTTTTGGCACAACTCAAGTGGTGCCAGGGGAGGTTTAGGTTGGAGCTGGGGAAGAATTTCTCCCTGGAAAGGGTTGTCAGGGCCTGTCCCAGGCTGCCCAGGGCAGGGCTGGAGTCCCCATCATCCCTGGAGGGGTTTCAGAGCCCTGGAGATGTGGGGAGGAGGGACATGGGGTGGGGGTGGCCTGGGCAGGGATGGGGGAAGGGTTGGACTGAATGATCTGAAAGGGCTTTTCCAGCCAAAACCATTTTCTTGTTCTCCAATTGTCCCGTCCTCAGGGTTTTGGGATGGATGCTCCCCAGCCTCCTTGTCCCCCAGGGTGACACCTCAGTGTCACTGGACTCCCAGAGCTCTTGCTGTTGGCAGCACAGAGGGATCCAGCCTCCATCCTGTTTGATTTGATCAAATCAAAACCTGTTGGTTTGGGGTTTTTGCAGTATACCTCATTTAGGGGTGAAAAAAACCCCAAAACCCACCCCAGGGAAAACTCCCCCCCCCATGCAGGCTGCCTGGAGGGACACCTCTGGTGAGTCCTTATCCCCCCTCCCTGCCTTAGCCCCAGGCATCTTGTCCCTCCATGTGCCCCATGTCCCCCTCTGTGCCCCGTGCCCCCCTGTGTCCCCCCGTGGCCACCACCTGTGGGAGAAGCTGCATCACCCCAAACTCGGCAATTTTGTGGCTGGAAAATTCAAAAAGATGGAGGCAAAGGATGCAGAAGGGGGGGGGGGAGGAGAAGGAGAGGGGGGGCAGGAATAGCCCGGCTTTGAAGGTGCTTGGAGATTAACTCAAGGCCACAGTGGAGGCTCAGAGACTTTTACTGCAAAACCTCATTAAGGCGGGAGCAGAGGTGGGGGGGGAGGTGGAGGGGAGGGCGCAGGGAAAGCTTCTAAGCAAGAGGGAAAATGTTTGATTCAGCAGAAACAAGTGGGAAAAAAGTCCCCTTGCATCCCCCCGTGCTGCTTTTATCTGTCTCGGGGGGTGTGGGGGTGTGGGGGGAGTAGAATATGAAATCTGCCCCTTTTCTCTTTCCTCTTTACCTCCTAATTATTACACTGGAGATTCAGCAGCACCACAGAGTGCCCGAAAGGTGCTGAGCAGAGGTGACACTTGGGGGATGACAGCATCGGGAGCCCCTGTGCCACCCCCCCCCCCCAGGCTGAGCCCCCGGGCCAGCGGGCAGGGAGGGGGAGACATGGGGGGTCCCAGCTCCCCCCTCCCAGCACAGTTATTTGGGCACCGTTTGTGTCAGGGCTCAGCAGTCCGGCCCTGGGGGTCACTGCCTTTGCCCCCCCCCCAACCTGGGGACCCGGGGGGACATGTGGAGAATGAGGGGGACCCTTGGGGTGTCCCCTGTGACCACTCTCCCCCTGACTGACATCGAGGACTGGACACTGTGGGTGCAGGGGAAGGGGGACAGGAGATGGGGAGGGGGGTGGGTGACAGGAGACCCCGGCACTCAGTCAGAAGATGCTCCATCCCACCTCGAGGGGACCCACCGTGGGGTCCCCCCCAGCCATCCCCACCCCCTTAACAAAGCCTCAGCAGCTGCTAATTGCTGGGGACCCCCCTCGGGGTGAGGGGGGAGACCCTTCCCCAGCCCCCCCGCAGCTCTGCCAGCCCTGACTCCAATTAGCTTCATTATCCCGCGTGGCCACTGATGAGGGGCTGAGTAATTGCTGCCCGTGGGGGGTGTTGTGTAAGGGGTGGGCATTATGTCAGCGGGTCAGGCCATGGGGGGCTCTGCTGACAGCTGGGTCTGGACCCCTCCTCATGCCCCAAACCTCCAGCAGTCCCACCACAGCCCCCAGAACCCCCCAGCCCACTGCCCCTGACCCTAGGTGGGACAGGTACAGCCCTGCACACGCTGCACAACCCATGGGTGCCTCAGTTTCCCCCTCTGTACTCACCACTTGTCTCGGGGTGCCTGAGCAGCCCCACACCCTGGCCCCATGCCCAGTGCCAGGGCTGGTGACCGTGGTGGCTTTTTGGGGGCCACATGACCCAGCGTTGTGCCCAGGTCCATCCAGGGAGGGTGATGGTTTATCCCCAAGCAGGAGTTAACCCCACAGCCTGGGGGGGCCACCTGAGGCTGGGTGGTGGCTAGTGCCCCCCCACAGCAACCCCGTCCTCCCCTGAGCCTGGCCCTGGGGCTGCCATGGGGCACAGCCCCACGCTGGCACACGAGGTTTTGGGGCAGTGGTGTCACAGCTGCTGGTATCAGATTCACCCCGTGACCTGCTCCCCGCTGGGCAGCTCAGACATTCCCGGTGGGAAACTGAGTCACAGGGAGGCTGAGTGACCCAGCAGTGCCCACGGTGGGGACCCAGCTCTGCCTGCCGGCCATGCCAGGGCTCAGTGGCATGGGGCAGCCTGGCACAGCCCCCACAGGGGGGCTTGGGGACTGTCCCCAAGGCCGGGTGGTGGGGCTGGGGGTGCCAGAGGGGTGGCTGGAGGCTCCTCTCGGTCTGGGTGGGGTGTGAGCGGGAGCAAACAGTGATTAATGTGAGGTGGTGACATCCCGAATTCCTGCTCACCTCCGGGGCAGCCAGAGGCTGATCCGTGCTGGCAGTGACTGCTCTGAGGTGCCCCAGTGCCCATCCTGGCCCTGAACATGGTGGCAGGACTGGGGAGGGGAAGGCTTGAATGGTGACAGGGTGGCATTTTTCGCTTCTTACCCATTCCCAGAGACCACCTCGTCCCCATGCCACTGATGCCCAGTGACAAGCTGGGTCCAGCCCCCATGGATGGATCTCCTGGCATCTCCCAGGGGAGTCCAGCTGCCCAGCTTGGCTCCAGCAGCTCTGGCCCCTCTGTGTCCCCATCGCTGGGGATGGCACCAGTCGATGCTGGGGTTGGCATCTCCTCACAAACCAGCCCCAAAAGGGCAGCACTGGGTTCCGGTTCCCCCTGCCCACAGTGTGGTGGGGGAAATGGTTTTTATGGTTACATCTGGTGCTGCTGCACCCAAACCAGCCTTGGGCAGGGGGAGGGGATTCTGCTCTTCTCTCAGGAGCAAATATTACCCCAGGGGCTCGACTGTCGCCTGCAGTGAACAGGTTCCACCTTGGCTCTGGCTTTGCTGGGAGCCAGGAACACCCAATTTAAACCCGGCCAAGTGCACAGGGTGAGGCTTGGCTCTTGGTCCGGCAGAACTTCTCCAGTACCGTGACCCCCAAGCCCTGGGGCTGAGTCCCGTCCCCACTCGGGTGGCCCCGCAGCATCCTCTGTTCCCCCGGGACTCTCCCCGGGCTGTGTCAGCGGGGGCCGCTCGGTGCGGGAGGGGTTAAGGCGAGGGTGTCGGTGTCGGTGCCGGTGCCGGTGCGTGGGCCCGGTGTTGCTCACGGCAGGTGTGGTGCCGCTTGTGTAACCTCATACTTTTGGGTTACGCCGAGGTGCTCGGGGTGTATTTTCGCTCTCGCTCCGGCGCGGTTCTGCCGTGACTGTCCCCAGGGCGGCGATCGGGGCAGCACCGGCTGAGCCTTTCGGGAGGGGCGAGTTGGCCGGGCCTGGACCCCGCATGCCCCAAAGAGTCACCGCGTCGCTCCCGCTCTCAGTTTCCCCATCTGTGAAACGGGGCTGATGAGGTCTGACCTCCTTCAGGCAGCGCCTCTGACCCCCGGGGACGGGCGATGGGGTTTGTGTCGCTCACACCGCCGGCACGGGGGCTGCTCCCGACCGGCACCGGGTGGGATGTGTGCCGGGGTGGGATGTGTGCCGGGGTGGGATTCCAGGGTCTGCGCTTGCAGAATCCCAGCTGGAAGCGGAGCCTGGAAAGACCGAGGCGAGCCGTCTCCCCGCGTCCCGTCTGCGTGCTCAGCCATGCGGAGCGAGTGGGGAGGAGGGAGGGAGAGAAGCCGGGAGGAAGGAGCGAATCCGACCGGCGAGAGCAGCGAACCCGTTCCCAAACGCCATCAGGAAAATCGTGTCAGACAGCAGCACTGGAGCGCGGCGGGAGCCTCAGCCCCCCCGCTCCTGCCCCCCCGCATCCCCCTCCCTGGCTGCAGCCGCTCCCGCACCGGAGCGGAGCGAGTCGATAACTCAGTGGGTACCGAGTGCTACCCAAGGCTCAGCCCCTCCGTCCGAGGAATGGGGTGGGACCCCCTCTGCCACCGTCCCGGCGGCATCCCTGCACCCCTGCCTCAGCCCGGGGTGTTGGGTGGGCTTTAAGGTAGAGGAGATTCGGATTTTCCCTCTTCAGCAGTGCTTAAATTATTTAATTTAAGGGTTTAGGGCCAAGGTGCCCCCCGAAGAGCACAACCGTGAGGGCAGGAGGGGTCTGTGTGTGGGGGATCACCACGTGTGATGGTGCTGGTGGGTACCTGTGTGTCCATACTGGATGGCACCTCCATGCCCACAGCTGATGTGCTGTCCACGCCCAGGCCCTGCCATGGCCGTGGATGATCCCATGCTTGTGCTGAATCCACGGTGGATGCCATGCCCCACAGCTGCAGTAGATTCCATGCCCCATGTCCATGGCAGCTGCCATGTCCACATCCAGGGTGGGTGCTGTGCCCCACACCCATGCTCATGCCCATCCTGGGTGCCCTCTCTGCACGCAGCAGCACTCCAGGATGGTGTCACCATTCCCAGGACCCGGGCACCCCTTGGCACTGCTGAGCACCAGATCTCACACCTTGAGCCCTGGCCCAGTTGTGACAGGGACCAACCATCTCCACTTCTGTGATGTCCCTAGGGACATTTAAAAAGAGACTGGATGTGGCACTCAGTGCCATGGTCTGGCAACCGCACCGGTGGGTCAAGGGTTGGACTTGATGATCTCTGAGGTCCCTTCCAACACAGCTAATTCTATGATTCTATGATTCTATGATTTGTGGCACCATGGGGACCCTGAGGACCTGACCAGAGGTCAGACCTCTGCTGCTTTGCTCAGTGCCACCACTGCCCCACGAGCTCTCCTTACATGATCCAGCACCATTTCTTTGAAGCCTGTTGGAGCCCTCTGTGGCCCAGAATACAACCCCGGGCCCCAAAGCCCTCTGTGCACATGGCAGCCTGAGGAACAAGCTGGGAAAGGCTCCCTGCCACCTCCAGAGCTTCACAAAGCTTTCACCACGCACTTCCAGCCTCAGGTCTCCGAGCACCCTCAGAGTGTAGCGTGGGGACACCGTGGGGGTCCCCACGCTCCTGACATCCCTCCAGCGTCGGGTGTCTGCACCTTCTCCAGCAACCCCGCCTTGTCCTGCCCGGGGGTCCCTGTGCCAAGGGGGACACCCCAGGAGGAGGCTGCAGCAAGAAGGTGCGGGGTGATTCAGCGGGACACGCAGCCGGCCCCGTGCCTGGGCGAGCCGGGACAGGCCGGGTCCCGGCAGGGCCCTCCCAGGGGCGGGCAGCCCCCAGGGGGGGAGCACCCAGCACCCCGCTGCCACGAGCCTGTGCCCCCCGCCCCGAGGGTCCAGCAGCCCCCGGCATCCCCGCGGGACAGGGTACCCTCAGCCCCTGTGCAGCGCCGGGCACCGGCGGCCGGGATGGGGATGGGGATGCAGGAGCAGGAGCAGGAGGAGGAGGAGAGGAGGAGGAAGGGCAGGAGGTGGGGCTGGAAGTGAAACCGAATTGGGAGGGCGGGGCGGGGCGGGCTGGGCCCGTCATGTGAACGGCCGCATGCTCGGGCAGAAGTGGGTCAGCGGCGCGGTGGAGGGGCAGGTGCCAGAGCGCCCGGAGCCCCCCGGTGACGCCGCCACAGGGACCCCCGCAGGGACCGGAGCCCCACGCCCCTCCATGCGCCCCCGGGCGCGCTCCTGACCGCCGCCCGTCACCATGCGAGGTGAGTCCCTGGGGGGGGAGATGAAAACAGGGGGGGCAGCCCCTTGGTCGCAGCCGGGGAAGGGGAAAAAGTTGGCAGCGGCGGGGTACCGGGGGGGACCCCACGTCAGTCCCTCCCGAGGGGGACACGGGGGGAACCGGCACCGGCACCGCCGGGGGGCACACGGGAGGGGAACCCCGCAAGCCCCACGGGGAGGGCACGCGGCGGGGACCCCATCAGCCCCACCGGGGACACAGAGGGACCCGTGTCAGCCCCACTGAGGGGGAACACGGAGGGACCCGCGTCAGCCCCGCCGGGAACACAACGGGACCCGCGTCAGCTCCAGCAGGAGGTGACCCGGGGGGGACCCACCTCAGCCCTGCCGGGTGGGTTTGGCTCCTCCAGCTCCCCCCTTCATTAGGAATAAAATTCTTGTTTATTTTGCTTCGCTTTCCGATGCCGGCTTAGACCCGCTCTTAAGCTTTTCCTCGCACTAAACCCCTTAATCTCCTCTTCAATATGTTGCTCCAGCCAGGGCTGGATTTATTGTGGTTTGTTTTTTTTCTCCCCGTTTTTTCCCCTCCCTGCCATGGTTTGGGGGTAGCTTGGGGGCCGGGGCCGCCAGAGGCTTCCGTGGGGACAAATGGGTTTGGCTGTCCTTTATCCAGGGCAGGGATTTTTTGGGTGCCCGCCTGATTTTATCCCTCGTTAGAGGCGATTCCTACTTTTCACCCCTTGGCTTTTCAAAGCGGGAGGTTTGACGGAGGAGGTTGGAGGGAGTAAGGCTCTGGCGGGATGATGGTGACGCAGCGGCGGCGGGGACCCAGCTCATCCCATCCCTGTTCCCGATGGAGCTGCTGGGACCTGGCACTCTGGGGATGGGGCGAGGGGGGGGAAGGAGGGGCGGATTTTTATTCCCTTTAAAGATCTTTGCCACGATCACCCGCCATGCCCGAGCCCTTCAGTCTCCCGACTCACTTGAAGTTGCAGTGTGCACGGCTTTAGGTGTGATTTTTGGGTGCATATATTCAGGTGTGCTATTAGGGTGCAGGTTTGGTTTGTTTGGAGGGCGAAAAAACCACACCTCTAGGTGTGTTTTTGGGTGTACGTACAGGATCCTCAGATCATTTTTTCCTCTCTCCCCTGCACGGCTGCAGGTGCTGCGGCTCAGCCCCCCACTGCCCTCTTGTGTAATGGTGGGGCAGGGGCCAGCCCAGCCCCCCGCGTCCCCTTCCCGCCCCCTGACATCCCGGGTTTTCACCTTTATTAGGACGGAGGGAAGCACAAGCCTCTGCCTAATTAATAACACCGCCTGGCTCTTCTGTCGCGCTCGCACAGCCAGCCCCGGGCTTAATTAGCAGCTGGGTGAACTTTTTTTTTTTTTTTTTTTTTTTTTTCTTTCCCCCCCATTACAGTCCCTCAACCCTAATTATGGATCACCACCTCCCCGATTTCCTATCATTTTCCCCAACAGGCTTTTTCCCCACAATGTCCCTCAACACAGGGTCCTCGTCCCTTGCTGACGCCCCAGGTGCCGCATGGTGACGCCGTATTGATCCCCGCTCCCATTTTCTTCCCCAAAACCACCTCCACACCACCCCTTTCCCCGGGGACCGCGGCAGCTCCTCGCTCTGGTCCTTCCTCACTCTGGGGCCGGGCGAGAGGCTTTGCCTGGCCCTATAATCCTATAGGGTTTCCAACCCTCCTGCTCTCTTGTTTTGCAAGCGGCGTGGCTGGGAGCGTGCGGTGGCTCGGCAGCCTTTCCCACTTGTCCTAGTGACCTAGATCTGTCATTGGAAAAATCAGAGAGGGTGGAGGAGGAGCTTCCGTGCCCGTTTAGGCAGCGTGCGCACGCGGGCGAGGGTGGCCGTCACCCGTGGGCCCTGCCACACGACGGCCGAGCCCCAGGATGGGGATGGGGATGGGATAGGGATGGAAATAGGGACGGGATGGGGATGGAAATAGGGATGGGACTGTCCGTGCTCTTTGCCTCCCAAAATTAAAGTTGGAGGAGATAGTTGACCACTGGCAGCACGGGGTCCCAAGGGATCCAGTTAGGATTTGGGGACCCCCATAACCCTGGGGAGCAGGAGCACCCAAAAGGGGAACATGCATTGATGGGAAGAGGTTGGTCCCTGTCCCCACTTAACCCGGCAGCCCGGTGCTGGCACCATCCCCTGCCCGTGCTGCCCGTCCCTCTCCTTGTCACATTTAACTTTGAACTCTGCAGTGGGAGCTATTTCAAGAGCTGCTGATGTCTACATCGGGGCCTCTTTATCAGACGTGGCCGACGGAACCGCTCTCACCCCCTTCCTTTAGCCCAGCAGACACCGTTCCCCTACGGTTTAAAGATGGGGTCGGTGGGTTTCTCCTACCCCAGCCCAGGCCCTCCCCACCCCAGGTGGGTCTCAGGTCCCCTCCCCACCACCACCACCTCTCCTTTGCCACCCTCCTGCCCCTGCCAAAGTGCAAAGGGCTCGTCCCGCACCGGTGGGGCTGACCTTGGAGCTCTGCCGCGTGGCACCGTGGAACCGGAGCGGGCAGGGCAGGACGGGGTGGCCACGGGGCAACCTCAGCACCTCCTGTCTGCTATGATTTCCAAGCTGGGGACATGAGCTGGCCCGTGGGACAGGACAAAAATGGCACCGGGCTGTGGCTGTGGGTGGCCCTGGGGCAGCAGGAGACCGGCTCGGCCCTGTTCTGACCCAAAGTTTCCAGGAAATCTCTGCTAATCAATATAGAAATCAGTTCCCACCTCCAGCATCACAGCCTGACACTGTTTCCTTATTTCTCTTCTTTATTTTCCTTATTTCTCTTATTTATTTCTTCATATTAGTTTATTTATTTTCTTTCTTTCCCTTCTCTTTCTTTCCCTTCTCTTTCTTTCCCTTCTCTTTCTTTCCCTTCTCTTTCTTTCCCTTCTCTTTCTTTCCCTTCTCTTTCTTTCCCTTCTCTTTCTTTCCCTTCTCTTTCTTTCCCTTCTCTTTCTTTCCCTTCTCTTTCTTTCCCTTCTCTTTCTTTCCCTTCTCTTTCTTTCCCTTCTCTTTCTTTCCCTTCTCTTTCTTTCCCTTCTCTTTCTTTCCCTTCTCTTTCTTTCCCTTCTCTTTCTTTCCCTTATTTATTTTTCTTCTCTCTTTTCTTACTTAACTTCCCTTCTTTCTTTTTCTTCTTTCCCTTATTTTATTTTCCTTCTCCTTCTTACTGAGCCGATCTGCACCAGCACCACTGGCACCTCTGCAGCCACGTGCTGCACCCCCCGGCTGGTTTGGGTGCAGGATTTGGGGTGGGATGGGATTTGCCGGCGGTGATTGCCAAAACACCGGGCTGCAGGGGGGACCCTGGAGTGCGGGAGCTTCTTTAAAAAGCAAAACCAACAGCGGGTGTAAAAGGGAAATAATTCCCTTTATTTACGCCTTATTTTTCTTATTCCCTTTGTTTGTTCTTCCTCCATACAATACAAATACATAGTCCTAAAATAGATGGTGATCAGTTGCTGGGGGGCAGCACCGGGTCCCGGAGCCAGAGGTTGTTGCAGGGAACAAGAAAGCGGAGCTGGGTTTTGGGGCAGGGATGAGGAGCTGGAATATCGCTGCGTGGGTCCCTGTGTCCCCCCCTGCGTCCTGGAGCCATCCTTCTCCCCCTGCTCTGGGTGTGCCGAGGGGATGCTGAGCCTGCCGAGGGGGTTGTGCCCGCACTCCCGGGTCACTGAGGGGACAGGACAGGGGTGGCAGCATCGAGACATCCCCGGGCTGGGGATAACCACCGGCTGGACCCATCCTGTGGCTGCAGGGTGGGGCCTGGACCTCATTTCCCAGCAGGTTTCCTGGGAGTGAGTGGAGGGGGGCATGAGGGGCAGGGGTCGAAGTCGCCTCAACCCCCCACCCTTTCTCCGTAAAGGGCACCCGGGTCCCAGGGGTGGGTTTGTTCCCCACCCAGGGGGGGAGGGTGGCCACGTCCTGACCCCATCCCCAAGGGTGTGCAGGTTTGTGCTGGGGGGTCTGTGCCCAGGGCCCCCTCAGCCAGGGGCACCCAGCACCCTCCATCTGGCTGGGGTGAGGGGCAGCCCCAAAAAGCTTTCAGCAGCTGCGGGATCAGGGCATGTCCTGATGGGGCTCAGTGGGGTGCTGAGGTTTTGGGGGCGACTCCCTCACCCCAGCAGTGAGAAAATACGTCTGAGGGGAGGGGTGGAGAGAGGAGGAGGAGGGGGACACCCTGTGCTGTAGATGGGGGTGCAAACCTGGATTCTGCGGGGTTTTCCCTGGTTTTGGGGTGCCAGGGGCGCGGGGGCGATGGAGAGGAGGCTGTGCTGGGGCCGAGCCTTGCTCCGGGGAGGGCGGCTCCGGTCCTGCCGAAACCACCGGAGCCGCCTCCCGTTTGGGGGATAAGCGGTGCTGGACGTGGGGACAGGGATGGAGCCGCCTCCCCCACGGAGAGCTCCGGCTCCAGGTGACAAGCGGCTGTCCCAAAAGTCCCCAGATGCCCCCAAATGCCCAGCCCTGGCAGGGAGATGTCGGGCCAGCCCCGGGCTGGCGCTGGGGAGGGGTTAAGGACCGCGGGCACGTTACACAAGAGCGCTGGGGCCAGGGGCAGAAAGTGTGTCAGTGGGACACGATGGCTCCAGCCGCGGGGCCACCGCTCCCCCCGGGCCAGGGGACACACAAGTGACCGAGCCCCGCCACTGGACGGTGACACTTACATAAGGGTCGGACGGTGGCAGCGGGCCGGGAGTTGGGCAAGAAATATTTACAGTGGGAGGAGAGCAAATACCGCAGCTGGGACATTTTAATTGCCGCCTCGAAGTTATTATTTTATTATTTTAACCCTCTTTTTTTTTTTTTTTTTTCCTTTTTTTTTTTCTTCCCTGCCTCCTATTTCATTCATGCTCCTCCCGGGTGGGGGTGGGGGTGGGGGTATTTGCTGCCTGACCCTCAACCCCCGTTCCCCCCCCCCCGACAGGGACAAGGTGTTGATCTTTGCCTAGATAATCAACTGGCCCAGCGCTGCCGATGCTCTCAGGGTTGCGATGGGAGGAGGAGAAGCCCTGCATTCCAGTGGGGAAACTGAGGCACGGCGGGGGGCATCATGCCTGAGGTTCTGTGGTTTCTCCCCCAGTCACGGTGGGATTTGGGATAGGGGAGTTATTGTGGCCACCCTACCAGCACCCGAGTGCCTCCTTGTGCTGCTGGGTTTGTCCCAGGGGGTGTCTGGTCTGGGGGGGGGGGGCGGGGGGAACGTGGCAGTGGCACGAGTGGACGCCCAAGGGTGATTCAGCCGGGGTTACACACAGAGCAGCAATTAACCCCGGGCTGTAATTGCCATCGCGCCGGGGCTACGGCTGGCTGGATCCCCACAGCAGTTATCTGGGGCGAACGTCTTAGGAGCGGGGTCAGGTGCTGGCGGTGGGCACGGCCACGTAATTAGCAGGATGCTGATTAGAGCCCCAGGAGACTGTGGGCACCCGGCGATGGGTAGGGGCTTCGCCTCGGTGGCATCCGGGGGGACATGGTTGGCTCCAGGGGAGCTGGGAGAGCCTCGTCCTCCCCCCACTCCCTGAGCTCAGAGGTCTCGGGGGGGGAGATCCCCTCCTCCTGGGGGCACAGGGACAAGATTTTGGCCACCATACGAAGCCATCACCACGATTGGGGGCCAGTAACCGGGGCAATGGGGCGAGTGGGGCGACCCTCAGGACCGCGCTCATCCCGGTTGTTTTTCCGGGTGTGAGGTGCCGGTAATTTCGGGGGGGGGGAGGCGGGAGTATCGGCTGCGGGCGGGAGGGCGAGGCCCCGGCGATTCATCACCCCGTGCCGGTAATTACGTTGCATAACGAAGCGACGCTGCTCCCTGCCGGGGGTGGAACCCCCTCCCTGTGCCCCCCCCACCTCCATCTCGGCCTCGGGTGATGGGGGGGGGAGTCAGGGTGAGGAGGGGGCCTGAGGGGCTGCACCCCTCGCTCGGGCAGGTTCAATGGGAGGAATTGTTCATCAGGGTGGGGGAATTGGGGACGGGGGTGTCCTCCTTCGTTGGGGCTGGGGAGTTGGGGGGTGGTGGTGTCTGGTTTAATCGAGGCTGGATGGTGAGATGGGGGTGACAGCATCAGGGTGATCCCTAATGGTGCTCCCTCCCCCTGCCACGGGAGTGGCTGCGATGCCAGTGTGACTGCATCTGGGGGGGGGCTGGGGCCAGGATTCTCTGCCTGCCCCAGGCCGAAATCCACAGCTGAGACGAAGGCAGAGGCTTTGGGGAGGGGCAGGGGGGAGATGTGACCCCTGTGGGTAGTGGGGGGACAACACACAGCCCCGAGAGGAGCCAGGTTTGGCAGCCCCAGGGAGGGGGGGGGGGGGGCAAACCCCAAAAGCTTTTGGGGCAGGAGCTGAGCCATGAGGTGATGGAGGGAGGAGGGATCCATCTCCCGGCTTGTGCCCAGCCTTGGAATGAGACCTGGGAGAGAATCTGTCCTGGAAGGGGCGGGGGGATCAGGTGCCATCCCTGGGGGGGACTGATGGCAGCCCTGGGGACCGATGACATCCCTGGGGTAGCGATGGCAGCCCTGGGGAGGGATTAGTGGCATCGCTAATGGACTGATGGCAGCCCCGGGGGGGAACGGATGGCATCCGGGGGGGGGAGGGCCTGGAGCATCCCCGGGGACCCAGCGCAGCCTCTCTCGAAGCAGCGAGGGCCCCGGGGCAGGTCCGGCTGCCGGGGTGCAGGTGGCGATGGCCAACACCGGGGCTGTCACCCGCAGGGGTGGCCCCAGCTGGCAGCAACCCACGAAACGCGTCCCTCGCCCAGAACCTCTCGCTCCCGGAGGAGTGCGAGGCAGAAGGGAATTACTGGCGCTGGGGATTTGCCCAGGCCCAGGAGATTTGAACCCCCCTAATCTGGCCGGGGGGGTTATTTTGGCGCGGCGGCAGCTGCCCAGCACCCTCGGGAGGCTGAGCCTGGCTGTGGGCAGAGGGCTGGAGCGGGGATTAGAGGGTGCAGAGATGCCGGGAGGCACGTACGAGTCCCAGGGGTGCCCCCTGCATCGTTCCCCACCCCCACCCAGATCTGGGGCAGCTGGAAAATGAGGAGGACGAAGCCTATTAGCAGCTCAGTGCCAGCGAAGCAGAAGCAGGGAGGGAAGAGGATTTGCGGGGGGAAGGGGACCGGGACCTTGAGCCGACCATGGCTATATCGGGCCTGGGTTCCAAAGGAACTGCTGGGGGGGACATAAAGGGACCCTGGACCCTGTGCTTAGGCCAGGTCTTCATCAGAAGAGTGTCCATAGCTGCAGAAATTGGGGTGTTCCCTGTGCCCTGTCCTGGATGCTCTCCCAGCTCGCACACACTGGCAGAAAAATCAAGGGAATGATTATCCCAAAAGGGGGTCCCGGGGGCACTGGGACACCAGCACTCTGTGCTCTCCTGGCTCCAAGGGCTTTTCTACCTCTCCTTGGCTGCTGGATGGGGGGAACAGTCAGGAGTCCCTTACAGCCCTTTCGGCATCGTCTGGCTGTGCTGCCAGTGGATCCAGGTTTCGTGCCTCAGTTTCCCCAGCAGGGCTGTAGCTGCCACGCAGGGAGGGCCTCGTCCATTAACCACCGAGGTTTTCCCCTTTTGTCCCCTCCACCCCAGCCCAAATCGAAGTGATCCCGTGCAAGATCTGCGGTGACAAGTCCTCGGGCATCCACTACGGCGTTATCACCTGCGAGGGCTGTAAGGTGAGCCCTGGGCGGGTGCCAGCGGGGTGGGTGGCCGCGGGGACTTCCATCCCGCCGGGCTCTTTCCCAACGCTTCCCTGTCCTGCGCAGGGATTTTTTCGGAGGAGCCAGCAGAACAACGCCAGCTACTCCTGCTCCCGGCAGAGGAATTGCCTGATCGACCGCACCAACCGCAACCGCTGCCAGCACTGCCGCCTGCAGAAATGCCTGGCGCTCGGCATGTCCCGGGATGGTGAGTCCTGCCTGGGCTCCATCCCCTCCTCCCTGGAGAGAATGAGGCTGTCAGGGGTGATGAGGGGGCCAGCCCGGTGCAAAGTTTTTGGGAAGAAAGAAATGGTTTAGAATTCCCCACAGATAGGATGAGAGAGCTGGGGGTGTTCAGGCTGGAGAAGAGAAGGCTGCAATGGGGAGACCTTAGAGCACCTTCCAGTGCCTGAAGGGGCTCCAGGAAAGCTGGGGAGGGACTTGGGACAAGGGCCTGGAATGATGGGATGAGAGGTGATGGCTTTCAACTGGAAGAAGGGAGGAAACATTAGGAAGAAATTCTTTGGTGTGAGGGTGGTGAGCCCGTGGGTGCCCCCAGAAGCTGTGGCTGCCCCATCCCTGGCAGTGCTGAAGGTTGGATGGGGCTTGGAGCACCCTGGGCTGGTGAGAGGTGTCCCTGACCATAGCAGGGGTGGCACTGGATGGGCTTTAAGGTCCCTTCCCACCTGAACCAGTCTGGGATTCTATGATAGGTAAATGTAAATTGATTCTGGTCTGTTTGACTCAGGGTTGGTCTGGGGTGGGGGGATGCATCCTATGGGTCCTCTGCCCAGCTCAGTGCTCTGATAACCCCAAACCAGGTATCCCCAGGAGCCAGAACCCTTCCCAGGGTGGGTGGAGGGCCTGGCTCTGGTTTTGTTGGGGTGAAGCTGCCCTGACTCTGCTGGCATCTCCTCCTCTGGCAGCTGTGAAGTTTGGCCGCATGTCGAAGAAGCAGCGGGACAGCCTCTATGCTGAGGTGCAGAAACACCAGCAGAGCCAGGAGCAGAGCAGTGGCACCAAGGATGAGCCCGAGCCCCTGAGCCGTGTCTACACCACCAGTGTCAGCAGCGGGGTCTCAGACCTGGATGACATCTCCACGCTGTCAGACGGGCTCCTCTTCGACTTCCCCCTCACCCCTGATGGCAGCAGCACCTACTACAACCTCGACCTGCTCACCTCAGCACAGCCCTCACCCGACCAGTCCAGCCTGGACGTGGCTGAGGCCACGCTCATCAAACAGGAGTCCCTCTATGAGCTGATGCTGGAGCCAGCCCTGTTTGCTCACGGGGCTCTGGAGGGGGGGCAGCTGCCTGCAGACATCTCTGTGCTGGAGATAGGTGAGCACGGGCCTGGCAGGGTGCTGGGGACACGCAGAGCCCTGGGGATGGTGCTCAGGGACACCTCGGGCACCTTGCAAGACACACCCAGCCCTGGGTGCCCCTGCTCACAGAGAGGGACTGATCCAGTCTCGGCTCTCAGAACAGCTCCAAGTCCATCCCCTCATCCAGACTGAGCACGGAGAGAACTCAGCACAGCTCAGGCCATGCAGTACCTGAAGGGGCTACAGGGTAGCTGGGGAGGGGCCTTTTGTGTGGGCAGGGAGTTATAGGGCAATGGGTGATGCCTTTAAACTGACAGATCAGACATCAGGGAAAAAATTCTTCACTCTGAGGGTGCTGAGCCCCAGGTTGCCCCCAGAAGCTGTGGCTGCCCCATCCCTGGCAGTGTTGAAGGTTGGATGGGGCTTGGAGCACCCTGGGCTGTGGGAGGTGTCCCTGCCCACAGCAGGGGTGGCACTGGGAGGGCTTTGAGGTCCCTCCCAACCCAACTATTCTGGGGTTCTGTGATGGTTCTGTGATCCTCCACTCTGCCCCTCTGAGTCCCATCTGTCCTCAAGATCTCTGTGCCACCACTTGGGAGCCCCTCTGCCCCCCCAGCCCCAGGAGCCCCTTGACAAAGGATGGCATCGTGGGGTGGGTACCAGGTGGGCCTGGGGGTCTCCTCAGGGCTCACCCCCTGCTGCCCTTCCCTTGCAGACCGGGTGGCCCAGAACGTGGTGAAGTCCCACCTGGAGACGTGCCAGTACACCACAGAGGAGCTCAAGCGCTTGGCCTGGAGCCTCTACACCCCCGAGGAAGTCCGAGCCTTCCAGAGCCAGGTGAGCCTCACTGCCACTGTCCCCGTGGCCCACCCAGTGCCACCACTGCCCCCTGCAGCAGGGAGGAAGGCGAGGAGGAGGATGAGGGAGAGCTTGCCAGGCTTTAGGTGGGCTGGGGTTGTCCAGGTGCACAGATGTCAGGGCACTTCTGTCCTTTCCTTGCCCCGAGCGATGGAGAGGGGGGGGGACAGCAGAGCCGGGGTGACAATATCCCTAAGGGATGTCCCCTCTGTGCTGGCAGAGCTGTGAGGCCCTGTGGCAGCAGTGCTCCCTGCAGATCTCCAACGCCATCCAGTACGTGGTGGAGTTTGCCAAACGCATCGAGGGCTTCATGGAGCTCTGCCAGAACGACCAAATCATCCTCCTGAAAGCTGGTAAGAGCAGGGGGCCCTGCCTGGCCCCCTTGTGTCCCCACCTGTCCCTCTTCCCATCCCTGCCTGTCTCCTTTGTATCCCTGCTGTCCCCTCAACATCTCTGCTGTTCCCTCTGCATCTCTGTCTGTTCCCCTCAAGTCCCTGCTGCCCATCGTGGTCCCTGCCGTCCCCTCCATGTCCCTGCTTGTCCCCATCACACCCCTGCCATCTTCCGTGCATCCCTGCCATCCCCTTCATGTCCCTGCCTCTCTCCCTCGAGTCCCACTCCTCTCCCAAGTGACAGTCACAGTGCTGAAGGCAAATCCCATCTCTGCTCTTGGCCAAAGGTTTCCTTGCAGGATCTCCCCTCCCTCCCCTCCCTGCTTGCCCCTGGTGTTTGGGAAGCAGGCATGGAGGGAGCTGGTGGTGGTACCACCAAAACCTGGTGGTACAGAGAGGGACAGGGGGGTGGCGCCCCCAGGTAGAGGCTTTTCTCCATGGTCACTCACACGTCACCCAGAAACAGGGGTGGAAACGAGCACAGTGGAGGAGTTTTTCCCCAGGAAAAGGGGTGTGAAACCCAAAGGGGAGTGGGGAGGGAGAAGAGGAAATGGTTGGTCTCTTCTCCCAGTGGGAGACTGGGAAGGAGATGGGGGGGGGGCTGTACACACCCATGTCCCCCACCCATCCCTCCAACTGAGCTGCTGAGGCTGTGTCCAGGCAGGGACCTGAATGTGCCAAAGCCCAAAAATGCCAAAAAGCTGCCCAGTTTTGAAACTTTTGGGGATGGGGAGCTAAACATCTCACCCCATGCATGGGATGTGTGCCAGGATCCTGGCAGGGTGCTGGAGCCCAAAGCCAGAGCTCTCTGTGTGTCCAACATGCTGGAGTTTAACTCATTCTTTCTTTTCTTCCTTCCATGTTGTCTATTTATTTTGTTTTCACCCTCTCCTCTCTTGGTGCTCCTACCATGACCTGTATCAATCTATGCCTGGCTGCAAATGCCTGGATAATATTTGCTTGCAATTGGAAACCTAAAAAACAAAAAAACCCCAACAACTCCCAAACTGACAAACCAAACTGGATTCATTGGAATAACCATTCTGCTCTTGGTGGATGGACAATCTGGACTTCAAACTTGCACTGGGGGCTCTCCCCTTTCTTCTATTTGGTCCTGGGATGATGGAACCCCTCTGCCCTGCCCTGCCCTGCCCTGCCCTTGCCTGCTCTCTCTGCCTACCTCAGGTTGCCTGGAGGTTCTCCTGATCCGCATGGTCCGCGCCTTCAACCCCCTGAACAGCACCGTGCTCTTCGAGGGGAAGTTTGGGGGTGTGCAGATGTTCAAATCACTCGGTAAGGACCCCTTCTCTCTGCCTCCCTCAGGCCTCTCCTGCCCACTTGACACTCTGAGGGGAGCTGGGGTTTGCAGGCACCATTCTGGGCTAAATCATCAAATCCTAGAATGGTTTGGGTGGGAAGGGACCTCAGAGCCCCCCCAGTGCCACCCCTGCCATGGTCAGGGACCCCTCCCACCAGCCCAGGGTGCTCCAAGCCCCATCCAACCTTCAACACTGCCAGGGATGGGGCAGCCACAGCTTCTGGGGGCACCCAGGGGCTCAGCACCCTCATGGTGAAGAATTTCTTCTTGATATCTTACCTAAATCTCCCCTCTTCCATAGAATGTGAGGGGTTGGAAAGGACCTCTGGAAATCATCTAGTCCAAAAGGTGGCTTTCCAGTTTAAAGCCATCACCTCTTGTCCCATCCCTCCAGGCCCTTGTCCCAAGTCCCTCCCCAGCTTTCCTGGAGCCCCTTCAGGCACTGGAAGGTGCTCTAAGGTCTCCCCATTGCAGCCTTCTCTTCCCCAGGCTGAACACCCCCAAATCTCTCCCCCTGGCTTCATCCCAGGGGGGACAGAAGATGCCCTGGGTTTGCTCCCACTCCCCTTGGGATCAGTTTGATTGCAGCACTTGGGACCCACTGCCCAGCCCAGCCCAATGCCCAGAGCTGCTGGGGACCCCCCCTTCACCCATCTCATCTCCTGACAGCTTTCCAAGCCCCTAGCATCAGCCTGCAGGTAGGGGGGATGGGAAGTCACATCCCCCCCCATTTCCCCACTGTCCCCCCCAGGTTGTGACGACCTCATCGGTGCCGTCTTTGAGCTGGGGAGGGCCCTGTGCCGCCTGCAGCTCTCAGATGAGGAGATCGCCCTCTTCACTGCTGCTGTTCTGCTCTCCCCAGGTACAGGGGGGGCTGGGAGGACCCGGGGTGGGGAATTCTTGGGCCAACGCTGGGGATTATCATGGGATCATTCTGGGTGGAAAAGACCTTTCAGATCCTGCAGTCCAACTGCCCCAGCACTGCCAAGGCCACCGATAACTCACTGACCCCTCCAGCTCAGCGCTGTCTCCTCCTGGGTTAAATTATTCCTGGAAAAGGGGATTGAGGGGGAAAAAGCAAACTTGAAAATGCACAAAACGCATCTACCAAAATTTCTTGGTGGGAAGAGGAGGTGATGTCCCCCATGGTGGCTTTGGGGGGCTGCCTGGCCGTGCCACTGTCCCCAGAAGTGTCCCAGAGAGCAGAAAGGGTTTAAAGAGCAAGAGGCCACCCCAGGTGCTGGGGGGGGACTGATTCATCCATCTCCTGCAGATCGCCCGTGGCTGACAGAGTCCAAGAAGGTGCAGAAGCTCCAGGACAAGATCTACGTGGCCCTGCAGCACGAGATCCAGAAGAAACACTCCGCTGAGGACAAGCTCTCAAAGGTAGGGATGGGCTGTGCACAGGGGGATGGCTGAGCCTGCAGCTCTGGCTCCTTGGCCATGCACGGGGGTTTTTTGGGACCTAATGGAGGAGGAGAAGGGGGAATGTCTCTTTCCAAGGGCTGTGCATCCCCATTGTGGTTGAGGTGGAGGCAGTGGTGCTGTGGGCAGCCCTGAGCTGCTGAGTCTGCAGTGTGTTGGGCAGTGAGTTTTTGGGGCTAAAGGAGCTGTTTCAGGGCAGGGGGGTGCACTGGGGGGGATCCTTGCACCCTCCCAGGTATGGTTGTCCTGCAGAACTACGTGGGTTTGGAGGCAAGGTGATGATGCTGCCAAGCTGCTAGAAGGGGGGGGGGGGGGGGGGATCTGTGGGTGCCCCCAGCACCAGGCAGAGCCAGCAGCCCCCAAGCCCACCTGCCTGTCCCCAAGGGCAGGGGAGGAGCAGGGGGAGGGATGCTGAGCAGGAAGCCACCGGTCACCAGCTCCCCCTTTCCCTGCAGATGGTTTCCAAGCTGCCCTTGATGAAGACCATTTGCAACCTCCACCTGGACAAGCTGGAGTTTTTCCGTCTCCTTCACCCGGAGACCGCCATGAACTTCCCACCCCTCTACAAGGAGGTTTTCAACTCGGAGCTGCAGTACAGTGACCCCCGGGAGAGCTAAGGCTGGGAGCTGCTGCCTCCCTGCCAGTCCCCCAGACATCTGGAAACGAACTGAACTTCAGAGGTTTGGGGCAGTTTATTTAAATCAAATAATCAAACGCAAGAGAACCTGGGGGGGCTGGGGAACCTGCCCGGCCCCTTCTCCTCGCTCTGGATTGCAATAGCTCTTGAATGTAAAGCACCTTGAAGGAAAAAAGCAAAAGGACTTTGCCATACCGGTGAAATGAATGTGAAACCTCCGCTGGGGAGAGGAGGAGCCCCCGGCAGCCCGAAGGGACCGAGCCCTCCCCGCAGCGCAGGGACCGCACACCACGCACACGCTGCACGGCCCTGCCCGCCCTCCCGCCTCCACTCGGGTTTAATTATTATTTTTTAATTATTATTCTAATCTTGGGGGTTCCTTTTGGGGAGGGGGGGGGGTGTTTCTTCTTCTTTTTCTTTCTTTTTTTTTTTTTTTCTTTTTGCCCAAACACAAGGCATGGGATAACAAGGGGGATGCAGACTCGGCTGTGTAGGACTGAGCCAGGCTGGTGGGGGCTTTGGACTCCTGGCTGGAGCCCAGGAGAGGGTGCAGGCAGAGCTTTGGCATTTTTCCTTCTCCCGTGGGGCTCAGGATCTTGGCCAGTTGTGGCAAGGGCTGTGCTTCAGCACAGGATTTCCCCGTGCAGGAGGCTGGCTTGAGGGAAAGGATGCCCCAGCATGATGGGGAGAAGTCTTGAGGAGGTCCCCGTGTTCTCCACTGTGGTGTTTTCCCAAATGCCTGGCCAGCTCCTCACTCAGCTGGACAACCTTTTTGGAGCTGATTTGGCAGGTCCATCCCCCTCGTGTCACCTTCCTGCCTCCCGAGCACTTCTCAGAGAGGCTTTGTCCTTGCAGATGTGGCCAAATCCCAGCTCCCAGCTGCTCCACGCTGGAGGCACCAAGGCCAGGTCCCTGTCCCCAGTGGGTGCTGCCCTCTGTAGTTTTCTTACCAAGACCATGAAAATTGCCCCAGGGCTCAGCACCTAGAGTGGTTTTGTGGCCTTCCCTCTGCCCAGCTGATCCTGCTGCCATTTCCCTCCCTCCAGGATTGCTGGGAGGAGGTTGAGTTGGACTCAGGCTTTTCCCCCCACAAAGGAGCTCCTCAGAACTGTCATTCTGGGGTTGCTCTCTTTTTATCAGGACCCGGGAGGTCTTTAGGGGTAGAAACTGCTCATTGGGGTCCAGGGGAAGCAAAACATCCTGATTCCTTCCCTGAGAAGTCGTGATGGGGTTGGGACCTCCCAGCTGGGGAGGCTCCAAAGGTGCAGAAGGGATTGACTTGTGGGGTGATGCTGTGATTGCCTGCGGGCAACAGGGCTGCTTGAGGGACTCTGGGGCCAGGCTCTGCAGATTTTTTTTTTCCATCCCTATTCCTGCTCCTCCTGCAGCAAATGCCAAAATGTAGAAGGGAAAAATCTCCTCCCCCCCCTGCCCCCCTCCTCTGAGGCAGCCCCAGTTTCTGCTGACAAAGGGCTAAACCCCCCCCAGCCCCATCTTGCTTTGTGTTGGTTTCTCATGTGTCCAACCCCATCCTCTGGCAGCTCAGAGCATCCCTGTGCATGAGCCCAAGACCCCTCAGTTCTGTAACTGCACCCCTAAACTAAACGAGCAGCTTTCTTCAGGATGGAAGGGGATATCCAGGCATTTGGTTAAAAGACCCCCTGGGGCAGACCACGGCCCAACCTTGCCCGGGGAAGGCTCCCCAGGAAGCTGATGGGATTGGAACCCTTCAGCCCCTACTATTCCCCATCTGCCGTGTATGGCCGTGTGTGCTTTCTGCTTTTGCCAACCCCCACCCCAACTGCTCCTGGGAGCATCTCAGGGGCTCCTCAGCCTTCTTTCTGTCCCCGCTGGTGGCAGAACCCAGCTCTCTGCTGAAGGCTGCTGGCCCTCCTGGTGGCCCCAGTGCCACCTTTAGTGCCAATGTCGTTCCCCAGCGTGGCAGTCTGCAGGGCAGGGCTCTGCTCTGCTTCTTTCCTGCCCTCTCGGATCCTAAAGCTTTGGCAGAAGCCAGAAGTCAGTGCTGCCTTTTTTGTCTAGAGGGTTGTGCCTTTTTTTTTTTTTTTTTTTTTTCGTTTTTTTTTTTTTTTTTTAAGAATCCTTTCTGACAAACACCGTTCGCTTCCCGGCTCCTCTCTGAGGGGAGAAGCACTTGAGAAGATGAATGTGCTTTGCAGAGGGGGCTCTGGGCCCCCCTTTTCTGCAGGACAGCAGCACTCCCTTTCTCAGAGGAAACAGCTGCGGGGGGGGTTGAGACGTTTGGGGGGGAAAAAAAAAAAAAAAAAAAAAAGCACACGCCCTTCTTTACATCCTCGGTATTCGTCAGCACCGATGCTCAGCGTCACCCTGTTCATTTCATCTGGCAAAGAAACCAAGGAAGCACCTTAAACCAGGAAAAGACTGAGCCCTGCGGTTCCGTGGTTTTATTTCCAGCTCGTGCCACAGCACCCACCTCACGGGAGAGACTTGGGATTCGGAGCAATAAAAACCCCACGCGGGGAGCAACCTGAGGACTGGAAGTGTCGGAGAGGAGCCCGCGGGGAACCTGCACTTTGAAGTCCTCTTGGAGAGGAACCGACTTGTCAATTAAATGATTTCTGGGGAGAGGAGAAGTGATTACACGTTGATTAAATCAGTTCTGACCTGGGAGGGAGTTGGGGGGGGCACGGGAGCCCTGAACCCCCCGCAGCACCCGCGGGGCAGCACCCGCACTCCCGCTCCCTCTGTGCCACCCAGAGCCCGCAGCTCAGCAGAGCCAGGAGGGAGAAGGGTGAAGGAAAAAATCCTGGGAAAAAATGCCTGGAAAAGGGAGATTTTGGCTCTTCCCTGCCCTGGAGCCGCGCGGAGAGGACCCGTGGGAGCTTTTGGTCCTCAGCATCTCGGGGATCATTTCCTTGCGGGAATTCCATCCCTCCAGCCAGGGGAGGTTTTCCTGCTTTGTTTTCAGACTTTTGCAGCCGTTCCCCGGAGCAGGGCGACCTCAGCCACGAGGGATTCCTCTTTTCCAGATGAAGATTAATTGTGTGTTTGTCTGTCTGTCTGTTTGTTTGCTCTGAGTGTGCATTTCCACCTCCAGAACCCTCACACTGTGTATAAAATCGGATAAAAAATATATATAATATATATTCTTGTGAATGTTGGTGCAAAAAGAGAAAAATATATAACGTTTCGGTCAGTTTTATGTTATTTTTTATCTATATGAATGAAAGGAAGAAATGGAAAACGTTTTTTTCCAGTCACCACCCTCCACACACACCTCCCTGTAGATCCAGACAGGTTTTATGGAAACGTTTTACTTTTTAGATTTAGGAACATGCTTCTGTTCTCATTGAATGTTCTGTCTTGTAAGATTGTAATTTCTATTTTTTTAAAGAAAAAAAATGACTAAATAAAATTTTCTTCTTCGGACCAGTCAGTTAGGAAGGGAGGGGCAGGGGAGGGAGAAATATTTATTTAAGGACAAAAGCGTCTGAAATTTTCATGACATTAAATAAAAAGTAATATAATGTATGGACGAAAACTTTTTTTTTTTTTTTTAAATTGAGGTGTATTCTGTAGATTTATGCACAAAAATTTACAGAGGGGAAAAAAGCCTCTGCTTTACAGGGTATATCTGCCATGATCAGGGACTCCTCCCACAGCCCAGGGGGCTCCAAGCCCCATCCAACCTTCAACACTGCCAGGGATGGGGCAGCCACAGCTTCTGGGGGAACCTGGGGCTCAGCACCCTCACAACAAAGAATTTCTTCCTCAGATCTCGTCTCAGTCTCCTCACTTCCAGTTTAAAGCCGTCACCCCTTGTCCTATCATTCCGAGCCCCTGTAAAAAGTAATTTTCTATTTATTTTCAAGTAGTGCCCAGCCCTAGGAGGGAAGGAGGGATTCCTGCCCCGGGTAACACGGATGCGAGGACCCCTCCATCAGGTGCAGACAATTCAGAGGCTCCCGTGGGGATTAAGGCTGCAAATCTCAGCCTTGTTTCCCTCTGCTCCCTCTGCAAATCTCCTCCCCGTGCAAATCCTGCAGCTGAACCGGGAGCTGTGGAGCAGAGCTCCGTGTGCCAGGGGGTCAGCAAATCCCCGGGTCCCCAGCTGCTCCTGCTCCCCCATTCCCAGGACACAGCACATGGCACCCACCCGGGATAAAACCTGGGTGCTGCCTGGAGAAACGGGGGCACAGCTGGGGGGGGATTTGGGGAAGCATCTGGAGTGAGCAAGGAGGGAGGGGAGCTGAGCTGCTGCACGTGGTTATTTGGGTTTCATTTTTTAAAAAGATACCTTCCCCCCCCCAAAAAAAATAATAAAAAAAAGAACAGGAAATTCCTTGCAAAAAGCTAATCTTCAACCAACTCGTGTTTATGAAAAATTGTCTTCCAGTTCCAGAGGAGGAGCTGGGGGGTGCAGGGAGGGGACCCAACACGGGAGGGGTGCAAGGGGACCCCGAATCCCCAGGGCAGCAGGGAGGGACAGACCCCGTCTGGGTCCCAGACCTGTCCCCTGTCCCTGCCACCCCAGTGCCCGTCCCTGTCCCCCTCACCGGGCTCCCCGGCTCTCACTGGTGGCCAAACACCTCCAGTAGCACTGGATTTACTGGGGCGGAGGGACCTCTGCTGGTTTAGTGCTAAAAATCTTCTCTGGATGGCAGGAGGCAGCGGCTCCAGGACCTGTGATTTGGGGGAACTTTGCAGGGGTGTGAAAGCCTTGGAATTCCATAGAATCCCAGCCTGGTTTAGGTGTGAAGGGACCTTAAGGATCATCTCCTCCCATCCCCCTGGAACGGGCAGGGGGATCCCAGCAGCTCCCAGCACTGCCAGGGATTGGGAAGGAGGTTGGAGCCAGGGGCAGATTGAGCCCCTGAGCCCCTCTGAGCTGGGGGGGTCAGACAAACCCTGACAACAGCTTTGGGGTTTGGAGAGTGTCCAGAGAAGGGAATGGAGCTGGGGAAGGGTCTGGAGCAGAAGGAAAGGGTCTGGAGAAGTTGTGAGGAGCAGCTGAGGGCCCTGGGGGTGCTGATCCTGGAGCAGAGGAGGCTGAGGGGAGACCTTGTGGCTCTCTGCAACCCCCTGAGAGGAGGCTGGAGCCAGGGGGGGTCGGGCTCTGCTCCCAAGGAACAAGGGATGGGACAAGAGGAACTTTTGGCACAACTCAAGTGGTGCCAGGGGAGGTTTAGGTTGGAGCTGGGGAAGAATTTCTCCCTGGAAAGGGTTGTCAGGGCCTGTCCCAGGCTGCCCAGGGCAGGGCTGGAGTCCCCATCATCCCTGGAGGGGTTTCAGACCCTGGAGATGTGGGGATGAGGGACGTGGGGTGGGGGTGGCCTGGGCAGGGATGGGGGAAGCGTTGGACGCGATGATCTTGAGGATTGTTTCCAACCAAACGGCTCCATTAATTTTGGGGGGCAGAACAGGGCTGAGCCCCGCATCCCAGGGGCGGCACCGCTCCCCCCCCCCCCGAACAATTCTGTCCCTCTCGGCCCCCGTAGCAGAACCCGCAGCGCTGCTCACGTGAGGCGCGGCGGGGGGTTGCGTCGCGGGGCACGCTGGGAGTTGTAGTCCTGTCCGCGGGGAGCGCCGCGGCGGCGGCCATAGCGAGGACTCAGTTTCCCAGAGCGCCCCGCGGCGGGCCCGGGGGAGCGGGGATCGGAGCGCTGCGGGTTGAGGTGGGCACGGGGCGCGGGGGTCGGGAGGGAGCGGGGGAGCTCCGGGTGCGGGATGGCGGCAGCTGCGGGTCAGGAGCCTCCGCGGGCTCGGGGAGCGGCGGTGCTTCGGGCCCGGCCCGCCGGAGGTGTGACGGGGCCTGGCCGGGGGGCGACAGAGAGGCAGTAACGGGGAGAGCCCCGGGGACAGCGCGGGGGTAACGGGGACGGGACGGGAGGGGGTGCCGGGGGAGCCTGTGCTCGGGGAGGTATCGGGGACAGGTCTGGGGGGACCGGGATCGGGAACGGGACCGGGATCGGGGCCGCTGGGAGCAGCTCCGGGGGCGGGAAGAGCTGGAGCCCCGACCCCCCGGGAGCATGGGGGACACACACAGAGCTTTCCTTTATTTTCCTTTCCCTTTCCTTTCCTTTCCTTTCCTTCCTTTTCCTTTCCCCTTCCCTTTTCCCTTTCCCTTCCTTTCCCTCCCCGAGGGCTGCTCGGGAATTCTCCTCTCTGGGCTCTGAAGGTTTTGCTGTGTCTGGTGTGTTCTGAGCTCTGTCTCACATTTCCCTCGATGGGGACAACACAAACGATGTTTTGTTGGTTTTTTTTTTTTTTTTCCCCCCTCTCTGGTCTTAGTTTTTTGTGAGCATTAAGTAGCTTGGAAACTCATCAGACCCTGTGATGAAGAGAGTAATAGCTTAGAAATTAATCAGGTAAATGATGGATTAATTTTTCTGCTTTTTAGTGCTGTTCTGAGCCAGTTGATCTTGTTGCAGTCTGCAGACCAGGTCTACATGAGGCTGATCTGAGTAGGTGACAAGTGGCTCTGAACATGTTCCTGTGTTTTCCTCCTGAGCCTTCTGTGGCTCTGTCTCTCAGAGGCTGAGCCTCCCTTCTCTAAGCAGTTGTACCCCAGTCAGTGTTTGTCTGCTGGGGGTTCCTGGCAGTGATTCAGCAGGGAGGAGAAACCATCAAATATAATCTCTACCAGCCATGCAAAGTTTAGGGTTACAGAGCCCAGCATTTTGCTGCCTTGCAGAGTCACCTCTGCTGCCCTGGGCAGAGTTGTGCATCTGAGTGAGACTCAAAGCCAGATTTTCCTCTGAAAACCAGTCCAGAATCACCACTTTCTTTTGAAATGCAACTGGAGGGGCACGCAAGCAAGGGATTCTCTTGTCCTCCAAAGAGTGGAAGCTTTTCCTGGTGATTCCCAATCCACATCCCCCAGATTCCTGCAGGGAATTTGCTCCTCTGAAACATCTGGGCTGTGCTGGCAGCTGCCTCCTGGCAGCCCTCACCAGAGGGGTAAAGCTTGACCCACTTGGAGCAGTTGTGCCCAGCTCTTCTCCTTCTGCTTGTGCTCTCCTCATCCAACCATTGCCTGATGAGGTCAGGGAGTTCTGATCCACTTTTATCCAGATTCTGCCCCTGGATTTGTTTTCAGTGTTCCAGGTGAAGCCCTTGAGGACAGATCTGTGCAGAAGCTTCTCACAGTGGAATGAAAATATAAAAGGAGTGCAGGAAATATCCTCAGGCAAGACCTCAGAAGCTGGGGAATGCTGCTGGGTGGAAAGCATGGATCAGGCTCCTCTGAGCATGGCACAAGGGGAAAACTGGGTTTCCTCTGAAACTGGTCTTAGGGGACTTGTCCCAGGTCACCAGGTGGATTTCCTGCAAAGCAGGGATGAGCTCAGCTCTCCCTGGCAGCACTCCTCTTGTATCCCATCCTTTATTTCCCCTCCCACCCTTCTTTCTTTTCAGAGAAGGACGTCATGAGAGACAACTGAAACTTAAAAAAACTCTTAATATAAGCAGAATAAAAAAGGGGACTGAAGCAGTGTGCCTGAAGCAGATTGCCTCAGGTACCCCACAAAATCTCCCTTAATCTGAAAGGGTGAAGCATCTTTCCCACTCCAGCCCCATTCACAGTGATCCCCTTGTTGCTGCTTACGTGTCTTGGTGTAAGAGGAAAATGGTGCCTCTGGAAATGACACAGGGCATTTTTGTCTTGGAAAGCCTGGTGAAGAAGAGCTCTGACTGTCTCCAGTGGGCTCTGGGGAGTCATGTGCTGCAAACCTTGGAGTTACTCATTGGCTGGGGATGAGCACAGTGGGAAAGGGAAGTTCCCTCCTTCCCGTGGTTTCCTCAGCTTGGGGGATGTGGATTTTTTTTCTCCCTCCCCCAACAGTGGATTCTAAAGGAGGAAATCTCTGCAGGGGAGTGCTGGGTTCTGTTTATTCCTGGTTAAACTGCAAACCTGGTGGACTGAGAGCTTGTGGTGTGTGCTCAGGCTGGAGGTGACTGGTTTAGGTACCTGTTTATCTGTAGCTGCTGCAGAATCTGTTTCCTTATGGCAGGACCTGGAGTGTGACTTGAGGACATGCAGGCTGCACAGTGACCTTTTCCTCCTAAAAACTCTCCAAGCTGAGTAATATCAGCACTTACCTGGCTCCAGATTTCTCCCTGGTGGTGGAGGGGAAGTCAGCAGAGCTCAGGAGTGGAGAACTTGGGTGGATGCTCTTGTCCTTGCAGAGAGAAATCTCCCTCCTGCTTTGCAGTTCCAAATCTCATCTTTCTGAAGGGAAATGGCAGTAGCTGTCCCAGGAACCTTGGTGAGATTACTCAGAAAAGCCAAGGTTGCTGAAGAGAGGGATATTCAGTTGTTTCTGTCATAGCTTCTTCACTCAATCATTTGTCTTCAGAGCATTAAACCCTGGCTGAGATTGGTTTGGAAATGAGCAGGGAGATGAGAACAGCTGAGAAGGGAAGAGAAGGGAGTGGAGCACCAGAGTGCTGCTTTCTTTGTTTATTTATTTACTGATTTAGGTTATAGCCACTCAGCAGCACCACTGGGGATGGGAGGGCACAGGAGGACTCCTGTTGGGCCACAGTGTCCCCATCAAGCCAGGGATGTGTCCTCTGGGGTTTCCTTCTGGTCCCTTTCCCAGTGGGCAGGACACCTCCTGCCACTCTGCAGCTGTAAGGCACTGGCACTAAAGCACATGAACTAAATAATAAAAAAAACAAAATAAACCCTTTCTGAAGGTGAGCCTTGTGTGTCTGTCTGCCAGTGTAAGGTTCTTTTTAAGAAGTGGCATCACTGATGTTCCTGGGGCATTTGTTCTTCTTCCCAAATTTTACAGATCCCATCTGGGAGCAGCTGGGAGTGGGTGAGGTGAGGTTTTTATTGTCTTCAAACTTTGACTTTCTACTTTTCATACTTTGATTTCTAGTCATGCTTTTTAAAAAAGGCCCAGCAAGATGCTTCTCTTTGTAAATCAGAAGTTTGTGAGGGCACTGGGTCGTGCTGGTATTGCTGGAGGGAAATCCCCAAGGCTTCTGCTGTGATGGGGTCCCCTGTGCCAGCCTTTCACCAGCCCTCTGCTCCTCATGACTGTCACAGCTTTCCTGTCCACACTCTCTTCCTTTCTTTAGTACAAAAAACCCAGGACATTCCCCTCAGTGAAGGACCAGTTCAGCTCTCTGCAGCTGCACCTCTGGGTCCAGAAAGAAGAAATACAGATCCCACTCTGGATCCCTGCTCTCATCTCCACCAAGGGCTGTGCTGGAATTACAACCCCAACAAAATGATTGTTGCCTGTATAAACCCTGCAACCTCCAGACCATACAGGAGGCACATGGGGGACAGCACAGGGGTGCAGAAAAGGGGAATGAGCTCTGTAAATCCCCAGGGCTTTGGGTACAGTGCAGGAATCCCAACCTCAGGGCTGTGGTTGCTCTCAGTGCCCACAGCGGGGTGGGTGGTGGTGGTTGAGGTTTTGTAGGGGCATTTTTTTTTTCAGTCTTGACTTCCTCCTTCTTGGTAGCTCTTGTCAGACACTGCAGTGCTGGTCTCAAGGGTTGGTTTGTGGTATTCTGTGTTTCCCTGCTGGGATTTGCAGGTAAGGGACACGTGGTAGTTTTAGCCCTGCCAAAGCTGGGGAGGAATCAGAGCTCAGCACAGAGCTCTCTGCTGCTTTCATCTGTCTGCTCAGTTCTGCCAAAAACAGCAACAGGGCTGGTGCTGAGCAAAATTGGCAGGATTGGGCTCTTCCAGAATGAGGGTCGTGTTCAGTGGTGGTAATGGGAAGAATGAATCTGCATTTTAAAAGGGCTGTACAGAATTACTGCAATCATGAGGGATGTTGGGGTGTGTGTACCAGCAGGGTTTTGCTTCCCAGCTCACAGTGATTTTCTGGTTCTTTCAGCAGGTGGGAAGTTCTGCAGAGCCAGGAGCCAACAAAAATCATCTCAGCACCTCAATGAGGCTTTAAATCTGGTGAGCTCAGAGGAGTTTGTGCTTTGCTGGGTCCCTCCTAGCCCCTTGTCTGGAAGATTCCCATGCTCAGGCACTGGCTCTTTGTGCATCCTCAGCTTCTGCCCAGAGCCACTGGGAGCACCTTTGGTTGCTGCTGCAAGCCTGAAAAGTGGGTGACTGGGGGGTTGTGGTGAGGGAGATGCTGCCAGATGAAGCTTTATGTCACCCAGGAGGAGTTGGGATCCTTTCTGGAAGGTTCCAGCCTGCCTGCTTTGGGCAATTGGTGACAACTGGTTTGCAGTGGGAACCCTGGGCTTGCACCTTTCCAGCACTGGGACAGAGATCAGATCATTCCAGGAGGTTCTGTGGGTGCTGGTTGGTGACATGTGCTGACCTGGTTTTCTGTCTCCAATAGATCAGTTGCTGTCTGTCTGGAACTTCCCCAGGGAGCACCCCCAGTAGAGATGGCAGGTAAGGACTCCTCAAAATCTGGGACTTTGGGGAGAAAGCCAGGTTTCAGAGAATGTTTTCCAGTGTGCTGTGGTGGCCACGTGTGTCCTGTCCTGAGATCTTGGGGGTCCCTAAAGCTCTTCAGCTGCTTCTCTTGTCTTGCCTTGACTGTGCTGACTTTTAGGTTGTATCTACTGAAGATTTGTCAGCTGAGGTTACTGATCTACTGATAAGGGCTCAGGTGTGACTGGTTTGAAAGCTTTGTGAGGATGGAATTATTCATGGAAAAGTACAGGAGGATAATTCCTTCCTTACAGAGGGTAAGCAGCTTCCCCCAGCCTTCCTACCTGCACCACTCACATTAACACCTCTTCATTTTACTTGGAGTGAAATCAGTGACAAAATTCCTGATGGCTTTTTTTTTTTTTTTTTAAGAGAAAGTCAGGGACTGTCCTGCAGCTGCTGTTGGTTGGTAACACAGCCTGGGTTGTGAAAGCAGGGGTTGTGACTGCTGATCTGTTGTGTTGATCTGAGGCTGGCTGAGAGTGCTGCAGCCCTCCAAGCTGTGCAGCAGACATGAAAGAGGATATTTTAATTTGCTTCCTTTTGTCTGTTCTTGGAAGTAACCCAGAACAGTTGAAAACTCCAGGGTCTTTGGGTGGGAAAAAGTGATCATCTGGCTGCTTGCAGCTGGAGAGCAATGGAGAAGCAGTGTAATCCTCACCTTTGTGAACCAAGCAAACAGTTGGGGAAGCACTTGGAGCATTTTGTGAGCATGAAAAATAACAAACTGCAGTGTCTGGTGCCCAGCAGGCCAGTTGGTTTTGGCTCCATCATTTGGGGACTTGTGCAGTAGAAGCTGGCAGCAGCTCTTGTGACAGATCTGTGCTGTGGGAGACAGAAAAAGGGAGGGAGCAGAACCAAAGGCTGCAGCTTGAGCTGGTGAGGACAGAACAAAATTTTTCTCATCCCTCAAAAAAAAACCAAAACCCCAAACTGGTGGAGAATTTGCTTCTATTGTGGTCTGTTAATCTTCATCTTACTGACTTCCCTGGAGAGCTGTCTCTTGAGCTGTCAAAGCTGTGCCTTGCTTTCCTTTGATCCAGCATTGTTCTGTCCTTTTGTGGGCTGCTGAGACAGCCTGGCTGGGAGAAAGCTCATTAGGTGTTTGGAGCAAACCAAAAATGAGTGCTAAGAAGTCCAAATTCCTGTGGACTTTGGGAGCAGCCATGGGCCACCAGCCCTGCATGTGGGGGCAGCAGAACCAGTAACAAATCCCAGCTTTAGAAGGCACCTGAATGAATGTAAAATGCATTTGGAGGAGATGGGTGAGGAGGGGCAGACCTAACATTTGGTTTTCTAAGGAAAAGTCAAGTTGGGCTGGTGACTTCAGAGATGATTCCATATTTAATTCTGGTGTGCTCACTGTGGGTGTTATCCTCCCCATCTTTTCAGGCTGAAAATAGGCCTTGCCTTCAAGGGAAGGGGAGCCTTTCCCAAAGCATGGCTTGCAGCTCCAGCCCCTTCCCTGCCAACCCTCAGAGGCAGCTGAGAAGCTGCTCCTGCAAAATGTCTCCTGACACAGAGAAGGAGAGGAGGGGAACTCTTGTGCTGACAGTTCTTGTCCAGACATTTCCTCTCCTCTTCTGTGCCATCTGGAGGTTTTCCCAGGACATTCTTCATCTCTTCCTCTGGTTGTTTTTAATTCTGTTTACTGGGGCTGAAGCAGACAATTAGTCACAATGCCCTGGAATCAAACTTTAATCAGCACTGGGAGGCAAGAGCAAACGTTCCCAAACATGCAGAAATGCAGATTGAGGCTCACACAGAGATGCAGCCACATCTCTGCATCAGTCTAGAAGCTGACAGCAGCTTAAATGAAGAGGATTTCAGCATTAAATTACTTAATTTTAAAACAATTGCTTCCCCAGGTAAGCTTTCCTTCAACTTACCACTTTTGTCAAGTGTTTGGTTTATTGTATTGAAATCCAAAGCTTTTTTTTTTTTTCTTTCCCTGAAGTTTAACCTTATGGGGAAAAAATGACTTTTAAAGGAAAGGAATATCTTCCTGTGTCAACAAAGTTATCCCTGATTTCTGAGTTGCCTTCCCTGAACTGGGTGAGACCTGAATCCTAAATTCCAGCTTGAGAGATGCTTTCCCAGAACACCCTTCCTGGCTGCCACAGGGACAAATCCTACACCAGGCTGGGAGCCCAGGAAGCCTCCACAGAGCTTGTGTCTGACAGTGAAGCTGCTTTTCTGGGCAATTTCCAGCCTTGCCTTTTGCTTTGGTCTTCTGAGAGGCTGTAACTAAACCCCTCCATGCAGCCTCTTGCCCCCAGGTGTTGCTGCCTTCCTCCTCCTCCTTCCTGAGAGGTCACAGAATCCTTCTGCTTGGAAAAGACCTTTAAGATCTTAGAGTCCAACCATTAACCCAACTCTTCCAACAATTAATGCAGCTCTGCCCAGGCCACCCCCACCCCATGTCCCTCCTCCCCACATCTCCAGGGTCTGAAACCCCTCCAGGGATGATGGGGACTCCAGCCCTGCCCTGGGCAGCCTGGGCCAGGCCCTGACAACCCTTTCCAGGCAGAAATTCTTCCCCAGCTCCAACCTAAACCTCCCCTGGCACCACTTGAGTTGTGCCAAAAGTTCCTCTTGTCCCATCCCTTGTTCCTTGAGAGCAGAGCCCGACCCCCCCTGGCTCCAACCTCCTCTCAGGGGGTTGCAGAGAGCCAGAAGGTCTCCCCTCAGCCTCCTCTGCTCCAGGATCAACACCCCAAGGGCCCTCAGCTGCTCCTCATATCACTTGTTCTCCAAGCCAGGAACCTCATCCTGGAGCTTGTTCTAAGTTTTATTTTGTGTGTCTTGCAGTGCCCTTGGCACAACTTGACTCCTGTGTATGGAGATATCAAATCCATGTGTACCTTGTTCATTTCTTTCCATTCCCTCCCCTGAGCCTCACACATCCTTCTCTGGATGGATGGATGGATCTTTCTCTGAAGGTTTTGTCCACTCCTGAGGAAGGAGAACAAAATTTTTGGAGTCCAGAGTGAGGGTGAACAGGTTTCAGTGAGGAAGAGGAGTGAGCAGAACTGGCAGTGGGTTCTTTTTTTTTAATTCTTGTGAGTCCTCAGGGATCCAGGGGTGTGGATGGGGATGGGTTGGAGCATCTGAGAGTTGCTGAGCTGTGTGAGGGTGTTTTCTGCATCCAGGTAATGGCTCTGTTCTGCCTTGCAGAAAAGGTGAACAACTTCCCTCCACTCCCCAAGTTCATTCCTCTGAAACCATGTTTCTACCAGAACTTTGCTGATGAAATTCCCATCGATTATCAGTCCCTGGTGAAGAGAATCTACCACGTATGGATCTGTAAGTTGAAGAAGAAACCTGTGCTGGAAACTGTGTATGTGTATGAGGACACTCCAGATCTCATTGACTGCAGAGAGTTGATGAGAAACTCTGACCCATCTGAGAGCCCTGTAATATTGCTTTGTGCCCAAATTCTAAGCTGCTGTGCCCTGAATCTTTGCTGCAGAGCTGCTGTTGAAAAAAGTTGAGAGAATCAGGGCTAGAAAAGTTGATGAGAAAATTAACACCTTTATTAATGTCAAGTGATGTTTCACTCCCCAGCGTAGCCCTCTCAAAGTTATTTCCCAATTCACTGAGAGAATTTTAGAGAAGAAAATGTGGCTCATTTACTTGCTGCCAGCCTCCCCCCACCCCAGAGCAGGGCTGAAATTCCCCCTTCTTTGTGCCACCCACAAATTTCCCTTTCCCAGTTGAAGCAGTGTCCTCCTTCCTGCTGGAAAAAAGTGCTGATCCCCTTGGTGCCAGCTGGTGGCTTGCAGATATTCTGTGTGAACAGACCCTGGCTCTGGGTTTGTGCTGGTGGCTTAGCCATTCAAAAGCCAGGAATAAAAATTGACCATTCTTCTCCAAGGAATGAAATTGGATGAAAAATGGTGTGGCAGACCTAGAGAAGCACAGGGAAGGCTTTTGGAAGATTAAAAATCTTTTTTGCCTTGCTTATCTGTTTTCCCCTGAATGTTTGTCATCCTGTGCACCCCTCTCACTGAAGGAAAGGTTGTTTTCTGCCAGATATCCATTTAGTGGCCTGGCTTTTATTCCAGATGCATGGGATGTGTGTATGAGGGAGATTTGGGTGCTGAAATACCAGCATCATCTATCACTCCATTGTTCTTTGCTTAGTTAGAGATGCTGGAATGAGCTCTCTGATTTTCTTGCCTGCAGAAACTGCTTTTCCCTTCAGACTTTACTGGTTAAATGTTGCATGCTGTAAAGCTGCCTTTCTCTGCCACCCTCCCCAAACAAGGAGTCCCTCATTCCAGCAGGATGGAAAGGTGCCAGCCCTGGGGGCAGTGGTAGAAGAGGAGACCCAGAATTTTCCTCAGGAGGTCAAAATGCACTTTTCTTTTGGGGTCTCCCCAAAATCTGGGGGGGATGGGAGGAAGAGAGAGACACGTGGAGAGGGACAGGTGGAAAAGAAGAAAAGGCTGGTGTTCAAAATTCCCACAAAAAGTCCTTGCCAGAAGGCTGAATGTTCATTAATTGAATATGAGCATTTTATTAAGGAGGATGGGGATTTGGGGAAACCTGTACCACAGCTCCCACTGCTGGAGGACCAGAAGCTCCTACCTGGCACTCAGGGAGAACCAGAAGTTCCTCAGAATTTTATGGGTGCTCTTGACCTGGAGGGTTTTTTGGGTTTTTTTATTACTTCTAAGCAGCTTTTGGAGAAGTGACTTCTGAAAATAAAAATTTCAAGAAGTTCAGCTCATTACTGTATAAATGAAATTTAAATAATTCAAACTCTTTCCTCCCACCAATACTACAATACATCCAAACCATTGTGGATAAAACCTCACTGTTAGCTCCTCAGAGGAAATTTTCTTTGTAGTCAAACGTTGTTTAATTTTAACTCTGATGCAATTTGTGTGTCAGGAGCAGCAGATGGGTTCAGACTCTTTCCACACTCAGTTCTCCTGCCTGTGTTGCCTATTTTGCAACCACACAACTTTGTAGTTGTTCAGCAGCTCCCAGGTCTGTGCCAAGGGGAGGCAGGAGAGGAGAGGCCAGGCTGGCATCAGGGGACTGGGCTGGTGACTTCAGGTGTGCTGCAGAGTGGGCACACAGGGAAATAGGGACTGGGCAGGATGTGTCCCCTCACCAGGGGTGAAGAGAAAGCCAGAGATTTAATTTTCATTGAATAAATGAGACCAGGGTTGCTGAGAGCTCATCAGCAGGCACTGCTGGAGGGAATTTTGTGTTTGGACCCTCCAGCTTCTCAGTTCTCTTCATCTCTGCTAATTGACCCAGTTAAGGGTTACCACCTGGTTTACACAATCAGGCATTGGGACCATTCCTTGGGGTGAGGGTGCTGAGCCCCTGGGTGCCCCCAGAAGCTGTGGCTGCCCCATCCCTGGCAGTGTTGAAGGTTGGATGGGGCTTGGAGCACCCTGGGCTGGGAGAGGGGTCCCTGACCATGGCAGGGGTGGTACTGGATGGGATTTAAGGTCCCTTCCCACCCAAACCAGTTTGGGATTCTGGGATCCTGTGAAAATAGGAGATGGAGCTCCAGGGCCAGCAGCAGCACTGGGGCCACGTCTGCTGAGCTCAGCTCTGCTCTGGGGGCTGCTGTCAGCTCTGGCAGGAACATGCCAGAGGAATGGGCCCTTGAGCCACCCCTGGGGTTCTGTGTTCCCAGCCAGCTTGGAGTTTGTTTATCCCCTCTCCAGGCAGCACTTCCAAGCCCTGAAGCCAACTTCCAGGCTTCCTCAGAGCCCCAAGGAAGCAGAAGGAGCCCTCAAGGCACTGTGCTGGCTCTGTAACAGCTCTGAGGCAGCCTCAGCAAGCACAGAGCCCAGAGCCAGGTTGGGGGGGTGCAGGGCAGAGCTTTCCCCCCTTCCCTCTCATCAGGGGAACTGGTTTTGCTACAAATGGGAACTGCACCTTGGTCATCACTCAGAATACTCCTTGGCCTTTGTCTTGTACTGGTCACACCAGTGTCTGCCCAGCTCTCCATCCTTTGGCAGGTCCTCAGAGGGATTCCCAGAGGGATTCCTCCTGTCTCTGCAGTACCTGGGGATGGATGTGTCTGTGCTGCCACCGCCTTGGAGCAGCCCAGGGTCCCCTCTACAGCACTGGGACAGAGCCAGGGGCTGTTTCTGAACCTGCCCAACCTCACCTTCTCTCCTCTTCACAGTTTACTGCATGACACTGGTAGTGAACATCATTGCCTGCCTGGCGTGGTGGATTGGAGGAGGCTCTGGGGTCAATTTTGGTTTGGCAATCCTCTGGCTCATCCTCTTCAGTCCCTGTGGCTACGTGTGCTGGTTCCGACCCGTCTACAAAGCCTTTCGGTAAGGAGAGGCACAGCAGGGGGTTTGGTTTCTCTTTCATCTCATCCTCACACCAGGACAGCATTTAAGGCAGACACTACTTGGTTAAGACTTCACTGACAATTATGAAGTCAGTTTTTGGAGAACTCGTGGGGTTTTTGTCTCCAGATATTTGGGAACTTGCCTGCTTTGCTTTTTAGATAAAAGTGGTTCCCTGGAGGGAGTCCCCCTGAAACTCTGCAAATATTTAAATCCATCTTACATTTTCACTTTAATTAACAGTCATTTGCATTTCCTCATGCTTGCTGGGGATCATGAGGCATTATTCAGACATAATCCTTGTTGGAGCTGTGACAGTCCTGAGCAGGGACCTGCACAGAGTCACCAGCAGAGCCCACAGAGGAGTTTGGATTCTGAAGGGGAAGCTGCTTCAGATTCCCCATCCTCAGGACACTCTGGATTTGTTATTATTCACCAGGTGCTGCTGGGTTAGGTATAGATAGAGATGGGAGTTGGCAGGTGGGGTCCTGGCTATTCAGCTCATGCTAAATGAGTTGTTGAAATGTTTTTTTGAATTTACCCTCTGTATCCTAACAACACGGGGCAGTTCATGCTCCAGAGGTGCCTAAAGCATCAGTGGCTGCAGTGTGGAGTCATGGGAGGATCACTGGATTCAAAGTTTGAGAAGCCAGGAAAACACCAGCTCTGAACTCTTGACCTCTGGGCCTGGGGTTTTGTCCCCATCCCTAATTCAGGAGCCTGAGGGCTCTGAGCACCATCTCAAACTTGGTTCAAAGAGCAGTTTCCATTCTGAAGTTGGGGAGAAATTACCCCTCCCCATTGAGCTCCTCTGGGCTTCACAAGGGCCGTTTCTAATTACTGCTTTCATGTTGTTTGCATGTGTTTATGCAACTGAATACTGAGAGCTCCCTGAGGTTGCTCAGTGTAAAGACTTCCACAGTTAAAAAAAGAATAAACCCTGGGGACAGGCTGGGCAAGCCCCGAGCTCAGTGCCTTTGACATCACTTGAAGAAGAGGCTTGAGAAACACTGCAGAGGGGCTGGGCTGCTGCTCCTGGGACCTCGTGGGGGCTTGTGTGGCAGCTGGTCAGGATTTCAGAAGGTGAGGGCCCCCTCTTGTTTTGGGAAGAGGCAGAGAATCCCTTGGGATTGGCATCGTGTGCTGTGTGGATGCTGTCTGGATGCCACGTGTGAAATGAACTGCAGAGCTCTGGTGAGGCTGCTGCAAATCTGCACCAGCTGGATCAGAAACCACCTTTTCTGTGTATCCTCACTAATTCCCACAGATCCTTTCAAATGGAGACTCCTCTGCCCCTTCCAGGTCGTTGCTGCAGGAGTCTGTTAGGAGGCTCAGCCTGGAGCCTAATTCCTGTTAATTGGATTATGCTCTGTAAGGGCTGAGCTGATACCTGACTGAGCAGTGGGGTCATGAGGAGACTCAGGGATGGCAGATTCCTGCCCCAGCATCTTTGTGCCATCTTTTGAAAGGTGAGAGATTGAACAGCCCCTGGAAGGTGGCTGTACCAGCACCCCTGGCTTAGGAGGGGGGCTCTGCCTGGAGCTTTTCCCATTTGCCTCCAGCCACCACACTGAGCTCTCCAGAGCCTGCAGTCCTCTCCTCCTCATTTCCTCCTTAAGCTAGAATTATAAAAATAATAAACATGGAAAGAAAAAGAATTAAAATAATAAACACTTAAATACTTTCAGGGTTTGGGGAGGAGCTGGGAATGATGAGCTCTTCTGTAAACTCCCCCTTGCACCGAGCTGCCTCATAAACAACCCAAGTGTTTTTTCTAGATCTGTTCTGTAAATCATGGGCCCCTTGAGTTCCTGAGAGAAGAAGAATAAGAATTTATAGCATTAAAAAAGACAGTTTGGGGAGTTTTAGATGTGCCTGGGCTTAGTAAATGGGCTTAGGGCTTATTGAGATAACTGCTTTAATGAGAGGAAGGTGTTGTGGCAGAGTCAAAACTTGGGGGAGCCAGTGCTGTGCCCCAGGGCACCCCTGGCAGGGAGTTTGGGGCCATATTCACTCTGCCTCTCCCACCTCCATCAACTGGAGCAGCTCAGAGCTTCAGGACCCTCTCAGCCTGGAGCTGTGGAGCACTGGGCTCAGGCTGTGCTGGTTTCAGAGGATGGGTCAAGCCCCCTGCTCTGTAGGAGGCTGCCTCTCCTCCTGGGTCATCATCTCTGCAATTACCCTGGCACAGCAATTGCAGGAGGTGATTCATGGCCCTGGATTTCCCTGCTGTCACTGCCAGGGAAAGAGGAGGAGGAGGAGGAGGAGACTCCCAAGCTCCCAGGTGCCCTTTTCAGGGTCTGTACAGGATGGGGTTAATGCAAAGTGCCCATCTCCCCCTAACTCCCTCTCTCCCCTCACAGGTCTGACAGCTCCTTTAATTTTATGGCGTTTTTCTTCATCTTTGGAGTGCAGTTTGTCCTGGCCATCCTGCAGGCAGTTGGTTTCTCTGGATGGGGAGCTTGGTAAGCAGGATGCTCTTCCCATCTCACAGCCCTCAGCTCCCGTGCCTGAGAGTTTCAGGCTGTGGGTTGTTTCTGGGAACTTTGGAGAAACTGGTGGGAGTCTGCACGGGGTGGAGTGGCAGAAGCTTTCTGTTTTCCTCTGGGGCATAATTATACCTGCTCAGGGAGTACACAGCTCTGTTGTCACTGCTGTCTTGGCAGAAGGCAGATATCTGAACCTGCTTGTTCCTTGTAGCACCTTCCTACAACATCTGTTTCTTACCAGGCAGTTTCAAGATTCCTCTGATCCTGCCTTAGCTCTGCCCTCAAATTATTCACAGCACATGGTGAGCAGTGTGTTGTGACTCACTGCTGGCCTATAGAGCATGTATTGTGAGAGCTGTCCTAAAATAAATGGGAGCATTTTAGTGTCTGTCCCTGGCTATAATTGTCTGGCATTTTAATTTTCTGTCTCTGCAGACTTGAAAGCAATTCATGCTGGAACTACAAATGATACAAAGCCCAAGCACTGCCCTTAGCATTTTGTTTGTTAAACTTGTGATGCTTTCCTGGTGCCCTGCCTGGTTATTGCCATCCCAGGAACAGAGATGAAGTGTAAACTCTGGGACCTTCACACACAACCTCTGCACAGCCAAACCCCCAGCCCTGGGGAGGGAGCCTTCTCTCCCCCAAGTCTGTGCAGCTGGCTGTCTCCTAAAGATCCAAGGCTGGATTAGCCAGGGATGCTCCCAAATGGGATTTGAGATTTTTGGGGAGACACCTGCCTGAGCTGCATTTAATTCTGGCCATTTCTTTCATCCTTCTTTTCATTTTCAAGGAGCTTTAAAGCTGCCTTGTAGCTCCCTGGTGTGAATAAACAGGTTTGCTGCTAATAAGGACAATTGGAAAAGAAAGTTATAGTGACAATGGTTTTATCTTGTGCTTTGTTTCCTCCAGTGGGTGGTTGGCAGCCATTACTTTCTTCAGCAGCAACATTGCAGCTGCAGTGTTCATGCTGTTCCCTGCCATCATGTTCACCATGTCAGCAGTGGCAATGTTCATCTGCATTTTGAGGGTAAGAGCTTCAGAGGTCTCTGGGGACTCTCAGAGTCTGAGCTTTGTGTCCCCAGGATGTCCCCAGGCAGCTGGGAGCTTCAGGGGGTTCCCAGTGGTGTCTCTCAGAGCACCCAGGTGGCACGAGGCAGCCAGGGCTGGGTGTTGTCACCTTGTCGTGGGTGCTGTTCCCTTATTGCTCCTGGGGCTGAGGGGCACTGGGGGGAGAGGTGAAACACACCCAGGTGGCTTCCAGTGGGGACTGGCTGGGAGGTGGCCCTCAGTTCTCTGCAGAAAGAAGGATTTGGAGGGAGGACTGCCTGGAAATGTTCAGGAGACAGATGGCAGGACAGGAGAGAAGCCCCAGGGCAGCAGCAGCAGGGTCAGTCTTACAGAGGCCTCATCTCTGAATCCCAGGCCCGTGGCTGAAATGAGTTGAAGTTTGGGGTTGGTGTTATCTATTTGCACCTCTGGTCACTGGATTGCTGCATTTTTATTGCTTTTGTTCCTTGGGAATAGAGCTTTGGGCAGAGAGAGAAAGAAACAGATGATCCAGCACCTAAGTGACCACAGCCCTGCTGAGAAAGGGCTTTGGGTGCCTGATGCTGATTTTCCTCTCCTCTTTTTCATCCTTTAGGTTCATAAAATCTACCGAGGGGGTGGTGGAAGCTTCCAGAAAGCTCAGGATGAGTGGAACAGTGGTACCTGGAGGAACCCCCCCAGCAGGGAAGCCCAGTACAGCAATTTTTCTGGGAACAGCCTGCCAGAGTATCCCACAGTGCCCAACTATCCCCCAGGAAACCAATGGCCTTAAGCAGCAGCAGCTGCAAACTGCCTGGATTCTCTTCCTTTTGGTGTTTTTATTATTGTTATATGAAAAGATCATTTGCATTCCCCCCCACCCCCAGGCACCCTGCTCATCTTGGGGACTTTTTTTTGGCTTTTGTCTCCTCATCTCTACAGAAGATCTGTGCTGCCAGCCCTTCCCACCTCCGGAGCTCTGCACGGCCTTGTCAGAAAGTTGGGTTTTGGGGTTTTTTTTTTGTTCCTCTTGTACCAGTATTTCCCTTGTTGCAGCCTGAGGAACCAACCCTCCACTGCCTTTGCTTCTCATGTCCATAGAAGATGACTTTCCCCACGGTGACAGCCACCACCACCACCACTGCTCCTCCTCCCTGCTTGGTCTCCAGCACTGCCCCAGCAGCCAGAGCCTTGGTAGCAGCTGAGATTGACCCTCCTGGAGGAAATCTTGGAATTTTTCACTCTAGGGGAAGTGCAACACCTCAGTTATTTGGTACTAGTGATAGCAACAGTGTTTCTAACATCCACACCCTGGTTTGCTCCTGCTCTCTGGTGAGAATCCTTTAGGCCCCAGAGCTGGGGGTGAGTGCTGTTCAGATGTGAAGTCCCCAGGAGCCCTCCTGTGCCTGGTAGGATTGTTGTTCCTCAACTCTTTGCTTTCCCTGCTGCCAAAAGTTGTTTGTTTTTTTTTTTTTTTGCCAGATCTGTGTGCTTGAAAGGTGCAGATTCATCTCATTTGGTTAACAGTGCCTGGTTCAGAGCCCAGGGGAACTGCTGAGAAGCTTTGCTGGTGACATTCAGCCCTTACAGCCCAAAATCCCTGCACAGCTCCCACTGATGTGGCCTCCCAAGGAATTCCCAGTGGGACAAACCTTGTCCTGGGGGGACACCTTGGGGCAGGGCTCCCAGCCAGCAGCTGGAAATAGCTGAGGATTGATCTGCATGCAGGGGCTGTGGGGGGGATTCTGGCACAGGGGGAGTTTCATTCTGCTTCTGCCCATGCAGTGAAATCCAAACATTGCCCAGAGAGCCCAAGGGAAGCTCATTACTTCCCCAAACCAGCAGGGAGAGAGATTCCTGCCTTTTCCTGGGGCTTGGCTAAAGGGAGAAGGAAGCTGTAGGGAGGGATTGCTGTGCCTGGGCTCCCCCATCCCTCTCACTGCTCATCTCCTCTCTGGTTCTGCACATCAGGACTCCTGGAGCCTCAGCCAGTTCCCACCTCTCCTGCAGTGATCCAGGCAGGAATCCAGGATCCAGGTTTCCCTCCTCCTTCAGCAGCCTGCTCTGAATTTTTTTCAAATCTGCCAAAACAAAGAGGTCAGTCCCCAAAATCTTTTCATAGGGAGTGAGGAGTGTTCCAAGTCTTTGTCCCTGGCAGCTCCAGGCAGTGCTGCTGTGAAGCAGAGGGTGCTGCAGAGCTGGGGGGTGGGGGGCACCCCCTGGGCCAGCCCCGAGCCCGCTGGCAGATGGGGTGTCCCAGTCTGAAGTGGAGTCACTCCAGATTCACCCTGAGGAACTGGAAAACAAAAGAGGCTCCTGGAAAAGGGACTGGGAGGTTGTCCAAGCTTGGAGGAATTGATTTGCAAGTGATCTTTTGGAAATGTCTCTACATGTGCCTTATCTAATCAAGTAACAGTTGGGGAAGGAGAACCCTCCCTCCCCCATTGCCCCTGCACAGCTTCCACCTGCTCATCCTGCACGAGCAGGACAATAAAAAGTGGGGTGCAGCCTGGAGGCTGCACGACTCCTCTGGTACTGGGGCCAAAGTGAAGCCACCCTGAGCCAGAGCTCCCCGAGGGCAGAGGGGGCCCTGCTGCAGGACCAGCCCTTTCCTGGGGCTGGGATTGGATCCTGCTCCCAGCTCCAGGGGTTTCCTCACCAGTGTGCAAGGTGTTTGTGTTTGAAGCCTTCTCAACACAGCCCCGGGTGTTGTTGAGCTTTCAGGTGCCTTTGTCTGGTGTCTGAGGTGTCATTTGAAGTGTTCTTTGTTGCTTGCTCAAGAGCTGCCTGGTGATCAACTCCCTGGAAATAAAATTCCACTGGGAGGGGTGAGGGGAGGCTGAGCCTGAGGTTTCCTGTGGCTCCTGGTGCACCCAAGGATCACACTCCCTGCTGCCCTGCCCCTCACCAGACTCTTGCCAAATTTTGGGTTTTTTTGGAATCAGTTGGTGTCTTCCCTGGCTTTTGGAGTGTGTCAGGTTGGGGAGCTCAGAAGAATCAAGAGGAGAAGCATTGCCAGGGACTCCACTTCCTGCTTCTCTTTAGTTTCGTTTTTTTTTTAAATTCCTTTGGATAATCTGGGGGGCTCTTCTGGAGCACCCTTGTTCAATCATGTGGAAAATACTTGGGGCAAGGAGAAGGGATCCTTAGGAGCCTCTTCACCAAACTGATCAGAGCCAGACACCAGAATCACTCCCCATGAGGGTGGGATCCCCTCCCCCTTCACCCTTGGTGCCAGAAACTGAATTTCCAGAAAGTTGATTCCCAAAGCTCTGCCTGAACTACTGTGGCTTTTTTTTTTTTTTTTTTTTTTGGACTCCTCTGTATGTTTAAAAAATGTTTACATTAGGTTTCTTAAGACTTCTTAACACCATTTAACCTGGACCTGGCTCCTGGGGTGTGTTTGTGTGATGTTCCCTGGCACTCCTGGAGCTCTGGGGTTCTGTTTGTGTTTTTCTCCTGATCAGAAGACAATAAATGCTCATCCTCTGCTTGGTGAGAACTGCCTGGGTCAGCAGTGTCTGTTCCTTGGTCACCAGACTTAGCTGCCAGAGGGAAATCACCAAATCTCTCTTTTCTTCCCACAGGTTGTTTTTTCCCACAGAACAGCAGATTTAGGGATGGGGCTCAAGCTCTGGGCACTGCTGTGGGGGTGGCTGCTGGGCTTGGTACTCTGACATTTCCCAACCTTGCTGCCATTATTATAGAATCCCAGACTGGTTTGGGTTGGAAGGGACCTTAAAGCCCCCCCAGTGCCCCCCCTGCCATGATCAGGGACCCCTCCCCCAGCCCAGGGTGCTCCAAGCCCCATCCAACCTTCAACACTGCCAGGGATGGGGCAGCCACAGCTTCTGGGGGCACCCAGGGGCTCAGCACCCTCACACCAAAGAATTTCTTCCTCAGATCTCACCTCAGTGTCCCCTGGGAATGGAGTTGAGGGAAATGCTGGGAAGTGCTGAAATGGGTGTTGGGCCCAGAGCCACAAACTCGTTTCCCCATTGCCTGAAAAGGTTTTTGAGGTGAATCTGTCCCATGTCCTGAAGAAGAGGGGAGCAGCAGGGCTGTGCTCGGGTGCCTCTTCCCTTCCCTGTCCAAAGGGGACAACTCTTGTGCCTCTGAAAGGAAGAAACTTCCCTCCCCCTGAACCCTCCTTCAACAAAAGTTTTCTCCCTCCCTCCCAGGGGGAAAATGCTCGTGGCTGAGTGGTTGGTAACTCCAGAAGCTTTTGGAGGTTCCCCTGTCCTGGTGCCCCCAGCCTGGAGTCCCATCCCATCACCTGGGGGGCACTGGGGACAATTTGCTTGGGGCCCCCAAAAGCCTTCGAGAGCTGCAAAATCCCAGCTCCCCGATGTCCCTCTGCTATGGGGTGGGAGGGAGGTCCCGCAGGGCCTCACCCACGGGTGGGACCCCCCGGAGGTTGCCCCCCCCCCCGGGCCCTGCCGGGACCCAGCCCGGGGCTCTGCGGTGCTGAGAGGGGCTGCCCCCCAATGCCGGGCTGTGCCTGTCCCCTCGAGCCGGGTCGGTATCCCCCGTACGGCCCCGTCCCCTACAGCGGGGCTGGGACCGGGCCCGGGCCCCTATCCCCCGGTTGGGATCCGGGGGCCCACCTCCTGCAGCGGCACCCGGCCCTCCAGAGGGCTGCTCCCCGCACCGTACCCTCCAGCCTAAGGGGGAGCTCTGCCCCGTGGCGGGGCCTGCACCGGACAGGGCTGAGGGGAGAGGGGGGGGGGGGGGAGGGGAGGAGCCCCGGTGGCTCCGGGCAGCGCGGGGTTAACGGGAGGCCCCGCCGGCAGCCGCCAAGCGCGGCGCTGCCGTAAAGCGTTGGGCGCTGCCGTAAAGCCGCCCTCCCGTCACTCCCCCACCCCTCCTCCAGCCTCCTATTCTCGAACGCGCTTTACGCCAACGCCGTTGCGCCACCCCCCTGTGGTCGGGCTGCGCTTGCGCCGCGCTCCGCCGGGCCTCTCCGCTCCGGAGTTGGTATTCAGGAAGAGCGGTTGCGCCGGCGGCGTGGCGCGGGGCGCATGGGTGAGCGCGGAGCCTACGCCGGCGGCGTAGCGCTGTGGCTGTCTGGCCGCTGCCCGCGGAGTAGTGAGGGGAGGCGTGAGGAGAACCGGGCCGGGGGCTCCGCCATGGGCAGGCGGCCGCGGGGCAGCGGCGGTGCCGCCCGACGCTGAGGAACCACCGAGGTAACCGCCGCCGCCGCCGCCGCCGCGCCCGGGGAGGGCCTCTCGCTGCCGTTCGCCCCGGCCGGGACCGGGCAGTGGCGGGGAGGAGGGGGCCGGGCCGGGCGGCGCCTCAGGAGAGGGCGGTGGGGGCCGGGCCCGGGGCGCGGGAGAGGCCGCGGGGAGCGAGCGGGGCCCGGAGGGCAGAAGGGGCCGGGAGAGACACGGGGCAAGGTGGGTACCCGGGGGAAAGGCCCGGGCTGGGCCTCGGGGGCTGAGGGGCTGGGGGAAAGGAGGGGATGAGGGGGATGAGGAGGGGGCTCGGACAGGCCCCGGGGGGCTGAAGGGCTCCGGTTGGGGCCGGGTTGGGCCGTGGGGCCGAGGCCTGGGGCCGCCTCCCGTTTCCTCCCGGCGGTGCCTGTGCAGCGGCCCCGGGGAAGGGTCCGGGGTCCACCCGAGATCGTGACCCCCCCAAGGCCCCTCTGGGAGCGGGGGGTGGCGGGATGGGCTCGGGGCCTCCCCCGGTTCTGTCCCCAGGGCCCGCACCCTGCCCGGTGGTGCCCGAGCCTCGCAGGATGTTGGCTCCTTTGTATGTGGCTTCCCTCTCTCCAGAGGGGTTGGGAAGTGTTTATTTAGGGAAAGGGACTGTGCCGAATCTGGTATTTAAAACAGCTTTTTTTCTTTTTTTTTTTCTTGTTTGTGTTTTTTTTTTTCTTGTTCGTTTTTGTTGGGTTTTTTTTGGTTGTTTTTTTTTTGTTTTTTTTTTTGGTTTTTTTCTTTCTAGCAAAGTGGGTGAGGATGAACGTGAGAAACAGGAAAAGTACCAATACCCTCCCCTTCTTCCCCCACCAGACAGGAGCTGACTTTAACTGTTCCCGAGGCTGTTCCCGAGCTTTGCAGAGGAGGAGCAGCAGCAGCTCAGCTCTGCTGGGCCACCAGGGGCCTGTGGCTCCTCTCTGGTGGTTGGCAGAGGGACTGAGGGAGGGAGGGAGGCTCTTGGACCTGGGAGGGAGAATGACGTGAGGCTGTGGGGATATTCGGGAAGGTGTCTCCTGAGGAATGGCTCATGGTGTGGGAAGCATGGGGACCTGCCATGTGATGTGTATTTCCAAAGTTAAAACATGAAGTTTTGTTTAAACCTTTCCCACGTTCTGCTCTGAACAGAACGGGGATGGGGGGGAGGACCCGAGGCAAAATGTGTAAAATGACTGCAGGGTGTGAGGGGTTTGCACCCTGTGTGGTTGGAAGTTGCCTTGTGAACTCCTCTGCTTGGTGTTTTCCCTTTGCACAACAAGTGGTTGGCTGTCTGGAAAAGGAATCCTGAGGAGTCTGTGAGTTCCTCTGCCAGCTGGACTGCCTCATCAGCCCCCCCAGGTGCAGTGTGCCCCCCATCTCCCCCCCTGCCAGCCCAGGGGGCTCAAAATCGAGCCTTATGTAACAGATTGGAGACAACGTTTGGTGTTTGCCAGTGTGTCTGGAAAAGAATTGCTGTAAATGAGGGCAGGAGGCCTCCATGGGGATCCTGTGGAGAGGCCTTCCCGCTGGCAGGGGAGGCTTGGCTGCTGGGAGGGACTTGCCAGAGATGTGTTGGGCTTGTGTTCATTCAGTGTGTTGCGGAGAGGAGGGTTTGGTGGTGGTGGTTTGGGTGCTGCTGAGCACCTTTGGGCTCTCTGGTGGGTTGTGGTGGTGCTGGGGATGGTGGGACCCAGCTGGGGATGGTGGGACCCTGGGCTGCTGCCTGCCTGGTGGCAGCTGGGCTCAGGCCTCTGGTGGTGGTGACTGTGGGGACTCCCCCAGGCTCCCCCAGGGTGGAATTGTCTCCTTTCCTGTGGAGGTGGCTGCCTCCTGTGTCACTCTGCCTGGGGGTTTGATCTCTCCTGGGTTATCTCACAGATCTCTAAGGCTTTATAAATCATTTCTGGAGGTTTTCTGCAGAAGCAGCCACTGCCCTGGTGTGCACTGGCATGGGGAGGACTGGGCTGCAGTTGGGGGTGGCTTGCAGGGGAGGCTGTTGGTTTTTTTCTTTTTCCTGGGCTGTTTCTCTGGGCTGACTGAACAGAGCTGTGTTCCTGCCCCTGCAGGGTGGTTTCTCTTTGGTTTCCTTGGTGCAGTTCTCTTCAGGAGAGCCGAGTGGGGAGAAGGAAGTTGGAGCACTTGGAGTGCAGGTTTCTGGATTCTGCCCTGCCAGTGCTTCCCTCCACTGGTGTCTGGCCCTGGCCCTGGAGAGGCTTCCATCCCCTCTTCCTTTGTGTTCCACCTCCTGTGCAGCCCTCAGGGCTGTCAGACCTGCTCAAGGGGAGTGACTCAGCGGATCAATGGGAACCACAGGAGGGTTGTGCTCACAGATCCATCAGGATTTTTTCCCCCCCCCCACACCTCCCTCCAGCCCCCGCTGGGCTGGAAGAGGCCACTTAGAGCAACTCCCAACAAAGATGTTTGCTGGACTCAGGCCTGACTCTGTCTGTGGCCTCCTGCCCCCACCCCTCTGCTTTTTCCAGCCAGGAGGGGTCTTCTGGAGCAGGAATCTTTCACCTTGGCTGCTTCAGCCAGGTGTGTGCCAAGCCCCTGCTCTGGGGGCATCCCAGCCTGCTGGAAGGACCAGTCCTGGCATCAGCCTCTCCAGGCAGGGAGCTGTTTAGCTCTGCTTTCCAGCCAGGGAAACTGTAGCACTGAAGGACTCTCTGGGATGGGGAGGGAGCCTCAGGTGAGTGGAGCTCCCACTGGGATTTGGCTCTTTCCTGGGGCTGTGGCACCAGGGCCTTGCTTTGCCTGGGAGTCAGACCCTGCTGCCGGGAGGGGAGAGGCTCAGGTGCCTGTGCAGGAGCTTCCTTTGTGTGCTTACAGGGGGCTTTTGCTCTGTGGAACAGCTCTGCCCACAGCCCTGGGACTGGGCTTTGACAAACCAGACTTGGGTTGTCCCAGTGCAGGGAGAAGCTGTGAAATTGAACCTTTTTTGGGCCGTGGTGCAGCTTGGAGGCTGCTTTGGTCCTGCTGTACCCTGGAGGGCAAGAAGCAGGGGCAGCAGTCTCAGCAGCTCTGCTAGAGAACAAGTTCTCAAAGCTGTGTGTTTATAAATCCTTTTCTTACTAGAATGGATGTTTGTGTTTGCCTGGCTCAGGTCTGTGGGGGCATCACTGTGTCCCCAGCAGGTCCCCAGCTGGAGGGCAGCAGGACTCAGTTGGGAGGGAAGTGGAAAGATGACTTTTTGCCAGGGGAGCTGAACTCAGTGTTTGGGCTCACTGCCTGGTTCCCAGACTTGTGCTGCCTGCCCTCCACTTCCTGGGGAATTCTCCTAAGTCCCTGCACGGGGTCTCCCTGTTGCACAACCTTCTCCTGTCAGCCTGGTGCTTTATTCCTAATAATTGGCTTAAAACTGAACCTGACTGCAGAACGTGTGGAGCTGAGGTGTCCCAGGGCAGCTCCTGCCCCTGCTGCTCTCCCCTGGGGCTGCTCAGAGCTCTGCTCCTCACCACTGCTGGGAGGGAGAGGTGGGACTGGGTGTGCTGGGGCCAGTGCAGTGTCTGTAAAACCACAACAAGTCTCTCTGTCTGTCTGTCTGTGTGTCTGTGGTGGCAGCAGAGTGGTGCTTGGTGAGCACTGAGGCCACCCCAGCCTGTGGGATTTAGGAAATGGTTCTTCAGGCATGCTGAAAGCTGTGGGTAAGGCTTTGCTGGGTGTTTTAAAATTTTGGGTAACTTGGTCTAACGGGAGGGGTCCCTGCCCAGGTTAGAGCTGGGTGAGCTTTAAGGTCCCTTCCAACCCAAACCATTCCATGGATCTGTGAAAATTCTGTACAGAGCAAGATGGCAATGATCTCCTTCACAGCAAGGAGAGTTTCCTCCTGGAGGAGAGGAGTGCAGACTTTCAGTTGGCTTCTTTGGTTCTGAAGAGATTATGGACAGAAGTTCTCTGTGTTTCCAGCAAGGTTTCCCAGTGCCCATGGAGTCTGTTCCTGCTGGAAGCTGGTGACAGTCACACTTCCCAGGCAGTCCCCAGCTGACACCTGCCTCCTCCTCCTCCTCCTCCTCCCCACACAGACCTGCACACTTAACCTGCAGCACAGACAGCCTCATGTGCAGGGAATGTCAGGTCTAATTCACCTGTGGCAGTAAAACCAAGAGCTCTCATCATCTCTGCTGAAAACTTCCCTGCTAAGCCTGGAGTTCCCCTCCTGCAGGAGCTGGAGGAGCTGAGCCCTGGGCCTGGGAAGGGTTCCCTGTGCTCCCTCTCCAGTGCCAGGAGCAGCACACAGCCCCCCAGCCAGCTGCTGGGGACTGGGATGGGGCTCTGGAACCAAACTGGGAAGTACTGGTTCATTTCAATGGTTTAAAACTTGAAGAAAGGAGATTTAGGTCAGACATCAGGAAGAAATCCTTTGGTGTGAGGGTGCTGAGCCCCTGGGTGCCCCCAGAAGCTGTGGCTGCCCCATCCCTGGCAGTGTTGAAGGTTGGATGGGGCTTGGAGCACCCTGGGCTGGTGGGAGGTGTCCCTGACCATGGCAGGGGTGGCACTGGGGGGGCTTTGAGGTCCCTTCCAACCCAAACCAGTCTGTGGTTCTAGGATTTTGTGTCTGTGGGGCTGACCAGGAGAGCAGTGGTCAGCAGAAGCCAAGGCACTGAGGGCTGAGGACCAAGGGGCTCATTGGGCTCCAGCTTGGCTGAGAGGCTGCAGGAAAGGAGGGATGGGGTTTTTCCTTCATTTTTCCATGGCCCCTGACTGAGGAGTGTCCTGCAGCCCTTTGGTATTTACCATTAGGTAATGGGTTTAATGAGGGAGCCCTGGCTTTGCCTGCCCAAATGACAGGTTAGGCCTGAGAGGGATGTTCTGAAGTTAAACAATAGGGGTTCAGGTTGGTCTGGAACTTGCATTTTGTGGAGTTTTTCCTTTGGAAGAGCTTTGCAGCCCCCCTGGCCTGCAGCAGAGCAGCCAGGGGCTGGGAGGGGTCTGGGAGCACCCTGGGAGTATCCTGGGAGTATCCTGGGAGCAGGGCCCTGGCCCTGGGGATTGGTTCCCTCCCTGATCTGGAGGTTGGGAAGTTTTGAGGAGTGGCTGCTGGCTGGGTGTGGGGGGTGGGCACTGAAATGTCAGTGGTAATCCAGTTTAAAAGCAGAACAGAGGTGTGCTGGGTTGGTGCTGCTCAGGAGCTCCGTTCTTCCAGACTCTTGTTGTTCCCTGATGCTTTCAGGTACAAAGTCTTGCTGCTTTCTGCTTTGGAGGTACTGGGTGTAAGCAAGAAAGCAAGAAACCCTTTTTCTTTTCTTTAGCCTGGGCTGCTGGCAGTGGTGAGGTTGATGTTTTGCCTGGGTTCCCCAGCTGGATGCAGAGGGAGGAGGAAGAGGAGGAGGAGGATGGGGCTTTCCAGCACCTTCTGTGCCGTGGGTGTGGGCGAGGGGCAGGCAAAGGCACTCCTGGAATGCCCCCACCCCCAGCTCTGCCACTTCCTCCTATCCCAAAGGTGCTGTGGCTTGGAGCTGAGGTCCAGCTTTTGTGTTTCCCAGCACAGAGAATATTGAGGAGCCAGCAGAGAAGCAGCAGAGGTGTGGTCTGTCTGGGGGAAGGGACTGCTCCCAGCCATGGGGTGAGGCCCTGCCAGGTCCAGGGCTGCTCTCTGCATTCAGCCTTGGGAATTCCAGCACCAACTCACTGGAGCTCATCACTCCGTGGGCTTTGGGAGCTGGGGAAGGAATAGGAAGTGCTCGGTGGGATGGAGCTTTAACGTTTCCTCCAGGGTTACTCGCAGCTTGATTTTTAAACCCGTGCTGTTTCCATAGGGATGTCTGTCCAGAGCTCCCCAGCATTCTGCAGCCTGAAGCAGTCAGGGTGTGCAGTGCAGGGAGGTGGAATCCCAGCAGGACAGACGCTCACAGCTCTCCTATCTCACCCCAGAGCTGGGGATGTTGCCAGGGAGCAGCTCCCCACTGCCCCTCTTCTTCCTGCCCAGCCTGCTGCTCAGGGAGCTGAGCTGCTCCTCAGGCTTCCCAGCTCTGCAGGCAGGAGTTCAGGAGAGGGAAAGGGAAGCTCATTTGCCCCCCCTGTGCCGAGCATTTCTCTGAGGAGTCAACACATGAACGGGATCTGTGGGGCAGACCTGAGCTGTGTCACAGGAGCCTTTCCTCAGCTCAGGCTCTCTGGGTAAAGCTGTTGTGACATTTTCCCACGGGGACACTCCAAGCAGCCCCCTTGCCTTGGAGCAAGCTCTGCTTTTGGGTGGGTTTTGGCAGGGGCTCCTCTGCCTGGGCTCTGAGGGGCTATGGGGGTGCAGAGTGTGGCAGGAGCCCCCAGCATCTCAGCCCCTGGGTGCAGCCCTGCTCCAGCTCTCCTGACCTCACTGAAATAATTCCTTTTTTCTCCTTACCCTTCGCTCTCCTGTTTGTTGTGCTGACATCTCTCTGACTCCTCGGGCTCCTACCTTGCTGAGGTATTTTCTTGCAAGAGCCAGTACGGCCATCAGGGGAGCTGAGCTGCAGAGCAGGAACAGCCTGGAGCATCTCTGCACTGGAGAGAGCAGTTTGCCAGGCAGGAAAGGTGGGAGCCTTTCAGGAGGGAGGTGGGGGGAAGGACAGCATTGTGCAGATGCCCTGACTGCAGTCTGGGTGGCACCAGGAGCTCTGTTCTGATGCCCCTCTGAGGATATGTAAGCACAGACCTGGCCCTGAGGCTCCAAATAATCCCGTGCCCAGGGATGCCCTGCAGTGGGCTTGGCTGGGTGACAGCAGAGACCCCAGGGCTGGGGATGCAGGGGACAGGTCCCACTGCTGCTTCTGCTCCTGGCAGAGCCTGATCTCTGACTGCTCCCCCGAGGAGAGTGTAACGCTCAGTGCTTTGCTTCTATTTTTGTTCAGAGCCAGAAATCAAAGTCCAGAGCTGTGCTTCTCCAGCCAGAATCACTGAAAGGCACTTGCTGTTGTTTTATGGCCAATATTTAACTTGTCCCTGTGATGAGACCAGCCCGATAGACTCTAAATATTTGCCTGGAGGAAGAAGTTGGAGGGAAGAACATCCACTGCTGGGGTTGGGGGGAGGCAAGGGGGGGGTCAGGGGGCGAGTGGCAGTCCGTGTGACCCAGCCCGGGTTCTGGCCCGGCTCTGCCAGGTCCCGAGGTTGCTCTGGCTCGGCCGCAGCACAGGGAGGAAATGTTTGTGAGCTCCGGCGGCTCAGGGCGTGTCTGCTCCCAGCCCCGTCCTCGGCTCCTGCTGCCGGGGGGGATTTAAAGGCACCGGCTCTGGAGCTGCTTTCCAGTGGGGCTGCTGCGGGCAGAAACTTCTGATCAAAGCAGCTTCTCAGGAAAGAAATGCTCTGCTGCTTTTCCTTGCTCTGTGGTCTTGGGTGGTGAAAGTTCATCACATCCTCTGGAGTGGATCTTGCTGATTTCCCATCCCCTGGATGAGGTGCTTGGGCCATCTCCTGTCCTGTCCCAGGCAGCCCCTCTCTGGGGACAGGGTGGGTTGGTAAAGTCTGAGTCTGGATGTGAAGTCTGGGCATGGTAACCTCTGCCCCCCCTTCTCTTCTGTGCTCTCAGGCAGAGGCTTTTGGCCATTCTTGACTGTTTAAGCTGAGTTTTGCTCAGGTACAGAGAGAACATGTTTTCTCTTGAAGCCAAATCAAAGGCATGTGGCTGTTTGTGAGCCAGCCCAAGGGGAAGGCTTTGTCTGAGCTCCTGTGTGCAGAGTTCAGCCCAGCTCTGAAAGGTTGAGAACTTCCTCCTTCCAGTGGAGCAAAGGGCTTGCAGGCAGCCCTGGATCCCAACCTGAAGCTGTGCTGAGGGGAGCCAAGTCCAGCCCGGGCATGGCTCTGGATTTTACTGATGGGTTTGGTGCTGGGGAACCACTGAACTGTTTTGGTTGGAAAAGCCCTTTCAGATCATCAGGTCCAACCCTTCCCCCCTCCCTGCCCAGGCCACCCCCACCCCACGTCCCTCATCCCCACATCTCCAGGGCTCTGAAACCCCTCCAGGGATGATGGGGACTCCAGCCCTGCCCTGGGCAGCCTGGGCCAGGCCCTGACAACCCTTTCCAGGGAGAAATTGTTTCCCAGCTCCAACCTAAACCTCCCCTGGCACCACTTGAGTTGTGCCAAAAGTTCCTCTTGTCCCATCCCTTGTTCCTTGGGAGCAGAGCCCGACCCCCCCTGGCTCCAACCTCCTCTCAGGGGGTTGCAGAGAGCCAGAAGGTCTCCCCTCAGCCTCCTCTGCTCCAGGATCAGCACCCCCAGGGCCCTCAGCTGCTCCTCACAACTTCTCCAGACCCTTTCCTTCTGCTCCAGCCCCTTCCCCAGCTCCATTCCCTTCTCTGGACACTCTCCAAACCCCAAAGCTGTTGTCAGGGTTTGTCTGACCCCCCCAGCTCAGAGAGGCTCAGGAGGTGTGTAGCAAGGTGGCAAACTGCCTTCCCTCCCACTTTGCAGACCCTGGAGGTGTGTGGTGCCAGCTGTGGTGATGATGATGATGATGATGATGATGATGATGATGATGATGATGATGATGATGATGATGATGATGATGCAGTGGTGATGGCTGAGCTGAGTTGGTTCAACCCAAGGGCTCTGGCAGTGCCAGTGGTTGCATTCCCAGCTTGAAAGTCTGTGGAGGGGCTCCTGTCCTCAGGGATGGCTGCAGCCTCTCAGAGCACACACCCACCCAACAGCACTGTGCAGCTGTGGAAGTCTTGGCCCCTTTCCATAAGGAATATTGATGGGTTTTAGGCCCACAAACTGGCTGCATGATGAGTGAGGGAGCCAGGAGAGCTGTGTCCTTCCTGCAGGGACTGGAAGAGGTGATGGGAACTCAAAACATGAGTAATTAAGTGAAAAAAAAAAAAAAAAGAAAGGGTTTGGGTTTTGGATGGATGTACTGGAGAAGGGTGAACGTGTGTTGGCTGGTGTTTCTGGGACAAACTGGAGAAGTGAGAGCCCAGAAATGAGAGGAGGGACAGTTTGTTCATGTAAATAATGTTCCAGGTATTAATAGCAGCCAGATGAAAAGGGTCCTCCTGAGGGGGTGTATCCTTTGTTTTCCTTGTGTGCAGATGAGGCAAAGGAGGGACCAGCAACAAGGGCAGAGGAGATGTACCTGAGGCAGAGCAGTCTTTTGGATGAACCCCTTGGAAAGTTTCCTTTCCCTGCCCACAGCTCCTCTGGGGGCCCTTTTTCTGCTGTCGCTGCTGCTGTGCAGAACACACCCAGGTGAGGAGTGAGGGGGGGAGAAACAGCCCTTGGAACATGCACTGCTTGGTGTCTGAGTCCTTAATCCCCAAAGCTGTCCTGGTGCTTAGTGCAGCTCTGAGTCTGATCCTCCCTGAGAGGGACAGAGGAGTGAAAAGGCCCTGAACGATCTCTGGTGTGAGCAGGAATGGGGTGTAAGGCTCTGGCCCTTCTGTTTTAAAGCTTTTCCCCCTTTTCCAGCTGGCTTGGGGGGCTGGCCAGGTTGTAGTAATTTGTCCCAGTTCATCTCCAGTTGGTTGGGATCCACCCTTCCCTACCCTCCTTTTCCTCTGACCTGGTGGATGTGTTTCCTTCTGGGAGAGGCTGGAGGAGCTCTGTGCTGCTTCACTGCCCTGTCTGTAAAACGAGTGGGTTGCTGCTGTACCTTTGAGAGGCTGCAGGGAAAATGTGTGATGGGGTCAGGATGGGGTCAGGATGGAGGGGGTGGGACAGGGAACACTGCAGGGGTCACACCTGGAGATGCTGCTGGTGTGGGAGCTGGTGGACATTGGACCATGGAGCATCCCTCTGCCCCACTGACTGCAGAAAAGGTTATTTGCATGGTGCTGCTCTTTCCTGCCCACTGCTGGGTGCCAGTCCCTGCTGGGTGCCAGTCCCTGCTGGGTGCCAGTCCCTGCTGGGTGACAGTCCCTGCTGGGTGACAGTCCTGTTGGGTGACAGTCCCTGTTGGGGTGGAGGGCTGGGAGGGGCCAGGACAGCAGTGAGCCAACTCCTGTGGAAATGATTCTTGTCCCAAGGAGTCTGGCAGCTCTTTGGGGAGAGGTTTCCCCATGAACTCCTCCTGGAAGCTTTCCCTTCCCTTGCCCCTTCTTTCCCACCCGAATTCTTAAGGCAGAGGAAATGTGTGGGGCTTCAAGCAGCCTGGGGAAGAAAGTGGGGAGGGAAATGGTGTTTGCTTGTGTGGGGGACAGCTTGACTTGGCAGAGCTGCAGCTCTGCAACCCAGAAATGGAAACAGTCCTTGTCACCAGTGGGAATGACAGCCCCCTCCACCCACCCTGCTCCAGGGAGCTTTGGAGCAAAGTGCTTGGCCAGGGGCAGAGCAGAGATCGTGTTCCCCTCTTCCTTGTGAGCTGGGGGAGATGGGGAAGTTGCAATTAGCTGTGGTTTGGGGGTCGAATGGCACCAGGCACTCCTTTTTCTCTTCCAAAAGGCCACCCCAGATCTGCCAGTGCAGCTGCTTCCTAACCTGGTTCTGTCAAGAGGATATGGGTTAAGGGAAAAAAAAAAAAAAAAAAAAAAAAAAAAAAAAAAAAAAAGCTAAATCCTACTATTAAAAGTGCTTATGCCAACCCAGATCCTGCTGACAGAAAAGGGTTTGGTAGCAATACACATGACAGGAGGGCAAGCAGATCTCTGGGGACACTTGGGACCCTCTGAGCTGGAGTCCTGGGGGGTCTGTTCCCCCCTCTGCACTCTGGTGTGTGATCAGCTGGGTGCTGAACTTCCCCTGGATCCTGTGGGCTGAGGAACTGTCCCAGATCCTGGAGCTGGGAGATGGAATGGGCTGTGGGGTTTGTTCCTTGGCTCTCATCTCACTGCTTCCTCTCTGCCCTGCTCCTGCAGTGGGGCTGGGAAGGAGCCCTGCTCTGGGGGTGCTGCAGAGCTGGGTTCCAGCACTTCCCCAGGACTGTTGGTGGAGGTGACTGGGAACAGTGTCTGGGATAGGCTGCACTCCTGAGTTCTCAGCTCTCCTGGGGGTGCTGCCACCTCTCCCTGGCTCTGGGCTGCTTTCTGGGTGCTGCTCACCCCTGGAGCCTCCCCTTTCCCCCTGCTGCCAGGTGACACAGGTGACAGCCCTGCAGTGGCAGTGACAGTGCCAGGGAGGGAGCAGGGGATCAGTGCTCACCCGTGTCCCTCTGGGTCACCTGCCAGGGGCTTGGTCGCTTTTCAGAGAGGCTGTGCCTGCCCAGGGTGGCACTGAGGGAGGTGCTGGCTGAGCTCTGCCCGTGGCCATCTGCTCCACCCATCTCCTGGAAATGCAATCCAAGGAACAAATCTGAAACCAATCTGGGCATTGGCTCAGCCTGGGCACTGCCCTGGCCTGGAGAAGGGACCTGTGGTCAGGGCCACCTTCTGCACAGGTGACCTTAGAGGGCAGAGCAGCCTCCAGGCACCACGGCAGTGCAGAGCCCCCCTGGATCCTGCAGGATGGGTTTCCTCTTCTGCTGGGGGTGTTTGCAGCACTGGTGCTGTGCCCTGTGCTGGTTGTAGCCACTGACCCCAGAAGGTGCTGAGCAGGAGGGCTCAGGACCAGCTCTGGGTGGGGATGTTGTGGCCTCAGAGCTGCTGCAGTTTTCCCCTCCTCTGCTTTGCTGATGTGTCCCCTGCTGCTGCTGCTGCTGCTGCTGCTGCTGCCCACCTCTGTGCCTCCTCTGGGGTTGCTGCCAGAGTCCTCTCGCAGGGGGTTTGTCCCTAAGGCTTTGCCTTTGGCTGGGCAGCTGCTGGCAGGAGCAGGGCAGCTCAGCACTGCTGGGGCTGCAAAGCAAAGCTGGGAGCAGCTTTCCCCTGCTCTCTGTCTGGGGAACTGGTGGCAGCTCTGTCACCCCCATTCCTCTGCACCGAGGGCCATTATAAAGAAAAAGCTGAGCAGCACTTCATGTTTTTATGAAAAGTGTTTGTTTTAAGGCCATGGGAGCATCCAGGGACAGGGCTGAGGAAGCAGTGTGCTGGGAGAGATTTGTGTTCCATTGATTTCAGGCAGCAGAGCAGGAGGAGGTGTCCTGTGATGTGAGATGTGAAATGGAAGCGTTTGTTCCAAGCTGCTGGGTGAAAAATTGCTATCTAGTTGTGTCCAAGCCTTTTCTGTCACCATGGCCTGGGGACTGCCAGGGAGGCTGTGAGGAGGTGGAAGGGGAAGGTGCCTGCAGTGCTCTCCTGCCTTGGCCCAGCACAGGTACCATCAGCACCAGGCTGGGGAATTTGTGTCTCTGACAAAATGGAGCTTTGTGCCTTTCACAGGGAGGCTCTGCAGGGCCTTGGCTCCCACCTCTGCCTCTTGCTGCCAAACCAGCAGCATCACCTGAAGTTAAACCTCCTCCCAAACTTCTGGGGGAAGGTTGGGGAGGGCCCAGATGTGTTTGTGCAGCTCCTGCTCTGGCTCTGCAGGTGCTCTCAGCTTTCAGGAGCTGATCTCCCTTCAGCTGCATCCCCGTGGTGCTGCAGGCCCAGCAGCTGCTCAGATCCCATCTAAAAAGGTTGGGTGTCCAGGGACAGAGATCCAGCACAGGACAGCCCACCCTGAGGGTGCTTTGGGTGCTGTGCTCAGGCTGTAGCTTCCTTGGGCTTCTTTGTTTCCCAGGGCAAAAAACTAGGACTCAGTGGTTCGTGCTACAGACAGTCCTCTGGATACCTGCTGCAGGTAGGGGAGGGGTTGGGGAGGGGCTACCAGGCATGAAAGCAAAACTTTGGGGTTTGTAGTAGGTGAGTGTTAGGAGCTTGACCTTTCCCAGTGGGTCAGTTGGATCCAGCTGGGTTGTTCTTCTCCAGAGCTGCTTTGGGTCAATGTTGGCTGCACAGCTGAGCTCTGAGCTTTAGTGCTCTGGGCATGAGTTGGGTAAATAGCAGTATTGGGTCTTAAATAGCAATATTGGATCTTGATTATAGAAACAAAAGCCTTGCAGCCCCTCTCCCAGGGTAAGAGTGTTTGTGACAAGGAAATCAGTGCAAGATCTGGGCAGGATGGGACTGGAAGAAAAGAAGCAGATTCTGCTCTTCCATCAGCCTCAGTACACGTGGAGGGGAGAGCAGGAGGAGGGGAGGGCACAGGATGGGTGAGCAGGGATTTGCTGTGGATTTTTGGAAGGCAGTTGGTTCCTTTGCAACTCTACCTTGTAGCAGCAGTATGGATTTAATGAATATCCAGTGTCTGACTGGAGTTTGCTGCTCTGGGGATGGGCTGGCTGGTTTAAATAGAAATCCCACTGGCAGAGCCACAAAACCTGGGGTGTGGGGGAGCTTGGATGGCTGAGACCACTTGTTCAAGTGGCTGGGGATGAAGTGGCTGATTGAATGCAGCTCTCGTGGGGCTTGAAAAGCAGCAGCAGTGTCTTGGCTGGGGTGCCTGTGTCTGTCCTGTGGAAACTGCTGGAGCATATGGGCTGTGGGAAGGGATGGAGATCTGGGAGTTGGACTCTGACTGCTGTCTTTTTAAGGTCTTCCAGCCAGAGACAGAGCTTTGTCTGTAAGGATCTTCTTGTCTTCCAACACCAGCAGCTCTGCATTAGTAAAACCAAAACCACTTCAACATCCTAATTGGCTTTTCTTTTGGTGCTGACCTGTTAGGATGTGATGGATTCTCCAGCCCTGGGTGATATTCTTCACTCAGGCAGGAGGTGAGCCTGTGGAGCTCAGAACCAGCTCTGACCTACCCCTTACCTGTGGTGTCTGATGGTAACAGCAAAGCCAGTTCCAGGTTTCCAGACAGAAATTGCTCCACCCATGAGCAGAACACTGCAGAACACTGGTGTGAGCAGGCTGGAGCTCCAGCTGGGTCATTTCCTGAACTTGCCATCTTCCAGCTGCACACCAGAGCCTCTCCTGTCTCTGCTGTTGCAGAAGTGATACTGGAGTAGAGGGTTGGTAAATCCAGGTGTGAGGTTCCTCTGGTGGGGTCTGTGAAGTCAACGCAAAAGCTGCTTTCCTTCAAGACTCTGAGAAAGCTGCAGGGGTTTTCTGGTAGGTGATCTCTGTCCTTGGATCTCTGGTAGGTGTGGTGATCTCAGTCCTTGGAAGTTGAAATTTGTGGCCCAAAAAAGGTGGATAGACTCTGTTAGGCACTTGGTTTTTGGGTGGATTTGTCAGACTTGTGACGTGGTTGATCCTTTCCAGCCTGGTTTTCAGATCTGGTTTTATTTTAGCATGTGCATATTTACTATTATTATTTTTCCTTTGAGAAGTATTTTTAGCTTCTTTTGCTTGGTTCCTGTGCTGCTGCTGAAGTTTCTGCCGTGGTATTTCCAGCTCCTTGGTAAAGCAGAGTTAATATTTTCCATCCAGGTGGCACTGCTTTGGACAGGGATCCAACAAAAAGAGTGAAATCCTGCATTCAGCTGAGAGCACATTGCATCACAGCCCCCAGCAGTGGGGAGATGCTTCCTGGGGCTTTCTTGGTGGCTGCTTTCACTGGGACCTTTGGGAGCTGACTCTGCAAGTTGGTTTGGTGTTCAGAAACATCAGGGATCTGGGTTGTTCCAAATTTGGGCTGTCCAGAGCACATTGCTTTGCATTTCTGCTGAGGGGAGCAAACATCCATCAAAATGGTCTCACTCCTGGTGGTTAAAGGGACCTGTTCCCTCCCTGGGTATTTTTGGGGACAAAATAATCACTGCTGGGCTGCTGCCAGGAAGGGGACTGAGTGAAGCTGATGCTGGTGTGGAGTCTGTCCTCTCACCTTCCCTCCTCTGCTCTGAGCTGGGAGCACTCAGCACATCAGGGGGAAGTTTTCCTGTGTCCTCCAGCACGTGGCTTCTGTGCCTTTTCCAGGCTCCTCTCAAGAAGGAGGAAAGTGTTTCAAAATCCCACCTCCAGCACAGGGAATTCCCACCCTCAGTCCCTAGCAACTCTGCAGGGTGTTGCTTCTGAGCTCCATTGGGAACTGAAACCACTACTGGGGAGTTTCCTTTTTTTTTTTTACCATTTATTTAACTTTAATATGTTTAGGGAAGATATTTCAGGTTTGCTCCCCCTCCTCTTTTGGGGGGATGCAGATGCTGGGGTTGGGTCAGGAGGACACTGTGCATCCTCCAGGCTGGTGAACACAGGCAGCTCCTTGGGCAGGAGGAGTCTGGGGTGGTTGGGCTGGAGTTTGAAGAAATGTGGAGTTTAGCAGTGCTGGAGGTTGCAGAAGAGCTGAGATTTCTGCATTCAGAGGAGGCTGAGGGTTTGGGATCTGTCTCTCCTCTGAAATCTCCATGGAATCACGTGTGAGCCATTCCTGGGTTGGGGCTGGGAGAACTTGGTGTCCCCACGGGTTGGTGAGGCCACCCAGCTGGGAAGCAGGACTCCTGTCTGATCCAAGATGTTCTCTGCTGAAGTGTTGAAGCTCTGCTCTTCTCATCTGTATGAAGGGAACGATGTGACATGAAATTTTCTTAAAAAATAATATTGAAGGTTCATAGGAATCCGTTAAAAGGTTGTTTGTGTTTGGAAGGTGGGAGAAAAATAACTTTGAAGAGATTTGCAGCTTGATCTGGTGTAGGTTAAGAGCTGAGCAGGATGCAGTGTCCAGAAATCTCTTGGGGAAGGGAAAAGCCAATAATGAGAGAACACTTCTGATTCAGAGAAAAGGTTGATGGACACCATAGCTGGAAGAGGAAGCCAGAAAAATCCATCTTCCTCACAACCCAGTTCAACTCTGGGGAAAGATAAGTGTTCTATTATTAATTTTTTATTCTTATTTTTAACCCTAGTGTTTCTGTGTCTTGGTTTTTTATTTTGGATGTGACTGAGAGCCCTGGAGAGACACCAGGGTGAAACACCAAGGCCCTGGGGTGGCTGCTGCTCTGTGCTGGGCTCAGTGCAGCTTTTCCTGGTGAATGCTTTAATCCCCAGCAGAGCCTCTGTGGGGTTGTGTTTGTTCCCCGTGAGCTCCACAGCTGGTGATGGTGTGGGGGGTCATTTGCCCCACTGGTGTGGTTTGGTTGTTTGGGTTTTTAATAAATGCTGGTGCCAGGAACAGTGTCTGAGCCTTGAGGGAAGGGGAGAGTCAGGCTGTGGGGTGCAGTGATGGGACAGGGGGTAAAGGTGCTGCTCAGGGCCTGCTCCTGGGGGCTGGGCATGTTTTATATTTATATATATAAACACCTCTCACCATATTGATAAATTCTGTGGAACCACTCTGACAGCAGAGGTAAGAAGAGGAGTGCAGCCCTCGCTCCTCACCACCTCACCCTGTGCTCAGCAAAGAGGAGGGGAGGTTTGGAACAAGGATGCTCAGATCATGCTGGATTAAAAGCTTTGCTGCCACAGTTTAGGGCTTTTTATGTTGGTTTTTTTTTTTTTTTTCTCAAAGAAATTCTTGTATAAACATTACCCTTGGCTTTTTTATTTTACAGAAATTACTTGGTTGGGAGAGGAGGGGGGGGGAAGTCACATTTTGGACAAACTGCCCTTGCAGATTTCCTTATTGAGAACATTGTGGGGGCCAAAAGTGACACCAGGTTGTGGGGGGGGGGGGGGTCACAGCCACCACCCCCCTGAGGAGGGGAAGTTCTTCAGCCCCTGCTGGTGCAGTGGCCATGGGGACAGAGCTGGGGGCTGTGTCTGTCCTGGGATCCCTGCACAGGAGCCATGAGGGATGTGACAGTGGGAAGAGGGGGCTGGGGGGCTTCAGGGGAGGCTCTGCAGGACGAGTGGGCTGGGGGGCTTGATGTGAGGATGCAAAGAGGAGATGGGGAGGGTTGGATGTTCCCCCCCCTGTGGGCAGCAGGAGGTCAGGTAGAGGTGGGGTGGGTTCCACAGGGGTGGTGTTGGCTGGGGAGGGAGTTCTTCAGTCCTTGAGGGGGTTCTTGTCTTCTCCCTGAAGGATGGAGGCAAGGGGAAAGGTCACTGAGCTCTGAGCACTGTTCCAAAACTAAGAGGGAGCCAAGCATCTCCCCAGGGACCTCAGAGGGCCGAGGCAGATGCAGGGGGGTTGTTATCCCAATGGAGCAGCCGGGATCTGCAGGGCCGGGAAGCCACCAAGGAGGTGGTGGCAGAGCTGAGATCTCTCCAATCTCAGCCCTGAGCCAGAGGCTCCCCTGCAGCTCCCCAGGTTGTGCCCGGGGGCTCTGCAGCAGCAGTTCAGTAACAAAGTGTTTAACAGGAGCTTCCTGTTGTGCTGACACCAAGGGGAACGCGCAGAGGAAAGGGAGCAAACAGAGCAGCCAGAGCTGTGCTGGCTCCTGCCTTCCTGGGAAAAGCATTGGAGGTTGTGACCCCATCCCTGCTTCCCCCCACTCTGCAGAGCTCAGGAGGTGACAGTCTGGGGCTGCTTTGAGGCCTTCCTGCTTTTTGAGGGATTCCCCAGGATGGGTGAAGGCCCCTGCACCCCTGCCCTGCTGCTCCCACCCCTCTGCTCCCCACCCCATGTCCCTCATCCCCACATCTCCAGGGCTCTGAAATCCCTCCAGGGATGATGGGGACTCCAGCCCTGCCCTGGGCAGCCTGGGCCAGGCCCTGACAACCCTTTCCAGGGAGAAATTCTTCCCCAGCTCCAACCTAAACCTCCCCTGGCACCACTTGAGGTCAGTTCCACTTGCTGTTACTCCAGTACAGGTTGTCTGGTTTTACTGGTCCTGTTGGCTGGCCCACAAGAGATGCTAACGTTGGTTTGAACATGAAATTACCAGAACATGAGTAGTTATATTATTTGTATACCCTGGAAAATCCACTGGATTTCACTTTTGTGGTAGCTGTATGGATTTTTATCCTGGATGAGCTTTCCCTCAAAGCTTTCTTTCCTTTCATCTCTTGAAAGAGCAGAAGTGAGAAGCCTCAGCCCAGGAGAGCCTCATCTAGCTCAGCAGAGCAGGGGACACTGCAGACCTCCTGGGATAGGCTTCTGCTGCCCTGAGACACTCCAGAAGCTTTTTCCTTTCCTCTTGATCCAGAGCAAAGTTGGTGGGGAAGAAGGAAGGGACTTCATGGCCAGTTCCTGTCCTTTGGAGCAGCTGGAACTGCCTTTGTCCCCACGCTGTCCCTCCAGCTTGTGGTGGCCTCTGCTCCCCAGTGGGAATGGTGGCTTCCCAGAGGATGTAGGTGTATCCCAAACCTCCATCCCTGGATGAGCTTTTGCACCACCACATTTCACAGCATTCTGTTGGAATGAAGGGGGGTTTGTTCCTCATTCTCCAGCTGCCCCCCCCCCCCCCCCCCCCAGCTGAATTGTCACCTGGAAGGCCCCAGATCAGTGCCAGGCATGATGCCACCAGTTGTCCTGCTTCTCCTTGGTCTTTGTGGGCTTCATGTCTGGGGTGGGGGTGATGCAGGGAGCCCCCAGCAGTGGTGTCTGGATGCTGGGGTCCCCTTTCCACTCCCCAAGCTCTGGGAGGGGGGTGGGGGATGTCCTGGTTCTCCTGAGCTCCTGCAGGAGGTGGAACCTGCCCTGCATCCCTCCAACACCTCCTGTTCCACCCTTCCCTTCACGATCCCCATTCCAGAGCTCTCCTGGGTGAAGCCTGGGGAGGCTTTCCATGACCCCACTCCTTTGGGAAACCTCTGGCTTGTGTCACAGCTTTTCCCTGTTCCATTATTCCAGTTGGACTGGAACATGATCCCAGTACAAACCTCTGTAGCCATCACCTGGTCCCTGCTTCATGGCTGTTGGATCTTCCATTTTTTGAAGACTTTGGATCTCCTTGTAAGCTTTCACCTGCCTCTTAAACTTTTAAATTGTGGTGGTTGGGGTTTGTTTCAGCAGTGTGAGGCACTTTGGGGGTTGGATTTTTCTATGGGGAGCCAGCTGAGGGGTCACCCTTTGGGACAGCAGGGTATTGGGGATTATATTTAGCTTTTAATTGGCAGTGATGTGTACTTGGAGCTCTGCAGTGTCAAGGGCTTTTCTTTTTTTTGTGCTTTGAAGAAGCTTTGCTTTCCCTTTTCATCTGGATGCAGCTGTGTTTCTCTTTTGCTTCCAAAGGACGTGGGGAAACCAACTTCAAGGAACCATCCCAAAGGCTTCTGGTGATCAGGGCTCAATCTGGTCAGGCTTCAGTGACTGATGGAGCCATCACCCCACCCAGGGGTGCTACCACCCCCACCCAGGGGTGCCAGCTGGTCCACAGCACCTGCACCCTCTTCTGAGAAGTGCCAGGGTGCCCCTCCCTGACCTTCACCCATCACTTCCCTGCTCTGGTCACTATTTTTTCCTCTTCTTCCCCTCTTTTGTCTTGCCCTGGGTAACTGTAACCTTTTGCAGACAGGAACACGGGAGGGGGGGGTCTGGAACAATGTGCCCCAGATGGGATTGTACAAGGACTCTCATCCACCGCAGGGTTTTGCCATACAGGAAAGAAATTATTTTTAAAAATACAACTTTTTAGCATTCTTATACTTGCAGATAAGTGGCCAGGAACTTCCCAAGTCTTGGCATTTCAGTCCAAGTCCCAGGTCTCAGAGAAGCGAGCACTAGAATCACAGCTTTTTTTCCTTTTTTTTTTTAAATAAAAACAACAAACACTCCCCCACCCCAAATCCCATTTTCTCACCCTCATGACTGCAGGGAAAAGCTTGTAAAAATGACTGGAGCAGACCTGGTGTGCTCAAAACCAGATGGTCAAAAGAAAGAACCCAATATTTCAACAAAACCAACGTGAACCCCTTCTTTTGTTTCAGATAATGGCTTGAGTGTGTTTTAATCCCCTTTCTGGTACTTGCAGTCTTTTTGTGGTTCTGTTTTGGGGAGGTGCTGAATTTACTTGCACTTGTCTGCAGTTTGTTTCACTTTCAGGTTCCCTGGCTGGGAGCACTCATTGCAAACACTGCAGGGCAGAGCTTATTTGTTTTAAGACCACAGCTTGCTTTGGAATTTCTTCCACCAAACTTCAGGCCAAATTTTTTTCTTTTCTTTTTTTTTTTCTTCCTTATTGGTTCCCCTTCCCCCCAAAGAGACAAAGAAGTTTTCTTAGTCTCATCTTGCATCAAATTTGATGCCAGGCCAACAAATCCTGCCTAGAAGGTGCTTTTCTGAGGCTGCTTGCCTCTGTGTGACCTTTTGGGTGAGGATCTGTCACATTTATCAGGGGCATCGTCCCCGTGGTGCTGGAGCAGGTCTGGGGCCATGGTGCCCATCCAGAGGCTGCAGGGTTTTCCCAAACCCAGGTTTTGCAGGGCTGTTTGCTCCAGAGCAGCAGGAGTCCTGGAATTTCACCAAAGGTTTCTGTTTCTAATTAGGTTGTGCTCGATTTTAAAGGCCAGAGAGCTCTTTATGGCACAGAGTGGAAAACCTGAGCGGTCACTGACTCTGCACAGAGAGGTGGGTCCTGCATTTTACCGAGGTACAGAGAGCAGTTGCCTTGCCTTAGGGGCCTTCAGATCCCAAAACAGATTCCTCCCAGCCCTCTTGGGCTCATCCTGGGAGCAGCAGCCCCTGGAGCAGCAGCCCCTGCCCTCTCTCACAGGGATGGGGCTCAGCATCCTCCTGCAGCTCTGACCTCCTGGCTTTGGGAGAGGGGGAATTGCAGCCTGGCAGCCCCAGGGGGGGTTTGTGCTGTGGCCTCCATGGTCATGGGGCTGAAATCAGGATTTGGAGCCAGGTTATTCCCTGAGGAGCTGCTCCTGAGGCTGAAGGACTTGTGCTGTGCTGCTGCCTGTGTTTGGGCCAGGGGAAGGCATCTCAGTTTCCCAGTGCTTGCAGGAAACAGTATTTATTTTTTTGCTTTTCTGTTAGGGCTTAGTCTCACTCCAGTTTCTGAAATGCCCTTGCAAGGGCTTGACCCATAACTCTTTAAAAAAAAAAACAAAAAAAATAATCCCACGTGTGGGGCTGGAGCTGCCTCTGCTCTGGCAAAACTGGGCCTGGAACCCCCCAGGACTGAACTCGGCTTCAAAAGGAAAAGGGGATGTGAAGCAGCAGGATCCCACACACCTCATGGGCAGGAGCTGCAGCCGGGGAAGGGGGCTCCCAAAATGCTGCCAGGAGCTGTGAGGTCAAGGTTGGGAAATGTCTCTCTCCCCCAGGGAAGTGGGAAGGGGAGGGAAGGGAGGGGGGGAGGCAGCACCGTGCGCCAAACCCGGGGCGGAAATTATCGGGGGAGCAAAGAATGAGCAGGATATCACGTGTGGGCTCTGTGTGCTTGGGGCTGGGGGAGAACAAAGCTGAGGGAAGCCCTGCTCTGGTGCTGCTCCCACCCTGCTTCCTGCTGGCACGGGAGGAGTGGGGCAGGAGCCTGCAGGGAAGCTGGAAGGCTCGGCGTGCCTCAGTTTCCCTCCGCCAAGGTGTGCTGGGTGCAGGAGGATGGTTCTCGAGTGCTGGTCTGCTGGGAGGAGGGCTGGGCTGCTCTGTGCTGGAGCAGCTGTGGGCTGTGGATGCTCCAGAGGGGCTGGGCTGGAGGATGGAGGCTGTGGGGCAAGAATGGGGCTCCCACCCCACAGGAAAGCCTCGTTCCCCATCCCACAGATGTGTGCCCAGCACCCTGCACCTCCAGTGAGTGTCTGCAGCTCTGCTCCCTCCTGGGGTCAGCAGTGTTTTGGGTGCTCTGGTGGTGGCTCTGGTGTCAGACAAGGGCTGGGCGTGGGGCAGCTCCAGGGAGCACCTCCCCTGCCCAGGGACCCTGAGGTGGCTGCTCCTTCCCCCCTGACAGCCTTGGGTCTCTCCTTCCCTCGGTTGCTCTCAGACCCTCCTCCATTTCCCCCCGTCCACCCTTTAGCACAAGAAGCCTTTTTTTGTTATTAATAGCTATCGAGAGCCATTAAAAAGTTTCACAGGGTTTGGCCAAGCCTCAGGACTTGCAGTGTGCTCATTTCCTGGAGGCTGAGCAGGGAAAGGGGGGTGAGGGGGGGGTTTGGTTGTTTAACCCCCAGGTAACGAGGCCGTGGCAGGCAGGGGCTCTGGGTGGGCAGAGGGAAGTGGGGAGAGGGGGAGTGGGGCCCAGGGGGTGGGCAGGAGGGGGTGGGGGCTGCTCCTGCAGCTCAGCTGCCTGCAAAGACAGCAAGGGCTGAACTGAGAGCAAAACCAGAGGTGCTGGGAGAGTGTGCCTGTGTCTGTCTGCCTGTGTCTGTGTGTGCCTGTGTGTGCCTGTGCCTGTCTGCCTGTGCCTGTGTGTGCCTGTGTCTGTGTCTGCCTGTGTCTGTGTCTGCCTGTGTCTGTGTCTGCCTGTGTCTGTGTCTGCCTGTGTCTGTCTGCTTGTGTCTGCCTGTGCCTGTGTCTGCCTGTGCCTGTGTCTGCCTGTGCCTGTGTCTGCCTGTGCCTGTCTCTGCCTGCCTGTCTCTGCCTGCCTGTCTCTGTCTGCCTGTCTCTGTCTGTGTCTGCCTGTCTCTGTCTGTGTCTGCCTGTCTCTGTCTGCCTGTGTCTGTGTCTGGCTGTGCCTGGCAAGGTTCCCAGTGTGCACCCAGCTCCTGTTTGACCTTCTGCAGATCCCAGTCCCTCTGGAGCTTCCCAGCACGTTCCAGCCAGTTCCCACCCAGGCATCTCTGCAGACGGGGAGCTGAGCCTGATCCCCCTGCCAGGGCAGCTCTGGTGGGAGTCTGGGAAGAGGGAGGGCACAGCTCCCTCTTGGAATCTTGTTTTCCTGAGCTGATGGATGGTCCTGCTCATTCCACTCCTCTGGAAGGGAGCAAGGAGCTGATTTGGGCTCAGGCAGGCAGAGTGGGCTTGTACAGAACCAGTGGTGTGGAATCATAGAAGAGTTTGGGTTGGAAGGGACCTCTAAAGGTGACCCAGTCCAGGCTCCCCAGGAACTCTCGTTTGAGGGGCTGAGCTGAGCCCTGCTTGTTTGTGGGGGGAACCTGGGGTTCCTGCCAGCACGGGGCAAGCTGCTGTGTGACCACTGAGTAGACAACATGGCCATCAGCAAGTGTCACAGCAGGTTGTCCCCAGGCTGTGGCTACCAGCCCTGCTGGCCACCCTGCCTCACTCTGAGCTTTGCAATTAAAATGTAGGGTTGTTGTTTTGGGTTTGTTTGTTTGTTTTTTTCACTGAGTGAGCGGGTACCAAGTCCCGGGCTCCTGGGCACACCGTGGTGGCAGCCCCAGGCATGGCCATTCCTGCAGAGTTCCTTGGAATCTCTGTCCCTTCCCACGCCTCCTGGCACAGGATCTCTGGCACCAAGGTTGTGGCCCAAGCACAGCCCAGGGGAAGCAGCTCTGACTCAGCTGCCCGCAGCCTCTGGGCCTGCAGGGACCCTCTTGGCAAGCAGCCACTTGGGGACGATGTCCTCATTTCCCTTCCTAGGAAATGGCATTCCTGGGGGGTTTTGCCATGGGGCTTTACACGTGTCCTCTGATTTTGGGGACCCCGGGGTGTGACAGTGACAGCACAGCCCCAAGCACCTCCAGTTCTCCTTGCTGCCAGCATGCAGCTCCGTGGGGACGTTCTCCTGAGGTCACTTGCTGCTGGCTCTGACACTCCTCGAGTGTTTCACCTCCTGCCATCACCTGAGGGTTATTTATTTCTGGCAGTGTTGGGGGGCACAGCCCTGAGACCCCCGGCATCTCTCACCGTACCGAGAGTTATCTCTAAGGCAGGGAGGGTGCTGGGGGAGCTCTGCAGAGCTGGGGGGAAGGAACCTGGAGCCCAGATCCCACTCTTTGTCCTCCTGCTAATTTTCTCCCTCTCCTTTCTGCAGCTGGGAGACGGAGGAGCCGTGCTGGGAGGCCCCTCTGCAGAGGATGTTCCCTCCACCACAGAGCTCCCTGTGACGGGCGACGATGACAATCCCGGCAGGACCTTGGGAAGCACTAAGATTTCAGTAGCCCAGCACCCGTGGGTGGCCACTTCTCCCTCCTTCTCCACGCCCTGCCCTCCCACCACTCCCCGGGATGGTGTATTATTAACCAAGAAGAACCCTGCTTCTTCTCTTCTCCTCACCCCTCAACTTTCGGCAGCTCTGGGATTTGTATGGCAGCAGCGTAACCGTGGAGAGGCCGGGGTATCACAAACTTATGGATTTTGATAAGAGAGGAGGGAAAGGGGAGCTGGAGGAAGGTAAAAGGATGTCCAAGACAGGTGGAGGAAGGAGCAGTCATGGAAGCCGGAGTGCTGGAACCAACTCGGGAGTCTTAATGGTGGGTCCCAACTTCCGGGTCGGCAAGAAGATTGGATGTGGCAATTTCGGGGAGCTCCGTCTAGGTGAGAAGGGTGATCTTCTGTCCTTCCTACGTCTGCTGCTGCTCTGGCACCCACCTCCTGCAGCAGGAGGAGCTGGCATGGCCCTGTGACCCTCAGCACCAAGGCTGGTGTACAAGCCACAGGGTGCTGAAGCAGCACGTGTGGCTCTGAGGTGCCTTCTCCTCAGACCCTTCACGCTGCTCTGGATCTTTCAAAGCCCAGCTCAGCCCCCAGGACTGATGCAGAGGTGGTTCCAGCCCTTTCTCCTCTCTGTCAAGTTTGGGGTTTGTCTGGGAGAGTGTTTTCTGTTGGTCCAATCCAGCCTGGCTGTCCCCTCAGTCCAGGGGATGTCCCCTCCATTTCAGGAGATGCTGCTGAGCCCTCACCAGATCTCCCCCCACCTGTGCCCAGGGTGCTGCCCTCCTGCTGCCCCAGGAGCCTCAGGAGAGCAGAGGGAGGGCAGGGGGACCTGGGGGGTGTTCACTCTGCTGGGGTGAACATCTGAGGAAGAGAGTCAGGATTTTATCTCAGGTAAATTCTCTGCTTGTTGACATCGGGTGTTTCAGAGACTCCTCCAACATTTTATGCAGAGCAGACAGGGCTGAATAAAACCCAGGCACCTTCCATGGTCGCTTTCCACTTTGACCCAAGTTTATCAGGAAAGAGTTTGAGCAACTTCTTGTTTAGAGGGTGGGTGGGTTGCTCCTCTCCCACGGCCTTGGTGTGCCCCAGGAGGCTTTCAGCAAGCTGTTAACTCTTGGGTTGGCATCAGGCAGCTGGGAGAGGTCTGGCAGTGCCAGCAGCACAGCCTGGATGTCTCCAGGAATGCACCTTGGATGTGTGGGTGGGGTCTCTGCCAGCACCTCAGGGAAGTGTCCTGGGGAGAGGGAAGAGAGATGGTCCTGGGGAGCCTCTGGCAGCTTTGTTGCTCTGGGATATTTTAAGCAGCCCCTTTTCAAACCCAGCTCTGAGCTAAACCTGCAGTCCCTGTGGTCTCTTGGGCGGGCTGGGTGTGTGCCAGAGGAGCGGGAGGTGGGAGGCTCAGGGTGGGGTGAGTTTCCCTCTGTCTGTGGGGAGTTAATGTCAGCTCTTCCCGGTGTGACAGACTGGCTGGTGCCAGGCTGAACCCTCCTGTCCCCAGTGGGGTGGCTGCTTAATTGCAGAGCTTGAGAAAAAAACTCAGCTGCAAATCCAGCCGAGTGGTTCCCGTGTTCAGCAGAGGCTCCCAGCATGGGGAAGGGCTCCAACCCTTCCTGCAATCCCACCCCCTGGGGAAGTGGTCAGGGATTTTGCCTTCACTGCCCTGGGGGGATCTCAGCAGCTCCTGGGGACGCTGCCTCTGCTGCCCTCCTGCTGCAGGGATGGTTGGGAAGGGCTCTGAGCTGTGCAGAGCCCACTTGTGTCCTGTCCCCTCCTTTTCCCTGCTTTCCAGTGAACATTCCACGTGTTCTGGGTGAGCTGTTCTCCAAGACCCTGCTCTGGGCAGCACTCTGAAACACCAGGGACTGTTGCTTTGCCTGGTGTGCTGAGCACTGGGGGTCAGTGTGAGCCCTGCCTTGGCCTCCCCCTGGCTTTGCAGGGACAGCAGCTGGGTGGGCACAGGTCTCACGTGGGTCTGAGCATCATCCGTGGGGCTGGCAGCCAGAACAGAGCCAGCCCAGGGATTTGGGAGCCCTTGGGCTTGGTTTGCTGTGGCTGAGGGACAAGCAGTGAGCTCTGGCTCTGGGGCTCTGCAGCAGTCAATTCTCTCTGTCAGAGTTTGTCCTTGCCACCAGCAAGAGAAGCTTCCAGTCCCTTCACGTGGTGTCCCTGCCCTGTCACACCCTGCACTTCCCAGCACTAATATGGGAAAGGCCTGAGCACAACATCTCAGAACAGCACAGGGAGCCTCCTAAAACCCCATCTCTCTTCCTTAGGTGTGGCCCTGAGCTGCCTCAGGGCTCAGGAATCCTTCCAGGATTCCACAGAAAGTAGGGATTCCTCCAGCTGCAGGTGAATGGCAAGGGACCAGAGGGATCCTGCTGTGATGTGGTGGCAGGAGCAGGGATGCTCCCCAGCTGCTGCTGAACACTCAGTTCTTCCTGGGAATGGTGGCAGAGGCCAAAGTGTGGCTCAGGCTATAGAAGTGCCCAGATCTGCTTTGAACTTTTTTTTCCTTTCATTAAAAAAAAAGCCAGGAGGCCTTGCAAAAGCCTGCTGGGAGGTGACCCCTCCAACTCCCAGTGATGGAGGAAAATGAAGTTGTTTTCATGAAACAGGCACCACTTTGCCCAATTTCAGCACCGTGCTGAGAGGGAGGTGCCCTTCTGGGTGCCTCAGGATGGGGACAAATCCTCCCAGGTATGGAGGTGTCCAAAATCACCAGTGAATTATTTAAAAATAACACAAAAACAAAAAAAATGGGCACAAGGCATTCGTGGAAAGGGTTGTCAGGGCCTGGCCCAGACTGCCCAGGGCAGGGCTGGAGTCCCCATCATCCCTGGAGGGGTTTCAGAGCCCTGGAGATGTGGGGATGAGGGACATGGGGTGGGGGTGGCCTTGGGAATGGTTGGACCTGATGATTGGAAAGGGCTTTTCCAGCCAAATGGATTCTGGTCTGTGCTCTGCTGGGTGCTGGGCTGCCTGGGAGACACATTTCTGAGCCAGGAGCTGCTTTTCTCCTGCCCCTGGGGTTCCCCTGGGGCTGCCTGAGCTGGTTCCCTGTCAGATTTGGTTTTCCTTTTGGTCTTCAGAGCCTCCTCTAGAAGAAAGTCAAATTTTAAAGTAACTATTTTTTTTTTCAATGGTATGAGAGGCCACTGCTGTAAGGAACTGTCATTGCTTGGCCTGATGTCACTGGGGCTGTGGTGCTTGCAGGTCTGGGACAGTGCCTGCTGTCTTCACATGGAGCCACTTTCTCCCATGTTCCTCAGGTGCAATGCCTGGCACTGGAGAATCATGGAATTGTCAGTGTTGGAAAAGACCTCTGGGATCATCACACCCAACAGTCTGCCCTACAGCCCCTACCCACTGACCCATCCCCTAGAGCACCTCATCTTTTGAACACCTCCAGAGATGGTGGCTCCACCCAGGCCTGGGCAGCCTCTTCCAATGTTCAACCACTCTTACTGGGAAGAAATTTTTTGCTAATCTCCAATCTGAACCTCCCCTGGTGGAGCTTGACCCCATTTCCTCCTGTCTGATCTCTCTCCCCAGGGAGAAGAGGACAACAACATCTGTCTCACCACAACCTTCCAGGGAGCTGTAGGGAGTCATGAGGTCTCCCCTCAAGCTGAACACCCCCAGTCCCCTCAGCCTCTCCCCCAAGCACCAGGACAGGAGAAGCCCCAATTCCTGGTGCCCATCCCAGGGCTGTCACCAGCACGGGCAGTGCTGTGTCCCACCCTGTGCCACAGCCAAGGGGCAGCTCAGCTCCTTTTGGGGCTGCTGGGATGTGGAGGAGCAGGTGCTGGGAGGGCTCAGAGCAAGCCAGGTCCTGTTTGGAGATGGGCAGCAGAGCCAGGGCTTGGCTGGCTCTGTCACTGCTGCTGGTGGCTTCAGCTCAGCTCTGCTCACAGTGTCCTGAAGGTGCTGGCAGCTGGGTTTGGAGGCACCACCAGCACTGAGCTGGGCAAAGGCCTCTGCAAATGCAAATATTTGTTCCCTGCTGCCCATCTTCCTGCTTTTCTCTTTTTTTTTCTTTTTTTTTCCCCTCTATTTTGGTTCTGCCTTTGACTCCTGCAGGGCTCCCTGAGCATCCTCCCTGGGGCAATCCGTGGACTCCAACACATTTCAGGTGCTGAAGGGATCATCGTGAGGGAGCTCTGGGCTGCAGGAGCTGGGACATTCCTGGTGCTGGCCAGGCCCTGCCAAGGGTAGAACCCTGCAGCTCAGCCTCCTTGCTCTTTTGCTTTTTCTTTCCTGTCAGTTTTTTTTTCCTGGTTCTGCTCTTCACACTTATGTTTGTTTGGTTTTTTTTTTTTTTTTATCAAGGAAGCTGCAGAGGGGGGGTCAGACAGCAGCACTGATTTTGCTCTCTCAGCTCCCCCATCTCTTCTCCCAGCTTTCTGAAGCCCTCCAAGCATTGCAGGGGGGGATGAGCCATGGGGGTACCAAACAATGTGAACTCATTTCTTGGGCTGAGAGAGGGCTGCCAGCTCCCAGAGCATTTGTGCTGGTAGCTTTCTGTGCCAGTGAGCCACGGGGGGGACAACGTGGTGGGAACAGGACAGATGCCAGGTAACAGGGACAGGAATGGACCTCTCCAAGCACAGCCCTGCTGGGGATGCTCCTACCTCCTTCCTTTCTCCCTCCCCACTGTGTCCTGGGCTGGTTTTGCTGTGTCCCTCTGACTGGCTGGCAGGTAACTGCCATGGGTTGGGTTGGTTTTTTTTTTCCCCTCTTCAGACTGAGCCTGTGAAAATTCAGCTGTGAATTTTCAGGTTGCATGGTACTGCCCTGAAGGCAACAGGGATATTTTGGGGCTGAGTGTCCAGCCCTGAGGCTGGAGCCCACCTGAGCTGGGGAGCAGATGGAGACCCTGTGCTGCTGTCACAGGCAGGGCCATCCCTGCCTCTCCCTGCTTCCCAGCTGCCACGTGGGGCTGTTTTGCTCTCCCTTGCAATTATTTGCAAAACACAGAGGTCCTGGTGCCTGGCAGATGAGCTGCCTGCAGCACTTCTCCTCCCTGCCAGCTCCCTGCCTGCTCTCCTCTTGACTCACTGGGAGGTGACCCAGGAGTGAAGGAATCCTGGGTTCCATCAGGATTTGAGTTCTTCCCTGCCCCCATCAAGTGAGACAGAACAAGGGAAATGTCTTCAAGTTGTGCTTGGGGAGGTTTAGATTGGATATTAGGAACAACCTATTCCCCAGAAGGGTTGTCAGGCCTTGGGCACAGGGCTGTGTAGATGTGGTGCTGAGGGCCAGGGGTTAGTGCATGGGTTGGAGGTGATGATCTGAGGGGTCTTTTCCGACCCAAGTTGTTCTGTGATTCTGTTGTTTTCTACATTCCCAATGAATCGGGGGTTCCCTTGAGCACTCTGGAGCCATGGATGTGCCTGGAGGATGTCCCACCTCCTCCTCAGGAAATGTCACTCCACAATGGGCCAGAACTCCTGGGTCTGGCATGTGCTGGTGTCTGCCAGACCTTTCACCCCTCCTGATCACAGCTTCCCAATTGCTGTGAAGGGATTTGGTTTTGCAGAGGCACCAGGCAGAGTGGCTTGGTGGGGGTCCCATGGGACAGGAGAGGGTCAAGGAGGCAGCAGGACTGAGCCCCTCCTTGGTGGCAGAGCCTGTCCTGGGAGGAGCTGCTCCGTGAATATCTCCCATTCATCCCTCTCCTCCTAATCCTGCTCTGGCACTCAGCAGCTGGCTCTGGTGTCACCCGGCCAGGATTTATTGCTGCTTCAGGTGGAGAGCAGCAGTTGGAGCAGATGAAATCTTATGCCAGGAGGAGCTTGTTCCCTGAGCAAATTGCTTGGAGAAAATCTGAGGAGGCAGATGCAGCTCCCTCAGACAGACACAGGGTTGGGATTGGGATCGTGGGCAGGGATCCCCTGCAGTTACCTCCCATCCCCTGTGTCCTGCAGGGCTCTGCCTCGGGCTCAGGCCTCAGGCAGAAGGAGCACACAGCTCTTGCTGCAAACCTCTCTAATCACTGCTGGTATGAACCTGGGGCAGAGGTTGTTCTGACCTTTCCCAGCTGTAACATCATCCTTACAGGTGTAACATCATCCTTATACCCTCCTGGCTCTCTGGGGTGAGCAAGGGGATGTGCAGACAAACCTCTTGTAGTTCTGGCTGTGTCAGCTCCTGGGAAGGTGCTGAGCTCTCTTGGAAGGCATTTTGGGAGGCACGAGTGCCCTTGCAACTCACTATGAGGCTTGTCTGCCTCTCCCCATTGCACATCAGTGCCTTCAGCTCCTCCTCAGAGGCTGGGGCTGCTCCTGCCTTCCCCTACACCCAGGGCTGGGTGGGAGCATCCCACAGGAGGAGGTTGAACCACAAGTGTGTGTGTGTTTGTGTGTGTGTGTGTGTGTGTGTGTGTGTGTTTGTGTGTGTGTGTGTGTGTGTGTGTGTGTGTGTGTGTGTGTTTGTGTGTGTGTTTGTGTGTGTGTGTGTGTGTGTGTGTGTGTGTGTTTGTGTGTGTGTTTGTGTGTGTGTGTGTGTGTCTGGCCGTGTGTGGCACCCCCAGGAGTGACCCCAGGATTGCCCCCTGCCCATGGTGTCTTTGCCAGCTGCAGTGCCTCGAGCTGCCCCAGCTCTCTTGGGGTTCCTCCTCCCCACCACCCTTTACATGGTTCTCTGGTCCTGTCCCCCAGCTCAGGGCAGCCCTGTTCAATGCAGGGATGTGGCTGGAGAAGCAGCAAGTCCCAGCCTTGGCTGCTCTCATCTCTGCAGGCCTGGACTGGGATGCTGCTGCCTCCCAGCAGCCTTGGCTCTGGCCCCCAAGCAGCCTGCCAGTCCCGGAGGAATCCACTTAATTCATCTGGGGGTAATTAACAGGCGTGTTGCAACTCCCCACAGTGGGTTGCTGCTCCTGCTCGTGCCTCCGGGCCTGGTTCTGTGTTTTGGGAGCCACCAAACCTGTTGGGGATGTTCTGCAGCCCAGGAGCCCTCGGGGCCATGGTGGGTGTGATGTGGGGGTTACTGCAGGGGCTCTCTTGCTTTCAATTCTCTTTTTTGTGTCTCTCCCTGCAGGAAAGAACCTCTACACAAATGAATACGTAGCTATCAAATTGGTGAGTCCCTCCGTGGTCAGTGGGGATGCTCAAGCCCCCCTGGGAGGAGATTGTTCACCCTCCCCAGGGGCGGGTGGCACGGGTCGAGCTGAGCGGGTGGCAGTGGGTGACACGGGGTGGCTGCACAGGAGCTGAGCTCCCTGTGGGGAGCCAGGACAGGCAGAGAAGGTGGGGTGAGCTGGGCTGGGTAGAGGAGATCCTGGAGGCTTTGGCTTCTCCAGGACCTCACTGTGCTGCATTTGGCTGGTGCCAGCAGAGAGACCTCCAGGAGGGGATGGTCCCCACTGCCACCACTGCTGGTGGTGTCTGTCCCAGCACCCAGGTGTCTCTGGAAGGGGTGGATCTGGCTCCCATATGGGCTCGTTTTCTCCCCTCATCCCCTGAGGCCTCATCTCCATTTTATACCACATACCCAATCCCAAATGCTCTTAGTCCAGCTGCTGCCAGCATGTGAAGGAGGTGTCTGACACCCAGACCTTCCTGACATCCTGCTTCCTACAACAGCCTTAACCTCTTCTCTCCTGCAAGGAACCCATAAAGTCCCGGGCCCCCCAGCTGCACCTGGAGTATCGGTTCTACAAACAGCTTGGCAATGCAGGTATGGGCTGGGCTGAGCTGCCTCCTGGCTGACAGGGCTCAGAAAGGGGAAAGGGGGAGAAAGGGAGGGATTGGGAGGCTTCCTAGAAATGTGACACTGCAGATTTGCTCCCCGGCATGAGTGATTCCTGGCCATCTGCTGGGCTGGGAGAGGCTGGGTTTGCACAAAGCCACATCTTAATCTTTGATCCCTTTTTATTTAGTTCTTTTTCCCCCACCTCCCCTGCAGCAGCCAGGAGTGCAGAGGGAGCTTCCTCCTTCCCCCTCCTGCCAGGAGCAGAGTCAGGGTCTCTGTGGTGTGGAGGGAGGGCAGTGCAGGGCCAGCCCCCATCCCAGCTCCAGCAACACCACGGCTGTGCCCGCGTGGCCCTGGGCTGCTGCTCAGCCGTGTCCCCCCCTCTGAGAGCCCCTGCTCCCTCTCTTGCAGAAGGAATTCCTCAGGTTTACTACTTTGGCCCTTGTGGGAAGTACAATGCCATGGTGTTGGAGCTGCTGGGACCCAGCCTGGAAGATCTCTTTGATCTGTGTGATCGGACCTTCACGCTCAAGACCGTCCTGATGATCGCGATCCAGCTGGTGAGCTCTGGTCCTGGTTCTGCTTCTGCACAGCTCACCCCAGCACAGAGCACCCCTGGGGAGTGGGGTGGGCATAGGGTGGGCTGCATGGGGCCCTCAGAGGGAAGGGGAGGGGAAGGAGGTGTGACCCAGCATCCAGCAGATCCTGCCTGCTGGCACGTCCAAGCTCGGCTCTCCCCACAGTCACCCCCCACAGGAGGGCTCTCTCTCCCTCACCCCTCTCTGAGCACTCAGGGACATCTCTCACCTGGGCTCAAAGATGTGGCCAGGCTGTGGTTGTTGTCTCCTGGTGCTGGAGTTTGTGCCCATCCAGGGTGATGTATGGGCTGAGGGGAGCAGGGTTGCTGGCAGGAGACAAAGCAATTGGAGCAAAGTCAATCCCAGGGGAGGAGGAGGGTGCGGGGAGGCTGTGTCTCTGCCATGATGCTGATGTCCTCTCCTGCCCCCAGATCACACGGATGGAGTATGTCCACACCAAAAGCCTGATCTACAGAGACGTCAAGCCAGAGAACTTCCTGGTGGGGCGGCCGGGCAGCAAGAGGCAGCACACCATCCACATCATTGATTTTGGCCTGGCCAAAGAGTACATTGACCCCGAGACCAAAAAACACATCCCCTACAGAGAGCACAAGAGCCTGACAGGGACAGCACGCTACATGAGCATCAACACCCACCTGGGGAAAGGTGTGTGCAGCCAGCCCTGCCCCGCAGCCCCAAGGGAGGGGATGGGGTCTGCAGGGTCTGGCAGGGACAGGGAAGGTGGCTGCAGGGGAAACATGGCTCTTTTTTTTATTTTTTTTTTTCCCCTCCATGCAGAACAAAGCCGCAGGGATGACCTGGAAGCATTAGGGCACATGTTTATGTACTTCCTCCGGGGGAGCCTTCCTTGGCAAGGCCTCAAGGTAAGTGCTGCCCCTGGGCACAGCTGCCTCACGGGGCTGGCTCTGCTCTGCCCTGGGCAGCAGCAGGGTTTGGGGGGGAAAGCTTTCACTTCAGTGGGTCTGCATCTCGCCAAACACAAGGATCATTGCTCTGAGCTTGGTGCCAGGCCCTTGCTGAAGATGTCCCCCTGTCTGTGTCCCTCCTGCTTTGCAGCAGTACTTGCTGCTCTCAGTGGCAGTCTGGGTACCACACTCCCCTGTGTTCATCTTCCAGACCTGCCCTGGGTAAGGGGATTCCCTGGGAATGAGCTCTCACTGTTACTTGGAAAAGGGAACCAAGAAACCCTTCGTGGTCTGATGGCACCCAGTGCCTTCCTGTCCCCAGGGGCCCTGCCCAGCCTCCGTGCTGACCTGCTCCTTGTCCCTGCAGGCTGACACGCTGAAGGAGAGGTACCAGAAGATCGGCGACACCAAAAGAGCCACTCCAGTGGAGGTGCTCTGTGAGAACTTCCCAGGTGAGGGCACTCCCTCTGGCCTGTCCCCGTCCCCAGAGCCCCCTGGGCTGGCATTTTGTCCCCTGTCCCCACTGAGCCCACTCTGTCCCCACAGAGGAGATGGCCACGTACCTGCGCTACGTGCGGCGCTTGGATTTCTTCGAGAAGCCGGACTATGACTACCTGAGGAAGCTCTTCACAGACCTGTTCGAGAGGAACGGTTACGTGTTCGACTACGAATACGACTGGGCAGGGAAACCACTGGTGAGTGGGGTGGGAGGAAGGTGTGCTGGGCCCTGGGGGGCAGTGGGCAGCACGGTGGGGGTGAGTCGGGGTGGTCAGCAGCAGTGGTTCGGGAGGATGCAGGTCCGGGCCTCAATCCTCCCTGTGCCTCAGAAATCATCTTTTTAAAAAGAGGCTGGATGGGGCACTCAGTGCCGTGATCTGGGAACCACAGTGGGAGTGGATTAAGGGTTGGACTCGGTGATCTCAGAGCTCCTTTCCAACCCGGATGATTCTGTGACCAGGCACCCACAGCCAGCTCCCAGCTGGGGCTGCTGTGCTCTGGGGTAAAGCTGGGACATGGGAGTTGGAGGCTTCTGGAGCCAAGGGGAGCCCAGCACTTTTGTTGTCACTTTGCTTTCTGCTCCCTGCATCCTCCAGGGCTCGCTTCAGCCCCATACTACAGATGGCCTGCTGGGGTGGGGATCAGGCCCCCTCTTCTGGGAAGTTTCATGTTTGGTCAAGGGGTGTGGGGTGGCAGGGGGGCTGCTGTGCTGCTGCTGACATTGTCCTTGTCCTGTCCCCAGCCCACCCCCATCGGCACGATGCACAGCGAGGTGCAGGTGCAGCCCCCGAACAGAGACAAAGCACAGCCACACACCAAACACCAGGTGAGCACCAGCACTGCCATGGCCAGGCACAGCACCATGGCTGGGCACAGCACCATGGCTGGGCATAGCTCCAGCTTCTCTCCACAGACCCGTGGAGCTCAGCAGGGCCCTGCGTGGAGACCAGGCCTGGGGCAGCTTTCTGTCTGCAGTCTGTGGGAGGGCTTCCTCCCTGGCTCTGTGGCTAGCAGGGGCACCAGTGGCCTGGCAGAAGCAGGAGGGATCAGCCATGGGAGGCTGTAGCTCCAGGCCTGGCTGTCAGCCTCTGGGCTGCAGGGTTTAGCACTGGGCAGGAGGTGCTGACATGGTCCAGGCTGCCCCATCTCCTGCTAAGGACAGTGTCCCCAGTGCTGTGTCCCCAGTGCTGTGTCCCCAGTGCTGTGTCCCCATGGGAGTAACTTGCTGCTCTGTTTGTGGTGCCACTTTCTTTAATGGCATGGGGACACAGGAGAAGGGAGGGGGCTGTCTGGTTCACAGGAGATTTGTGGGGCAGTGTGTGGCTCTGTGCTGGAGATAACACAGGCTGGCTCTGGGCTGGGAACTGGCAGGATGTGGGAGCATCCCAGGGCAGGCAGACAGGCAGGGCAGTGCAGGCAGCTCCTGCCTGGCTCAGTGTGGGAAAGGGGATGGGATGCCTGGCACTCCTCTGGTGCTGTGGTGGGTCCTCCCCTGGTGCAGGAAATGGCTTTGGGACTGCTGCCATCCCGAGCACAACTTTCCCCAGCAGCCCTGTATGGTCCATCCATCCTCTTACCTGGAGCAGCTGCTAGGTGCAGCACCCTGTGCTCCATCACTCCTGTGTCAGCCCAGGATGAGCACGGGGCAGCTGGGACAGCCCTGGCTCTCACTGGCAGCACTTCCTTAGGGAGAGGGCAACATCTTCAAAGCCCCTCTGACTTATTCCTGGGAACTTGCTCCCAGTATCTGTGCTTTGCCTCCAGCAGAGGAGGAATGCCATGTTCAACATCAAGCAGAGCACAAAACTCCCACAGCACGGGAGCAGATTCCAGCCTGGGGTTCTGCAGGGACCCCCAGCAACTGTGGGGATGTGGTTTGGGGGACAGTTTGGCAGCGAGGTGCTGAGGAGCCCCTGCCCTCAGGGAGCAGCACTGCTGACATTGTCCCTGTCACCCTCTGAAGGTCGGTGCTGGGCAGGGAGCTCTGCGCTCCGCATCGCCCCTGGCACAGGAGGGAGATGCAGCTCCCACCCACAGCCACTGGCTCCACGTGGGGTTGGTCCTGCTCCTGGTCCTGCTCCACGGGGCCACGAGCCCTCATCTGCCCCGAGCCCAGCTCCATCGCTGGGGTGGGAGGTGTCTGTGTGTCCGTGGCCAGGGGGATGCAGCCCCAGGGCCTGCTCCGGGGAGCTGCCGGGATGGTGCTGCACGAGTTCCCTCCACAGTCACAAACTCGAGCTGCTCCAGTCATGTTTTTTGCTTTTGCATGTCTTATTTTCTCGACTCCCTTTGCCACTCTTCTCCCCGCCCTTTCCGTCCACCTCTCCCTTCTCTTCCCCATTCTCCCTCTTTTTCTTTTGTTTCTTTTCATTCTGTTCCTCCTGCCTGTCGCGAGCAGCCGCCCGAGGGGACGGAGTTGTGGGATCCTCAGGCCGGTGGGCAGCCTGCCCAGGAGCCTTTGGGAGCTCACCTGGCAGCCAGCAGGCTCGGGGGGTCCGTCCAGGTACACGCAACCACGGGCTGAGGGCAGGGGTGGGCAGCTGGGGGGGACAGAGCTGACCAGCACCACACGACCCGTGCCCACGTGTGCCACCAGCGGTGCCAGGGGAGCAGTCGCACTCCCCCGTGCACACCCGGGCTCGTGCCCAGGCTGCCACACGAGGGGCCAGGAGCTCTGCTGCCCTGGGTCCTGGTGGGTGATGCTCACAGCTCACGGATGCTGCTTCCCAGAGGCTGCCAGGCTTCCTTGGTGCTGCCAGAGGGACTCGGAGGGCAGTTAGAGGAGGACAAAGTGTGACTCTGCCACGCATTGCCGGACAACGTGGCCTCATCCCACCTGGGGACTTCCCTGTGCCTCATTTGACCAGAGTGACAGCTTCTCTCCTCCCTCTCCCTGGGCAGTCCTCCTCTCCCCGCACCCGTGCCGTTGCTGCTGCCTCCCTCCTGCTCTGTCCTGAGAGGTCCCAGCCCAGGGGGATGGATGGGCACCCACAGTGGTCTCCCCAGGGCTGGGCCCACGCTGCTTCTTCCATCTCTGCTCCTGGTGCTCGTTTCTGCTGCTCCGTGGGGAATCTCTGCGGGTGCTGTGTCCTGGGTCAGGGGGTTTGTCCCCTGTCCCTGGGGCTCACGCTCTGCCCCGCTCCTCCTGCACCATGTCCCTGCTCCTGCTCTGCCAACCCCCCCTGTCCTGCTCCCAGCACTGCAGGGAGGTCCTGGTGATGCACAGGGGTTCTCTGGGGGGTCTGCAGCTTGGTAGAGCCCTGGGTGTGGTGGCTGTCGGGTGGCAGCTCCTCCACCAGCCTGGGTAAGGCCGGGGGGTCTGCAGCTTGGTAGAGCCCTGGGTGTGGTGGCTGTCGGGTGGCAGCTCCTCCACCAGCCTGGGTAAGGCCAGGGGACCTGCAGCTTGGTGATCCCTTGGCCTCCACATCCCCAGGGAGCTCTTGGCTTTGCCTGGGGGCAGCAGGCACAGGACGGGGGTTCCAGGCAAGCCCCAGCTGCCTGTGCCAACCCCGTCCTTGCTTTGGTGACTCGGATCTCCTGGTGGCCCTGGCACTGTGCACGGCCCTGCAGGCTGGGTGCTGGGCTGCCTCGGGGCTCAGCCATGCTGGGCTTGGGGCTGGGGACCAAGAGCTGTCACCAGTCCCTCAGCCATGGTGAGGTGTCCTTGGAGCTGACAGTTTCTGGGGCCGTGTCTCCCTGGCATGTCTGGAAGCCCCTGTCCCAGGGGGGTGCACAGGGGTTCCCAGGAGTCAGTCTCCTCCCAGAGACACTGAGGGGACCAGAACCGTCTGCAGTGGTGCTGCTGGGGAGTGCTCAGCACCCAGGCTGAGCTCTGCTCTCAGGGCAGGGGCACCATCCTGCCTGGGGACCTCGGTGCTCTCGGCTCATGCAGGGCCAGGGAGACCGTGTCACCTCCTGGGGCTGCACCTCTCCAGGACTCAGCAGCTGCAGTGCTGGGGACAAAGCCCAGGACTGTGCCCACGGGCCCCAGGGGCTGCCCCACACTGACCCTCATCTCTCCCCAGGTGATGAGCTCCACCAACGGAGAGCTGAACACGGATGACCCCACAGCAGGACATTCGAACGCCCCCATCACAGCCCCCACCGAGGTGGAGGTGACAGACGATACAAAGTAAGGACACAAACCCTGCCCCCTCTCATCAGGGACAGGGGGGCACAGGTTCCAGCAGCATCCCTGGAACACCTTGTCCAGGCCCCTCTGGGGGGGAACAGCCCAGCTCTAGGGCAAGTAATTCCTGTCCTTTGGATCCACTTCAGGAGTGTCCCTGCAGGGCCACCCCCAGCCCCCTCTCCCCTCCCCCTGCCCTGGGGCTCACACGTCCTCCCCAAAGCAGAGGGACCCGCACTGATCCAGGGCCACTCCTGCTCTGGACAGGAATTCCATTCCATTCCATTCCATTCCATTCCATTCCATTCCATTCCATTCCATTCCACTCCTGCCTGGCCCAGGCTCCATCCACAGGTGTTGGCTCTGTCTGGCATCGTGTGCCATGGTCGATGTCACTTGTCCTGCTTGGTGTCACTCTCTGTGCCCTTCACAGCGTCCCTGGTCCAGCGTCTGCCAGGGACACCTCCCAGAGCAGCTCTGCCCACATGGGGCTCGTCGAGGAGTTTTGATCCCCCCTCCCACACCATCTCCTCCCTGGGGGTTCCCAGCCCATCCCTCTCCATCCCGGGGGTGCTCACGGGTCCCCTCTGTCCCCAGGTGCTGCTGTTTCTTCAAGAGAAGGAAGAGGAAAACCACCAAGCGTCGCAAGTGAGCTGCCGGGCGGGGTGGAGCGGGGCGCGCGATGGCTCCTCTGCCTCTGGCCACGGATGGAAATTCCCCCACGGAGCCGGGGCCCCTCGGTTGGGACGGGGACAGTGGGGGCCGGGCCGGACGGGCCCCCCCAGGGCCCCAGGCGCAGGCGGGGAGCGGGGCCTCCCAAAACTGCTTTGTCCTTTCCTCCGCCACTCGCCCGGCGCGTGGCCGTTTACTCGAACCAAGCCCGACTTCGCCGAAGTTCCTGCGTCCGTCAAAAAGAAAAAAGAAAAAAAAAAAAAAAAAGAAGAAAAAAAAAACACAAAAAAAAAAAAAAACAAACCCCAAATCCACAGCGTCACTTGCTTTGAGTCTATAACTAGTTCGAAAAAAGGGGATCAACTCTACAGACTGAACCGTCACTGTCAGAAGAAGCAGAAGACAATTTGGAGAGCAGTGGGCTAAGGAGGAAAATTTTTTTTTTCTTTTTCTTTTTTTTTTTTTTTCTGTTGCTTCTTTGTCTCTTAAGTTAATTTAAAGTGAGTCTCGGTGCAGAGTGCTGAGTCGTCAGTCTTTGACCGTCATCTTCAGTGTTACTGAATTCTGCTCTTCCTTTAGGCCCCCGCCCCATCTCCCCGCCGGGTCCCTCCCCCTTCGTTAACGCCGTCGCTGGTGAGCGGGGCGGTCTCGGTGCGGTCTCGGTGCGGTGAGCGGCGCTGGGGGCGCGGCGGGGGGGGAAACGCGTTTACAGTTCATTTTACAATGCACTTTTGTGAGCAATACAGGGGTTGGTCTTGCCAGGAACGGGTCGGTGACTCCAAGGGGTTGGGGGGGACAGGTACAGCTGGGCACTGGACTGTCCTGGCCACTGACAGGGCCACCTGGCCGAGACCAAAGGGACCCGTGGAGGGCGGTGGCGGAGCACCCAGGAGCAGCCTCGCTGCTGACGCTGCTGAGGGATGGATCTGTTTCCGCCACAGCTTCAGGGGGCTGAAGGGGCAGTGGGGGTTTTTTTTTGGCCTCTTCAGTTTTACAGCCCGTTTGCCACGTGTCTGAGTCCCCCCCCCCCCCCCGAGGGTCCTGGGGCTGTCCCCAGGGGACACAGGGTGGGCCATGGCAGGTGGCACTGCAGGCAGAGAGTTGATGGGTGTCAGGGTGGCCTGGTGCTCCCTGTGTCCCCTCACCCCGGAGCCTGGGGCAGGGGGAAACTGGAGTTTTTTGCAACTTACACAGAAATGCATGGACACAGACACAGGAGGGACGTGCACAGACACACAGACCCCCCCCACACCCCCTCCCCGTCCCTCACCACCCCAGGGCACTGCAGCTTTCCCCGTGACTGACCCCGTGCGCTGTTGTGTGTATTGATCATAGCACATTGGGAGGGTGGGGGGGAGGGGACACACTTTACCTTCACCAAAACCCTGTTGTGTTGCCCCAAGAGAGGGGCTGAGGCTGTGCTGAGGCTTTTGCGGGGGGTGGGGTGGGACCATCTGTGGCTGCTTCAGAACATTTGTCCAAACTGACCGTGTCTTGGGGGGAGATTGGAGGCCCTGGATCGGGGGGGGGGGTGGAGGCTGCGCCGACCTGGGATCCAGGAGGGGACAATGGGGTCACCCTGTCCTGCCCCAGCACCCCCAGGGCTGTGCCTGGGGTCCCCCTTCTTCCTGGGTTTGGGACTGCAGGAGGGGTCAGGGCAGCAGGTGGGGGGGTGATGTGCAACACTCACCCTCTGTCTCCCCAACGAGGCAAACAAACAAATTCTTGAAAAAAAAAAGAAAAATCGCCTTAAATTTTCACTGGAAGTGGATCCTCCTCAGAGCACGGGCTCAGACCAACACAAGTGGAGCCCGAAGAGGAGCCGTGGAGGGGCCGGGATGGGGCCGTGGGGGCAGCCCCAGGGACTCGGGGTCCTCCCAGCCAGGAGTCCAAATGCTGAGATTGTACCTGAGGGCGTTTGTTCCATCGCGAGTGTAGTTACTGCTTTAAAACAAAGTGTACAGAAATGGCATTTAAATTTCTCTGATGCTTCCTGGAAGCCATAGAATTTAGGGGCTTTTTTTTTTTTTTTTTTTTTTTTTTATAATAAAACAATTAAAAAAAATAAAATAAAATAAAAAAATCTTTAAAACCCTACACCATTATTTTTCTGTGCTTGATTCCCGGCCCTGAGGGTGGGGACATGGACCCAGCAGCAGGTTCTGTGTCCCTGGGTGGTTGCCCTGAGCTCCCACCCCACGCTGTGCCCGGGCAGTTCCTGTGGAGCTAAAACTCCATCCCCTCCCTTCTTCCTGGGGAGCAGCAGGGAGCCCAATGGCTGCGGGCAGCTCCCTGCCCAGCCTGGCACAACCCAGAGCTCCCGTGGGTGTTCCCAGAGAGTGGGGGAGGATGAGTGGGGTTTGAGGCAGCTCCCAGGAGCAGGGCCCCAAGCAGGGGCTCAAGGCTGAAGGACCCGGGTCCTGTATGGGAAGTGAGGGAGCTGGAGGAGCCTTCAGCCTTGCAGCTGAGGAGGAGGAAGGACAGGAAGGACAGGGTGGGTGTCATGCTCAAGCCAGGTGAAGCTCAGATGTGGCCATGGGGCCCTGGGCCTCCTCGGGTGCAGCCCTGGTGCCTAAAAGGGTGAGGGCCCTGTGGTCCCCTGCCCTCCAGTGTCCCCAGTAATGTGCCCCAGTGCAGAGTGGCTGCAGTCTGGATCCCAGCCCTGGGGACCTTCACCAGCTTTGCTGCTCCTCTCCCAGGAGCTGCTGAAATTTGCCTTGTGCTGCTGGCAGAGCAGAGCCCATCCCTTCTCCCTTCTCCTTTCTCCACCTGGGAGCTGCCTTCCCATCCTGCAGCCCTTCCCAGCTCCCTCACAGCAAGGTCCCTGCCTCCAAAGCACTGGACTGACTGCTGCCAAGGCCAGGGCAGCTTTTAGTGCATCTCTAATTGTAAAAAACCTTCAATAAAGGTTAAAGAAATTAACTCATAAAATAAGAGGGTGAATCTACCACATACAGGAATGAGGCAGCACCCATGGGGTGCACCCATTGCCCTCCTGCTCTCCTCTCCCAGTAGAAACACAGGCTAAGGAATAACCTCATTCCCCAGAGGGTTTGAGTTTCCCACGGGGGATCTGCTGTCCCCTGGGGACTCCCAGGGATCCCGGCTCCTCCAGGCAGAGCAGAGCAAGAGGCCAAGGGCTTGGCACCCTTGGTTGGGTGAGAAGGGCTGGGAACCAGCCCAGTTCCACCCCCCAGCTCCACCTTCCCTTGGGCACAGCCCTCAGCTCTCCTCAAATCATCAAGAAACGTCTAAAGACAACCTGAATGTCTTTATTGATTTCCTATTTACAAATCACAAAGCTGGCCAAAAGCAGAGTGTGAACACGGAACGAGAGCATCGGATACATTCATCAATACAGCACTGGAGTCGAGACAGTCCCAGCTCTGCTCAGAAGGTGACGTGGTACAACAGAATGTCTCATACGTTTGGGAACAGGCATGTCCAACAAGGAATTACATTCATCTATCTACAAAAAGCCAGAATTGCATCAAACTGCAGGAAAGCCATAAGAACAGAAGTTGCTCAGGTGTAGTTCAGCGTTTGCCTCGTCTCCCTCCCCGACGGGAGAAGCTGCCAGACCTACCTGCTGGGGTGACAGGGAAGAGTTTGGGAAAAGAATCTGCATAACGAAGCAGTTGGGAAAACAAAAACTTCCAGGAGAGCAGCGAGGAGGGGCTGAGCACAGCCCGTGCTCTTTCCACAGCCAAGTGTGCAGCTTTGCTTCTTTCAAAATCCAATTATTTCCACTATTGCCACCGTTTCACATAAAGACCCCGAGGTGCCACATCCACAGCCCACAGCCAGCCCCAGGGAAGGGGCACGGGGCTGGGGTGCTTGCAGTGAAGTTCCCACAACCTCTGAGAGGGGAAGCAAGGGCAGGAGGTGAGATCAGATGCAGGGATGTGCATCCCCAGAGGTCACCTCCCTCCTGGCCAGGAGCGTGCCCAGGCTGTTAATCCATCCCATAACACCATTTGCATTGCACAGAGTCAGGTTCAATAACAAAGTCATGGACCCATCTTTTTTTTTTTTTTCTTTTTTTTTCTTTTTTCCTTCATCTTTTTTTTAGTACTGGCCATATTAAAAACATCCCACCTTGAAGCAGGCTTACATGAAACACATCTCACATTGTCTTTCTAGAGAACAGAACACACTACTGACATCTCTAAGAGCTACTGGTGAGGAGGTGCAGGCTGTTCCTGCAGGGTTACAGCTGCAGGGCTGAGGAGGAGACACCAGGCAGCCAGAGAGCAAGGGCAGAGCAGGAGGAGAGGCCATTTCCCCAGCAAGCGAGCAGGCACTGAGCCCCCACCCCAGCCAGGGATGTCCAAGCTTTAACTTCTCACAGCTAAACACAGTGGCAGTGGCTCCCTGGTTCTTCTGTCTGGAGCACAAGGAGAGGTTTGCAGAGGGGGATCTCAGCTTTGAGGCAGCACCACTCCTGCTCCCCCCAGAGGCTCCATCCATGCTGCCAAGCAGGGCTTTAATTACAGCTGCCCCTGCAGGGGGGGGACAACACAAGTCCCAGAGTCTACCCCAGCGGACAGGAACTCTGTGGCTGGTTAGCTACAAACCCCTCAGCAGGGAAAACCTTCCCTCCTCAGCTCCAGTCCTATCTGCTGATGGGGAAAAGCACCCAGCCCCAGACAGGTAAGAAGGGGTCCTCAAGGTCAGAGCTCACTGGGCCACAGCCAGAGGTATCAGTAAATACCACGTTGTGCCCCTGCCCCCATCCCAACAGGGACTGTGTGACTGCACAGAGGCAAACAAAAGATGTTTAATGTTTTCCTAAACTGTCCTCATCCATCTGCTGCATTATCAGGTACCAGGCAGTTCACCTCAAGCCTCTCTCCCTATTTCAGGTGGGCACAGCAGGCTCTGAGGTGGCCCAGGGACAAGGAGGAAATGCATTGAGAGGTGCCTGAGGACAGCAGCAACACAGAGGGCTGGGGGCTCAGGGGAGGGGTTCAGCTGACAACCACTGGTGCTCTCTGCCAAGGATTCCATCAGCACAGGAGGGAGCAGGGTGTGGGGGGCGTGGAGATCACACCCAGCCTGGGGAACACCCCCCCGAGTTTGAAAGAAGCACCACGGAGCCTGCACCCAGGGGAGGGAGGAGTCTGCCCCTTCCTGGCTCTCTGCAGGGCCCCGGGCTGCCCACGGGGCAGGGCACTTGGCTGCCACCCCCTGCCCAGGGTCAGGGATTGTCACAAAGGAGTGAGAAGAGCAGGAAAACACGGAGGTGCCTCCAGGGGCCCTCTGGCTTTGAGAGCTCCCCACAGTGCTGAAAGAGTAAAGCCTCAGGGAAAAGGCCACTTTCTGTCACTTTTTAAAGGCGGCTGCAGGTGCCACGGCTGGCGGGAGGGAAGGTGCCAGGCAGGGGCTGGCCAAGCCCTGATGCTGCAGAGGTGCAGGAGTGACAAACAGTGTCACCCCGACTGCTGAGCTAGAGCAGAAGAGGATGGGCCATGCAGGCCTTGACTGTGTCTTTTTTGCAGGATTATCTCCTCACAGAAAGTATAACCACAACCAGAGCCACTCGTTTCCATGCTTCTGACTGGTGGAAAAGCATCTACATTCATTACAGTTCAAAAAAAAAAAAAATGCATGTTGTTAGATAGGATTAATCAGTAAAGTGAAAAATGAGTAGCCACAGACAACCTACAAATGGGACTGGAACACCAGTTAGTCTGGTTTGTGATAGCAGCAGAATCACTAGCACAAGGCAGAACATGAGCTTTGAAATGATTTTACTGAGACCTTTGGCTAGTGTGGCTCCAATTGGTGTGGTCAAACTCAGCCAGAAATTTAGTTTGGAAGGTCACGGGGAAGAGAACAGAAGAGTCCAGAGCCAGTTCCAGAGCTGCACTATGTGTAGAAGATGATCTCTGGGATCTGTCCATCCTCCACCGAGGTGCCGTTGTTATTCCCAGCCGCGTAACAGAACGTGAAGCAGGTTTTGGCTCCTGTTGTTGGTGATTCATGGATCACTTTGCGCAGTCCTTTGGTTCCATAGTGGGAATCTGGACCCTGCCGTGGTCACAGAAGACAAGAAGAGATCAAGATGGGGATCCCAGCCCTGCAGGACCCTGTTTGGCCTCACAGCCTGGCCCAAAGCACTGAGCTGTGGAGACCTCAGCACCTCCCTTTTGTTTCTGGTTCTTGCACCTCAGGTATTTGGAACAAAGCTCTCCTCTCTATCAGAACTGAACACCCCCGTTATCCAACAGTTAAATATCAACTTTTTCTAAACCACTGCAGGCAGGCTCAGAGCTACACGGCTGCAGGACTAACAGTTTATCTGTACACACCAGAAGACATAATCTCACCACTTCATCATTAATGCAGCCTGTTAATTACTGCACACCTGCAAGAGGTGTTAAAAGGCAACTCTGAGTGCTGGTGGTGAACGTGTACATTGCACCAGCAGGTGAAGGGCTGCGGAGACCTTTCAGATACACAACAAGCCCTAGAAAACGCAGAGCAAGAACCACCTTGCTCTGCAGGGCCTGCAGGAGCTGCTTCTCCCTGTCTCTGCCTCTTCTCCCCCTGCCCCAGGAAGGTACCTTGAGCGTAGCACATGCTGTGTAGTTCACATTGGGCAAAATCTCAACGGGCTCCTTGAACATGACGCGGAAAGTGTTTGATGATCCATCGCAGCTGAACCCCGTGTCATTCTGCCCCAGGACTGTGTTACTGTCTGTGTGGATGATCTGGAAGACACAGGGTAACTTTTCATCTGCCTGGTTGTTGGACACGACCCTGCACCAGCTGCAGGTGTGTGTTCCCTGGACTGGACTGAACCCGAGGACTCAGCAGTTTGACCACCCTGCTGTGGCTGCTCTGTCCCTCACTCCTGTCCATCTGCAGATCACACCAACAGGTATTGGGTCCCAGCCAGCCCAGGACAATCCCTCCTTACCCCAAAGTCTGGCAGAGGACAGCCAGCCAACCTTCTGGGCTTAGACCTTCACTGTCTTTCTCCTCCAAGAACTTAGGGGCACCAGGAGACCTGGACAATCACAGACAGAGTGCTGACAGACTCTGCTTGTCACATCAGCCAGGCTGTGCTGGGGTAACTTTCCTGGAGTTCTTCTCAGCTGATCCAGACTGGAGTTACCTACCCCAATCCAGAACAAGATTTCTGCAAGCTGCCCCAAGTCTTTGAACTAGATCATGATGGACTTCAGACAATTTAATCCCTGTCCTACTCATCATCTCCAATGGGACACTGAAGAGCTGAGGATCAGCACACCAAGTGCTTTCTCCTCATCCTGTGGCTGCTCTGCTGCATTTCTAACAGCTCAGAGCAAAAGTTGGTCCAAGTGCTACTGCAGCACCCAAGTGTTGCTGCAGGACCTGTAGGGCAGAATCACCCTGTCCTGCTCACAGGGGGAAAACACTCACAGATTCTTCTCAAACGCTGCAGTGACGCATGAACAGGAGGCTGCATGAAATTGAAAGCAATAATCCTCCTTATCCCCAGTGCCCCATCTGGCCTTACTGCATCTGCCAACCACCCTACCAATAAAAGTCCCTTCTGACTCAAGATTTTGTTGCATGTTCACTAAAACATACAAGATGCTCCCTAGAGCAGCAAATATTTCTGATGTGGTAAATTACCTGTATGTTTACTTGGTAATCCGTTGGCCCATGTATGGATCCGTATAATCCAAACCCAACTACAAATATCCTTTTGTTTACTGAGAACCTGCAGGAACAGATCAGGAAAGTCAGATCAGCTTGCCACCCCTCTACTGGTTTAGTGCAAGGATGATACACAAAGACCTTCACTCACTTTAATTTTATACTTGTGATTTAATGAAACGTGCTGCAGGTTTAACCACCACTGACTTATAACTGAAATCCTTCACACAAACCAGAAATGTTAAGCTTACACCTTTGACTGTCCTAATCAGCCAGCAACAATTTTGTTTGCTCATGGAAAATACAAAGCTGCACAATCCCATGGCTGAACTTCAAAGTCCAGGATCAGAAAGCATTTGGAGGCTGCAGTACAACATCAGCACCCAAACCCACCAGCCAGGCAAAGGCAGAGCAGCCTGCAGAGCATGGAATGGTGCCCACCCTCATGGCAGCAGCAGCTTTCCAGCAAGGTAACAACAGCAAAGATCACTCCAAGTGTCACTGGGTATTTCACAGCTGAGCACTGGAGGAGAATCCTTAATGTGCTTCGAAGTCTTTGCAGGATAGAGCTGCAGGGCAGCTGCACTCCAGATTTACACAAGAGTAGCAAGTAAGATTCAAAAGCTCCTGAATGCAGGAATCGTGGCTGCTGAAGGCAGCAAAGTGAAGGATATTCACCCCCCTGCCCCACTACAGCTCTGTTTTCTCTGGTAGCTGAAAGCCTCGTGCCTGCCAAACCAACATCACCATTTCTTCACCTGTCCACCAGCTCCTTCAGTCCTGTGTGTTCCAGCACCCACCACTGCTCTGCAACCAGCATAAAATATTCAGTGTGGAACCTGCACACAAGGCTTGCAGAACACTGACCATGATGCTGCCAGCAGTTGAACTTAAAAGTCATATACAGGCTCCAAAAGGCCTCTGAATGTCAGACCTGAGACCAGGGACTGTTTGGAGCTGGCAGCTCTTCCAATTACCATCTCCTGTCAGGGGATGGATGGCCCAGAAGATCCAACCAACAGCTGTATTGATAGGCAAGACAACCATCAGCAGAGAGGCTTAAGAATTTTAAAGACCTGTATTAATGCACGTCCCACTTCTACCCAAGACAAAGGGAAATCAGGAAATAGCCAAGGTTTTCTGTTCCCCTCCTGTCTTGCTCTTTCTGGATCTGAGTGATCTGCCCTGTCAGGAGGGTTGGTCTCAATGATCTTCAGAGGTCTCTTCCAACCCCTGACATTCTGTGACTCTGTGAACCAGGCCACACACCACACCTCCAGGTCTCTGTCACCAGGACTGAGCTTTGCTCTTTCTCTACAAGCTTAGGTCTAAACTAGATATTAGCAGAAAAGCAGGAGCAGCAAGCATTTTATCCTAATGCCTCCCTCAAATAGGCAAGATTCAGGGGCTTCAGAAGCCACATTTACACTTGCAATAGAGCAGGGAACAGACCAAATGGAGCACTGGTTACTCAACATACCCAGGCACAGGAGGAAACCCCGAGCTGCCCGGTGACCCCAACCACTGTGTGCCCACACAGCTGCAGGAAGCCACTTGGAAAGGAGAGAAATAACCCCCCAAGAGGCCTGTGCTGCAGAGCCATGTCTGTTGGAAAGCTTTGCCAATAGAGAAGCAAAGTGGCAGCCTGCAGCTGCACATGCAGGTTAATGTCTGGGGTGATGCTTTTGCCCAGCAAAACGCTGCCCCTTCAGGGCTCACACTACGGCGGACGTCAGGGTTTGGGACGAAACCTTGGAGGTTTAGGGCCAGGGCAGGCTGAAAGCTGAGTAAACATGAATCTATCAGCAGCAGAACGAGCAGAGAAGCTGACCTTATCCTGTCACTAGTCCCACTGTACCCCCAGCGGCTCTCCACCTGCTGGAAACGGCTGATGCTGCACTCCTTCCCCCGCAGGCAGCAGCGCGGTCGGTCGATGAACTCCACCCGGGGCTTGGGGTTCACTGTGAAGTGGAGGAACAGGCTCACCACTTCCCGGTCCGTGAGGATTCCCGACTGGGCAGGCCCTGCAGAGGAGCACAAAAGCAGCAAACCCATCAGCCCTCCCCCAAGACCAGAGGGGATACTCCGGGGGCTGACCCTGACTCCCGCCTACGAGCCGGCCAGACCCACGCCGTGCCTGGGATCTTGCTGGGGTGCTGGGAAGTTGAATCCCAGAAGGAAGCGTGCTGCCTGCCTTTGGATTGCACACCAGCTATGGCCTGAAGAGCCTCTGGATGGAGAATTTATGTGAAATGCCCACTAAGCACACAGCTCTGCAGAGCTGGAATGCATTTGGCTAAGAGGACGGGTTTAAAAACCTAAAACCTTCAGCTAATCCTCCTCTGCTCCCTCAGGAGATGATAATACTGGAAAGAGACAGGGATTTTCATACATTTATAACAGTGTATTTCATAACATCCATATATTAAGAGATGACAAAAGCCCACGAGGGGTAGTGGGAGGGAACATCACCTGGTTACAGTCAACTTAGAGAGTACAGGAGTGTTCTTCAGTCAAGACAATGATGGTTCAGTTCATGCCCTGCTTCAATTCCCTTCTCCCTTTGGGCATTTTGACAAGGGCAGGGAGTGACAGAACATGGGGAGACAGTTTCAAACTGGAGATTGAGACAAGATCTTAGGAAGAAATTCTTTGGTGTGAGGGTGCTGAGCCCCTGGGTGCCCCCAGAAGCTGTGGCTGCCCCATCCCTGGCAGTGTTGAAGGTTGGATGGGGCTTGGAGCACCCTGGGCTGGGGGAGGGGTCCCTGACCATGGCAGGGGTGGCACCGGATGAGCTCTAAGGTCTCTTCCAACCAAAACCATCCCAACCCAAACTCCAAGATTCATTCCATTATTCTATGATTAAATTCCTACTTTGTGTTTGAATTTTTTTAATACCTTTATTGTAGAACCTAGGGAAACATGCTCATGATTTTAGCGAGTGTTAGAACACATTCTCCTCTCTTGTCCAGTAACCAGGTGTTTTTTTTCAAAGTGATGCTAAACTCAAGCTTAGGAAACCACTTGGAATGCTTTAAAAAGTGGAACTGGGAAAAAATTAGTCTTTTAACAAAGGAGTCAAAAGAAACAAGACTGCTGTGTACTAGGGAAACAACAGCAATGCTCTTTAATGTGGGAAGCAAATGCCTGGATAGTTCTTGGTCCCAAACAGCCTGTAGCTGGTTAAATTCAGCATGGTGTTATGCAGACATAACGTGGTCCAAAGCTGCAATAGGTAGAGATGAAAGAATTTAAGGAAGCAGACTGTTAACAGATAAATGAGCTTATGGATACTTTGCTCAGCAAAAATCAGCCATCACAGATCATGCCTGAACGTATCCTGTGTTGATGCCATTGGATTCTCAAGTGTCTCAAATTTCTTGCTCTAAGGGAAGGGAGTAACAAATTTGCCAGTTAAAACATCTTCATGCAAAGCACCACGTTTGATACTGGATTATACAAAAAACTGGTGAAACCACTGCCTGTAAAAATCTCTTTTTTGTTTCTGCTGTTGGCAGGGAGTGGTTCCCCTCTCCTACCTCTGCTCTGAGCACCAAAGAAATCAGAATCACTGAAACTCAGAAAAAGGACAAAGATGAAGCAATACCCAGGTAGTCCCTTGTTTCAGGAACAGTTGACCAGCACAGCCTCTCAGGTTTGGTGTTTCTTTTGTTCATCCTTTAGAATAAAAGTGGATGGAGAAAACTTGGGAGTTTCTGTCAAAGCAAGAAGATGAACCAAAGATCCAAGTGGATCAGTCAGCTGTGACAGAGTTTGGGGAGGGACACTGACATTACCAGCTGAAAGGTTCAACTCAAGCATGCCCAAGCCAACACTTTCCTCCCAGTGAGACACAATGGAACAAGATCTGAAGGAAGGGTTGAAAGAAAACCACAAAGTTTGGTACAGCCACACTCCCCTGATGGCTGTAACACCACCCAGGAGGAGGATGCTCTCTCCCATCAAGCTGGATCCTAAGCAGGTGATCCCCTGTGTGCCTCTGTGTGGCATGATGGGCACTGGGTGCTCTGGGTGCTCCCACCCAGTGACAACACGAAGGGAAATCACCCAGTTCAGGTGAAGGCACCTCTGCCTCCCTCAGCAAGCTGTTTCTGAAGAGAGTGGCATCCCTGAGAACACTCTGCAGCTGTGACAGGCCACAAAGAAGGCAGGGATCAAGTTTTATGCACAGATTTACTTCTCACTAACATCCCTCTACATCTTGAGAGATGCACAGTGACTGCTGGTGAGCTGACACCACCTTTTCCTTGAGAGGGGACGTGCAAAGGAAATGGTGTCAGTGACCCCTTCTGCTTCTTTGTACATGTAACTGCAGCCCAAAACAAGTTTCAGTTTTGAAAATGGCTCCACGGTGTCTTTTAGCATGAAAACTATTTAAGCCAATTGCCAAGTTTTCAGTCCCTGGAGAATCACCAGAATACGAAGTCAAAGGCAACAGGCAATAAAAACTAAACAAAAAGATCTTTACTCAAAACTGTTAAATGATTTAGATGTCTTTGCAGATCAAGATCTTAATATAAACTCGAAAATGTTTTAAGACAGACTAAACAACACCAACCCTTCAGCTCAAGGAAGATTTTGAAAGTTTTTTCTGTTACAGGGCTCTGCTCTGAAGAGCAGCAGCAAGACACATCCAGCCCCACCACCAGATTACAGGTGGCAGCAAATAGAGAATGGAGAGAAACATCCCCCTGCCTCTGAAGGAGCAGGCTACAATCACCACCAATTATTTTCAACTTAGTGCAGTTTAAAGGTTTGGAATGGTTAGAAAGGAAAGCACAGGAACCCCTGTTTGGAGCTCTGCTCTCAGGTGAATGAGAAGGTGACCACCTGAAGGTACCGTGAGTACAAAGAGCTGTGACCTGCCTGGCTCCTCCCTGATGAAGCACTTTCAGACAAGAGTGAATGATCATGGATGAAAACAGCATTTACAGGACAGATTTTGCAGATCAGTGGGAACAAGGGATAATCTTCAATTTAAATTACTACAGAACACAGAAAAATCCATTTTCAGGTCCTCGATCCTCTGTAGTTCAGCAAAAGCAAAGACCAGGGTTGCCAGGAAGGCCTTTGTTCAGTTACCTGCTGCAAACTCCTCAATAGTCATCAGTGGGAAGCGGATAAGGGAAAGTGCTTTGCCCAGAACTTTCCGCTTGTTCTCCGGAACCACCTGGAGCTGCTGCCGCTGACACTCGGCCTCCGACCAGCGAACCACTGCATTAAACAACCGAACCTCCCGGATCCCCAGGGTGTCCCTCTCCAGCACTGCAACCAGGGTGTCTGCAAGGCAGGGCAGAGAGTGACAGCTTTAGGCACTGACCCACATCATCCCCTTTCACCTCGCCAGCAGCGTACCCGAGGCACAGCCCAGGCACAGGTGGAAGAGCAGCAACCCGAAACATCTCCCCAGCGCGCTGCCTGCAGCCTCTGAGGATCTGTCTGCAGATTCCAGAAGCAAGGAACTCGCTGGAGCAGCAAACAGTGCCCATTTAGTTGGCATGGAAGTGCAGCAGAATGAATTGCAACTTACTTGACATCACATTTGGATGAAGCCAGCAGCACGAAAGCCAAAAGGTTACCTGTGCCTTACCTCCGGGGTCCATCTCCTTAGAAGAAAGTTAAAATCTCAATTTGAATGTTTCACCGTTCCCAGCAAGTCTGGAAACTGCATAAGGTAATTTTAAAAAGCCAGTTCTTGCTTCCAAAAAACTCAAAACCCTTTTTAAACTTCAAAACCTGACCAAGACTCAGGGAATGATGCCAACTTCACAAAAGAAGGCAAGTTACACCCACCCAAAACCTGCCAACATCAACAGAGGAAATGGGCTTTGTATCATGCCCAGAAAACTCAAGTTGCACCAAAGTAAGCAGATTCCAGGATATTTTTAAAAGCAAGCATGCTCTTTTGCAAATGCCTTGTCTCTAGCAACTTAGTACCAGAGAATTGTGGTCCAACAGAACAGCAAAGCCACAAAAGAGAGAAGTGTCAAGTATGAACCTGCAGTAACTTCAGAGGCTCAGTTGTTAGGAAAGCACGTAGAGGGAGGAGGGGAACAAGCTTACCCAGATCAATGTCTGTGAACCCTTCTGCATTGATGGCATCTGATGTGTTCTTGTCTATGTTCTCTAAGCACAGGCTGGCCAGCTGAGGCTCATCAAAAAGTCTTGCCTAGTAATGAAGAAGCAGTCATTAACAGGAAAGGTATCTCAAAGCTTCAGCTAAGCATGGACCTCCCCTTCTCTCCCAGAGCCCATCTTCATTAGCAATACTATGCCAGACCAACCCATGAATCCAGTGGGCTGCAGCACTCTTTCACAAGCAGCTAAGCATGACAAGGCAAACACCAGAAAAATCTGCATTTGGCATCAGCCCTGGCTGAGCTGTGCATGTCTTCAGGCAAGTCTTTGTTTGACCAGCACATCAGCTAATGGTGCTTCACTGCACCATACTGACCGTGTCAGCTGAGCAGGGCTAAGTTTTACTATATCATTTTTATATTTAGAAGGAAGCTTTTCCCAGTGACTCCAGGACTGCTTGTTCTAGGAATATGCAGAGACAGTCTGTAAGAACAGTCACACTGATCTCATGTATTAGTGCAAACACCTCAGTAGGAGCACTGCTTGTGTCCAGGCAGGTGGGCAAAACCCAGTGGGGCATGCAGCCTCAGTGCATTTGCATGTTTTACACAGAAACAGCAACTCCAATCTGGCTCTATTAAAGAATTTCCCCAAAAATGGGTTACCATTCCACAGAAAGCCAGCACACAGCTTAGAGAGTTGTTAAGAATCTCTCAACTCAAGTTAAGTGCAGTCTCATAACAGTTTCACTCCCATCTCAGATCCCCCTGGACTGCCAAGACACATCATCAGCCCTGTGCCTCACCTAAGCAGAAAGGAGGGAGGCACACATACAAGTCCCAAGGACAACTTCTTACGTCCAGTGCTTTGGCTTTGTTATTTAGGAAGCAACTGCCTGACCACCACACCTAACATTAGAGCTACTTTAACTCACTGCCACAGGTGAGGTTTAAAAACTGTGGTTTGGGCTGGGAATTCAGTCCCTGAGAGAGGCCAGCACTGTCAAACAGCATCTGCTTCACTCTTGCTCCAGAGCTCAGCAAGGCCAACCTTTGACACTGAGATATCAAGTGCAGAGAGCTGAAACACTTCTCCATTTTCCCAGGGATCAGGATGGCTTCAGCAGTCGTCACCTGCTCCTGGGGCTGGAGGGCTGCCAGGGCCTTGCACTCTTGGCATCTGAGTGACTGACTCAGACTTTACTACTGTAGTGGCTCTCTCTCGACACGTGAAGGACTTACGTTACACTTGCAGAATTCTCCCTCAGAGCAGCTTTAGCCAAGCCATTATTTCCTTGTTGATCCAAGTGACGTTTGCACGTACATCTGGCGTGAAAGAGGATCACGGTTCACTGGGAGGCACAATTAATTAGGGAGCTATTTTCCCACTGATGGTCCTGCCAGAGACTGGCAGTTGCTTGTCATGTTGTCAGTGACACAGCTGCTGGACCAGCAGCATTCAGCAGGGATGCACACAAAGGAGGTTTGGGGTTGTATGATCTTAGATCCACACTCTTAAGCCTTTTGGGAAATGTTTTGTACAAGATGCATCTCAGGTCTCTAACTGACTGTACAAACTGTCCATTTGCTGCAGTAAGAGCAGAAAACAGAGGCTGATTTTCACACTGAAGGACCAGAACCGAAAGCATTTTGAGAACAGACCCATTTAACGAGGTGCCTCGTGCAGCCAGTCACTGAGATACAGATCCATTTCTCAAAGAACTCTCAAACATTTGAGACACTTGGTATGCTGCTACAGTGACCATAAACTGGATACAAATCACCCAGAAAATTAATCATAAAGGATAAGCCCCAAACCAAAGGCATCAGGAAAGCCTATTGCCATCTGGCATTTCAGCTGCCCCAGTGCAGCCAGCAGAGTCTCTGGGTTTTGATACCTGAACAACCAGGAGGTTTTCCTCTTCTGCCAGAGGAGGGACCTCTGTCACTTGTTAAGGAAATCCCCATGAACCTCAGTATTACCTTCCCAAAGCTGCAAAGTCAGTCTGCAGAGACTTAGCATGCTGCAAAAATCCCTGCATAAAGAACACCACCAAAAAGCTGACAGCTCTAATCCTCCTCAGGTGATGATGGCTGGATGCCTCTTCAAAAGTGCAGCCTATGGGAAAGATCTCTTCTCAGCTCCTGATCTTTCAGATTGCAGGCTGCTGAACCCAAAAATGGGAGAGCTGCAGCCAGGAAGTTACAGTTGTCCTACTTGATCCAAACACTTAAATAAAATCCCAGCCTGATTGAAGCAAACAAGCAAAGAGCTCCACAGCAACTATCACAATTTCTGCAAAAGCTGCTGGTGTAGACACCACCACCAATTTGGTAACTACAGACAGAGCCTGAAAGGTGCCTGAACTCTTGACAAAGAGGAACAAGAGCCAGCAGACAGCTATGCTGAGCAAGACAGGACAACCCCTCAGTGTGCTGGTTTCCAAGCCAGGGTAGGTGTGAAAACCCCTCAGAAAGGTTTGCTTAACATCAGAAATCACAGCAGCTTTCCTGAGCTGGCTGATCAGAAATGTTCCTCCAGAGCTAATCAAAAGGATGCCCGTTCCCTAAAGGCAAGAAACCTGCACCTGCAATGCCTTTTGGTTTCTGGTTCCTACAACATCCTGGCCAAGATGTCTCTGGAAATGGCCACAGACACTGCAACACAGGTGACAGTACTGTGGAAGTCACTGTCATGTCAGCAGCTATCAGCAGAGAGGATGACAGGGAACACAGAAAAGATGGGGCTAGGAAATGGGAAGGACAGTGATGCCAATTTCATCAACCTGCACACCAAGCCTGATCTTCTCCAAAATAAGCAGAAATGTGAACTCTGCCTTCTAGTTTGCTACTTTAGAAGAGGCAAATGGAAGATGGAGGAGTTCAATCTTCACAGATCAAATCAGGCAGAGGGGCAAAGAGATGCAGAACCAGCTTTACAGAGTCAAGAGAAGGCTGCACTGAAACTCCAGGTTCATGTCCTGAGCAGAACAGGCTGGACAAGAGATCACCTTGTTCCTCTGCTAGGAAACCAAACCACTCATGGAAAAGCTGTATTTCTGTCTCTCATTCTCATTTAAGAGAAAATAATTTTTATTGCAAAAAAAAGTTCTTCAAAGAATATCTGACCACCTAGATGCAGCAAGCTTTGCACAGGAAAAGTTATTATACCAGTCCTAAATAGGAACAAGCAAAAATCCTTCATCTCACTCTTTTTCTTGGCAGATGAAACTCTTCCACCCTGTTAATTTCTCCTCCAGCTCTGGAAGGAATTGGTTGCCACACTAAAGCAGAAAGCAGATCTGAAACAGCAGCACCATTTGCTGTGTTTTATTGATCTTTGTAAGAACTTGCTCATCAGCACTAGACCCCTGTAAGGAAGAATTCAAAATGACTCAAAACTGCTCCACTTTGTATGACCAACTCCACATCACTCAGAAAACTTCTGTTTTCCTACTGTGATGGACCTTGCTCAAAGGACTTAATGCAACTGCTTGCAAACTCACCTGTGTTAGCAGCATGAATGCATTGTCTGCCCGGAGGTTTTTTTTCAGGAACTCCACACAATGAGCTTCCAGGGCTGGAACCGCGTATTTTTTAGCTGTGTAAAGTGTTGTCATAACAGTTTCTGGTCCAATCTGAACTTCATCTGAATAAAGAAACCTGAAAATATGCACACAAACATTGCTCTGGTGAAGCAAACAGGGTAAGAGCCCTTGCAATTGCTACAGAACACATCTGTGCCTCTGCCTACCATCCTGGCCCCGTTTCCTATGCTTGGGAGATGGAAGGGTTTCAACATCCTTTCCATGGCTCTGGTTCAACACGGAAAAACTTTTCTTTTTTTTAAAAAAAAAAAAAAACCAACCCACACCCTTTACAATGTAACTTTTCATGAATGAAATAGCTGGGATAGCTGCTGCAGCACCTCGGATTGCCTAGCATCCCACCACCAAGTGAGCTGTTCAGCCTGCTGCTGACTCCAGGCTAGAACAGCCTCTGGCCTCTTCAAATTAACATTTTTGGCTGTTCATTTAGACTAAACAAGGACAAACTTTCAATCCTGCCTGCCTGCTTCAGAAGAGAAGCTCCATTTTACATGCTGCTTCAAAAGTGATCAGAAGCACTCTAACACCTCTGATGTGTTTTATCCACACCTCACTTCCCCCTCATCTCCTCACACACTGAACTGTATCCCTCTCATTACACAGATGTCACAGCACAGCACACAAGGTGACTTCAGCAAGAGTTAATTAGGATGGAAAACAAGGATGCTTGCAAAGCATCAGCCTTCACTCTTAGGCCAAAACAAGGAAGTAGATTGATACAGCATGGAAAAACAAAGGTCTGCCCAGGAAGCCTGCCCCAGCCATGCTGATCAGAGACAACAGGAGCTGGCAGGCTGAGGTCAGTAACACCAGTGACACACTTGATGGTAGCCCCAGCCCCATGCAGAGGTTTTGTTGACTGTTTTCCCTTGAACAAGTCAAGCATTTGCCACTCAGGATTCAAAAGGCACAGAGATGTAATGTTAAGTGTGGCAACTGTGCTCAGCATTCCTGCTCCATGGGATGTTTTGGAAACACCAGCAATTTTTCCCTCTGCCTTTCTCTGCAGGGGACACAGCAACATGTCCTGGGGGCTCTGGGGCTGGAGGCTTCAAGCAGTGGCAGGTGGGTGCCCAGTCTGGAAGGACTTGATGTGCAGCTCCAGCTAGAGAGGGGCAGGATGCAATTCAGGGAAGCAAAACCAGGAGGTTTTTTTTTTTTTCAGAGGGAGGGAAGTGCTCATTACTATTGAAAGCTGGGTTTTGTGCTGCTCTAGAGCATCTGTTAATAACAGCATCAAGCCACAGGCTCATGAATGTATTTTTGCACACATCCCTTCATCAGTCCTCTTTTCACTAAGCAATCCTTTTTATTACAAGATTAAAAGAACACTGTTGCTCTAAAAACAAATAGTTCTGTTTACTGCAATGACTACATTGGTATTTATTTTTACATTAATCCAAACAGTGTGCACTAGAGGGATAACAACAGAGGCTCAAACTGGAAAAGTGCAGTCTCAATTTAAAAGAAGATTTAGATTATAACCTCTGACAATCAACCACATTCTTCAGGTTACCATGAAAATAATAATCATGATTAAAAAAAAAAGATCTCTTGCACAATTACAGCAGAGCTGTTAAAAGGCACTAGCCCACAATCCCAATTGGGTGTCCAGGAGGGACCTTCTGCTGAACATTCAGGATGGGAATGTTGTCCCTGGAGAAGCTCCAATCCACACCATTAGGTCATGGCTTGGAGCAAGTCCAGAGACATATGTATGGATCAGCTGCCATTTCAGATCAGTGTGTGGAGGGACTGGTTTTCCTCTAGGGAAGTTCACACCACGTACTTGGTAAGTTTCCTACTGGAACACAGCATCCAAACTTCCTTTGGCACATTTAAGCTCTGAGCATTTTAAAAGCAACAGTTCAGTTCTAGATCCAAGCACCTAAGATAGCACTGGACCATGAGCACAGCTGCTGTGCATAACTGAGAGCTTCAGAGGCACTGTGAGAATCCAGAATTTCTCCCATACAAAATATAAATATTTCTACTGAAATCCACCTAAACACATCACTTCAGTCTTTTCATTTGATGGCTCTATTCCAAAAGCATATTGCTGATACAAGTGCTGAAATCTCAGCACTGGCAGGGTAACTACAAGACTTTGCCTCTGATTCACTCTGTATTTTAGCCTCACCAAGTTTTGAAGATAGATGCTAGCTCTGCACTCCAGAGATCTACCTGGCTGAGAGTCACACACCAACCAGAGGGATTCTCCATGTGCTGGTGTCTGGTTTAAAGCGAGCCAAAGGGGAGAGGGCTGGGGGCTCCCTATTATTTATAGCCTTTCACTGTAGCAAAGATCAATTTTTAAATCTTCTAAGATAGCACAGTCATGACTGAAGCACTTTTTGAAGGTAAAGCAGAAAGTGTGCCAATGCTACAGTCATTGTTCCCCATAGGAAGCCAGTGGGAAACATGTCAAGAGCACAGCACTGGAAACCCCTGGAAGTGGGTTACAGAAATCCTATAGAAAGAGGACAATGAGTTTCCAGCATCCATTCAGGATTGCTGCTGGATGTTATATGGCACCAGCTGAGCTTAAAGAAATCAGTGAATAGGATGTTACAGCCCCTTCCTCCTCCTCCTCCCATCACACAGACGTACAACACAGGCTGTGAATGGAAACTCAACTCCAGCTCTCCAAAAGAGGAATAAAACAGGCAGGAGGAGAGATCCCACACAGAATGGTTGACACTGCTTTCACACCCTTGCTTACCTGTTGTAACTTGCTCGTTTTCCCATAACCTAAATGAGCTCCAAGTATTTGTACCTTATGGAGCTTTAAGAGGGATACTTATCCCCTCTTCTTTCAAAGAGCATTTGGATCAAATCAAGCCAATTTGTGGACAAGAATTCATGAGATGGTATCTAAAGGGGTGAGTATCAACTGTCAGGGCCAGCACATGCATTTATTTCAAGTGCTAAGTAGAACATCTTGTTGCTGCATTTATGTGGTGTGAAAATATTTAACTACATTTTAAAATATGTACAAACTGTCTGGATTAGCTTTGCTCATATTGCAGAGCATTCATTTAACCAAAGCATGGAGAGAGCCAGGTGCTTCTGTGCAGTAGTGACAGTGGACTTTTACCCAGGAAAAGATTTAACACCAGCACACTTAAACACTCTTGAGTAGTTCAACAAAGGGGCATTTGAGACTATATGTTAGAAGCAGCTTACTTCAGCAGAGCTAGGAAAGCAGCAGGCTCCACATCAGGCAGCTCAATCTCTGTAGAAGTTGTGGCCATTCCACCGTTGAACATCGCATCGAAGACTGCGCTGCCCACAGCCAGCACAAACCTAACATTAAAACACAAACAAGCAAAAAAAATGATGTTAAATCCTAACAAGGAAAAAAAAAAAGGCCAGGCAAGTTACTCTTCCCCAAGGCCACTCCCCAGGGAAAGCAAATCATTCCTAGCTTTAAAGCAAAAGTGTTTTGCAACAGAAGGGAGTGTCAGGCTTTCTGCTCCTTTACTGCAAAAACACCAGAGCAAGCGACTTCATTTTGAGTCCCATCCCAGCATACAACATGGTAATGGTTCCCCAAAGACAAGATTTTGTGCATCATGGAACAGAATATATGTGGCAGCTTTGCAAAGTCCTTGTAGGAGACCATTCATGAGGTTAAGAAGCTAAAAAACAATGAAATTAAGGAATTTAAGTTCTTCCAGTGAAAAGAGCCTGAATCTTGGTACAATTCCCCACAGTCACATACTGAAAACACTTAGGGAAAACTTGCCACTAAACACCACCCATCCTCCTTCCTTCCTCCATCCTTGGTGACAGCACAGCAAGCTCTAAAAACACAGAAACTGGGCCAGCAGCATCACCAGGAGATGCAGCACCAGGCACAGGAGCTGTGTCCTTACACACAAAACCTGCTTCAGGCTTAGCCTAGAAGGCAGAGAAAACCCAGCTCGAAGCAAACCAGCAGTGCCAGATACACACAAACCCTCTCTGCACTCCTGTGAGTTTATGTGGTAATTAACAGCCAGACAGGTGTTATCAGCCCTGAAGAAACAGGAGGCACAGATTCCCCCAAACCAGGTCTGAGACTGGAAATAATATTCCAGTGCTCCCAAGATGCTTTCTCTCTGATCCACAGCAGCTCCTGTTTCAGGAGGCAGCAAAGCCCTGGGCTGCTGGGAGGCCTGTGCATGCCTAAGCTGCTGTACCTGCCTTAGGCCTTAGAAAAGCCATTTTGAGAACTTTCATTGTTTGAAAACGCAGAGACGAGGCTTTTTTTCCCAGCAAAGTGGCGTTTTTCCTAGGATCTGCAATCCAGCAGTTCCCTGAAGCTCAATCCAGCACAGGCCACAAAGGTCAGAGCTCAGCAGCGTGGGGAAGCAGAGGAGGCTGCAGATGCAATTACTGCAACCACTTCTCCAGCTGACTGTAAAAAGAAAGGAGCTGGAAAATTCAGGGGCTGTTGCTGCGGCAGAGTTTGACGCAGACTTCAACGGAGAGAAGCAGCAAGAACTGCAGGCAAAAAACTGCCCGGGAAAGAAGGCGTGAGTCAGAAACCTCCAGTTCTCAGACCACAAGGAAAGCCCAGTACTAAAGGGGAATTTCAGATTTTGCTGCAGTAGGAATCGACACAGAAGCCTTTTTTTTTTTTTCTTTGCCTTTTAAACAAAAATTTTTCTCACTTCTCCCTCTCCTCCCATCCAGAGGAGGCCTTCCAGGGACACAATAGAGCACAGCACCATGGATGTGCCAGCCTGGTTGGCCCTGACAGACTGACTGACAAGCTGGGGCTCTATTGTTTCTGACCCATTGAGAGAGTTAGGGATGAACCACAGCAGTTTTTAAAACTACACACATGCATATTTTTATCGAGCAATTCTGAAGACAAACGTCAAGAACAAATGAAAGAAAAAAAAAAAACAAAAAACCTCATTCACCATACTAAAATTGCCAGATGAAACAAAAATTCTTGTTCCTACAAAAGCAGTGATGGTAGCAAGACAGTTGAAGGAATTATTTGCCACTAAGAATTAACATAGATCAGTTGCACTCTAAAACTTTCATTCTCCCAGCCAGCACAGTGTACGTCCTCAATGAGCAGAGTTCAGAAGCAATTTGAGAAGAGCATTAATTAAAAAAAAAAAAAAAATCCAAATGTTTGCTTCCATTTCATGGGACAAAGCGCTGAGGCCTAAAGGGATGCCAATAGGTGCCAGAGAGACAAACAAGTCTCCAGATTTGAAGTTCCCTTAAAATATTACAGGAACACAATTAGCAAGAAAATTCCTCCCTCTTCACACTGTCTTCTGAACACCTGAAGTGACCCTAAAGACACTCCAGGAAAAGCAGGGACATGCACTGTTTCTCCTACACAGTCCAAGCATTTTCCCCAGCCACTCAGGTCTGCAAAAGGAAGACATGAGTTTGATCCAGATGGGAGAAACACAGCTATTAAAGCCAAACTGGCAGAGGACTAAGGCTTCCTTTTGTACCCCCTTCCTATTTTCAGGATCACAGCTCTCAAAAGGGAAATGCAGGCACCCTAAGCTCAGTGTACTGACCCACCTTTGTCAGAAGAAGAATTCAAACAGGGTTATTTTTCAACAAGGACATGGTGGCCAAAATGAAGTGGACTTTTGAAAAGATGCAGAGAAATGGCCAAAAGCAGAGTGAAAGAACTAAGAAAGCAACACCTGATGTCTTATCATTCCCACCACATGGGTAAGAATCAAAGGGACTTTCAGCAAGTTCAGCCACAGGAGCTTCCAGGGGGTTAATGATTTGATGTGTCTTCACAAGGATCCAAAGTTGGCTCCTAAGGTTTTTCAAAGCCTGCAAAAACTTGTCTTTCAGAACAGTACTTCTAACTTCCTTTCCACTGATTTTCACTGCTTCCTTGTCACCTAGTTTAACGTGTAAACCCAACAGTCCTGCTCCCCTTCCAGGCACTGTGGTAATACCAATAATAAAATAAACCTCTCAAGAACCACAGCTATTCCACTCTGCACAGCACCTCCCTCCTCCACCCGCTCCACTAGAGAGAAATCTTAAAATATTGATTCCAGAAGAGCTGGCACAGGAACAGAGCAACACATGATGGGCTGGAGCTCCATGAAACTGTGGGTGACAAGAAGCTACTGAACAATGATCCTTTGCTTGCTGCATCCTTCCAGCACAAAGCCTGGAGACACCAGGAGGCAAACCCCCCAAGAGAAGCCCCTTCCCATGCAGCTCCAGGAGCTGAGCACTGGGACACCTTGGCACACAACACTGAACATACTCCTCCTATTCTCCCCCTTTACTCTGCTCTTTTGAGACCTCCACCTGGAGTCCTGTGTCCAGTTCTGGAGTCCCCAGCATCAGAAGGACACAGAGCTCCTGGAATGTGTTCAGAGCAGAGCCACTGAAAGGCTCAGAGGGCTGAGCACTTCCCTGGGAAGCCAGGCTAAAGAAGGTGGGGTTGCTCAGCCTGGAGAAAAGGAGACTCTGAGGTCTCCTTCCAATATCTGAAGGGGCTACAAGAAAGCTGGGGGAGGGCTTTGGACAAGGGGGGTAGGGAGAGGACAAAGGGAAACGGTTTCAAACAGGAAGAGGGGAGATTTAGGTTAAGACATTAGGGAAAAATTCTTTAATTTGAGGGTGGTGAGACCCTGGAACAGGTTGCCCAAGGAAGCTGTGGCTGCCCCTTCCTTGGCAGTGTTGAAGACCAGGTTGGATGGGGCCTTGAGCAACCTGGGCTGGTGGTTGGTGACCCTGCCCATGCAGGGAGTTGGAAATGGATGATCTGTAAGGTCTCTTCCAACCCAAACCATCCTATAATCCTATGATAGGTACTGCAAATTAATCTGCATCCAAAGAAAGACATCTAACAAGGGAGATGGCTGGAAACAGCAGCCAAAAAAACCTCCTCAGACTGTCCCCAAGATACAGATCTCCCAAGCTGGAGATACATCACCACATGCTCACCCTGTTCTGTTTTGGGCCGTGTTTTCTGGCCAACTAACAAGCTTAATTATCACACCCATGCAGCTCCTGCTTGATGAGGTTCAGATATTTCTCATGTCATTGACGTGCTTGATGAAGCAGATCTGGGAAACAACAAAAAACTCCTTTCCTCCTAAAGCTAAACCAATCAACACGTTGACCTCAGCCACATCAGCATCATGAAGCTCCCAGGCAGCCTCCTTGGTCCTTAGCATTTGTCAGCCCTGACATCAAGAAAAAATTAAGGCTGTTCCATCTTCTTCACGGCTGATTCAGCAGCAGCAGGGAACGAGCTCACAACACAAAAATGAACTTGCTCCAGGGTACTCAAGCAACTTCTGCAGGGTCTGGAGCCTCCTGAAGGTGGAAAACATCTGATCTTCCCAAGATGCAGATGCTTATAGGATATATGTACCCAGCACAGTCACCTCTGCTATATCTCTCCCAACAGGGCCTTCACATACAAAATGAGTGCTTGCTCTTAGTTGCTATGTGAGGTATTTATTGTCTGCTTCTTCAGCTTTGTACAAAATGCTGAATTTTCCAGACTCTCCTGGAAATGCACCTGAACCTACAGCTCTGCCATGCTCTGAAACCTCCTCCCTACACCACCACAAGAGATTGTTTGGCATGTCTGTTATTTAACCACCTCACATTACAAATCATCTCTGCTCTGCTTTTTTCCCCCAGAAGCCCCACCAGGGAGCAGCTGCACCATCACCTCCAGCTCCTCCAAGACCACCACTCTCAGGTTATTTATGCTGACCAGTTTGCTACCAAAGTAGGCAATTTCTAGCCCACCATACACCCATCTCAAAGGTGACAAGTAAGACACTGCAGACCACTCCTCACTGACCACTCTTGCTGTCCAAGAACCCTCTTTGGGATATACTTCTAATGCAGCCATCCTTTATACCTGTCCCACTCTGAAAACTAACAATAAAACCAGACTGAAAAACACTTACCTGTTAACTGTGCCCTGTTTCAGACACGGAGCATCCAAGTGTGGCCGTGAGAGCCATAAAGTGCCTCTCAAATGAAAGTCATGGTTGCTTTGCAACTCAATTCCAGCACAAAATATCTCAGGCTGTTGTGGGAGAACTGAGCACAGAAAGGGTCTGGGTGGTTTTATTTTAAGCTGTTTCTGAAATAACTTTGGTACTTCATGAATCATTAGGATATCCCAACTGTACTATCACACAGGCAAGTTTTACCAAAAATCTATGTAATCCTTAAGTGGGATGTCACAGCATGACACACTCTATTCTATCTTTACCAGACTGAGTACCAAGTGGATTTCAGAGCAATTAAACAGCATTTCACTTTGGGGCTATTTTTTTTTAAAGCTTCATTTATTTTTCATTTATTTCTGGGCTGAATATTGCTCCTCCCCACCTAGCAAGCCTAGTTCTCAGCACAGGAGCAAGCTTACTCAAATACTAATTAAGCTTCTGTTCTTATAAAAGAACAGACACCCTAAATGCTCCAACCAGCCTTGGGACAAGTGTGTTTCATTTGGAAAGAAAAAGGGAAATCTGAAGGTGAAACTTCCAGGAGTGCAAGCACGTCTGAGCAAAGTGATAATTCAAAATAGCTTGCCAAGCACCACCTCTAAGTGCACCAACAAGCCTTCCCCCAGCCCAATTAAATCATCTCCTTTCTTTGAGCCAAAGGCTTTTGCATTTGCAGCTGAGGAGTCCAGGAGGAACTTCCCAGAGGTGCCCCAAGAAGCAGCCACACATCCATCAGTTTTGCACTTTCCAGGTGGAGGCAGCTCCCAGCTTCTCAGCCAGCAAGCAGCTCAGAGCTGCCAACTCTTAAATGGCAGCTGGGCCTTAAATGGTAACCTCGACTGGTTACCTGGTGTCATTCTCAGTACAGCTCTTCCAGAATCGAAGGGTTTGCTTTACAGTGGTGGATTACTCACATAAATCTCGAGCTTCCAAAAAGATTCAATAAAAGATATTGCAAAGAGAAAACGGTGCGGCAGAAATCTGGTTTCTCAAATCCTTGCTCCTGCTTTTCCATCCCCAAGGCTCTCTCACAGATGTGTCGGCAGAGATCAAGCAGACTTGGAGACTACTCCTCTCCTCCACTACCCACAAAACCAAGGATTGCTTCTGAGCAAGATACAACAGGGATTTAGGGATATGGGGGTTTTCCCCACTGTGCTTGCCCCAGTCCCACCTACCCTCCAGGGAAAGCACACTCGGGCAGCATCTGGACCCCTCCACCTGGGCTGCAAGGAGAAACACGACATTGCTCCGAGGGCTGGGAGAAATCTGAGGGGACAGCGACTGTCGAGGGGCAGTCACCTCCCAGCAGGAAACCAGGGGATCCCAGCCTGGATCCCAGTGCTGCCTGACTGCCTCCATCCCACCGGGGTGTCTGATGCCGGAGCCGAGCTGGGCCTGGCTGAGCTGGGGCTGCTGCGTGCCTCCCGATGATGGATAAATCATCCTTCCCATGACGGATAAATCAGGGGTGAAGTTACCCGACCCCCTCTTTATCCTCCCATGAGGGAGGCACAGAAATCCAAACCCTGACCCCCACCCCCCTCCCCACTGCCGCACCAGCCCCCAGAGGGTACGGGGGGCTCCCCAAGCACCCCCAGAAGCCCCCACCCAGCCCAGAGCCTCTCCCGACGCCCGGGACCCCCGACCACGTCGCAGGGTCCCCAGCAGGGCCTACAGCCTCCCCCCTACGGCCTGGCCAGGCCGCCAAAGGTCCAGGGGCACCCTCACGCCCCGGGACATCCCTAGGGGGAGCCAGGGCACCCCGAGGCCCGCCCACGCCCCCAAAGCCCACCCCGGACGCCCGAGCCCCCCATGTTGGGGCTCCCCGCGCCCCCCACCTGTGCGCCGGGATGCGCTGCGAGCCGCGGCCCTTCCCCACCAGGAAGTGCACGTCGCTGAGCACCTCGTTGTTGAAAAGGAAAGCGAAGCGCTCCTGCACCGTCGGCTTCGTCGCCTGCCAGTTATAGACCGGCTCCCGCTGCAGCGCCCCGCCGGGGCCGCCCGCCCCCCCGGCAGCCCCCGCCGCCCCCGCAACCGCCGCCGCTGCCGGGCCCCCCGCGCCGCCGCCGCCGCTGGCCGCCGGGTTGGCAGCACTGCACTGGTTGTAGGTGAGGCCGGGAGGAGACGGGGGCGCGCCGTTAGTGCAGGCGGCGGCGGCGGCGCCGTTGCCCGGCGGCGGCGGCGGCGGCTGCGGGCAGGAGGAGGAGAGGCCCCCGGGGCCCCCGCCGCTCCCACCGGCCGCCATCTTGTGCGGCGGAGGCGCAGGAGCGGGCGGCGCGGGGCGGCGCTGCAGCAGCACCAGCACCAGGAGCGGCGGGCGGGACACGGCGGCGGGCGGGAGCGGGGCGGCGATGGCGATGGCGGCGGCGGGCGGGAGCGGGGCGGCGATGGCGATGGCGACGGCGGCGGCGGGGCGGCTGCTGCTGTTGCTGCTGCTGTTGCTGGTGTTGCTGGTGCCGGTGGTGATGCAGAGAGCCGGGCAGCAGCGGCGCATGGGGCACAGCGCGGCGCCGCCGCCGGCTGGGCCAGGGGGGAGCGGCGGCAGCGGCGGGGCGGGGAGAGGGCGTGGGGAGGCGGGCGGGGCCCCGGCGGGCTGGGTAGGTCGGGGTGCAGGGCCCTGAGGGGAGCGAGGCAGCCCCTGGGGGGGGGTGAGAGACCATCTTTGAGCTGCAGGCGATCGTGAGAGGCAGTTGAGGGGGTGAAGGGGCGATCCCTGAGATGATCCTTGAGGAGGATGAGGGGAAACCCCTGAGGCGCAGTTGTGGGGGATGAGGGGCGATGGCTGAGGAGGAGCGATGGCTGAGGGGCAGTTTTGGGGGATGAGGGCTCCATCCCTTGGGGGGGGTTATGCTGGGGAGGATGAAGAGGAGGAGGGGGGGCTCAGTGAACAGTTCATAGTGGGATGAGGAATGAGGGGGGTAGTTCATGGAAGGGTGGTTGGGGGTTATGGGGCTGAGGGGTGAGGAGCTATAAAGGTTTGGGCCATGGAAAGGAGCAGTCAGGGGATAGAGGTGAAGTGTGGAGGCAGGAGGAGCAGGGCAGGAGGCAAGAGTTGCTGCCTTCCCACTGTCACAAAGCAGCCTTTCTGAAGCACAGTCACAAGCCTCTGTCATCCCCACGACATCCTGATTTGTGCCCAGCAATTCCCTGGAATAATTATCCCCAACTGATGGGCTGCTGCTGAGCCTGGAACCCCACATTACCACAGCACCCTGGTTATTACCCTGCGTGTCCCTTGGGGACTGCCTGATCTGGAGCCCCCTGATCCCTCACCTGCTCTCGCCCCACAAAATCCTACCAGATCTGCTGGGCAGAACAGCACCCGGCCAAAGGGTCCCCACCGATGGCCATCTTGTTGCCCGTCAGCCTGAGGTGGGAAATGGCTGGGGGGGAAGGGGCAGGAGCAGCCTGAAAAGCAGAAGATTAATTAAGAGGCTGTGCCACTGCTCTGCTGTGATCTCAGTAACTGAACCAGTAAAGTGATTTATTCTTCACAGGGCAATTACATTCCTCCTTTCTCTCTTATCCATCCCCTGATCTGTGTTCAGCTCTGGGAGGTGCATGCATCTGCATTCAGGACCAAATGTGTGGTCCTTGATTTGACACATTCAGTGAGGAGATGTCCCCTTCTGTTTTCTCTGTCTTTGCATTAAGGATTCTGTAATACATGAAGACAAGCTTTTTATATTGATTCAAAGCTTCCAGACCCTTGATTAGCTCAAGGATCTCACAAATTAACCACTATGGCCAGGTGCTGTGGTGGCACATTGCTGCTGTGTTGTAACACCCCTAATTTTGATCAAGAGCTTCTGGCCTGGTTTTATATCATGTTATCAAATACCTATTTCTGCTGGCAGGTTTCTGCTGCATTTTTTAAGGCTGTGTAACACTTCATGTGAGCGAGTTTGGGAAACTCCTGTAGCCACAGCTATGCAGTGTTCAGAGCTGGCAATGCTAATAATCCTTCTGGCATCTGGTCTGTGCATGCAGGAATGAGGAGAAGAAGAGGAACAGTTCTTTTTCTTGTGAAATCTTCCTTATATTAATAATAACTGAGCATGAAATACAGATATATTCTCTTTTTAAAACACTGCCTCCTTTTGTCTTTCACGCCATTTGCTCAGCACATCACACACTCACACCTCCTTGCTGGCCGAGCTGCTTCCATGCATTTCAGCATCACATTTTTCTACTCTCAAGATTATCTGGATGCCTGCCCGGTCCCTGCTCAGTCCTCTTTGGCTTTTGGATGCTTCTTTCGGGCCGTAAACATTAGAGGGAGCTAAAGACTGCTGCGTGCGCCTGGAAGGACAGGAGGACGCTGCTGATTCCTGGCAGAAGTGGCCTGGAGCCTCCTCCCAGGGCAGGTGGGTACCGACTGCTTGATCCCACAGCCCCTTCGGCTTCAGGAGAGCTCCCAGGAGGGTCACCAAGAGGCCCCTGGCGTAGCAAGGAGGTGATGTGAACATCCAGCCCAGCCCATGCTGGTGGGGATCGAGGTGGTAGAGGCTGAAGTCTCTGTGTCATAGCATTTCCTGCTTGCAAATCCTCCTCTGGGCCATCTTCAAGAAACAGTGGTGCTTCCAAGGGGGTTGGTGTGCCTGCCAAGGAGGGTGCATGCTTCTCTGTCATGCTGGGAGGAGATTTGATACCCACCAGAGCTCTCCAGATGACCCGGGATCCAGTAAGTGATCCCTTCCTGTTCAACACTGATCTCCCCAGCACCACCACCTTTTCTGTGCCTTACTCACCGTCCTGGCCCTGCTGTGGCTCATTAGACAGATCCTATTTATTCTGCACACGATGAACTAAGCAAGAATGATTCATATTGTGGCAGTAGCCAGAGGCTCAACCCAGGACCAGTGTAAGGAAAATAAGGAGAAATAAGAAGGGATAATACGGATAGTGCAGAAATCTGCAGTGGGACACTTGGTCACCTTGGTTCTGTGGAATGGGGCCAGGCATTTTCTACAGCATCCCCAGGCCAACACAGCAGCAATTAGCAGTGTATTTGACAAAAGAAATACAAAGGAAAGAACCACACGGGAGAATCTAACATCCCCAAAATACATCTGACAACCAGGGCTCATAAAAGCAGCACGGCACCGATATTTCCGGAGCTGATAGCCAACAGATTTCTTCACAAATTAGGCACTCAGCAAACAGCAGCACTACTTGAGATGGGGTAACTGCAAGATCATGAAAAGCCTGAGCACAGCAATAACTCGAGGTGAGGGCATCACTGTGATTCAGTTGAAGGCTGATGAAATATTGGTCTGGAAATAGAGGGTCTCAGCTGGACAAGGGCTGGAATGGAACCGGTGGGAGCAGAGTGCTCTAAGTTCCATGGCAGAGGACACCTGGCCTTTCTCTACCTTGTAGAGGAAAAAATACATTTACAGAATATGTATTCCAAGCAACAGGAATGTGGGGGCAGTGCTTCCCTGACTGAGCAGCTCGTCTCATAGGAGTTATGTTAAGAAGAAATGAAGCTCCAAGGAGGGCTGCATGGCAAAGACAGAGCGTTGGGTGGTAGCCAGAGGAGGGCTGAAGTGGGACTTGCCAAACCCTGTACTTTGGCACCAGACCTTTATTTAAACCTTCAGTCAGTTGAGAAGCTGAATCATGAGGCCTATGACCCACTCCAGACATGGATGGCAGTGAAGTCTCAAAGGGGCACAGACAGAGATGCTCTCCTAAACTTTAGGAAATCCTCACACTGCTTTCTTCCTGCTGACTGACCACAGCTCCCAAAGCCTGTGAAGTTCCACCCAGAGCTGAAATCCTGGGAGAAAGCCAAACCTGAACTCCGTGGCTCTCCAAAAGCCTCAGTTGCCCATCCAAGCCCACAAACACAAGACTGACCAAGGCTTTTCCAGCTGGTGGAGGTGACAGCAGTGCCATGCTGTACTCATGACACCAAGGAACCAGACTGCTGCAGGGCTGGACCCATGTGCTGGGATCTGCCAGGGTACATTGCTCCCTGAGATGGCTACAGAGGGAGAACCTGCACACCTATGCACCAGCCACAAAATGACACCAAAAGGGCACATTCTAAAAAAAAAAAAAAAAAGTTTGTTTTGGTTGCTGGACAGGTGGTGACTCCCTGAGCATTTTTCAGCCCTTCACACCTTTCTCTCCACATGCTCTCTTGTTTTGGGCCTCACTCACTGTTTAGAACACCAGTCTAGGACTGAGGTCATGTGTGGGCCTCATGATCCTTTTGGTCCTCATTTTAAGATTTGTTTTGAGCAGATAGTGAATGAAAACCTTGGTTAATGATCCAGCTGGTCTCCTGTCACTTATATAGCCAGGTTGAGGCCCAAAATGCCAAAAACCCTTTGTCTGTCTGCTTGCCCACCCTCCTTGGGTTGCTACAGCATCACTGTGGGGCTTTTCTCCAGTGGAAATCACCACAGACTTATTTGTGGAGCCTTATCCCAGCAGGGGAGCCTGTTCTGTGCTGCTGCTCAAGCACCAGAGAGGCACAGGTTATTTTAACCCGGCACTGGTTTATTTTTGGAGCTGCCCTTTCTCTGCATGTGCTCTGCAACTGTCTCCAGCTACCAGATACCTGTGAAACCAGGGGCAAGAGAAGGGGGGGGGGAACTGACCATGCAGAGAAATTTTACAGACTTAAACCTAAACCACCCTCTGCAGCAAAGGCCCCTTTGACACAACCTTCCTGGGATGCACGCAGCATCTTAGATCATCTGCAGGGTCTGCATGAAAAAAGAAAAAAACTGTAAAGAAAACATTGATGCTGGTCCCCCAGCAGGTATGGAACCCTCTCTGCTCTGCTACCTCTGGCACCTTCCCCAGTCCCCAGGTGCTCCCCCATCCCCACCACCTCCAGACACTGCTTGGGGGCTCAGCAAGCCCAGGCCAGGCTCCCTGCCCTCCCCTGGGTGCTGAGTGCCCAGAAAATCCCATTTCCAGAGCACTCCCCACTTTCCTCAAGTTTTCCGCTCTGCAACCTGCCAGATAAAGGTGTGGGGAGAAAATGAGTGAGTGGTCTCTCTGAAAGGGGAGGGGATGGCACACCTCAGGCAGGCTCCATCCTCCTGTTTATTGCACCATGACCCTCCAGCCCCCATTTGGGGACACAGTGGATCACACCACCCCACTGGGAAAAGTGAGTCAGGGCCTGAGCTGCTGCCAGCACAAATTCCTGGCATCCAAACCCAGCACTGGGAGTCCAAACCCTGCCTGGCCCCCAGCCCCCCTCCGGACCAGCCACAGGTTGGGGAGGAGGTGGTGAGGTCTGGGAAGGACAACCAAGAGGAAGATCCTTTGGGTGGCTGCACTTGGGGGCTTGTTTGCCCTGTGCTGCCCGACCCCCTGAGAGCCAGGCACCAACCATGTAGGTCTCAATGCATTTTTATTAAATTCTTACAAAACAGAATACAAAATTCTGGCATCAACAATTGTTATAAAGGAAAACTTCAGTTCAGCTGTATCAGTTCACCTGGTACATACAGTAAAGTGCTTGTTTTTGTGGTTTCTTTTTTTTCCTTTTTTCCTTTTTTTTTTTGTGGTTTTTTTTCTGTTTGTTTTTTTTTTTTTTTCATTTTCTTTTTTATTTTCCAGCCAGCCCCCAAGCAGAGGCTGCCCTTGTACAAACCAACAGTGCGTTAACGTGACTTATCGAACCAGCTTTGGCAGTCTTCATCAATTGTAAAGTGGAGAAAGTTTCTCCTGTTTTGATTAAAAAAAAGTTAGCTTCACAGTAAACATTTCTAACCAGTTCTAAGTCGAGTTAGTCGGCCAAAGGAAGGGTGGGGGGGAAGAAGAGGAAGCCAAAAACGCTTAAAATTTCCAGCCTTTAAAAGAGAAAAAAAAAAAAAAATCTTTTTGAAGTTGGTTTCCAAGACAGATGCTCTGGGGGAAGGCTTTGGAAGAGGAAGAAGAAGAAGGACATTGGTGAGAGGGGTTGGCTGGTGCTGGACTGCAGGTCAGGGAGCATCTGTCTGGAAACCACCCTGGGAGGGGATGTCCAGCCCCAAGCATCACCCAAGCACTGCAGAGGCCCCCAGAGGTGCCCAACACTGCTGCTGGTCAGGGCAAGAGGGGTTTGGGAATCAATCCCCGAGCTCTAAAGGCATTTCAAGATCCTTCATAAACTCACAGCCCCCGCACACCAGAGCTGCCAGGAGCTCACCAGCCCGGGTACCCCCACGGGTGCCACGGAGCACCCGCTCCACGCTCAAACCAAACCAAACCCCGAGGCCAAGCCTGAGCAGAGCAACCAACAAGGAGCTGACGTGCTCCCCAGCACCTCCATCCCCCCGATGCAAACACCTGCAGCAGCTCTGGGCATCCCCAGCCGAGGATGCTGAGCAGGGATGAGCCCCCCACACTGCAGGAGCCATCAGGAGAGGGGGGTTTGCTGATAGAATAGAGATGGGTCTTACACAGGGGAAAGGGGGGAAATTCTGCTCACCAACTAAAGCACGGGGGACTTAAAAAAAAAAAATAAATTGAAGACATCCCCCAGCGCTCCCCTTCCCATGATTTTTTTTTTTTTTAAAAAAGGGCTGCGGCGTGCAGCATCAACGATAGCTTCCACAACACCAGCTCAAGGCATCGCGTACTGTACACATCATTCAAGTATTTCTTAATGTAAGACAACAAGGAAATTATCTACAACTGATAAAACAAAATAAGCTATAAAAAGCAATGATGTACAATCAAGATGGATTTGTGTCTTTTTCTTTTGCCTTTAGAGGAGGCCTCTCCACGGTGTCCCAGTGCCTGTGGTGGGGGCTGTCCCCTCACCATCTCCCAACTGGGGTGGTGGGACCAGGAGCTTGTAGGGGAGACTGCAAGGGTGAGGTGGTTTTGGGGGGATGGGGGGAAAGGGGAGCTGCCCTCCCTGCCCCACTGATGCTGCTCAGCAGAAGGGCTTCAAAGGGCAAGAGAAAACAATCCCTGCCCCAAACTCCATCAACACCCAAGATCATCATCTCCCAAGATAACCCACACACACCTCCCTGAAACAAAAAACAACATGTATTGCATAGTATTGCTGTCAGCAGTCTTAAAATAAAAAGGAGAACTTTCTCTTCTGGAGATAGTGACTGTCTTCAGCTGAAGACCCGGGGAAGTCTCTTCCCCAGCTCAAAGCAAGCTCCTTAAGCCTTCACCTGTGCACAAGATGGGCAGAGGCTGCTTTTTTCAGCTCTCAAGCTCAAAGCATTGAGTTGGGAGGAAGAGGAGCTGGCTAATGAAGGGGACACCCTCTCCCCCCCTCTCTGGTGGGATGCAGGGAGGGCACAGCTCAGTGGCATGGAGCAGAGGTTTGCTGCTCCAGCTTGGTGCAAGGGGGTTTGCAGGAGCTGGACCCCAGCCCGCTCACCTGGATGGATCCAGCCCTAGACCCCAGCCAAGGCCTCATCCTGATGCAGCATCCCAAGTCCTACCCACACCTACATTCCCTTCCTTCCCCAAAGCAAGCTGTGAGGAAAGGGCAACCCTGTGCACACACATGCATGAACACGGAGGAACAGTGAGCCACGTGAACACGTGTGAACAGACATGCACAGCTCTCCCCAGCCACCTGACAGACCCTGCACTGCTCAAGCATTGCTGCCCCAACCTCTAACCCTCTGGCCCATATCCCAGCCCACTGCTGCACACCATGGCCCTTGGGGGCTGCTGCCAGCCCAACCCAAAGCCCACCAGCACCCCCTGGGCACTGGGCACACTCTGCACCCCCAGACCCCCCCTGCCACGGCAGCCCTGGGGCCAGCCCAAAGCCACACCAGGTCACACCACCCCGCAGCTCTTCACCAAGGGTTCTCTCTTTCCCCAGACCACCCCACTGGTCACAGAGAGGCATTTTTTGGCTGGAGACCCTTCATCCCACATTCCATGTCCACAAGGGCACACCTGCCAATGATCCCCTCTCCCCCCCCTCCAAAAACAGGGGGTGCAACACCCAGCCCAGTGCAAGAGCACAGCCCCAAATGCCTGTGCATCCCCTCGGCTCTCAGCTTACCCCTGGGGAGCTGCTGGCTGGAGTGTGGGAGGAAAGGAAGACATTTCTCCATGCCCTGTAGAGAAGCACAGCTGGCAGTTTAAAACCAACAATAATTAAAAAAAAAAAAAAAAAAAAAAAAAGGAAAAGAAAGAAAACAAACCAAGAAAAAAAAAAAGGGGGGGGGGGGCTGAATAGCTTATTCTGGAAGCAGGCTGCCAAGGAGAGAGGGTGGCTTGGTGGGATGGGGCACTGCTCCCTCACTGGCACCATCCCTCCTCGGCCTCAGCGGTTCCCTGCACAAGACCCCATCGTGTCCCCCCTGGGGACAACCCCGAGCACGGGACGGAGGGGCTCCCGGACCCCTGGGAGGGGATCTTATGGGATCTACCCCAAGATCGGAGAAAGACCTGCAGCTCCGAGGGGAGGGACGAGGTTAAAACCCAACTCCCGTTGTTGGAAACACGACCGAGGGTCTTTTGTTCACAGTATGAAATGAGCTGAGATCGTCAGAGCAGCCGCGGATACAAAGAGTCCTTTGGTGTCGGGAAGGGGGGGGAAAAAAAAAATGTCAAAGGAGTAACCAAGAGTCAGGAAACAAAAGTCCATGTGTCTGTCAGATGTCCTTGAGTGTGCCCTGGGTGAAGCAACCTCACGCTTGATTTAATACCTTAAAAAAAAAAAAAAAGATCTTAAACAATCCCTCCCACCCCCAGACCTACAAGATCAGCAAAACCTTGGAAACCAGCCACAGGGAGGAGTCCTGATCTTGTCACTAGCCAGAAACGGTGGGGACTTAGGGGTGGGGGGGAAGTGGGGTAAAGAAAGAAAGGGGGAGATGGGGCACGGGGTACAGCAGGTCGGAGGGGCACAGCTCAGGCTTGGTCGGCCACCAGGACCAGCGGGGCCACCAGATGCTGCCCGGCGGCCACCGCCTTGGCCAGGCTGCTCTTCTGCCGCCGCTTGGCCAGCTTGGACTCGGAGGGGGGGGAGAGCTGCATGGCCCGTGAGGTAGCTTTGATGATGATGGGTCGTGCTTCCTCCTCCGCCTCCTCCTCCTCATCCTCGTCGTGCCGCGTCAGCTGGCGGTTGACAGCAATGGCCTCGGCAGCAAAGGACGTGAGCTCTTTGGCACTGCTGTTCCTGTGGGGAAGGGCAGGGGGTGAGGGACTGGAGGGACACTGGGGTCAAGTATTGGGGTGCTCCCTCCCTCCCCCCCCCACCCCCCCCATCCGACTTGCATGCCACTCTGAACCAATCATGGACCAAAAAACACAGCTTGAACCCAAATCACATGCTGCAAGCACTGCCCAGACAGCAAGAGCTGCAGCAGAGCCCCTGAAAAGCAGCAAGAGTGGAGGGGAAACAAGATTTGGGGGGCTGGGACGTGTCTCCCCAACCCCAGAGCCACCCATGCTCACCTCTGCAGGATGATGGGGGTCGGCAGGGTGTTGTCTGGGGCACACTGAAACAAAACACATCGGTCAGAGCTGGGCACTCCACAGGAGGTGTCCCCCACTCCAGCTTTGGGGAGCAGAAGGGGGGGGGGGGGGCAGCAACACTCACCCCCTGCACCCAGGGGTGCTCCAGGACCTGGGCAGCACTGAGCCGCTTCTTGGCATCTCTCACCAGCAGCTTGGAAATGAGATCTTTGGCTCCAAAGGAGATGTGTGCCCAGTCCTTGTCAGGGAACTCATATTTCCCCTCCTGGATGCTTTCGAAGAGCATGTTCTGTGCAGGGGAAGGGAGGGGGGGGGAACAGAATAAAAATAAGAGGGGCTGAGCTGGGAGCGGTGCTGCCAAACGGTCGGTGGGTTTTTGGCAATGCCAAAAATGTCCCCCCCACGCACCTGGCAGGTGTGGCATGCCTCGCCTCGGTCCCAGCCACAGTCAGAGCCACAGTGGCCCACAAAAGGGGGGTACCCACTGAGCAGAATGTACAGGATGACACCCAGGCTCCACAGGTCACAGCGCTTGTCATAGATGGACGCCTCCTCGTTGAAGGCTTCCACCACCTCCGGGGCCATGTATTCAGCAGAGCCACACTGTGGGGAGAGGGTGGGGTGAGCCCCGAAGGATGGGGGATGATGGGGCAGGGCTGGGGGGGCCCTGCCAGAGCTGCACCCCCTGAAATGGGGGTTGCAGGCACGGCTGCTTCACGGGGCTGCTCCTGGCAGAGCTGAGGGCCCTGCCCTCACCGGGTTTCCTACCACATCCCATCACAGGAGGGACACCACTGACCTTTTGTGGTCACCCCAAAGGGGAGAGGAGGCAGCTACCACCCCAAAATAAAAGAGCCTAAAGGGGTACAACCACCTCCTGGGCACTCCCACAACCCAACCAGCTCAGCACCCGCCCCGTCTCCTCCTGGGAGCGGCCGCAAAGCACCGCAGGCAGGTGGGGATGGGGATGATCCGGCTGGGGCTGTTCCTCTGCCTGCTGCAGGGAGGGCTGTGGGAGCAGGGATGGCCACCGGGACACTGACAGGAGCCCCAGCCCCTTCCCAGTTCCTCCATCGCTCCCGGGATTCTGGGGCTTTCCACGGCACGTGACTGACCCGCAGCCCACACGGGCCTCGTGACCAGGGCAGACCCAAGCTGCAGCCAGCAGATAATCACCCCCTAACCTAACCAGGGGCCTCCTAAGGAGAGGCCTCCACAGCCCCAGCAGCTGATGCCACCGCAGGAAAACAAAACCCCAACCACCTCCCTGCACCAGGGCTTTAACTCTTCAGGGACCGGGACAGCCACCTCCCCACCCCCCCTCCCCAGCTTTCTGAGAACAGGGAAACTCAGGACACCTCAGGAATTCAGCCCCTGTCCCAGCAGGAAGATAAATGCAGAGGAATAAGGGGGCTTAGGGTGTTTTGGCCCCCACCTCTGCTGTTGTGCACCCCTCATCAGCAGGGGGGGGCCCTGCTGCAGGCAATAGGAGCAGTGGGGCTTCCCGCGGGGGGTGAGGAGGCACTCTCAGCATCCCCCCTGGGAGGTGGGAAAGCTCCTCACATGGGGGTCCAGCCCAGAAACCTTTGGGGTGACCACCCAGCAGGCTCCACATTCTATCACACAGCAGGTAAAGGGGAGGAGGGGGGCGAGGGGCGGCAGCCCCCTCCCACCCACAAGAGAGGGAATCACAATGCCCACCCCCCCCTCCCGGCTCCCCCAGCCCTGACCCACTTCCCCCCCGCCAGCCCCGGCCCCTGCGCGGCCGCCTCTGCCAGGGACGGCTGTTGCTAAGGCTCACGGCAGCCCGGGCTCTGCGCCAGCACCCCCGGGCTCTGCGCCAGCCCCCCAGCCCCCCCCCGCACCGCCCGGCCCCCCTGGGCTCTGCGCCAGCCCCTCCGCACCGCCCGGCCCCCGCTCTCCTCCTCCTCCCGCCCTCCCTCCCCCCCCTTCCCGCATTACGAAACCGCATCCCCCCCTCTGCTGCGGGGCGGGGAAGGCGGCATCAGCGAGGGGAGCAACAAGCGTGGGGGAGGTCTGCATGCAGCCCCGTCCCCAAAACCCGAGGGGCAGCCCCCCCACGGGCATTCCCCGCCCCTTCCTCTGCCGGGGTTTGCACGCTTGCCGGGGTTTGCACACTTACCGGGGTGAGCAGCTCCGGGGTGGAGATGGGAGAGCAATCGCCATTGAGTTTGATGCCACTGCCCAGATCAAAGTCGCAGATTTTCACGGGGGAGACCTGGGGGAGGGAAGGAAGAGCAGCCAGTGACCCCCCCACCAAGACCCCCCTGGGCACCTTCAGCCTTGCTTTCACACCCCAGCTGCTCATTAGTGCCGGGTCGTTTCCATGGCGTATGTTGCAGCAGCAACAGCATCCCCTGTGGAGGGGACCTGTAACACCCCCCCGGCAGCATCCCCTGTGCCCCCCCACTCACCCAACCATCCCTGTGCTCACCCCAGCTCCTCCCCCCTCACCTGCTCATTGCTCTCACACAGAATATTTTCTGGTTTTAGATCCCTGTGAGCGATTCCTAGGGGGAAAGAGAACGAGATCAGGAAGGCAAAAATCTGCCCCTCACCCCCAAACCGAGGCTTCCCCCCCCCATATATTCCTGGACAAAGCTCCAGGGGTGGCAGAGGGATCCCGCCCTCCCTGACCCACATCACTGCAAAAAAATTGGCCCCGAGTCCTGGCCAAACCAGAGGAACAGGCTCTGCACCACCAAAACCCTCGTGATGCTGCTGGGCCTGACCCTGCGTGCCTGGGGCCAGCCCTGAGCCCTGGGCAGGAGGATCAGGGGAGGCAGCACCCCCCAGGGGAGCTGATAACACCCCCAGGGCAGGGGGGGGCACGGTGGCTCCCTGGGGCATCCCAACTCACCTTTGTTGTGCAAAAAATGCAGGGCACTGGCGATATCCTGCACCACCATGCTGGCCTCCAGCTCGTTGAAGTGGCGTCTCCGGTGGATGTGGGTGAGGATGGAGCCTGCAGCCAGGGGAGAGCAGAGCTGGGGGGCTCGTGGGGGGCTCTTCTCACCCTGGCTCCCCCAACCCTGGCATCACACTCACCTCCTCTCATCTTCTCAAACACCAGGTAAAACCTCTCCTCCTCCTCAAAAAACTCAATCAGCTCCAGGACATTCCTGTGGGGACAGTGGCATCAGCCCAGCACCCCCCCAAAACCCTCCCGAGATCCTCCTCTTGCTGCAGCCCCCCCCCCAACACTTACACCCACTACAGATCCCCAGGGCAGGGAGGGGGTTTGAGGGTACAGGACAGGAAAATTGCATTTGCAGTGATTGAAACCACACGGCTGGGGCCCCTCAGCTGCGTTTCAGGGGGGCAGAAGCACTTTCAGCCCCCCGATTGCTGGCAGCCCCCCCTGGCCCCCTTGCCCCTCTCCAGGACCAGCCCTGGCAGCACTGGGCTTGGCCCCCAGCACCACCCCACCTTGGCCCCCACCCTGTGTCCCCATCATGGCAACTGCTAAGGGTGCCTCAAGATGCTCCCAGCCAGCCTGAGGGGAGGGAGAGCTGCCTGGCTACCACCCAGGGGTGTCCTGAGCATCAGCCCGGTCTCAGCCCTACTGCCAACAGCCACGGGAGGGGCAGGGATGGTGACCCCCCCGTGTTACCTGTGTCCCTGGCACTGATACAGCATCTCCACCTCCCGGAACACCCTGCTGCGGATGTGACCCAGCCGCTTCTCAATGATCTGAAATGCAAAGGGGAAGCTCAGGGAGGGTCACTCCTGATGGGCTGAAGATGATGGGGGGGGGACACACAACACCAGGAAGCTCTGCACCCCCTCCCAGCTAGCCCTGGGGACCCCTGCAGCCGGGTGGAAGCAGGCAGGGGGTGCCTGAAGGGGTTAAGGCAGCAGAACAAGATGTTCCCCACCTCGGTGCCAAGCCGCTCCCTCCCGGGGCTGGGGCCAGGGCCAAGGAGAGACCCATGTGACACTGCCACGGGCCAGCACTGGCACAGCCTGTGCCCAGGGGACATGGCATGGGGGGGCCAGGGGCTCCCCACCTACAGCATGGGTACAGCCTGTGCACAGGGGACATAGCATGGGGGAACAGGGGGTTTCCATCTACAGCATGGGCACAGCCTGTGCACAGGGGACATGGCACAAGGGAAGGAAGGAACAGGGGGTCCCAACTCACAGCCTGGCAGATGGAAAGATGGGTGCTCCCACCAGCCCCAGCCCTTTGGGGCACAGAGCACCCCACTGCTACTCAGCCTACTCCCCACTGCCTCAGTTTCCCCACTGAGGCATCCAAGGGTCTCCCCTTAGGCGATGGGTGACACCAAGTTCTCCTTCCACGTGGCCCCATTTTGACACTGGGCCCATCCCAGCTTCTGACACCATGGCTGGGAGCCTCCAGCACCCACATGCCTGCAGGGCCACGGAGACCTCCCCGTGGTGAGTAGGAGCTGGCCACCCTGCCAGCACCACACCCCCTTGGAGTCCCCAGACCTGCTGCAAGCAGTAATTTAGTTTTCCATCTGCTGTAATTTCCACAGAGAGGAGCATGGCTAAAGGGATTGACCAAGATCCCAAAGCTGGGTGGTGGCAGGTGTGACACCTGCACGGCCTGGCTCTGGCCCTCTCCTTCCCCTTCAATCCCATTCGACCCTTGTCCTGTGCCAGCATCACATGGTCATGCAAGCAGGAAAAGCCCCAGATGAAAGGGTAGAAAGGGAAACTGAGGCAGAGGTGGGAGGGAGCTGTCTGCACTCTCAAACAGCAGAGGTTTGTTTACCTTCACAGCATACTCCTTGTTGGTGATGAGGTTAATGCAGGACTGGACTCTGGCGTGAGCCCCTTCTCCCAGCACCTCCTCCTGCAGCTGGTAAACATCTGGAAGGGAAGAGGTCACCTGAGCTGCCAGCCTCCCACAGCACGGGACACACCATGGCTGTCCCTTCTGCCCAGGCTTGTCCCCACATCTGGGGATACCACGAGGGCTCCAGCCCTGGCCCTAGGCAGCCCCTGCTCACCTTCAAACCTGCCAGAGAAGCTGTCAGTGGCTCTGCAGCGCTTCTTCTTCTTGTTCCTTTTCTTGGCATCAGGGATATCAATGGGTTGACTTGAAGGCATGTCTGCAGCACAGCAAAGCCACCACTGAGTCACCCCCAGCCACCCCATGCTCCTCCAGCATCACTGCCCCGGGGCAGACCTCCAAAGTCTCTGGAGGAGCCCAAAGGGCCAGGGGCAAGGATGGGAGGAGTCCCCCAGGACACAGCACCCTCAGCTCACCAGGACGGGGGGGGCACTCGAAGTTGAAGACAGGCTCCAGGTGGTTGGACTGATCAAACTCCAGATCAAAGGGGTTTTGTCCCTGTGGAGGCCAAGAACAGGAGTGCAGTGCAATAGTGGCCACTGGACTGGATTGCTACTGGCCACCCAGTCAAACACGGAGCATATACTGTCCCAGTACAGACAGTGTGCTCCTGGCCTTGGCACACACCCTGCCCACCTGCCCACTGGTGCAAGACACCAGCTCACGTGCAGGACACCAGCAGGACATGGCAGAGCCCCAGGAAAAGCCATGGGAGGAGAAAGAGGAGGAGGAAGGGTTTGATCATATCTCCTGATGAGGATGGTGCTGCCAGGTCATGCCTCCACGCCAGCAGCTCCACACCAGCATATGGGGAACAGTGAAAGGGGACTCGGGCTGCCTGCACCAACCCAACCTCCAATCTCCTTCCAGGCCTCAGATACAGCGAGGGGGGAGGATAAAAAAAGCCCTGGGGCAGGATGGGCTCAGGAGCCACCACACCGTGTCCTCCCAGCTCCCTGCAAGGTCACGGTGGGCTGGAGCCTGTGACAGAGGGGACATCATACCCGCCTGGTTTTGAGACTTGGCAGGACCAGCCCCCTCTCCAAACGCTCCCCCTGCACCCTGGAGGGGAGAAGGGAACGGGAACCCCAACCCCTGGTGGTTCTGGTCCCACCACCCCGAAGGGGACACGGGTACCCTCTGCCTGCCGGATCCCTGGGTGGCCCCCGGGGGGGACGGGGCAGTACCGGGGTGCCCGGGCGGGGAGGTGAAAGGGCCCCGGTCTCGGGGGGGTTACGAAATCTGTTTGGGCGGAGAAGGCGGCTGCCGGCAGCGCTCCCGAACCCGCCCGCTTGCCCTGGTGCCCGGGCCGGCTGCCAACCCCAGCGCAGGAACTGCGAAAACCCCGGTCCCACCGCCAGAAACAGCCAGAAAAACCCCGCTTGCTGCCGGGGTGGCTCGGGAGAGAGGGGGGGAGGGGGGGGACACTGGGGACATTCCCACCGCGGTGGAGGGAGAGCACGTTAGCAAACCAAACACCATTCCAGATCTCTGGGGAAAAACATTCCTGCCCAGCGCTTTGTCAGCTTACACCCTACCCTCCCCACCCCAAAGGAAAAAAAAAAAAAAAAAAACAAAAAAAAAAAAAAAAAAAAACAAAAAAAACCCACAACAAATCTGAATTTTTGGAGTGCAGCATAGCCCTTCAGCTGCTGCCCCACCCCCACCCAAGCCATGGGGCCAAGGACCCCGCATTAGGGTGCCCCCCCCCCCAGAATAAGTCCCTGTTCCACAGGCAGGACGAGGCTCCCAGAGGGAATACAGAGGGGACCGAGGGGGGCACAGGGCCCTGGCAGCTGCCGCAGCACCGACACACAAAAGGTTTGGGGGATGGGAGGTGCAGGGCGGACGCTGCACACCGGCTCCATCAGCACATCCGAGGTGTCCCTGTCCCCAGGCACCCCAAAGGGTGTGTGTGTATGTGGGGGGGGTGTTGAGGAGGGAGCCAAACGCCAGCCAAAAGCCTTAAAAGCAGGATTAGGTGTCAGCTAAAATAAGCCGGGCAGGTTTCGGGTGATCTCCCAGCATCCCTCGGAGCGCCGGGAGCCAAACTAAACAAAGATCCCACCAAAGCGCTGGGCCGCGGCCCGGGACCAGAGGCAGCGTTCAGGATCGGGCCCCCTCCCGCACCTCCCGATGGTGACAGCCGAGTGACGGGGCACGGGTGGGGCGGGGGGTGCCATGGCCACCCCTGAGTTCTACCACAGCCCCGGAGAAGGTGCCAGGGTCTGGCCCACGGACGTTTGCACAACAGGTCCTGGGGTCGAGCCTGGTAAGCCCCTGCAGTCCCCCAGCCCAGCAGGGTCCCCCCAGCCCCCTGTACCCTTCGCCCCACAAGAAGCCACCGCCCCCCCAGCATTGCAGCCCAGCCCCCTGCTCCAACCCGGCTCCCCGGTGGCACATTAAGGGGTGCATGGGTGCAGCTAGGGGGGGCACAGTGCTGCCTCCCCCACAGGGAATCCCCGAGAGTTACAGAGGGGGGAGCAAACCCTTACTGCAGCATCCCAGGGCCCGCCCGGGGGGGGGTTCTCTGGGGACCCTCCCTCCGGGAGTAGCCCAACCCTCGGGGCGAGGGGGACAGGGGGGTTCCGGTGCCCAGTTTGGGTGGCAGCATCCCGGGTGTTCCCCTCCTGCGGGGGGTGTCGGGAAGGGGGCGCGGCGGGCAGAAAGAAGCCCCCCCCCCCCCCGCCTTCCCCTGCAGTTCGGGGATGCGGCGCATAACGCTGCAGACCGCAGGATCCGAGCGCCGCGGGCCCGCACCGGCCCTGTCCGCACCCCGGCCCTGGAGCATCCCCAGAGCCCCCCCCGGCACGATCCCGCAGCACCCCCCCGGCGCGGTCCCGGGAAGAGGAGCAACCCCTTACCTTGAAGGAGCGGTGGAAACCCGGGATCTCCGATTTCTTCTGCACCATCTTGCTGCGGGGAGGAGCGGCGGGGGGCGACGTTGCTGAGAGAAATAGGGGGGGAACCGAAAAAAAAAAAAAAATAAACGGGTGGGGGGGGAAGGGAGGCGGAGGGACGGGCAGAGCCGGAGGGGAGTCCGGGGGGTGGCCGAGACCTGCGGGGAAAGGAGCGATGGGGGGGGGGGGTCAGAGGGCTGCGGCCCCGCCCGGGCCCTCTGCCCCCCCCGTCCCGGCAGCTCTCACCGGCACGGCCCCGCAGAGCCGCCGCTGCTGGTGGTACCGCAGCCCGCACCGCCACCCGCTCCGCTCCGCTCCGCCGCCGGGAGGGGACGCGCGGCCGCCGCTCCCCACGGTTTTATAGTGCGGACCGGGCCCGCCCCGCCCCGCCCCCGCGCTGCGCCCGGGACGGGGACACCCCCCCGGGACACAAACACCTCTCCCTCCCCCCTCAAACACCCCTTCGGCGACACAAACAGTCACCCCCCGAAGACACGAACACCCCCCCGGACCCTCCCGGGCCACACACACCCATCCTGGGAGCACAAACACCCCCCGGACACCGCTGGGGACACAAACTCCCCCCCCCCCAGGGACACAAACTCCTCCCCGGGCCACCACAAACATTCTCACCAGGGACACAACCCCCCCGCCCCACCCCTCCCCCCCCGGGAAAAGCAAACACACGGACACCCCCCCCTCCTCCCCCTCCCCCCTTGCTGTGCCCCGGGTCGGGAACACCCCTCGGGCTCCACCGGGGACGCAAACACACACACCCCCCTGAGACCCCCCGTGTGCTTCTCCAGAAACACCTTCCCGGCCCCCCCATTCCCCTCCAGCACTCTCCTGTGCTGCTGTGGGGGACAGGGACATCCTCCGGGGGGCTCCCTGCACCCCTGGCCCTCGCAACCCCCCGGGCACCCTCCTGCCCTGCACCCAGAGACAGGGACACCCCGAGTCCCCCCCCGTACTGCACCCACAAAAAGGGACACCCCCCCGGCCACCCCCTGCCCTGCACCCAGAGACAGGGATACACTTCAGACCCCCCCTGCACCGCATCAGGGGACAGTGACACCCCCCCTGCACCCCGTACTGCACCCCAATCACCACTCAACCTCACACCCAGGGACAGGGACACTCCTGGGCACCCTGCACTGCACCCAGGGACAAGGACATCCCTTTTGGATTACCCCCTCTTGCATTTAGGGACACCCGTTGGGATCCCTTCTCTGCACCCAGGGACACCCCTCCTGGCCCCCCCACTGCACCCAGGACACCCCATGGGGTCCCCCCCAGCACCCAGGGACATTCCGGCTCTGTGGCAATTTTCTACGACCCTAAGGCTCAGGGCTGGGGCTGGGGTCTGGCCCTTCCCCTCTCGCCTCCAGCCCACACATGCCACGAGTGGGTCAGTGCTCAGCCCCGCAGCCAGGCCTGCGCCGGGGGCGTGTATTGGGGTGGGGGTCCAGGGTCGGGGGGGGGCAGGGGGTCACATGCCCTCCATCCTTGTTGGATGCGACCAGCGCTGGCGGGGGGCGGGGAGGGGGGGAGAAGGGGGCTCAGGATCTCCCGCTCCAGGCTCGGTGGCACTGTGGGAGGCCGTCACGGTGTGGGTGTCCCGTCCCTCCCCCCCACACCCCCCCGCCTCTGGTGACGCCATCCCGGGCTGAGAACAGACGCGCTCGTTGCGCCGGGGCCAATGGCTGCGGCCCCGCCGGGGACTGCGCCGCCCGACGCCGCCATTGCGCAGGCCGCGGCCCCCCCGCTTCACTGCAGCGTCACCCCACACCTCACCCCCACATCTCACCCCCACCCCTGCACCCCACACCTCACCCCCCGACACCCCTCACCCCCGTCGAGGCAGCCCCCCCCGGTTCCGCCGTCACGTTCGCCCCCCTACTCCCCCCTTAGTCCCCGGCTTCTCTTCCTTCTCCCCACCCCTCCTCCCCCGGATCTCTGGGGTCGTTTCTTTGCCGGATTTGCGCCCCTCCCTCCCCCCAGAGCCGCCGGTGTCATCGTGGTGTTGGGGACACCGCGGTGGGGTCCGGCTGCCCGCCCCTCCCCCAGGGTGCAGCCTCCCCCTGGGTGCAGTGCAGGGTGTCCGGGAGTGTCCCTGTCCCTGTGCCCGGGTGTCAGGTTGCGGGGGGTTGGGGTGCAGGGGGTGTCACTGTCCCCTGGTGCGGTGCACGGGGGGGTCTGAGGCATCTCCCTGTCTCTGGGTGCAGGGCAGGGAGTGGCCGGGGGGGTTTCCCTGTTTGTGGGTGCAATTCTGTTATTTGTGCCTGACAAATTGCCCCCCAAATTCCTGCTGTGTCCTAATGGCTGCTCCCGTGTCCCCTGGGAGGGGGGGGCAGGAGTGGGACAGGATGGGGAAGGGGGGGTATTGCCAGGGGTTTGGCTCCTGGGGTTAGAGGGGAGACAAGGAGCTGGGGATGGGGGACAGGGCAGCAGGTAAGGGGCACGGGATGGGGGGCAGGGAGAGGGGACAGGACAAGGAACAGGGGTAGGGGATGGGGATAGGGGGCAGGGCAGGGGGCAAGAGATGGTGACATGGGGTGCTCTGGTACCCACTGGGTGGCTTGGGTGCAGGCAGAGGAGCCACATGCCTCCAAAATTGCGCACGCCACCATGTAGGTCACCGAGCTGGTAATGACAGGGTGGCAGCACCGGCACCCACAGCCCTGGGGGGACACCCTGGGGTGCCCGGCGTGGAGAAGACACCCAAGGAGCTTGGCCAGGAGCTTGCCCAGCCCTTGGGGGGTCCATGTGTGCTGGCTGCATGCTTGTTACACGCATGTTGCCTGTTTTCTGTGTGCTTGGGGCATGTGGGATGCGTGCTCTCCCCATGTCACCAGCATGTCACCAGCATGTCACTGGCATGTTCCCCTGCACGGCTGCTGCCTGCCTGCTGCAGGCTTCCCATGTGGCCCTTCCATGACCTTTGCATGTTCACTTCACGCCTGGCACACGCTCACTGTGTTTACTGTGCACACTCACTGCACGTCTGTGTGGCATGTGCACACTCACTGCACACTCACTGCATGTCTGCATGCTGAGTGCATGCCCACTGCACACTCACTGCATGCTCACTGCATGTCTGTGTGCTCACTGCTCAGACTCCAGGGATTTGCTCCCTGCACACCCCTGGCACACGTTGCACACACACTGCATGAAACACCCACCCCATGGGCCCTCTCTGCTCACTGCTCAGGCTCCCAGCTCACTGTTTGCTCCCTGCATGCTCCTGCTCTTTGCACACTCACTTCACACTCCCTCCGTGCTCACTGCTCACATTCCACACTCAGTATTTACTCCCTGCACACTCGTGTGCAGCCCCCAGCATTGCAAAAGGCCCTGAGGTGTCAGGGGGTGTCAGGGTGATGCTGGGGATGTCAGACCGGGCTGTGGGAGCAGGTGCTGGCTGGGATGTACACACACACACACACACACACACACACACGTGCTGCCAGCACACGTGCACATCCGTGCAGGGGCAGCTTCTCCAGGTGCATCATGGTGGAGTTGTGCAGTCCCCTCTGGGCTGGCTCTCCCACACAGATGTCTGTGCACACACATGTCAGTGCACACACATGTGCATGCACACACCATCATGCCAGCACAGTCTCAGGTGGTGTTTCTGTGCTTGCCCTGGCACATTGCCCATGTCCCCCACCCCATCCGGGTGGGTGCAGGGTCGAGACAATATCCCTGCTGGAACTTAACCCCAGCTGTTTCCCCCCAGGCCTCCCCCCTGCGTGTTTTGGGGGCTGGAGTGGGGGATCCTGCACTGCACCCTCCCTCCCCTCCTTCGCAGGTCTCTGCTCTGGTGGCTCTGGTGACACCTGTGTCCCCAACACACCCAGGGGTGGTAGAAGGGGCCAAGCTGGTTCCTGGCAAGAGGAGGTGGTGGCAGCTGATGATCTGACTCCCAGCCCGGGGCATCCACATTTTTTTTTCAGAAAACAATAAATTTTGATGCTGGGCTCCCCCCAGGTCTCCTCCCTGCTCCTGGGGTCACATCCAGCATCTCGGGGCTGCAAAGAGGGGGCTGCCAGCAGCAAACCCACCATGCCCTGCTTTTGATGGCACCCACGAGCAGTGGAACACCCCTGGGGTGGGCTGTCCCCTCAGTACCACCAGGACAGGGGTCCCCGCGGGTCAGTGGAGCCCCAAGGGCCAACAGCAGCTGAGGGAAAACAGGAAAATGAGTGGGGCCATGCAGGAAGGTGTTTGGGATGGGAGCCGAGGGGGAGTGGGCTGGGCTGGGGACCATGGTGGCCACTATGGCCTGGCCACCTGCCCCCCAGTGGTGGCACAACCTTCCCTGTTCCCTGCAGCTTCCTGCTCCCATGACCCAAAGGTCCAATTTGGAAGGGGGAAAAAAAAACCCAAAACAATAAAACTCCCTTTTCCTAGTGTTACTTCCCCAGCAAAAGGAAGGCCCAGCTCAGCTCTCCTGGAAGGAGAAGGATTTGGAGGCCCTGGCTTTGTTTCAAGTGAAAAATCTTCCAAAACCCTGGAATTTCCTGCCGGGCAGAAACCCCGAGGTTTGACTCTCCCAGCACTGGTCCTGCTGCAGGGCAGGACGGGAGGGACAGGGGACACAGGGGAGAGGGGACACAGGGGACAGGGGACACACAGACATGCAGGGATATGGCCATGGTGGCTCCTGTGCCTGAGGGTCACCCAGGCCTCCTTCCCCAGGGACCCCCAGGAGAGCTGCCCAGCCCTGCCTGTCTCTGGGACAGAGGGGGGACATGGCCACAGACCAGGGAGCCCCTGGCCATCCATGGATCAGGGACCCTAGAGCCATGCCTCAGTTTCCCCATCGGGAGGAGGGGCTGTGGTGTTGAGGAGCAGCTGTAAGCAGTGTGGCCATGAGGAAAGGTACAAACAGGCCCTTGGGTGGTTTCACCCTAAAAAAGCCTTTGAGGGGAGATGCCAGCTCAATGGGGAGCATCCCCCATTCCCCAGTAGCCTGCTGGGGACACAGCCAGCTCTGCCACCTGGTGCCAGCAAGAACCCAGGGGACAAGGAGATGGAGCTGCTGAGGCTGGGCAGTGGTGGGGAAGATGGATGTCACTGTGGGGAGAGAAACCCCTGCAGCCCCCAGACCAGGGCAGGAGCTCCAGAAGCTGTGGATTTGGGGTGCAGGGGAGAGGGGTGGGGAGGGGGCTCACCCCATACTGCAGTGGGGGTCCCACCTTGGTTTCTCAGGGCAGATGGGAGCAGCATTTCCAGGTGCCATTTAAACGCCCTGGCTCTCTTTGTCCCTCTCCATCCTCCAGATTCCTCAGGAAGAGGTGAAACCCACAGGAACAGCCCTGACATTCTGCAGCTGGGTGGCTGAGGTAAGTTGGGAGATGTGGTGTGAGGGGAAGTGCAGGCTGGATTATTGCAGTTTCCTAGAAGGAGCAGAAAAAGTCCCAAACTACCACAACCAAAAAAGCCCCCTCTTCCTTGCTGCTTGAAAAGGTCACTGAAGCCACAGCTGGGGCCCCCATGTGGGAAGATGCTGGGTGCCAGCAGCCTCTTGGGTTTGCAGGGGATGCTGTTTGGCAGGAGAAAAAATCGTCAAATCCCAGACTGGTTTGGGTGTGAAGGACCTTAAATCCCACCCAGTGCCACCCCTGCCATGGTCAGGGACACCTCCCCCAGCCCAGGGTGCTCCAAGCCCCATCCAACCTTCAACACTGCCAGGGATGGGGCAGCCACAGCTTCTGGGGGCACCCAGGGGCTCAGCACCCTCACAACAAAGAATTTCTTCCTCAGATCTCATCTCAATCTCCCCTCTTTCAGCTTTAATCTATTCCCCCTCATCCCATCCCTCCCAAGTCCCTCCCCAGCTTTCCTGGAGCCCCTTCAGGCACTGGAAGGTGCTCTAAGGTCTCCCCATTGCAGCCTTCTCTTCTCCAGCCTGAACACCCCCAACTCTCAGCCTGGCTCCAGAGCTGCTCCAGTCCCTTCGATCATCTCTGTGGCCCCCTCTGACCTTGCTCCAACAGCTCTGTGACTTTTGTGTTGGGGGCTCCAGAACCCAAAGCCCTTTTTCTTAAAGCCGCCACTGTCACAGAGCTGGGTAAGCCATGACAGTGAGGGACAGTCCCCCCCTGCAGGGACAGCGTGGGGCTCAGCAGATGCTCTCCAGTATCTCCTGTGAGCCATGGGAAGGGGACACACACTCCCTGCTCCGGTGCCTTCCCAAAAGTCCCACCAGGTCCTGCCTATGTTCCGGGCATGGGGCCAGGGAGCTGCTGGCCCCCAGCCTGGATTCACTGTGCAAGGGAGGGGGAAGCACATGCCGTGCCAGTGACCTTCCCCTTGTCCCCTGTTGTCACCTCCTCCAGGTTGTCCCAGAGGGGGCGAACCCATGGCCCCAATCCCCCTGTCCAGGAGGCAGCGGGTGGTGGGTCAGGGCTGAGGGGCTGGCAGGGTCCTGAAGGCCCCCCAGGGAGGATCTGGCCTCAGAGGCATCAGCTGCCCTGGGGAAAAAAAAACAAATCACATTTCAGAGTGCTTGGCCAGCTGCCAGCTGCCCACTTGGGGACAAGGGACAGAGGAGCAGGCGGCCACAGGGCTGCCAAGGTCTTGGGGGCTGTGGGTGGTGGGTGGTGGCAGAGCTGCTTGGGGACTCGTCCTCTGCTACCCCATGTCCCTGTTTCCCCACCTGTGCAAGGGGCACACAGGATGAGACAGCTCCTCCTGGGGATGGGGAAGGACAGCTCTGTCCCCTCCGGAGGGGTGGTCCCTGGCTCTGATGCAGCCATGGGACAGTGCCCAGAGCACAAGGGAGCAGCATCCCTGCTGAACTGCTCCAGCCTGAGGGGCAGAGAAGCCTCAAGGACCCACTGAGCTTCCAGCAAAGCCCCAGCAATGCCCCAAACACCATCTGCTGCTCGGAGGGGAAGCGGTGACTGGGAACATCCCTCTCCTCAGCTGGCAGGGCTGTGACTCCACATGGATCCCAGGGACACTCCTTGGCTGAAGCCATTTGTCTGCAGACACCACAGGAGACCCCTGGACCCTGCACCCCTGGTTCCCAAGGGCTTCTGCAAATCCTGCCTCTACTCCCCAGTTTTAGAAACTCCCCAGCCGATTTTCAGCAAATCCTAAAGACAATTGAGGTCAAAGCTCCCGAGCAACTCAACGTTTGTGGCTCTGGCAGGGGGAGGGTGCAGGGTGAGCCACGGCTTCCTCAGGAGCAGCGGGTGACACCAGGCTGAGCCAAAGCAGAGGAATATTTCCCGGTGAACATACGGCTGAGCTGCAGCAGCTCCCTCCGAGCCCCGGCGGGGTGGTGCCTGAGCCTGAGCCAGCTCCAGCTCCGGGGCAGATCCCATCTGTGTTTTTTGGGAAGGGGTCAGGCCCTTAGTGGCTCAGCTGCTGGAGCCCTGCGCACATTACCTGCTCAAACCAGGGCCTTCGATGCAGGAGATCTGGAAATCTCATCTCCTTTGGGCTCTCACCAAGGTCTGGGTGTCACCTCGCTCCGCACCCCTGGGGACTGACTCGCACCCAGGCAGCTGCAGCTCCCGGGTGAGGCCCCCGCACAGGGGAGATGAAAGCAGAAAGCTGCTGGGGTGGGAGGGAGAAGTGAGGAAGGGCCGAGCTGAGGCTGCCCTGGCTCTGCAAACCTGTCTGGTCAACATCCTGCACCGCTGCACACCAAGGAGGATGGGGCTGGGCTGCACCAGCACCTCTGGTTCCTGGCTGCTCCTCTCCCCTCAAGGTGCTTTTCCTCTTTCTTCTCCCTTGGCTGAGCCGGTCTCATGTGGAATCAGACAGATCTTTCCCCAAAAAAAGGAAGGGAGTGCAGAGGCAGCCCCATGGGTACCCCACGGACACAGCACTCAGCACCCTACATAGGTGGGAAAGGGGAAAAGTGGACGAAAAGTGACACGAGCTGAGCACCTCTCAGCCCCACAGCCCAGCACTGGGGTTTGTGCCCTTCCCAGCTTGCACACAGGATTTGGCCGCACTCCTGGAGTTCCCTGGGGGCTGGGGTCCCAAGGAGTGGTGGGGCTCAGCTCCGTGGGGGCTCCAGCAGCACCCACCAGAGGATGGATGCATCTCCAGCCCAGGCACAGGGAGCAGGCAGGACACAGCCAGCACTGGAACAGGCAGGAACCAAGGTGCTGGGGCCCATTACTCCCCTCTTGGTCAGGAAAATAACTTGTGGAGCCTCTTGGCCAGTCCATCAGCCTTGACTGCTCCTTCCAGTGACAGCACAGAGTCCATCAGCAAGGTGGTAAAAGCTTGAGTTCACCTTTCCTGCACACATCCAGCCAAGTTTTAGAGCTGGGAGAATCAGCTCTTGGGTTCAGGGATATCACAGAGATAAATCCAGACAACCCCAGGCTGAGCTCCAGCACTCACCTGCTCTGCCCTACAGCTCTGGGGACACAGGTGGTGCTTGGAGCAGCCCGGGCCTGGCACCTTGAGAGCTGGAGGAACAAAACCTTTGCACAGCAGAGCCAGGAGCACACACCCAGGAGCTTTCAGCAACCATAGGAAATGGCTCTCCAGCACACTTCCCGAGGAGTCCAAACACACCGTGTTTGTTTTGCTGGTAGAAAGTCTCTGACCAGCACACAATCACCAGATGTTCAGCAATCTGAGTGTGTATGTAAATACGACATAATTTATTGGTTCAGTTTCAGAGAACTATAGTGGTATTTGTACGAGTGTCCTAATGATAGTACAAGAAACGAGAGTCACATATGTACAGAGATTCCAGGACACAGGAAAACTTCATAAGGAAGAAGTGGTTAGTGGTACAGTTTGGTCACTGTTCAGAGAAACCTTTTTCTATTACTGTAATTGCTGTTCCCCCCCAAAATCCTAGGTAGAGCAACCTACCTACCCTGGGACCCTGTGGAGCTCCTGCCCTGCAGCAGAGGGGCTGGGCCAGGGGTCTCCAGCTGCACACCACAGACTTTGGTTACAGGATGGGTGCAGCTGAGCAGGGACTTGCTACTCAGGAAGAGGGAGAAGGCTCCGTACGCTAATGGGAAGCAGAAAATGGTCCATGCAGAAGCAGCAAGTGAGGCTGGAGGGTGAGCAGCTCAGTTCCTTCTCGGCAGGGTCAAAGTACCACAGGGAAGTGCAGGTTTTGGAGCAGATTTCCCCACCACGCCTGTCCCAGCACCTTCCTGCTACTCATTCCCACGGGTGTGTGTGGGGAGGAGCTCAGCTCAGGGCTGGAGTTAAGAGGCAGGAGCAGACTGACAACAGCAGCAGTGTTGGTTTAGCCATCAAAGACACCAAACTCCAACTTCTTTCAGAGGGAAAGCATGGAGGACCAAGCCTTGGGGACGGGATGCCAAGTGGGGGGGTGAGCACAAAAGCAGCTCTGTCCAAAAACAGGACTCACAGCCAGTGGAAGAGGTGCTGGAACCAAACAGCACCCCAAGGGATCCATGGACACCAGCATTTCTTCCAGAGTCCTCACGGAACCTCCCTTCCTGGTGGGAGATGGGTGTCCAGAGGGATGTACCGCTTCCATGGCAGCACCAGCTCCACCACATGGCTCTGGTGGAACCACCTGGCTCAGCTCACTCAGTGCCTCTGCAGTGAGGGGATGGGGGAGAGGCAGGACAGGGTGGTTCTTGGCTCTTCCCTCCTCCCAGAGCCAGCAGTTCCACCAAGAAGCCCCAAATATTTTCTTTTTTTTTTTTTTTTTTATAGAAATTACTATAAAAAACTAGTTTATCTAGAGCATCTTTAAAAAAATATTCCTGCAATATCACAGTTTTACATTGAAACTCATTAAAAATATATAGATTTCTTTTAACAAAACATCTCTGTTCTGCCCTTCAATCACATCTCCAACGCAGGGGCTGAGACTCGGAGGCCTCTGGGGTGGGAGCAGGAAAGGTCTCATCTCAGTGGCACATCCGAGAGGTCATTTCCTTCTGTCAAAGGGACAGACAAGACACAGGACCATGAATGAACAGCCAGGTTGTCAGGTGAGGGATGAAAAAACCCTCACCTTTGTTTAGTTGTAAACACCCTTGTTTTGTGAGGTGACAAAAGCTCCCATTTGGGCAGGTCCCTGTTCCCCTCACCACTCCCAGGTGCTCCAGGACACCCTGTCACTGCCCAGCAGGTCTCCTCTGCTGCTTATGGCTTTAAAAACACCATCACCACCTCTTTGTGAAGGCAGTGGTGTTGCCCTTGCTTTCCAGAGAGGGAATTAAGCACAGGAAGGAGGTTTCACTATTCCATCCATGCCCTGGACATAACAGGGTTGGGCTCACGTGGTGCACACCAAGGCTATCCAGCTGCTCCAAACACGAGGAGGCTGCTGGAGAAGAAGCCAGATTCCCCCAGCTGAAACCCAAATGACCCCACTCAACTGTCCCTATATGTCCTCAGTTTCCTGATAAACTGTGAGGCCAACCAGTGCCTTGAATTTGGGCTGAGAAGGTACCAGAGACCCCTGTGACTCCTCAAGCCCCCACCTCTTGTGCTGACTGCAGACCCTGAGCCCACCCAGACACTCACCAGTGGTTCCAGCTCCTTGGTGTCTATGAGATTAAACTCTTTCACAAAGTAGTAAAAGTGCTTGTAGCAGGTGTTCACATGGGCTTCTGACCCCATCTGGGTGATCCTATCAAAGTGGTGGATGTAGACATGGACAAAGACCCGGAAGAGCCTGGAGAGAATCTTCTTCACCACTGGGAGGAAGTTCTTGGGGAAGGGAGTACCTGGAAGGGAAGACACAACCACGAGAAACTGTCAGGGAAGTTCAAAGCAGTTCCTTAGGGCTAAAGGAAAATGGATAAAACAAAAAGATTGAGACAAAAGGACTTCTGTCTCTGGTAATTTCCAGTCCTTTCTCCTTTTCCCTTTCCATTTGAATCAGATTTTTCAAAGCACAAATTTCTTCAGTGACAGAGTGCTGCCACCAGAAAGCCTCAGATTCCCAGCAGCTGTTTCACTTTGACAGAGTTTTCTTCTACTCCTACTTGGTGTGTTTATAAAAGCACTGCAGAATACTAGATATGTACAAGCAAGTTCCCAAAAGAAAAGAGCTGGGACTGTTAACTTCCCACAGTTACCTCTTGCTCTGACAGACCTTCAGCTCTTGGGTTAAAAATTAAACCTGTTGAGGTTGTCTTTAAAGGCATCGTTTCCTTGGGATCTGTTGGCCAGGGCCCTGCAGCAGAGTGGCCTGGCCAAGCAGCCAGCTCAGTGGAATATCACAAATAGTACAAATTCACAGTTCCACAGTTTCTGGAGGAACAAGGATTACTTAAACCCCTTCAGTGCTCTGCAAGAACTGCAGGATGTCAGTTGGTGTTCAGGGTGAGGAATCTGGTAAACTGAGCTGAAAACAACTATTGCAATAAAGAGTAAAAAAAAAAAAAAAAAAGCCTCATAACCCTTCTGCTGTGGGAAACTTGCTTTGCCTCCCCAAAGAGAAAAAAACCACTCAGCCTGTAGTCCCCAGAGAGGTTTGCAGAAGAGTCCCAGCTGAAGGCAAGGCAGCAGTCACTGGGGTGACAGGAGCAGGGGTGGGGAGGATTTCAGTGTTTCAGCTGTCTGAAGCACAGAGCTGTTTGTGGCTCTGCTCCCCACCTCTGCCTCCTCACAGCAGCTTTGAGCAGCGTTTTGGGAGGGGTGGTGGAGCCCTCTGGATGCTCATGTGGCAGTGGCAGTGGCAGCAGCCGTGGCAGCAGAGCTCTGACAGGGGCAGGAGGGAGGGAGCTTGACTTCTGCATCTCAGAAGATGTGAGAGCTCTGAACGGGATCAATCACATTTACCAGATGCTTTAGATACAGAATTCTCACGTCTTACTCAACACAAAATAAACAAAAAACCCACCCCAAAGCCAGTACATGAAGCTGTGTTTGGATATGCAGATTTAGGTGTCTTAGACCAAATTCTCAGTTCTGTCACCGTGGCAATAGATGAACCACCACATCCCTCCCTCCATGCACGTGTCAGCATCCCACCCAGCTGCAGCGAGCACCCGCCGGGAAGCCCGGAGCTCAAAAGGGCAGAGTCAGCTAACACCAGCCTGTAATAACAAAGAGGTTAATTATGGAAACGTGGCCACCATCACCAGCCTGATGCAGAGCACACGCACTGAACCCATGCTGGCAACTGGCTCTGAAAGAGAGAGTGCCCATCAGGAGACCACGTCCAGCATCAGCTGCTCCAGACTCATGTCAGAGACTGACTTTCCCAAGAGCAGCCTCTTGTTTTGGTTGCCTAGGCTCAGCCTGGCTTTCCTCGAGGCATCCATGACTCCAAATAGGATCTGGTGCAGCTCTGGGCATTTTAACACTCCAGAAGAGCTCTGAAGTTTCTCAGGTGCTCGGAAGAGTTTACTGCATTGCCAAACTCTGAGAGCACAAAAAGAAATAGCTCTGCTGCAGGGGTGCCCTGTGCCACGGCAGCTCCTGGAACAGAAATGGGACCCGAAGGGCTCAAAGGAGGAGGCTCCTCATCCTCCCCCAGCAAATGGAACTGAACTCACCAACGTTGGTGGGAAAGATGTCCTCGTTGTTGATCTGTACCTCAATCCAGTCCATCAGGAGGTTCATGTACTGGGGGGCAGACAGGGCTGTGGGTTTCCTGTACTTGTGCTCGTCCTGCCAGCGGTACTCGTACTTGGGTCCCCCCGACATGACGGGGCAGGACTGCTCTGTGCAGTAGTCACTGATGGTGCCATAGATCAGGTTGATGCGGTTGAAGAAGTCCACGACGTGCACGGCCACCCAGTCGTTCTGCTCCTCCCCTGGTGGCAGCTGCACAGCAACTTTCAAGTCCAGGCCAGCGTTGAGGGAAGCTTGGGCCTTCTTGTGCAGCTCAAACCGCTGAGTTCCCGGCTCAAACTTGCGCTTCGGCCGGAAGGTTTTGTCTTTATTGAACACTTGCTTTAAAGCATGGGACATTTTTCTGGTCTGTTTTCTTGTCCAGGTCCGTAGGGATGACAGGCAGAGACACAGCACTGCTGGGCCACTTCCTGGGGCCGGGCTGGGGAGACTCAGATCTTCACAGCAACCTCCCTCCGCTCATCTGGTCCTGATCTGCAAGGCAGCACAGCAGGGCAGCGATTAGGAGCAGCTCTCTCAACAGGAACCCTTGCCTCAATCCCATAGGAAGAGATCTGGGATACCATCTGGGCCCTCGCCCCAGATCCTGGAAGCCGGAGGAGCCGGTGCCAGTTTTCCTTCCTCCCTGCCCCCTGCCAGCCCAGCTCACAGCAGAGTGGTGGCTCCACTGCCAGGGGGGACCTGGGCTGAGTCAAGCCCTGCAAGGTCTCCCTTGGGGAACCCACCCCAGAGGGAAGAGATGTGATGGGAAGGGGCAAAATAAGATGCTGAGGAAAAAAAAACCCTCCATGGCACCCAGCACAGGCTCGACAGGAGATGGGTGCCACTCACCCCCATATCCCCACACTGAGATGCCCAAGCCCCACAACTCTACCAACTGCTCAGCTCCAATACACCAAATAATTACAAAGGGTAAAATTTCCAAGTTGTCTTTCACCTACATTTACCCCCTTTTTGGAAACGAGCCTACCAAAACAGTAAGGTTATGACAACCTACATGCGAGTTCAGATCTTTTGCCAGGCATACTCCAGCAAAAGAGCCATTTACAAAGGAGTTGTGTGTGCTCTCCCAGTGCTACAGACAGGACACGAAAGGGTGGAGAGGAACAAGAAGAAGAAGAAGTCACAGCTCAGGCACCCGGAAAGCAAATATCCTGAAATAACATCAGCTCTAAGAGCAGCCTCAGCCTCTTCTGCAGGTGCAGACAGACCACAAGCACATTTTTCACTTCAGTTTAGCTCACTTCAAGTTGAAGGCTGGTTGAAAGCTGGGAGATGAGGGAAAGCTTGCCTTCCCCTTCCAATCTGTGGAAAAGAATTAGCTCCAAGAGGGTGAGATACAAGTTAAGATCTGAAAGGATGCTGACGAGAAACACAGCTCTGTTTATCTGTAGCTAATTATACCTCCTTTGTTCCCACATCCATCCCCTTGGATAATTTGTGTCAAGCTGCTCTTTGATGGAAGCTGAAGGCAGAAAGCTGTGTGTACCAAAAATATTATTTTATGTGTGCTGGACAGACAAATAAAGTAACAGAAATTAACTAAAGCTGATGCCTTACTGAATCTGGCAAATGAAGAGTTTTCACAAATTTATAAAAAGCAACTACACAAATCCCTTTTACCAAGCAGAAATCCACTCATATTTGTATTTAGCTGTAGTGTTGTTGAAACAGGTAAATAGCATCCCCAAACACTGGCAAGAAAATCCCAAATTCAAGGTCAGGACTAACTTTGTCAGGATTCAGCCCATCTCCAACAGATGCTGCATAGTGCTAATCAGTGCTGCTTCTCTGGAGAAAGATTAAAAAGATTAAAACCAAGGCCTCTTGTTTTCTTATTTAATTATAGCAAGGAAGCAAACCCAAACCACTTCAGTTCATCCCACTAAGAACAGGCTTGATGTTTCCTAATGCTGCTTTTCCACTGGGAATGGGCTCAGCAACCTCTTATGGAGCAGAGAAATCCAAACTCCTGCTGCAATACAGGGTACAACAAGCATTGGGAGAAATGAAAAAAAAAAAAAAAAAAAATTTTAATGTGGTTTGGTGAGATCCAGGCTGGGATACAAGGTGAGGTCCTGACATGCAGCACTGCCAGAGCAGCCACTGCGACCTTGCAAGCTGCTGTGGGAGAGCCAAAAAGAAAAAAGAAGAAACCCCCCAGAAAATTTGTCCTTACTGATCACAGCACAGCCACGGGCAGAGGAAGTAAGAAGCAAAACAGCCCTGAGTGACATCTGAGCATGAGGCAGCAGCCTTGGTTACCAAGAGCTGTGTCACAGCCTCACCACATCCTGCAGCAAAACCCCAAGGAGGCACCAGGGGACTGCACCCACCCCACTGTGGTGCCGTGTCCAGAGTGAGGGCAGCACCAGCCTCCAAGTAACCAACAATGTGGGCAGCAGGTGCTGAGTCTGCATCAATTCCCAGCAGGAAATCAGTCCCAGAGAGGTACTTGCATGTGATGATTTCCTTATGCTGGAGACAGAGGAAGAAATGTCCTTTAAAGCAAACAAGCCCCAAAGAAGCACAAGCATCACCCTCCGTAAGCTCCCTGGAGGATGAGCAGCATCCCTGGCACAGTATGACTCTGTTCCTACTTATTTTCTCTGAGATTTGTCTAATTCCAGTGACCCCACTGACATCCGTGCTGGCCCCAGGGTGCAGCCAGGCACCACCCCTTCTGCTGGCCAAGGAGCAGGGGTAGGGCTGCAGCTCCAGGGATGAGAATGGGGTGAAAAAGGATGGCAAAACAACAGGGGAAAAAGAAACAACAAACCTCCCCTGGGCTTGGCTGCACACATCAAGAAGCAAACACCAATGATAATCCAGAAGAAAAGTCATTTGAGCAGGGCGAAGAGGCTTTTAATATGGCTGATTTGGGACTGAGTTGTTAGGCATCCTACAAACAAACTTCCTCTTGCTATGGGCACGTCCAGGAGAACTGGGGAGCTCGACAGAGCAGCAATCGTCTCCCAGACGATTCAGCATCTGTCTGAAGGCATTAGCAAAATGAGTAGCTAAGACTTCAAGCAGATGCAGTCTGTTTAATTATGGTCTTTGACTGCAACCAAGCTAAAAGAAACATTTAGCTCTAGGGAGAAGAAAAGAAGGAAAAAAAAAAAAAAAGATAAAGACCAAAAGCATCCCTGACATTTCTTTAAGATGACATCACACGTTCAGCACCTACTTCCACAGGCAGGAGTCACATTTTGGGCAGCACTAAGATGCTGCCTTTGCACAGAAGAGAATGGAAAGGTCAGGAGCAATTAGGATCTGAGATATGCAAAGTACCTGAACGACATTTGCAGACTCCAAAGATGAGGGAAAAACCCCCATCCCCCACAAACAAACCTGCGGGTACATTTTGTTCTCTCCTCCTCTCCAGCCAGCCAAGATTACAGCACACGTCAGCAGTGCTGGGCCAGGACCTTGGCCATCCCTCCCATCACAGCCCCACACCAGAGCACAAACCAACCTCTGGTTTCCCTGCTGCTCCCAAGGACACAGGAGCAGCTGGGTGAGGAGGGAACTTCCCTGCCTGGCCAGGGGTGTTGGAGCCTGACCCTCCCCTCTGGTTTCCTCCCCTTACTCCCAGTTCTGAGCCTCACACGGATTCCTGCTGCTGGGAGCAGAGGATTGCCCCTTGGAAACCAGGATCCAGGTAGAGGAAGCCCAGGAGGTCACTTCCCTGGCTCTTGGTTGCTGTCACACACGGATCAGGGTATGAAGAAAGGAAATACAGTCACCTCCTCTGAAACACCTGGAAGCTTCCTTCCCCTGCACGCCTGCTGCAGCCATCCCAGGTGCAAACAGCACTCCTGCTGGATCCTGCCCTCCCCACAAAGGCAGAAACCCTCTTCCAAGAGTCCCATGATTGCTCTGCCAGCACCTGCCCCGAGCAGCATGAACACCACACAGGGGTTTAACAGCCAGGGATAGAAAAAAAAATACCCCAAACAAGCCAGGACATCAGCAAGCTCCTACCTGCACTTCCAGCCTCGGCAGAGCACTCCGCAACTGCTCGGTGCATCTCTGCAGCTTCTACAGCTGTTTGCAGCCACTGAGGCAGAGAGTTTCCTTTTTCAAAAGAGAGGAAAGTAAAAAAAAAACCCGTTCTGTTTCAAGGGCAGCTGCAATCCCAAGGCTCCTGCAGGCTGGGGAGGGGTCAGAGAGGTGGCCACTTCCCCCTCCGTGACCCCAGCGCCGGGGAGGTTCACATCCTGTGCTGCTGAGAGAGTGCTGAGGCAAACCCCAGTGAGCAGAGCATTTCTCCAAATAACTGATTTCTCTGGTTTCCTTTCAGGGAAGCCATGCTGCCATCCTGGGAGAGGATCCCAATGTGGTATTGCTGCAACGCATCCACACAGAGTCCAGCCAAGAGCTCCTGCTGTGACTGCTTTTAATTGGGGCCCTTTGGTGATGAGCTGGCAGCCACCCCATTCCCAGGAGGGAAAAGGGGAGCAACAAACCCCCTACCTTCCCCCCTCCAGCCTTTCTCAGTGTCACTCACCACGAACGATGTCACTCGGGCCAGAGTTTCCGATACAGGACACAGATTCACCCGTGCTGGTTTGATAAAGGAGCCACGATATCAAATCACAGAATCATTAAGGTTGGAAAAGACCTCAGAGATCACCGGGTCCCAGTGTAACATCAGATGCACCGAGTGCCTGAACTGAGAACCAAGTTCACAGAGCATGCCCGTGGAGCAAACTGGCTTCAAAAGAAGGCAGTTTAAACAAAAAAAGCCAAGAGGGACGCACACGCACATTTTTTTCATTTCTCCCCCGCTCCTTTCACAAATACCTTCCCACGGGCATTCTGCTCCAGCTCTCTTTCTCACTCCAAGATGATTGGGGGTTTCAACAATCAAAGGGGAGACTTGAACATCGGGAGAAAGGACAAACCCAACTCCAGCAAGCAGGGCTGGACTGGCACTAATGACAGCCAGTTTGGAGCCAGTTTGGCAACCAGGACATCTCGCCTTCCCAGGGTGAGGTTTTCCAGCTGCTCCAAAAGGAGGAACCAGGGTCTGGTACCGCTGCTTCCCTCGGGCAGGGCAGGGCTGAGCGTGGCTGTGTCGGGTTGGCCTTGGTCATTCCTAATCCCAGCCAGACAGCACTTCCACGTCAGTCAGCTTCCTGTCTGGCACCCAGGCCGGCCCTGGGCGCTGCCAGTGTTTTCCCAAAAGTTAATCATCCCCCTCTGCAAGTCGTGGGGTTTCTGTCTTTTCTCCAGGCGGCTGCAGGAAGAGCTGAGCAGCTGCCCAGCCTTACCCTCAGCGCTGCCTTTTCTTGTTTCCCTCCCCCCCTGCTCGCTCCTGGCAGCAGAAGCTCCTCTGGAGTTACAGGAGAGGGAGCAGAGAGTGGATCTACTACAGCCCCAGGCTGGCTGAGATGTGAGCTCAGCCTCTTGCTCTGCAGGACAATATCTACATTTTTCTTCCAGAAACTGCTTCGGTAGCAGCATTTGCAACAAACCTAAAAGAGCCGTTCAGAGATGCACATTTCAAATGCTGAATTCCCAAGGTTCAGGCAAACAAAAAGCCCTTTCTGTTTCTTCACAAAATCAGTTGTGGCCAGCCAGCCACCCCCACACCCTGCAATTTATATCTGATGCACATTTTGGAAATTCCCAAGTAAAAAACAAAGTACTGACAGCATCGGCATCTCCTGGCATTTCCCGGAAAGAAGCTTGGGAAGAGGGCAGCCTCTGAGCCATGGAATGCAGAGCCCATCTGCACAGCCTCACACGTAAGAAAAGGAAACAGCTTAATAAAAGATCCAAAATTAGTAATATTTTTCCCCCTGAAAGGCCATGCATTCAGAGCAATTTAAAAGTCAAGTTAGTTTGTATATGAAAGGGAAAAGCCCTGTCCTGTGGAGCCAGAGCTGGGTTAGGAGAAGCAAGCAGAGCTCAGGCAGCTGCCCCAGATGGAAAAGCTGCAGCACGGGGTGGAAGGCCCAGGTCACCCAGCAGTGAGAGGGGTTTTCCTGCCCTCAGGAGCAGGACTGAAGAGCAGTCAGTTTATTGCTCAAGCCTGAGCTCAGGATTTAGATCCAGACCACGAGGGAGGTTGTGGGGTCTGTCCAAGGGAGCTCACTCCACAAGGGGGTGTGGGCACCATAGGGCTGGGTGGCCCCTTTCTGGGGGGTTCATTTCAAGATGATTGGATTTCCAGCATGGGTTGTGCCCCTCCTGCCCATCCAGGCATCCTCCCCACAGCCACAGAGGGTGGAAAAGCCACATAAGAAAGCAAATTTCATAAATTATCGCCCCTCCTACTTTCCCTTCCCCAGAAAGGGGAAGTTCAGGCAGCAGATGCTGCAATTTAAAATCTTCATTTGAGAGCCTAGAAACGACTGCAGCGCGGCAGGAACAGCCCTCAGAGCTTTACTGATCCAGGGCCAATTTTCTTGCCTCTGACGTGATATCTGCATCTCCTGCAATGTCAGAGCTGCAGCTATTCTGGGAGGTTTCCAGCAGAGGGGCTGGCAGGGGGCTGGGGGCTGCATGTGGAGGCAGAGCTAATCCCCTGCGGGCTAAGCTGACAAGCTGGGTCACGACTCCAGGAGACAGGTTAACTGCACAGACAAATATTTCCAGGATAAACCACAGGCAGTGGGTGGCTGACAGCACGCTAAGAGCAGCTCTCTTTTCAAGCTCTGAGGGGCTGTATTTTGCATCCTGTTCCTTCGGGAAGGCCCCATCCAACCTGGCTTCGTCCCTCATCACAGGATCCATACGGGGCAGCATGGGGTTTGCTGAGTCCAAACTGTGAGCATCATGTTTCTTCCTGCTTCTGCAGGCTCCACATTTCTGTCCTCACTGTGCAGGGGTATTTTTGAACCAACAGCAGCTTCAGCTTACTCTGACTTTGGGATTTGCACCCACTCAAGGAGAAGGGAACACCGGTTTGGAGCAGAAATTTTGCCTTTGGTAAAACAACCACAGCAACAAGCAGGATTTTCACAGCCTGGTTATGGGGTGGAGATGGCAGGAGGTGCCCAGGCTATGAGCTCCTTCACCCAGGGGCTGAGCTAAAGCACGAGCTGGCCACACGGCCAACCTTGCCCATGGCAGGGCTAATCCCACCAACAAACCTCTTCTCCCCATGTTAGTTCTGCTTTTGGAAGAAAAGCAGTATTGTTTCTCACTGAAAGGAGATGCCCACGAGGCTTGCTCTTCCCCTCCACGAGGAGATATGGCAATAACCCAACATGTTAGGATGTCTTCAGGCAAGGAATAAGCCCACTGATGTGGAGCTAGAGATCACCCCAAGATGAACCACATCATAAGACCTCCCACCACACAGTGAGAGGAACACAAAGAAAGAAAAAAGGCCCAGACAGCAGCCCCAGGAGAAGCCCGCAGTTAAGAGGAAGAAAAAAGCAAGTATGGAGCCTTTTTCAGTGCAGCCATGGGCCTGGCTCAGTTCCTGTTTCAAACTGAAACAGGTTTGGGATGGCTGTAGCTCATTTTCTGTTCCACGGGCTCGCTGGGATCCAGTGCAGAGGCACACAGCCAGAACTGAGGCTCAGCCAAATCCTGCTGGTGCCCAGGAAACCCAGCACCATGGTCCTGGGTGGCAACGGCAAGCCTTGAGAAGAGCCACAGCAGGAGAGCAGCAGAGCACCAAGCACAGCAGGAGAATCCCACAGCACCGGGAATGTCCAGCAGCCTCACCACCTCTGCCTCTCCTCAGACTGACTCAACAACCACAAAGCCAAGCACCTAGGGGACTGCATCCAGACTTTTCTGCAGGAAGTCAAAGCTGCCACAGCACGATGGATTTTTTTGCACTGGCTTTGCACACTTGCAAAAGTGACCTTTTTTTTTTTTTTTTTCCTGGCCTCCACCATTTCTGTTTCTCCCATCTGCTCCCCGTCCCCTTCACACACTCAGAGCAACAACTCACCCAAGACCCCACTCTCATTTCATCAGGCACTTTTAGCACAATACCAGGTCCAGAGGGAAACAAGCAGCAGACCAAAGCCAGAGTGGCAGATAACTCTGCCTCCCAGGGCTACCTGGAAAAAGGAGGATAAAGATGCAGCCTAAGGTGCACTCTTTATTGAAGGTATTAGCTGGATATTATGTATTTCTAAAGATAAGCTCCTAAACCTCCAGCAAAGCTGGTTATGGATCCACTTACAGCAGCATTTATGGCTCAAAATACTTGTCTGTCTTATAAGAAACTCAAACTTACAAGTCACAGGCAATTCTTTTCCCAGATCCAAACGCTGTGTGCAGGACCAGTTTGGTTTTGCTGTTTCTCTTCTCTGACCCTACACACGTTCATGGCTGACAAGGAAAAAAAAATCCCTTTGTGTAGTGTGGCCATAGAGATCCTTGTCCCATTTACAGAAAAGGAGTCACAGCACGTGTGAGTACAGCCCAACCTCCCCAAACCACACCCATTGTCTTCAGGTGACCCTTCACACCCCAGCAATGAAAGGGCCACAACAGAGTCAAATGTGGCCACAAAAGCATCTGGCAAAGATGGATTCAAGGAGGACCCTGCTGAAGGTGCTGAGTGTGCTTCAAGCTCCTTAAGTCTCAGCCAGGAGAGCCCCTTCCTATTTCTGACAGCAGCACAACCCCAAGCAATGTGTCCACAAGAGCATCCCAGACCCTGAAAGGTGAGATGGGCACAGGGAACCAGCTCCCTGCTCAGCACCTGCACTTGGCTCCTCAGTGTAAACCGAGACCCTGAGTTTTTGCCACTGAGCTGGCACAAACCCCCAGCACTCTGCTCCTCCCTTTCTGGGGATTTTCAAACGTTTCCAGCTCACCCTCCTGCCCAAGCCCACTTCACATGTACGTGCCTGAGACAGAAAGTGTATCTAGGATATGGAATATGCAGTCTAAGAAATGACAACAGATAAGCACAGAGTTGGATGGGAGCCTAAAGGAAGCAGAGTGCAAGGACAAAGCCCTGGGGACTCTGATAAACAGGTGGCCAGGGAAATTTCACATCTCCCAGCAAAAATCCCCCTCTGCCCTGCAACTTGGCAGCAGATTTCCAGACCGGAAAGGAGTTTTAAACAAAGAAAGGATGGAAAGTGAGAACGTGTGGCCACTCTTCAGCTCCAAGCATTAGGAGAAGGGGGATTTTGCCTTGCACTAGCACCAGAGTTCATGACAGGGATGCTTCTTCCAAACATCTGTGCTGCATGCTGGACAGCATCAAATCCATCTTCCCTGTCTCTCTCCAGAGGGTTTCCTGCCCTTTTTGTCCATCCCTCTCTCACACAGGAAAAGTTTCCTTGGAAGGAGTTGAGATTATTTTACTGAAGATCAGTGCAGAGGCAGCTACTGTATTCCTGTGATCAGAGCAAGAGACAGAAGCAGAGCAAGAACTTGCTTTAAAGCTGAGTCACAGCTCACCATGATTAGAAAAATAAAAAGTGGAGAATTTCCCATTACCCCAAGTAAGACTGAAGAGTTTGAACTTCAGGACTGTACCTTGACCTATGACAGAAACATCAGCATAAATTATTAGCATAGATAGAGAGGGGCAGGGAGGAAAGAGGTGGAATAAAAATATAAGAATATCCAACACAGTAACTTCATGGTAACGCTCCTTCTCTGTTTTTTTTTTTTTTTTTTGTTCTTTTTTTTGCCTCATTATGGTATTTTTTTATTTGCTAGTAATGACTGCAGCAAGTAGCACTACCCAGACACACAAACCCTTCCAAGGGAAGGTGACACCATCATCCAGGTCTCTACTCAGGGAGGTCACTGCTATGCACCACAGCACCACAATGAAGATGTCCTTCATGTCATGCGAACAGAGGCAGAACCATTGATAAATTTGGGTTGGAAGGGACCTTAAAGCCCCCCCAGTGCCACCCCTGCCATGGTCAGGGACCCCTCCCACAGCCCAGGGTGCTCCAAGCCCCATCCAACCTTCAGCACTGCCAGGGATGGGGCAGCCACAGCTTCTGGGGGCACCCAGGGGCTCAGCACCCTCACACCAAAGAATTTCTTCCTGATGTCCAACCTCAATCTCCCCTATTCCAGTTTAAAGCCATCCCTCCCGGTCCTATCGCTACACACACACCGGGGCTCTGGGGAGCCTGGCGGGGCCCCAGGGGCCTCCTGGCCCGGCCCGAGCTGGGGTTTCAGTACCGACCGCAGCTCCGGGAGCGCAAAGTCACGAGAAACTCCCTCGCTACTGCCTTCCGCCCCAGGAAAAAAGAAAAAACCCAAAAAACCTAAACCAAAAAACCCCTAAAACCCAGAAATCATAAAAAACAAGAAATGAGAGCAGATGTGGAAGTCCCAGCTCAACAGGTTGCTGAGCACGGCCCCGCTGCGACCCCCAACCCGCGGAGCCTCAGCCCGGAGCCGCCTGAGGCGCGGGGCAGCCCCGGAAACGCACCCGGGGGAGGGGGCGGGGACGGCGACCCCCGGGCAGGGCTGGGGACCCGCCCGGCCGCCTCCCGGGCTCAGGGCCACCCCGGCCTCCCCCCCCCAGGCCCTCTGGAGTCCTTCTGCGAGCCCCCCCTGCCTCAGTCCCCTCCCCACCTCCCTTCCAAACCCCCCGTGCTCCCCCAAAGGCCCCTCCGGGCTCTCCCTCACCGGGATGCTCGCTGCTCGCTCCCTCCCGCCGCTCCGCACCGCTCCGCACCGCACCGCCCCGCACCGCCCGCAGCCGCCCCACTTCCTCCGGGAGGCACCGCCCCGGGCTCCTCCCAGGGGCGGGAACGGTCCAAGTTGGTGTTCCGGTTCCTTTGCTGTGTTGTGGTTTTGTTTTACTCTAGATTCGGTACGTTCTGTTAATCCGTTTTATTTTATTCTACTCTATATAAAATAGATTTTGTTATTTATGTAAAATAAAATTTGTTTTCGTTTACTGTGTTTTATTGTACCTTACTCTCTCTTACTCTCTTCTATTTACTTTGCTTTCTGTTGCTCCACTCTTCTTCATTTTACTGTTTCATTATTTTCTTTTACTCTTTTTTACTCTTTTAACGCTTTTATTTTGCTTTCTGTTACTCCACATTACTTAGTTTTACTTTATTATATTTTTTTAACTCGCTTTACTCTTTTAGTTTCTTTTACGGTTCTATTTTACTTTGTTACTCCACTTTACCTAATTTTACTTTATTAAAACTTTCCTTACTTCATTATATTCAACCTTTTCCTTTCCCTTTATTATTTTTCCTTTTTTTTTTCCCCAGAGCCAGGGAGAAGGAGCAGTGTATGGCACCATGGCTGGACCCCAGCCCAGGGATCATTAAGTATTTGCTGTTCATCCCAAATGCTTCCTGGCTTTTTTTTTTTCCCCCAGGTATGTGCAGAGCAATGGGTGTTTGTTGCCATTTTCATCCTGTTCCATCAAGTTTGAGCAGAGGGGACAGGCAGCCTCCCAAAAATGCCCTGGTGCCTCCTGCAGCAGGAACTTATCAAGTGGTAACGGGGCTGACAAGTTCCTGCAAGGTGTGGGGTTTGCTCCCTGCAGAGCTGGGAGCTCCTGACTGAGCAGCCCCAGTTATTTTCTGTAGTTCGAGATGATTTTCACAGGTGCTGGTCTTACTGGTAACCACTGGGAGCACCAGCAAACCCAAATGTCTCAGTTCTGCTGTGACAGTACTGGATATTCAGCCTCACAGGAAGTCTGCTGGGTTCCCATCACAAATTTCCCTGGGTGCCAGACTGAGAGGAAGAGAGGGAAGGTGACAATTTGTCTTATTTTCTAGGCATCTCATCAAACCAGAGGCCAAAGTTTCACAAATGCTTGGATTTTACCTATCACCGAGATCTGAGATAAGTAAAACCCCAGACTGGTTTGGGTGGGAAGAGACCCTGAAGCCCATCCCAAGTCCCACCCCTGCCATGGTCAGGGACCCCTCCCCCAGCCCAGGGTGCTCCAAGCCCCATCCAACCTTCAACACTGCCAGGGATGGGGCAGCCACAGCTTCTGGGGGCACCCAGGGGCTCAGCACCCTCACACCAAAGAATTTCTTTCTCAGATCTCATCTCTATCTCCCCTCTTTCTGTTTGAATCTGGGCAAGGGCAGGGAGTGATGGGATGAGGAGGAATGAAAGTCCCTCCCAACTTTCCTGGAGCCCCTTCAGGCACTGGAAGGTGCTCTAAGGTCTCCCCATTGCAGCCTTCTCTTCCCCAGGCTGAACACCCCCAACTCTCTCAGCCTGGCTCCAGAGCTGCTCCCACCCATGGATCATCTTCATGTCTTTTTTTAGGTCCATCCAGACTGGAAGGGTCTTACAAAAGGACTGCTTACAAAGCCAAAAATTTAACTTTGTTTTGAAAGTTTATTGGATCATCTTGACACAAAATCATTACAGCAGCTTGTGGTATGTTGTTTCCTTTTTTTGTAATTTTTTCTTTTTTAAGGGAATGTTGATAGCAAATAAATTTGTGAATGTAACACATCATACAGTTTCAAAATTCTAGAATCACCGCACAGGATTCTGTAAGAGAAGACTCTACATGCTAAAGTGACAGTTTTCATCCATGAATTAAAAAAAAAAAAAAAAAAAACAAACACTAATTCAGGACCATTATCCTTTAAGACAATTTTAATATGTTCAGTTTCTATTACACAAACTGGCTAACCAAGGGAGGTTGACCAATACCAACAACTACCACTCCACCAGCAGTGAAATCTGCTGCAGACAAGTGTGGTCAGAACACGAAGCTGGGCCTGGCAATGAAACCACAGCAGAGCCTTGTCAGAAACACCCTCACTTGGGAAGAGTGTAGAGAGCACAAGACACGGGTAGAGCACAGGACATTCACCCAAAGGAGAAGATGAACACTTTATCCTGTTCCCTGCACAGAGTTTTAGTTCAACTCGACTGGCCATTGCTGACCCTCTAGGAGTTGTGGTGGTGCTGGAGCAACCCAACGCCTCCCTGGGGACCTTTTTGGTAAAAGCAACCAACAGCTCTTGACCTACCTCAAAGCAAAACCGTTCAAGTGTGTTCTCAGATTGCTGGGTATGGAACAGCAAGTAAAAAAGAACAGAGAGAGGGGATAGAAAGCAAGAGAGTTTGGAGAAGAGTATCAATTGAGCATTTCTGTAAAAGGAGAGGGTGACATCCCTTTCTAGTCAGTGATTCCACATGATTTCATTAGTGCAGAATTGGTAGACACCTCCCCCTTTCTGAGGTCACCTGCTCCAGACCCAAGTCTGCAGCTCCTCACAAGGGCCTTGATGCTGCTGCCCAGGCTGGAAGGTTCTGCTGCAGGGACCCAATTGGACTTCAGCTTCAAGATCAGCACCCACCTGCTGGGAGGACTACGGGGGGGAACCGAGGCAGCACCACATCTCTGATGTCACAGCACAGAGGGGGGGGACAGGGCTGTACCTGCAAACTGTTCAGAGCACAAGGGGTTACACACAGGGCCACTTCTCTAACCTGGTAGTGGTCAACCTCAGCTGGTGAGCAAAATGATAAAAAAGCAGGAACAGACCCCTTTGGATTTCCAGTTTCTTGCTACACTTTAACTTTTCAGGAATGTGAAATTGAAGTGGACTCATAAAACACATCAGCAGACACTGCTCAAAGGGGAGAGGCATGATAGACTCCATTTGCAGGGGTGGTCAACAGGAGCAGAGAACCAAACAGTAACACTTCCAGCCTGTTTCATGCATTCACTCTCTTCTCGGCTTTCACTAAAAGAAGGTTAAGGCTCAAGGCAACTACTATAAACAAAACTCCAACATCCCAGTTCTCACAGGGCTCATTTGGATTAGCTCAAGGAGATGAAGGATGTTTATATGCTGATCACAATAGATCTTGAAATAATAATAATAATAAATCATATATATATATTAAAAAAAAAAAAAGAGGCCTTCAGGTCCAGCACCAGCCTCTGCTAGAAATATACATCAACTACAGCAGCCCTGAAGACATATTCCATGGCTAAGGATCAAGTCAACCTTCCCTGGCAACAAGCACAAGCAACAGACTCTGTGCTACTGTTGAGAAAATTCTGCTTAGTCCACCGTCCCACGCAGATGGCAAGGTTTATGGGATTACCATGAGCTGCTGAATAAATAGCATCCCTCCCTCCTCCAGTCATGTCACCAGGATCTCTTTGGGCTAGAAAGGGTTAACACCACAGTCTGTAAAAAGTTTTGAAATAAAAAGGTAACATACAGCCTTAAAATGTCTAAACTGCAAACAATGGTGGAGTTAACTGAAAAGCACGTGCCCAGGATAGTACATGCGTACGAGGGAGAAACTTAACACTTGGGTCTGCTCTCTTTACACATCAGGTGTGTTTCTTGTAGTTGGAGTATTCTGTAAGGAGTATTCAGCACTTGGACAATGTCTCTTTCATCTCATCCAACAAGTTGCTAAGCAGGGTGGAATCATTACATTTCCCATCTATGGATACAGAGTTCTCTCCCTTAAGAAGAGAAAGAAAAAAAAAGAAAGAAATCCATTAGGTCCTCTCCTAAGTGGAGACAATTTTATTCCCAGCCAAGCTCAAGGACTGGAAACAGCCAAGTGGCCAGTTTGGGGGAAGCCCTCAGTGCTCCTCCTACCCACCAGAAGCCCAGGCATGAACTGGGCAACAGAAAACCCCAGGGAGGTACCAGCTTGGCAGCAGCAGAGTGAAAACTGCTGGATGGGCCAGAATTAAATGGCCCTTGGTGTCCCTGAATGATTTAGGCAGGAATATTTCCCTTTTTCTGTTAAGACAGGAAAGGCTGGAGGTTTAGCTTCTCTCAGGTCTTGTTTCAGGGGCACAGTGCTCTCACCTTTTTTACCAGCAGGCAGACATGATGGCCTTGGATAGAACGACTGTACATGGATGCACAGGAATCGACGCGTTCCACAACTACAAAGAGAGCAGGAGGTCTCATTCAGTGGGACAATTTTGAATAAAAGGTTTGCTTCACGTGAAGGGGAACTACTGCTTTGCCTGGCCACAAGGAAGAGAAGCTTTTACTTAGTGAGGGGAGGAGAAAGTCGTCAGGGTTAAGATGATGTATGTGCCTGGCTCCTGTTTGGGATATTTCACAATAATGAGGTTACTCATTTGTCTTTTAAGTAAGCTGCTAATATTTCATGGCAAAAATGCTGATCAGCACGTAGCTCACTTCCCCAGAAACACTTTCAGTGAGGCAATGTCTAATAGGTACACCAGGGCATGATGAAACAGCCATTTGTTTTGCTTCAGCCTGTGCTTGTGTTTTAATTAGTGGGTCCAAACTTGAATAGGTCGTGCTCTCCCTTACTGAAAGGAAGCATTGGGAACAGAGAGAGGTTGAAGCACCACAAAGATCAAACACACCCTCCAGAGAACAGTTACAGCCCTCTCTATCAGCAAGCTGCTCCCATGATACCTGCCACATGCCTCAGTGGGCTGGAGGAAAGCCACAGGGACAGAAGGAGAGTTATTTTGAAGAACACAGAATGCTTTGAGCATACCAATGTCTCACAAAACTGAAAAAAACCAACTCCTTTCCCAAATTTATTTCATCTGGACATCACCAGCTTCTGTCACTATAAGGCCACAGAGTATTGCACTTGCTGAGAACAGTAGAAATTTTAGAATATGAAATTATGCAGAAGGTTCTGCACTGAGGAAGACTCACCTGAAAAATGATGATGAAAACAGATCTTTGCCAGTAGATGTTGGAAGGAAATGCTAATTCCATCTACTTTAATAGAATTCATGTGCAGATCTCCAGACTCTAGGAGCTTGGCAAAAGCATCACTGCAAAACAGGAAGGAAAGTAAACATTTGTGGTAGAAATTCCAGTGTCAGCTGCCACATGAGCCCCATGCAGACCTTGAGACATCTCAGGATGCAGAAGTTTAACTACTCCCAAGCTCCAGAAAAATGGGTTCACAGCAAATATGGAAACCATACTCAACTCCACTGGAGTACCCTATAACCTCAACCAGAGCTACTTCCCCACAGCCAGCTCACAGGGTACACAGCTCCTTCTTCAGAATCACCCGAAACACGTTGCTAGACGTATTTTAACAGTCAAACATTCCACGAGGTAACTGAACTGTAACCAAAGCAATCACAAGCAGCCAGAGTCAGAAGCACACTGTGTATCTTGCAGAGATGGCCTCCAGCCAAAGCTCAGCTTCACATGGGTGGCAAAAGCACAGGTGTCGTGGCCCCTGCATGGCACTTACCTATAGCAAGGCGTCGTGATCAAGTATGAAGCGCAACTGAAGTGCAATTTGAAATCTAGTTTTTCATGGGTTGAACCTTCATCATTCTGCAACAGGTCAAAGGAAAGGAGATGAATGGGAGCCCCAAGGCACAGCAAGAGGAGGCACCACCCCCAACCTACCAAACAGGCACCGATGAAGACTTAAGGCTCAGTTCTCTTTGCTACACCCTGGCTGGGCCTGAAGGATGGGTCTGAGAACCATCACGCTACCCCATCAGGCCAATGAGAGGCAAGGGTTGGGGAGCAGGGTTGATAAACACACCCTGAGCAGATAAGAGACACAACTGGAGGGAGCTGACTTGCATTTTCAATTGCACCTTGCTGGAATCAATTGAGCAGCTTGAATTTAAACTGACACTTGGAGATGTGGTGTTATGGTTCGCTATTTCCCAAGGAAAATAATAAATTAATATCTCCCAGATTCTTAGGTACTGAAAATAGGGCTGGCATGCTATTTTTAAGAAAGCCTTAAAATAGAGATCATGGCTGACTCAGAAGTAGCCACAACTGTCTCCATTCATTTCCTTCAAGCTGTTCACACAGCTCCTTCATTAATAATTCCACTGAAATAAGACTAGAAACCCAATCTTATGCAGGTCAATACTAAACAGTACCTCCAGCTGACCTCACTCTTGTTCTGGGTTTCCATTCTTATTAACCATATCTAATTCTTTATGGTTTTCCAGCCTTGGACCAGGTAGCAGTGTCCAGCTGATCTGTGGGTAACAGATCAGAAGGAACAGGCTCTGGAGGCTGCATCTCTCATCAGCCAGGTAACCTCCTCTCCTGCACTGAGTTTCCAGCTGGCAATGTGGCAAATGTGTTCAGGCTGCATCGCTCACACGCTGCCAGGAATGACAATTTAGGACATGCTCACACAGTATTTGGGACACTCTTTGCACAAGATGTCATGTAAAAATACTTCTCACATCACAGAATGGGCTGGTGCAGCAGAGATGAAATGATGCCTAAAAAAAAAAAGCTCTAAAGCAGTGCTTTCCACCCAAGTCAAGCTCCCTTATGCAGTTCCAAAGGAAGCACAGAGTTTGAAGCTGCACTTACTTTGACTATAAAGGACAGAGTTCCTTTTAACTTCTGAGCCATAACAATACTCTGAAGTGTAAACACAAACTGGGCTTCATTAGAGATTCCTAGCATGAAGAGAGAAGAGGGAGAAGTCAGGCCAGAAAATGGTTTCCATATCTAAGTAATGGTTAGAATAAACAAATCAGTTGGAGCTAAGCTTTAGGTATTGACTATTTCTGAACAAGGTTTGAAGTGTTCCACGGAGCTGGGAGAGAGATATGCACAGTTCCTGCTGTGAATTAACAATGTTAAAGCACTTTGCTCTTGGGTCTCTGAAAAGCAGCAGTGAGAGCTGGCATCTGCTAGAGGTTATTGAGTGCCTGGACAAAGTATGTCACAGTGGCAATATATTTAATCAGTTTGTGTAATACACACATTTCCAATTAGTGTTCAGAAATAATTTGCATTCTAATGTTTCCATGTTCTTTTTTTAATATACAAGTCTGTGTCAAGAACTTCTTGATACAGAACATAAAAAAACCCATGCCCCACTGCTTCCCATGGGGGATCTGAATGCACCCAGAAGCCACCAAAAGCCAGAAGACTTCTGGGAGCTGTGAATTTCAGCATTCAAATTAACTCGTTGGCAAGGGAAGTAAAAATTTGTAGAAACTCAGTGACCTTCTGCACTATTGCACCATGGCTGGATGATGCCATGATCCTTCAGCTCCAAGTCTAATATTTCTTAAGGCCTCAGCTTCTCATCCAGAAAAACACACACAGAATTTCACTGCATATGGACTTTGCCATTAAAAGAGGGGGACGATGGCTCAAGAATAAATCCAGAGGGGATTCTAACAGTTCAAGAACCTATAGCTTTGTTTCATTTTAAGTCTCATAGCAAACTCCTTGTGAATTTGGGATTCCAGTAGTGATGCTGGCACATTCAAAGGTGTGCCAGCCTGCAGTCACCTGACAAAGGAACTTGGACATTCAGGCAGCCAGTGCTACATGACAGACTTTGCTCTTGCTGTACAGAACTGCCTGTTTTTACAGCCACACTGTAAAAAGACTTATCCTCTCCAGTGAATTGTGTGAAAACCCAGTGAACACCCAGGCAGAGGGACACACTTCTTTCTGGAAAAGACCAAGTAGCAAGGAGTTCCAACAATTCTTTCCACAGGAGGGCAGTGCAGGACTAGACATCCTCCAAGAACCCTGTGCAAAGCTGAGCGTACCAGGGGGCAGCTGGAAGGGCACAGGGATCCCATCGTGTACTGATGATCCTTCTGGCCGGAGCATTTTAGTGTTGAGAGAGTCCAGGACATTTAGTTCCATGCTCTTAAGAAAGCTGGTGCTTTTGTTCTCAAAGATAACAGAGACAGTAACTTGGCTATCATTCTGGAGGTTTCCTTGAATATCATAGGTCTGCAAGTGAAGGGAAAAAAAATATATCACAGGAAAGATTCAGAAACTTCAAACAGCAGAGCACCAGAGCAGAACACAGCATCAGAATAAAGCAGATTTCAAAGAGAAGGAAATTTGGTACAGCTACAGAATAATGGAAACCACACTGGTGATCAGGCCCACAGTACTGTTAAGGGGTGGGAAAATATCTACCTAAAAACTTAAATGGGACATCCAAAGGAATGGAAATGGAGCTTTATGTTTTGCCTCCTAGAATTTAAACAGTTCTTCAGTTAGGAAGAAGTTGCTATACTATCCCCAGCACATCCCCTCTTCTCTTAGAGAACACAAAACATCTGGATTTGAATGCAACAAACCTCACCATTTTAATGTATGGATTTTCAGCAAGGAGGCGGTAACTGGACATAGGCTGGAAAACAAGAAAGAAATCAGTCACAACATAATTCATTTCTCTGAAAAGAGCTGTCATCCTCCTCCTTCCCAGACCAGTTTAGCTCCTGCTTTTTCCCCAGGGCAAGTGCTGCCAGGGCACAGGTACTCACTGGTAGTGGTTCATCATCTAGTGTTCCATTCTGCACTGACTCTGTTGTCTCCTCCTCGCTGTGATGACTTTTCTTTTTGGATTTCTTTTTATCCTTTGACTTCTCTTCCTTCTCTTTCTTGTGCTTTTTCTTCTTATGCTTGGAGGATTTCTACCAGGAAGAACAAGAAACTACAACAAACCCTTAAAGAATCCCTACGTTCCCAGCCATTACATCAGGACACCTCCCTACAAATTCCCACTCTATGCAGCCTTAGGGGTGACTGAACATAATTTCCCATTCCTGCAGAGTTTTTAAGGAATACAAGACTCTAACAAAGCATGGCTAAGGCCGTCAGCAATTCAAGCCACTTACCTTTCCTTCATCCTCCTCCTCCTCATCTCGCTCTTCCCTTTCTTCCTTTTTTACCTCTTGAAGTTCAGCCCCAACAGCAGCACCCACTTCAGGCTCACTCTGAGAAGATGAGCAGGAAGATTATGACACTAACAGAATGCAGTTGAAACAACTGATCCCACACTAAAAGAAATCTTCACAGTGACACTCCCTTCCACAGCAATTGTTACTTTAAAATTTACATTTCACTGACACCAAGCCTTTCATTTTTATGTCTATGAAACCCAACAAATAGGATCACCTCAAGACAAGATCCAAAAGATCTCCAAGGAATCCATTCCCTTATATTCCCTGTCTCTTCCTTAAAATCTCCCATTCAAATTCAAAAGGTTTTCTTTCAGACTGCCTCTCTCAGGTCTATTCATTCTGCTCGTGTCTCCCTCACACTAGGAAATAAAAATCATACAGTATTATAACATTAAGACCCACCAATAATATTAAAATCCACCAGGCCTGTAGCTGTACCTGGATTCCTATCTACTGATCTTTGCAGCAGAATGAGCTTGGAGACTCTCATTACAGAGTCTGGGAACTGGGGAGATAGAACATCATTGCTTCCTAGCAGTAAGTTGAGGAGATGAAGCCTGTCTTTCCCTCCTCTCCTGCAGCATGACAAAGCTCTCACAGCTAAGATGCCATCACAAGAAAAAGTTTCCAGTGATGTGGTTAAAACATCTACCTGTGGCTGGGTAGTGGAAGCAGGTGGTGGAGCAGTGGAGAGCCAGAAATCCAGGTCTTCCCCCTGTATTGTAAGAGAAAACAAACCCACTCTGGTTTGCTTTGATACCTCATACAGCCAACAAGCAAATGAACAATTAAGTTAAAACCCTAATTTTTGTGGAAATACCTCACTCTGGAATGCTCATACAGAGGCTGCAGTACATTTAGGAGCAAACAGTTGAAGAGGCTTAGCCTGAGCCTTGGAGCACAATTCCAGACCTGGACATAGGTGACAGCAATTGCAAGTGACCCTGCATGTGACAGCCACTCCAAGCACATTGGCCACATCCAAGAGAAAAACTGCATCTCCACTGAGTGGGTAGCAAGAAAAACAACTAATATCAGGTTTTATAGCTGGAAGAGTCTGGAGTATATAAAGGACAGGATGGGGAACAAAAGTAAGTTTCAGGTATTTTGCTACAAACTTCCTAATTTTAAGAACAGACAAAGTATCAGTGCAATCAGCTTCCAAATCAGATCTGGAAGATCTGCTGTGTAGGCTGGAACTCTGCTAACTTTGGAGGCTAAGTAAATGTTATTTTTATTAACAGAAATCTTCAAATATCTGCTTTCATGGCTGTAAAAACTTAAGGAAATAAAAGCCAAAAAGACTCAGCTGTTTGACTTGTCAAATGTGACTGTTCCTAAGCAACAAATAAAACATGGCCAGAAATATGGCCTGCAGTAGCAGTTTCTAAAATAATGCAAGTCTTGGAGAATTACCTTTTTTTCTTCTTCCTCCTCTACTACCTTTTTCTCCTTCTCTTTCTTCTTTCCTTTGTCTCTCTCTTTTTCTTTGTGTTTCTTTTCCTTCTTTTTGGGTTTCTTGGTCTTCTTCTCTACTAGAGGAGCTTCTGAGTCTGGTGACTTCAGGGTCTCAACATTTCTGTGTCTCTGCACTGGCAGCTTCTCACTGTCTGCTAAGGGTCTTAAAAACAAAGAGACCATAACCCTTCTGCAAAAATTCTCCATTAGCTTAGATTATCTGCTGGATGTTCAAGACATGGTTTGCTTTTTTTTTAACAGTTGGTCCCCAAGTTATTAAATCAGCACATAACTTTTTCTCCCTGAAGTTTATTTATCTAACTGCAGACACTGCTCATGAGGGTTTCAATTTAATAAAAACATATTGAATGTTAATGACAGCCAAGCTCTTGCTGGTACCTGGTCACTCTTAAGAAATGGTAGCTACAGACTGAGTACAGGCTACTACAGGCTGAGTAACAGTAACACATACAGGAGAACACACACACACTGTTACCTTGCATTTCTGTGAAACTGCTCACAAAGGAAGATGGAGCAAAGAGGTGACACAGGAAACATTTGCAGCAGTGTGGGACTTTAAGCAGTGGAATGATAGCACGGCTCAAACAGCCCTTGAAGGTGGGGGGTTTGCTGTTACTGATAAATAGATCACTCCAGCTGGAAATTATTGTAAGCAGTAAATTGTTTCATTTTGGAAGTTTATGCTGTGAATCTGTACTCTACCATTACATTCAAGAATGTCATATTTAATTCCAGATACCTGTTTCCAAAGAGCATGAGTACTGGTTTTGATTTACACTGTAGCATAAAGCTGTTGCTTGGGAAAAAAACATCCCAAGTATTTCTGCATTCTTGTTGAACACTGTCCAAAAGTCAGTGGGAAGTTCACAGATAGTCTGTTTTTCTATTTCAAGAGCTTTTATCTAATGTTAATTTTCATGTTTGAGCAGCAAACATCTGTTCAGGAGGATTGCTAATGATTTCACCTGCCTTTTTTTTTTTTTTTTTTTTTTTTTTTTTTTTTTTTTTGCTTATATTGCCCTAGAGGTGTGCAACAAATATGTGGATGTGGCACTTCTGGGCATGGTTTAGTTGGCAGGGTGGTGTTGGGTTGAGGACTTGATCTTAAGAGTTCTTTTCCAACCTGAATGATTCTTTAAGAACTGGACCCAATTGATTTTTCACTTTGAAACAGACACTGCAAGGGTGACATGGACCCCATCTGTTTGAACAGTGAACAGATCTCATCTTTAAGCTATTTCATGTGTACCTGTACAGGAACAGGGATTGGTGCTGAAGGACAATGCTAGGATAGACTCACACTGAAGGTCAATGATTTCAATTGTTTCACCACCCTTCAAACATTTACATTGTCCACTGCAATTAACCAACCCTTAGCAATATGTTCTTACCTGGAAGGCTTCCCTGAAACCAGACTGCATGTGAGGGTGACACAGACAGAGCAGTGCAAGCACAGAGAGAAAGAGAGGACAGACATGAGAAAACATGACAGGAGAGCACACTGACTCATATGAAATGGAAAGAGAGTGGATGGACACAATACAGAAGTCCCCAGATGCCTCCTGGAGCACAGGCTTCAGAAACTGCTCAGCTCAGTGTTTGCTGTGTTGTTGTGGCTTGCCATAAAAATACCAGGTCTACAGGCAGAAGTTCATTTCCTTTTATATATTTCTCCCCTGTAGACCGAGAAGAATGCCACTGGCTCATGAAAAAAAAGTTTTTCAGAAACTGTTCTTTCACTTTTTAAAAACACTACATCATTTCTTTGCAAGGTATCAAGGGGCCAAATCCCTACAGGTTTGAGAATCACAGCACAGACTTTAAAGTTATGCATACAGTGCCTGCAGTGTCTTCAAAACTTTACAGGAGGCATCTATAGACCACAAATCAGCAACTACAATCAGGATGATAATTCTGTAGAACAGGAGCTAAAAAAATAAATACATCTCCATGTGCAATATTAACAGCTCCCTGCTAATTATCACGTGGCCTGTGGGGACTGGGAATGCTGGAAACAGCTCCAGGAGCTGAATGGGGGACCAGACTCTGGGCAAAGTTATGATATGCAGTTCACTGAACTCATAAATAACTTTTTTTTCAATAGTGGTATCCAACTGAATGGCCACAGGGCAGTGGGGATGGTACAGACTGGCTGTTACTGGTCAAGTTACCAGCACACAGAGTTTGCCATGGGCATGGGGGTTCTGAGCTGAACACTGACAGATGCAGCTCACACTGGGCCAGTGCAGGTTAGATCAGAGAGGTACTGGAACACCCAAATCCTCAGACTAACTCACACCTGATCCCAGCTACACTGCCTGTGCTTTCAGGCTCCATGCAGTCACACAGAATCATTCCTCTGCCACTGCAGCAACTTTTATCATCTGTGCTGCAGTGGGAACACAGGCCTGGATGATCATCCAGGGTTACATCCAAGGCATGGCAAGAGCCTTTCCTCCTAGTGGAATGTTCTTAATGCCTTTGCCTGCTCAGCCCCAGACTTGCCCTCATGCATTCTGATTAGCAGTAAATCCACACACAAAACTGTCACTTACTTATCCAGATCTATATCAAGTGCTTTATATGGATCATTGGGATCCTTGTCATCTTCATCACTGGGCAAAGCATTCTGCAGGAGAGAGAAAGAGATCATCCACTGGAGAAGTGAGCCACAGGCAATTTTGATGCTAAAGTTCTACATCCCCCCAGACCAGTATTTTTTTTAAGGACTGTTAACCCTGGAACGGGCCAGCCTGCAGTCAGGCTCAGTCTGTCACAGGAACAACGTGCTTTAATGCAGCATCAAGTTACAAGATTAATTTAGAACAGAAAACCATTCTTCATAAACTGCTGGGTTTGAATTGCTGCTGTTCAGTTCTGATTAAAGGAAATTTTAGGAACAAATACAGAGTACGTCATTAGCATGCACAATTAATTATAATCAGCTCCAAACCTGCTGACTAGAGAGAAGTTAATGTCAAAGTGAAGCAGCAAAGCACACTAAATGAAGTGACTGTTTGGACAGAATTACTTTTATAGCAGAAATGTGTATTTTTTGTTTTGCTGGAGTGTTTTTAAATAGTTTCAGTGGCAATTTTGGTCTTCTGTGCACAAAAAGACAACTGTTTCTCCCCCCTGTAAAGAACAGCTTGGGATCATCTCAATCAGTCATTTCTTAAAACAGTCTGGCAAGAAGTCAGAGCTCTTGAACTCCAACAATACAGACTGGCTGGCAATTCTTGGGGAAAAATCTCTCCAGAAGAGCACACAGATAAACCCCCCAACTCAGCCCACCAACCTGAACAATGGAATTAACTTTCATTGATACACAGAATGCTCAGTGTCCATGAATATACACCCAAAGGTTTCCGTTCCCTTTTCAAGAAGATAAGATTTGCAAAGTTTCCCTTTGTTCCATGTGTATTTTAATGTGTTTTTTTCCCCCCACCAGCTTACACTAAAAGATCTTGTATTTTATGCAAATAGTATTCTTGACCTTCAAATATAAAGACAACCAAATAAATCCTTTAGCATTGTGAGAGGACAAATGATTTCAAGTGTTTCTGACCTCTGGCATCTCTTCTGTTATGATATCAACGTGGTGAGCTGGAGCAATGTCCTCCTCACTCTCTGTGTGCAGAGAGTTGTGGCGATGATGTTTGCCTCTCTTCTCCTTTTTCTGTTTTTTCTTTTTCTTGTCTTTCTCCAGTTTCTGTTTATGTCTTCGTTCTTCTTCCAGTTTCACATACTGGTCAGACATGGGCATTCCTGCAGAGGAAGCCAAACTGTTTTCCACATGGACACTGATCACTGCAAGACTACATCAGGAGTGACCCTTGCTTCTGGCTTCTCCAAATTAGATCAATACCTCCCTGTGCTTCCCTATCAGCTCTCACACAGCCCCTCCAGCAGCAGCTTTCCCACCACACTACTTTCCAAAACCAGGACAGAGCTCTATCCTGCTCCCTGAATTCTTGTCCACATTAACTGGATTACAAGGAGCACCTAAACATTGACATTTCAAGTACAATTGGTGCCACTGCTGCATAAATACCAACAGCTTTCCACACTTTGGTAAAACCTATAAAGTAAGCCTTAAATATTTGCCCTTAGATGTCATCACTTGCAACCTACTGCACTTTATCAACAGCTTTTCAGTGCTGCATCAACCCCCCACTGGATACATCTCTACCTTTTGATATTTGAAACCAGTTATTAAAATATTACCTCTACTGTTAATACTCCACCTCCTGTCTCTTGATGCCCCTCATCACAGGACACTGCAAAGGTGACTGAGTCCTCCACAGGGCAGTGGTTTGTTTATAGGATTTGGCTGCACAATATTCTCAGTCACAGAATTACTTTCAATACTGTCCTGAGAGGAACTGGACTCATCCTGCAAAGTTCTATTTTCAAATATATCTAAGCTGAGATACACTTAAGAGTGTAACAAAAGAATGCTCCTTGCCCTTAAAAACCTGAGAAGGAATCTTAAAAAAGAATTTATACTTCTGCTTAACTGAATTTCTGTCATTACTTACACAGATCAGCTGGACTTACCTGGAACTTTTAAGGGGACAGAAAGGTCGATCTGCACCACAGGTATATGTTCCACCCCTGGAGTGTCCTGGTAACGCTAAGAAAATGGAAATTTGTTACACTCTGAGCACTGCCAGATACAAATGTATATAAACAGATACATTCCAAACATCAAGCTGTTTAATCCATTCCGTGAACATTTTAAAGGATATGAATGGAACAGCTCAGTACTATATCCTGTGTAGCAGGGTGTATTTTAAAGCCAGATAGTAACTGCTACTGAAGACTCTACTTCTGGCTACAGTTTTTTAACCTTGGTACTGCCCGGGCCTGTTGCAGCTCGGAAGAATCTTTGGTTTGTGTTCTATTGCTGGTAAATTGCCACTTGAAAAGATAAATTTTTAAATTTAGGTTGAGGAAAATACAGTAAGTCTTAGGATATACAGGAATAAGCAAATTCTTTCCCTGAAAAGGGCACTAAGGTCTCTTCCACAATGACCTTTTTGATTCATAAAACATACAGCATGTTCAAGGTTCACTCTCTCTTCCTTGTTCTTAACAAAGTGCCCAAAAACCTGAACCCTTCCATCACCTAGGGCTGGCACAAAGTGCCTGCACAGCAGCTTGGGGCACAAAAAAGTATTTCTCAACAGCCTTCAGTGAGTCCTTGCTAAAATATAAACACTACACTTCCCACGACAAGTTAACCCACAAACTACTGTGTAATGACCACTACCACTTTGTTATTTCTAAGCTGAAAGCTCACCAGAGATTCACCAAAACCTGGCTGCTCTTGTGATATTAAATCATACGAGTGTCTCAACACAAATGAGCAGAACTGCAGTGGAAGTAACCAGAATATATCAGAGGGAAGGTGCAGCTCTGACATGCAGCAAGCTTTCACACAATTATAGGAGAGATCTGCAGGATATTTTAATTCAGACTCACTCACCTTCTGTGGGGAAGGAGAGCTTTTAATATAAAATGGGTTGTTGGCTTGTTCTTGTTTCCGGGCTTCTCGACGCTGCAAGCAAAGGAGTATTTGTAGTTAGAATCTTTGTTCAAAAGGAAGAGAGATAAAAGGTATCAAAGTGCAAACAGTCTCCCCGGATTTTTGGAACAATGCTTAACTACTTGCAAGAAGACTAATGCACAGCAGCCTGACTATAATCAATCAGTTTTGAGCTACAAAACCTATTAGGATATGACTACAAGTATTTCTAGTACTATAACTAGTAGTTATTAGAACATCCTTTCTTTGATTTCTAGATTAGAAAGAGTAACTTCTGAGTAACAGCTTTTGATGGCAATTCAGATGTTTCTATTTTCATTTTTGAAAAGGGAGGAAGATTCTGAGCAAGAAAAGGTTTTCACTGTGTAAAAAGTCAGGTCAGAAGCAGGAGAGGTGGTAGCACTGCTGCCAACAGTTACACCTCAGGAATTCATGGAAGTTGTTAAGGTCCATGATCCAAGATGCTGCAGCTTCTGATGAAGACACAGAGGACAGACAGTAACAGAAGTGGAGCACTGGAGGAGCTGTGTAAAAAACCAAACAGCTGCAGAGCTCAATGTCCATCCTCAAGACCCTTTACTTGGAAGGGAACTGCACAGCTTACAGGTCAGATTTTTACAGGAGCTCAAAAATCCTAACAAGGGACAAGTTTTTGTACTGTCTTTCTTCCACATTTGGACAAGACAGCCAAGCTAAATTTCCAAGAGTATTTTATACTGGATGCATTCCACAATGCCCAAAACAGAATCAGTATTCAAGGACATACATTTTGTTCATGTTAAATCTTGAGCTGCAGAGAGATGCATGGCTCCCTGGCTACATAAACAATCCACAACAGCTCCAACTTCTTTAGTAGCACTCACAGCATCACTACTGAATTATGTAGGGAGAAGTTTTTTAACATGCACTCACTCTGGCCAGTTCCTCTTCATCTATTTCTGGCTGTCTGTGTCTGGAATGCCTTTGTTCCTCATCATGAAATATTGTTTTGGGCTTTTCATCTTCAGACTCACTGTCTGATGGAGGTTCATTGATCCAGGCATCGAGGTCCAAGCTGGTAAGAATTGCAGCAAACAAACAGCTCAGTACCCTTGAGTACTTCAGTGTTTGTCATCACATACTTAGCTTTACTATTTCATAGTTTAAAAGTTTAAAAAAGGCTTTTGGAGAACATTACCCCTCAGGAACTGGGACTTTCTTCTGTGCTTTAGGAGCCACAGGGTTCAGCTCACCAGCAAACAGGGCTATTACTTCTTCAGCTACTGGTACTTCTTTTATTTGTAGCTTTTGGATGTATTTTATTAGTTGTAAGATGCAAGAAGCCTAAAGTCAAATGCAAAATTAATTTCAGAATTAATATTTTAAAACTGATAAAAATTAAAAGAAAATGAGAAGACAACTGTTCTACTCCATTAAGAGCATTAAGAGAAGCAGCATAAACTGCAGGTTTACAGAAAATGTAAAAAAAAAATATCCATGTATATCCTCTCTTCTAGCTGTGTCCTTTTCATGTCCCTATGTGCTTGCATAATTTTAAAATGAAATTGTTTTTAAGTTAAATTGCTGCAGTCTCCAGAGCTGGTAATGAATTGGAAAAAGGTCTGAGCTCTGACAAAGTATCACTGCTCTTCCTAGTCCTCTGGTTTCAGACCTTCTCTTTCACAGAGCTAATTAAAGTACAGAGTAAACACACCACTCTGTTCATAACACTGACTTAAATAAAATGTGCCTGTCCACAGGAAATTACATAAATGCTCCAAGACAAATGAGACTTTGTAGGATAAATCCCAAAGTAATTTTGTTCTCTTACCCTCTCCTGAACTTCAAGATCTGCACTCTGTACAAACTGAGGCAAACGCTCAATCATCAGCTGTGTAATTTCCTGAGCTGCTTCCTTTTCTCCAGATTGCTCCTTCTGCTGCAGGATGGATGCATAGAGCTTCACCATGTTCTGGACATAAACTGCCTGGATGTGACCTGGTAGAGTTGTAACTTTAGGTCTCAACATTGCTTCTAGAGTTTGGTTTGCTTCCTCGAGATGTCTACAAAGCAGAGGGGACAGATGGAAAAGCAACTGAGAAGTTTCAACGTTTCATCAGTCTTCATGGAGAAAAAATTTTCCAAAAAATCTCAGTTGCAGTACAAAGGGCTGCAGAAAGACAGGACAGACTGCAAATACATGAAATCATTTGCTCTCTGCAGTATTTTCCCTTCCAAATTACTCCAGTAATGTGGCACTGAAGAATTTACAGCTTTCTCTATTGACAGAAAGGGAGGGACAACTCAGTTTCCACTTTTACAAGTTCAGCATTCTCTCCATTAACTCCACATTGAATTTTAAGTGCCAACTCCATTGGCAGGCTGGACCAAGAAGTCCAACTGCCTTCCTGCCATCCTGTACTTCACCACTTGCATCAGTGAGGTGGTATTTCTAATCATTTATTGAACAAAAATAGAATCTAGTAGGCAATGATTAATACACAGAAAAGAATGCTGATCATAACACCTGTTAAATTTCATGCTTTTATTCAAAACTCTCTGCCCACGACTAAATGGAGAAGTGTGCATGCACACAGCCCAGAGACAAAACTATTTCAGCTAAAAGATGCTGCTGGCACAAGAACATCAAAAATTTTGCTGTGGCAGGTGCAGGTGAATTTTGAGCAAAAAAGATGTAAAAACTTCTAATCCTTAGAAAGATTAGGTTCTGCAAAACCTTTCAACAAGGACAAAACAGGGAGAAGAGCAAAAACTCATTCAGTCAAACATGGTGACTGGATATTTTCCCTATAATGTACTAGTGGGGTTAGACCTTTGTGATTTAGGAATTCTTTCAATGTCTTAAAATCTTATTGCTCACACCCAAAATTATGCCTTCATGCACGAGAAGGCAGGACTATAGAGATAATAAAAAAGCCCAGATACTCTAAAGTAAGTATGAGTCTTGGCTAGAAACAGGAGAGGAGACTTACAGGGCAAAGGAGAAGGAAACAAGAAATAATTTTCTTTAAGGTATGTATTCTGCATTATCTTTCTCTCAAAAAATACTTTTCAGTGACCTGAATCTTTGGCCAAAAGGAGCCATTCAAACCACGTCCGACTTTGTTTGCACTTACTCAGAGAACTCCCCACATATCCAAGCAGCAGCATAAAGCACCTCACAGATCCCATTTCTCTGGGTGTTGCTGGCTATGAGATGAGCATTGTCCAGAAGCATGGCCATTTGGGAAACTGCAAATTTCCTGATAGCTTTGACTCTGATAGCCACATCTAACATCTGAGCTGCTATGAGGTGCCCGTGCCGTGTGCCTTCCAACCGGGTCAGCTCCACCAAGATGCTTATGTACCTGGAAAAAGTGAAAGGGACCCACATTGATCAGCAGACAATCATACAGGGCCACTGCTGCCAATCTCAAAGTTGGCAGATGAAGTCACTGACCATTCAAAGTTTGTGATGTACTGATAATTGGACTGGCTGCAGATATCTATGATTTTGGTCAGCAGCTCGTCCCGGTACGTTGTCCCTTCTGCTTTATCCACGTGAATCATCAGCTTCTTCACTATCTCCATCAAGTTCTTCTTTGATACCTGTTAAAGAGTTATTGAAGGGTTGAACCAAAACTAAGCCATTTTCCATACTGTTGAGACCTTCTGATTCCATTAAAAGAGCTGCTAGCTCTTTGCTGGACCCATGTCATGTATTGACAAGAAACCAGAACAACCTCCCTATGCCCCAGTTTCAGCCAACAGAAAAAAAAACCTGTTGAGTTCTTTCCAATGCTGTTACCAAAGCAGAGTCAGCACCAGCACATACTGTGGAAGAGCTGAAAATGAGAATTATTAGCAGCAAGACAGAAATCTGGGAGAAAGTGAATTGTTTATTTCTGCCAGGTGGCAAATTTAGTAGTGTAAAACATTATTGTTTCTAAACTAAACAAATTAAAAGGTCATTAACAGCCAACAGAACACAGTTGTATTAACTTGCTCTGGAAACATACAGGAGTTATTATCACAAGGCTACTGGGAAAAGGGAAAGTTGTGTTTTTTCTTAAACATCAGCCTCTTAAAGGGTCATGAGGGCTGGACAGGACAGTAAATAATGCAGAAACATACCATGCCATAGAGGAGATCTAAAGCTCTGAGTCGGATGGACTCATCTTTGTCATCCAAACACTGGAGAATGAGATCCTTGTGAGACTGAACTGATTTAGGATGCGTTTTCAGGATTTTGGACATAGCTAAGAGTCCCAGGTATTTCACTGTGAAAGACAAATTAAAACTTCTTTCCAAATATAGAAACACTGCTTTGTGTTGAGCATGAAATCTTAATGCTGAGTGAAATGTGAAATCAACTGAATACACTCAAAAATCTAAGATAAAGAGAATCGTTGAGAAAATAAGGTATCACAGATTATGGTCTTTACACTTATGTATACATGTATATACCTTTATCATATACAGACATGTAATTACATATATATTCTTTATTTCATTCTTCTCACACCTCAAGTTTTGCCAATTAAGTTATACAGAAATTATGGGTTCATCCTAGAATGAAAACAGCCTTAAAAGCACTAACAAGAGATGTATTTAGTAGGAGTCTTGCTCTCAGTGGGAAAAATTCATATTTGCACAAAAAAAGGATTTGCCACTGTTCTTTGTAGTGACAGGATAGCCCTCACTGCTTTCCAAGCCACAAGTTTATAAAAAGGGAAAACCCAGAGCATGGAAAGAGAACTGTTTGAGATTTAGAAGGCCACAAACAGTGGTAGCAATTAATCTCACTCATTTTAAAAAAGCTCCTTATAATGAACCACTCCCTATCAAAAAATTATTTCCACATTAAAAACCCCAGCAATTGTTTACAATGTACCAGACACTACAATACTGAACAATTTTTTTTTTTGAGAAACAGCTCACTGCTCTAAGAACACTGCAATTTCTCCCCAGTGGTTGGCTGCTAAAAGCTGCTATGAAGACAAGCAACATACTTACAGTTCTGGTCTGAATCTTCTATCAATATCCTTAACTTCTGAACACAAAGCTAGAAAAAAGACCACATCATGGTTATTACAAGACTTAAGAGTCTTAAATAAAATAACTGCATAAAGTTTACTAGGTACACAAGGAAATAAGACCTGGGGTGTCTAAAAGGAGGGTTTTGTTGCATTAACAGATTTCAAAACAAAAGGAACCTCTCTATGATTGTGTTAAAAGTAGAATAAGAGAGTTAGGAAAATAAGTAATGAGAAGAATGTGTTTTAGAGCAAAGGAAAGATGATGATTTATATAGGAAGTGACTCAGTTTGCAGGATTCCACCTAAGTGAGGTAGTTTCAGGGAGCTACTGCTTTAACCTGGGGCAGAGAACCACAACCCAATTTCTCCATGGCACTTGGAGCAGAACAAGTGACCCCCAAGAAACCCCAGCATTGTACCTGGATGCTGGCGCTGTGATTGGGCATCCCAGAGGACAGGGAGATCAGAACTGAAAGACACAAGCAGACCTTTTGGTTGGAATTTGTGTTCTGAATGAGTGCAGCAAGACAACAGCTTGCTCAGCTCACAGGGAGAGGTGCAGTTTGTCTGTCTGTTTGCTTGGGAAGAGGAGTTTGTTACTGAAACTCTGGTTTCATATACCTTAGAAGTACCAGCAGGGCAGAGAAAAAAATGTAAAGGTGAGAACTGCTGGAACAGCCAGGTCAAAGCTGCTTTTCATTATGATTTGCTCTCATTTATTTCCTGTACTGACACTGCAGAGCAGTCAGTGTCAATGTCATCAGCTACTGTACAGGTGAATTTGTGTGTGCCCTTCCCTAATGTAGTAACAAGATGCAGCAGTGGATTCCAAAGTTTAATGTAATTACATTGGAGCTTTAATCAAGTCAGCAAGAGACTCATGGCAAAAATCAGGTCCTATGGTTGATTATATTGGCCATTGGTAAAGCTTTGGCAGCACACAACCTCACAGCAGAACAATCCTGTCACCTGCTGCTGCCATACAGCACATCCACAGCAACACCAACTCCTGCTGAGCACTTCACAGCTGCTGACCTTGGTCACTCCCAAGTGTTGTTGTTCTCCAGAGTCCTGCAGAGCTCCACATCAGAGAAGATACTCTCCTTTTGGGCCATGCAAAGAGCTGTCAGTGCAAAGTGGTGCTCTAATGAAGGCCCCTGGTTCACATCCCCTCAATTTGCTTCACGTTACAGTCCCTGAAGTGCCTTAGGTGTGAATTTTCCTTCAAACCACAGAGTTATCCCACTGTGCCTCAGGGTAGCAATCTCCCATCCACAAAGGATTCAACCTCTGTGTTATTTTTCCCCTCCTATCATAACATCAATCTCACACTTCCCTGAAGGAATGCATGAGTACAAAATGAGTGACAGATCCCCTTTCCTCTCTGAACTGACCCAGTACAGCAAATTCCTGCATCCATTATCCAAACCACCCACGAGAAACAGATTTTTGGGCAAACCATGGATGTCAATAACTCTCTGCTTTCATACTGGGAGAAGAAAGGGCCAAGTCTGAGCTGGAATTCTGTGTTATCCCTTTTTGTCTTTGTTTCTCTCCTCATCCTCTGTTACTGAGTTCATAACCCAGAATTCCCAAGAAACTAGAACTGTAAATCAATAATTCCAATGAGCTCCTTTAAGGAATTACACCACATTTTAAGCTGTGAAATTGCAGAATGAAAAAGTAAGTCTGCTCTTTCCTCATACAAGAAAACTTTGTCAAAGTTTCCATGAGGCATCAGCCATGTTTTAATTCTATGGCTGCTGGTACACTTCATAGTTCTAGTAACATATAAATAATCAGCTTTTTTATACTTTGTTTCAGCCTTATTAAACACAACACAGCTGAAGCAGCCAAGCATCATCAACTGAAAAAAGGGGTTTCAGGTAGTTACAAGGTGACATAAATCAAAGTTTGCCAGGGGACTTATTTCAGTTATAAAACACATTAAATTAAAAAAAAAAAAACAAACAAAAAAAGGTATGCAAATGGTGTTGTTAATTGATGACAAAGTTCATAAAGTTTTTTTCTAGGTGACAAATTTCTGTTCTTACCTGCTATTACTGTGTTCACACATTCATATAAGAGAGACATGGCTGAGGTGCTGAAACAGAAATCAAGTATTTTAAACAAGGAATAAAATCAGCACATTTTGGAGTTGTCAGCAATATTTTGGAGCTAGTTAACACCTTCAATTACACAAGAACTTGCCAGTGTTCTCTTTCATACACCTTGAAGCAAAATGAAATTATTCTCACTTTATAACTGTTGGGGGAGGAAGGGCTAATGCATTCAGGTGAACAGAAGCAGCAAATAAACAGCTGGGCCTTTTTTAAACTTGAGTTTTCATATATTCTCCATAGTAATTTCTGGCTTAAAAAGAAGTCAAAGGAAAGCAAACTGCTCCAATTTTCATGCATGCTCTGGGGAAATTCATGCTGACAGTCAGACACCCAAAGACTTCCATTTAAGCTATTTTATCTCATGCAAGTTTGTAAGACATAAGCTTGGTGTGATTCACTTTTGATAGCTTGAAGCCAATACTGAGACTCAAAGTTCAGAACTGCATCACAGACCCAGCTCCTGACCTACCCAACAGGCACTTCAAACCTGAATGAAAAAATTAACATTTCTCCTACATACCTATGAATGAGATTGGTCAGAGGCTCAATCAGTTTCTTTCCCAGCCTAGGTTCTAATGGAGTAAGAGCACCAAACTATTAAGAAAAAAGTGTAGACAAGAAGTGATTTAATATCTGCTTTTGAACAGTATAAAAACATTTTTTAAATTGCAGCTCACTACATTTAAACCAAGCTATACTATTCTTCTTTCTTTGGTTATGGTCAAACATTAGAAGATATTCCTGGTTTCTTTTTACTTAGGTTTCATGGTACCTATACCTCCAAGCAAGAAATCTATTTTTGCATCCAAGGTAATTCAATGAGAACCCCAATCCTGGAAAAATAGATGCAGAATACTTGCCAGTTTTATAATTTTAATGAGAACCCAATTATTTGTTGAGGATGTCATCAGCTTGAAAAAGAGTGGAGCAAGGGAAAGGTAGTTCTTGGGATTGCGTCGAGCCAGCTCACAAATAACATTCACTGCAGCAGACTGCACACCTGGGAAAAACAAGTGGGAAAAGCAGAAATCTCATCAACACCTTAATTGTAATTGAAGTTTCTGGTGCAGCACAAAAGCAGCTAAAGATTCAGAGTTGTGTGTCCAGGAGGAACAAATGAGCCTCATTACCAACTGTGAGGCAGTGAACTAAACACAAGAATGGAAAGGCAAGCTGAGAAAGGATTTTTTTTTTTTTTTAATAGTGGCTGTTTTCTAAGATATCTGCAAGTTGGATATCTACTTGGGATCCAGTATTACAAAGAACAGGACACTGCCAGCCTCCTTCCCCCTTCGCTGTGGAGAGATTGTTTGTGGAACACAGACAACACAATAATCAATAATCTTACCCACCATAAAGTTTCCAAACACTCTTGCTTCTTTAAAATGTATTATTTAGATGTGCTTAATACAAGACAAAAATAATTCATCCATAAACAATCTGACTGGACAAGTTTATTCCCTTTTAATTGCTCAGAATTGATTGTTTTCCATTTGTAATGCTATTTTTGGAAAATCTAGGAAACCTGGGGTGTCTAGGAGAGAGAATCCTGTTCCCCATAAAGCATAATAGGTATTTTCTTCCTCTGGAGGTGAGGGATGTGTGTGTTTTGCTCTCTTTAGAAACATTGTCCCTGGAAGATGCATCTCACACGACCACACCAAATTACTCCAGTACATGCAATTAATTTTCTCCCACAAAACACACATGCAAATCAACTGGAGGTCACAGAACTGCATGGCACACACATTCATGAGTTCTGGATACAAATGTATGACATTTTGGTGCAGTGAGGGAAGGGGTGGGATCTTCCTATCAGGAAGGCTGAGTAAAAATGTAGACACAAGACAGCAATTGCAAATTTCCTGTGCTGCAGTTCAGTTGCACTGACACAATGCTGAAGGGCCCAACCAGCAGTCTGAACTCAAAGTTTAAATGTAAAAAATAGAAAAAAAGAAGTTTCAGTAAGTGATAGGAAACTATTTTAAGGAAATCCATTGCAAGCCAAGAGCTGCAGCTTTGTAAAAGAGCACAGGAAACAAAATCTCAAACTCTGAAATCAGGTGAAATATCTTCAATAGTCAAGTTAAGTAAGCAACAGACCAGGAGGCATTAAGTAGCTTTGTTTCACTAAGGTTTGATCCACTGAGATAGTTTCAATAGCTCTGGGTTTAGAAATAAGAAGTGGCTATTTTAAATAATGTATTTTTAATATGGCAACAACTGTTGAAACTCTCAAATTCTCATCTACCTGTTCAACAGGCAAATCAGCAGCCAAAAGGTGATAAATCAGCAGCCAAAAGATGATTGCAACATTTTTTCATGTGCTCTAAAAGAACATTTGCCCAGCCATCTTGGAGCAGAAGCAATTCACTGAAATCCACTCACCAGGATCTGGATCTTCAAGTTTCTCTTTAAGGCGAGGGAACGCGGGACGGAGGGACTCAGGGTATTTCAAAAACACTTTGTACATGATTAACACTGCCTTCTTCCTGATATAAGGCTTTGTATGAGACATCTGGAAATGAAACAACTGCAATCAGGCTCCTGGCAGAGCTGTGTGGGCAAAGTTTTTCTCAGGGTCCCTATATCCATGCTCCTGTCTCAGCATTTCTCACCAGGGAGCCTCAACCACTGTCACTTATCATCAAAAGTAACAGGAGGACTCACAGAAATTCTCCTGAGCTATAACCGAGGCCTGCAAAAGCTCTCCAGAAACAGAAGAACCCACAAGAGTTCTGAATTTAAGAGCTATTTACCAAATTTGAACAATGTAACACTCAAAGGTTCTGTCAATCAACTCACCAGTGTCATGATGTCATTTGCCAAGTCCCTGGCAAGATCTGGAGTAACAAAACAGGACAAGCCAGTCAGTGCAACTCCAGTATCATATTGGTTAGGGCTACTCAGATCCTAAAAAAGGAAAAACAGGCTCAAAATTTAAGATCACACAAGATGTTCAGAAGCAATTTTCTCAGACCAATTTTATTCACTCAACAGATATGAAGCTGACTTTCTACTTCATGGAAATATTTATATCAACTGCTCACAGGAATGTCCTCCAACACCTGCTAAAATTTACCTCCTTTCAGGTTCAATAATGAGCATAAGGAATCATAACTAAATAATATATGGATGACTGCAACATAAAAGCAATGACAGGTATCATACCTTGGTGGTATTTTAAGAAGGGCAAAAGAGATGTTGAAAAGCTCATTACATGATCACAATCATGTGTGAAGTCCTAAAAACCTGGTATTACATACTGACCCTGCCAAGTCAAAGCCCATTTGCCACCAACTTCACTGGGAAAAGGCACTCCTGTTAAGTGCTGAGCAGTGTCCTAGCTCCATCTATTAAAGAAATCAGATTACTTTCCTTCCAAGATGCCACCACAGTTTTCAGTCCATAACACAAGGTAAAGTGTAAAATAAATTTTCTGGGTCAGGTTTCTTTGGCCTTATGTGTAGTTCACATCCTACAGAGTATTTCAGTATTTTTCTAAGCTTCAGACTTTTAACAGTATTAATATTCCTATCTGGATATAAGAGCAGATCTCACTGAACACAGAGCATTGAGAGGATCCATCTCTAAAGGCAGGGATTATGAAACAGGAATATGAAGGCAACTGCACAGAGCTTTCCCACATGAACCACTGGGATCAACCATCTGGTCACAGGTATTTAGGGCTGGTTTAGAAGAGCTGATCACAGCCAGACCTCAGGGTTCCAGGCCATTTGCATCTCATTTAAAAACCTTTTGCAGGTGGTAGGAAATTAGATTGGACTTTTAAGAATAATGAAGTCTGCTTCTTAAGGAGCCACAAAACCTTGCAATTCATTCTGGCTTTAATGTATTTTGAGAACTTAGAACCCCTTAAAATACAAAGTTTGTAGGTCAGGGAGACATGAGATGGCATAAAGATGTTTTTAAGTGAAAACTCTGGCACAAAAAGGAAGAAGCCCAGTAAGGGACTGAAATGCAGTATAATAAAGTCTCCATAATAAAAACATACAGACATTATTAGAAATATGCACTCTTCAGAGCAGTATAGTTTAAAAAACTAAGAGAAAAGCACTATTTCTTTAGGAAGGATAAGAGGTAATGTCCCACTGGTCTTTTTTAAGCACAAAAAGGACATTTTGGCTACTCTGTAAAGACGTAGGCATGTCTTCTACTGGATTAGTCAAGTTTTAAAGGAGTGATTCTTAAGAATATTAAATCAAATAGCTTTAAAAATAGAGCTATAATCCGAAGAAAAATAATCCTGCAACCCAGTAACTCCAAAAAAATTCAAGTGCTAAATAAATGCCTATGAAAATGAATACAATGCACTTTGCTACATTAATACAACTTTACATACACTCTTGTCCATTTTTACACACAATTATACTAAAGAAGTCAAAAGCCTTCTCTTGTTACCAGAAGAAAACAAATACTCACAAATAGATATTTTGTGGAGCCAGGTGACTGCTCATTTTAATTCAGAAGTGGAGACATTTTTCTTACCCATTACATCCCTACAAAGGCTGCCTAGGAGCCCAGTAATATTAACAAAGGTTATTACTGTCACCATTCACTGTGATGAAGAAGCACACAGAGCTGGAATGAGACAGCACAAGGGCAGCCTATGGACAACTTCTAAGTATTTCATGAGTCCTTCAGCTTGTGAAATGACAGTAGGCTTTACACCAAGTAAGCAGAATTCTACTTAAACACCTGTATGTTCCTAGAAAAGAAACATTTTGTACAGATGTACAAGCAGGGAGACAGAGCAAGGAAAAAAATTAAGAACTGAAGTAAGAATTTTTACCTTTCGGATCTGATTAGTTGTCAACATAATTACATCAGTCCCTTCATGAAAGCACTGAGAGGCAGCTAGGTAACCAATTCTCTGTATAAAGGCAAGGAGACAAGAAGATTAAATTTCCAAGTAAGTATAGACAATGTTTAGAAGAACAGCAATTGGTAGCTTCATAAGCAATATTAAAAAAGGAACAATTAAGCAGGAGACTTGCATAACAGAAGCAGCACGATAGGGCTCTCCAGAAAAGGGCATTTACATGAAGAAAGAATAATCTCAGACAAGTAACATCTCTAGTGATAACACATCTACCTTAAGAAAATAAATCCAGCTTCTCTACCAAATATCTAGAAAATAAAACTTCTCTACTTTGTTAGAATACACAGGTTCAATTAGCATGGAAATGTAGAAATACAGCAGGATTGGCAGTAGAAGGAATGGAGAATGTTACATTTATTTTGTCTGTGTTGAGCCCTGACTTTCAGGTAAAACCACTCTTTAGGAAGTAACATTCCACCCTGTTTGGTGAAAAAGGTCTGCAACACAGAGCATGAACAAAAGCTTTTGAAGAAAAATTATAAAGCTATTACAAAATAAAATATTCCTGCTAGTAGGAATCCTAAGTCTTCACATAAAACTACCCTGGTTCTTCTTGATATCTGACAACTATTGCCAAATAGCTGGGAGAAAAACCCTATGCTAGCAGGCCAAGTATTACCCATGTAGCAGAAACAAATAGAGCCTACTTCCTTTCTGTATTGAAGAAAGCAAACAAAAAGCTGATGTACCCATGCACTCATGAAACAGCAGTGGAACAGCTTGGCTAGGACAGCTGGAGAGACACAGAGGACTCACTTTGAATGTAAACTTGGATGCACTCATGACTTCAATAATATTGAAAGCAGCCCAACTGATGTCATAGCCCAGCATCTGTAACTGTGAGCAGAGAAGGCAAAAAAACTTCTGAAATTAGAGACTCAAGAAAATGGGTCAAGATACTTCACAAAATTGAAGAGGTAACAACAATCCAAGAAGTATACTCTAAAACACCTAAAGTTCATGAGTAACGTTACAGTCTACATTGCTCACAGTGTAGGAAGTCATCTTGAAGTTCCACCAAGTTTTAAAACAAGTTTTAAACAGTTTGCATAAATTCCAGGTAGCACATTTGAAGCTATACAAGCACCCCTGTAAAGGTTTTTTCCCCTGGAATTTTTTTTTTTTAATATAAACCAGAACAAAACCACAAATACAATTCTTTAACAGTGTACCATTCCTTTCCTTCTCAGCAAAGGACTGCACAAAGAAAAAAACCCCTATGTGATAACTATGTGATAAGGAACAATCCAGCTGAAAACAACTTTTAAAAATTGGATTGTTTTCAATGAGATTAGCTTCCTGACTTATCTCAGTAGAATAAAATTGTTCCAATAATGCCAGCCCAATGCACAGAAAGGGAACATTCAGCCTCTGATGTCAGAAACACATGGGAGCATTTTTACCTGCAGCCTGCACTTACAACAGCCTAATAAACTGCAGTCTGAGAAAAGCAGGCATTCAGGCTGAAGTCTGGCTCCTAGTCAGCATGAAAAAAATCCCTTAAAATATGATGGTGTCATAAGGCACTTACATATGTAAGTTTGCAGACTGCATTTGCTTTCACTGCAATGTTATCCTGCTTCAGCTCCTGCTTGATCTCATCGATGCACTGGGAGATGTATTTTGCCTGAGGAAAACAAAGAAACAAAAATTTGTGCTCCTTTATGTTTTCTAGATTTCCAGGGGAGAAGCAGCAGAACTCATCATTTGAAAACACCAAGGCACACAGACACACACACTATTTAGGTAAGCACTAAGTTTTGACAAAATTACTGATTAATAAATGCTCTAGCACAAAACCCAAAGCACACAGATTTTTCCTCAGTGGTTTCCCTTCTCCTCTGTCTCCCTTGCAATTACACTGCTCAGTCTGAAGCTCTTATTTTGAAAGATTTGCAAAAACTGGGGGCTCACTGGAGATGGTGTTCCTGGGGGTCTGAAGAAAACCTGAGTCCCACTGTTCCTACAGCATCCACTCAGCACTCCCCTCCATGGGAAGTCAGAGATCACCCCTTCATTATGGGTCTAGAAAAAGAACTATGTCAAGCACTAATAATAGCTCATAAATTTGAGGTGACTGATTAAATACTATGAGTTACTCTACTTTTGAGCAGGCTGTACAGAGGCAGCACTGCAGATGTGAACCTTGCAACCTGCTGCAACACAGCACAAGCCCCCTGCAGGTACTCCTGGCCATGGCAAGGACATCCCCCCCTCCCTGGTTCATGAGCAATTTTGCCATTTACACATTTTGATAAACAACAGTTATTTGTATGAATTTCTCAGTAATTCAGAGAGCCAAATGTCACAATATTTACATTTCAATTTCTTTCCAAACAATCCTGTGTCTGTGCTTGTGGGAGGGATGTGGTAAATGCATGATTTAAAAAATATCTGTACAGGTTTTACTTAAGAAGTAGGCTTAGCTAAGTCTGAGATTCTCTGTTCAGAATTATGATTTAAGTACTGAAGATATCTGCTACAGAAACCACGAAAATTTAAAAGCAGAGAAATAATCTCTTCTTAGAAAGCCACACACGCACCAGGGCATTTCACATTCAATATCACAGAACCAACTGCCAGAGGATCCAGGTCAGAAACAGATTACCTAGTTCCAAAGTAAAATCCTCCCTCAATACTGTTTTTTCCACCAAAAAGGCATTTTTAACTTAACAGTCTACTGGCTTGCCTTTAACATTTCTTCCCTTTATATTAAATTCTGTATATTATCCCAATGATCTGTTAGTCTTCTACAATGTCCTGGAGTAATACTCATGCTTCAAGTCATAAGTGTTTGCTGCTAGAAGCAGAGGATGTTATTTTTAAGAAATAGAAGGTCACAATAAAAAGGAATTGTACAAGGTGCCAAGAGACACTGCCATGATTCAGGTGAGAAAAGGCAGCACTGAATTTTAATGCAAGGACTTCATACTCCAAGGAGCAGCCATGTAATGACAATTTACACAGTTAAAATCTTGTGATACCAGAGTAAGAATTCACCACCAGGACACACAGTGAACACACAGAACTTGGAAGAGAAGCAGCTTCACTGGTTTAACAGAATAATTTATCTGGCTTTTCTCTCAAATAGAGGGGTACAAGCCAGCTCAGGTGGATCCACATCTATTATTTTGAGGGTTTTACTAAAAGGCTTTGTTGACCTCGGCAGAGCTCCTGTCTGACCCATCCCTGCAGCCTACAGAGGTCCCTCAAACAGAAGCTCTGCTCCTCTACACAGAGGGTCTGATGAAAGAAAGCTGACAAATGGATTTATTTGAAAAAAAAATTATATTCCTTAATACCTTCACTAGGTGTAGAAACAGTCTTTGAGAGGAATTTGCATGTTCAGGGAGAACATGCTGAACACCAGACAATGCTCTCTTCTGGAGAGAGCTTCTGTCCTTCTGGACAGGGGGGTGGATCACATCTGCCAAAACTGGAGATGGCATTGTCCCCAAATTCTGAACTATAAAGGGTCCAGGTGCCTTCTTCCAGGAAGCAAAAGACTTGGGATTCTGAACTGTCACCTGAGACTGATTCAGGTCCAGACAACTCCCATGGGAAGTTTACAGTTGAAACCTTCCTATAGCAGAAAATACACAGTTAATCAGCAGTGCTGTAAGAATGATTTATACCACGTGCAACTGATCTACAACTTCATTGTACCCAGCCTTGAATATTTCATGCCCACATATGAGCACTCTGGAGCATTGTCACAGAATCCTTCCTGTGTCTCTCACTGCCACATTCTTCTCAGGGCCCAACACCAACGTGCAGGTTCTCAGTCTTTCTGTCCATAACCGAAGAGCACTGCTGCCATTTCCTACAGTATCTCCCCACAAACTATTTAAACATTACCTTAAGTTCCCTGAAAACCTCTTGAGAGTTGAGTGCAAACCACTGTGGAAGGGACCGATACAGAGTACAGAAAAAGCTCAATAATGTACAAGCAGCACAGCTGAATTCAGGCTCCTGAGTCATTGTCAGACTCAATGATCCCAGCAGCCTCCAAGCAAACCAGTGACTTTTGGAAAGTATAATAGAGAAATGAAACTAAAATATGGGATTTTGAAGAGCAGAAAGAAGTCCTTCCAGAACAGCTGTACTTCCAGTCCTTTGTACTTCAAGTCTTTTGACTACAAAGAATGAAAGGCCCTATATGTAGAAAGCTTTAAAGGATCAGTAGGTATTAACTTTTTGTTAATCTGTGTGGAGTTGCACTGTCATGAGTGAGCAATATGAAGAAAATTGATCTATTAAGTCCCAACCACCAACCCTGGATTTGCTACTGCATTTCACATCTACACAAATCCAAACAGGTATGGATTTGGACCTGCCACCTCTGCAAAGCACAGAGGCTGGGACAGGAGGCTGGGGGCAGGAGGCTGAACTGAAGCATTTTCAGGCTGGCCAATGCCCTCAGGCTGTTCAGAGAGCCAAGCCAGACAGAGAAAGGGAGAACAGGAGAACTGCTTGATGCAGTGAAAAAAAAAAAAAAAAAAGGTAGTCAATCAGTAAAGCCTAAACATTTGCAGGAAAAATCCCCCCCAGAGCATACATACTGAAGCAAGACAAAATTGGATACCTTTCCTAGCACTGATTCACTGATGGCTTTGCATAAATCCTTCTAACACAGCAATTTCCTAGTGTGGTAATCAAAAATAAGTACTTCCCAGGATATAACTGAGTTTTTCCTTAAATGCTTTTGAGATCCCATGAAGAAAGGAATGCAAAAGGAAAACACTTCCAAGTTCACTTATGCTCACAGTATTGATTATAATATCAATATATGCCTTAACTATTAATTCCTTTCTAATTCTGTAGCAGCCTTTGAAGTTTCCCCAGGATGCTACTCAATTGCTCACACAGTTTTGCTGGTCAACCAAGGAGCCCTTCTAAGTCACAATATTTATAGACCTTTGGACATTCCCTGCCAGATTGCTTTGAGCAAGCAAGGCAATTACAAGGCAGCCTTTCACTCCTGGTGTAGTGGAGAACAAGCTGGGCCATTAGGCAAAAGAACCCCCTCAGAATGATGGCAATCCAGGCAAAACTGCAAGTCTGCAGTCAGAAGCTGAAGGGCATATGATAACACAGGGGAAAAAGCTGACAGGAGCTCTTTTATTCCTGCTAGGTTGCCAAGTGGAAAAAAAAAAAAAAAAAAAAAAAAAGCCTTTCCCAGTGGAAAAGGCTCCTTAATAGAATGCTATAGCAACCACTTGGGTGATTGTTTGCTCCCACATGCCCCTCAGGAGGAGAGGGAATACAAAAGCACAGAGCAGCACAGCTAAAGCCCCAGTAAAGCATGTGCATGTTAGCAAAAATTACTCAGTGCTGTGAATATAGCACAATGCCCTCACTGCCAGTTTTCCATTTATTCCACAAAAAAGATGCAGTAAGCATTTTCAATCCATTACCAAAATACACAAGCTCTTTTTTAAAATAAACCCAAATTCCTCAAGAATTCCAAGACCTCACCCAGAAACTATGTGCACTTAAAGTAGCACAAATGGCTAAAATAAGAATAAAGGTATCAGGAACCAAAGACACAATCCCTGAGAAACAGAGAGAGGGCGGAAGGAAAAAATGGGTCATGGGAAGAAGCCAAAATATCACTTTGTAGGATTCTTCATTTCCTAACTCATGTTTTGTGAATTAGCTTTGAAAAATCACTAAAATTCTATTGGTTCCAAGCTCCAGCCAAGGTAGAACTTGGGGTTTGCTGACAACATTCTAGAGGTTCACAAAAGATGAGCTGATTTCAGATTCAAACTGTCACTTTCTGCAACAGCAGAAATGATATGATATGACCTGATGTAAATGTGTAACTATTCTATTCTAAAAGAGAAAAAGGTTGGAATAAGCAGAACATAAAAACAAGTAACTGAAATAAGCAAAGAATACAACATTTATTTTAAGCACTGTAGGATTTCTCTCTTTTTTTGTACCACTTTGAGACATATGCTCACCAATAAACTCCATGAAATCACGTTGAGTGCAAGCACATGATGATCACAGAATCAGAGATTCAGAACAGTTTATGTTGGAAGAGACCTTTAAAGGTCACCTAGTCCAACCCCCTGCATCTTCAACTAGATGAGGTTTCTCAGAGCCCTTTTCAACCTGACCTGGAATGTTTCCAGGGATAGGGCATCTACTACCTCTCTGGACAACCTGTGCCAGTGTTTCACCACTGCCACTATAAAAAATTTCTTCCTTAACTGTAGTCTAAATCTCCCTTCTTTTAGTTTAAACTCATCACCCTTTGTCCTATCCCTATAGGCCCTGCTAGACAGTTTGTCTCCATGTGACCATGTCACATGAGAGGAAGATGCCCACTGCTCCAGCTTCCACCAAATAACCAGCAACTGCCCCTCCCCTTTTTTTTTTTTTTTTTTGATAATATTAAGAAATACTACCTGTGGGATGCAAGCCATGTGACACAACCATGATGCTTGACACAAAAGGCAGTTACAACACTGAGACTTTGTAGGGGGTGAAGCAACTTTTGAATTTATTTGTGCTTCAAGCACAAGATCCTGTTACAAGCACAGCACAGATCAGCTGCCACCTCACAACTGAGGAAGAAGACTGGAGAAATACATATCACTTGTCAGGCTTCTAGCAAACCCCCCAAACCCAGCACTTCATGTCAACAAATACCACAGAACCAGTCATATGGAATTTATACACCTATAATGGAGCACAGCACCTGAAACACAAGCATTGTGCCATGGCAATACAGATTAAATCAACTGAAACAGCAGACAGGAGCATGACAAAGCAACATGTGCTGCTTTCCACTCACTGGGACACAGTGCTGGAGATAAGCATATTAGTTGTTCACTTCTGTCATGGGTAACTGAAAACACTTGATTATTTACATACTGTAGAAAAAGCTATTTGAGATGAGTCACAGAATCCCTCATCAGGACTACTCCATGCTTGGAGAGAGGGAATTCCATGGCAGACACTACCTCACAGCTTCACTAAACCATAAGCTAAGCAAGTTAGATGAGCAGTAACAGATATGCAGTCACTAGAAACTGCACAGGATGCAGGTAAGCAGCTCTGCAGCAGCCACAATAAACTGGTGCAGAGGGAAGTCAGAGGCAGTGAAGAGCTCAGAACACACGCTACAACCTGAAGGGCATTTTGGAAAAGCCAAGTTTATCTTTCACTCAGCTGCTGATATTGCCATGTGTGCTGGAACATGTCTTAGTTTGCCTTTGTGACCCTGCTTTCCAGGGATTTATTCACTCATCTTTTAGGTAGCCTTAAGATCACAGACCCATGTACCTTTCTCACCAAACACGGGTGGCAGGCAGGTGAGCCTCTGGCACTGGATTTGCAGCAGTCTTCTCCTCTATTATTTATTAGAAACATGATGCATTATCCACTGCCCTGTTGTCCATTACAACCCAAGTGAGACAGCAAGACCAACAACAACAGAGGAATGTGAAGTCATTTTACACTTCTTCCTTTTCTTGATGTTTACTAAATTTCATGTACTGACTGAAACTTGGCATGATCCATCCTTCTCTCCTAAACTGATTCATGGACCAATAAAACCTCTGAACTTTACTTTTAAAATTCAGACAGATGCTAACCAAGTCGTGTACACTTGCAAGCTTCAGAGCAGACATAAGCAACCCCAAAGAAAAGCAGCACCACAGCACAAGAAACTGTAGAAAAGCAGAGCTGAGCTTCTGAACAGGTATGGAACACCACAGAGGATGGGATTTCAGAAAAGAGACAGAGAGAGCTGCAGCTGCTTGTCCAAGGTGTCTCCAAGTGAGAGCCAGGTCAGGGGGACTTACCCAGAGGATGACACTGCCCCAGACACACTGAGAACCACAGCACCAGCACCAGAACCATCTGCTGAGGGTCCACCTCAAATCCTGGGCTCAGTTCTGTGCCCCTCAGGACAAGAAGGACATTGAGGGGCTGGAGAGTGTCCAGAGAAGGGCATGGAGCTGGGGAAGGGGCTGGAGCAGAAGTCTGCCCAGGAGCAGCTGAGGGCCCTGGGGGTGCTGATCCTGGAGCAGAGGAGGCTGAGGGGAGACCTTGTGGCTCTCTGCAACCCCCTGAGAGGAGGTTGGAGCCAGGGGGGGTCGGGCTCTGCTCCCAAGGAACACGGGATGGGATGAGAAAATGATCGAGATGCTCCAGGGAAAGTTTAGATTGGGTATAAGGAAAAATTTATTAACTAAAAGAGTGCCCAAGCATTGGCAAAGGCTGCCCAGGGCAGGGGTGGAGTCCCCATACCTGGAGGTGTTAATAAAATGTATAGATGTGGCACCTCAGGACATGGTTTAGCAGGCATGGTGGTGTTGGGCTGACCCCTGGTGTAGGGTTGGACCTTTCCAACCCTAATGACTCTCTGATTCTATGATTTCCCTGAGCATAAGCACGTACCAGCAGTCCCCCATGGACAGAGCATTTGGGGCAATTTACCCCAAGACAACAGAAGTATTTCACACACCAGAGCAGCTATGCAGGAAGCTGGAGCACAGCTACAGAAGCCATGCTGGATCCCTCCCCAGGCAGGCCAGGCCAAGATGCCAACAATTAAGTGGGTATTAAGAAAGCAAAACCCAAGCAGCCCAACACAAATCTGTAAGCCCGTATCACCAGGAAGGTTCCAGAGAAATCCCTTAATATAGCTCCAGTCTGATCAGTCCCTTAATATAAATACAGCTCACAGTATTTGTTAATTTAATTGCACAGCAATTAAAAAATCCTCAGGGGCCTGTACTGTCTAAATCATATTGGAGCAGTCAACTTTTAAGACCAGAGAGATGTGTCAGACACAAGTGCTTATCCCTGCAAACACAAGAGATATTCAAATTTTTATATTTTTATTATTATGCAAAAAGCTATGCAAGTACTTTTACAGTAGATTTTTCAATTGGCTGTTTCCAGACATATTTCTGTGTACAACGTCAGGCTTTGGTAAAGACAGGATTCATTAAAAGTGTATAAAGAGTGTATAGGAAATATTCACTGTCCTCTAAAGAACTAATGTGCCTACTTTTCCCAAGACTCAGGTAACTAGAATTAGTTCAAAGGGAAACAACACAAAAAGAGTGCTTACTGATGTATTAATACTATATAAAAATGTAGCACCAGAAACATTAAAAATGTAATAGCAGCTGTGAGTACTTCTCAGCTATGGAAAGATAAGAAGGACAATGAATAAAAGGATGGTTCGTGGCCTTTGCTGATTTCTTAAATTCTGTACAAATATTTGTGTAATTAAAGTAAATTTGTTGACCTGCTCCCTGCTGTACAATCATTCCAGTTATTCTAAACAAACTTACAGTCCTGAAGGCTGAAGGTGAGTCACAGCATGACAGCTACAGGTGACAGATTTTATGCAGTCTGGATTTGCCACGAAGATCAAGCCCATCAGAAGAAATTCAACATACACACATGGGCCCCTACTGCCCTTTATACACCTTATAGCATACACAGCTCTCTGTAAAAGCTCTCAGGTTTGAACACCTACGTAATAAAAGAGAGATGAATTAAAAAGAAACAGCTAATACAAAAATCAGCACTAAACTACATGGTCTCTGAGCTCTGTTTGCCCATGGGCCACTGGTAAGCTGGTATGAAACTTTTACATGCTCACTTACACCTCAGTATTCAAAGGACTCCTCAGTATTTCAGATTTTTTTAATGAATTCTTCAAAAAAAGTACTTGGCTCCTTCATGAGCTAACAATGCTACCACTGACCATGTTATTTTCTGCACTTTTTCCCTTACTCAAGTATCTCCCTGCTTCCTGCCACCTGGATTTCACCAGACTCCCTCTTAGATCATAAAGTATTTCTTTTTTTCAGCATGTACTATCAGGTTTTTTTTTTATAACCTAAGGAACATAAACGCTTCTTTGTAACTGATCCCATGACTCGGCCTTTCTGATGCACGTTGTTCAATGCTTCCCCTGCTTCTCATCACACCAAAACCAGGACACTCCACCAAACACTTATGTGAAAAACCTAAAGGTATTCTATGTGCACCATATATATTCATCAACCCACAACGTGCAGGAAGAGTTTTTTTCAGCCACTTTGGTGGACACTGATGACATTAGAGGAAATCACAAAAGGCACAATTTTCTGCACTCAGTGCTCGGACAAAGCAAGCTGCATCAAAAAGCACTGAATTGGGAACTCTGAAGATGACCACACTACAGAAATGTAGTCAGGATTTTATCTGGCTTCGATTTTTCTGGACATTCTTCCTCTGGCCTCACAAAAGGTGCAGTGTATGGGCCCCTCCATTTCTTAGGATGAGGACCAGAAAGCTGTTCCTCTCCCCTGGACCTGCCTAGACAGAATTTTTATTTGCACACGTGAGCAAGTGATCTGTCTGCAGTGTTTCAAACTCTTGGAAGAGATGGCTACAGAAGGATCTGGACTGGGAACAAAGCTATTAGCCCCACTTATGCCACAGTCAATTAAGTAATATTTAACACAGGAGAAAGCCAGAAGCTAATGAAAGGCAGCACTAATGCAAAGCCTCAGCTGTTCCCTACTTGTAATCACAGAGAAAAAGCCCATATCTTGGCTCAGGTTCCAGGGCTCCAGGCCCTTTATTCCCTGTGACACAGCAGGTAAGGCAGGACATGGTTTCACTGGGCCTTGCTACCTCAGAGGCCACTACTAGTCTGCTTTTTTTACCAGCTGGTGTGAGGTCCTTCCCCAGCCTCTGGTGTGTCTTGTTTCTATTCCCAACTTTGTCTTTTCCAGTGATTCACAGGCTCAAAGAATTAACAATAGCAACTCTGGATCCACTTGAAAGGGGGTGAAATAATGAGCTCCCTTCAAAGATATTAACACATCTGAGCAGCAGTAGCTGATGGAGCATCAGGGACTGAAAGAGCTGTCTGTCATCAATGAACTGCACACTGCCTGTCAGTCTTGGGCACCAAATGCTTTTTTATCATTCCTCAAAATTCCCCTGTTAAGTCTCACCCCATATCCTTTCCCATTCAATACCAACACTGCAGGAGAGGCCAGAGGCCAAGCTGTCAGAAGACCACTGGGTTAGACAGCCTTCAGCCTCACTGATGACAGGCTGTGTCCAGAAGAGTTTTGTGATGTTGAAAGATTCCTACAAACTCCTTACCCCACAATTTCATTTGAAAACGTGTCAGCAAAGCAGCTGAAGTGTGCAGTCAAGCAAAGCAGCCCTATATTTAGAGGAAAAGGTTCTTTTACACAATACAAGTTTGCTGCCCTTAGGTAAGGACACTCCAGTTTGCTAAGCCTGCTCTTTCTGAGCAGTCAAATACATATTTCACAGCATGGAGTCCCAACATGCCTGTTAGCATTGTATTAACAATTAAAATTAATTTTTTGTCCCAACCAGAAACACAGATCACTCCACCAATGTGCTTTTGTACCAAGCAACTTCTTAAAAGAAAACCAGAAACAAGATACTTGTGGCCAAATGCTACACACAAAAAATGTGATTTTTAAAAAATATGCTTTTCCCAAAAGCATTGATTACCAAAAATGTGATGTGCTAATCCTGGAATACAAGAAAGGAGAAGGATTTTCACAAGTTATGACAGAAGTGTGCAGACATTTTGTGCAGGATTTTTTTAACCCCTTCTCCTTCCTTTTGTGTTCAAAGGCACTTGAAACACAGAGGACTACGGTCCAAACTGGACAAAGCATCATTCATTTAACATCTCTGATTCTCTTACTTTATAATTTCAGTTTCATAAAAGAACCTCTCATCACAGCATCTGACAGTAGGTCCCTTGTTGGGAACAACAAATTTCTTAACTGTAAATGCAAAACACTGTGCAAGAGCCAAATAGCATCCCAGGATTTTCCCTCTATTTCATATTTGGGAGAACATCCCTAAACAGAGATAATTTCTCAGTTCAGAATACCTTGGTAAAAAATCCATTATTCTTTTAACAGCCTATCATAAAAGCCATGTGCTGTGTAGCATAGCCATAGAAGAAGGCACAAAGTGAAAGAAGCTATTCCACAGGGTACAAAACCACCTAATAACAGGTGAAAGATTCACCTTTATTCTCCAACTAAGTGAGAGAAAGATGTATTAGAAGTGAAGGTCAGGGGACAATGGAACAGGACCAATTCTTTCTTGAAGGTTTGGTTTTCCCTCAGTCTTTGAGCAGGCACTGGGAACCATCACAGATTAAATCATCTGTACAGACTGTTGAAAAGTAAACACAACATTTCAAACCAGGAAAAGATCTAATGCTGCTACACCACCTCATTCCTTCCACACTAGAGTTTCCTTTGCAGATGCTGCTCCAATTTTCCCCAGAAGATCTGAAAATGGGCACTTGATGTCTGCACAGAGAAGTGACTCTATTAACCAACCCCTGTCCCTTACCTCTCACCCTTACATAAGACAATCACTTCACCTTCAGTGTTTTAAATTCAAAATAAGTGGGCCAGTTTTGGATACAGACCAGAATCCAAAATTAAAATGGCCTCTGACAAGTGGTTCTGCTGCAAGGATGTGAGCTGAATTGCCAGGCAGACCCCAGTGCCCTCTAAGTTCCTCTACTGAGCAGAGAAGAACACTTAAAATATATTGGTAAAGAGCTCACAGTGCTCCATTTATTTCACAACAAGCCTTGGGGTATGTGCTTAGGAGTCCCAGCAATCCAGGATGAACATCTGACCAGTGCTGAGAGTGCAGCAGGTCTGCTGAAAAGCTGCAGAGACTCTGCCTCTAAACTGAGATGGCAATCACCCAGTGCATCCTGCAATAGCATCAGTGAAACACCAGAGACCTGGTGATGGTACCTGCAAAGAAACTGGGAAAGAATGAATCTTACTATATCCTCTCTACCAGGAGAGGCTGCCCAAAAAAGATGAGAGGAAAAAGTGATGGCAGAACTTTCATGTGAATAAATTCTGAAAGACAAGAGACAACAGATACAACAGAAATTAACCTTCTGCAAAAAGCATAACTCAATCATAAGGCAAAGAAGCAGGAGTAGTTTTAAGATTAGACACCTACCTTAGACAATTAAATGCTGAACAACTACATTCAGTACTGGAACAACACTTAATACACACAAATAAGAATGAAGGCATTGTAGGAAAGAAGAGGTTTTGTAGTTCCTTACTCTAACGTGCTGTTCTACTTTTGTAACATCACCTGAAAGTTAACAAATGGCCATGATCACTGCCTGGGAAGCACTGAATCAACACCCAGATTTCTGCTGTGCCAGGATACAAACAGAAACTGCCCCTACAGTTATCTACTTTAAAACCCCTCAACTTCTACTTCTTTAGATCATGCTACAGTCCAACCACTGTAATTGACATCAGCCTCTTCCTTATAGAAAGAGTTAACACATTTGCTTTGACCTCACTGAACTGTAGAGTGTATATTCCTGTGTAACAACTTCCTTCAAATATACAGAGCCCTGCACAATTAATTCAGCAGTATTTTAGTATTTTTTTCCTCTAAAGGAGATCAAAGTGAATGCATTATAATTACTTCTTGTCACAGAACAAACTCGGTGTGGCTTTCAATGCACAGAACTTGTTAATCCTGGCTGTATAATACTTGTTCTTTTTACCCTTTGAATATATACACACAATCCCAGAAAATATTTACCAAAAATTTGTTTTGGAAATGATAATAATACACCAATCCTCCTCAAAGAAGACTGGTGCCACAAAAGCCTGGACCAGCCTGGACCTTCATCAGGGAGATACTCAGAAGTTTGACAGCTGAAGAAACACTTTCTGTCTGCACAAAATAAGAAAGCATGTTTACTAAAAGCAGCATAACATACCACCTGGGCCTGAGCATGCTATGGGGAAGTGCTCCAGAGAATTACTGTCCACCTGTTCCAGCTCTGAGTACAATCCACTCTGAGTCTGGGGAAACATGGTGTTTCCACTTCCCCAGAGCTTCCCATGGTTTGCAGGGCACTGCACACTTTCTGGTATCACACGATGGTTCTTCTGTAACCAAATCAATACATATGTATTTAACATACACTAAAATAAAAATGTTTCCCAGGTCACATCACTAAAACCTTGTCCTCTGTACACAAGCCTTTTGAACATTCAAAGTTGGTTTGGAAGTTGTATTTTCTATTTCAGTCTAACAGCACCAGTAACAAAGATCACAGCTCTCCAAATTAAATACTGAATTTAGTTACATGACCACAACTTTTCCAGATATTTTCATGGCTGATGCCATTCGAGTTTGAAGAGACATTGTGGTCTACAAAAATTTTTAGTCACTAACTCCACAGCAACTCACTGATATTGCAGCAAAGTGTAAATGTTAAAGCATTTGTAGGGAAGCTTTTAGGGCCACGACTACTTACTTGAAGATGAACATAAACGATATCCTTAGTGTCTGTTACTTCCCAATTAACATGACACTTCAGGGTGGAAAGTCTCACATAACGTGCTCTGGATGACTAATTGTTTCACCTATACTAACTGGCTGATCACATGCTGGGAACGTAACAGAGAGCAACAGCCCGACACATCCAATTGCTTTCTGATTACAATGGGTTTGAAACAAGGAAAACGCATTTTATTCAGAAGACACACGACACGAATAATTTGAGAAATGAGTTATGACTGAACTCAGCTTTCCTCTGTATCAACTTCATAATGAAGAACCTATAGTTGAGTGCATTAGCTGAGGGCAGACCGACAGGCAGGAATTCCTGTTTTATGTATCAGGGACCTCAACCCCACAGCAACTTTAGAGCACGGAAAGCGAGCACCAAGCGGGACCCTCCCTGACCGTCCCCTTCAGCTCCCTGCTCCCCGGACGCCTCCTTGGTCTCGCACAGCGTCTCCCTTTTAGCCTCCATCCCAGAGTCATCTTCCTCCTTTTGATTCCTCTTTGCACCTTCCCCAAACCAACCTCCTCTCGCCAGGGTGGCCAAGACACCCGGCTGCTTCCGGGCCTGCCGCAGCCACCCCTGCCGGGAGCAGACTGAGGGAAGGCTCCCACCCTCCCTGATCCCCCAGAGGAGCAGGACCTGACCGGGAAAGGCTGACAGCCAGCAAGGAGGGATGAGGCGAGCCAGCCCAGGCCGGCGGGAAGGGGAACCGGCCACGCCGGGACCCGCCGAGGGGGAGCCGGCAGCCCCTTGGCGGCGGGGACCGGGTCCGCTCACCTCGTCCTCCTTGTGGTTGCGGATTCCGCGCACCAGGTCCTGCAGGTTCTTGTCAAACATGCGGTCGATGCTGCCCTTCACCATTTTCAGCGCCATGGCGGCGGGGCCGGGCCGGGCCGCGGGGCCTGCGCTCGGGGCTGAGGGGCCGGGCCCAGCCGGGGGGGGGGACACCGCTGCGGCTCCTGCTACCGCTAGAGCCGGGTGAGACCAGCGGGCCCGGGCCGCTCACATGCCGGGCGGGGAAACGGGGGGCGCGGACGAAGCTCGCCCGCGGCGCGGCACAGGGCGGGCAGGAGAGAGGGGCGGCCCCGAACCCCAACTCCGGGGTGCGCTCGGCCTCCCAGCGCCTGACAAAATGGCGGCCGGTCAGCTGAGGGCTCGGCCCCGCCCCCGCCCGCCTGACCACGCCCCGCGCCGCGAGCCTCCCCGCGCTCCAGCCACGCCCACCCCACATCGGGCCACGCCCCCCCACCGGTGCTCGCGTCACTGCCGTGTCCAGCCACGCCCCCGACGCCTGGCCACGCCCCCGACGCGCGCTCCCGAGGGTCCCACGTGGCGGGAGGAGCGCGGACCCGGGTGGCGGGGACGCGCATGGGGCCGGGGTCCTCCCGTGGGTCCGGGGGAGTCCCTGCGTGTCGGTAATGGCTGCAGAACCGATAGAGCCGAGTCCCGGCCGTGCCCCTCAGGGGATGCAGCTCCGCAGGCTCCCGCAGCCCGGGCACCGGCTGCTGCCACCCGCCGGGAGCGAGCACCAACCTCCGGGTACCGCCACCCGCAGTCCCTGACACTCGTGGGGACAAGGGGCAGGCTCAGAACTGGCAGGGTGGCCGGGCCCAAAGCGTTGTGGTGGAGGGAGTTGAGCCCCTTTGGTGGCTGCTGACACTCGGTATTCCCAACAAGATCAGTGTGCCCACTGTCACCTGGCAGGTGGCACCGAGTGGCAGTGGTGACCTGCCCGGGGACAGGAAGGCTCTGCAGAGGTGTCTGGTGGGGTAGATCATGGACCAAGGCCAACTGTGTGAGGTTCAGCAAGATCGAGTGCTGGGTTCTGCATTTCAGTCACAACAAGGCTTGGGGTAGAGCAGCTGGAAAGTGCCAAGAGGAAAGGAAAGTGCCAGGAGAAAAAGGCCCTGGAGGTGTTGGGGAACAGTGGGGGAATGTGAGCCCAAGAAGACCACCAGCATCCTGGCTTGTGTCAGCCATGCTGTATCCAGAAGGAGCAGGACAGGGATCACCCCCCAGTGCTGGGCATTGGTGAAACCCCACCTCAAATCCTGGGGTCAGCTCTGGGCCCCTCAGGACAAGAAGGACATTGAGGGGCTGGAGAGTGTCCAGAGAAGGGAATGGAGCTGGGGAAGGGGCTGGAGCACAAAGTCTGCCCAGGAGCAGCTGAGGGCCCTGGGGGTGCTGATCCTGGAGCAGAGGAGGCTGAGGGGAGACCTTCTGGCTCTCTGCAACCCCAAGAGGAGCTGAGCACTCTCATCATCCCTGAACACATCTGCCTTGGGCACCGTGTGCCTGTATGGAAAGAGAAAAAAGGAAAGAGAAAAGAAAATGTGAGGAGCTGCTTTCCCACCCCACCTTCATCTCCAGAGCAGCATTCCAGCATCTGGGAAAGGACAGGAATAAATGGAAAACAGCTTGTAGACAAAAAAAAAAAAGAGACGTGACGTTGCCAAGATCGGTTTGAGCTTTTGAGCTGTGTTACACCAGGGGGAAGGAAAAGGGTTTCTGTTTGCTTCCAGTGGTTTTCCCCTTTGTTCTCTCTTCAGATCCCGACTCACAGCTTGTTTTTCTTGGACCCCTGGAGAGGAGCAGTGCCCACGGGTTTGTTTTTGTTTTATTCAGAAATAGCTTAGGACATCAACCTCTACATGTCAGGTTTCCCTTTCTAAGGGAAAAAGAAGGGAAGAGTTCTGTTCATAGGAGTCCATGTGGTACAGTAATATCCAGGATGAGGTGGTGGATTGGGAAGGGGTTGCGATGGGGTGGCTGTGTCCACCCAGACTGTCACTGTCCCTGGCTGCTGTCCATGTGCTGGTGCCTCTCTCTAAAGGGGCTCCACCAAAAACCTTGCAAAAAGCTCTGGTTTTAACACAAGCCATTTCAGGGGCTCAGTTGGAGCCCAGACCCAGACATGGTCACACCCTCACACACTGTCACACCTTCATAGAATCATAGAATTGGCTGGGTTGGAAGGGACCTCAGAGATCACCAAGTCCAACCCTTGCTCCACACCCCCCGTGGTTCCCAGCCCATGGCACTGAGTGCCACATCCAGGCTCTTTTGAAATATCTCCAGGGATGGAGAATCCACCCCTTCCCTGGGCAGCCCATTCCAATGGCTGATCACCCTCTCTGTAAAGAAATTCTTTCTAATGTCCAACCTAAACCTCCCCTGGCACAACTTGAGACCTCTTGTGCCCTCTTGTCTTGCTGAGAGTTGCCTGGGAAAAGAGCCCAACCCCCCCCTGGCTCCAACCTCCTTTCAGGGAGTTGGAGAGAGTGATGAGGTCTCCCCTGAGCCTCCTCTTCTCCAGCCTCAACACCCCCAGCTCCCTCAGCCTCTCCTCACAGGATCTGTGCTCGAGAACTTCACACAGTGTCACACCCTCACACAGTGTCACACCCTCACACACTGTCACACCCTCACACACTGTCACACCCTCACACAGTCACACCCTCACAGTGTCACACCCTCACACACAGTGTCACACCCTCACACAGTGTCACACCCTCACACACTGTCACACCCTCACACAGTCACACCCTCACAGTGTCACACCCTCACACACAGTGTCACACCCTCACACAGTGTCACACCTGCAGGACAGGGCCAGGCCTGGGAGCCCCTCCTGGGAGATGAACATCTCAATGACTTCCCCACTGCCAGCCCAGAGGAGCCCCGTGCTGCAGAGGGGGAGCAGGGTGCTGGGGACTGAGTGCATGGGGAAAGTCTCCTAATAAACCACTTGAGACCCAGGACCTAATCTCTCCACACTGAGATTCCAAGGATTTCTCCTCCGGGTGTGGCCTGACTTTGTTCAGCCTTAAAAATTAGGGGCACTAATGACTCTTCCTCTAAACTGTAACCCTAATAATTGCCAAAGGTAATATCTAAATCCCTTAAAATTTCCAGCTTCTTCTTGTCTGTTACAGCTTTTGCATCTCAGATTATTTTTTTTTTAAAGCCATAACGCCACCTCCTGTTTTTGCTGCTGCAATTTCGCCTTCAGCTTTTTCAGGGAAGGAACTTGCAGCTACATCTGCTGCTGGCAGCAAACGTCCCTGCAGGACACTGTGCCATGGAGCCAGCCACTGAGCCCTGGTGGCTGTCAGCTGGGAAACACCATCTTGGCAATTACATCCCTGATGGAGCTGAACCTGGGCTACTCATTCAGGCCCCGATCCAGCTTTTACCCCAAGGGCACCACTCCAAGGAGTTTTGTTGTGGGGCTCACCTGTCCTGGCACCCAAAATGCTCCATGGGTTTCACCACCCAGACTCTGTCCCAACGAGGCTGAATAAGGTTTGGCTTGTATTGTATTAATTAACATCTTTGTGTAAACTGATAAAGGGAAAAAAAAAACCCACTAATTTATGCCATTCAGCCTCCAAGGGCAAAACTGGAATTTTCTACAAAAGCTGGGCTCAGGCTGGGCTTCAGCAATGGGACTGACCTCAGGACTGTGATGCTGGACCTGCCAGGCCCAGTGTCCCAGGTCCCAGGGCCATGCATCTCCATTGCCCTGTCTCCAAACAAGGAGCAGACATGGACAAGGCAAGGCCAGGGCTGCAGCAGCCAGAGCACGGCCAGCACTGTCAGGAGTGGCACATCCCTGCCCCTTGCTGCTGGCCCTGGGACAAGCCAGGTGATGGATGCCTGAGCTGGAGGGATGGGTGCCCATGTTGAGGTGCCCCTTGTTGGGGTGTCCTTGACAGGATGCCTGTGATGGGGTGCCCATGCCAGGGTGCCCTGTCCCCAGGTGACCGTGCTGGGGTGCCTGTTTCAAAGCATCAATGCCAGGGTGCCAATAAGGGGGTGCCCATGCTTGGGTGCCCATGCTGGATCATCCCATACTGTTGTCCCCACTGGTACCAAGGTCTCCATGCCCACACTGGGGTGCCTGTTTAGGGATGCCTAATGCTGCAGTGACCCATCCCCGGGTGCCCTGCTGGGATGTCTGTATTAGGGTGCACAGTTTGGGGTGCCCCGTGGTGCAGTCCCCACGCCAAGGTGCCCATGCTCGTGCGAGGGTGCCCACTGTGGGCTCTGCATGCTGAAGTGCTCCATGCCCGGGTGCCCTGCCTTGGGGTGCCTCTTTTGGGGGTGCTTGTGTCACGGTGCTCATTGGCAGGGTGCCCTAAGCTGGGGTGCTCGTGTTGCCCCGGCAAAAACCCCCGCCGCAGCCGGGGACCCCCGACTCTCCCTGACTGCCCCTGCCCACCCCGGCTCCCCCCCTGCACTGTCTCTCCCCACCCCTTCCCCGGCCCTTCCCGGTCCCTCTCCCATCGCCTCCCTCTCGGTCCCCACGAGATGGCGCCGGCAGTCCGGGAGAGCCGAGGAAGGACCCGGGACCTGCCGGGGACAGCGAGTGGGGGGGGGACCCGCTTAGGGTGCCCCGACCCGAGGGGACAAGGAGCGCCCCGCGTTGGTCAGGGGGTGCCCCGTGCCTGGGTGGGGGTGATGGGTGCTCCGGTGCCCGTGTTTGGGCGACGGGTGAGCTGTCTGGACTGGGGGTGATGGGTGTCCCCGGTTTGGGTGGTGGGTGCCCAGGTTTGAGCGATTGGTGAGCTGTGCCTGGGGAGGGGTGATGCGTGTCCGAGGTTCGGGCAATGGGTGTCCCAGGTTCGATGGAAGATGGATAACCGGATCTGGGTGGGGGTAGGGGGTGCCCCATTTTTGAGTGGTGGTTGAGCTGCGTCCAGGTAGGGGTGATGGGTGTCCTATGTTTGGGAGATGGGTGCCCCAGGTTTCGGTGCCTCATGCTGGAGGGGGGGTGATGGATGCCTCGTGTTGGCTGCAGAGGCAACTGGTGCCCCCCCGGGCCAGGCACGGAGCAGGGCACCCGGCCAGCCAGCACTGCGGGGACAAGGGACCCATTCAGGCGGCTGCATGCGCTGCGGCTGCTCTCGGCTGCTCCGGGCCCCGCGGTGGGTGACTCGGGTCTGGCACCGGGCTGCACGTGCAGCTGGCACCGTCCCCTCAGCCTCCACCTTCCCGGCACTTTTGTCCCTCCACGGTCCCCCCTTTGAAACAGAGGCGTTGAGCTGTTTGGATGCAGCCGGGATGTTGCTGTCCCGGAGTGGGGATGCAGCCTGAGGATTACACATCACGGTACCCAAAAACTCCACCTCTGCTTCCTCGCTTGAAATCGGTTGCATGGGATTCCAGGCTGGAGTGGGCAGAGCCTGGCAAGCAGAGGGCTGGGAAGAGCCCAAGAGACCCCGCAGAAATCTCAGTGGTGGGTGCCCCCAGCCCCATCTGCCTTGCACAGAGCAGGCAGGGAGGGCAGGGGATGCTGAGCCTGGCCAGGAGGTGCTCTGGAGTCAAAAGTTTCCAGCTGCTTGAGCTGCTTGGGGGCAAAGAAGGGTGACGGAGGTGGGAGGCAGCTGCAGGGAGCTGGCTGACCTCTCTGTCCCTGTGAGGGGTCACAGCTGTGCCAGGGGCTGGGGCAGGGCAGAGGGTCCCTACATGGATCTCATGGCCCTGGCAGCTCTCTGGCAGCATGGCATTTGCTAACACGTCAGGGTCATGTCACGGGATGATTAGAGCTCCAGCACAGCCTTAAAGGACAATATTGGTGTTAATGTTTTCCTATGGTAAAGCAGGGCTCTGACAGACACCTCCCAGGGCAGGGTAAGAGGGAACAGGCATGGGTTTCCCTGGCTCCAGGCTGGCCTGGGGGGTTCAGCAGCCCAACGGGCCCTGAACAAACCCCAGCCCAGCTCTGTAATGCCTGGGCAGCCTCAGCCCACAGATGCTGGGCCAGCACTCTTGCAGAGCTGGATATTGCAGCAACAAGTGGGTGTGCACAGGAACAGGAGGCACCATGGGATGCTGGATCCCCAGACGCCAGGGGCTGCACATGTCCTGGGGTCAGAGGTGAGAGCTTCTGATTTGTTGTCCTCCACAGTGAGGGAAACTCCTTTGGGGTTTTAATTCCATCCCAGATGGGTTTGGGTTTTCCCAGGTGAGGCTGCTTGGCCAGTGGCTTAATTCCCCATCTTTACAGTGGCAGCCAGATGCTTTTCTCCCCGTGTCCCACTGCTACCTGGCTCCTGGGTGCTGTCACACGGTGACTCAGTGGCCCATGGGAGAGGCCACATGGCTGGTGGCAGCCCACCAGAACCTCCAGTTCAGAGGCAAATTCCGGAGGAGGTTGATGAACACAGGGGACATTTCTCTCCTCCCTGTCCTCCTGGTGCTCATTCCAGCCTGGGGGTGATCCCCTGAGGAGGCCAAGGAGCAAATCCCTTAATGCTGGGAGTGTAGATCTGCCCTAAGGCAGTGGAAAGGAGAAAGCTGGGTGGAGCTCCTGCAGCCCCAGGGGCCGTCTGGGACTCTCTGGCAGCCAGGGTGGTTCTTGGGGAAGGGACTGGAGTTTGGTGTGTGATGGGGTGGGCTGAGAGGTGATCGTGTCCCATCAGCTCCAGTGCTTCCCACAGCCCACACTGGCTCTGGTTGGGAGCTTCCATCCAACCCTGAGCACCCCCCCCAGCCAAAGCAGCCACAGCACCCACGGGTGTCCTACAGCCCCAGCAGAAGGGACATGGGAGAGGCAGGGCAGCCCTCCTGGGTGTGTGTGTGGCCATCCCAGCCAGGGGAATGCAGCACTGGAGGGCACTGCACACCCAGCCAGCTGGAGATGGGATCAGTTTGGGCTTGTTGCAGTGGAAACATCTCCATTAACTTGGGTGGGGTTTGGGTCTGGCCTGGGGAAGCTGAGCAGAGGTGGTGATTTGGCTGACACCGTCTGTGCCCGGGGCAGCAGGAAGCTGACAGTCCCTCCAGCATTTCCCATCTTGTTCTTTGGCGAATTTGGGGCTCTGCCTCCTGATGTTCAGTTCTCCCATCCCTGCATGAGGGCAGCTCCAGCCCCCAAACTGGACTCAGACCCATTTCCAGGACTGAACCAGGGACATTCACAACCACAAAGGGCTTTATGCTCTCCAGACCCCTGCCAGCACCAGTGCAGCTGCAGCACCTCTTGCTGTCCCTGGTATCACCATCACTTCTGCATCCTGAGAAGAAACTGTTGCATCATTTTGTTGTTGTGGCAACTGCAGTCAGAGCATCCCTGGAGAGATTTGGCCCAGGGAGCTGCTGGGACAGATGGAAAGGACAGATGCTGCTCCATCATGTGGAAGGGAACTCCCAGTGCAGGATTGACCCTGGGAAATTAAAACGGGGCTTGGAAATTTGCAGGTGGGCCATTTTGCAAGGAGGGGAAGGGAGGCTCTGCAGGGCCAGGTTTGCATTTGTGTTGTCAAATGTCCTGCCTCATTTCCTGGGGCCATGGAGAGGCTAAGGGGGGACTGAGTCGTGCAATTCCAGCTGGGGTTAAACAGCTTCACTGCTCTGTGAAACGAGCTGTGCAACGGGAGCCATTTGCAGAGCCTGAGTTTTATTGGTCCTACCACAAAACAGTGAACAGAGCTTGGCCGCTCTCCAGGCTTCAGGGGGAGAGAAGGAAAAACCACGTACCACAAAGGGCACCAGCAAGCCCATCCCTGGGGAGCCAGGACTAGAAGTAAACAGAAAGATGGGGGGACCCAGAATGAAGGGAAGTTTTTCAGAGATGGGATCTGGAGGCAGAGCAGGGAGCTGGCCCTGTCCCCTGGGGCTGAGGACCACCAGCCTCCTGCCCCAAATTACAGGGGCAAGGGCACAGGGCTCTGCTTGGAATATTTAATCTGATGGGAACAGACTTGCCCGCATTAACCCGCCTTGTGATCCAACTTGTTATTGTCAACTAAACTGGGTCAATACTCAAGATGACACACCACTGAAAAGGCAAGTTTCTGGCAAAGCTGACATGCACCTCGAGTCCCCCGTGCCAACCTCAGCCCCTACCATGAACAAGGACTTGCATCCTCCTCCTGCCCTGGCACCCAGCTGGGTGCACCCTTGAGCGCAGACACATCTTGCTGCAAGGAACCCATCCTGCAGCCCCCAGCTGTGGGAATGAATCATCAGATCCTTTGGGCTGGAAAAGACCTTTAAGATCACAAAGTTCAACTGTCAACTCAGCACTGCAAGGGGGCAAGCAGGCAAAGAGGACCCAAAAAAAGCTAAATTTAAGAGCTGCTGAAGGGGGCAGAGGCTCCAGACAAGCCCTGGGGCTGCTCCCATCTCAGTAGCCAGTTCAGCTCACTGAGGAGGCAGAACACAAACTTCCCTTCCCAGCCAGAGGTGGAAAACTTGGAGAAACAAGGAGAAAGATCTCCTGGACAAGGCAGATATTTCAAAGCTGACCTGCTCTCTGTGACCTGCCAGCAGACACTGGTGCTGAAGCCCTCTGGCTGGGCAGGGGCCAGGAAACCCACGGAGCTTCCATTGCTCTTCATTGGCAGCCCAAGAGTCTGCTTGGGCCACACAAGGACTTTGATGATGGACTGATTAAAGACCAACCTAAGGAACTCAAAGAGAATTCTTTAAATGGAGCCTGCTGTGCCTAGGAGAACTCCTGCCATGTCTATTTATTTAAATTTAATGGAATTTTTGTGGTAAGCTAATTAAATATGAATTGATTATTTAAGAGGCAGTCAGAGCAGTTTAAGCACTGCCGACGTGATGATTTTAGTGTTTTCTTTAGAGAAGAGCTCCTAGTTATGGAGCTTTCTGCATATTGAACATATGAGGGGGGAAAAAAGGACACAAAGAGAAGAACAGCAAAGTTCAGATCTGGATTTTGAGGCATTTCTGGATGAGGGCCTGAGGTCTCCATCACCACCCTGTGCACTTGCCTCCAGCAAATGGCTGCTGGTCTCAGCTGAAGTGACCTGTCAAGAAACACAGGCATTAAATAATGCACAAAATACCTCACCAGGAAACATCCCCCTCTGGCATGTGGCAGCTCTGAGATGTGTTTCAGGAATGCTGCATCTCCCCTGCCCTCCCATGCTGTGCTGTCAGGGTGATGGGCACAGGAAAAGGATGGCCAGGAGCTGACCCCAACTGTGATGCTGGTTTTCAGCACAAATATTGGACATCTCTGCATCACTGAGAGCAGGATTCTAAAGGATTTTGCAGACACCCACTGAATATGGGTGGCCTTGCCTGGCCCCAGAGCTGCAGCCCAGCATAAGAGGAGAGTGGATGTGATGAGTACTGAGGCAGGGACCCAGCGGGCTGGAGCTGAAGCCTGAGACCATGGCAGGCAGCCCCCAACCTCCCAGCATGGCTGCAGCTGACCCACATCCTCTCTGTTGGGATAAAAGGGAGATGAGATTAATAAACTAGAGGACAACAGCCAAAAGAGACAGATGGCAAGAGCACCCTGCCACGAGTCTTGTTTACCTATCTTGGGCTGAGAAAGTGAGGAACCAAGTGGGAGTGTCACCTGCCCCATGCCTGCATCCTGGGGCAGCAGCTCCCAGCACCACTTCCATGGGAAAGGTTGGATTCCCTTCCAGCAGCCATCTGGCTCCAGGGCACCCAGCTGCAGGTCGGGCTGTGCCACTGAGCCCGGGCTTAGAGATGCCTCAGGCTCCTCCTCAGGGTGCTCCTACCCCACAGGAATGTTCATCCCTGGCAGATGTGGGCTCATTGCTGCTCTTCCAGCCCTCAAATGGACACCAGCACCCAGCAAGGCCATTCCCCTGCCCCATCCAGCAGTGGGGTGCAAGTGAAGGCAGGCAGCGAGGGTCTGGGTGCTGTAGGACACTGGGTGCTCTTTCCTCAAGGCCAACCACTGCCAAACTTGGGGCTGGAGTGCGCTGATAAGCTGGGTGTTGCAGGCTGGCAATGCACTGGTGTCCTATGGGCTGAAAAATCACCACATTAAAATCACCTGTTGGGAGGAAACTGGCTGCTTTCAAGCACAACAGAGGAGCAAGTGGGTGCTGCACCCTGAACTGACCTCAGGGCGCTTCACCTGCAAGAGCTCTGGATGTCCTGGCACTGCCCAGCTGGGAACGCTCCTTCCCTGAGCAAGGACCATGTCTGGCAGCTGAGAGCAGCTCAAGGTGTCACGACGTGGTGACACCAGGTCCCCTGAGCTGGCTCCAACCTCTGGAGGGTACCCTGCCCCTTGGGGACAGGTATTTAGAACTGTTAGGGTTGGAGAGGACCTCTAAGATCATCAATTTCTCATCACCCAATTTCTCAGGTAGGATCACATGAGTGTCACCCTGGCACACACCAGCAAATATTTCCCCATGAGGACAGTGAGCCATTGGAATGGTCTCCCAGGGAAAGTGGTGGATTCCCCTAGTTTGGGAAGTTTTAAGCCCCAGCTCAACGGGGTGCTGAGACATCTCAGATAAGCAACGATATTAGAAGGGTGGGACCAGCTGAGGTCCCTTCCAACCTGACATGTTTTATGATTCCATACCCTGTGAGGCAGTGGCAGCTTTGTGGGTTGGCTGAGCCATTGGTCGGGGTCAGGGTGCACTTTGTCCGTGCCAAGGAGCGAATGTGGCACCGGTGAGGTGACCTTCAGGGCTCTGGTAGCTGTAGGAGGGAGCCAGCACCCACAGCCCAGGGCATCTCGATGTTGCACACCCCAGGAAAGAGGGACAGGGCATGTTGCACCATTACGTGGGGTGCTCCAGCCTTGCATGGCAACCTGAGCACCCTGCGTGTGGCACTGCAGCCTTGGCCTGTGACCTGAGTGTGATTTGCCAGCCTTGCTCTGTCACACAGGGAGTGCCAGCCTTGCACGGCCACCTGAATGCTGCATGTGAGCTTTGCACCATCTCACGGGTGCTCCATCCCTGCACCCCCCCAATCCCTCTCCCCCCTTCGTCCCCCCCCCACTCCCACGCGGGGGCGGGGGCTCGCGCGGGGAGGGCAGCTGAGGACAGGGGGAGGGAGCGTGAGGCCGCGCCCGCCTCCGCCCCCCGCGTCTGGCGCGTCGGTCGGGCCCGGCCCGGCCCGGCCCCGGCGCCTCATTGTGCTTCGCCTCACGCCGGCCCAAGATGGCGGCGGCGCCGGAGAGCCCCGCGAGCCGCTAACGACAATAGAGGGAGGCGAGGGGAACGGGCGCCCCCGCCGGCACCGGCCCTCCCCTCCCCGCCTCTCCCGCCGCGCCGCACCCCCCCTCCCCCTCCTCTCCCCCGCCGCTGCCGCCGCACCTCGCACACGCCCCCCGGCCGGGCCCGGCCGCCACACCCCACCCCGGCCGGCCCCTCTAGCATGGTGCGGGGCCGCCGCCGCCTCCTCCTCCGGCTGCCGACATGGGCGAGAGGCTGGAGCTCCGGCTGAAGTCGCCCGTGGGAGCCGAGCCCGCCGTCTACCCCTGGCCGCTGCCCGTCTACGTGAGTATGGCCCCGGCCCGGCACCTGCCCCGTTCCCTGTCAGCGCCGCCCGCTCCCCGGGCCCGGCCACCCGCGGCGGCCCCGCTCAGCCCGGCGGGCCCCCGGCCCCAGCCCGCCTCCCCCGGCCCCTTCCCTTCGCCAGCCCGCCGTGGCTTCCTCCCCCCCATCCCTCCCGCCGAGCGCTTTCTGTCACTTGTTAATCAATCCCTTAACGCCTGCCCTTCCCGGCAGGAATTGGCGTTATTTATCCGGCGGCGCTTCCCGAGCGGGAGCGAACCCCCCCTCCCCGGGCGCGGGCCGGAGGGTGAGGGGCTGCCGGGCTCCCCAGCCCGGGGTGCTGCTGCTGCTGCTCTCCTGGAAGTCAAATCCCCAATTTCTTTTTATAATTGGTTGACTAAACTTAAGGGCGGGGAGGAGGAGGACTGGTTAATGAAAAGTTTTCGTGTTTTCCTGAGCTCGATTCGTGTAACCGGTTAATAACCGGCGCCGCTCCGAGCGGGTGAAATCGAGAGGGTTTTCTGACTGAGAAATATCGCTTAAATTATCGATGGCTTCGGGTGCTCGGGGGACCCACCAAAAAGCAGTCGCAGGAGTGGAAATAAACAGAGGAGAAGCGTTAATTGTGGGTAGAGGAAAAGGACTTTGCCCTGAGTACGTGCTGGTGGGGCTGGTGCTGCTGCCTACGTTTGCCTCAGATGAGTGCCCTTGTAGCTTCTCTTTTATTTAGTCTGAACAGAATTCAAGTCAGGTTTGTCAGTTGATGGCAGCCGTAATCCACATGCTTTCAAATAAAATGTCACTTGTCCCTGTTTAGTTACGTGAGCGGTGTTTTTTTCCCTAACTTGCCTGACTTTTTCCTGCCTCTCCCGAGCCCTGAGTGAGAGATGTGTGACCTTGATAACAGTGTCCATGTTCAAATTAGCCACACGAGAGGCGAAAGGCTTGGGAGGGCTTTTATTTTATTTTATTTTTTTAAAATGGTTATACGTAGGCTTTGTACCCCTTCTCCCCCCCTGTTTGTAGCACCTCTGAGAACAATCTGTAAAGGAAAAAATGTCTGTCTGTTTTGCTTGGCCTGGGTACTGTTGATTAATCCCTGCGTTTCAGGCTTTGCTGTTGTACGTGTGCTGCTTTGCGGGGAGAACATGCTGGGACGCACGGGCTGGGGCTGCTGATCTCGTTGCTGGCTTGGCAGTCGTGAGGCTCTTGTGTGTGAATGATTAGGAATATATCGGTTGTGGCAGGGGAGATGGCTGTGTGTCCCTCTCCCTCTTGGTGCTGTAGCGGTGCTTTCCAAAACAGCCTCCATTTAGACTGGCGTGTTGTTTTGATCCAGGCTGCTCCTGGAGCTGGAATCTCCAGCACACAGTGGTTAATGCAGCCTTTCCTGTTTGGGCAGCTCTGTCATTCCCGTCTGGGTGTTCGCGGGCGCGCGCGCTCTACTTAAAATTGTCAGAAACTGAAAGTATAAGGATGACCAGTTCAGTTCTCTACGTGCAGCCAAATATTAACTCGGGTGTCTTGGGCGGGCTGTGTTAAGTATAGGTTCAAGATTACATAGGTTAGGGATTAATTGGGAAGGAATTAATGCTTTAATGTATATTCACAAAACTTCTTACAGGCTTAAAAAAAATCCAAGCCCCACAATCTTCCCCTCCTACTCCTCCCCCCCTTGTCCCCTGGTTAAAATATATGTTTTATCGCTGTTTGCAGCAGAGGAAGTCAACATTTGGTTAATTTAGGGAAACTTGAGCAGCCGGTTCTGAAATGACAGAGTTCATAGGTGTTTTTTCCCCAGTTAATCACAAACGCAACGAGTGGGGGGTTGCTTATCCACATGCGCTCTCTGCGTGCGTTAAGAAACACCCCGGAACCCAAACAACCCTGTCATGAAACCAGCCCCTCTGCCTTGCAGGTTTTTCCACACTAGTGCAGGAGCAGCTGGTTGATCTGGAGCCAATCAATATTCTGTCCTGCAGTTTTGGGGAACAGATCACGCCGCATATTCCCGAAGCGTGCGCCTGCGTGGGCATGCGGGCACACACACAGACACACACACACACTGCTTGCAGCTCTGGCCTTCCCAGCAGCAGATGAACTCTGGAGCTTTAGAAATAAATCCTCCTCTTGGTACATGGCAGCATTTAGCCTGCTAACATTGTACTCTGCTGAACTGTCGACTTTTCTTCCCCTGGTTGGCTCAGCGTTGAGCTGGCAGCAGGGTCCCTGCACCGTTGTGGTTTTGGAGCTCGGCTGGGTTTGACGTAAGCAGAACATTTCTTAGTTTCACCACTCTTTCTGCTGCTTTGTTTCTAGGAAGCAAGGTGGGATACCTGGGGGGGGAAATGAAATAAATAATTCAAGTGGTTTTATTTAGCAGCGTTCTTGCTGCTTCCTGTTGTATGCTGTGAGATATATTTTCCTAAGAGAGCTGGTGAGAAAGGGGAGGGGAAGCTCACAGTGCTTGCTAATTATTTTTGGTGAGAGTGCCAGGAATGGCAGGGAATCATCTTTCCCAACATCAGAGGCTGAGTGGTGGGGTAGACCTGCTGCTTGATGAGCGCCACGGTGTGATGTAACCCTGCATTGAGTAACTTGGCTATTTTTGTGCTCTTACTACATCTTAAATTAGCAGTGTCAGTATTGCTGCGTAAAAGGCTAAGGGTCCATATTAATAGATGCCTGGATTAATAATGTGTCTGTTTGTCACAGGACTGCTGCTTATTTCATGTATAATAGGAGAAGCGGGGTCTCTTCAGACTGCTGAGTTTGCATAATAGCTCAGCTGACAAACTGGTGCTTGTTGGGATGCTAAAAGAGCCTGGGAGGGTGGTGTGAAACATGTATTTCCCTTCGAGTCTAATTAGGGCCGTGGGAGGAGAGAGCGTTGGTGTTGCAGATCCAGCCTCCCACTGGCTTCCACACAAAACTGAAAGTATGACTCCAGCCCCCGCCTTCTGCTTCTCTCAAAGGAAAGGCCACGGTTTCCTAATGAATCCATGGTGAGCAGTTCTGTCCCTAGCACACTGTGATGAGTAAGTTGAATAGTGCATGGTGAGTAATCTCTCCTCATGACTCACAAAATATTTTCTGATGTTGACCTCTGTTTTTATGAGTGCCCTGCTTAATCAGAGCTGAAGTGAGTTTATTCTTTTGTGTGCCATTTAACTCCTTGACTCCCACATACCTGACCCTTTTTTCGCTCATGTTAGGTTGTCAGAGGCCAGTGATAATGCATTAAAAAATATTTTTGATACTGTGAGAGATACAGGCCTGGATAAAGGAAGTGTGTTATGTGCCCAGATGGGTGAGTGAGCAGAGTTAATGGATCTAGGTGGTTTCAAATAATGCTGATAGGGGGTGGTGACATTTGAAGTCATAGTTCAAGTATTGATGTGCTCAACTTGGTACTTAATACTTGGGAGTTGCATCTGGTGAATACAAGGGGTGAAATGCCCTTGTAGTTCTAAGACTTGCAGATGTTTAGGTTTATTCCAGAGAATTATCCTTAAAATGGATTCATTCTGTTGTCTCTACTACTGTAGTCAAATCTTAATAGTTGTTAGGTTTGAATATGGAGATTTTTCACATTGTGATAAGTTCTGTGTGATCTGTGAGGCATCTGAGGTTGTACTTTGAACTCCCCTTGACAACAGTTCCTGCTTAAGGAGTCCCAGCCTATTTTGTGTGTGAAAGGTGTGTGTGTGGGCTTGGGTTGGGTTTTTTGGTTTTGGTTTTTTTGTTTTTTTTTTTAAATCTGGATCAGTTCCTCAATCTGGTCTGGTACAGTTCTGCGGATACATCACTGGCACCAGTGGAGGATTGCTTGCCTACAGAACTGAGCAACAGGAGACTCCAAGAGCTTCTTGGAGCTTCAGTAAGCTTTTTGAAGGTGATTATTGTCACCAAAACTGGTGTTTGCTGAGCTGCTGGAGGTTGTGAATGTGGAAAAGCCTGTTTTCTGGTAGCATGTACATCTAGAAGGGGACACCCTGGTTCATTTCTCTCCTCTCCCTTAGGTTTGCACTGAAGGGTTTGCAGTGCGATCAAAGGGTGGGAGGGGAGGCAGAGGCACAGCCAAGTGATGGGAGGGGACCTGGTGTTGATTCTGTGTGGCTGACACTGTTGTGGCACTGAGTCCTTCATCCGGAGGGCTGCCAATGACCCGCTGCCTGTCATGTTAAAGAGTGTGCAAGTCCTTTCAAGTTTCAGAATTAGACATCTGCCTGTCCTGCCTTGCTCTTTTCAGCTGGTAGACCTTCCCGTTGTTTGCCTGCTGAATGTCATTCCCCCAAAAGATAACTGCAAACCCCCTTGTCTGTCAGGTTTTTTGTGTGTCACATTCTCTCCCCTCCCTGTTTGACTTGTAGGGAGTAGGTAATCCTATAGTGATAGTGCTTGGGAACTCCACCTGCAGCCCAGGCCACTGCCAGGTGAGCACCTGTGGATCCCAGTAGGCTGACACTCTGGATATCTTTTACCAGTTTTGTTCCCATTTTCAACCTGGACATCTCAGAGCCTCTACTTTGTCCCAGGAGGGGACAGCCCTGGTTATGCCCTTGTGCAGTGAGATACCTCCCCCGTGAGCTGCTGAAGCTTAAAGCCTCCAAATTAGCAACTGTGATGATAAGTCTGGCTTGAATAATTCCTTCATTTGTCTTGTTCCTCCTCTTTGCTGCTGACTTTCCACTCAGCTGTAATGGCAAAAAATTGTTGTTGGCCAATTGAGTGTTGTCAGAACATCACCCCTGCAGCTGTTGGAGAGGTGTCTGTGTGTGTCTGTTCTGAGGAGCAATGGGATACCAGCCTGGTGACAATGACTTTGTACAGGTGGAAGGGGGCAGGGTGTGTGTGGGGCTTTTTCTTCCTTTCTTTTCCTCTCTCTACTGCTCAGTGATACAGCTGATGCCATTCTGTCACCAAAGGAATGTGCTGTGCACAAAAAGCTCAAGGCCAGGCAGTGATAATGAAAATCACAGCCCAGGCAGGAGTGTCACCTTTGAAATTAAAGATCAATGGGGGAGATTAATGAGAAACCTTATTTAAGAATTTAATGCTTTTTGTGTGTGTGTGTGTCACTCAGCTTTACAGGGAATAGTTTTTCTGGTGATTAACTTTGACTTCTCAGCCAGGCAGACAGGTGTAAGAGCAGTTGCTGAAGTTGAGTGCCATAGTATGGTAAAATCAGTTTGGGAATTCCCAATTTGGACCCGAATTGGTCCCGTTGGTGTTGCCCCTCACCTGCTGGGGCTGGCCCTGTGCCTCTGACCACGGCCCCTAAACAGCTCCAACCCTTCCTGACTCCATCCCCAGCAGGGTGAGCTGCAGGAAAACATCTTCCCGAGTTGGGTGCTCTTACCCTTGGATCCTTTGTGCTGGAGGTAGAAGGTGGGGATGCCAGGAGGGGACAGGGTCAGGCCCCCCCCTTTCAGCTGCCAGTCTCAGTTCTGGCAGCCCCCCTGCTCTGAAGCTGTGTGTGGGGCGGCTCCGTGAACCGGATCGCTGAAAATATCTGGGCTGGAAAAAAAATGTTCCAGTGTTTTCATAGCCGGCCCCCCCCTCCCCTCCGCCCTGCTCTGTAATCTGACTCATGCCGCCTTCCCAGGGCAGCCCGGATGGGTACAAAGGAGGGGGCGGCGATGGAGCTGCCTTTGCCAGGCAAAAAAACCTCCTCACCCCCCCTGAGTAATCGCCTAGAAATTCGGCTGCGGTGGTAGAAGTTTAGGGGATTTTCTCTGATTTCATCGATGCTGTTGGTGCAGCTTGTTGGGAAATGTTTGTAGGGATGACTAATTACTTAGAGAAACTTCTCTAGTGAAGAAAAGGTTTCAGCACATTTCCGATTTCTCAACACTCCTCTGCCCTCCCCAGCTGGAAAAAACCCCAAAACAACAAATGGGGAGTGATGAGAGCGAAGAGGGAAAAATTGGCAAATATTTGTCTGTCATTTCAAAAGCACTCGGGTTTCTCTGCCCAGCAGAGAAACAGAAGCAACTGACAGTTGGGTTGGTGGGGTTTTTTTCTGTCTTTTTTCTAACAAATGCCAAAGGGAACCCATCAATGTGGTGCTGGGAGGTGAGGTGACCTCACAAGGCGAGGAAGACCATAACCATGCAGCGTTTAATTGTGCAGCACGTGGTTAGTACAGAATAGCACTTTGCTGCTGGGCTTTCCCCTTTGAAGTAGAACTTGCCATGAGTGACAATTGGTACTTGTTCAGTTTTCAGACTGGCTTTTGTTCAGGGCACTGACCCGTTGTGTACAATATAAATCATGAGTTCAGTTAGCAGACACTTTTTTCCAACTTTTTCTGTATGAAAAGTAAAAGTTACTCTCTTGTATTTCATCTTAAGACCATGGTACTCTTTTATTTTTTTATATAACTGAATTATCTGAAAGGTAGTTGTTAAAAGACAGAGTAGCTGTTCAAGATTTTCAAGATTGCTTTTTTTTTTTTATTTTGTTTTTTTTTATTACGAGCAGATGAGTGAGGATTTATGACCAGAGTTCCAGCTCAAATTTATCTACCTAAAATTCACAATTGGACACAATATTGGAAGCTTCTACTGTGCCAAGGGAAATCCATGGCACCACCTGCAACTCCAACTCTTGTCCTTCATGGCAGCCTTAATATATATGGAGATGTTTATCTTTTCAAGTCTTGGATAAGTGACTGAGTTGTGTTTCTCCTGGGAATTTAGGCAAAATATCTTGCCTCTTGGTATGCAAGATTTATGGGAAATTTAATCACCCTTCTCCCCAGACGTCCATATGTCTACTTTTGTACTCTTCTTTCTTTTCCCCCTTTCATACTGCCTTGCTTTTTTCTTCTGCTTTGAGTTAACCTTTGACTGTCTGATTAAACCTTTTTACCCTAATGATCAGGATAAGGACCCGGGGCAGGGTGCTTTTTTTCCCCTTACAGTGTATTTATCACAAAATGATAATGAGAAAGTGTCTCACGAATACAAAATATTTTAATGTAATTTATTTTCTCCTTCCTAGCAGGATACACATAAGCAAGAGAAGTTCGTATTAGGAATTGTGAACACAGGGCATTTACTTCTGTGGTAAATATTAAACATAAGACAAAACCAGCCCTGAATAGGATCAGGAAATAACACTGAATATACAGTAATATTTGCCACATGCTGCTACAGATATAAAATTTAGTAGGTACTATTTTTAGAGCATAGGAAGAGGGTGAGTATATTTTACAGCAGGAAATGATGGGTTGGTAGATATAAACAGACTTATGAATAATAAAAAAAAAAGTTCTTGTCTGAGTATTTTGTTTTCTTTCATTTCATGAGTGAATGAGTTTCCTAAAAATCTGCACTGAAAGAACTTTTGGCTTAAAAGTAGATGTTAGATGAAAAATATAAGGGATCAGTGAAGATGGCTAAATGAAACACTAGAAACTGAAAAAACCAAAACACTACAGAAAGTTCTGATTAAGCTTATTAGTAAAAATTAATGGGTTTTAATTTTTTTTCTGAATTTGAGAAACTTTATGTTTTCTGTGTAGTGAGATTTCTGACTTTTTGGCACCAATTTGTCATTTACTTCTTAGAGCACAGCAATATTAATTGTGTTTGACATCATATACTTCTGAAATTCTAAAAAAGTTGAGCTCTTAAGGCTGCTTTTTCATTTCTCAGCTGTGTTTCTGTTGAGCTGGAGGCAATGCCCTTGAGTTTGTGGCTCTGTTGGTAAAAAAGTCCCTTGGTGCTGAGAGATCAGGGTGGGCTCTGACCCTTTGAGGATGGGACTGGAGCCTGTGTTGATCTCCCTTTGGTTTTGTCCCTGGTTGTTTTAAAACAGACAGTGGTTTGCAACATATGAAGAATACATTGTAATATTGTAGGGTCACTTAAAAGTCTCTGAAATGGAAGCTTTTAAAAATGTCAGGCACTTGAAGTTCACCTGGGCTGTTCAAAATCTGCCCTGGGGGTATTTGGTATCACTCCTCTGCAGCACAAGTTGAAATTATAAGGGGTAAACCATAATAACCATTTGTATTTTGTTTCTGTCGCTCACAAAACATCTTTCTTAAGGAACTTAAGTGGGCTTTAGTAAGAATACAAGGTTTTATTGCTGTTTTCTGTAGAACATTTATGTGTGTACAGCAGGAGCAGAATGTCTGAGCTGTCCAAGACTGAGTGTCTCTGTAGAATGTAAAGTGGTTGTTTCAGGTGGTATTTTCCTACCAGTGCCCTGCAGGATTGTTCCCTTTGGCTTGCCAGCTTTCTGGGCAGGAGCTGAGGATCAGCAAATGCTGACTGAGAGCTCGTCCCAGCACCCACCAGGGATGTGGGAGGACTGTGGGCTTGGTGAGAAAAAGATGGCAGCCACTTTCAGCAACAGCAATTTTGGGACTCAGTGTTCATTTCTGTGAGCAGTAACCCTTTGCTTAGGTTTTGTTTCTGGCAGGGTGGATGTATGTGGCTGTTTTCTGCTTCCTTCACCTCTCCCATTACTGCAGCGTGGGAGGATTATTTATTTATTAACACAGGCTGTGGTTGCACAAAAGTTTGAAACTGGTAGCTCATAGAATCTTAGAATGGTTTGGGGTTGAAGGGACCTTGAATATCATCAAGTTCCAATCCCCCTGCCATGGTCAAGGACACCTCCCACCAGCCCAGGGTGCTCCAAGCCCCATCCAACCTTCAACACTGCCAGGGATGGGGCAGCCACAGCTTCTGGGGCAACCTGGGCCAGGGGCTCAGCACCCTCATAGTGAAGAATTTTCTCCTAATGCCTGATCAAAGTCTCCCCTCTTCTACTTGTAAGTCATGGTCCCTTGTCCTATCACTACATGCCCTTGTGAAAAGTCCCTCCCCAGCTTTCTTGATGGCTGCCTTCAGGTACTGGAAAGCCCCTGTAAGATCTGCCCAGATCCTCCTTTTCTCCATGCTGAACAACCCCAACTGTCTCAGCCTGTCTTGATAGAAGAGCTGCTCCAGCCCTTTTTAAATTTTTCCCTCCTTTGTATTTTGATGTGGAAGTAGAAACAACTCTCACTATCTCTCTCCACTTGCTGCTGTGTTTCAGCAGCCCTCACCTAACAGTGTGTTCCTTCAGTGGGGTGGGGAACTGGCCTGGTTGAAAGGTAATAAAGCCAGAACCCCAGAAAGGTTTAAGTTTTAGCTCTAAGCCATTCCTGACTTCACTGCATGTGTGCACAGCACTGCTGGCCCAAAGCAAGGGGTGACTTCTGGGGAAGCAGTGGCAAGGCAGGTGGCTGCATTGGTTGAAACTGTTTGAAATGATGGTAGGGCTGCCTTTCCTATTGACAGGAACAAAAGCCCAGCAGTCTGCTCTGTCCCATAATAAGCACACACTGGACTCCTTCTCGTGAGGGCATGGTGCTGCTTCAGCTGCTGGAATCACTGCAGCATCCATGTGCTCCCTCCAGCTGTCACATGGAGGGAATGGTTTATAATTGCCTAAAATTTAATTGAAGGAGCAATAGGATATGCCAGTGCAAGGTGCCATTTTACCAGAGTAGTTGCATTCCCCTATGCATTCCATTACAAACATTTGGGATTTTTTTTTTAAATTAGTTTGTCTTTCTGCATAACAGAACTACTTGGGTTTCTGCAGACAAAGTCAGGAGGCCATCCTGCTGGAACTGTCCCCTGTGGGTGTTGCCTTAGACACTCCTGCAGAATGACTGGATGTTAATATATTTATACAGCCCCTCCTACCTGCTATCAGGGGAACCATTCCCTCTTGCATGTGTGCAGTGTCCGTAGCAACAGTCAGAATTGCTGTGTGGAAAGGCAAAATGGTTTTCTTGTTGGTTTAGGCAGCTGCAGTGAAAGGATGAGTCCCTGGTGCAACCTCATCCACAGCTCTTGCCTACAAATTCTGAGTCACCTGTGGTCATGCTTCCTGGGGTTACCTGGGACAGTTTGGATCTTCTTTTCTAATGCCTGTTCCCTTTGCTACCTTGGTAGTTTTAGTATATTTTGCACATTGGGTAAAACTTTTATTTTCTTTTAAAGTCCTTTATAGCCATAATGCCCTTCATGTTTTCCATTTGCTTTTGTGTGACAGTAAACTTACCAACCACTGAAACAGCATCAGACTTTTGTGTTCTCTTGCTGTGTGGGAGATGGATTTCAAAATGCAGTCTTGGTATCTCTTGGTTCCCTCTGCTTCTCTGAGGCTGGGAGGAAAGGAACAGACACAAGCTGTTCACTGCAGGAGATCTCTTTTTGTATGTACCTGTATATTTTTAATTTCCTTGGACTTTCTTGATGCTTCAAAGAAGACTTTTGGCCTTCTTCTCACCTGATAAGAAGACACAGGTTGTTGCTGTGGAAACTGAGTGACACCATCTTGATTTGGGGTAAAATCTGGTGATATTAAATGAAGTCAAGCCATACAATATGAAGGATTGCAAGGGGCAGATTTTCCCTTTTCCATACCCAAAGCCTAACTGGCGTTCAGCATGAGGAAATAGACATAAAATGCCCAGTGAGTGGAGGCCCTGGCAGGTCTGGGGAGCCTGAGAGCTTTCCTTTTGTTCAGCTGGCCTGCAGGCTGCTCTTTGCTGCTGCAGCAGCTGGAAGTACTTTGGTTTCAGGTTTTCACAGGCTCTTGTCAGCTATTGTTTGCAGGTGTATTGAATATGGACACGATCTGGACACAGAAGTTGTACTGGTGAATCTTTCTAGACAGGGTGTAAATTAAGTGAAACCCTGGGGGGGGGGAGGGAGGAGGAAGGCAAACTTCTGACAGGCTGAAGGCAGTGGTTCTGAGAGGGCATCTGTGTGCCATGCAGCCTGCTGGATGCTTTCCTGGTTCCTGTGGGGAAGCTGCAGCTGCAGCAGCTCACATTGCCTTGCTTGGTGTCTAGAGAAATGCTTATCATCCTCCACAGATGGAGGAAACCTAGGGGACATTAAAGAGGCACTTGTCCCACTAGTCTTCTGCAAGATTGATTGGCTTTTCCTAATCCATCTTTTTGATCTCTGCTAACCATCTTGTCTCCAGCTGTAATATCCTCTCCTTTGCCTTTATGGACCAGTGCCTGGGGAGAGAGAGCTGCCACTACAGGCAACCAAGCTGCTCTTTGAAACCAGAGGCTGCTGAGATTGACCTCGTTTGTTTTGCAAGCTAAACAGATCGTTTGCAGATCAGAATTTGGCAAATCAAAATGACTTCTGTTAAAACATGGGTGGAGTCAGTGCTTGGGAGCCAGTGTTACCTGGTTGAAGTGTTGAAAGTAGAATGGTATCTAAAGAGAATCATTAAAAGGTAGTGTTGCCATTGATTTTTTTTTTTTTTAAGAACTAATTTGTTTCATGGTTTGTTTTCTCTGAATTGGTTGGATTCATCTGGTGGGCAGTGAAAAGCTTGTAGGAGATCTCTTCCTTCTGCTTTGCAAATGCTTGTCCACAGTTTGCTTGCAGGCTGCTTTGGTCACCCAGCCTGGTTTTGGGGAGGAAGTGTGGATTTAGTGAGCCTGGTCCCACAGAGGTAAGAATTACTTCTGCTCAGGGACAGTTTACTCTTGGGCACTTGAACTATGCACAAAAATGTTCCTATCTTTGCAGAGCAGATAAGGGGTCCTAAAGTTCTCAGGTGCTCTGAGAGCTACTGATAGACAGCACATCATGAGCTGTTTGTTTTTGGGTTTGTTTTTTAATTTTTTTTCAAGACCTCATCCAGATTTTCAAACCATTTGTTGTCCCCTCAGGTTTGCAGGTTTGGGCTTTTTGCTGCCTTTGCTGTGCAGCACTGTGCAGACTGATCAGATCTCCCAGGGATAACTTTTGTGTGGTGTTTTTGGGTTTTTTTGCATGTCCGGAAATGAAGTTTAGGAAAATACAGCACTAACCCCCAAACCTCAGCAGGATAAGCATAAGAAAGACCTAAATATAAGAAGATGTGAATTTGGGAGGGCACTAGGGTGTTGTTCCTTGCTCCAGGCAATGAGGGCTGCCCAGCTTTATTGAACACGTTCTTTGTGTTTGTGGAAAAAAAGATAGAATGCTTAAATCTGTTGCTTTAGGGTAGAGATTCACTTTAGGGTACAAATTGTTGCACTGTGAGGTAACTGGTCCTGTACAAATACACCCAAGAGTTTAGTTTACAGGACTGGATTACAGAATTATATAAAAAAATACCATTAAGCTATCCTAAGGGATGTTAACTTGTAAAAATAATGTAGTGAAAACATCCACACCTGGTGGAAGAGTGTGTGGTGCTTTGTGTTCAGTGGGAATTGCAAGCCCCGAGAACAGCCAGGTTGTGTTGGGGCAAAAATGTAACAAATTGGTGTCTTCACTTTACCTTGATCTTGTGGAGTGTTCTGCAAAAATCCGATTCAGCTGCTTTTGTTAGAAATTGGGTGCTGCGTTGAACAAAGTTATATTTTGATGACTGGAAGGTCTGGTACTGCTCAGATGATGCAGTGGGATTGGGGTCCTGTAGTTTTCTTCTGTAGGTGGTACAGAAATAGCCATGATTACTGCTGAGGACTCTGGAGGTCTGGTCATAGTGGTGAGTTCCTTTAATTGAAGTTAAAAAAGAGGATGTGATTATAGAAAATTATAATGATTGCACAAAAATACATATTTGGAAAGACTTTTGGGGCACTGTTTTACTTGGCCTTCAAAGCTGTGTGTAGGGCTTCTCTTAACTGCAAGATACAAAATGTCTTTTGTATAAAGAGGACTGGCTGACTCCAGCAGAAAAATTGGGTGGAAAACTTGGGGAAGAGGTGAAGGGAAAGATTCAACTCTTAAACTTTGTTCCATGGCCTATTCCCCATGTCCTAGAGGGTGAAACTGCTCATGCAGCTTGGTGTGGTGTAAGCAGGAGTCGTGCATGCTGGTGTTGCTTCTGGCACTAGTGAACTAAAAGTAATAGCAGTGGGTGTGTTTCTGGCTTAAAACTCTTTAACTCCAGTGATTAGAGTTGTAGTAACATGTGGATGGAGCAATCTGTTGTAAGAATCAGAACTGTGAAGCTGTTCAGTCCTGCTGGCTGAAACTGTTCTCTGCTGTTTTCCATAGGAAATTGGATTCTCGTAAAGTGAATTTTTTCAAAAGTTACTTCTTTTTTTGTTTCCAATGACACATCTTGGCAAGAACCATTGAATTTTCTCTGGGAGCTCACGTTTCAGTTTTATATTGGATGTCTAGGTTGAAAATAAGAACCCTTTATTATGAAGTTCAGCTGGAGAGAATTTGCAATAACTACGCTTTAATGTGTGTTTAGGTCTGTGTGTTGTTTTGCTTTTGTTTTGCTTTATTTTTTGTAACTGGAATAGCTTGGGGTCTTCTCACTAATTACTACAGATTGCAACTTTTTACTTTAAATACTTCGTGCACAGCCCATGTTAAAGAGATAAGGTCTTGTCTCGGGAAAGATCTTCCATTTATGGAGCCCAGATGATTCTGAGGGCCCCTCAAACTCCAGAAATACCAGATCATTGCAGGAGTACAGCCAGGCCCAGGAGCAGCACGTAGTGTGCTTCACATCAGTGTGTAGGGGAGGAGGAAGGGAGGACAGCTTGGAGCAGAGCTGGAGGATGGATGGAGCTGCTCTTGGTGACACAGAGCACGGTGGCATCACTGCACCCAGAACAGACCCACTTGAGGCTCTTCCAAAAGGCTTCTGCAGAGTGGATGTGATGATTGATGGGCAGTCTGCTGGGAGGAGGTTCTTCACCAGATATTTCACTGACCAAGCATTGTGAGTGCAGATGCAGCGGAAAGCTGTGCTCTCAGGGGTGTCTCTTTGCCAAAGTACAACAGGACCTGCTGGGATCATGTGCCTGCAGGAGAGGTGTAGCTGTGTGCTGGTCACTGCAGCCTGAAAAAAGTTAAAATCCCCCCCCCAAGACTAAAAAAAACATACAAAAATAAATGACTGAATTTGAGATGCTTCAGGCCATCTTCAGCTGGATTTACAGTTGGTTGAGCCAGGTGTGAGGTTTGACAGGTTGATTGCAGCAGAGCTCTGAGTCCCTCCTGAGCTTTCTGTGTTCAGCCACTGAGTCTGTGAAAGGATCCTGGTAAAAGCTGCTCCACTGAGCTCCATGGTGTGTCTGGCCAAACCCAGAGCATCTGCTTGGAAGGAAGATGGGCAGAAGCTGGTGCTGGTTAGAGCCTGTGGTTTTGGTGAGGTTTCTGTTCAACTTGCCTTCTGAGTTGTTGGAGACTCTATCAGCGTCATAAACAATTGCATGAACACAGCTGGGAGACTGGTGCTGCTTAATATTCATATTAAATCTTACAACCCAGTGTAGAAATGGGACTAACTCTAAGTGGGACTAACTTTCCTTTAGATTTTCTCCCCTCTTCTTTCCTTCTTCCATTTTCCATGACCTTCTCCACTTTGAAGAAGCATTAGGAGATCACCTCTCATTTTGTTCAAGCTCCCAAGATCTTATGCAAGTCTTGCAAACAAAGTGTGTTAGTTATAAAGTACAGTAAACTTGGGAAGTGTTTCAACATGAGAAGCTTAGCAGCAGTAAAGGAAGGACCCTTCTGGCTGGATTTTCCATATGGTTATGTTGCTAAAACCACTCACTCAAATTGGATGATCTATAGTTGCAGATGTGCATTGTAATTTAATTTTTTTTAAGTTTATTTTTCATTTTTTAAACCCAGACAAAGCAATCTGTTAATTTAGCAGTTTTTAGAGGGGTGTTTTCATTCAGACCTGGAGGACACATGTTTTTCCCCTGTGTTCTGCTAGCACTGAAACTGTCCAAAGCCATCAATGAAGAATATTAACAGCTTCAGAGGAAACTGTTATGCCAGAATAAGCATGAATTCACTTTTCCGGTATAATGTGCTTATGTTGATAAAGCACATTCTTACTACAGATGAACACAGTTTACTGGAAGAGCTTGATCAGCCCAAGGGCTTTTTACTATGATTATTCTGTGTGTAGCAAAAGGTAAAAACTGGTAGGGTATGGTTAAGGTTGAGCTGACTTTCTTGGGTTATTTTTATGCCATTTTCTATAGAATTTCCCTCAGTAACTCTATAGAAGTGACATTGCTGTAGCAGAAGACAAGGGAAATTATTTGAGAGAGAGAGAGAGTGAACATTTACTCTTCTAACTCTGGAATGTCCTTAGATGCTGGATTCCTAATTAAAAGGTCAAAGCCACTTCAAGAAATAAATGTCCAAGGATAACTTCAACTTTGGGCAGATGGACACTGGTAACTAAGGCTTCACAAGATGGACACAACAGTATATATTGGAACTTTGCTAAAATAGTTTTTTGGGGTTTTTTCATCATAGTACATACACATGCAGCTCCAAGGGCTTTATTAGCAGGAATCTGGAATGGCTTCTCTTGCTCCTGCATAGCCTCTCAAATTAAAGTCAACAAGCATCTGTGCCTCACAGCCCAGTGTGTACTTGTCATGCTGAAATTTTCATCTGCTTTGTGCATGTGTGTTTTGTTTTTCAGTTCATGAAAAGATCTGCATATTCAGGCCTTTTTTTTTTTTTTTAGGTATTTTTTTTCTCCACTGATAGCCACTCCTACTGCTTATTTGATGCTTTATTTTAGAAAGCTACTCACTGTGCTAGAATCTTGCTGCCCATATGGAGATGTGAGCACGTACCAGATGCTGGGTCGATGAAATCAGCTGTTCATTGTGGAACTTGCAGTCAAGTGCCTACTGCATACCAATAATTCTCAAGGGTATCAGCTACACAATTCCTGATTTCAGGAAATGACAAAGAAAGTAGAATTGACAGCTCCTTCATGTAAATCTTCTGCTAGTCCACAGAAACTTGAAAAATGCATCTTCTTAAGCCTCATTTTTTTTTTGAGATAGCTCATTTTGATGGATTTAATGGCCTGGGTGGTAATCAAAGTCTCCTTCCTTACTCTGGTTGCTATTCTTAAAAAGATTGTGATTCTAGTAATTTTCTGACAAACAGCACATCTGACGTCTCTCTGAAAACATCTCTTTTCTTTTTCTTTCAGGACAAACACCATGATGCTGCTCATGAAATTATTGAGACAATTCGGTAAGTGTTCAGTGCAGACCTGGTTAGAACTCTCCTGTCTGCATCCCAGTGAATGGATGTCTTGAGACAAAATAGAAAGGGAGGGCAGTGGTTATAATTATAATTTAACAGCTCTAAATTATTTTCTATGCTGAACTTACATTGTTGCAATATAAATCTCCCTGTCAAAAACGCTTTGTTTCAACTTGCCTTATTCTGTTCTCTTTTGAACAGAATAGGAAATGAGCAGGGATATTCAGCTCTTGGGCTTAATGGTCTGTAGTCAATCTTTAGTAAAGCAAGGTTAAGAAAACATCATTGGCATGATGTGTTGCATTCTGGGCTTGCATACCCTCTTCCCCACCCTCTTCTTTTCCCCTTGTGCTGTGATATTGCATTATTTGGGAATGATGGCCCTGTTTGCATTCCTCTTAGTTCTATTGCTGGAGTTGGACCAATGTGGGGAAAATAGGAGGATAAAGGTGAAAGACAAATAGCAAGGGGAGGAGGTCTGAGCATTTCCCAACAGAGGCAGTGGTTAAGACATGGCTTGCTGTTCTTTCAGCAGGATTAGGTGACTTGCTGTAGTACAAATCTTGTTAAATGTTGACACACACTCCCCAAACACCTGAGGCATGTTAATGTGTTATCCACATTACATTGTTTAAAAGCTGTTCTCATTAACTGTTTTAGGCCCTTAGCATGCAGGCTTCCCTTGTCTGAGGGCTGTATCTCCAGTGGGTTTTAGTGGCTGGATGGTGGAGATACTGGTGTGGTACAATGCACAGTGTTTTCTTGGCACAGCCACCTGAGCTTGAAATGTGCTCAGTCACATGAAGCCCAGGAACAGGTAGTGAGCCTTGTTTGCTGCCACCATGAGTGTGAGAGCCAAGTGCTGGCATGGTAGTGTTAATAATATCACTTATATACATGAAATCATAGCACTTTTCATGGTCTGTGGTGGGGAATGATGTGTAGTGGAGCTACAGCTGAGAATTTCTCCCCTAAAGAAGTATCTTTTCCTCACTAGAAAACCTTGATACAAGATGTACTGCCACTGCTAATTCCAGCTCACTTGTACTGGTTCTGCACCTTGGGAACTTGTGGCACCATTTGTCAGTACAATTATAAAAAAGAACTTTTCTGAAGGGATTTAGAATCATAGAATTGTCAGGGTTGGAAGGGACCTTTAAGCTCATCCAGTTCCAACCCCCCTGCCATGGGCAGGACACCTCCCACCAGCTCAGGTTGCTCAGAGCCCCATCCAGCCTGGCCATAAAAACTTCCAGGGATGGATGGGGCTTCCACCACCTCTCTGGGCAACCTGTGCCAGTGTCTCACCACCCTCATGGGGAAGAACTTCTTCCTAACATCTCATCTAAATCTCCCTCCTCTAGTTTGAATCCATTCCCCCATGTCCTGTCACTCCCTGACATCCCAAAAAGTCCCTCCCCAGCTTTCTTGTAGCCCCTTCAGACATTGGAAGGCTCCAATGAGGTCTCCTCAGAGCCTTCTCCTCTCCAGACTGAAGAAGCCCAACTCTGTCAGTGTTTTCACAGCAGAGGTGTTCCAGCCCTCTGAGCATCCTCCTGGCCCTTCTCTGGACACCCTCCAGCATTTAAACAGATGTGGTGCTGAAATTCATTTGCCAGGCATTGGTACTGGTGCTTTCTGTGCTGTGCTAGCTGAAAGCAGGGGAAAAATTCTGTTAGAAGCAGCTGGGTCAAAGTAATTTTTGACAACTGTGTTTAAAATGTGATTGCAGTGAGTACAATGTGCTCCAAGGCTTTCATTCTGCCTTTGCCTGCCTTGTGCAAAGGGACTGTAATGTGGTTATGAAAGTGGTGGTTAAAAGAATGCAGAGAAGTGTTTATCTCTTCCAGCCAGTGGTAGACAGCTGCTGACTTCCCATTTTCCTGAGCCAGGACAAAAATGTTGGAGATATCGGAGTCCTGACATTTTTAGGGAGATAATAATAATAATAATAATAGTCAGAAGAGAGTCAGCCATAGATGTAAAGTTCTGGTTTTTTCATTTATAATATATTTATTTGATAAGGGTGAATCAGAACTGCTGGATCTCCCGTCACCATTTTAAAAGTGATGCATGCATCAGGGTACATGAAGAAAAAACTCTGGTGTTCCTATTGGAATGCATCTTATGGCATGCTCTGAGGGTTTGTGGTGCATGGGGCTTTCCTATTTTTGGAGGAAAGTGTACAAAGCTTCTGTGGCTTTTAAGTTGTCTTTGAAAGGACTTAATCCTCCTACATTCCAAGACAGAAGATCTCTTCTGTGAGATGTCCTTGTCAGATGATCTGCAAGGGGGTGTGTACTTTCCCTTTCTAATGACCAGCATGTAAAAGGGATCTTTCATCAAATAATTCTTAAAATCTCTTTTGGGTTGGGCCATGTTAGGTGTAAGAGCAGTTTAGAGCTCTACATACAGGAGAATATCCCTGCAGTGCATTGTCAGTGGCATTGTTCTAGAGTGCTGTAGGAAAAGTCTTCACATTCAGCTTTGTCAAAGCTTGTTAGAGTATCAGAATTCTTTTGAAATACTGCATTCTGCATTTACATTTTCTGTTAGATTAGCATCAGCCATTTGCTGTATGGCTTCAGTATTTTCAGATGTGTTGACTACATCTATCACCTCATTTTGAAGTTGTGCCATTTCAAGAGCTTTATACCTCTGCCAATGGCTACGGGCTCCTCTGCTGTTTATTCAATACAAATGTGAACTATTGCAGCTTTCCAATTAACATGGTTTGATGTCTGGCTTATTCCTAAAAATATTGTGATTTTTTTTTTTTTTTTTTTTCAGGTCTGCTGCAGTATTCTGACTTAACATAGAGCAATGCCAGTCTAGAACTGAGGCAGACTGCTTTATTACACTTGATTGGAGATGCTTTTACTCATTATTTCTTCTCTTGTTCCAGGTGGGTCTGTGAAGAAATTCCAGATCTCAAGCTTGCTATGGAAAACTATGTTTTAATAGACTATGATACAAAAAGGTGAGAAGAATGTTTTTTTGCCATCAGGAGGTCAGGCCAGCATGGTTTCTAGTGGACCAGTTTGTAACTGGTTGTTCGTAGACACCATGAACTGAAGTTTTCTGTTAGAACTGGCTTCAGATGCTGCAGAGTTATTTTGGTAGGAAATGTGTAACAGAAATATTGGCAAAGGCTGTTGGATTAAGGACATAATTGGAAACTCCACACAGCAGAAAGTTGAGCTCTGGTGTGTGTTGGAATTACTCACTCCCAAACAATGATTGGTATCTGCGCCGTTGGACTGCGGCCAGCCTTGGGAATCTGAATGGCACAGAGGATTCTACTTCTGTAGTAACTAAGAATTCCTGTTTGGAAAGTGGGATGCCAGGGCTGCCTGTCAGCCTCCTGGCTTCTGCATGTTGTGACTGTGGGAGCTTAACCTTTCCCATCCTTCCACTGGGTGGGATTTAGTACAAGTGGGATCTGTTTGGGTGGAGGCTAAATTAAAAGGCAAACTACTCCTGCTGCTCTGCTGGGCAGTTAGGAGTAATTTTAAGATGGTTGTGGTTACATGTGAATACCTATTCCACAAACAGCTTAAAATGAGTGTGTGACATTAACCTTGGGGCTGGGAGAAAGCAGATTCTGACCTGCAGTTACCTGGAGAGGGGTCTGAGGTTCTGTGTATGGCCTTAGCTATGCTAAGACTGGAAAAAGACACAGCCCTTAAGCTGCACTTCACAAAACCCTCCTGAATTGCTTTTATGGGAAAGACAGAATTTGTTCAAGTCCACAGCATGACTTAACTTTTAGAATGAGGCTTACAGATGAAACTGCATTGGTCTTATTAATCACTTGATGTTGTCCTGAGCACCAGATACTTGTATCACTGTCCCCTTTCTTCCTCCCCTCTTGTTTCATTGCAAGACTTGTTAGTCCCCCTCTTCCTCATGAAAAAGTCAAAGGGAGAAATCAGGGTCAAGCATCCCTTGTCATCAAATCTTTTAATTTGGATTTGTGGCTTACCCAAAGGGCTGCAGTGCTGTAACTCCTGTAGTTAGGGCATCCTTGCTGATCATGTTTATCTGGGTAGCATCAGTGTGGTCAGCAGCAATATTGAATGAAAGAGAAACCCACCAGCTCTCAGAAGTCACACTCTGCTTGCCTTTCTGCAGTTTTCCAAGAAAAACCTCTCATTTTGGTCATGGTTTTTATCTTTTTACTTCCTTTGAAGAAATTAATCAGAAATATTGCTCGTAGCAGGTAGGCTGACACATGGGTGTGAGTGGAAAGCAGCAGATTACAGAAATGCATTCCAGCCTTTTGCTTTGTCTTGCTGTGAATCAAATGTGGGCAGCTGAAAGCTTGAAGTCAGCAGTGCTCCTTGGAGAGCTCTCCCAGCCAGTGCAGTGGTAGTGAGGATCACAAGGGACTGAAGAGCCACTCCCTGCTGATGTCCCCTGGTCCTCCCACCTCCTTCCTGATTTGTGGGTGGCTGTGATTTAATGATTTTACTCCTGAAACTCCTTGGATTGTTTTTTTTTTATTTTCCTGTTGCTTTGTCTGATTACTTAGGGGATGATGTTCCCAGTAATATGTTTTCTTCCCTGGCCTGAGATGAATTTGTTTAATCCTCTCAGCTTCTGTCATTAAGGCATCTGCCTGAGTTGACTGTAATCCCAACCAAGCCATGAAGTAATCAGTACTGGTGAAATTTTATATCATTTCCTGGATCCGTCTGTATTTTCAGTCCCAGAGTTAATTTCTACAAAAGTAGCTGCTTGTCATGGGACAGATTATCATGGAGAGATGATGGAAGAAAGCAGAAAAACTTACAGAATCTCTTCATTTTCTGTGCAGCTGAGAATATGGAAAAGGAGCAATGGACTGTGAGAAAACACAATTTCTAATAAGTCATGCTTTGAGTTCAGTCTTCTTTCCATTAATTAAAGAAACTTGGATAATTTGTCACATATTGCTGGTTACCTGGGGAATTTTTTTAAAAGGAAAATACAAAGTCCTAAAGTTGTGTCTGTAAGTAAGTGTTCTTCAAGAAACAAACCCTAACTAGCCACCTACTCACAGTATGGATGAGGATAAAAACCAGGTTTTACCTTTAAACCTGCCTTTTAGGGCATTTTGGTTTTAACTGACCCTGCATTCTTTCTCCCTACACAGCTTTGAAAGCATGCAGAGGCTTTGTGACAAGTACAACCGAGCCATTGATAGCATTCATCAGTTGGTATGTGTTTAACTTTGTTTATCTGGCTGGTTTCAATTCACACAGAGTGAATAATATCCAGAAAGGGGGGGACTGGATTATCTGTGTTGATTTTTAGCTGCATCTCCAGTATTCAGCTCTCCCATCCTTTTGGGGAGTTACTGGTCTGATATTAAACCTTATTTTCTTGATCACACCTGGGTAATCAAGGAGTTATTTGTATTGGAGGAATATTCTTATAGAAAGAAAAGAAACAAATAATTCCCCAAAATGGCAAATTTGTAAGCTATTGCTCTTTAGTGTGCAATTCTGGTACCACTGGCACTTTGGAATAGCTGAGTTATCTGTGTAGGATTTCTGTTTAGTGTGTAGATGTTTCACAGGGATTTATCATCTAGATTTACATTTGCATGGGGAAATCTGTGGCTTATGGGTACTTAAATAATCCATATGAACTCTCCTGTATGTTGTGGAAGTGATCCATGGCTTAGGAATTTCCTTGCTTGCCACTCAGTTCAGCTGCTCTGTTCTGTGGGATCACTCTGGCAAAACTAAAATGTAAGCAAGCTTTTTTCAGACCAATTTAACAAGCTTTTTGGTTTGGGTTTTTTTTTTTACCCTGTAAAACATTGAATTGGAGGAAGCAAAACAGAAAAAATGAATTAATGTTACTATTCTGTTTAATTTGGAAAGTATAGGTGGATTTTTTTCTCTGCTTGTGGGAATTATTTGAAGCGTGCAGTTTTATGGCAACAAGACTTTTTTCCAGGCTTTGCTTTGCTTTGTGGGTTTACAAATCTCTGAAAATTGTTCTTGTTTGGATTCAGGTGTCTTGTGTACACTGGTTAACGTGTATGGTCACATATGTTGGTTAACAGCTAAAAATTTTAAGATGTTCAGCATTTGGAATTGCTGCCTGAAGTGGCAAATCTGATTGGATTTGTTTTCTTCTTGCTATCTAAATCCCAAACAGGAATATTTAGGAGGGATCCCGGAGTTAGCCCTTTTTGTTTGTTTCTCCTTATCACAGGGAGAGGTAAACAATTTAAAAACTTTTATGTTTAGGACATTTTTTTTATCTGAAGAAAAAAGGAAGTTTGATTTCCATCTCTTTCCTGCCACTCCCTGTTTGAGTACATATGATCCCTCCCATCCCAGAGTTTCTGAAAGAGAAGGGAACTACTCTTCTGTTGACATTACAGTCAACATGAGTTCACTGGTGAGCACTAAGTACAAAATGAGTTAAACTTTTACCCCTACTCCAATGATATTCCTTATGAAACTTTACATTGCATACTGATTTTTACATTTCTTTAATTTCCGCCATCCGTGTAATTTTCTTTCATTTTAATTTCTTTAATTTTCTCACTGCCCATTTTCAGCAGGCAGATTTGAAATTACCCCCAAGCTGTGGGGATGCAAAGTATTGAGCAATTAGTGTTGTGTGATTTTTTTTTTTTTTTTTTTTTTTTTTTTATTTTTAATTTTTTTTGTATCATTCACTGGTTTTAACTTTACAGAGCCCCTGCAGAGCAGCTTGTGAGAGAGGGGATGGGAGGGGGGGTTCTCTCCTGTCTACACTGTGCCAGTGCAGCCTTCTCCTGGTGAGGTTTCCTTGTCCTGATGTTGGGGTCATGTCTCTTTCCTGCTTTTTTCCTTTAGTGGAAGGGAACCACCCAACCGATGAAGCTGAACACCCGTCCCTCCAACGGGCTCCTCCGGCACATCCTGCAGCAAGTGTACAACCACTCAGTGACTGACCCAGAGAAACTCAACAACTATGAGCCCTTTTCCCCAGAGGTTTATGGAGAAACTTCCTTTGACTTAGTAGCCCAAATGATAGATGAAATTAAAATGACAGAGGACGATTTGTTTGTTGACCTGGGCAGTGGTAAGTGAGCAATAACTTCTTTTCTTTTCCTCTTTTATGAATAATGGAATTCATGATTGGAAAGTGAACTGGGACTAAGGATTGTATTACAGGATAAGCACCTTTTCTAGATAATCCCCAATGATGTTCCTGCTTTTTATGACAAGATTAAATAGACCAAATGGATGGCCCAGACTGCTAGTGAAATGTTGGTCTACAAATGCAATAAACCCTTGTTACAAAGAGCTCTTGGTTTCTGTTGCTATTGGTCCATACACTTAGAAAGAAGAAACAATATTAAAAATGATGATTGAAAGACCACAATAGCAGTTCCATTTCTAAGGATTCATCTCATTTCAGAGGATTCAGTTTATGCCCTTCATGTCTGAGAATGGGATTTCTTGGCCCTTCCCATGCCAGTGTGAAATCTGAAAATTAAGAAGTTTTTTTTCTCTAACATACTCTTCAGTGTGTCAAAAAACCCTTTATAGCTCACTTCCACAGCTGCCTTGTGAGACCCCACAAAATCTAGCTTACAATCTTACAACAGCATCTCTTGAACAGATCAGAGTTTTAGAAGGAAATAGATTTTTCCAGTTGGTAAAGAAACCAGATATGACTCAAACATGTGTGGAAGAGATGTACTGAGTAGGAAGATGGTGTTCCTTTTGTTCCTAAAATCTGTTTCAGAGCAGGAAAGGAATAGAAAGAATTTCCCCTTTTACTGGATGGGTTGTAAAGTTGTAAATAAAGTATGTTTTGATTTTACTGCTGGCATGATTATGGGACTTCTGCGGAAAAATACATTTGGTTATGAAAAAACAAATATATTTTAAATACTGCCATTCCCCCTGAAAATGTAATGCTTCTCCAGTCACGGATCTTTAGTGAATTTTTTCTTTTTTTTCTTAACCCCATGGTTCCTCTCTCAGTGGGACTTATGTCTGAAATTTCCTGTTTCAGTGACTTATGGTCAGATGAGACATTTAGAAAAGCATCAGATCAGGCAAACTGTTTTCCATCTGGAAGGAAAAAATTGCCATAGATCCTCGCAATTGTTTGTTCAGGAAGGTTAAAGGAGATCATATCTGAAGTCCTGTAGTGCTGGTGATTATTTAACAAGCTCAAATGTAAGATAACTTTACCTGCTATCATCAGAAATAAAATCAGGTATTTATTGCTAACCTCCCCACTCATATGTTGGAGATAGACCAACTGTATAAAAATTCCCAGTCTAAAAAGCCTGTATGAATGATTTAGATTCAGAAGCTTTTGCCTTTTAATGTTTGGAGCATTGAAACAATTAAAACCAGAACACAGTTGTTGAGTTTGCACTGAAGGAGTGAACTTTTTTTGTAAATTGTAATCCATGCAGTATTGAGTGCAGTGTAAGTGAAATCACTGTCAGGGCAGATTATTTCTATCAGTAAATTTCATGCTGTTCCAATAAGTACATGCAGACAGCAGTGGCTGAACAGCAGGGCTAAACTCCCACCAGGATGCTGTGGCTGTTCTTGTTAGTTTTGTGTGTGATGCCAGGAACATGTGGCTTGTTGCAGGAGAAATTTATGGAGGTATGGATCATCATTAGGCACATGGAAATTACAGGATGGTTCAGTTCTTGCGAAAAGAAAAGGCAAAGAAGGACAAGATGAATAACTTTGTATGCCATATCATCTGTCTTTGTCCTCTTTTCCTCATAAATAAGAGGAAACAGCAAACCAGCTCACGCTCAGTCTTTGCTTGTCCATGTTCTTCCTCAGCAGCAATTTGTACCTCCATATCAGCACGGGTGTAAAATATCCCTGTGTGTGCAAAATGGGAATTGGCAAAAAAAACCCAAAACCGAACAAAAAACCCCCCAAACCAGGAACAAAACCCCCTGTCAGCACCACTGTGCTCATTGTGCCAGCCAAGACTCTGGTGGTAATGGTTTAAATGCAGGGGTTCCACCCCTGCAATTACCAGTGCTGCTTCCTGCAGGCAGGCAATGGCATGGAAAAGAGCAATATGTTTGCTGTGCAAATGGGCTTTCCTCTTCTCAGTCACTCTTGGTTCCCATGTGGTCATCTGCAGAATGATGAAATGCACTGGTGAGACAGGAATGCATTTGGAGTCAGAGACAAGAAGTGATGCATCAGCCTGCTGTTGATGAATATTGGATGATTTAAGGAAATCTGAAGTGGGACAGATGGGGGAGGACATTGCTCCACTGCGTGTGTGCCAAATGTGGGTTGCTGGTACAGAAAGAAATCAAAATGAATGCTTTTTTTTCCTGAGGAAATGTGTTCAGGCAAGGTGTAGAAGTGGCAGCTGATTACTGCTGGTAGGATCTGATGCAAGTAAAATTCAGAGTGATGGAAACTTCATGCATTTTTAAGTAATGCTGGGTCTTGCCATCATAGTGGTTCCTTCTGAAATTTTGAGTGTTGAGCCCTAGAATGGTTCCTAAAGTAGTATTCTAAAATAGCTCCTGTCTAAATAAGCTTTACATGTTCTCAGACTTTGCTGCATTTCATGGTGAAAAGCAGTAAAAATATTGCTAGACCAATCCTTAATGGCTTAGGTATGTGACCTAAAAGTATTTATTTTGGGATGTGGCAGGGTTTGTCTAGCTGTTGAATTACTCAATTATATAGACAATTACAGCATAGAAATCTGTGGACTTGTTGGAATGCAAATAAAATGTGGAAAAAAAATTTAAACACAGCTGTTCTGAAACCTGTGTGAATTTGTAATATTGAATAAAAGGAGCCATTAATAATTATCAATATGAGCATTGCTGTAATTGTTGTAGTCTTATGTTAGTGTAACAAGTGCACAATATATTGAAAAATTTAAAGCTCCAAATTACAGTGCTGGAAATTCTTTTCTGTAAGAAAAGGGAAATTGCATTGCTTACTTTGTAATTAGAATGTAAACCCTTTTTCTTGGGAAAACAGGTTCTTACTATTTAACATCTTGTAGGGAAATGGGACATTAAACCCATTAGATTGAAACTGCTTTTCAGTTGAGAGACAGGGAGAGTTCACATGGGAACTGTCAGACACAACTGGGACTTGGGATTGCACCCTGAAGCCTGGTCTCACAGATTACCTGCACTTTTCCCCTTGGCTGCTGCTCTGAAAGCTCTTACCACCCCATGGAGTGGTTTTTCTACTGAAACTTCTTCTCAGGATTGTTTTTTTCCTTCCTGCAGGTGTGGGTCAGGTGGTGCTTCAAGTGGCTGCAGCCACAAACTGCAAACATCATTATGGTGTGGAGAAAGCTGATATTCCAGCCAAATATGCTGAGGTGAGTGATTTTTGAAGTGACTTGTGTGTAATATGCCCAGTTTGAAGGCTGACCCAGTGGCTCAGGATTAGTGTTAAATGCTGTGAGGGAAGAAAAGCAGAGCTTCAGTCCTAGCTGCTTTTGCTTCTTGGATCAGTAAGACCTGGAGCATTCTGTGCTTGGGGAAAGAAGTGTGTGTCTGGTGGTTTCCTGGCAGTGCTTGTGGGGTGCAGGGAAGGAACATGAACACTTTTCTGAAGACATTTCAGGACCAGGAGGTGTAAAGCTGTTTCAAACCAGTAATGGCAAAGGCCCTATTCAAAAGCAAGTGCAGTGTAAGCTTCACCTGAGAACCTGCAATTATCCTGTGTCTGAAATAGCTCTAACAAAGGGCTTCCAGAGACCATGGCATTAAGCAAATCTAGGAATTAATTCTTCAAACAAAGAGTTTTTAAAGGTTTTTAAAGGCTGTATTTCTATTTACGGTGGTGATTCCTCTTCTTGGTGTCCTACAGCTGAAGTTCAGCTTAGGTATTTAACAGTTGTAGGCTTAAATGATAAGGCCTCTGCTGGGTGTCTGGTTAACAACTCCTTAGCAGGCACCAAAATGAAATCTTACTCTAAGAAAACCATAATGTTTAGTCAGGCAGGCAGTTTTCTTTGCTCTTCCAAATCTGTGCCAATGGGGACCCACAAAGATAATCAGTTCCAAGTCAAACGAGCTAGAAGCAGACAATAAAGGTTAGTCATGCCTTACCAAAAGAAGTTTACTTTATTCAGTAGACTGAACAGAAATTTATCCCTCTGTATTGTTAAAACAAGCTGACTCAGTCTGTACAGGATAGAAAATTATACCTTCTGAAAGGAGGCGGGGGGGGAAATAATCCTTGATCCTCCTTTCCAGTGGTGTGGGCAAAAATGCATAAACACAGTGGTGAAGAGGATCAGACAAGGATCTAAAAATCTGTTTTGTTTCCCCTGCCATGACCCAGTGGAAATTTCCAACTGGAGCACTCTTTGCAGTCCTTCTGTGTGAGCATTCTGATTTCATTAGGGAATTGCTTGCAAGGCGTGGACTCTCCTGTCTGTGTTTTAATAGTGAGATCTTTTAAAGATCAGTGTTACAGACAGAAAGTTAAAAGTCTCACTTTCACTAATATCCCCCTGAAGTAAAGCAAGGCTTTAGTGAAGAGGGTTGGTAACCAAAAAAATTACCCACAAGTTCATCATGATGATTGTTAACTCACAGAGGGGACCTTTAGTTTTGAAACTACACCAGTATTTCATAAAATTACTGGATGAACAAAATCTACTGAATTGTTCTTCTGGTTACAGACAGTATCCTGTCAGATTTAACAACTAAGCAGCTGCTCTGGTGTCAGAATGTGTGAAGCTGCCTGTGTACAGCTCATCTTGTGCTGTGTGTAATGGACCAGTTTTCCTCCCCATTTCTGAGCAACATTTGTGGAAAGGATTGGATTAAGTTTCTAGTTAAGATTGGCTGTGGCAACACATCTTTGGTTACTGTGATAATTAATACAGATGACTTTGAGAAGCTTCAGCTGAAGAGGAAGGATGTTATGGATTTGTTTTAGTTAAATTGTCTTAAAAAAATTAAAATGTAAGTTCATACAGCATATGAAAATACTGAAGATTTTTGTCAGTTGTCATACTAAGGTTTGGAGTGCTTTTGAAGTGTAAAGAACTTTAAAATGCACACTGTTTATTGACCTGCTGATGGAGGTCTCTACCATCTCCAAAATGCCAGTGAAGCCAGAATTCCTGCTGTGATTCTCTCCTTTCCATGTGTGGAGTCACATCCTAAAGATCAGGAGATTTTTTTTCAGTCTTTCAAGATACCAGAGTTTCATTTTCAAACGTGTTGTATAGGTGTAGCTTGACCCTCCCTGCCACTAAAATAATGACCTGTGCTGTATATTGTCAGTTCCATAGAGATGAGAGACAAAACCTTTGTACATGTGGAGCTGCATATTTGTGAGCCACCAGGTTCTCTTCATGAGTGGGATTTTTGGGTCTTTTCTCCATTATTTGAGCAATGAAAAAACGGTGCCAGGTGCCAGGTTGGGGAGCAGCAGCCTTCCATCCTCTGCAGCCCCAGTCTGTCAGGATGCAGTTTGAAGCATTTTTCTTGGCTGCTTTATCAAGAGCAAAGCTCCTGTTTGCTGCTGCAGTGCTTTACATGCTGCTTTCTGCTTTCTCACTCACCCCACCAGACCTGACTTTATCCCCATGTGTTCCTTTGCTCCCTGTGCTCAGTCTGCCTGCATTCAGTGCCTCCTCCTCACCAAGGGGATTATGTGACACAACACAGGAGCTACTTAAAGTTGTGCCATTTTTAGTGCTGTGCAGCATCAGTCTGGATTGCCTTGCTTAGAACATGTAACTTTGAAAAGGGAGGACAGAGGGTGCTGGCTTTGACTTGACCCTGGTGAAGTAAATTTTTTTATTAAGGAAACTGAACTACAGTAGTTGTCTGCCTGCCTATCCTTTGAATGTTAAAAACTTAATCCATCCAAACAAACAAAAAGTCTTGGGGGGGATCAATGAGCAGTGTCAGAGCAGCAGCACCTCCTTTTACTGCAGTGTAACTGGTACCAGGGGATGTCCTAATGGTTTTGTTTTTTCCTCCCTCTTCTAGACGATGGACAGAGAGTTCAGAAAGTGGATGAAATGGTATGGGAAAAAACATGCAGAATACACAGTGAGTGAAATTCAGCTGAATAACTTTATTATCCATGCTGATGTACAGAATTTGCAAAGTCCTCTGCAGCCTTTCCCAGCCAAGCAGCAGTGTGGGTCATAGTGGCTTCCTGGTTTTATCTTGATCCCAACGGTGCTGTTTTCCAAGACATCCTTCCAGGGTCCTCTTTTTGCCTTGCTTGACATATGGTATGGTGTGATTTGGAGCACTTTGAGGTCTTTTCAGAAGCTCTTGGAAGGTTTATTCCTCTAAAATGTCATTTTAACTGCCACATGTCTTCTATTTGTATTAAATCTCTTTTTACTTCTATTCTCCCCTCTCTTTTCCCCATGGTGTGGGGCTTCTAATGGGTAGACTGCTGAAAATGGCAGCTCCTCCCTGGGTTTCTGAAACAAAAGCTGAAGCTTTGGTTCTGCAAGCAGGTGAAGGTGTGGTCACCAGGAATATGGGGGGTGGAGAGGATGGACTGGGTGGCAGGGGTTTCAGCACAACTGGGGTGCATGGCACTGAAGTTCTAGATGAATGCCAGCACTGTGAGATGAGAGCAGAAAACTCCAGGACCAGTTAACAGGCTTGGTGGTTTGTGGCTGGAGGTGTGGGGGTGGGGGCATGGGCTCAGGATTGGAATTAGGTTATCTGAGGGTAGAGTGAGAGCAGGAGGAGTAAGTGGGTTGTCACAGGGCACTTCTCTACCTGGGGCTAGGGACACATCTTGAGATGGCTTTTCCCTTCCTCCAAATGTTACTTAATCATTGTGGATCATTCCACTTTTTAATGCTAGTGCAGAGCATGTATAGAGTCATGTACTTCCTTGTGTCATTCCTTCCCTTTTGCCTTTTCTCTCCCTTCTTAAATATCATTAAGAAAACCCACTCCCTAGTTAATCACTTTCCACTGAGGAACTCCTCCTGGGAGTTTTGAAACTCCATGTAGTTATGCTCCTTCTCCCACTTCCCCATGGTCATGGAAGAGGCTGGATGGAGAAGGGTTGTTCCCTGAGTGCCCAGAGAAGTTGGAAACTTTCCTGCTCAGAAGTTGCAGCTGACAAAGTGTGAGGAAGTGTTGGGGGAACTACTTCATTTTCCCTTTGTACAGAGCCATTTTTGCTAGTTTCCTGGGATGGTTTGAACCACATGGCTTTCAGCATTCCAGCAGTGTGGGATCAAATGGCAGGTGGTAGGTGGCCAACCTTTATTTCCCATTTTTCTGTCTCTGCTGAGGTCCCTCGTGCTCTTCAGAGGGCTTATCTTGTAACGAAGGATGCTACAACTCTCCCTTCTGGAAGCAGAAGGTGATAATGCCACCTGCCTCTGTGCACTTTCTTCCTGAAATGGCTTTGCTGTAGAGTGATTTTCTGCAGAGGGATGGTGGGCCTGCTGGGGGGACTGGTTTGGAGCAGGATTGATATCAGGCTGCTAACTCTTTCCTGCTGTGGAAACACTGGGAGTGCTTTACTTTTCATGAAGTGGCCATATGGCATTTTTCCATTGTGTCACCCAGCTGGCATTACATGAAAGGAATTGTTACTGAAGATACTCTGCTTATGAGCTGGGTAATTTCAAGAGTAGGGTAGGAACTTGGACTCAAATATTGAAAGCATATTGATTGCCGTAGGCAGCGAGCATTTCCATATTGTGCATTCCAAGTGACAGAGTCTGGTACTGTACTGAAACAAAGCTACTTCTCTTTTGCTGGGTTCTTTGGCTTCTGGAGCTCTGTTTTCTGAAAAGTGTTGGGAGTGAAATTTCTCTCTCAAGTGTGCAGTCTGCTCTTCTGGGGAGAGTTGAACACTTGCAGCACTTCTTGTCTTAAGGGGAGTTGATTTGCTATCACCTTGTCATGATGATGCTTGAAGATAGATTTTGGTGTTTTACATCTAGCATCTAGACACACAAACATCCTGGGCTTATATTTGTTATGTTGGTTTTTTTTTTTTTTTTTTTTTTTTTTTTTTTTTCCAAACTGTTTTTTCTTTACTAATTCCTTAGGCAGCACCTTCTGTAGGTGACTGTTGTTGAACAGAGAGGGAACTTGTCTCATAATGCATCTGTCTAGAAGACATGGCAGTGCACAGGAATAGGAACCTGATGTCTTTATCTTCCTGGAAAATAACTTTGTCCCTGCAAAATGCTCAGTGGAGTCCCAAAAATCCAAATGCTGGAGACAAAATAAGCACGAAGTGAAATAGGCTGTCATTAGCAGAGCTTAACTTGTGAATTCCACTCAAATGTTTTAGGCAATCATATGAAAAACAAATATTTTGAGAAGAATGAAGTGTTGGAGGAGGAAAGCTTGGCAGAAGTTCAGTGGGAGGAAGTCTCAGATCCCACCTGCAGCTTTGTCTGAATAATGGGGATGGTGGTTTTGACTTCATGGATGTAACAGCTGCCTTGCTGTAAAAGTAAAAATTGTGGTACATGAGGCAGCTATAAATCCTGGAGCTGGGCCTGCAGGGTTGTGGGTACTTTTTTTTTTTTTAACAGCCAAGAGCCTAGTGTAATTATAGGTTTCCACTCCAAATAGATTTTTGATTTCTCACTGAAAAGACATTTGCTGCTTGTCTGAAGTCTTGTGTTTTAGCTAACAGTGCTTTGGTGAGGCAACAGTTGCTTGCCCTTACCAGATTTGTGACTATCAGATTCACTTTTTGTCTTGCCCACCAGAATATTCTTATTACTCCTGGAAGTTCTGAGCCTTGGACACATGAATTCTGAAGAGCAAAGTCCTGGGAAAATATTTAAAATAAACCCTGATTGCCCATTCTGTTTTGTCCGAAACTGTAGAAAAAAAAAAGCTGGTTGAGAAGTGGTTCCATGCAAAATAGGCAGTCACATATATACAGATTTTCAGTACTAACTGCACATTAAACTTCTCCAGTGGCTGGTGGCAAAGTGTCCTGAGGAATGCTGGATGCTGGAAGCTTCTGCAGTGCTCCAGCTGCCTGTAAGGGCTCATGGCTGCAGCTTTGGAGTGGGAAGATCCGTTTGGGGCATGAGAGGAGAGGGGAAAGGGTGCTCATCATACATCAGCTTGTAGATCTCCTGATCTCCAGCCACTGTAGCTAATAGTATCTCATAATCCTGCTAAATCAACTGAGTTTCATTTCAAATGCCATGCTGCTCGGTCTCATGGAAAAAAACAACAAAGCAACCCCCAGAGAGTAACACTTCCTGATAAAAATCTTTCTTGGTTTTTACATTCAACTGTATGTTTCAACTTGCTATAAATATTTACATCCCTGTGCTATGGTTGTTTAGATTCTTTTGCTCCTCAGCTTCCGTGATGCCTAATTCCTAATCTGTTGGGGATAATCACATTCTTTGCTAGTCTTCTGCATTCAGAGACAAAACTCTTCTTTTTTTCATCATCATCAGCTGCTTTGGCTTTTTGAACTAGAATGTGTCCTACTTCCAGCACATCTCACGTTGTTTCAACTCCTTTTATCTTCTCCTTTCTCTTCCCATGGAACTCAGAAGTTTCCAAGATTAGCTGAACTGCATTCTTTTCAAGAAAACTTGTCTGAAGGAAATGGGAAACTTCTCTAAGGTCATTAGGCCTAGATAATTAGAGAGTCTTTCTGGGGGAATTTCTGCACATGTGCAGTCATCCAATTAAAAGGCAGCCTTGCAATTAAGAGGCAGATGGGTTTTCATGGTTTCTAACTCTAAATATCCTCATGTGGCCTCAAAATCAGAGCCATCTCCAGGTATCTAGGGCACAGTGCTGAGATTGCCATGTAGCTTAAGTGCTTAAGTGTTCTTCCCAGGGTACCCTTGAAGAAAGTTTTCAGTGTGTCCCCAGTGCCTACTACCTGTTGTACTCTTCTACTAGGGGGAAGGAAGAATTTCTACTAGGGGAAAGTATTCTTCCAGTCATAGATTAGTGAAGTGCAAGTGAAGTTGGTGGTAGCTGCAGTCACATGTTGGACTTCTGCTGAAGGCAAGGATTTGTTTTATTTTTTGTTTACTCAGGGTTGTTTTAACAGAATACCTTCCCTTGTCCCACAGTTTGGTCTGGCAACAGGTGGAAATCATCTCAAACTCTTCAAAATAATTACAGGAGCACACAGGGCAGCATTGCTAAAGCCTGGGATTGAGGCTGGATGGACATCTCTGACCCTGAGGTGCTCAGAGGAGACCCCAGGAGCTTCTAATGATGATGCTCCATGGTCCACCCTGTGGATTAGAGGTGATTTGCACTGCACATAAATCAGTGTAAGCCTGGGATCTGTCAGCCTGCAGTCTTGCTCTGAGTTTAGGGTGCTCTGTCTGGGTTGTGTTCCTGGAAACCTCTGCTCAGGGCAGAAGCAGAGGGATTTGTTTAGGAGTTTCAGTGTCTCTTGTTGCCTGGTTTGTGGGGATAACTGACATCACCCATCCTTAAAAACTTCCATTGCTGAGCAGAACACTGGAGCTGAGGACAGGGCTAAGGTATCTGATTGTCCCAGATATTTTTGAAGGCCTCATTTCAGCAGGAAACTCAATGTTTTGGTATTTGAAAAGCCCTCCAAACGTCCCCTGTGGCTTTGAAATGATGCCACATTTTGGAGGTCTGGATTCGTGCCTCCAGTTATTTTTGAAAAGAACAGGAACCTAAAAATAACCATGTGTACTTTTCCAGGCAGAAATGACTGGGTTTTGTGAGCCAAGTGCTTGCACGGAGGCTGCTGGAATGAGGTATTCTCTGTGTGAATTTATGGCTGTGTGGAGTTGATCAAACAGAGCCAGACCAGAGACTCCCAGCCCAGCTCTGGGGTGAGAACTCAGCCCTGCTCCAGGGCAGGGGGGGTTTTGGGGGGTTTCTGACCTTCAGGAGCTGTTGCTCTCTGATGAACCCCCAGTCACTGGGGTGCCCCTCTTGTTGCTTCCCTGGGGGGTGACCTGCCAGTTGGCTTCAAGTTACAGGAAGAGTTGCAGGAATCAGAAGGGACTGAGTGTATTTCTGCAGTCTCTGTAGGGCAAATTTATCTATTTGAAAAAACCTGAATAAAACCCTGTTTTGGCTTCTAAATTTAGAAACAATGCAAGCTGGCATCTCTCTGAAGAGGATTTCACTGAGCTAATTATCCTTTTAGATAAAGCAGGTCTCCTGCATTGTCTAATCAGATGAAAATATCTGCATTACAGATGGTCCCTTCCATTCATTATTCACTAAGGAGATTAAGTTTCCCAGAGAGAGGAGAAACACAATGGGGGTTGGGACACTGATGGGAAGAGATTGAAGTGCATCCCTGGAGCTGTCACTGCTGCTCTGCACAGGCATCCCACCTTCTCCCTCCATGACCAGAATGGACCATGTCCTACTGGTGCAGCTACTGCAGTTCCTGTAAGCTGGAATTTCCTTACCAGTTCTTTTTTTGCTTTCAAAATTATTATAAACCAGAGGTGACTGGGATTTGGGGGGGATTTTGTTGGATCCCCAGTGCCAGCTGAGGGGAAGGTCCTGCTTTCTTCCTTTTAGGTCATCATTTATTGGTCACTGCTCCCTAAGTACAGGAGGTGGTTGTTGGGAGTAGCCAGGCAGGTAGCTTTTTTGCTCTGTTTTGAATGGTTTAGCAGAGCACTGCTTCCAGAGGAGAAAAAATAACCAATTTTCTCTCAGCCACAATTGACCATCTGGTTATTTCTGTACTCCAGTACTTTTCCTGGTGAGATTTTCCCTTCAACTGTTGGCTAAGAATGGGCCAGGATAGCATTACAATACAAAAATAGGTTTAAAGAGGGCTGTGGTTCATTTGAATGGTAACGTGGCTGTGTCTTGCAGGAGTAGATGGGGGAGGAAAAGTCTGCTCAGCCTCCATGTGTTATATCCCAGTTAAAGTGCAGATTTGGATCCTAACCCTGCTCTTCCTAATTACCCAGGCAGGACAGACATGTGGTGTAACCAGACCCAAGTGAAGTATAACAACCTTAGGTTAGATTTCAAGACCTTTATATATAAGCTTAGTATTTCCAAATAGTTTATGTTCTGCTCAGTCTTTGTTCTCTTGCTAGACTATGGCTTTATAATCATCCTGCTTTATTTCTCCCATGTTTTGCTTTGTCCTTGTTGGTGTATGAAAACCTCCTCTACACATGAGAAACTCAGTGGTTTGGAGGACTGTGATATAGAAGCTGACTTTCAAAATCTGCTATAAAATATACTTGTCTTGCCTGTGGGTTTTCTTTATTGTGTCTTGGTTACTCAACGATTAAACTATTTAGTAAAAGAACAAATAAGACTTGGAGACAAAATTATCTCTCAGGCATAATCTAGGGATGGTCTCCAGTCACAAACAGGACATGTAAATCTCAAGAAAAAATGTTTCTTTGTATGAGGAGAGAGAAACTCAGTACTCAGAACTGTTCTGATGCTGCATTGAGTTTCTACTTCATGTTGTTAGGTTGGGCCTCTCTGAGTTCAGTCTCCAACATACACTTGGTTTTTACTGTAGTGGGGCTATCAAAACATGCACCTCCCCCCAGCAGGTGTGAAAACACAGGTAGTAATTCTGTTTTAAAATCTTATTTCAGCCTAGCTGTTTGGTAGATGTGTTAGTTCTGACTTACTTTAGTTCTTTTAACCTGCATTTTTCATCACTTTAGTTTCGAATACATAAGGCTCTTTGCAAAGGTCTTGAAGAACCCTTCACATTTGCTTTTCTCAGCTCTCTTGCACAGTATGTAGCAGTAGGGCATTTGGATGTGGGTTTGTTTTTCTTTTTTTTTCCCCCCTGCTGCACTGCTGAGAAAACTACAGGGGAGGACTCCAGGCTCTGGTGCTTCTCTGGGACAGGCATCTTGGCTTGGCTTAGTGAGGACTGGAAATAGCTTGAGTGTGTCTGCATTGCAGTGCAGACACTTGTGTTTGAGTTGTCACTAACTGGGAGTAAGTGCTGGCATGTGAAATGCTCATTTCTTTCCATACAAAGGAATATATATGCAGAAGGAGGCTGCTAAGCAGTCACTGCCATTGCTTTGATGTTCCTGAGGTTCTGATACAAGCCAGCAGCCTACTTGCCCTTCAAAGTGTGTCACCATCATTAATTATGTAATCAATTATTATTTTTTTGCTCCTCCTATCTTCCTCCCCCAGCCTTCCTTCTGTCTTACTTGTGGCACAGCAAAACAACATGGTCCATAGATTCACTCATTTCAAAAGCATGACTGAGGAAACACTGATCTGTGGCAAAGCTGTGTAATTATGGGTATTAACCTGGGACCTGAGGTGGTTTCACCAGCAAGGGACTATATTGACATAGAAGTCACAACTGGAATTGTTTTCAAACTATGCCTTTGTGTGACTTGATTTCTAACTTGATAGTTTTAGAAGCATTCAAGATTTATATTTAGCACCATTGAAAAATCAGATGCTTGTCTGTTTGTTGCAGCAAGAGCCTGAATTACGAGCCTTTTTGGTTTTTTGGTTTTTTTTTTTGGCAAGTGCTGAATTTCTTTGCTTCAGTTCCTCCCTTGCTGAGTAAGGCTGAGCAAACCACAGAGGGTAACAGGGACTTGAGGTGACATTCACTGATTGCTTCTGGTAGAGGTGCTGTACAGCATGGCTGGGTCTCCATGGAGCACAGCCTTACAGGACAGGGTGGGAGCAGAGGGTGGCATCTCTGGGATCCAAGGAATGGGCTGAACTCTGCCTGCTTCATCTCCTCAGGATTTCCTAAAGACTTGATGGAATCATAGAATGGTTTGGATTGGAAGGAGCCATAAAGATGATCTAGTTTCAACTCCCTGCCATGGTCAGGGACACCTCCCACCAGCCCAGGGTGCTCCAAGCCCCATCCAACCTCCAACACTGCCAGGGATGGGGCAGCCACAGCTTCTGGGGGCACCTTGGGGCTCAGCACCCTCATAGTGAAGAATTTCTTTCTAACGTCCAACCTAAATCTCCCCTCTTCCAATTCAAAGCTGTCACCCTCATCCCATCCCTCCAGGCCCTTGTCCCAAGTCCCTCCCCAGCTTTCCTGGAGCCCCTTCAGGGACTGGAAGGTGCTTTATGGTCTCTCTGGAGCCATCTCTTTTCCAGGCTGAACAACCCTGACTTTTTGATGATGTGGCCCTATTAGTAGTCATTATCACTGAGCTGGTAAAGCATCTAAAGGAAAAGGGATATGGAGCAGAAAGGAACAAGGTTAACTCTTGTGTGTTTGTGTGTTCTTTTCCTTTAAGCTGGAAAGAGGTGACTTCCTCTCAGAAGAATGGAGAGAGAGAATTGCAAACACAAGGTACAGTACAGCAATTGAATGCTGCTTTATATGAACTGAATATTTGGGAATTTGTATAGTGGAAATTGGGAGGCTGGCCAGCTTTTTATATAGAATTTCCATAGCAAATACCAAAAGTCTGTCTGCCAACTTTTATACTGGCCTCTTTAGATCCTGTTTTCTGACTAGAAGAATGGGTTTAAATGTATGTCCTATGCTATTACATTCAAGAGTGTAGCCAAGATAGATTCTGATTACACAGAGAAGTGTAAACCTCTGGTTGTTTTGTGTATCCCTCCAGTTTGTGTCAGTGATTCTGGCAAAACACTTCTTATCTTGGCTGTTGGTGCATACAGCTAAGCTCACTTTTAATTTAAAAAAAAACAAACCAGAAGACCCAAGGGAGTCTATTCCAACTTAAACTGGGAATTCATTTTAAGCTGATTGTCATGAAGAGACAGTAAAATATTCTTCTGTACTTTTAAAAGCTTTGTATAATCTCAGCCTTATGGACAGAAGGAAAAGTCCTTATGTTTTTTATGACCTTTTGGGCGACCCTCTGATGTTGGGGGATGGAAGACTGTTGTTAAAGAGAGCTCTCTGAAAGTCATCAGCATCTTGGCAATTTATGGATTGCTCCCAAGAAACTGTTTTAAGACTATGCCATGAAGAAAGCATCTGCCAGGCTGATGACTTTTGCATTATTATGTACCTCAGTTAAACTTCTGAAGGTGCCTTTTCATTTGTGGACAGACTTATCCCAGTCTTGCAGCATAGCAGGGTTTTGATTTGTTGCTTGCTATTCCACATGCACACTCCTCTGCCATCTGTGCAGCTTTTGTTGGAACAAATCACTTTATTTATTTGATTTTTAGCTGAAGTACATCTTAACTGCATGCAGAAATGCTGATTTTGTATGGTGTGCAGCTAATTGGATGACTCCTGCTCCACAGCCACCTTGCTTTCTTGATACAGACATTCAAAAAGAAGTCAGTTTTTTGCTCACAACTGTTGTTTGTTCCGAGTGTGCCAACTGTTCAGTGTCTGCTCTGTCTAATGAGACTGCAGATAGGCACAGGATGCTTTGGGTTGGAAGGGACCTTTAAGATCCAAGCCCTTTGCATGGCCAGGGACACCTCCCACCAGCCCAGGCTGCAGAAGGCTTCATCCAGCCTGACTTTCACCACTGCCAGGGAAGGGGCATCAACAACCTCCCTGAGCAACCTGTTCCAGTATCTCAGTACCCTCATGGTGAATATTTTTTTTTCCTGATATCTAAAAGAAATCAACCCTCTTTCTGCTTCAAACCATTACTCCTGGTCCTGTTTCTCTCCTCTCTGCTGGAAAGCCCACCTCAGCTTTCCTGTGGTCTGAGGAATTCAGTTTGATGCCATCCTATCTTAGAGGGGAAAGAATTCTGAGTGTCAGCCTTGCCCCCATGGAGGGGTGGCCAGGCTCTGCCAGGGGTGTTTGTCCCTCCCATGTGGCTCAGTGCTGAGGGGGCAGCACTCAGTGCCCCCCTTTAGAACTTCTTGTGGCTGAGCAGGAGGTGCTGGGATGAGTGCTGGCAGCAAGGTGGGGGCTGGGGGCTCCTCTGCTTCTGTCATGTGCATGCAGAATGTTGTGCCAGAATGAACACTGAAATTATATGGATCTGGCAAGCTCTGGCTTTTTCCTTTCCTGGATGTTTTCTCGTCCCATTAATGTGCTTGGCTGTTTGCAAGGCCTCTTTTTTGGCACATGGTGAGAAGGAGGAGGAAGAAACCCCTGCTAGCCTTACTTGCCAGGCAGGGTTTCCCAAATTTCCAAGAGCAAGGCGTAGCAAGAATAACTATTTTTTTTTTTCTTGGTGTATAAACATTTTTTTCATCTGTGGTTTTTAATAGCTTTGGCTGCTGCTCTTAAACTCAGTGTCCTTGTTGAACATTTTCATGTGTGGAGGCACTAGGAGGGGAGTTTTCAAACAGACCTCTTGCACAGAAATCAGTTCTTCATGTTGGAACAATATACCAGAGCAGCTTTCACAGTTTCTGTGTGCAGGGTGCTCAGCAGCTTCCAGGAGATGTTGAGGACTCTTGTTGCAAGCTGGTGGGGAATGAGCACCAGGGACAATCAGACCAGGCCCAGGCTGTTGAAAATGAAGGAATATTTCTTTTTTAAACTGTCACATGTTAACATTTTCATCAGTTTTGTGATCCTGCCTATGTGCAGGTTTCTTTGTTTCCATATAACTGCTATTTTTTTTGTTTTTGTTTTTTTTTTCCTGGAACAAAGCCCCCTTATTGGATTTCCTAACCCAGAAAGAAAGATGCAAATCCTCTGTTGTGGGTTAGGGTGAAATGCTGGGTTTATGTCAGGGAAAACCCAAGAGATGTCAGCTGTCTTTTTGCATTGCAGGGGAATTTAGAGCTAGAAGAACAAATATGTGTTGATAATTTGCTGTAATATTTAAAATGCATATGAAGAAATAAGGGCATAAATTGTATCTGTATGTGTTGGAGTTTTGCTTCTCATGGGGGCATTAACCCACTGTGTGTTGGTAGTTGCTGTGTTGGTGTTTGGTCTCGCCATGGCAGAGGGGTAAAAACATTTTGCTCATTATTTAATGTTGAAACTTAGGGTGCAAAACTCAGCTCTGTGCCAAGAGGAACTGCCAGAGCAAAATACCTTAAAAGGTTGTTAAAATGTGATTATGTGGGCAGTGTCTGTGGATGCCAAAGGTGAGGAAGGGATGTTTTGTGTCACTATGCAAGAAGAAAGAATTTTGTTTGATGGAAGGAGCCGCACGGGCAGGGACAAGCAGGGTCTTTCAGTTTTGTGTCTGTAAAGGTTGTACCTGACTTGTGGTTGGGGGTGTAGTTGGGTGTCTGTGCTTGGGTGCCATTTGCCTGTCCCTTCATTAACTGGGCCATTATCTTACAGTGTTATCTTTGTGAATAATTTTGCCTTTGGTCCTGAGGTGGATCACCAACTGAAGGAGAGATTTGCCAACATGAAGGAAGGTAACAAAGCCAAGTCCAACCCTTTCCCATTGGATCCCTGCTCACTGGGAGGGTGGGTGGTGGGATTGGAGCCACCAGAAGCCTGGGGGACTTCTGGGGGACACTGTCCCTGGGTGTCTGGTGTGCTTCTTGTTGCATTGCAGACACCAGTGACCCCACTGCTGCCCTTGACACCCAGGGTGTCTTTTTTCTTTCATCTTGGGCAAGTAACAATTTTATTTAGTTGTGGCAGAATTTCCAAAAATATGTATTTCTAAAAAGAAAAATGTATGGCATGAACAAAAGCAGCTGTGGTTTCCCATTGCTTTGTTCTAAAGTAAATAATGTGACTTTTGGGCTCTGTTGTAAACCATAAGCCCCCCGAATTTAAGCTGCCTTTAATTCTAGTAGCTGGTCTATTCTTTAAAAAAAAAAACAACAAACTTTTGCTTAATGGTGGCTTGAGAGAGGTGGCAATGTGGGGGCAAAATGGAGAAACCTTGCTTCTCCTCCCAGAAGGTGCTTGGGCTCTGTGCCTTGGACTGAATGACTGCAAATAGCTGTGAAATGGAGATCAGGGTCCCTTTAAAAGGGCCTTGGGGGTTTGTGTATAAAAGACACCAACTAGGAATGAGGCAGAGGTTTTCCTAATTAGAAATTTCTATAGATTGCCACTGAGAATTAATGTGCTCTTTTTTTTGAAGTGTTTTAAGATCAGTCATCTTGAAGTGATCCTTGAGGTGTTACCTGATAGCTAGCTGGTGGGACAGGTTGACTTTCTTGGATGCTGTCAGAATGAGCTTTAAGTAATTCTTTTTTTTTTTAAATGATACACAAATGATAGCTCTATTAGGGCTGATCTTTGGGTTATGCTGAATTTGCCTTTTTCTTTTTTTTTTTTTTTTTTTTTTTTTTTTTTTTTTTTTTTTGTGTGTTCTTTTTCCAGGTGGGAGAATTGTGTCCTCAAAACCTTTTGCACCTCTAAATTTTAGAATTAACAGTCGAAACTTGAGTGGTATGATTGCCCTTTTTATTGTTCATTACAATTATGCTGTATTCGTTCTCTGAACATGTCTGGAGTGGGGGTTTGTTGCTTTTTAAAGAGTTGTGTAAGTAAGTAGAGAAATACTGTTACATGATAGCATCCGTGCCCAAGCAACATGCATTTAAATCAAATAAACAGAAAATCCCACCCATCACTAGAAGAAACAGACGCTGTTTATGGGGTTCACCCTGCTGTGTTCAGATGTCTTTAATGTCAGTGTTTCCCTGGCTGAGGGTCTGTTGGAGTTGAAGAGAAATAAGGTGTTTCAAGGATGATTAATTTCTTTAACTGCAGAGAGCTGCAGTGACTGACTTGCACACAGTTTCCTTACACCCAGGCTAACTTTGGGCAGGTAAATCCCCCCAGTCAGGATTTGTAAGGCTTAGAAGCTGAAATGTTCAGTTTTCAATGCCCTGTCTCCTGTGCTGTGAACTGATCAAATGGACCTGTCCCATCCACACCCAGCTGCTGTTTCTCTTTCATTGCCACAAGAGTTCTGTGCTTTTCTTCTGAGCACAGGAGACCTGGGGTTTGCCAATATTGTCCTTTTCAAGGATGTGAGCTGCAGTTTAGTGAGGTTTTGAGATTCCTAACACCCTGTGTTGTTGGGTTTGCTTTTTTTTCAGTTTTTATTGTGGACATTTTTCAAGCAGAAGATTGAGCCAAGCTGGGTTTTCTACATATTTACTGAGTCCAGTGCAAAACATTCCTGAAATTTAAAATACACTTTGTCCCCCTCCTTGTGCAAACATGGCAAGTAACATACTGAGTTAGAAAGCTCAAGCTGTGTGTTCTGGTTTTGACCTGACACTCCTGGTAAACTGCTTTTCAAGCACAGTAATTTCACTGAAATAGTGCCACTGGGAGTTATTTTTATTGAGCTTTTATTGTTGTGAATGTCCTGTGCATCAGACACCCCAAACTGCCCTTTTCCTTCCCGTTTGATAACCTTTTCTGTGGCATCTGATTATTTTGAACCTTTAGTAAGCACTCAGCCCTGCCTTGCCAATCCTTTGTAGACATTATACTTGAAAATAAAAGGGGAAAAAAGGGAGAATGGTATTCCTGGAAATCCTCAAACCTCCAGAGAGGTGAGCTCAGTTTGCTAATAAGACAAAGGGTGCCTAAGTAAAGCCTCTTCTACACCACACTAGAACTAGATGAAATACAGGAAGGCACTTCTGAGGTTTCAATTAGGAGACCTTCCTACACAAATACACATTTTCCCCCCTCTTAAGTCCCTTCTGACCATTTTGTTATCTCTCTCTTTGCTAGGTTTGGGAGACTGCAGTTATTAAAAACATGGTTGGGAGGCAAAGTGGCCAGGGTGTACCAACTTTGTCACCTAATGAAAGCCCTGGTTATAGCCATGAATTTAGCCAATTCTTTATCCTATTTCAGCTTTCACCCCAGTATGGATTAATTGGGGATGTTTTCTAGAATGCTAAGTTTTCCATATAAAATGCTGTTATTTACTGCTTAATGTTTATGTTAGAATATTATAGAGATAGCTAATTAAGATTTGGGTGAATGTGATTGCTTAGCATCAGAATAGATAATAGTTTCCACTAACAGTAAACTCTTTCAGAGATTTCGATAAAAGATCCTGAAAGAAAATTACCTTTGTACACTGCAGAGAGGAGAAAAATGTGGGAATAAATTTTAGGTCTTAATCCCATTCTGTGGCCAGATTTGTATTTGGGAAATAGCAATATCAGATGAACACCCATGGGATGTATTAGGCCTGGGACTTGTTCCAATCTTAGTCATAGAATTGTAGAATTGTCAGGGTTGGAAGGGACCTTTAAGCTCATCCAGTTCCAACCCCCCTGCCATGGGCAGGGACACCTCCCACCAGCTCAGGTTGAATCATAGAATCATAGAATCATAGAATCCTAGGGGTTGGAAGGGACCTCGAAAGATCATCTAGTCCAACCCCCCCTGCCAGAGCAGGGCCCCCTAGAGTACATCCCCTAGGAACGTGTCCAGGCGGGTTTTGAATGTCTCCAGTGAAGGAGACTCCACAACCCCCCTGGGCAGCCTGTTCCAGGGCTCTGTCACCCTTACAGTAAAAAAATTCTTTCTGATATTCAACTTGAACCTCCTATGCTCCAACTTACACCCATTACCCCTTGTCCTATCACTGGTCACCATAGAGAAAAGCCTAACTCCATCTCCCTGACACTCACCCCTTACATATTTGAAAACATTGATGAGGTCACCCCTCAGTCTCCTTTTCTCCAAACTAAAGAGACCCAGCTCCCTCAGCCTTTCCTCATAAGGGAGATGTTCCACTCCCTTAATCATCTCAGTAGCTCTGCGCTGGACTCTTTCAAGCACTTCCCTGTCCTTCTTGAACTGAGGGGCCCAGAACTGGACACAATACTCCAGGTGCGGCCTCACCAATGCAGAATAGAGGGGGAGGAGAACCTCTCTTGACCTACTAACCACCCCCTTTCTAATGCACCCCAGGATGCCATTGGCCTTCTTGGCCACAAGGGCACATTGCTGGCTCATGGTCATCCTCTTGTCTACCAGGACCCCCAGGTCTCTTTCACCTACACTGCTCTCCAGCAGCTCAGCCCCCAACCTATACTGGGACATCGTGTTGTTCTTCCCCAAATGCAAAACTCTACACTTCCCCTTGTTGAATTTCATCATGTTTCTCCCTGCCCAACTCTCCAGCCTGTCTAAGTCTCTCTGAATGGCAGCACAGCCTTCTGGTGTGTCAGCCACTCCTCCCAGCTTAGTGTCATCAGCAAACTTGCTGAGGGTACATTCTATACCCTCATCCAAGTCGTTGATGAATATATTGAACAACACCGGTCCCAGTACCGACCCCTGAGGGACTCCACTAGTCACGCCCCTCCAACCAGATTCTGCCCCATTGACTACAACTCTCTGACTCCTTCCTTTCAACCAGTTCCTGACCCACCTCACTACCTGATCACCAAACCCATACTTGATCAACTTATCTACAAGGATGCTGTGAGAGACGGTGTCAAATGCTTTACTGAAATCAAGATAAACCACATCTACCGCTCTTCCATCATCTATCCACCTAGTAATTTCCTCATAGAAGGCTATGAGGTTAGTCAAACATGATTTACCCTTGATAAAACCATGCTGACTGCTCTTGATGACCCCCATGTCCTTGATATGCCTGGAGATAGTGACAAGAACAAGTTGTTCCATCACCTTTCCAGGGATGGAGGTGAGGCTGACCGGTCTATAGTTACCCGGGTCCTCCTTCTTGCCCTTCTTGTAGACTGGAGTGACATTTGCTATCCTCCAGTCCTCAGGCACCTCTCCTGTTACCCATGACTTATTGAAGATGATGGAGAGTGGCCTAGCAATGACCTCCGCCAGCTCCCTCAGCACCCTTGGATGCATTCCATCTGGACCCATCGACTTATGGATGTCCAGATTACTCAGCTGATCCCTAACCCAATCCTCATCTACTATGTCAAACTCTTCATCTATCTTGACTACTTCTGGGGTTAAATGAATCTGGGGCTCATGCGGAAACCCTGCAGGAGTAAAGACAGAGGCAAAGAAGGCGTTCAGCACCTCTGCCTTCTTTATATCCTCTGTCACCAGGGCTCCCAGCTCATTCCTTAGTGGGCCAATATTGCCTCTAGTGTTAGTTTTGCTGGCTATGTATTTGAAAAAGCCCTTTCTATTATCCTTAACCCGACTTGCAAGGTTAAGTTCCAAGGAGGCCTTAGCTTTCCTAATTGCCTCCCTACATCCTCTGACAACAGTCCTATATTCCTCCCAAGTGACCAGCCCCCCCTTCCATGATCTGTAGATTTTCCTTTTCCACTTAAGTTTTCCCAGCAGTTCCTTTTTTAACCATGCTGGTCTCCTAGCTCCCTTACTAGATTTCCTAACCATAGGGATGCTCTGATCCTGTGCTTGCAAATAGTGGTTCTTGAATATTGACCAGCTATCTTGAGCCCCTTTATCTTCTAACACCTTGTCCCATGGGATTTCTCTTAACAGTCGATTGAGGAGGCCAAAGTTTGCCCTGTGGAAGTCCAGGGTTCTGGTCCTACTGGGTATTCTCTTCCTTCCACACAGGATCCTGAACTCTACCATCTCATGATCACTGCAGCCAAGGCTGCCATTGACCACCACTGCTTCAACAAGGCCCTCCTTGTTGGTTAGTACAAGATCCAGCAGCGCTCCTCTTCTAGTCGGCTTGTCCACCATTTGCATTAAGAAGTTATCATCAATGCACTGGAGGAACCTCCTAGACTGTGAAAAGCTGGCTGTGTGAGTCAACCAGCAGATATCGGGGTAGTTAAAATCTCCCATGAGGACTAGGGACTGAAGTTGCGAGGCTGCTTTCAGCTGCCTGTAGAAGGCCTCATCAACCTCCTCGCCTTGATCAGGAGGTCTGTAGTAGACCCCCACAACTGTATCACCCACACCAGCCTGCCCCTTAATTCTTACCCACAGACTTTCAACTTGCCCCTCATCAGCCCCTGCACAAAACTCAACACATTCTAGTTGCTCTCTCACATAAAGAGCAACTCCACCACCTCTCTTCCCCGCCCTATCTTTCCGAAAAAGCACATAACCATCCATGGCCACATTCCAGTCATGTGACCTATCCCACCATGTCTCTGTTATTGCTACCAGATCATAACCCTTAGCCCGTACACTGACCTCTAACTCTTCTTGCTCAGAGCCCCATCCAGTCTGGCCTTAAAAACTTCCAGGGATGGATGGGGCTTCCACCACCTCTCTGGGCAACCTGTGCCAGTGTCTCACCACCCTCATGGGGAAGAACTTCTTCCTAACATCTCATCTAAATCTCCCTCCTCTAGTTTGAATCCATTCCCCCATGTCCTGTCACTCCCTGACATCCCAAAAAGTCCCTCCCCAGCTTTCTTGTAGCCCCTTCAGACATTGGAAGGCTCCAATGAGGTCTCCTCAGAGCCTTCTCCTCTCCAGACTGAACAAGCCCAACTCTGTCAGTGTTTTCACAGCAGAGGTGTTCCAGCCCTCTGAGCATCCTCCTGGCCCTTCTCTGGACATGCTCCAGTGTGTCCATGTCCCTCCTGTAGCAGGGGCTCCAGAACTGGACACAGCACTCCAGGTGGGATCCCAGGAGAGCAGAGTAGAGGAGGAGAATCCCCTCTCCCCCCCTCTCCCTGCTGGCCACATTTCTCCTGATGCAGCCCAGGACATGGGTGGCTCACATTGAACTTCTCCTCCACCAGCACCCCCAAGTCCTTTTCCTCAGGGCTGCTCTCAAGCCATGGGATGTTCTAAGTGACACTTCCAGGGAAAATGTCATCCCCTTGGAGCTCGTGCCATCAGATGTGAGCAATGTCCTTCACATGTGGAAGGTGATCCTGCTCTGCTGGGCTGCTGCCCTGCAAGGGTTTTCACAGCATTTTCATTCAGTGGTTTGTTTTTTTGTGCCTGAGTATGACTGGAGTCACTTGGCTTGCCTGTCTGTCTCACGTTTTGATCTGAAGTATGAACAGTTAAATAATTAAAAAAAAATATATAGTGGAAAAGATAAAACTCTAAACAACAGGCAGCACTTTTTTCTCAGTGCCATTTCTGTCCTTAGTAGTTCCATCTGGAGAAAGAAATGGAAATGTGGAAAGAGTTGGGGCAAACCAAAACAAGTATTAAAATGTGGTTAAAATAGTGGTTGACGTTGCTGAATCCCAAACCTTGCTTTTTGACTTTTCTGGATAATTTTCTATTTAATTAGAAGTGTGTTACAGTTTTTTCTGCAGTCATGCCACTCAGTGCTCAGTGGTTATGGAAATGCTTTAACACATCCTAGACCTATTAATTCTAGGGAACAAAACAAATACAGGCAAGAAAGCAAATATAAAACATGTTTGTCCTCAGTCCAAATATAGTGTAGTTACAGTTTACATGGGTTGGATGTAATGATGTTCTGTTACTGGTTCTACCTAATTAAATCCTGCCTGTTGCTACAGATGTGTTGTTGTTGAGTTCTTTGTAAAGATTGTCTCTGAGACATGGGAAGGTTCTGTTTGTTAAAAGCTTGCACTGGCACAATTTTACTGTGACTGACTATGAAGAAATGAAAGGCAGATCTTCCAATGGTTTCTGTAGAGTGCAAGAGAATAAGAAATTTCTTTTTAAACCCTCTTTCTACAAGGACATCGCTATCCAAGAGCAAAACCTATATTTTTGTCTTGAATATGTCTTTCCTGTTGCACAGCTGGGTACAACTGAGTAAGAAACTTAGCAAACTTTGGTTCCCTAACTTGACTTTCTTCCTTTAGATATTGGCACTATTATGAGAGTTGTGGAGCTATCACCACTGAAAGGGTCTGTGTCATGGACCGGGAAACCAGTTTCTTACTACCTGCATACTATTGACCGAACCATAGTGAGTATAAATGTGAGCTAATACATCTCTGACTGCTTTACCTGCTCAGGAATCAACGTGCCAACTTCAGGGCCTTGCTTATGGGAATAGTGTTTGTGTTCCTGTGTGTATTTACAGCTGCCTGGGATAGGTGCCCTTCCTTAGTTACCTGTTGGGTTGAGCTGGATGCATGGCTTAGCCCCTGGCTGCTTCAGTGCAGGATGTTAGAGAAACAGTGTCAGTGGGGACAGTACTAAATAGTCTGTTAATTCATTGAAGGGACATAGATTTAGCCCTATAATTCCTTCTTATGCTCCAGAATATGCAACTATGCAGAATGCTGGTCTTTTGCTCCCACACTGAGTGAAGGCTCTATTGGGTCTTCAGTTTGCTTTGTGGTGTACAGACCATTTTCATTCTATCATATTCAAGCAGTAAATCTCAATTTTAGTTAACTTTCAGTTGCTGGAGAACCAGCCAAAGCTCCATAACAATGCTGATGCATTCACTGTTTTTTTTTTTGGTTTTTTTTTTTTTTTACTGTTAACAAAAATAGAAACAACCCTGTAGAAATGCACACTGTTGTGGAGAAATTATTTTCACACTGGTTTTTTTGCAATGTGACTGTAAGGCTGTTTTTCTAAGTCTACTGTAGTCTAATGATGCTTTTGTTAAAGAACATGCTAGAGAGCAGATAAATATTTTAGTGGGGTTCAAGTGGGAAGTAGCTGCATTGAAAATAACTTTCTGCTGAGTGGAGATATCTGGCACAAAGCTTTAAAACAAGGAGAGGCAGTGGGGAAGATGATAAAACCTTGTTGAGGTTTGGATTATGTCCTGCTACACAACATGTTTGTGTTATTAAAGATGTATGAATGTCAGTGGCTTCTTGATGTAGCTTATCAGAAGAAAACCAGAATTTCTGCAGTTCTGCATTTGTCTCAAGCCATTATTGTGTTCTTATGTATTCATCTGTCATGACTTTGAAAATGACTATCTTGTTTTTCTATTTGCAGCTTGAAAACTATTTTTCTAGTCTCAAAAATCCAAAACTCAGGGTAAGTTTAAGTAATTTTCTGTAGAAAACTCAAAATAATGGAGGAGCCAGGATGAGGAATGTAGTCACTTATTAAAGATGTATGGAATGGATAGGAAATACAATTTTCTTGATAAGCAAGGAATGTGGGTGTGGAGCTAAATAGAAGGGAAGCATCAAATGCCATCAAGCACTAATGCAATCATGTTCAAGAGCTTTCTAATAGAGAACTAATGGGGCAGCCAGAGATGCTTTCCCCTTGCATTGCAGGGCTGTGAGGAGCTATTTGTCCATTAAAGAACTGAGGTTAAAGGAGAAATGATCATTTGAATCTGTCCCAGTGTTCATGAAGAGTGCTCTGAGATGGTACTTTTGGGATGTGCTATTTGAGACATGAAATGTGTTGTCAGTTGCTGCAGGCTGGGCTATCAAATGTGGAATTAAAATGCCAGAGGATTTTTGAGATGGGGCTGGGCTGGATTAGTCTGAAACTACCAGTGGGGCTGATATTCCCAGTCAGAGAATGAAGGGAGGCCACTTAAATTAAAACTTCAGGTGAATGTTGGTCTGCAGAGAGATTCATTTAGTAAGTGCTGAAAACAGACTGATGGCAGCTTGGAGACTGGGTTATTTCAGACTGCTGAATTTAAACTGGGGAGAAAAAAAGACTTCTCAGAGTCAAAAGAAATATCCAGGGTGGCATCCATGTACTTTCAAACTCCTCTGCTTTTAATGGTGAGGATGTTTAAATCTGCCACTCAGAGGATTTAGTTGATAACTTGCTTAAGTTACAGAGGGGTTGGAATTGCCAGAACTCTTATGCAAATTAAACCTCACCTGGCAGGTACAAGAAACGCTTTAAGGCTTTGAGTGAGTTTTTTTGGTGACATTTCCTGTCCTTACTGCCAAGTTTCTTTCATTTATTTTTTTTTTTATTCTCCTCTGCAGTCTTGGCTAAAGTTGAATTAGATGATGATTAATGGCTTTGCCATTTCAAGTCATGTAAGATTTTTTTAAAGTAATGTAGCAACACATGAAATGTTGAAGGCATAGGTAAAGCTAGTGAAATATTTAATAATTAAAAAAAAAAAAAATCTAAAACCTGTAACACCAGTCTGTGATCTGGAGGGTGGAGTTGGGAGGGACAGAATAAGGGAAGAGGTTGGAGCTTGATCTCCCCTGTGGCTGCATATTTGAAACCCATTATAGTAGGTAATGCAGTGTAAAAGGATGATGGGTTCTTGCCTTCCTTCTCCCACTGTGTTGCCTGAAGCAGGGTGAATTTTTTTTCCCCCTTGCTGATAACAAAAGGGTTTGATTGTTTTGGTTTGGCTTGGTTTTTTTAAATTAGGCATTGTGTGATAAGAGCACTTGCACATAGCTCTTGGAGAAGACTAAGACAGGAAACACATCCCATCTTAGTGTTAAAAAGTGAGAAATATATGGCCAAATAATGAGTCTATGAAATTGTTTCTCCAGGAGGAACAAGAGGCAGCTAGACGTCGTCAGCAAAGAGAAAATAAGAGCAACACAACTACTCCAACCAAGGTTCAAGAAAACAAGGTGAATGTGCTGCATTTTCACCAAGAAAATGTATTTTCTCTTTAGCTGTGCATATTCATAATCTGTGTCAGGAAAGACCTGATGATTCTGTGAGAAGATTGACTGTGTTTGCTCTGAACATGGCAACTGGGATAGCTGTTGCTGGGGACAAAAATGAGGGAGTGATTTAATAAGAGCTGCACTTGAGAACTGCACCACTAATTCTGGGTGGAAAAAAAAAAAAAAAAAAAAAGGTGTTGTAAGAGGAATAGAATAATTAGTTGGTTGTCCACCCTCCCACAGCTTCAGCATCAGCTTGCAGAACCCTCCCTGGGTCGTAACCCATTGAGTGGAGTTCAAAGTGTGCTCAGTCTCTTTTGCAAAGACTCATCCCCTTTCCCATTCAGTTGCATAATAGTGTTGGAAAGGCAGTGACTGTTTGTGCACAAAAATAGGAAGTGTTGAATGTACTTTGACTTTTTAATGATATTCAGTTGAAGAACATAGTCAATACAGAGTTGAATAATCAGCTTTTCTTAGGCAATGGTTACAGATTTCCTTTTTGGTAATGAGTAAATCCAGAAGGGAATAAGGACAGCTTCTTGGATGCTGGGGACAGCTCTTATCCCAAGCAGCTTTATTTCACTAGCAAGTTATTTAACTACAATGCATCAGTTTCCTTTCATAGTTATTAAACAGAGTTATTAATGCTTGCTTAAAAGGGATGCTGCAAATGTAGGTAGAAATAACAATAGAGCTTTTGGTTTTTAATAATATCACAGGATTCTGGTGCTGAAGAAGAAAAGGCTGGGGCAAATTCTGTTAAAAAGCCATCTCCCTCCAAAGCACGGAAGAAAAAGCTGAGTAAAAAAGGAAGGAAAATGGCAGGAAGGAAACGAGGACGTCCCAAGAAAATGAACACTGCAAACACAGAGCGCAAGACCAAGAAGAACCAAACTGCACTAGAACTTCTGCATGCCCAGACTGTGTCACAGACATCTTCATCCTCTCCTCAGGGTGAGTTCAAAGCTGGCAGTGGAAGAAGCCTCCCCCTGCCACGTGAGCCCAGATAAGTATCTGAGGCTCTGAATATATGCTTGAAGGTTGTTCTTCCTTTTCTGCTCAGTGGAGTTTGGTTTGATGTCATAAGCTCTCCCTTGGCATAAACCAAAGCTCTCCTTGGAATGGGGGTCTAGAGCCTCTGTGAGAAGATGGTGGTTGAATCTGTAGGTACTTGGGCAGAAGCTGAGCTGTGGCTGGTATCTTGGCTCTGCTGCTCTAAGGATAAATTGCAGATGTCCTTCTAACCAGTTTATTGCAGTGTGTTGATCTAGCTGAGATGTTCCTGTATCTCACATTGTAAAGGACATGGTGGTAAAGCTCCTGTCCTGAAAGCCAAAACCCCTGACTTAGATCAACTGAAAGGTTATCTTTGTTTCTCTCTCAGATGCATACAAGTCACCTCATAGTCCATATTACCAACTACCTCCTAAAGTGCAACGGCATTCATCTAACCAGCTCCTGGTGACACCTACTCCACCTGCACTACAGAAGCTGCTAGGTAAGACCCTGATGGCATGGGCAACCTCTGCTTTCAGCTTTCTGATGATGTGGTAAATCAAAGGGCAGCCACTCTAGAAAGCAGGATAGAGAAGAGGAGAGATGGATAACTTCTACCCCATCTGCCCTGCCTGCCCCAGTTCAGTTGGCACTACCACAAGGTCTTGCTTGCTGCCAAAGTTGTCTTGGTCTGCATTTGGTTTTTGGCATAGTTAAAGCTCTCATTTGGCACAAAAGGAAATAAACTTGGGTTTAGCAGGAACCCAAAATAACTTCAAATTGAAATGGCTAGTCAGAAATAACTTTTATTTAAATTAAACCATTCTCCTATTCTTCAGTGATAAAACTTGGAGAAGACCACTCTGTTTTCTCTGCAAAACTTAGAGCAAAGTGAATGAGATGCTGTCTGAGTTTTTGAGATAACAAAAGTAGTATGATTGCAGAATATGCTCCACGTTTAAGAAATTATTTAAGGAAGAGCTCTGAGGGTGGTTTTTTGGGTCTTGTTCCTTCTCCCTGTCCCTCCCATCTCTTTTTGGCGTTTGGGAATGAGCAAGTCCAGAATCATGTGGTAATCTGATGTAATGTTCCTCTCTATGTAGAGACCAAGGGCATCTGTGATGTCCTCAGCTCCTGCTCTCTTGGTGTCTTATAGTTATGATTGATTTCTTACTGTAGAAAAAAAAGAAAAAGAGTGAGTTAGAGGGATGTTCCATGTCAGCGGGGCAGGGAAGAGCAGGGAGAAAGATGCTTGTCTGAAGTAAACCTTGCTGCAACAATCTGTGTACCCTCTGTTGCATGTTTTGGCTGTCTGTGATTGCAGCAGACTGGATTTAATCATGTGCTTGTTTTCTGGTGAAAAGGCCCCGGTGGTGAAGGCTGGGGAAAAAGGAAGGTTCATTGTGTAATAGGAGGCTGGAGATGGAGGGACAGGGACAAGTGAGTGCTCCTTGGAGGGTAGAGTAAATGGGTGTAGAACTTGTCATCTGTCTGTCTGGAGGCAGAAGTACAGCAAGCCTGGTCTTGAGAGGCTGGGAGAAGAGAGCTCAGGGCTGGTTGTGGCTGCTTCAGCTCATTTCTTGTGCTGTTTCTATTTACAGTGCATTAAAAGCTGTTCAACTCCTCTTTCATCATGCAAACACACCATTAGCACCCATCATCTTCCTCTGTGTTTGTTATGACTTCCTCTGGGGTACCTATTATGTACTAATGGATTTAACAGTTCAGTTGCCATCAGAAGAGGGATTTTCAGCTTGCTCTAAATTGATCATTAATTGCTTGGTCTGACTTTCAGTCCAACTAAAAAGCAAGAGGGAGCAAAGTGGGGAGAGGTGCCAAGGGAGCAAATAGGGGTAAATAGGAGCATTGCACCTTCTCTCACTCATCTCCTTATTTATTTTGCAGACTCCTTTAAGATCCAGTACATGCAGTTCATGGCATACATGAAAACTCCTCAGTACAAGGCAAGTCTGCAACAGTTACTGGAGCAAGAAAAGGTAGGTCTCATTTTTAACATTTCTAACCCAAACTGCCAGACTACCAAATGCCTTCCATGAGAGGAGCAAAAAGGTGAAGATGGGAGCTGTGTTCACTTAACACCAGCACTGCACCAGGCCAATTGTAAAGGCTCTAGCAGAGTAATGCCTAGGCTGAATGACTGTACCTGGGGATTTTATTGATTGTGTGCTTAAGTTTCCCATCTGCAAACTGGGAGAGATGCACCTCCCCTCTTCCCTCTGGTTCCCCTCCACCTGGTAAAGTCTTACTGCAGTGTGTCTGGTTTTTGCCTTTGCTTTGGTACAAAGCTGTGTCCACCTATGCAGGAAGATGTTTTCTCATACCCTTTCCTTTTCTCCCATTTGGGACTGGCAGCTGCTTTTCTTTTCTGAACATCTCATGGGTCACAGGAGCAAGAGGTGGTGGTCAACCTCTTCAGCCCAAATACATTCCCACCCTCCACTTTGAGGGTCCTCCCTGCTTGGATACATCCTTTGAGTTGCTGGTCAGGGTGCTCTTCCATAGTTAAATTGTGCTAAAGCTTCTAGTAACTTTGAATGAGGACTGTCTTGAAAAAGATACAGATGTCAGTTCCTTGGAGATGAATTTTCCTGGTTTTTAACATCCTGTTCTTTTCCCACTGTAGCAAACCCTAGAGGAATTGAGTACTCTAGCATCAGGATGGCCCAGTGGACTTGTAACAAATTTAAGTATGGGATTAAAAAAATTTGAATTGTCTTTACTGACTTAAGAAACTTAATGAGCCATCCTTAGTTTTGATAACCTTAACTCATTCGGGTTGCACTGGTGGGCAAAGTGTAAATTTAGGGAGTCATGAGTTGAGATTCATGGAAAGGTGATGAGATTCTGCAGCTCTGTGTGGCATTTTTCTCTGCTATGGAGCCATCTCCCCAGCAGAGGGAGGAGGATTACTGGCTAATCACCTTTTCTTCTTGTCTTGCTTTACCTCAATTGTGAAGAATTTCATTGTTTTATAAATTAGTCCTGATGAGGGAGACTGTGCTTCCGACTGCTTTGGAGCAATTCATCCTCACAGAGCTCTACAATCATCTTTAACTTCTGTCCAATTCCAGCTTTTGGTAGCTGCTGTGGAAGCTTTCCTTTTCTCATGTGGCCTTTGTGAAAGTGTCAGCATAAAGCTGGAGCTGTTCATGGGGTTTCCATAACAGGAACTGTTTTTCCAGATAAGAGATCCTAACTTGTGCCACCCCATTGATTACTGAGAATTAGTTGACACTGATGTGGTGTTCATGCAAACCTTTTTCTTTTTCTCATTGTTTTCATTTTCACAGCAAACAACACTTTCAATTTACAGCTTTTTCCTCAGGATGCTTTTCTGCTTGTCCTGTTTGTTACTTGTCAGGAAAGTCAGCATAAAGTAAAGTTTCCTTGCCCAGGAAATAGCATGAGAAATGGTACAGCAAGTATTGGGCTGTATGCTGGAAGTAGAAATGGGGAGTGTGGAAGAGTAATCACTTCATGTTGTTGTCTGACAGCTGTTTCATACTTTAAGACATCAAAACGAGGAATTCAGTATAAAAACATTTTTAATGGAGTGTTACACTGAGAGCATGGCAAGTTAAACTTCACAAAACAGAAGCAGAACTTCTTGGGTTTTTGAGGAAAATGTTTCTCGTGGGTTTGTTTGGTTTTTTTTGGGTTTTTTTTTTTGTTTTTTTTTTTTAAGTACAAGAAAAAGGTTTCTGTAATAGGATTTTAAAACAAACAAGATGCTGTGAGCTGCTGGTTCACCAGATTACCCTTAGATGGAGCTGTCAGCACCTCTGCTGCTCGTGGAGGCTGAATGAGCTGACTGTTGCTGAAAGCAGAGCTGATTTTTTTCAGCATCACCTATGGCAGCACGTTTAGCATTGCAGTGACTCAACTTGGTTTCCCAAGTCCTTGGCATGAGCTGCAGCCAGAGCTGCTCGCCAGGTCCTGTGTTTCCTCACACATGTGGAACGTGCCAGCCCTGCTGCTTCACTCCGTGGATGGATTGCTTGGAAGCTCAAGATGCTTTCCCCCCTCATCTCCCACTTTTCCAGAGTGATGGCTCAGTTTCTGCACGATTCCCATTTGGCCTCAGCAGCCAAAGATGGAGGGAATTGTCACCTCCAGAGCCACTGCTCCTGCTGCACTGATCTTTCACTTGGGAACTGAACAAATGAGTTTCTGGAGCCAGTTCTGTCCATAGTTTGCTGCTCACATAGTGCATGACCATGAAAAAAGTAAGAAAGTGTCCAGTTAAGGAATGTTATGGGCAGGAAATGTTCTGTGAGTGGAAGGTTTGGGTGGCCCACTGCAGTGATTTTGGCATTGGAAGTACAAGTGGTTTGGCTTTTATTTATGACTTTCCTCCTGCCTCCCCCACAGTGTAATTTCCTTACTGTATGCCTTCCGTGACTGTTGTGCAGGAAAACTGATTTAGGACTCTGGAGATTTATATTCTGTTCCCTGTTTAGTAACAGATTTCATACAGATAATCTTTTGCAGTTCCATTTTTGTGTAGGATGTGATCATTACTATTTCTTTACAGTGTGCTAGAGAATAAAAATGAATTTTTAAGACTGTTCTGATCATATTTTACCATATAGCAGAAAAAAAACTATTTAAAAGCTCTTTGCAGGTTACTTAACTTCACCTGATGTTGAACATTAACAAACAGGCTCACAGCAGTTTGTGACAAAGCTGGAATAGTTCACACATCTCTTCTCCAAGCTCAGATTCCCTCCCAACTTACTCTGCAAACTAGATGTGAACATCTTTAGTAAGATGGACTGTGCCTGCAGGTGGTACTAAAAATGTATTTTCTCACTCTTCCTTCTTTCAGGAAAAGAATGCTCAGCTACTGGGGACAGCACAGCAGTTATTCACCCACTGCCAGGCACAGAAAGAGGAAATCAAACGTCTTTTTCAGCAAAAACTTGATGAGGTAACCCTGAGCTGCACGTGGCAGCTCGTTAGTCATCTGAATGCAAACACTTCTGATAAAAATAAGTAAGACCAGAGAAGTCTCAGGTCTTCAGCCTCAGTTTTGCAGCAGATCATGCTAAATAATGTAGAATCTGTACCACACTCTGGTTATGGTTTTTTGTCCTCATTGCAGAAATTGTTTTGTGCCACTCTGTATCCAAGGGGAGGGGGTGACAGACCACAGACATGGGATGTCTGTACAGGATGCATCCCCTGCTGGTTGAACAAACTCTGTGTTGCCAGTGCAAGTTCAGAAGAACAGGAAGAAATGTGGTGGCTCTCTATAAAACCAGTGTTCTTTTGGCTGCTCAGAAACTGAATGTCAGATTCATTTCTGAAACAGCAGCTTCAGATTTCTGGAGCAGCAGCTCCAAGTGAGGTGCTTTTGTCCTCTCTCATTATCCCCTAGCAATGACAGCATGCCTTGGAGAATGCTGGGGGACTTCTTGTGAGCCACACAAGTTCTGTGGGTCTCCTCAGTGTCACTTTTGAATGTAATAGTTGTCTGGAATTAGGGTGTCAAGACCTTATTGAATGATCTCTTTATTCTCTTGATGTTGTAGTTGGGAGTTAAAGCTCTAACCTACAATGACCTGATTCAGGCTCAGAAGGAAATCTCTGCTCACAATCAGCAACTGAAAGAACAGACAAAACAGCTGGAGAAGGATAACAGTGAACTCAGGAACCAGAGCTTACAGCTGGTGTGTACAAGGCTTGTGTATGAGTAGCAGGGTGATACTCCTATTTATTTAAGGAGGACAGGTCATGAGCCAAGGGCTGCCTCTGCCCTCAGGTATATTAACAAATGAAAATCTCTGTAAGAGAGAAGAATGCTGGGGGAAAATGCTGGGGTGACAGTTGGCTCTGGCCTCAGCTCTGTCCTCTGAACAGCTTGGCACCTCTGTGTGCACTGCACTTGCTGCTGACTCTTGATCTTGCTGGCCAAGAGTTTGCACAAGTGCTTTGTGGTAGCCCTAACTCTTGTGTTGGTTACTCAGACTGTTCAGGTAGGTGAGGGGGGTGAATCTGGATGTGGAAGTAGTTAGGGAGGCTGAGTGATAATGCTGCTTTTCAGAAAGAACCAGACTGCCTTCTGTCACAGGATATGGAGGTCACAGGACCATTTTGGTGGCATTTAGCTTCAGCTGAGAGGAGTTTTCAAGGGGCTGAGAAGCTTCTTGAGCATAATAAAAGGGGCATGGCTTTTCAGCTTGCATGGCGGGTGGTGTGAAGTGGTGAAAGGTGTCTTTTGATCCCTTTATCCTGTACCTTTTGATCCCTTTATCCTTTGTCTTTGCAGCTTAAGGCACGGTGTGAAGAACTGAAGCTGGATTGGTCAACACTGTCACTGGAGAACTTGCTGAAAGAGAAGCAGGCGCTGAAGAATCAGATTTCTGAGAAACAAAAGCACTGTTTGGAGTTGCAGGTAAAGAGCAAGTAACCAATCTGGAGTCACTAACTTGGGGTAGTCCTTGGGTAATAGGCCAGTTAAGGGGTATTTGACTAAATATGATGTTAAAGGATAAGTTAGATAGCTGGCTTTCCTCCTTCCCCTTACCCCCTCTCTGTGTCCCTGGAGATTAATCTTTTTATTAAAGAGTTTTAGTAAACTTGAAAGAATGATGATACAGTTAACTTTTAAAAGAAGTAGATGCTATGCTGTGATTCCTTGGTAAAGCTGTGGAAGAAGGAATCATTGTTTATCACAACGTATAATTAAAAAGCATGACCTGGTGAAAAGAAGGGTCTTGCTTGTTTGTATAAAATGTGGCTTCATGATGATGTCTTGTATGTGCTCAGACTTCTTGCTTCAGGAATCAGTTCCCACAGAATGTCTCTTGCCATAGTGAAAAAGATGTTAAACTCCTGTGACTGAAGAATTTTATTTCTCAGCACTAGAGCTAATGAAGTTTTTTGCTGCATGCCTTGACATGGAGTGACTGTTTCCCTCAATGACTGTCAGCATTGAGCTACTCCATACTCTATAAGTTGGAGATATTTTGTCTTTGCTTTCAAGATCTGAAAGGTGCTTCCTAAGAATCTCTGAGCATTGCCCTTCTCTGCACCTTTTGGTGTCAGGCTTGGAGCAACGCCTTGAAATTTCTTTCCCAAATTGTGAATCAATTGCTCTGCGTTTTTCCCAGGAACGGGTCCGCTTTTCCTTAGAAGCATAGACATTCAAAGCTCCACGCTGTGGTAGGATGGTTAAGTGTGGTTTTTAATCATTGCCCTTCTCTTCGTTTAAAGATCAGCATTGTGGAACTTGAGAAAAGTCAAAGACAGCAGGAGCTCCTGCAGCTGAAATCGTACACGCCGTCGGACGAGTCACTGTCAGTACAGCTACGCAATAAAACCCATTTGAGCCGTGATCCTGAGGCTGATCACAGCAGGTTCCAGCTGGAGCTTGAATGCTCCAAGTTTCCTATGCCCCACGTGAATGGCATGAGCCCTGAACTGTCCATGAATGGCCATGCTACTCCTTATGAAATTCATAACACTTTTAGCAGGCCCTCTTCCAAGCAGAACACCCCTCAGTACACGACCTCTCACCTGGACCAAGAAATAGTTCCCTGTACCCCAAACCACAGCAGCAGACTGAAGACGGACAAGATGACAAGCTTGTCCTTACCTGATTATACCAGGTTTTCCCCAGCTAAAATAGCACTTAGGAGGCACTTGAATCAAGACCATGCAGTCAATGGAAAAGCAACAACTAATGAGATCCAGAGGTGAGAGTGATCGTTGCCTAGGATGGGAAAGGAGGGGTAATGTTATAACTTGGTTTTAATAATAGTGATTCATTTGGATTATAGAAAAATATATACACTTGTGTTCTAACAAACATCCACCTCTGTTCCAGAGCTGACCATGTCAAAGAGAATGGCCTTACATATCCAAGCCCTGGTATTTCAAATGGCATAAAGCTGAGTCCTCAGGAAACTCGGCCCTCTTCCCCAGCGGCCTTACCAGTTGCAGGCGAGAAGGTAAGAGGTGTGCTTGTGCTCAGATGTTACACCTGGTGAACAAAAGAAAAAGTTGGAGGCAGGCATGGTCCCTTCTGTGGTCAGTTTGGCATAGAAACATAACACAAAAATACAGTAGTCGTGGTACAATTAACAAGAAGGTGCTGGCTGGATGGAGAGAATACTGTGCTAGTGAAAGAGGTGCTTCCCTCTGAGTTACTGGTTTGCACATGAACTGTGCCAGTGATGCAGCAGGACTTCTTTTTGATCTGGTGTGTGTCTACTCAGACTTGAAAAGGAGACTGTTTCATAATTAAAGTAATAAAAAACTCTCCTCATAACTGATCAAGCTATGAACCATATTGGTGCCCTTTTCAGAGCAAATGGGTGCCCTCTGATAGGAGGTTACCATGGAAATATTTCTGGCCACTTCTTCTGTGTACAGAGGGCCTCAGGCTACAAATGCTGTCAGATGAGTGCTTTTCACAGAGCTCTAACAAAAGCACTAGAAAATGAGCTTGCCTAAGGCATCCTTTGCCTTCTGCTTGGGGCCAGCAGTAGCTTTAATGTACGTATTAGTACACTGTTGGATATTTTGGATATTGCTGTCTCTGTAAATTTTGTATTGTTAACAAAACTGCTCCGTGCAGGCAGATAGTCATCACTCTTGATTGTGTAATTCTTTAAAAAAAAAAAAAAGGGTATGTGTGACAAAGTAAAACTGAGCAGGTTGCCATTAGCTGAAAAGGTCTTTTCATTAATAGCATACAATTAAGAACATTATTTTCTCTCTCGCATTTACAGGTTTTGAGAGAGAGAACCTCTGTGAGTAATGGAGAAACTATCACCAGCCTACCTATCAGTATTCCTCTCAGCACAGTGCAGCCCAATAAACTCCCTGTTAGTATCCCTCTGGCCAGCGTAGTCCTACCTAGCCGTGTTGAGAAGGTGGTGAGTAAGGGATTGTCAACACTTTCCATCCCTAACTAAAATCACACTGGGCAGTAATGGGGTGCAGTGCACCACAGTCCTTAGTGGGATGCTAATCTCCAATGTCTGATGCTTTGGGGGAGGCTGCTGTTGGGATGCATCCTCTTGGCTCTTTATTCTGTAGATTTTTCCACTCCTGTCTGTTGGGCTGGGGTTTTTCATCCAGGAAGGAAAGTTGAGCACATGACTCAAGAGACCCTAGTCTTAAACATCTGGCTGGGTGGAAAAGGTGCAGAGTCCCAGAGTTTGTGGCAGTGAAAGCAGAGAATCAGGTGCCAGTTTGTTCTTAGCCCCTGTCTTCTTTCATGACCTTGGGAGGGAGAGGAAGTTGGAGTCAGTTTGGTCATCCCAGAGGAGCCTCTCTTTCTCATGTAGATGTGCAGGATGAACTTGAATAGTGCCTTGAGGCTATACCTGATGTGCCAGTGACTGCTCTGTGGCAGCAGAGAGCAACCAGAGAACTTTTGGGGCCATCTCTTTTTGAAACCCTGATGAGACCATGCTGCTCTCATTGGCAGAGGAGTTTAAAAAAGCTTGGCCCAGATTCTCACACATTTGTCCCAGAAGTTTTACAGTACAGAACTGAGAAGCATTTGCTGCTTTCACATGAGAACTGTGAATTTAGAATCCATCCTCAAATGCCTGCCTTACAATCCCATATTTGGAAACCACAGTCTGCCCAGCTCCTAGCTGTGTCCTCAGAGAGGATGCTAGGGATGGTGTCTCTCACTTCAACACTTTATTCAGGCCACCATCTCACAATTGTTTTGTCTGATTTAGGAAAACACCACTTGTTGGTCATACCCTCAGTGCACCAGAGAACAGAGCCATGACATGATACAACCATTTGTTTCCTTTCTGGCTGCCTGTGAAACAGTGGACTGAGGCATTCATTCCCTGACTGCAGTGCTGTCCTCAGTCTAAACTTTCTGGGACAATGAGCCTTTTCTCTCTCTGTCTGCATGGTATCTGTTGTGTGCTAGATACTATTGCAGTATAATTAATCACCATATTTATTTTTGTCCCATAACATGCTGATCTATGTTTTTCTCAAAACAAGCAAAATTTGGGACATTTTAGGAAGTAAAGCCACTGTTCTTGGTAGATCTACTAATGCATGTGAATTTTGTTTAAACTATTGATTTTTGGAGTCTATTCCCTGTACTAAAATGCTTGTTTCTCTCCCCCCCCAGAGAAGCACACCTAGCCCAGTTCATCAGAGTAGAGACTCATCGACACTTGAAAAGCAGATTGGTGCTAGTTCTCATAATGGCATAAGCAATGCTGCTGGAAACAAGCCACTGGCTTTGGCTACCTCAGGTAACAGCCTCTACACACAGGTGCTCTGTCAAAGTATTGGGTTGACATGCTTTACCTGAACTGCAGCACCTTGCAGTGTAAAGAAATAATTGCTTCTGTAAATTTTCCTCTGTGGATTAAAAGATTCCTACCTTTACAAGGTGACAAACCAGCAAAGTGTTGCAGAGCTGTGCTATAAGCTGATGATTAATTTCTTGATGCAGATTCCAGTGGTGCCTCATGAGCACTTGTGAAGGCACAAGTGTCTGAGTAGGAAGAAATGTCAGATGGGAGAGGGCAGGGATACCTTTATGTGTAGACATTACTTCTGAACTTGCTCATCTGCTGAAATTGTGGCCTTCCACTGTTCAGGACATGAAAATACTTGGGACCAGGAAAGCAGGTTCTGGCATACAGAAGCTGTTCTACAGCTGATCCCTCATCAGAGAGTGCATTTGTTCTTCGTTTGCCACCTTGAGGGGCTTGTGTTGTCTTGCATCTGTTTTGCAAAGAAGGGCTTGGCTGCAGTTTTCTAGAAAACCAATTAACTGTTTTGAAAAACACCTTGTTGTAAAACAGTACCGTGCTCCCTTCTACCCCTTTCATTTAGGCAGCCCAGAGCCAAGGCCATACTAGAGCACTAAACTCATTTAGGAGACACCATGACAAATGCTTAGTTCCCTTTTCCATCTTCCTCCCATGTGGCATTCTTCTGCCACAGTTTCTTTGAAGATCCCCTAAGCCTCAGCCTTTTGTTTCATTTTGAGAAGATGGGCTGTATAGATGACACAGTCCTTTCTTTTTTGGGTAAGGAAAGGGATTGAATTTGGCCATTTTATTTCCTTGGCCATAGGAAGGAGTTGAGAGTAGAGGAGCCCTGATTTCAAAAAGCAGAATAGCTCAAAAGAAACTTACACTTGAATTCCATTTAAAAAACAGGTAGAGTGTAAGAATATATCCATATAACATGAATTTCCCTGAGCTGGCAACCGAGTATTGAAAATCCTCAACCCCAAACTGAAGCTCTCAGCACTCAGAGCCACATTCTCAACCTCTCTGTGTAAAAGCAGCTGCCCAGCACCCTGTGCAGAATCTGGCTGCTGGCTGATCCATCCAGGCAGAGCTGAAACCACTCCCAGCCACCCCAGCAATCTAGCACTGTGAACTCTCACTCAGCAGGAGCAATGATGTATACTTTCCCTTTCAACAGGTTTTTCTTACTCTTCTGGCTCCGTGGCAGTCAATGGAAATCTTACAAACAGCCCAGCCCATCTTAACCATAGTGTTGATCAGGCAGCTCTGGACGACTCTGGGAGTCTGTTTAACTCAGTAGGGTCTCGGAGTTCCACTCCACAACATCCTTTGCTAATGATGCAGTCAAGGAACTCTGGGCAAAACTCCCCTGCTCACCAGCACTCAACAAGCCCCAGGTTAAATGGCACCTCCCAGAGCCTGGTAGGGGTATTGCAATATGCAGATGCTCAGAAGATGTTTGCCGAAGGAACAAAGGGGGATCTTCAGTCTGAGGCTGCGTTTTCAGATCCTGAGAACGAGACCAAGAGAAGAATCATCTTTACAATCTCTCCTAATACAGGACATGTAAAACAATCCCCTTCCAACAAGCACAGTCCTCTGCCCACGAGCACTCGGCTGGACTGTGGCCAAGCACACGTGCAGGATGGGAAGAAGCGAGGCCGGAGGAAGAGATCGTCCACCGGGAACCTCAGCGGGAACTCCGGGGTCTCCCCGAAACGCAAATCCTTACCTACTGTGTCTGGACTCTTTACACAACCATCAGGTTCACCACTGAATATCAACTCCATGGTAAGGGCAAAAGTGAAGAGCTCTAGCAAGAGAAGGGCCTGGCAGGGAAAGCTCTTTGCATCAGAAATAAGTTTCAACTGTTCGGGTCTTTAGCCTGCTCTAGGGCTGTTACACTGCTGGTACTGAAACTGACAGAAAGAGGCTTCCTAAAAATGGCCCCTCTGAGGGGTGAGACAGTTATGGAAAAGTTGGTGGACTGTTCCTGTATAGGTAGAACATCTTTGGAGAGTTCTTTGCTGTCAGAACGTTATAAATTACAAGTAATCTCTTCCTTTTAGTTTGATTTTAAATATTTTGATAATAGTTTAATCTAAGATTGACTAAATAGCATTAGAGTGCCAGAAGCATATGGCACTCTTGAATAATTAAGGCAGCTATACAAGTAGTGTTCATGTTATTCTACAATGGTAACTTGTGATTAACCTGTGTCTTCATTTCTGTCTTTAAATGTGAAATTGAAAAATGAAAATTATGTATTTTCCAAATTATAGTAAAGCTTTTATCCCAGCCTCCAATGTAGGATGGTGGAGTGTAACAGTGGTTGGGCTAAACCAACAACTGTTGGCATATCCTGAGCAGGTTAAGACTGCTTTTAATATCCTTAGCAAGATGCCTTGTTTCTAAAGGGATGCTCTTATCTGTAACTGCTTTCTTTCCTTCTTTGCCTAGGTCAATAACATTAACCAGCCTTTAGAAATAACAGCCATTTCTTCTCCTGAAAACTCCTTGAAGAACTCTCCTGTTCCTTACCAGGACAATGACCAACCCCCAGTTCTGAAAAAGGAAAAGCCCCTCATTCAGACCAATGGTGTTCATTACTCTCCTCTGACATCAGATGAAGAGCAGGGATCAGAAGATGAGCACAATAGCAGCAGGTGAATACACAGGCAGGGGTTTCATAGGTGCTCTAAACTGGAAAGGTGTGTTAAGCCTTTGTTCCTTTGCTTTGAGGCTGATTCCATTATGCTAAGCTCCTTAGGGCTGGAATTATGCATAGGGAAAGTATTTTGGAAGTTGTACTTGAAGCTGGGAACCTACTGTTGCTGTGGTTGCAAGGCTGGCAGTCTGGCCTCTGGAAGAACTAATGTAGAAATGGTTTTTTTTTGGTACTTTGCCCGTCAGGAGTGCTGAGGCTGTGTGTTTCATCTTTAAGAATCTCTCTCTCACTCACTCCCAGTTTCATCCTGATACAAAATTTTTCACTCCTTGTCCCATACTGTTGAAGTGTTGCTGTGAAAACTGAGTACCTGTCACCCTTGTGGCTCCCTGCCTGCCTCTGAGGAGCAATTTTTTTTCAGGTTTAAGATGCTGCAAAAGCAATAACTATAAAGGTGAGCAGCAGCCTACTTCTTATGGTGAAAGGAAAGTAATGAAGTCCTCTGAATATGCACTAGTCTTGACAAAGAGCAGTAATTCAGTAATAGCTTCTACTTAAAGATTGTGGTGGATTTTATTATGCTTTTAAGTTCCTTTAGTAACATGCAGCTGTCTTGGCTTTGTGTATTCTAGTCAACTGCTAAGGCATGAAAATGAGGAAGATAGTTATGAGGGTAAATGTGCAACAAAAGGTCTACAATGAATGCTTTAACCTTTTTATTTTCCCACTAGAATTGAGAGGAAAATTGCAACAATATCATTGGAAAGCAAATCTCCACAGAAGACTGTTGAAAATGGTAGGTGTGAGAAGTGTTGATAACTTGTTGTAAGGGTTGGACTTGGGAGTGGGTGCCTGCCAGAGGCTGCAGTTGTTAACCATCAGTGGGCTGAGCATAGTGCAGTTCTGCCAGGGCTTTGTAAAATCAAATAGGTGGCTGATAACTACAGATTTTGGGTCAGTTTTGTTCAGTAGTCATAGGTCACCAAAGACATGACTGGGTTTTTTTTACAGGTACAGGATTTGGAGATGGATCTGTAGTACAAAGGCAGAGGGAAAAAAACCAGATCAGCATTCTCAAACTTTTTCAGTGTTTTAGGTGACTTCACAAATATTTCTGCCTTTGGATCAGAAATGGTCCAGACTGATAAACTGTGGGTGCTGGAAGATATTCCTAACAAGCAGTGAATGCTGATTTTTGACATTTATAAATTTCTGTCCCAAACCAGGCGGCAGTCTATCTGGGAGGAAACAATCACAAAGCAACGAGAACATGAACAGCAGTAAATGGAAATCTACTTTTTCACCTATATCTGACATCAACCTGACCAAAACTACAGATAGTCCTTTGCAGTCAGTTTCATCTCTGAGCCAGAATTCCCTGTTTGCCTTCAGGCCATCCTCTGAGGACATCGATGCCAAGATCTCGGCACACGCGAGGAAAAGCATCACTATGGCCTCCTCTGGGGCGGAGGGGCTCAGCCCCAGTACAAACTCCACTAATGGTTTCACCTACAATGGAGGCCTGTCCTCTGAGATGGGTTTACACAGCTTTATTGATGGTGCTTCCCTTCCCCACAAGGCTTCAGACCTGGCACCTTCCAACTGCTCGCTGGGTTTCCCGTCGCAGCGAAGCAAAGAGGTGGGGATATCAGAAACGAATCCGTTCTTGAACAAGAGGCAACTCGAGGGCCTCAGCAGCACAAAAGGAGAAGACTTAAATCGACCAGGGGTCAAAGGCAAAGAGATGAGTGAAATCAGCATTCGTACTGGGGGTTCATCTGAAAAAAACTCTTTGCAGCATAACGGAAAGGTCGGCAAAGGAAGGGACCGAGATGTGGAGTTTAAAAATGGCCACAACCTTTTCATTTCTGCTGCTGTTTCATCTGGTGGCCTTCTGAATGGGAAAAGCCTTTCTACTGCTGTTTCTTCAGCAGGCAACCCAGCATCTTCTGTTCAGACACACCATCCTTTCCTAAACACTTTGACCACTGGATCACAGTTCCCCCTCGGCCCCATGGCTTTGCAAGCAAACCTCAACTCGGTGACAAATTCCTCAGTATTGCAGTCTTTATTTAATTCAATGCCAGCTGCTGCCAGTCTGGTCCACGTGTCATCAGCTGCAACCAGACTGACTAATTCTCACACTATGGGGAACTTCTCTCCTGGGGTTACAGGTGGAACAGTTGGAGGTAGGCAGAACTCTTTCTCTGGTATAAGACAGGGCCTAAAGGAAAGTCTGACACTGCCTCTCCAGGGGTGAAACCCTTTCACTTCTGCAGGATGTGAAGCAGATCTGTCCCACATAACCACTCTCCTCTCTCTCTCTCGGAAATGCTAGGACGGGGTTCAGTTCCCATGAGCTTTGTCTGCTAGATGAGCTTGTTGTATCACCTTAATGAAAGAATACACCCAGACTTTGTGATTTCATAATGTATGCTTGTTCAGATGTTGCTGTGTTGGAACCAAGTTAGGTCTGCCTGCAGGTAAAAGATTTAACTTGTCATGGTACCAAGTTAAGGATCTCTAACTTGTCAACTTGAGTAAAGGTTGAGGTTAGGCCTTGAATGGATTTAGCGTGATCCAGGAGGAACAACACATCAGTGCCTCTTCAGAGGAGATGGTGTTGGGAATTGCGTAGCATTCTGGCTCTTGAATGGACACGAAGAGCATTTCTTTGCCAGGAAGGGCAATGCCATATGCACCTTGCACTTCTGGGATTCTGCACAGGCTTGGCTTCTGTGGCCCAAACTGAAGACAAGCTGGCAGGACTAGAAGATAGTCTGAACCTGCCGTTACTAAATGTCCAAGGCAGTTTTTTCTTACCTGTCCATAATCATTCAGGCACCATGTCGGGAAATCCTAACTCTCACATCTCTCAGCACGTAGATTTGCTGGAAATACAATCTCCCCTCTGCTGCCCTGTAAGTGGGGAAGCAGGAGGGTGGGGAGGGAAGAGCAGCAGTTTGAGTCTTCAGATTAAACAACTCTAGAGACCACGTAATCTCATCAAAAGTCTACCCGTGTGGTTTAGAACTGACAGTTCTTGGGTCTGACCATTTTTCCTCGTGGCATTTAGAGGTTGGCAGTAGGAAAGGTAAGTGAAATCTTTTGTACCTCCTGGCCTGCACCATTATCTCTCATTGCTTGCCGCCTTCTCATGCTGCATATTTTTGTATGGGGCTGTAACTATTATAATTTTGCTTTTTTCTTTTTGGTTTTTTTTTTATTTGTGTTTTGGTTTGTTTCTCTTGTCACTTGAGACTGTACAAAGCCCATCTGTTGAAGCTGAGTTTTTCTCTCCTGTTTGCAGGTATTTTTAACCATGTGGTGCCTTCTGCCTCCTCTCCTCATCAGTTTGGAGCCAGTTTCAGCAGCAGTGCTGTCTCTAGCAGCACCGTGCTAAGCTTAAACCCTCTGCAGGCTGTTGCCAGCACCTCATCCTCATCCTTCCCACCCCCTTCCTCTAATTTAGTCACATCTAGTGAGACTAGACCTGCTCAGCACCTCAACAGAGCGCCAGTGCAATCTGTTTTCCATTCCCCTCCACCCCCTCCTAACATCTCATTGCCCCCACCTCCTCCACTCCTCGCTTCTAACCCCGAGCCTGCGCTTCTGCAGAACCTCCCGTCCCTCCCGCCCGGCGAAGCTTTTTTGCCCTCCTCTTCTGCTGCTTCTGCCCAATCTGCTAACGCTTCTTTGTCTATTAAGCTTGCTTCTCTCCAGCACAAAACCTCCCGCCCCTCCTTTACAGTCCATCACCCACCTCTGCCCCGCTTGGCACTGGCACAGGCGGCGCCCATCATCACCCAGTCCAACGCCGCTGGCACGTCCGCTATGTGGGTGACCCTTGGCATGCAGCCTCCTTACGCTTCGCACCTTTCGGGGGTTAAGCCACGATAAAGAGCTTGCTTAGCTAACAGTTCTTATTTTGTAAGGTAAGGCTAGAGACAAAAACCAAAAAAAAACCAACAAAAAAAAAAGAGGAGTTTTGTACCAGGTGCTGAATGACGCTGCTTCCTTTTCAGAGCTAGGCTGGGGCTGGGCTCTGTGGAACAGGGAATCTTCTAAAAACCGGGGAAGTGAATGATCTGGTGGCTGAGGAGGGAGAGGGTTTAAGGCTCTCTCTGCTCTGGGAGTCAGGATTTCTCGACAAAGAGTGCTCGGAGTGGTAACTCTGCTCTCATCTGACATGAGGATTATGTGCAGGTTGGGATCACTTTGTGAAAATGTTTTATTTCTGAAGATCAGCAGTCAGGAGGAAATGTCTATTTTTAACTATGGTTTTATACAGTTCTTGGATGTGGTTGTTGACTTGATCCCCCCCTTTCCTTCTCTTTGCCCTCTGACACAGACTGTTCAGACTGTTGCATCTCCCCGAGTCCGTGTTCGTGTAGCCTCAGGCTGTGTGCTGGTGCTGCTTCCTGACTCTGTGTGGCAATGTGGTGGTCTTGTTTTTACCATCAGTCAATGACAGCTGCTCAAAATAATCATAAAGTTAAAAATCTCTAGGTTACAAGCTGCAACTTTGTCTTGGAGGGCAAATACACTGGTCTTGCATTGCAGTTTACATGTCCCCTCCATGCACTGCAGCTTTACTGGACTTGCCTGCTAGGGCTGATGGTCCCAACAGGTGCTGTATTTGTGCTCACTTGACAATCACTGGTTTTACTGGTTAGACTGTGAATGGGAACACAGGGAAGCTGCAGGGTGAACTGTGCCCCATGCTTCATAAAGGCTGGGGCTGTAGAAGAGAGGAGGGTTTCCAGAGACTGTACACATTCTTATTGAAGCAAGTATTCAAATGCCTTTAGAGCAACTCCAGAATAAAGTGTACCACCACAGAGCTGGGTACTGTTGCATCCTGATGTACAACTCGTGCTTGCAAAGTTAAAGCAGTCTCTTTGGCCCCAGAGCTTGCTTCATGCTTTGCTTGTAGGCCTTTGATGTTGTTGCTGTGCCCTGCTGCCAAAGCTACGTGTGATATGTGGTTGAATACTCTTTGCCTCTTATAAAACATGACTCAATTACAATATACCTGAGAGATTCTTTTGACTGTGCATTGTGTATAGTGTCTTCATCAACAAATTGCTCCACAGACACAAAGGAATCCTTGTTAGGCTTTTGTGAGGCACGTAAGTATTGTCTCTGCCCTTTGATACAAGAAAGTGAGGCTGAGGAAAGTTTTGAGTAACATGGTCCCTGTGTGCCAGCAGGGTGATGTGGTCACAGAATGGGCCTGGAAGCCCCTGAATAGAAAGAAGATGGGGGAGAAGGGATGAGGAGGGTGTTGTACGTGTGAGCAGCTCCAATGGGAGCAGTGTGAAAACATCTGCTGAAGCAGCTGCCTCACCTGGAGCTTAGGCCAGACTGGGGTGGACTCCATCCCCTTGGATGAGATGGTCCCTGTCACAAAAAGGTCCTGAGCAAAATAGGCACAAAAGTGACGTGTGGGGAGAAGTAGCTGGGTGACAAAGCTGGACTGAGGAGCAAAGGAGCAGCAGTAACCTTACCTGGAGATGGGGTGTGATGGATGTACTGTAGTTGTGGTTCTGTTCCCTGTGACTCTTGAACATAGGTCAAATATTTGAGTGGTTTCATTGACTTGTGTGAATTCATCTGCTCAGAGTCCTTGGTTGAAATCTGGGGACTGAAATAAACCACTTTGTTTCTCGTCATGTTTCTCCCCCAGGTAACGAAAAATTCAAGCAAATTACAGAAGGTGAAGTACTGAGTAGGGAAATAATTTTTTTTTTCCTCCTACTTGAGGTCAGTCACTGGAGGACAGAGTTCTATGTGGTTTCACTGGCCAAAACCTTTAAAAACTGCAATAGCTGGGAGTGGCCGCAGGTCAGTCCTGGGGCATCCTTGCTGTCTGATTGTGTTGGATCAAGAGTTGCTCTTTCTTTGCTGGCTAACGAGGTCTTGGAGCAATGTAGAAATGATTTGACACTTCTAACACACAGGAGATTTCTGTCTTTTATTTAGATGAGTCTCTTCCTCTCCTCCTGTCGTGCAGGTAACTAGGATTTCTACCTCAACCCAATGTGACCTATGCAAGGACAACGTGGACCAACTTCACTCGCCTTCCACTGAAAGGTGCTCACCTGGCCTGTGCAGGGGTTTCTGCTCACTTACTACTGGACAAAATAATAACATAAAAAGACCTAAACAACAGAGAAAATATTTACTGTGAATCTGAGTTAAAAAGGAAAAAAGGCAAAAAAAAAAAAAAAAAAAAAAGGCAAAAGAAATGCTTAAAGCTCCAGTTTGTATTGTCGATAGTTTAGATAAAGTATTTATCTTTTTTTAAAGTAAAAACAATTTTGACTTATTTTATTCCACCTAGAACCATGAATACAAGTTATTATTGAATTCTCTGAATACTAAAGGACTGGCACACCAGCAGAGATGTAGAGAGCCTCCTCTCGGTGCTATTTCCTCCGTCAGAACTGTGCCTCTAGTTTGAATCCTTGGTGCTGAATTTGGAGGGTTGACCAATGCCAAACCCAGTTCTCAGAAAGGTCTTCAGTTTATTTATTCTACTTACTCTGTTCATATACCAAACCCCAGTTGGTTTGCAGAGAGAAGCAGTCTTCTATCTCATGGTTTGTTTTAACTTGACCTGTGCTGGGCACTGTTTTAACTGGGTGGTTTTTAATTATTGTGTTCATGACCCAGAAGGTGTCAGTCCCTCCCCTCTGGAGTGGCAGCCAGTGCCTGGGGTGGCCCAGGTGAGCTCAGCCAATGCAGGCACAGTTTGAACAGAAGAAATTCAAGTCCTGCCCCATTCAAACTACTTCACTGGGCCATTTGCAGTTGCTGGTGGCACTCAAGTCACTGTGAATTTTGGTAGCTAGTCTGGTAACTTGTTTTGGGATGTCATTGGCATATGAACAGGGTGTATAATCACTGGTATTGGTCAGGCCCTTTTTACCAACATTGGGAAGACTCAACTTAGTGCTTCTGTACTGGTGCAGGTAGCAGATATTCTCAGCTTGTTGTTTTTGTTCAAAGTACAATGTATTTTGTTAGTAGAGTTTTTGATACTTGATTCAGAAATGGCTTGGCCGTGTACATTTATTGATGAAGTGCATTTTGCTTTTGTATTTCTTTGGTTTAAGTAGGTAGTTCACAAAAACACCACAATCTAGCTTCCTGTGCTGCCACACTATCAGACTGGTGCAGTGAATTGTCTTGTGATTTGGTGTTCTGTGTACAGAGAGCAGCAGCTGTATTTTAGAGAGATGAAATATAAATTTCATATACTTTGTTTCCTTTATTTTTAGGTTGTACAAAGCACAGTAAATTTGTAAAAAAAAAGAACTTATTTATTTAAGTGCACAAAGTGAGAAGGACGATCCATGAAATAGAAGTCATGCTGGTCTGTAGCTCAGCCTGGACCAAGCACTGAGAAAAGAAACTACAGGAAAAGGGGAATTACAGCAGCAAAATGACTACAGGAAAAACACATTTAAGCTTTGGGGAAGCATTTGCCTGCAAACCTCAGTGCTCTGAGGGGCAGCACTGAGAGCAGAGGCCACTGGTGCTCCCTAAGGAGTCTCCACCTCCAGCTATCAGGTGTTTCCCATAGACCTGGGCCCTGCCCCACAGCCAACCCATGGAGCATCCCATGGTCACAAAGAGCTGGGCTGAATGTGGGAGTTGTCCCACTCCTGCCTCTGTGTTTGGTGTAGCTGAGATATCTCTACCCTGGTGTGGCTTTTCCTGCTGCCCAGGTCCAGGAGGAATTATTGTGAGCAGCAGAATGTGGGGGTGAGGTGCCATAGCAGCTTCTACCCTCTACAGCCTTCAGCCAGGCCCTTCTCAATACCTCTTCCCTGGAAATCTTAATAGAGATTTAGGACAAAGTGCAGTTATTTTGTTGATTCCTAAATGTGTCTTCCATAGGCAGCCTCTGTGCATAGAAACTGTTAATTGAACTTTGCCTTCTTGTTCACTGGAAAGGGAAGGGATTGATAGCCCTGAAAATTGGGGGCATTTTGGTACTGTTTTCTGCTTTGCGTGTGGGAGAGGACATGCCAGCAGCGTGCCCTGCTGAGTTACAAACAGTGTGATGGAAACCTGGAAAAGGGCAAAAGTGCTCAGAGGGTGAGAGCTGAGAAACATCCAGTAGCTTCTATTAGAAGCCATACACAGTGTATGTCCTGGAATCCAGGAGGACAATGTAACCCAGATGTTTTGCAGCTGGGAGTTGGGCAGCTCCAACTTCTTCCAAGCTCCTTGGATAACTGGAAGTTGCAGAGCTGCCTTAGCATCCTTCCCAGCAAAGGGCAGAGTGCTCAGGTCTTTGAAGGCTTTAGTTGGAAGGCTGTGCCTGTGCAATTGCTGGAAGGGCATCAGCCTTAATTACATCTCCCCCCTCTCAGTTATATCCCTGATGGGAGAGGTGAAGAAATACAAGTAGAAGCTTTTACTCACTCAGCTTTTATCAGACCCTTTCTGAAAAGTGACCAAGATACAGTGCTCCTTGGACCTCTTGTGCCTCCCTTCATCTCAAACCACACAAGACACCCAGCAGCAGAACTTGTCCACCAGAAATTGTTCTGAATGGGGAAGGTTGGGTTCTGCCCACTCCCAAAGTACTCACAGGGACTCTTTGGAGAAGTCACTGACTTTCAGAGCTTTGGAGGACCTACTGTGCTGTCCACGTGCTCAAGGGCTGTGTCACCTACCTGGCTTCCAGTGTCCCTCAGCAGAAGAGGATGGCCAGGTCCTTGCTTTGGCCTGAGGTTCACATCACTTCAGCAATCAGTGCCTGGGGAGAAAGAGAGAACTGTTGGATGTGGTTTAGTGGTGGACATGGGAGCTGGTATGATCTTAAAAGTCTTCCTGCAGCCTAAATGATCCTGTGATTTATCTGACCCTTTGGAGAAAAGGCCCTGGGCAAGGAGTTTGTCGTCTGCTCTCCAGTGGGTGTCGTGGAAAAGCGAAGTCCCCTTGGTCCCTCAGTGTCACCTGCCATGGGGGGGATCAGCAGTCCCCAGTGTCTCCTGCAGGACTTGCCCACGAGCTGCCAGCACAGATGGGCAGCACAAGCCTGCTTGCTGTAGCTGAGCACATGGGTGCTATCAAGACATTTCCAGCTACCAGCATCCTGGAGTCTGCAACTCTCCAGCTGTCATCCAGGAAAGCCAAAGGAAACCAGAGCCAGGAATAAACACACAGCTGGGACTTCATTGAAAGGGATTCAGTCTGCTGGCCAACCTGGGGAGCATCTGCTTCAGCTTCCTGGGGTCTGTGTGGACTGGGCCTTCATCTACCTCTGTGTCACCTCAGTGCTGTCATTCCCAGTGACCTGTTATTCCCTCTTGTTCCCATCTTGCAGGAGTCTGGAGCTTCTCTGACCTTGTCAGTGTCTTCCACCCAGCACCCTAGGCACCTTCACCTTCCAATGCTTTGTGTAATAGCAAAGCCTCTCACTTGTGTGGTGGCTCCAGCTACATCTTTGTAGTAATTCCCCCCAAGATGTGCTTCCAGGGAGGTGCCTGATGAGCTGGTGCTTGCCTGGGAGCCAGGCAGTGCAGGGTTTAGACCATGGCATCGTGTTGGGTTAGCTGGGAGATGTTGCCAAGAGGTTTGTGGTGTTGTTGTCTTCCCTGCCCTCTAATCTTTGACCTCTTTGCCATAGTCTAGAGCAAGTTCAACTTGTTTCCCCTCTGCAAACCTGGGAGAGTGTTTACCTTGCTGTATGCTTGCTGAAGGAACGGCTTTGGGATGGTCAGAGCTGATCCATATGGCTACAAGACTGAGACCTTCCTGACCCTCCTGTAGGAGTGCTGGGCCAGAGGTCTGAAACCTGTTTTCAATAATTGAAGATATTTTTGAGTAATCAAAGCCAAACAGCCTGTTCCAAAAAGGAATTCCTTCTGCCTTACCACATCCTGCTCGGTCCAGTCGTGCCGTGGCTGTCACACGTGTTCCGTCTCCTCCACGCTGCTGCTGCCAGTGAAGGGACACATCAGGAAGCTAAAATACATCTTGTAGGACATTCATTGCAAAAAAAAAAAAGGAACTTCCTGAGCAAAACATGTACCCTGCTGCTAAATGTCAGCCTTGAGGAACAAGCTTTGCTCCCTCTTCCTTTTTTGGTGATTTCTTACTGGGTTGAGTCCTCTGAGACCCACCGTGCTGGGAAGCTGGGAAGCCTCCAAAAGAGCTGAACCCAAGCTCCCTGTTTGCTGTGGATTAGTCATTCAGCAACAATTCTCCCCTCAGCCAGAGGGGTGGGTGGAGGGGCACCCCACAGTCAGATTTCTTCTCTTCATGGAGCTGAGGGACAAAGAGGGAAGGTGTAGCTGGGGGAATAGGAGGTTCAGGTTGCTGGTGGGCAGGATGATGGGGAGGTCAAGCTGTCCTGCCCAGACAAAGTTTTCTTGTGCTTCCACCTTGTTTCCTTCTTTCCTGGTGTTGATAGCTCTTATAGTGCCCCATGCTCCAGAGTTGTGAAGCCTGAATTCCCCCTGTGCCAGGACTTGCCAACAGGTTCACAGAATCATAGAATTTTCAGGGTTGGAAAGGACCTTTAAGATGATCATCAAGTTCCAACCCCCCTGCCATGGGCAGGGACACCTCCCAAGAGATGAGGTTGCTCAGAGCCCTTAAAGCCTGGCTTTAGGCATGAGGATGAGGAGGTAGGGATGAAGGTCAGCTTGTAGGGTCTGAGTCTATGGTTGCACCTACAGTTGCTCAAGTACCCCAGGGTTGTATCCCTTGATTGGGATGGGATCACTGATTTTGCGACTCAGGAGCTTTCAAATCCCCAGGACCTGACACTCCTCAGCCTGAAACTTGTCCACGTGTTTGTCACAATTGATCACCAAGCCTGGAGTATCCTTTTTCCTTGTTTAGTCAAACTTACTGTCCAAGCAAGTAACTTCTTGGTTTGCAGTCTGCTGAGCAGATGGGTTTCAGGCTTGGTAAGCTCTTTTGTTTCATCTGAATGGTTTCCAGCTGGAGCATGGCTTTAGTCAGGGTTTGGTGCATGGCTCAGGTGTGTTGGTCCTTGCCCTCACCCTGCTGGGGACAGGAATTTCCTTCTGACTGGTGCTGGTGACTCTTCTTCAGCTTCTTTCTTTTGGGGTTGAACTAGATGACCTCTGAAGGTTCCCTCCTACCCAGCCCACTCTGTGTTCTCTCTGCAGACAGATTTGGGATAATTGCTTTGCTACAGAGAGCAAATGGGTGGGGTGTGAGCAGGAAGGAGCTGGAGTTGAGCCAGCTCTGCCCTGCCTGATTCTACTGCAGATTCTTACAGAGCACGGTGGAGGCTACAACAACATTTGCAGGTTGGGTGCTCTGCTGTGGTGGATTTACTCCCTGTGGTGATCTGGTTCTCCCTCATCCCAGCCTTCCCTGCAGTGGAAGCTGGATCTGCCTGTGCTGCTGGGCTTCCCCTTCCAGGAGTAAGGAGGCCAGGCAGCTTGGAGTTGCCTCCAGGGACCTGTGGGGTTTGATTCCTTGTATGTGCAAAGCAGCATCTGCTCCCCCCACCCATTATTTTCCCACTTGGAAGAGAGGCCAAGCAGAGGAGAGGCTGAGGCAGGGAGAGCATCAGTGGCTGCAGAGCTGGTACCTGCACTGGGGTGGACTTGGTTCTGGTTCAGCTGATGGGTTTTGGTGGGACACAGAGTTGTTGTGAGAGGTTTAAGGACCAGCATGAGCTTTCATCTGTGAGTTTATTGATAAGCCCAGCTCTTTGTGACTGCTGTGGATACATTGGTGGCCCTGGCAGGAAGATGGAGGAATCTGTGCCCTTTGTTATGTCCCTGCTGCAGGGACTCCCTGGCGTGGCTCTTCCCCAGCAGCCCTGTTGCTGCAGGCAGGAAGGCTCCAGGTCCAGTCCTGCTGATGGGGAGGGCTCTGCAGGGTTGGACCTTTCCCTCAGGGAGTCATTCCCTGCCCCCTCAGGGTTTGCCCCATTGCTGGAAGAGGAGACTTGGTGCTGGGAGCTGTTTCCAGGCTGCTGCTGGTGATCCCCTCCTGGCTCAGACCTCCCCACGTCCCATCCCTGGAGTTGGTGCTCATCACCTCCAAGCAGTAGTAACAAACACTCCTGTCCCCAGTCCCCAGCCTGGGGTCACTGGACCAGTTGGTGCTGATCCCAGGTGCTGCTGGTGGTGGAAGAGCCTTTGGTTGGGACTTGGACTTTTTGTCTTCATGGCAACAGGAGCATCTTTGGTTGACCAAGTCCTGTGTAGAACGCATTTGCTTTCTGGGCTGAAATCAGTCTTTTTAATACAGGGTATGGGAACCTGGAGAGTGGAGATGTTTGTTTTTCTTGGAGTTATCCCAGCTCACACATGTGGCTGACTTGAAAAATTCTCTTCTTGTTTGGCCTGAGCCATCAAGAGGAATTAAGCTTTGGGAGCTCCAAATGGTGGCTTCTTCAGTTAAGGGATGGAAGTTGTGCTGTGGGCTGCAAACAAACTAAAAAGGATTTTATGAATCACAATTTGAGGAGAAGAAACTAGACAGTGTTTTTGTGAACTATCTTTGCAGCACTGAGGAAAAATCCCATGATCTGGGTTTTTTGGAAGCACAGATGTGTAGTCAGTGTATGAGTATTTGAGTATTTGAAGTTTTATGACTGTTAAAAATTTTTTTCCTTTTTTTTTTTTTTTCCTACAACATTTCCATAGCTTGCATATCAGGTTTTCACTGAAAAACAAAAATGGATTACCAGTTTTAAAAGTGTTGTTGTGCCATATTTTATTTATCCTTATGCATTATAAATATATAATATCTATTTAGGTTGAATATTGCAATGAAAGATGCTGTTATTGTGAACTTCAGGGCTTAAGCCTGAGACAAAAAAATGGGAAATACTTTTAATATTTGCTGTTGGTGACTCTTCTGAAGAGGCTTCTGTAGTTTCAAACAAAGTCACATCTTAAAATTCAAAGTTTTACGATGCTGACCCTGAAGTTCTCAAGTTCGTGAGCCTTTGGGGTTTTTTTGAGGTACATCTGGTTGCTTTTCTGGTGCCATCAAATGATTCTTTCTGAAGGTCTCATTTCTGGAGTTAATGAGGAAAAATTGGAATGGGTTGGTCTATCCTGCTTGGCTTTTTTTAACCTATTAATCTCTGAAGTGATCAATTTCAAATTAAAACCCAACTTCTTAGGTCTCTGTTCTACTGAAACTTTTTAGGGAGTGAGAACCTGCCCTTGCTGAGTGGGACTTCGATGGGGAAAGCAGTAGATTATGAGGTTGCTGTTGCTCAGGAATTGATTAGTAAACTTTTAACTACTAATTGAAAATCCATTTTTCAATGGATTTTTTAAAAAACCCATTTTCTTAGAACAGTGATATGGGATGTTTCCTAGTGAATAGGAATTAGTTTATATAATTTAGCCTATTAAACTGAATTATTTAAAATTCAAACTTCCCCTAATTTATCTTTTTTTGTTGTTGTTGTTGATGTTGGTTTTGGGTTTTGGTTTTGTTTTTTTTTTTTTATATATACCAGTAAGTTGTCCTGTCATTCCTTTTCATTCTTCCATAGACGTAGTGTGAATTCTTCTGGTGTGTATATATGTATGTATAATATATATATTTCCACCCTGCCTTTCTAATTCTCCACAATGTAAGAGTTAGGGTTTTTTCTCCCCTCCCTCCACTTAATTTCTTGTGTCTTTACCTTGATTTGTAATTGAAACAATGCTTTGAAGTTTTGTCTTTATATTAAAGTGTATGTATTTTAATACACCGTGCTCTTGTGGAGTTTCACTGCTTCAGCAGGACAGGGGACAGCACCCACTGCCCAAACCAGAACCAGAACCAGCTTGGGCTGCAGGTTGCTCAGGCAGGGACAGAGCCCCCAGGATCAGGCAGTGCCTTGGGCTCTGGGGACAGTGAAGCTCTCAGGGTTTGGTGACATTACAGACCCACAGTCCCAGAACGGTGGGGGTTGGAAGGGACCTTGTAGGGAAGGAACCCCACTGCTGGAGTCAGGATCCCCTGGAGCAGGTGACACAGAACACATCCAGGTGGGTTTTGGCCAGAGACTGAGACTCCACAACCTCTCTGGGCAGCCTGGGCCAGGGCTCTGTCACCCTCAGTTTTCAGTAAAAGTTTTTCCTTACGTGTAGGTTGAAGCTCCTGAGTTCAGTTTGTGACCATTGCTCCTTGTCCTGTCCTGGACACCACTGGGAGGGGTCAGGTCCCATCCTCCTGACACCCACCCTTTAGGCATTTATAATCACTCAGGAGATTCCCCCTCAGTCTCCTCCAGGCTTCAGCCTTTGCTCCTGGGGGTGATGCTCCAGTCCCCTCATCACTGGGGGGGCTCCTTGTCCTTCATCAACTGGGGAGCCCAGAGCTGGCTGCTGTGTTCCAGATGTGGCTTCACCAGAGCAGAGCAGAGGTGAAGAAGAAGAAGGTGAAGAACCATTCTTGATCTACTGGCCACCCTCTTAATGCTCCTTGTGACATCTCTCACCTCCCCTTTTAGCCTCAGTTCATCAGGAAGATGGAATCAGCCAGGTGAGGTATTCAGATGTTGGCAGTGATGGCCACAGCTCTTCCCAAGCTGATTCACTGTAGGATTGTTAAATGAGGTAAAGGCCCCATGTCACCCACTGCTTGCCCAGCTCAGGGAACAGGGGAAGGCTCTGGGTGTTTTTAAATGCTGGAACAGGTTGCAGCAGTAGGGTGGGACCCAGCTCATCTTCCTGAACATATTTGTCACTCAAGCAAAAGGTCACAAAAAAAAAAAAAAAAAAAAAAAAAAATCATCTTGTGGAGCCATCAGCAGCTGGCTCTGAAGCAGGCAAGTCCCCTCCAGCTGCCACCCTGCTGCTTCTCCTGCTGCCCCATGTTCTCCATGGCTGAGCCATCCCTGCTCTGACACCTCCAGCACAGGAACTGGGCATCCAGTCAGCCCCAGACCTGCTGGGGCAGCACTGACCCCTGAGCTGACTACAGCCACCCCTTCCCAGCACAGGTTGGGGTTTCTTAGAACAGATCTGACTGCCACAAAGATTAAAACACGTTTTTATTGGAAATGTTGGCTGTACAAGAGATAAAAGGGTTCAGTACACTCCAGGGAGCCTGCACCCAGCACTCACTGGACCAGGCCACTGAAATGCAAAGAAAGTATAGGGACCAGAGCATAAAAACTGAACAATTGTCTACAAATCACCAGCAGTTGATGCAGACCTCAAAGTATCTACAGAAGTACCATCTTCCCTTAAGCTTGAAACCTGGCCCAGTGTCCCAGTGCTATTCTGGATGTTGATCTAAGTTACTGGGCCAGCTGCTGCCCTGTGTAAACTGTTCACAGCATTTGTCTTACATTCAGTTAATGTCATTGTTGCCTCTTAAATAAGTGTTTGGATTATCTCTTGCTCACCCAACTGTTCCCCATAAGATCTACACAAAATGCCCATTGTACAGACAGTGAAGATGCTGGGTGTCAGCTCTGCCCTGAAGAGGACACCAGGGAGAGCCCTGGAAGGCACCCGGGCAGGAAGGGCGAGCCAGGCTGCAGCACCAGGGTTCTGTTCCCTAGAAACCACCCAACACTGGCAGAACTCCCAGGGGGTTTGTTTTGAAGGGGGCTGACTTTGCAGATTGAAGAATTCCCTGATGCTGAGCCCCGGGGAGCTGAGTTTGGATGTGTTCTGCCTGATGGGGGCTGGCTGGAGCTGGGGGAAAGCCAAGGCCAAGGCTGAGGAGCTGGGACAGCAGTGCTGGGGAGCCCGGGTCTGTTGGGGCTGCAGCACAGCTCTGCTGCTCCTGCGGAGCCTGAAGGGTGTCCCTCTGTCCTCTCCTGAATGACCAGACAGCCAAGTCTCTTTTTCACAGTAAGTAAAGCTGCTGTGTATGCCCCCAGCATGGCAGGAACATGCCCTGTGCTGAGGTAAAGCAGATGAGGCTTGTGAGGATTAAAATGCACTTTAAAGTCATCTGAGGACTCTGATTCCCTAGAGCACAAGCTCTCCTATGTTCCTGCTTCTAATCCCTCCTTGCTGCTTCCACTGGAGCTGCCATCTGTCCTGTTCCCTGCTCTCACCCTGTCATGCCCTCAGTTTATTATGCAGGACAGCTGTCTCTGCTTATTTTGGTAATTTCTGGAGCAAGCACCTGGAACCAGTGAAGGGAGAGGGAGGATCTGGGGAGGGAAAGGAAGAGTCTTGGCTTTGAGGTTAAAAATAAAGCATCAGTGACATCTGCCACCCTCCTGGGACTGAGCAGCACGAGGTAAAGAGGAAAGGGCCAGGCCACTAAAGCTACATATGGGCTCTCATTTTGGCATTAATTCCCAACCAAAGAGACCCAGAACTTCTCTCCAAGCCCAGATGCTGGAACAGGCTGCTCTGCCCCACCTCGCTCACCACGAGCTGGTTCCCTGCAGAGCAGCCTCCTGCCAGCCAGGAGGGACAGAGCCTGGAGCAGTAACTCCCAAGCCCTTGTGCTGTGTTCACCTGCCCCAGGAGTGAGCTGAGTTCCTTCTGCCATCAGCTGCCTGAAAACATTACCCAAGGCCTTTCCTGGAGCTTTTCCTGGTCTAGTTCCAGGGGACCTGTTGCAGGAGTCAGGACATTGGGTCTCCTGAGGCTGAGAGCTGTCTTTTTATCCTGTCTCTGGGTACAGTTTTCCTTCCCAAAGCCAGAGCAAGGGCTGAAGGTGCAGAGCCTCGAGGAGAAACATTCTTGAATCCTTATCTCACTGTTAGAGGAGATGCAAGGAAGGCAGCCCTTGTTCCCTGGGAGCTCACTGTGACCTTGGCAGTTTTCTGCTCTTTCTCTTCAGATACTCACAGAGAAGAGCTGCAGCCAGGGCTTGGGGAATGAATTAATGCCCAGCTGCCACACTCCCTGGGCTTAACTTCTGCATGCCCCAAAGCCAAAAGCTGAGCAGCTCCCATCCTTACAAATCTCTCCATCTGGCTCTCCTCTCTGTGAAGCTGAATAACTGCACAGCTTAGCCCAGCCTACAGCACTGCAGCAGGAGGCAGGAGCACCACACAGCTCCCTCAGACCTCTCTCTGCTCCCTTGTGCTTTGCAGCTTTTTCTAACACAGTTGTGGAAGAGCTCTGCTGTGGGCTTCAAGCCTCTAGGGATTAGCACCACCTGCCCAGTGAGAGGAAAAAGAAGAAAACCACCCCAAGAGGCAGGGGTGAGTGGCTGTGCAGCCAGTGCTGCATTGACATGGGGGAGTGGATGATCCCCCCCTGTCAGCTGGAGCTGTGGCTGAGCTCTCCTGGTGCTGGTGGGAGGCTTCCTGCTCCTTCTTGCTGAACACTCTGGTGCTGCTTGCAGGTCTCAGCCTCTGGAGAGGGCACGAGCACAGACAGGCACTCAGTTGGAGCATCCATACAGCAAGGGGATGAACCCTTGGGATGGAGGCTGCAGGAAGATCCTGAGCCAGAAAAACTGAGTAGCTCCCTGCAGGAGAGGGAAAGGGAGGAACAGGAGGGCTAGAGCTGGCCCAGAGCCTGTCCCAGAAGCTCCAGGCCAGAAGGCTGCCAGCTCTACTCAAGCTCTGTCTCTGCTGAGGGCACACAGTCTGCAGGGAGCAGTTGCCACTGGCTGCCTCCACAGCTGGGCAAGTGGGAATGTGTGTGAATTCCTTTTTTTTTCTTTTTTTAAAAAAAATCATACAAAATGATCTGGCTAATAAATTAAAAAGTCACTTGGTCACCACTGTGGGGAACTGCTGCTGTTCTTCCCGGGGAGGGAGCTCAGGAGGGACCCTCTGGGGTGAACCTGGGGCCAGAAGCCACCTCAGCCCAGGTGAGGGGATTATTGCTTGCGTGTTCCCAGCTGGAAACGGGCTTCCTCCGAGATCCCATACTGCTCCAGGGGGTCCTGCAGCAAGAGCACAGGGAAGGCATCAGTGAGACAGAGGGGAGAGGCCAGCAGGACTCTGTCCCTCAACCAGGTGGGTACCTGGCCCACTCATCACCTGGATTTGCCCCCATCCAGTCCCTGGCTGCTGTTTCTGGTGCAGAAAGTGGTGCAGCCTTTGGGGAGGGCACAGCAGAGCTCCAAGTTCATGGCTGGATTCAGTCTGCTCTGGCACAGGAGCAGGTGGGTGAAAACACATGACAAACAAACTTCAAGGGACTCACCTTCCCTGTCATTTTCTGGATCTCATTCCTGTAGAAAATCAAGCTCCTCCTCATGAACTCATAGCTGTAAGACAGCAACAGACCATGGCAAGCTGAGCAGAAAAGGATGTGGAGAAGTTTCAGGTGCTATTTAGAGCTGAAGAGAAGCTCTAAATAAGGGAAGCCTCCTTCCTTGGGAGGAGACAAGAGAAGCTGATCCCAGAAAGCAAACAGCACAGAGCACACACTGCAGAGCTGGCAGGAGTGGCTCAGCTTACCTGGCTCTCTTGAGAGCCTCGATCCACTCCTGACACTGCTGCTCACTGGCACACTCAAAGCAGTATTTCCTCTCTGGCTCCTCAATGAAACCTGACAGGGATAAGGAAAAGGCTTTAAGGGAGGTCCTGGCAGAGCTGCCTGTGCTACCCTGGCTCCCCCCCCAGCAACGCTCACTCTGCCAGGCCACAATTAGCACCTCTGATAATTAACATGATGTGTGAACAAGCTGGTAACTCAGGCTCTGCCCCTTCTCCCCTACCCTGGGTGGCTCCAGGCTGGTCCCAGCAGCTGCCTGCATGTCACCTTATAACAGCCAAAAACTCTGGAGAGGAAAGAGGAACTTCTCAAACTGAGAGCAACAGCTCAGAGCTGAAGCAGACCAACATGGCCAGATTCTGGACCAAAACTCCCAGAGTCTCCTTGTAAACAGTCACTGGAAGCTCAGTAATCAAAGTGGAAAATGGCCTCGAGGAAGAGATTTGATGTATGGAGCTGTCTGAGGACCTAAATTGCACTCAGAGAAGGCACTGACCTGTCTCTGCTCCAGGCTTTTGGGAATTTGGTACTGTGCACAGTGGAAAGCAAGTCCCCATGCAACTCCAGTTCTTTACCAAGACAGAATCAAGGACATCTAATTAATTACACTCTCCCCAGAGCTCTGCTCTTTAGTACACAGTCCACTGAGATCCAGGCTGCTGCACATAACTGGGTCAGACTGCACCAAACCCAAGAGGGCTGCCATGTGGGGACACCACCCCACTCCAACTGCTCCTGGTGTGAATGCTTTTCTCAGGAATCCTCATCCACCAGGGCTGCTGACAGCCCTGAACCCCCCAAAATTCAGAGCGTGGTGCTTAGAGAGATCAGAGAATGTTTGAGATGGTTGAGATGGAGACAGTAAGAACATCACCTCTCTGGGCTAAAAGTGGAGACGAGGCACAGAAAAGCAGCTGTGCACGACAGCCAGGCCAAAAGATATGGAGATGGCCTTGGAGAAACATCCTGTTATTTTTGCCACATACCTCTCACACAATGATTAGTTGTTGGATGAAAGGCTGCTCACAAAGGACAGCACAGCACGAGCCAGCTGGAGCCCTGGCTATCAACACAAGGACAAACAGTGTGGCGGGAGGACTGGTGCTGGGTAAGCCCCACAGATGCTTTATCTGAGGCTCACTTTTTTTTGGTGATAAAATGCAACAGCACAGAAGCAGCAATCTGTCAGTACTGAATCCTCCCAGAGAGACACTGCCACCAGCACCAAGCCCTGGCCTGGCTGTTGTTACAGCTTCTCTCCACGCAGGCAGCTCTGCAAACCCAGGGGCTGGGTCAGCCAGCAATGAAATAGCCCTGTCCCTGGGATGGGCACAGCAAGAGCCAGCAGCTCCAGAGGAGAAGGGCTGAGGAGCACCAATCCCAGTGAGGAACAGGGATGAGAAGTCCCAACTCCAGTAAGGAAAGGGGCTGAGGAGCACTAACCTCAGTTGAGGAGGGAAAGGGCTAAGCATGAACCCCAGTGAGAAGCAGAATGGCTGAGGAGCACCAGCTCCAATGAGGAGCAGAAAGGCTTTGGAGCACTAACCCCACTGACTCCCATGTTGCCAGAGGAACAGAGGGAAAAGGAGGAATGAAGCAGGAAAGAAAAAAAAAGGAATGAAGCAGGAAAACATTTCCTTTTATATAGCACCTTGCCATGAGGGGATTGCCAAGGGAAGACATGAGCAGAACTCACTGATTGAGAAGACATTCTCCTCCTCTTTGGTGATCCTGCAGTGCTCCAGCAGCAGAGCTCCAATGGGCTGGAAAAGATCCAGAGAGAGGATTTCACTCATATTGTCCCTAGTGAGGCAGTGCCCAAGTTGGCCTTTTGAACAAGTTTCATAACCTGGTGCTACTTTTAAAAGTAATTAATTAAAATTGCAGGAACGTTCCACGTTCTTCTAATTGACCTTTTTGTTTCTCCTGACACCACTGGGCTGGGCTCACCTCTAACACTCTGCACACACCAGTCAGGTGTTCAGTGTTTTGTTTGCTCAGACTCAGCCTGAGCTTTAGCATTTGTTTCTGTGATGCAAAGATGTTCACTTCCTTGCTCAGCAAGTCAAATGAAGATGAAATATTTAACATGGCAAACACAACAACTCACACTGTCCTTCATAAGGGCAGTCCTAAAACCTTGCAAGGGGTTAAGAACAGTGTGTGGATGAACCAGAGCAGCCCAGGATACACACCAGTAGCAGGTGCTACTTGCTAAGGTCCAACTTGCTGAGGCACTATTTTTTCACCAATGCACATTGAGCAAAGACATGAGAACCAAAGGCCATAAACAACAGCAAACCACAAGCAAATTTTTTTTGTCAAAGCTAAACAAAATGTGAGAGGCATATAAAGCAGCAGGGAAAATACTGAAAAACCTGTTTAACCACATATTTCTGGCACAAGGGTTTTGCATCAGTACCTTCCACCCACCTGCTGAATTATTTTTGATCCATTCAAGAACATCCCCTCAATCAGAACACAGAAGTGCTTGCAAATAACCCCAAAAAAAGAAGAGACAGCTGAGCAGAAGTGAAGGAGACAGTGAAGATGTGTTGTCTCCTCAGAGCCTTGTCCCACACCAGAGTCACAGCTGTCTCTGTGCACAAAGAGGGGACCACAGTGACCACGCAGTGTCCCAGCCCTGCTCAGAGAAAGAGCCACCAGGAACTGCACTTTGGCACACAGGAGAGTGGAGGATTTCTGAAAGCAGCAGCTCAGCCATGATCAGGGTAAAATATTCATGATGGAATGAGTCTAAAACATCACTAAAAGCTTCTAGCACCAGCATGCCCACAGCAGCATTCCATCAGAAGATTGCTTTTGTATTTATTCTCCAAGAAGAGAATCTTCAGCAACAGTTATCGAGGGATTCAATAAAAATCATCACATCTCCACAGTGGCAAGGCCATAAACAGAACACAAAGGTCCCATCTCTCATTTGTTTTTTCCTAGACCCAAATACGGGTTCTGTTTGTCCAAAATAACAATACTGACAGGGTCTGGATACAAACGTTTCCCAGTAACAGTCAGTATTGTAAACAAGTACAGCTCCTGGCATAAAAAAAGAAGAAACAACACTAATTCTTTTCCCAAGAGAGCATACTATAACCTCATGGTTTGGCATGATAAAGCTACAAACACCACAGGCTCCACATTTGGCAGTTTTGGGGCAATGTTTAAAAGATTTGTTCTGAGCCTCTGTGTGGGTAGATGCCAGTGCTGCTCCTCACCCCCAGGAACTTTTGCTGAGTAGATGAAGAGAAACCGTGGGTGCTCTGACCAGGCTCTGGCAGCCTGTTCCTGTGCCCTTCTACAAAGCCTACGTAACCAATTCACAGAAAAAGAAAGAGGAAGGAAAACAAACCACAACAGCAACACCAGAGAAGAATTCCATACCTCTGCTTCATCTGTCCGGAAGTAGAAGAGAAAGTTGACCACAAGCTTCACGAGGCGTTTCTTCAACACTGCAAAGAGAAAGAGTGTTGGGGGGAGAAGGGTGGAGCAGGCTGCACAGAGGAGCTGATGGAAAGCCCTTCAGCAGCTGCCAAGGCACAGAGTCAACCAGACCAACAGAAAAGCTCCAGTCTAGTTTAGACTTTTGCTTCTAAGGGAGCTTGTGGCACCCCATCTGCTTGGGAAGGGCCCCTCTGCACCAACACTGCCAGGCTGCCCGTGGCCAAACCACAGCCAGAGAGACAAAGTCACTTTGCAGCTTTTCGAGTGGTTTCTGGGCTGAAAGAGCCCCAGGCACCATGTCACTGACAGACACACACATAATGTGATGAACCAGCTGATGGGATCTCAGGCACCCCTAGGAAATGCTCCAAATCCTGGCAGAGCTGTCAGCACAGATGCCAATTCTGAGAGACAAAGTCCACCAGGACACTGCAGGTCCTTGGGCGGAGGAAAGGCCCAGGACAAGGGAGTTTCTTTAATGCTCATACTCCAGTGAAGGTTCAGAAGAAAATTTAGCAGGAGATTTCAGGAAGAGCCTCTTCCTCTGGTCCCCTAGTCCCTTGCAGCTCTGAGCAGCCACAGTCCCCACCTGCAGTCTATCCCTGCTGTCCAGCCCCACTCCTGCCTCTCTAATCCCATCCCCCTGGACTATGTCACTGCAGGCATTCCCAGGCTCTTCCCAATCCTGCCCACCCAGCACAGACCGAGTCTGACCTGGTCCTGAACTCCTCTTGCCCCTCAGGTTTCTCCAGAACAGCCACTCCTGCCCCACAGGGTGCACAGTTGGACTCACAGAATCGTTTTGGTTGGAAAAGCCCTTTCAGCTCATCAGGTCCAACCCTTCCCCCATCCCTGCCCAGGCCACCCCCACCCCATGTCCCTCATCCCCACATCTCTGGGGCTCTGAAACCCCTCCAGGGATGATGGGGACTCCAGCCCTGCCCTGGGCAGCCTGGGACAGGCCCTGACAACCCTTTCCAGGCAGAAATTCTTCCCCAGCTCCAACCTAAACCTCCCCTGGCACCACTTGAGTTGTGCCAAAAGTTCCTCTTGTCCCATCCCTTGTTCCTTGGGAGCAGAGCCCGACCCCCCCTGGCTCCAACCTCCTCTCAGGGGGTTGCAGAGAGCCAGAAGGTCTCCCCTCAGCCTCCTCTGCTCCAGGATCAGCACCCCCAGGGCCCTCAGCTGCTCCTCACAACTTCTCCAGACCTTTTCCTTCTGCTCCAGACCCTTCCCCAGCTCTGTCCCCTTCTCTGGACACTCTCCATCCCCTCAATATCCTGCTCCTCAGGGTCCCTGCTCTCCCAGCCCTTCTCCCCCCACTCTCCCTCCATTCCCTGTCCCTCAACAACCCCCGTCCTGGCCCGCACACCCTCAACAGCCTCCTCCCGTCTCTTGCCTCACCTCACCGTCCCGTCCCGTCCCCTTCCCTCCCAGTCCCGGATCCCCCTCACCACTCCCTTTCTTGGGCACCCGCATCATGATCTCTGCCGCCTTCTCTGCGGGCTGCCGGGCCAGGGACAGCAGCTCCCGCTCGTTGTACCTCATGGCGAATCCCACCCGCCCCCCCACCTCTTCCCCAGCCACTTCACGGCCGCCCCATGGCCCCGGAACCGCTCACGGCCGAACCGGAACCGCTCGGGGGGGGGGGGGTGGAAGGGAAGGGGAATCCCGCATGCGCGGTGCGGGAGTGGGGTGCGGGGCTGCGCGCGCCGGTAGGGCCCGGGGGGTGCGGGGGGCGGGAGGGGGGGGCTGGGGCTTTTTTTTTGGGGTGGAAAGGGCTCGATCCATGTTGGGGGAGGTGCACTGGGGACTTGTAGGGGCGGGGGGGCTCGATCGGTGCCGGGAGGAGGGGGTTAGAGGGGCTCTGGGGCCTTTTCTGAGGTTGGGGGGGATCGATCCGGGCGGGGGGAGCGGTTCCTGGGGCCTTGTCGGCTTTGGTGGGGGGGGGGATCTCTGGCGCCTTGTGGGCTCTGGCGGGGTCTTGTCGGCTCTGGGGGGTCGGGGTGTGCTCTGGGGGTCTTTGACCCTCGCTATGGGGTTAGAAGGAGAGCTGAGGGGGCTTAGGGGGTTGATGCCGTTGTGAAGTGCTGGGAGGTGTCTGGACTTTAAGGGAGGGACTTTAAGGATTGGGGGGGCTTTGACCTTTGCCGGAGGGTTGTGGGGTGTTCTGGGGGGGGGGGAATGATACTTTCGGTTGTTTGTGGGAGGTTGACCCATGCTGGGGCAATGGGGTTTTTTAGGGGAGGGGGTTGACCCATGCTGTCAGATGTTTCAAGGGGGTTTTTACTCTTGATGAGGGCCTGGGGGTCTCTGAGCATCCTGCAAAGGTCTCACCCTTTGGGGGCTTTCATGTGCGCGTCTTTTTCTGGGGAGGGGGACAGGTTCCTGTCCCTTGCAGGGATTCTGGGACCTCCCTGGTGACAGTGTGCAGAGATTCTGATCTTGCTGGGGGTGGAGGAGGTTTGGGGCTGCATGGATGTGGCTCTGGGGCCTTGGGGGGACATCGAGATGATGGAGAGGGGCTTCAGCCCATGGCAGGTTTTGGGGCTGTTTGCTGGCGAGTTGGGGGGGTTGGAGGCTGCTGGGGGTGGTGGTGCTGAGGGGAGTCACTGGTGGAGCTGCTGGGGGTGGAAGGGAGGATTATGTCTCTGCTTAGAAGATGGGGCTGAGGAGATGGGAAGAGCTCTGGGGGCTTGTTCATACAATGGTTAGAGTTGGAAGGGACCTTGAAGACCATTCAGTTCCAACACCCCTGCATGGACAGGGACACCTCCCTGTGTTGCTCAAGGTTGACCAGGTTGTTCAAGGCCCCATCTGAGCTGGCCTTGAGTGCTTGTTCTTCTGGGTCCTTTTATTTCTACCCAGTTCATGGAGTCAGTGGTACAAGACCTGCTCAGTCTGAAGTGGCATCACATCTCCAGTGCCCAGGGCAGGCTTTGTGTCCTTACTGATCGGTCTGAGTCATGCTCAGAACTCCAGGTTAGGAAAAGCTCCAGGCTATCACTCACATTGCTTTTCCTCATTTTTCCAGACTCTCTTTTTCTCCACAAGTAGCTGAGGCACAGAAATACCCACCATGGATTTTCAGCATCGTCCTGGTGGTAAAACTGGAAGTGGGGGTGTAGCCTCTGCCTCCGAAAGCAACCGGGACCGCAGGGAACGGCTCCGGCAGCTGGCGTTGGAAACCATCGACATCAACAAGGTGAGGCTTGGCCTCTCTGGGCTGCTGCCCTGGGGGGAAAGGCTTAAAGCTTCACCGAGCAAAACACCAAGAGATTTAATGGAAACTACTTGGAGGATTTTTTTTTTCTGTTTCCAGTTATGTGGGAGTTGAATGACAAACGTTTCTGGCAGGGCTGGCAGGACAGATGCCAGTGTGTGTTCAGGTGGCTGTTGGACACTGTTTTCAGCCTTCTTGGGCTGGGTTCTTATGTTGCTGTCTCTTGCCTGTAATTGGGTTGCCATCACTGATTCACCAAGCTGCTGTTGCTTTCATAGTCCTAACACACAGGACTGGGACTTTTTCATAGTTGTAAAGCAGAGTGTTGAGCTATTGGTTAAAATCTACAAACTTGGTTCTTCCAGTAGAGCAGCAGTTCAGCAGAATTTTGATTATTCTGTTGTTTTGCCATGTATCTTGCATGTAACTTTTTAACAATTCTCTTCCTAGGACCCTTATTTTATGAAAAATCACTTGGGCTCTTATGAATGCAAGCTGTGCCTAACACTGCACAACAATGAGGTGAGTTGAGCAGCTGTCTGTCTGTATCTAGGCAGCAGGTATTTTAGAATAATTGTAATTTCAAGCACAAGAACCTGGGATGTGCCAGATGACTGACTGCTGAGGAGTTGGTGATTGGGGTGTGATTTGTATATGTCAAGTACAAACTTGACAGTTTGTGACAGTTAAGCAGTTGAAAGCAATCTGCAATTTTTGAGTAGGATTCTTCTCTGCTAAGGATTAAAATGTTCTTGTCAGATTGTGATGTAGTCTCTGCTCTGTGACAAGTAGCTGTCAGTGTAGGAACAAGCCTGTCTTCATTTAACTTTCTTCTGCTTTGTTTTTTATTTAAGGGGAGTTACTTAGCACATACCCAGGGGAAGAAGCATCAGACCAATTTGTAAGTCATTTTCCACCGTAGCTTTATTCCCTGCTACCTAAGCACTTTAAAATGATGATTGTGTGCAATCTTGAACTCTCTTATGCAATTGGATGCTGTGCTGGAATGTTCTTTCACTGTGTTTGTTTCCTAGTGAACAGCCTGGCACTAGCCAGCAGTTACAGACCAGATATGCTCCAAAAAATGGTGCTGATGAGCTCCATTTTGAGCTCAAGTTCAAAGCCAGTTGTGGGATTGCTGAAGGAAGGGGGAGAAAGAATTTTAAAAGTAAACTGTCTGAGTTTAGTTTTCAGGTTTTTTGCATACAGATTGGGTGAAGGTTGTAAGTTTTATTTTAAGAAACCCAGTTTGGTTCAGTTTCAGTGACTAGCTCGTGGGGCTTTTTCTTTTTTATTTCAAGAAGTCAGTCTTCTCAAATCTGTCCGTGGAGACAGGCACCAAGGTCATCCAGGGGGTGGATGAGATAACTGTGATGACAGAGTTTAGGCAGGGGAGGGCTTGGATGCAGCCACCCTGTAGCAGGGGGTGTGGCAGAGAAACTGCAGCTTTCCCTGGCATCCTTTCTGTCAAGTGTTGAATATTCTGTGGTGAGGGATTCAAACTGCTCCCAGTGTATCCTTGCTAATCTTTGAAATTTTGACACATTTCAAATGAATCCAGGGCCCGCCGAGCTGCTAAAGAAGCCAAGGAAGCCCCTGCCCAGCCAGCACCAGAAAAAGTCAAGGTGGAAGTGAAGAAATTTGTGAAAATTGGACGGCCAGGTTATAAAGGTGTGTCAGGGGTTCTGTCAGACGAGATAACCCAGGGCCTGCTGGGGTTTGCCTGAAGTGCAGTACTGGGGATATGAATTATTAATTAGTCTTTTTAGCAGATCTGTCCACGAATAAGATATGGGCTTATCTCCTGATGTCCTTTATTGTTTAAATTACCCATGGAACAGCTCTTTATTGCTGGCAGTCAAGTGAGAACCATTTTAATAATAGATTGGTATGTCTCAGTTTTTCAGCTCTTATTTGTAGTCATGCAGGAGATTATGACATTGTTCCAGTCCCTCTTCTCCTTTTGTGCTGCACCATCTTTCACTAATGCTCATAAATCACTCACTGCATGTGTAGCTCAACTGTTTACCCTGAATCCCTCATGTTGTTTTGGCCTTCAGTACACAGCTCAGCTTTGTTCTGCAGTGCATTGTCTTTGCCTCATGGCAGCTGGATTTGGTAGAGGACCCTACCAGGATCATTCAGCTTGGAAAAGACCTTTTAAGTTTTCAAGTCCAGTTCTTAACCAAACACTGCCAAGTCCACCACTAAACCATATCCCTGAGCACCTCAGCAGATTCGTGCTCCAGACCCTTCCTCAGGTCCGCTGGGGGAACATTCCAGCTCTGGAATGTTCTCTGGACACATTCCATCCCCTCAATGTCTTTCTTGTTGTGGGACCCCAATAGTAGCTTCAGTTAAAGCCAGTGTGGCATTTTGTTTGACATATGGGAGAAAAACCTTGTAATGTTTTGTTGTTAGAAGCCTTGTGTGTCTGCTATGTGATGTACTCAGCTTGCTTATTTTCTTTACAGTGACCAAACAGAGAGATCCAGAAACAGGCCAGCAGAGCCTTCTCTTCCAGGTAAGGGCACTGTTAAAATTCTTGGTGTTTATGTTATTCAAGTGAAAATGCTGCTAAATGAGCAGTTCTTTGCAGGACTGGTGAGATGAAGAAGTAGCATTACCTTGCAGGCCTGTGCTGCTGACCCTGTCACACCAATCCACAGGTGCTGGTGTTGAGCTCTTTTCTTCAGGGCGTGGGGAGAGAGGACGACAGAGTCTCCTGTTTGGAGCTGCTCTCTTGATGTGCTGTGTGGTTGAGGGATTCATTTTGTTTGAAGGGGTGGAAAGGGGATATTGTTAATGCTGAAGTACCACCCCAACAGATTGATTACCCTGAGATTGCAGAGAGCATCATGCCTCGCCATCGCTTCATGTCCGCCTACGAGCAGAGGATTGAGCCCCCCGACAGGCGCTGGCAATACCTCCTGATGGCTGCAGAGCCCTATGAGACCATAGCCTTCAAGGTAACATTTGTGATTAACTAGTTATTGGGAAAGCTTCTCCCTGTGTTCTTCAAGACCTTAATTCCCAGTGAGCATTATAACACACTTCTGCTCTAACCTTCAGGGGGTTAATGGAGTGGAAAGAGGAGGGGGGTCAGGAAGACATAACTGGAAGTTGTTAAACCCTGCTGAGAATTAGCAGAGGACTCTGGCATGAGAACTGGGCTGTGTGCTGAGCTCTGGGGAGCCATTCAGTTCTCGGTGTCTAGCACAGAAAGGAGCCTTCTGGGCTTTGCTCCTCAGCCTTTGTGCAGATGTTGAAAGAGGGTTTTCTGCCAGCACGGTTGTCCTTGACCGATAGGGAAGTAACTTCTTTCCTGCCCCCATCTCTATCTAATAACATCCGAGACAAGCACATCTCACAAAGACCTGGAATAACTGTGCTTATCTTGCAGGCTCTGGTGCTAAAATGGGCCTTTGAGCTAATCTTGTGGTGCTAATAATAGCTCCTTGTTCTTTTTTGTTGCAGGTGCCAAGCAGAGAAATAGACAAAGCAGAAGGAAAGTTTTGGACCCACTGGAACAGGGAAACCAAGCAGGTAGCTGGAGCACTGCAGTGTCTGTCTTCAGGGCTGAAGAAGGAGCAGGAGGGCAGAGCAGGGAGGGTGTTCATCAGTGACACTCCAGCTGGCTTTGGGACTAGAATCTTCAGTCGATGCAACTGTGCAGTGACTTCTTCTGACAAAATGATTTTTTTGTGTCTTTGTGAGAGTTGAACCCAGGAGATAGAAGCCTTGGTTGCTGTTAGCAGCTGCAGAGCTCTGCATAGATGTGCAGCACCCATCTGCCCTGGGGCTCCTGGCTGCTTGTTCACAGAATCAGACAGAATCACAGAATGGTAGGGCATGGAAGGGACCTTCAGGGATCATTGAGTCCAACCTCCCCCTGTGCCCCGCTGTCCACTGAGCCCTTGTTGTGGGGCTGCTCACTGGGCAGCACAGCTGAAGGCAGGGATGAACACATAGAGGGGGATACCGACCCTGTCATGGATAGCTTAGTGCTTAGGATAAGTTTCAGAGGAGATGCACATCCTGGGTGGTGCTGGGGTAGAACAGCAGCCGGAGTTCTGTGGGGCTGAGGGGTCAGGAGAGGTCTGAGCTGTTCTCCTGGAGCACAGGCAGAGCAGCTGCCTTGTATGATGGCATGGAGTTGTCCCGTGGATTAATTGTTCCCTTCTGTTTGCTTTTCTCCTCTCCCCTCCCCAGTTCTTCCTTCAGTTCCACTTCAAGATGGAGAAGCCCCCAGCACCCCCAAACCTCCCACCAGGACCCCCAACAGTCAAGCGGCCGCCGCCTCCTCCGCTGATGAACGGCCTCCCCCCCCGGCCCCCTCTGCCTGACACCATGCCACCACCTCCCCCAGGAGGCATGACTCTGCCTCCTATGCCTCCCTCTGGACCAGTGCCACCACCCCCAGTGCCACCGCAATTGCCACCAGCACCTGGTGTCCCCCCTCCTGCTCCTCTGCCACCCATGATGAGGCCACCTCTCCCCACAGAGGGACCAGGCACTATTCCCCCTCCGCCTCCCTCCAACTGAAGCCCCTCCTGGACTCAGGCCTGCTGGACTCCTCTAGCTTGTATCTTTTTATATGCAGATCACGACTGATCCAGAGCAATAGTTCTGTTTTGTACGCCTGTGAATTTGACTAAATCCTGTAGGTTCATTAAAAGGTTTTCATTTTTCCTTTCTCTCTTGTTTTCCTGTGTCTTGGTTCAAAGTGTTGCTCTGTGCTCAACTTTCTTCAACTTTTAGATATGTAAAACATTCCCCATCTGGTTACATTTTGGAAATTATCCAAAAAGGAGAGAGAGGACTGGAGGTCTGTAGGCACCTCACCTCCTCCTGACTGAATAGCTACATCAGCCTCAGCTGTGTTGGCTTTGCATGTTGAGGGGTAACCCATCAATTACCAGCTGGTTAATCAGCTGCTATTCAACTGAAATCCTTTATGGAGCTGTTCATTTGGTGATGGGGAGACTTGTCATGGGCACAGGGAAAGGATTCTGTTCCTGTTTCCCTGGTGATGAGTGGTGGGCAGAATGGAGGGTGAGTAGAATTTTCTAAATCCAGTTTCCTTTGTCTTGCTGCTGAATTTGGGTTGCAGTCAGAAGAGGATTGCTCCTTCCTCCTCCTGGTGCCAGAGCACTGCACTGTGTAGCTCAGATGCTGCCAGCCAAAGCTGGAAATAAATCTGGGGGGGAAATCAGCTTGGATGGCTGCTCAGGAGGCCTTGAGAAGTGCCAGGCAAGATTTCAGTGACAATTTCAGCAGGAATCATCCTGCCCCAGTCCACAGCTGCCTGGCTCTGCCTGCTGGACTGTTTGTGGCAAACATGGGTTCAAAAGCTCTTGGCTGGGGCACTGGCAGAGACCCCTGGGAATGTTTAGTCAAATTGCCAAAGCTGCAGTGATAGGAACTGCTCTGCCAGTTCCTAGTTTGTTATCATAATACATTAAATGTTGTCTGTATGGTTAGGAAGCACCTGCTGTCACATATGATTTGGATTGTATCTGTCCTCCCATTAGTAGACTTGTTTTGGCAAGCTGTACATTCTCTGTGGTTTTATTTGTACTAAATGTCACCTTCCAACAATTGTTTGGTTCCAATTAAAAAGGAGAAGTTCTGAGATTTCTCCTCTGTGTCCTCCCAGGGTCCATTTCACTGACCTGGGGTGTCTCCCTGGGGAGTACCCAGGTGCTTGGTGGGGTTGGGCTGCCTGACCCCAGTGCCTGCTTGTTCTGGGGACTGGGGAGCAGCTGTGCTGGCCACAGTCCTGCAGCTGCTTGTCCCTTTGCTGTGGGGATCAATGTCTCTGCCTCTTCTGCTGGCCTGACATGGGTCCCACTTAGTGTCACCCGGAATGTGGCTGTACCACTGTGCCAGCAGCACAGGGGCTTCAATGCCTGAACCAGCCTGTGTGGCTCTCCTCTTTGTCACAGCTCCTGTGGAAGTCTTGGAGAAGCCTTGGAAACCCAGAGAAGGGTCTGAGTGTGCATTGGGACTGGTAAGTGCAGATATTTTTCTCCTTGCTCTCCATTACCAAGAAAACGAGGTACCTTGGGTGGAGAGGAGGTGTCGGTGGGGTGGGGTGGGTTGGTGGCACTGCCAGTTCCAAGTGTTAGAGTGAGTACTGGCATCTCATAGAGGAGAACTTGTAATATGTGTACAGTGGAACTTTTGAAGTCATGTCTGGTGCCCAAAATCACCAGGCTGCTGCTGCACCCTGTGAGGTTCTCCTTCCCAGGCTGAGGAGATGTGAGACCTGCAGGGTGTCTGCTCCAAACAGCAGCATCTGGAGGTTCCAGCCCAAGGAGAAGCTTTCCAGTGAAGCCAGGAGAATGCTTTCCACAGATTTACTTAGTTTCTGCTCGTTATCTGTCTCTATCCCTCTCCTCCTGGTCTGGCTTATTCTTCCCTCCTGGTGTTTCACTTCTAATGGGAAGATCCCAGTCTAGACATCCATCCTCCTTCAGAAAACATCTGAAGTCAAGGACGTGCATACCTACTAGTAAGAGAAACAGCTTTAATTTTTTTTTTTTTTTTTTTTTTTTTTTACATTTCCAATACTAGATGTGAACCCAAAAATAGAACAAAAAAGTTTCTTTGAAACATCCCTCCCTCCTCTCCTGCATGACAGCCTTCAAGTTTCTCAGGGGAGGTGTGTTGTGTGTTGTCTTCTCAAGGCCACCCGTTTTTAAAAGGGAGACTCTGTCCTCCCCTTCCGCCCAAGTGTTTTGGGATGCTGAGGGAAAGCAGCTTGAACGACTGGGCTGGGAGAAGCTGAAGTGGGAAGATGAAGGCTGCTCTTGGGGTGCTTTTGCTGTGCCTGGTGCTCTTGCTCCCCTCTTCAGCGCTTCCCAGAAAGGGAAAAGTGGGGGAAAGGCTGGAGCTCAGCCTGCCAGAGGAGCTGGGCCTTGAAGGAGAGGAGAGAAAGAGAGAAAATGCAAGTTTACTGGAAAAAGTGAGACACAGCTCGCTGGCAAGATCAAGGTTGACTGCTGCTACTCACCTCTTGTCTAAGCCTGAGCCAGGAGCAAGATGCATCCCAGGGCAGGCTGAGGGTGGGGGCACGGGCTGGTCCAGCTCCAGCTCCAGCCTGCAGCCGTGGCCACTCGGGGGGCTGGAAGGACCCATCTGCAGAGTGAAAATGGACCAGGATGGGCTGACCCCGAGGCACATGGAAGTTGTGGGTGTTCTCACCCACTATGAAAGCAACTTCATCAAACTGCTGAGACAACGCACGGCCTGGGATGAGAATTCCCTGGAGACCTTTGGGCTCTGCAGGGCTGGGGAGGGGAGTGCTGCCCTCCAGCCCCTGCTGCAGATCCACACACACCTGGTGGAGCCGGGCCAGGACCGATTCCTCGTCCTGCACCTGGATGAAGGTTGGTGAAAAATCCCTGCTCTGGGGGTGGGTGGAGTGAGTGCAGGACTCGGGGAGGCTGATGCTGTTTGCTTGCCCAAAATCAGAGGTTTAAATGCAGAATTAAATGTCTAGGGTTGGGCTCCTTTTAAAGTTTACAAAGTGGTGCAGTAAAATGTCTTTCCGGGTATGTTTTTAAGAAGCTTTGGCAGTGACAACAACCTGTGTGCAACAAGGTGCCTTGTCCCTGCCTGTCACTGAGGGTGCCTCAGTCTCCATGGCTTCCCTTCTGCTTTAGGCATTATGAGTGTTTCTCATTTTCTGCCTTCATGATGTGGTTTGGGACCCTGTCCCAAACCTGGTTGGGAAAAGAGAGGGGAGGGTTGGATGGGGGGACCTGGCTGGTCCTGGTGTGAGCTCAGCTGCTCTCAGTTGGCGAAGCTGGTGCAGATCCCTCGTGCTCCCTAAGCTGGCCTGTGAGGTTACAGCCTTTCATGACGATCTTTAAGGTCCTTTCCAATTCTAACCAGTCTATAACTCTATGGAAAAACAGTGGCATGCACCCCTCTGTGCACCCCCTGTGCCATCTCTGTGGGAAGGGCTGTGTTTGAGGGAGGACACCCTGGCTGATCCCTTGGTTTTAATCCTGTGCAGCAAGAGAGTCACAGCTGTTCCTCTTTCCCTGAAATCTCTTCCTGCCCTCCTGGATTTTGGGTTTCCAGCTCAAGTTGCAGGTGCCAGGCAGCTAGGGAAGCAGCTCTTCCCTGGGCTGTGACACAATGTCCTCAAGCCACTGGAGTATCTGTCACAGGAGAAGAGATTTCCATGAGGACCTGCCCAGGAAAATTCTCCAGATCTGCTCTGGGTGGGGGGCAGATCCCTCCCCAGGGCTGCAGGGTTTGCCCCACTGACCACCTCCCATGGGAACAGGGATTTGCCATATCCCCCACCCTGCTGGCTCCTGTCCCAGGTCACCCCATGGGACTGGTGCTCAGCCCCAGAGCCCCCTCCTCACCCATCACCCCCCCAGGAGCCCCACAGCCTCCGGACAGGGGGTTCACCCCCTCTGTCTTCTCCTTTCCAGTGAAGTGGGACTCCCAGCCCAAGCTGTGGTTCAAGCTGGTTTTCCAGGCAGAGGTGGGCCGGTTGCTGGGAGAGCTGCGGGTGGCTCTGCTGCTCTTCTACCTGGGCAGGAGAGAGGGGACGGGGTCCGGGAGCCCTGGGGAGTGGCAGGAGCTGCTGGTGACCGGCCCGGGGCTGGAGCAGGAGCAGGTGGGTGACCATAGCTGGGGTGGGGGGGGGGGCCGGTCCTGCGTGCAGGAAGGGTGGGAAGTGGGTGGGGGTCTCTCAGCTCTGCTGGCCCGGGCTCTCCCTGTCTCCTTGCCATCTCCTCCCAGCTTTTTTTCCAGTCTCCCGTCCCTTTGCCTCCCCCTCCCAGTCCCTTTGCCTCCCCCTCCCAGTCCCTTTCCCACCCCTTCCAGTCCCTCTCCCACCCCTCCCAGCCTCCCCGCCTCTCGCACCCTCCCGAGCCATGCCTGAAGATGGTGCTGTTACCCTGTCCCCATTTCCCGGACAGGACATCGGGACAGCTCTGGGGACTCAGCCCGTTCTGGGGGTCCTGTCCCCCCCTGTCCTGGGGCTCTCCAGCCTGTCCGGGGGCAGCAGCCCCGGCACCGCTGCCGGGAGAGGCGGGTCTGGGCCGGGCTTGCTCAGGGCTTTCTGCCCACCCAGGGGTTCCGTGGGGCTCCCTGCACCCCATGGAGCAGCTCTGGGGCTGGGTGCTGAAGCTCCCCTGCCCGCTCTGCTCCCAATTCCCTGTTCCCTGAGTCACCGCGGACTGGGTGACCTTGGAGGCAGTGGAGACCCCAGGGGGGGCTCATTTGAGTGCCCCCCAACTCCTGTGATGTCTCGTCCATGTTCTCGTGTCTTTTTCCACCCGCAGAGCATCTGTCTGGCCAGGGACACTAAGTACCTGGTCCTGGAAGCCACGGTAGCATCCGTCACCCACAGCAGTGAGCAGCTCAGCTTCCAGGCTTCCCTGGCCATCAGGCGTCGTGGAGAGGGAGGTAGGGACAAGGGGAGCCCATGGTGGCAGGGAAGGTGACACCTGTGCCCCCTGGAGTATCTGGGATCATCTCAAAGCTGATGTAACAAGAGCTTATGGGGAGATGTGAAAGGCCCCAGACCACCATCCTCACCACTCCTCTTCCCACCAGGTGCCCCCTTGCCCCCCATGGAGACCCAGCAGCTCCTCTTCGGCTCTGATGACAAATGCTTCACCAGGATGACCCCGGTGCTTCTCCTGCTGGCCAAGTCACGGCAGGAGGAGGAGGTGGCCCCTACATCCTATCTCTCTGCCGATGGGGTGGTAGACGTGGCTCCATACCCATGGCTCAGGTCTGTGGTCCTCAGCACAGCTGTGGAAAAGCATGGGGGCTGGGGAGGGGCAAGAGGGGCATCTCCAGCCCTTCTGCTCTGGGATGGTTGTAGGATGATATGGGTAAGGCCGGGTGGGACTACTGGGGCACAAGGGGTCCCCTTGACCCTTCCTGTGTTCTCCTTGCAGCCCACCCCAGGCTGGGACGGAGGAGCTGCTGTCCCCCAGCCAAGGCAACGCTTCCTCCCCAGAGCCTGGCAGCAGCCGCCAGTTCCTGGGCATCCTGACCCGCTTCATCCGCCAGGTCCTGACCCCCTCCAGCGAGCCCCCCACCCAGCCCAGCTCCCACCACTGGCTGGACTTCCAGGTGATGGAGACCCTCCCTCACCAGCTGCTCAACCTGTCGGAGGAGGCGGCCCTGGAGCGCCTGGTGCAATCGGAAGAGCCCTCGGTGCTGCTCTTCCCCCAGGACAGCGGAGCCGTGCTGGAGCAGCACCTGGGGGACTGGCAGCCGGAGGGGACCGTGCTGCAGCTGCTGATGGGCAAGCTCCAGGCGGTGATCCAGGAGCTCGGGGACATCCCAGCTTTCCAAGCAAACATGGGGCTCTTCCAGCATCTCCTGAGCTTCTGCTACTACCCCCCGGCTCCGGGTGAGGATCCAGCTGGGAAGGAGCCCAGCAGCTCAGGGAAGCTGCACACTCTGCTGCTGCTGAAGGCGTTGCAGACGGTGCGGGCGCGGTGGCAGGAGAGGAGGAAGGTGCAGAGGCAGAACCGCAGCGCTCGGCACCAGGCTCACTGCCGCCTGCAGGAGCTGACCATCGACTTGCACGACCGCAAGTTCATCGTCATGCCCACCGTCTACGCGGCCAACAACTGCGAGGGGCCCTGCAAGCTGCCCCTCTCCACCCGCGTCCCCAGCTACTACTCGCACACGGTGCTGCTGCTGGGGATGCAGGAGCGGGGCTCCCCCCTCCAGCGGGCTCCCTGCTGCGTGCCCGTCCGCTACTCCGACCAGCTCATCATCAGCCTCTCCACGGAGGGGCTGGAGGTCCGCAAGTTCCCCAACATGGTGGCAGAGGAGTGTGGCTGTCGGTAGAGGCTCCCACCCATCTCCTTGCTCGTCCTCATCACCTTTCCCCTTTCCCTCTCCCCACTTTGCCCTCACAGCTCGGGAGCTGGTGCTTCTCTTTGAGACGGGAGCTCCCTGCATGCCCTTTCCCCACGGTTTGGCTCGGTACCGTCGCTCCGGTTCTGGGTTTGCCTGTAGCTGTGCTGAGTCCCGGGGCCTGCTCGGACACCCAGTGTTTCCCCCTGCCCGGGGCCGGGATGCCCGCGGTGCCCGTGGGGCCGTGCTGCCGCGTGGCCTTCACCCCGCGCCAGGACGTGGGCACCAAGGAACCACCGTGAGACCACAAGGCTTGGTGGATCTGGCCAGGACCATGCCCATTTAATCTGCTCCCGTAGCAGCTGGGCAGGGTGGTTATTGTTTCTTCCAACCCCTGGCCCCCTCCAACCCTCCGCTCCCTGGCAGAATCCTCTGGCCATTTCCCAGCCCACGGCCCATCACAAAGCCCCCATCACCCATGCGAGCTGAACAAGAGTAAACTCCCCCCACCCCGGCAAGGATCAGCCGGGACGTGTCCCCGTGTGAGCCCGGGACCGAGCAGAGCTGCTGGGGTGGGCTCGGGGCTCCTTGCCAGGTCACGTCTGTACCACCCCCCCACCCTCCTTTTCTGTCCCCCCCTCCCGGGTCGCTGCCAGAGCCAGGGGGAGAGGGGAGGGAGGGTGAGAGAGTGGAGTGATCCTATTACACCTCACACCAGTAATAGGAGCGGGCACAAACTGCTGCCAAAGCACCTGCTCCGCGTCCCCACCGCATCAGCACAGCGGGCCAGCCCTCCCCCGGATCATCTTCCCAGCTAAGCCCAGCCCTGAATGAGCCCCACCAGGGCTGCTGAAGGGTCTAAGCCCCCAAAAGCAGCTCCTGGGTTCATCCCAGCTGCACACCCCAGTGCTGGGATCAGGTGTGGGCTTTGCAGTGTCCCCCAGGGCTGACAGAGACCTGGCTGGAGGCTGTCACACTCCGGCCCATGTGGGGACCCCGGGAAGCCCTGAGCCACCTTGCACTGGGGCTGGAAGGGTACAGAGACCATACAAACATGAACAGAGACAACGGTGTTTTGTTTGTTTGTTTTTCTTTTAAAAACATTCAATTTAATACATTATTAAAAATGAAAATAGTTTATTTGAACCTCTATCAATTTAGCAAATACTGAAACCTGCCGTGGGCTGGGGCTGTGAATGTCTCCTGCAGTTGCTATAGCGCTGTGTGATAGTGCACTTGGGTTTCGTTCTTAAAAGCGACTCTGTGAAGGCAAGGCCTGAAGGGACCCCTGGGTGATGGGCTCTCCAGCCCTCTCCTGTCACCAGCAAGCTTCACACCACCCTGCAGCCACAGCACTGGGGCCCGGTGAGGTTGGGGTGGTCACTCCCCTGATGTCCCTCTGAGGATGACAGCAGCCTGGCTTTGTTAATCCAAAATACACTTTTTTCTCTTGCTTTGCTTTAAATAAAACCAGTAACTGAACTCAAAAGCTGCACAGTCTGGAGACAAACTCTCTTCACTGGGACCCCTGTGCCCTCTGCACCACTTCGACACCTTGGTGGCCACGAATGAAAATGAACTGTGAGAAAAAATTTTGGGGTGGGGAGCAGAGAACTAGTGCAAAGCCCAGATGAAGAGAAGCTCCTTCCCCTGGTCCTTTCAGGTCGCCTTTGTGCTTCTAATCCAGGGGGCCCCAAAGTCCCCAGGAGGCTGGTGCCAGGCTCCTGGGCTACTCCACTGCTGTTCCGAGATCCCGGAGCGCTGCCCGCCCTGCCGTGGCACCAGCCGCGGGGATGTCTCTGGGGATGGCAGAGTGTCCGTGCTGGGGGTGGTGGGGTTGGACCCCCCTGGATTCAGCATCATCGAGCCCCTCGGTGGCCCCGGCCTCAGTCGCGTCTCTTGCCCTCCCTGTGCCTGGTGGTGCCATCCTGCTCCCAGGGCCTCCTGCCCTTCTGACGCCAGTCCCGCTTCGGGCTCTGCCGGGCACCCTCACGGCCCTTCCACCCCTCCCTCCTGGGCTCATCCCTCTCCCTCCGTCTCTCCTTCCCCTCCCAGCTCCGCTTCTTCTGGGGCTGCTCCAGCTCCCGGGCTGCTCTGGGGGCTCTGCTGGGCTTGTCCCGCTGTGCCCTGTCCTTGGCTCTCACTTCCCTCCGGCTGCTCCGCTCCATCTGGGTGGCACAGCCCTCCCGGAACTTCTCTTCCTTCTTCCTTTTCTTCTCCTCCTTCCTTTCTGGCTTCTTCTCCTTCTTCTCCAGCTTCTTCTCTGGCTTCTTCTCCCAGCTCTTCTTCACCTCTGATGCTGCTAGTGGCACCTCAGGGACATCTATGGGCTCTTCATCTCCTTCCTTCTCCTCCCCATCCTCTTCATCTGCTTCCTTCTCCTCTGTGTCCTCTTCATCTCCTCCCTCCTCATCCCCATCCTCTTCATCTCTTTCCTTCTCATCTGTGTCCTCTTCATCTCCTCCCTTCTCATCCTCATCCTCTTCATCTCCTCCCTTCTCATCCCCAACTTCTTCATCTCCTCCCTTTTCATCCATGTCCTCTTCATCTCCTTCTTTCTCATCCCCATCCTCTTCATCTCCTCCCTTCTCATCCTTGTCCTCTTCATCTCCTCCCTTCTCATCCTTGTCCTCTTCATCTCCTCCCTTCTCATCTTTGTTCTCTTCATCTCCTTCCTTCTCATCCCCTTTCTCTTCATCCTTATCCTCTGGGACTGAGCGGCCGAACCACTTCTTGAAGATCCAGGGCTCTCCCTAGGGGGGATATGGAGGGGACAAGGTACAAGGGACACAGCCCAAGGGACCAGGACCCCTTTCTATCCCTCCCCCCCTGTGGACAAGATTCTCCTCCCTGAACAGGATTCCCCAGGATGCTCTTTCTCCCCCAGCCCCAACCCATACCAGGTTGCTGTCAGCAGTTCTGTCGTCATCACTGTCGTCATCACCATTGCCATACCCGTTGTCATCACTTTGGTCATCACCATGGTTACCACCATCATCCTTGACGATGGTGCTCTTGGGCTGGGCTGGCTGAGCTGTCACCACTTCTGGGACCTCTTCCTTGGTGCTGACCACCTCTGGGGGGAGGGGAGAGAGAGAGGCCACCATCAGCAGGGACAAGGCTGTTTGGGGTGTTATGTCCCAGCCATGGGATCCCAGGGCCATCCCACGCTGGGATGTGGCCCTGTCTCATGATGGGTCTGGGGTAATGGGGCAACCCAGAACATCCCAACCCACCGTGAATGGGAGGTGGTGGAGGCTCCTGCCTGCCACGGCTGACTCCCTCCTTGGAACATGGTGCTGGAAGAGAGGAGGGGAGAGGACACTGGAGGTGGCCACAGGGTCTGTCCACCCCATCCCCCTCTGCTGTCCCCTGGCTCACCTTGGAGCACCTGGAAGGTGACACTGAGCAGGGCGACGATGGAGGCCACCAGGATGCACTTGTTGAGGGTGAGCCCTTCCCAGAGGAGAGGCTCCTCTGCGGGGTCCAGGCTGGGGGGCTCCACCTTCTTCTGCACGGGGAGGCTCTTGGGGACTGGAGACCCCCAAGGAAAACAGCATTACCAGGGGAAGTGGCAAAAGGGTGCTGGGACACCCACACACACCCACCAGGGCAGGGGATGGGGCAGGAGCTGCAGATGAAGGTGTCTACACCACAGAGGTGGGGAAAAGAGCGACCTGGGGGGCTGAGTCCAAGGTGTTTGGGCCACGATGGTGTTTTAGCATCCCGGGGCTCAAGGGGGGAACCTTTTGAGCCAGCTCTGCTGCTCCCCTCCCCAGCAGTTCTGGGCAGGGAGGAGAGGAGGAGGAGAAGGAGGAGGAGAGGGATTTGGCAGGTGGATGAGAAACCTCATCTCCGTGTCACTGAGCTCCCAGGGGACTGTGGAGACCAGATCTCATCCTGTCACTTCTCCATGGTCAGATGATGACTCCCAGACTGGCCAGCAACATAGAACAGGGTCTGTGCTTCTGCAGCCACCTGGGGCCGTGCTGGGGGGTTTGGGGCAGAGCAAACCTTTCCTGCACCCCTACCTGCAGCCCCGGCCGTGCTCCCTTTGGCTCCCACCGCCTCCGCCCGCTTCTTCTCCACCACTTTCTTGTCCCCGCTGGGCGGTGCTGGCTCTGGCATGCTCAGCTCGGGCTCCTTCGGGTCCTGCTCAGAGATGCCCAGCCAGGTCCTCACCTCCTCTAGTCCCTGTGGGGAGGACAGCCAGGGGGGTGGCTGGGGGTGCAAGAGCATCGCGTGGCCCCCAGGGGAAAGCCAGCAGCATGGATGGGGATGGGGGACACGGGGCACATCTGTGTCCCCTCCCAAAACAAAGGGTGCTCAGAGCAGCCATGGAGGGACTCAGACCACGCACCCCACAATCTGTGCTCGTGCTCCTCAGGACCCCAGGGGTGACCAGAAGCACTGAGCAGGCTCCTTGAGCACACAACCCTAGGGAGTGCATTTGCATCCTCAGCCTTAATCACAGAATGATTTGGGTTGGAAGATACCCTAAAGCTCATCCAGTTCCACTCCCCTGCCATGGTCAGGGACACCTCCCACCAGCCCAGGTTGCTCCAAGCCCCATCCAACCTTTACCCAGGCATGAGGCAGCCACAACTTCCTGAGCAACCTGTTCTGGAGTCTCACCACTCTCACAGCACAGATTTTTTTTAAAAACACATTGGGGTGGGGTTTTTTTTTTTGTCTGCTAAAATGGATTTATCCACTAGCTGGCTCCATGCTGCAGAGCTGGTGTTGGGGTGCAGCCCTAGAGCAGATGGGCTGTGGGCTGTGACCCCTGGGCTGCATTGGTGCAATCCCACCACAGAGTAACCCTCGGGGATGGATTCACAAGGGATTCCACAGCCAGGAGGTCAGGGTGCTGGGAGGAAGGGGGGGGCACAGGATTCATCCTGCAGAGTCTGGGCTGGGTGCTGCTGGACACGGGGTTGTTGGGGCTGGGCTGGCTGCTGGCCTGCGTCAGTGCCACCGGATCGGTGCCACCAGGGATCAGTGACAGTGACAGCTGAAGGATGTGGCCTTCTCCTCCCCTGGGGCCAGGCGGGGTGCAATGCCCCGTGGAGCCTTCCTGGGTTGAACACTCACCCCACTGAGTCCCCACACCACGACAGCCCCCGGGACGCTGCACTCTTACATGGGCTCTGTGCTGTCCCTCTTGCTGCTCACCGGGGCGTCAGCACCTGTGAAAGGCAAACACAGCACAGGCTGGTGGGTGACAAATCCACAGAGGTGGGAGTCACAAGGGGCTGGATGCACGTGGTCATTCCACTGCTACCCACCACTTCATGGAGCACCTTGTGGCCATGTTGTCCCCTGTGGCACAGCCAGGTCACCCCAGGGGAGAGTTTTTGGAAGGCCCTGGGAAAGTCAGGGTGGAAGAGCATCACCATGCATCATGGTGCCATCAGGGATACCCCTGTGGAGCTGCAGCCAAGGGGGACAGTGACCTCCCTGCCATGGTGCACAGGGGGATGAACAGCCTGGGATGTGCACGTATGGAAGGCTGGAGGCAGCTCAGGCTGTAGCCTAGACAGCAAGACAAGATCTGGGTGCCATGGTACCCAGACCACAAAGAGCAGCCAGACCTCCAAGAAGACCTCAAGCCACCCCAGAGGACCATGAACCTCAGAGGTGACTCCCAGGGCTTTTCCCAGTTGTGAAGTGGGAGAGAAAACCAAAGGACCCCAGGGCTCTGCAGCAGTTTGACCCAGACAAGGGCTGGGGAGAGTGTCGGGGGGTTCTGTGTCCCTTGGTCTGGGGGGAGCTGTGGGGGTGAAGATGCTCAGCACAGCCTTGGTGCCAAGTGACCTCAGCTCTCATCCCCTCTGAGCACAACCCTTACTGTGCAGGGCTCTGGATGCTGCATGTTTGCAAGTCCTCACCAGCAGGAGGGTTTTCCATCTCCTTTGAGCTGGATTTGGTTCATTTTCTCCCCATGGAAGAAAGGATGCTGAGAAAAAAATGCCAGTTCTTAGAATTAAATATAACGCTTGAGAGTAGAAGCAAAGCAAGTAAATAAGAGGAAACTTCTGGCTGGGGAACTGTGGCTTGAAAGGTCTTGGCTTTCAACTGTAAATCAAAAGCAAGTCTTTGGTTTTGTTGCAGTGATGGTGAGTCTTGTCCATTCCCTACTGGAACCAAAGGAGCTGCCCCAGGCTCTGGGATTGTCTTGGGGGAGGTTCCCAGTCCCAGGGACAGCACAAATATGGAGAATTTTTCCTTGAAAGAGTGTTTTCTCCAAGTGTCTGTCTCCAAGTGCTTGTCATGGTTTTGAGGTACACAGTTATTCATACTTCTTCTTTGAGCAGAGAGGAACACAAAGAAGGAAGAGGAGGACACAAGTCTCCATTCTTGGCTGAGCCATGGCTGATGTCCCCACAGGGCTGGTGCCACATGAGAGCCCCTTGGTGTCCAAGGTCACCCTGTGAGTTCACTGCACCACCAAGAGTCACCTCTGCTGGGATGAGCCTTGTCCTGCAGGACCTCAAGCCCCACAGCAGCAGCTCTGGCACAGCCACAGTTGGTACCTCCTGGCCACCAGCTCATGGTGAGGACAGGTACCTTCTCTGTCACCTTTCCTTGGCTGCCTCTGAGTGCTCCCCACCTGCCCGGGCAGCTCCTCAGGGCCTCATGGCATCCCAGGTCTCTCTCCAACACCTCACAGGGACCTGCTGCCATGTCACTTCAAGACGCTCTCATTAAACCCAGATGGATAAAGCAAACGCCAGGTGGGCAGCAGTGCCCCATGGCACAAAGTCCTGGCTGTGGTCCCTGGCTGACCTCAGCACCCTGCTGGGGGGTGCTGGGCTGTTCCCACGCCTCCTTCCCTTGGGTTTTGCCCAGACAAATGAGCCCAAACCACCTCTGTCCCCTGGGCACATGTCCAGGCTTGGCCATGGCTGCTGCTGGGCTGTGTGACAGCCGTGCCATGGGTGGGCAGACACCCACCCTTCCCCAGCACCCACGCGTGTTAACCCCATCCCGAGACCTGACCAGATCCATGTCTGGGGCTGTTCTCCCCACATCAGAGATGGGGGGTTGTGCTTTGGACAGAGGCATTCTGAGGGCTCTACAGCCCCAGCGGGCTCCTCATCCCCAGCCAGGATGTGTTGTGTCACCTGCGGGACCAGGTTTCCTACAGCTGGTTCCTATCGGACCGGCTCCAGCACCAATGGATCAAGTGCACAGCTACTGCCCAGGCCGAGCACACCAAGGACAGCCACTGAGCCCAGGGGGGGCTGCTCATCCCCGGTAATGCTTGCCCATGGCAGGCTGGTCACCCAGCACCCCAGAGCCCAGCTCCAGCCCTCCCTCACTCTGATCCCCCCACCAGAGACCTTCTGTGTGCATCTGCTCAGCCCCATCCCCTCCCGGGGCTCCTGCTCCCTGGGATGCAGCCTCCACGGGCCAGATCTGCTTTCACAGACACAAAACTGCTCAATGAAAAACCATCTCCCCTCTGCTGCCTCTGGGATTTTTCCTGCACCAGCTCCCGTGGTTGCCTCTACCACTGGCTCACATCAAAGAAACTTCCAAAAATAGTTCCCTTGCTCGCCCGGCTCCCCCTGTGTGTGCTCAGACGGCAGCACCGGGACGGGTCCCGCGGCCCCTGATCCGCTGCCAGCCCACAGCCTGCTGAGCTTTCCCTCGTGGGCCGTGCCCGTGGGCTGCCCTGCAGCTGAAGGAAAGGGTTAAAAAGCCACAGAAAGTCGTACCTGGGGCTCGGCTGCCGCTGCCTCGTCTCCAGTCCCCGGCTGGCTCCGGCTCTCCGGGGTAATAAACAGCAACAGCTGCCCCACCGTGCGGAGCAAAATAGCGCCCAATCACCGGGAGCCGAAAAGGCAGCTGAGCCCCGGGCACCCACAGCAGGGGCTGCCCCAGACAAGGTGGGTGCAGGGGGACACCGGTCTCAAGGGATCATGAGGAGGGGAGGGAGAGCTTCACTCCCCAAGCCGGGGGCTGTGAGCAAGTGGTGAGTGGAGGAGATGTGGGGGCCTGGGATGTGAAGGGGCAGAGCTGAAACCTGCAGGGAGGGGTGCTGCAAGACAGAGGAGCAGCCAGTGCTGGGACCACCAGTGCTTTGACAACCCTCTTGAAAACCTCTTTTTGCCAGCGTTTAGAGCAGCTCCTTCACCATCTGTGCCCTTGGATCCCCCTGTGGTCTCTGTTCTTGCAATTACATCTCCAGGAACCACAGCCATGGGCACCTCCTGATGAGGGATGTGGTCCTCACCACAGCACAGTGCCCAGGAGGTAGCAAGGAGATGAAGCATTTCTCATTTGAGGAACCAAAAGGGCACCTTTGGCTCTGGCCCTGCCTGTTCAAGGTCACCCAGAGCTCCCAGCTCAGTGCAGGTAGGTCCAGCCTCAGGTGGAAGGTGGTGCCAGCCATGGCACATCTTGCAGGCATCCTGCTTTGAGGAGATCTCTCTTACAGAGAACAGCTTCTGAAAAGCTCCAGGTTTAATAAAACCCCTGAAAATGTGGTGTCTCATTCCTGCAGTATTGGTATTTTTCTTTAGCAGAGGTGTGAAAGGTCTCTGAGTGCAAGATGTGAAGGATCTGGCATACAAGAGGGGGCTTTTTCCAGGGCACCTCGAGAGACTGGGTCAGGGTCCTGCTTTAGGACTGAGCAGCAAATGAACTCAAGAACAGTTGATTGCTTTCCAGGACAGGGATTTCCCCTCTTTGGCAGAGACAGGACCGAGCACGCTGCAAACCCTGCTGTGGTATAAATAATGCTGAACACAGATGGAGGGAGGGATGGAGCTGGAAACAGCCCCCACGCTGTGCCAGGGCTGCAGGCACACGTGCCAAGGGTCCTTTCCTCCCTTTTATTCAGGGCTGTTATTCAGGCATGTTTGCTTTATAAGGACATAATGAAAGCAGAAAATAATAAGCAGAGCAAATAAAAATCCTTTCTTCTTACAGTTAATCCCGTTGCTCTTGGTGCTTGCAGCTCCATCAGCTTGCTCCTGCCTCCTGTGGGCAAGCTGGTCCTCCCAGGAAAAATCCCAGGGGTTGGTGGGGCAAGGTCTGCAGGCACAGAGCCCAGGCAAAGCATCCTCCCACTCTGTCCCAGTGTGAGTCCAGGGGCCAGAGCTCTCCCCACCCTTCCCAGGACCTTTCAACACCCAACTCCTGAAGTGGGGAGGGACTGGGAATGTTTTTGCCTCCACATGTTTAGCTCTGAGCAGTTCCCCACTGAGCTGCAAAGCCTCCACCTCCATCAGACAATTTATCCCAGGCAGATGGAGGAAAGAGGTTCCCAGAGGCAAATTCTTTCCTAATCCCACAACCCCCCCAAATCCTGGTTTCTCCTTTGCTCTAGGACTGAGAAAACTATCTCTGGGACAGGGGAGAGAGAAGTGGGGAAACACGATCTGGCTGTGAGACCAGGCAGAGAGAAAGCTGCTGGTGGAGGGGCTGGGCAGGGCAATGGAGCAGAATGATGGATGGGGGCCCGGCTGCACGCAGGCTGAGCTCCATGTCCAGGCTAAATATTGACTCTCTGCCTTTGGCTTGATAACATAGATCTCTATTCTCTGACTTGCCAAGCTCTCAGATTGCCTCAGTTTCACCTGGGTGTGTCTCTGGCCACGGTGGCCACCCATGAGTCTCTGCCATGGCTTTGTGGTTTGTGGTCCAGTTGTGCTGCAGCATCCCCTTGCTTCCATGGCAACGCTCATTTATCCTCCCACCAGGACATAATCTTCTTTCTCCCTGTCTTTAATAACTCACAGTTAAAAGGCAATCATAAAGACATAAATTAGTCACTGATTATTTTTGGCACAGGCTAGTTTCGGGGAAGAATTTGCCTTTTCTCCCTGTAACTCCCCCCTTCCATGGAGCCCCAGCCTGACCCCAGCTCCTCCTGCCCCAGGTACCAGGGGAAGCAGATGCTGGGGCTGGTTGTGCAGGTGGGTTTCCTGCTGCCCCTGCTCTCAGCCCAACCTCCCTGGCTCACTGGGCTGGCTGCAGGTCTTCCCACTGGATTTTATCTCTGGCTCCACCAGACCCATCCAACTGGGTTCCCAAGGCCCGGGAATCTAAAATTTTCTTCCAGCCCTTGCAGTGTTTATCCTCCAGCCCCTCACATAGGAAGGGTTGGGCTTCTGCCCAAAGAGGGAATTTCATAGAATCCCAGACTGGGTTGGGCTGGAAGGCACCTTAAGGCCATCCAGTCCCCCCCCCTGCCATGGTCAGGGACACCTCCCACCACCCCAGGGTGCTCCAAGCCCCATCCAACCTTCAACACTGCCAGGGATGGGGCAGCCACAGCTTCTGGGGGCAACCTGGGCACCCAGGGGCTCAGCACCCTCACCCCAAAGAATTTCTTCCTCACTTCTAACTTAAACCTCCCCTCTTGCAGTCTAAAGCCACTTAGATGTTGTCTGCCAAGGCCACATCTCCTGGGCCAAGAGCAGCTCTGTAAGTCTGTCCCCTGCACCCACAAGAGCTTTGTCACCTCCACCTCAGCCGTGGGTGCCAGCTGAGAGGGGGTAGGAAGGTGAGTGCCCCCCCCCCACCCCAATGTGCTGCCTGGCAGCTGCTGGCACCAAACAAAGACCTGCCCGAGATGCACGTGGTGCTCGGACCAGGTGCTGCACAGGCTTGTAGGTGCTTTGTGTCTCAGAGCCCTCCACCCTTCCTTAGATGTGGTTGGAGGATGCCACTGGGCTGAGATGTGGTTGGAGGGGGAGTGCGGCTGGTGGCTGGAGAGGAGGATCACAGGATGGTGATTTCTTGGGGAAACGAGGTGAAAGGGCATCCTGATCCCTCACGCCATCAAAAACCTAAAGACACGGGTGTCCCCATGGCAACCTGGCCACGTCCCAGCACTGACAATATTCTGCTGACCTAAAATTCCAGCACACATCAGCTCTTCCCATCCTCACCGTTTTGCGCAAGGTCTGGGTGCCGAAACACAGCTGCTGCCTCCTTCCCCCGAGGTGGCAACACATCAGTGTCAGCTGGGGAGACTGCAGGAGCCACAGAGCTTTACAGGCACTGGCATCATGGAGAAGTGCTCAGGAAGTTGCAGGAAATGAAGAGATGTATTCTCTTTGCCAGCTCTGCCTTCTCCTGTCAAATCATGCATTTAGATAACGTCGAGCTGAGCAATCTCCTTGTGGAGGTGCAGCTACTTCAGGTGGGAGAGCCTGGAGCATTCTGGAAGCTGGGTGTTCCTGTGGCTTCATGCCAGCAGGCATTGCAGTGGGGTTGGGTGGTGTTGGTGAGGGCCAGTGAGAGATGGAGCATCCTCTGTGTACCTGGGCTGGCTCTGTGGCCCTGGTGAGATGCTCCAGATGCCTGCAGGTCACTACCCGGCTCTGCTCAGCTAAGGAAAAGCACTTGAGAGCAGAGAATGGCTACAAGGAGTCAGATCTGGGCCCTTTTCTGTAGCTTGAACAATGTGGTTAGCTAGGAAAACATAGCAGAGGGCATCTTCTGCCTCCTGTCCTGGGGTGAGGGTTTGATGTGGTGTGGAATGGGCAAGGGAGAAGAAAGGAGCTCTGCAGGAAAGGTCCTACCTCAGGCCAGCTCCTGGTTTAAGGAATCACAGCTTGGAGCATCTTTGGTGACCTTCCTCTTCCTCTTACCCTGAGCTTTATCTGTGGATGAACGTGGTGGGACAGAGAGCCAGGAACACCACAGGTCTCTGTTTGAAGGCAAGTGGACATCCTTGGGTGGGTGAGCACAGCACCATGGTGCTGCAGACCAAGCACCAGCTTGTGGGCACTTCAGCTGAGGCCAGCAAAGGTGATCACATTCATCAGAGAAATTCTCCCACGTCACCCCAGTGTGGGACCTGAGCTGAAGCTGGCCAGATGTCCATCAGGGACAGAGCAACAGCCCTGCTGGACACATGGACCCACCTGGTAGCAGGGGGGTCCATTCAGGGTCTGGGGTCACCATCCATCACTCAGTGGTGATGGAGGAACTGCACTGGGTACAGTGCTTGGCAGAGCTGAACAGGACAAGAAGCAACCTCAGTCCTGGGGTTCTGGTCCCAGCAGGTGGCCATGGTCCTGTTACAGACCTCAGGCCCAGGACTGGATGGAGCTTGGGTCACTCAGCATGATGCCAAGAGATCAGACTGGCAGGGGCAGAAAACTCTCTGTCCAATGTGTTTGTCCCTGGCTGAGGGCTGTGCAGGTGGGCTCTTAAATGAAATGGTTTGTTGGGTCTCTGTGAAAAGAAGAAGAGGCAACAGAGAGGACATGGGAAGCTCCTTCTGCCCTGCACCTCCTCCTGCACTGTGCCACTCGTGTCTGAGCAGGGCTGAGCAGGGCATGGGGAGGTCTCCAGCCCTGGCTCACCCCCCCCATGCCCCTGCACTGCTGGCAGCTGGGACCACCCCCCTGGTGCCTTCAGCAGTGTCAAAGGACTGATCCTGCAGAGTGCTGTGTGATCCATGGCTCCATGAGCAGCCCCACATTAAAGTCAATCTGGTCACACTCTGATCCACGTGTGACCTAAATACTCTGATTTACAAATCTCCAAGGTTTTCACTCTCTTTGCCTGCCAGAAGGAGCAGCATTCAGGTCAGGGGGAACAGAAGATGCTGGATCCCATTAAATGCTACTTTTGGTCTTGGCTGCTTTCAGTAATTGTTCCATGATCCATTTTCTCACAGCCCAGCTCCACATAGGGCTGATCATTATTCTTTTTGAAGATTTACAGTTGTTGGTGCCTCTGGGGAGAATGCAAGTACCTGACTGTGCTTGAAACACGACATCTCAAACCATCTGCCCTTGGAAGTGCCGTTTGGGGCTGGGGGAAGCAGCCATGGTGTTTGTCCCTTGATCAATCTGAAACAGCCACATCAGGGGAAACTGAGGCAAAAGAAGGTCATGGGGAAAGCAAAGCTTTGGGTAAGGGGCAGTCTGGGGATTACATCCCCATGAACACAAATCTTCCCTGGTCTGACCTTCCTGTGCAAGGGCAGCAACTGGTTCCTTAGTGCCTTTATTGGGTGAGGTTTGGTCCCCCTCGATGCTGCAGATATTACCCCGTTTCTCCTTTTCCAAACTCCAGTCAGTGATGGAGCCACTTCCCTCTGCTCCATGCAGCCAATACAGGGCACCCACAGGGAGAAAGCTCTGCTGCTGGACCTGCACTGTGCCCGAGGCTCGGGGAGAGCAGGTCCTGCCCAGCTTAGCAGGACCCAGGGCTGCAGGCTGAATGCCCCAGTGGGGCTGAGCAGCTGTTCCAAAAGCAATCAGCCCATGTCTAGAGATTGATTGTGAGGGTGCTGAGCCCCAGGTTGCCCCCAGAAGCTGTGGCTGCCCCATCCCTGGCAGTGTTGAAGTTTGGATGGGGCTCGGAGCTCCCTGGGGTGGTGGGAGGTGTCCCTGTCCACAGTTTTTATGCTGTTTTCTCCCCAGTACTCCATGGTGATGAGAGCACCAAGGATTATTTTGACTCCTGACCCTTCTCTTTTCCCCCCTGAAGAATCCAAGCCTCACTTTCCCTCAATTTTTCTCAGCCTGTGCCATATTTTGGGGCAGGACCTATCCCTCTGTGATCATGCCTTGGATCACAGCCGCAGAGCTCGGAACAGACTGACTTAGTTCCCATGATTGCCTACGACACCCGTCTGGTATTTCTTGGCAAAAAAGGCACAAAGTAATGAAATGTGCCCCGGGACGGGGCAGGGAGGTGCAGAGACAGGCACTGGAGATGGCAGCGTGCCGCTGGCTGCGTGCGTGCGTGCGCAGCCGGTGAGGACTCCGGGCAGGAGCCCATGGGTTCTGGTAGTAACAGCTATTTAAAGTGATGATGGAATTATTAAAAAATGGCAACACCGAGTGCAGGAGTGGGCAGAAAAGGAGGAGATGAGTTGCTCCATGGCCTTTTCCCAGCAGGATGGGGCTCAGCATCCCGCCAGCCAGGCTCCATCCCCTCTCTTTTGCCCAAGGATGCCTCAAGAGACCTCTGAAGATTTTGTGGCTTTGGCTGCACATCCTGAGGGACCAGGGACCTGGATCCAGGTGCAGGCTCCATTTTGGGAAGAAATCCTGTCCCAGCAGCTAGCAGAGGGCTTTCAGCAGGGCACTGGGCAGGATTTGCTTTGTCCTTTCCCATCTCTGGGGCAGGTGTTGGACGTTGGAGCGTGGCTGCCCTCGAGTGGTGCCTCAGGGCATGAGTGAAGCCCATTTAAGCGATGCCCTGAGAAAAATGTTTAAATAGGACAACCCCAGGGTTTCATCAGTTCCCTTCCCTGCTCCTCACCCCACATGTGCCCAGCCTGCCTCACTCTGGGCTGTAGGAAAGTAAAGCCAGCTGAATCCTTTCGCTGTTTGTTTTATTTTTTGTTCCAGAGAAATGCAAGAAACAGCCTGAAGGAATTTCCTCCTCAAGGCCCAAGTCAGGCCCCAAATTAGCTGATCAAAACCACAAGAGGGTTTTCTTTCCGTAGGAAATGCTGCAGGAGGCTGAGGCAGCAGCAGCCCCTGTCCTCCCTCATGGCATTTGCCAGGCTCAGGAAGGAGCTCCAGGTCTCCTTGGCACAGCACAGGGATCTTATCAGCAAAAGCAAGAAGAGCACAAGACATCTCCTCAGCACCCATCTTTGGGATGGATGAGGCCCCTCCATCACCATCACCCACGTGCAATGTCAGATGGATCCCACACCCCACCAGGTAGGGACACCCACCTCTAATAACTACTTGAACACTGGAATTGTTCAAGATCAGGTTGAATGGAGCCTGAAGCAACCTGGGCTAGTGGGAGGTGTCTCTGCCCTTGCAGGGTGGTTGGAATTGGATTATCTTTAAGGTTCTTTCACACCCAAAGCATTCCATGATTATTTCTGACCCTACATAACATAAGGAGGGTGCTACAGGAATGTTGATATCACACCTGCTCTGGCCAGACCAATTCACTGGGGACCAACTCACTCTTTGGTGAGCATCTGTCCTACAGTGCCCAGAGACAGATGTGATGGCCCAGCAGGTGATGGGCAAAGGGAATGAGGAAGAAGCCTGGAGAAACCAATCAGCCTATGCCAGAATCCTTTTTGGAGTGTTTTTCTCCCATACTCAGGGATGAGTGATCTCATCAGAGAAGCATTGAAGGCAGCAAACCATTTCTGCAGGTGAATGAACCACAGAGCCAGGCTGGGACAAGCTGAGACTGGTTGTGGCACAAGGCAGAGCTGGGGTTTGGCTGCAGGGAGGTTTGAGGTTCTGGGCTGCCTCGTGGGAATTTCTTTTAAAGTCAGGCTGGGGAGGAGCCTTGGTGAGTAATTGCTCCACTGCAGGTCCAAGAAGTGAATAATTTTCCAAGAATAAAGGTTAAAAACCTAGAGACTCCAATGAAAGGCGCTCTATAAATAGGACTAAGTAGGCTGTGGGAATAACAGGCAAAAAAAACCCAATGTGGAAAATGGGTGGGAATGATCTGACACCTGCAGTGGGACTGGACACGTGTGGTTGTCCCTGCTGAGCAGATGTTTCACATTGCAAAGAGGGGTTTTTTGTTTTGTTTTTAATGCCACCTTCTGGACACCCCTCTGGGAGCTCAGCCTGTTGGCCCATGGGCCTGATGAGAGCAGTGATCTGTCTGAAACCATCCCAGTGACAGGGGACAGGGGACAGGGACAGATGTGGGCCAAGGCACCAGGACAGCAGCTGAAATTTGGTATTGCTCAAACCAGAAAGTGAGACAATTTCTGCTGTGCCCAAAGGAACCAGAGGAGCTGGTTCTGTCCATGACCTCCATCCCCACCACCCCTTGTGTCCCTTGGCAGGGACAAGGAGCAGCAGGAGAACTGGTGGACAGGGATATCTTTGGAAGGGACGCTGCACAAGGAGCTCTGCTGCCTCTGCACCTCCCTCTTTCCTTCAAACAGGAACAACAACATCCACCCTGGGGACATTTATCCCTCCTGCCAGTTTACCTGTTGGTGGTCAGTGCTGTTAGAAAGGTAACATCACCACATACCCCTTCATTCTTTAAAAAGCATTGACCCATCTGCAGTACCAGACTGGAAGTGAGCTCAGAAAGCTCAGAGACCTTGGAGTCTCTATGGATGTAACTGTGCAAATGTCAGCTTGGGGCTTACAGCAGTAAAAAGGCATTGCTGTAAGTGCTGCAGAGACGATGCTAGAAAAACCCATCCCATGTTTGCAGAAATCCCCTCTGCACCCCCACCTCAATCACTGCCACCTCCAAAAAAGACACAGATAAGGGAGAAAAAGGGTTGGGCGTGGGAGCAGGCGCTGCGTGAGGCAGTGGAAGGAGGAAGAGAGGAAAATATCAGCATGGAAGAGAAACCAAAACCTGAGAGAGCTGCTGTAGAGGGAATGGTTACCTTCCAATTCAGAAAGCACAAAAACTGGGATTCCAGAAGCAGAAGCTGAAACCCAGCAAAGGTCTCCCTGCAGAGAGTTGTGGCTCTCAGTGTCACAGCACACAGCTGGAGCCAAGAGAAGAGAAAATTTAGAAAAGGGTTTAAAAACCCTCTTGGAGTATGAGTCTGTGCTATTAGACTGGAGAGCCCAGGTTTAGACTGGAGAACCCAGATTTAGGATGGAGAACCCAGGTTTAGCCCAGAAAGCCAAGATTTAGAGTGGAAAGTCAAAGTTTATACTGAAGAGCCCAGGTGAAAACTGGAAAGCCAAGGTTTAGACTGGAAAGCCAAGGTTAAGGCTGCAGGGCCAAGTGGAGGGAGCTGGTAGCCACGGGGCAGGCACGGGGTGGCTGTGGCTCTGGCCAAGACTGATGATTTACAGGAGCTTTGCAGTTGTGTCCAAGGTTAGAAGCAGGGCCCAGCTCTGCACATCAAAACAGATTTCCCATAAATTACTACGTTAAGGCTTTTCATAAAAGTTTAACAGCGTGAAGTATGATTCATGAGGAACCTGTAATGTTTAATTAAAGGGGTGAAACTGATCCTGCTGTGAAAACCTTCCAGATCTCATGCCAAGCTCATCACTGACATAATTTACGGGACATAAACAGGCCAGGAAATGGCAGAAGCAGTGAAGTCGTGGAACTTTTGCCAACTCGGGATACAACGGCTGTGCAAAAGGAGGGTGATTTACAAACTACAGGAGATGAAGGTGGAGATGTGCTAAGAAAACAGTGAACAAACTCCTGGGTAGTGGAGGATGGGAGGATCTAACCTACACTCTGCTCCAGCTGCAACTTTTTGCTGCTGTCCCGCTCCCTGCCTCCCTGTGGGAAGGTCCCTGGTCCTGTACACCCCTGAAATTATTTATTGGCTTAAATTCTACATGGGCTGCAGGTTTCTAACCCTGGATGTCCAGCTGTCCAGGCTGCTATGTCAGTGATATGGACTCAACTTCTGGTCTAACCCCAGAACTGAAAGAATTACTTTGGATTTACAGCCACAGCAACCCCCCTGCACCCCACCTGCTGCTGGGGAATGTTTCTCCATTTTCCCTGGGGTTCCTACTTTCCCACCCTCTGCATCCCTCTCAGTGTAACTGTGCCCATGGCAAGATGCAATGTGTGCCCAAGAAGGGAATCTTGGTATTATTCATATGGAAAAAATGCTGTGGGATTGCTTCCCTTCATATAACTAATTGGTCCCATGACCTCAGTTTCATGATTCTTGATTTCTGAGTGAAATAATTTCCAATACCAAGAAGGGAGAGGCTGCTAGGTTTGTGGGGAAGGCAGCAGGGAGGCTGCAGTGAGCAATTCCTTGTAAAAAAAGGCATCATCTTCATCTTGGGAGCCACACCTAAGATGAGGTTGGCTCCAGCCCTTCCTCCCCACACCATCACCTCATGAACAACCGTGAGAAAAGCAGAGGTTTGAGACCCTGAGCAGAACCTAAAAGCCATGGAAACCTGTGGCTGGAGACACCCGTGATGGAGTCTCTGAATAGAGCAGCTCTCCACTTCCATGGAAAAGAGGAATTCAGAAGAATTCAGAACTAAGAAGGGAGAGGATATCACTGCAGAGCCACTTGGGTTCACCTGCAGTTTCATAACCCCGTTAGATATTGCTCCCTGATGTCCTGGCCAGGCCTGGCCAGGGGAGAGAGAGCTGAAACAGCTCGAGGTCTTGGAGAAAAAAAAGGTGAACGAATAGAGGAGAACAGGATCAGCTCCCTGATAGTACCAGGGGATGATGTCACCTCCTTTCCTTCCCTCAGTCCCTGTAGGACTTTTCAACAAATCTGAATTTGGTGCTGGAGAGAGAAAGGAGCTGGAGTGGCAGTGATGCAGCTCATGTGAAGGGGGGAAAGCTACAGGAGAGCTGGGGAGGGACTTTGGACAAGGGCCTGGAATGATGGGATGAGGGGTGATGGCTTTCAACTGGAAGAACGAAAGAAATATTAGGAAGAAATTCTTGGGTGTGAGGGTGCTGAGCCCCTGGGTGCCCCCAGAAGCTGTGGCTGCCCCATCCCTGGCAGTGCTGAAGGTTGGATGGGGCTTGGAGCACCCTGGGCTGGGGGAGGGGTCCCTGACCATGGCAGGGGACTGGATGAACTTTAAGATCCCTCCCCACCCAAACCAGTCCAGGATTATGTCAATCCCTGATGTGTCCCACAGGCAGACCCAGGCTGCAAAGTACCAGGAGTAAAAAGCAGCCTCCCCTCCACCCCCCTGGGGGAGATGGCTCTCACCAGCTTTTAGAAAGACACCAGCTGCACAAGAGGGATTTCAAAGCAGGGGAAAACAAATTGAAAAGGCAAAAATATATGCAAAAAAGCCCAACCCAAGACTCTTTGGTGCAAAAAGAATTGCAGGTGCCAGGAACACCTATGCAATGAGAATGTTTGAAGATAATCACCAGCTCACAGCATGGGCAAGGGAAGATCAGCCTGTCAGGCTGCAACAGGATGGGGCTGAAGTGCAGAGGGTGGAGAAAATCGTGCTGGAGGGTCTGGGGGTAGAGCCAAAGGCTGACCAAGGCTGAGCACCAAGTCTGGACCTGCTCTTGGCTCTGATGGGGACAATCCCACCACCTCCCAGTGCTGCAGCTTCTGTTTCTGTAAACAGAGGGAATAATATTTGCCGTGCTCCCCACATCATAGAAAGATAAATAAATTCACCAGAAGATCCTAGATGAGTTTACTAGAATACTTTGCATTTTTGTTGCAAGGTTTAACCCTAAATCCACCATCCCCAACTATTCAACTTCCAGAGCTTTGCTCAGTTTCAGCTTCCAGCTTCCAAATGGCTGTTTTTTTGTGTTCCTCATTTCAAGATATGATCCAGATCCCACAGCCAGAAATCATCCTTGACACCCAGCCTGTAATTTCCATTATTTAGCTTCATCCCTTTCACAATACATCACCTGTGTCCCTGCCTTCCTCCTTTAGATGCTCCCCACTGCTCAGCCAACCTGCAACATCTGCTCTCATCTTCCCTGGTTTTTGGGGACAAATCCAGACCTAGCACAGAGACAACTCCTAGGAAGGTTTCTGCCCAGATCCTTCCCACCTCCATTCTTGCAGAGCAGATAACTGAAGCTGGGGATTTGCACAGGGAATAGAATTGTTGGCCTGGTGAGCCCTGATCACCAATGAACACCTGGCAGCCACATATTGCTGGGATTTTCCTTTCTCATACCTGGAAACCATCCTGTCACGGCCATGAAAAAATGAGAGCAAGAGCTGGAGATCTAGAGGGAAGCTGGGAAGTGCTGGGGTGGAGGGAGGGGGAAAACATAAAGGGGGAAGGAAAAGGATTGAGGATGTGGGTGAGAAAATGAGCCAGAATTTCAGGTACAAAAAAGGCAAAAATAAGGAAAATGGAGCACCATGGCAAGGCCAATCCATGGGGCAGGGGCAGGAGGAGAGTGCAGCACTGAAGGATAAGAGCCACGGAGGGGACAGATGGATGGAAAGAACTGCAGAGCTCCCAGGGTGGGTTCATGGGATGGAGACTGGCAGCACTAGTGCAGTGCCCACAGCCCCCACCTTGCCCCAGCATGTTCCTCCATATCCCTGCCCATTCCCCTGGAAGTGTCCCCATTGTCTGGAGGGTGCCCAGGACTGGCAGTGCTGAACCAAAGCCCACGGGGGCCACAGGACCAGCACCCTCCACCAGGGCCACCTCTCCCATCTGCTTTTGCTTGTGCCAGATGGGAAGGGGGGGGAAGGGATGGGGGAGGGGGCCGCATCCCTGGGATGTCAGGGATTCGTTTCTTCCTATTCTTTTCCCAGTGACATTTAAATGGCTGGCCCCAAAATGCTTGCTGATTGCTGCGTTTTTTCCCCAATGACATAAAGGCAAGAGAGGCTTTCAGAATAAATCATTTAGAGGTGGGAAAGAAAAAAAAAAAACCAACCAGCAGCAGCTCTGACCCCACAGGCACACACACCTCCCTCCTCCTCCTCACCCTCCCCTACAAGCATGTTTTGGAGCTGCTCAAGCAAAGGGGAAAGTGAGCAGGAGTAATTTTCCACGGGATGCAGGGAACAATTGAGCCCCGCATGGTTTTCATCGTTAAAATGCTTCCCTCCAGCAGTTTACGTTCATCCACAGCAGACAAAGGCGATCTGCATGCAGAGACCAGTTCGGTCTTGCTGCTCCCGGCGGGGGTGAGGAGTCGAGGTGCGGGGTGATGGGGAAGGAGGAGTCGGGGGGGAGAGATGCGAATGCCACGGGGTGGGAGCCGCTCCAGGTCCTCTCCCTGCGCGGGCAGGGGATGGCAGAACCCAGCTCTGAGTCAGCTTTACTCAGCCCCAGGTACGTGGGATGGTTTGGGGAGGGGGAAAGGGGATGGGGCAGCTTTGGGAAGGAGAAAAGGAGCTTGTGGGTTTAGGAGGGAGAGGGCTGAGTGGTGCTGGTGTGGCACTGTCCTTCCTGCACGTAGATGTGGGGCTGAGGGAAGAGGCCACAGCACTTCACAGGTCTTGCTTCAGCCTCTTGCTGTCAGCCCAGCTTCTCCTGGGATCCCTGGGGCTCTCCAAAGACCCCACAGGCACTGCAGAACCTTCCCCATCCTTGGTGCAGGATTGCTCCCAGTGAGGGGAGGGTTTGCTCGTGCTGAGGATGGGTGCTGGTGCCAGGGTTGTGCTGAGAGGCTTCAGAGGGGAGCAGGGGGATGTGGGCATCCTCAGGGCCATCTCTCCAGCAGCAGAGCCCAAAGGGGGCTTAGCGTGGCTGGGGGCATGAGACCAAGCCCTGAGGCACAGCAGGGTGACCCCCAAGTTGAACAAAGCCTCACCACAACTCTTTTCCCTCTTTGTCCTCAATTCCCTTCCCATCTCCTTTCAGATGAAGGAACAGACTTCAGTTCCTGTCAGGGAGCTCCCTGGCTCTGAGCATCACCCACAGCCCCCTCAGGATGAATAAGGACAGGGTCTGAGCCCTCAGATATCTCCTGCCCAGGTGTCAAACACACACATGGCTATGAAAAGCACAACTGTTTTTTATAACACAGATCTGCCCAAAATAAGAGCTCCGGGCTCCTGCAACAGAAAGACTTTTTATAGGCCCATTTCCAGGACCTGCAGGTCAGCAGGGTGCGAGTTTGCACATCAAGTCCCAGCATTGTTTCTGAGCTCTTTCTGACGCCCCTTCCCTGAATGGTGCCTACTAAACCCCCCACCCTCAGAGAGCTGCTGCTCCCTGGGAACACGCAGGGCTGAAGGGAATACCACTGCTCTTGTGGGAATCACGGCAAGAGGACCCCGAGCTTGGTGTGCAGAGGAAAATGAAAAGCGACCAATTTTCACACACACAAAATATTTTCTTAGTTCCTTATCAAAGATCAGCAAGTAGGAGCTAAACAGACTCAGGCCCAGACTGGTGGGAGATCTTTAAGCAACATTTTTGTGGTGCAGAGAAAGGTTTTGCCAAACTCCTTCCACCTAGATACTCCTGAGCCAGTGGTTCAGACCCATGCTGGTTTGTATCCCTTTGCCAGACCACTGAAGAAGGCTTTCAACAAAACATCAAAGCAGAGACCCAAATGAATCACAAGATCCAGTGCTGAGGCTCCAAGAGCCCTTTTGTGAAGCACAACAGGCAAAGCCCTAACATCCCTGGAGAATTATAACCCCCCCAGGTAGATCAGCCAAGATTTTCACTTGGATGTCTGTGATTTTTCTTCTTTCCCAACATCCAGCCCATACATTTATAAATAGGTGGGGTTGATGGCATTGGGGTTGATGGCATTTAGGTGGCCACAGAAAGATGCTTTATACACAGAGCTTGTGGGGCAAAGATTATGGATGGCTGAGATACTTCTTTGACAAGAAGCATAACAAGGAGAAAAGCAGCTTTTGCAGAAGACAATCTCAGTTTATTTAGCCTAACAAAACAATGGCCAGAAGGGGTAGGATTGCTACACAGAAAAGCACCCAAGAGGGAGCTGAGACATCGATTTAAGCAGAAGGACAATGTTGGCATGAAACCAATGGGAAAAAAAATTGGCTACAAATAAAAATAACTGGGATTTAAAAAGAGCTTCATGATTCAGAGCACTCAGCTTGTAGAATGTCTTTGCAGGGGACACACTGGAAGCTGTGAGGGTTGAGCTCTGTACCTTAATGAACTGGATCCTAGGACCATGTGTGGACAGCACATGGATAGGACTCTGAAGGTCTCTCCCAGCCCTGTGTCTCCATCAGTGAAAACATTCCACATGTAGGTCTGTTCTCTCTGAAACTGGGAAGGTAAATCTCATGTCCTGGGGAAGTCCCAGTGCTCAATGTCCCCATAGAGCTATGTTGAGATGTCTTGAAACCTTCCCAGATGAGAAGTCAATCCAAGAGACATGAGCTGACTTCCCTTGCATTGCATGTGCCTTGAGATTGGTAACTTTTCAAAGTACTCTAATGAGCTCCAACAATAGCTAATTTTCAAGGAAAATTAAGAACAGCTTCCTTGTTCTAATCTTACAGTTCCCTCCAAACAAATGTGTCACAGCTGTTATACCTGGAGGTCATGGAAAAAAGGTCACAATTGGAACTGCTGTGAGAAGTATTTTGGCCAAAGAAAAAGAGTTGGAATATATCCTGTGTGAATGCAATGAAGAGAGACTAAAGAGAAACCGGAGGCTTTCTCATGGTTTACAGGAAGATGAGTAGCAGTCATGAATTTAAGGGGGAAAAGCCCAAATACTTTGTAGTAGTAAAGGCAGAAAAGTATTTGAAAAGATCTCCTAGGGGAGTGTTGGCCTCCCTATCACTGAAAGGTAGTATCAGCAGATTGGACACACCTGTCAAAGTATGATTCTTGAAAAGCAGATCCTTTTTTGGGGCCAGAAGCCTGGGTTATAGGGCAGCTTCTGAAATGGCATCTGAATATAATCTGTGATACAAAGCTCAGCACCCAGATGAAGACAAGACAGTCCTCTGACTGCTCACGTTCAAGGCTGGATGTAGAACTGCTGCTACCCCTCAGCATGAACCCAATGTCCCACCCAACTCCACAGAGACCCAGAGGCACCAGCAGGACTGAACACCTCACTACCAGCCTGCAGTGGTACAGCCTGAACTGGAATGACAAAGGCTTAATCTAGCTTTAGATTTATTATTAAACTTAATTTGCATTGCTTTGCATGCAAGGCTCAGGAAAAGCTTGAAGTCCCAGGGATGCTGAGGGTAGGGATGCAAATAAGCAGAGTTTCAGTGCCATCCTGTTGGTGATGCCCAGGACACAAGCTGCAGGGATGGTGGTCAGAGGTGTCCAAAGGGTGGTGGACAGGTCAATCAACATCACCTTGAGAGCACTGACATAAAAAATATATAGGTTTGTATAAAATGATACCTTGCAGCCACCTCTGTAGCAGTACATGGGGAAAGGTATCCAGTGACCACAAGCAAGCATGTTTCTGAACCCATTTAAAATCTTAAAACCACAATACAAAAACTTGATACCAAATGGCAAGACGTCAGGAGAGCACTGAAAGAAAAGCCCAGTATAATAGAAAAGAGAATTAAACAAGACTATGGCTGCCAATCTCCCAGAAATATTTTTAAAGGCAACAAAGAGGATTATCAATGAGAGTAGAGCCAGGATAAGGAGAAATTAGATTCAAGAGAACATTTTGCTTATTTCAAAGGTTCTTTGAGGTTACTGGAGTTTTAAAAGTCACCAAAACCCCCCATTGTCACAGGCCTTGAGGTCCAAGAGGGAAGCCTGAAGGAAGCAAAGGTGTGAGACCTCTTTACCTCCCATTTCTGCCTCTGTACAGCCTGAGGCTGGTCCTTTCTCCCTGCCTCAGTTTCTCCATCCCCAGTGACATAAGCCCAGTAAGTTACAGCCTCCAAAAGGAGCACATGGGCTGCAAGGACTGAGAGGTAACACTGGAAGCTTCAACATGTAAACCAGGGATCCTCTTTTCACTGTCTGATCAACACAAGCAGGCACAGGGAGGGTGCAGGATCTGCTGCCACCACCACCACACCTTCTGCTCTCTGCAGGGCTCAGTTTTCCCGTGCACACTCCTGCCCACTGAGCCCCTGAGTTGATTTAGCAGCAGGACAGAGCTGCTGTGCTGTGCACATTGTTCTGACAGCTGCTAAGGCCTGACCTGCTGACTCGCATTGCTTCCTGTCACATCCTGTTCCTTGAAGGGGAGCTGATTACATTTTCCTCCCTAATGAGCTCAATGAGTCTGAAGAAGGCTGAGGCTGCACAATTGGACAGTGGATGATCTTTGGCTTCCACCTCTGCCTGACGGCTGGCAGCCAGGGATGGAGGATGTGTCTGTGTGTGAAGCCAAACAAACACGGAAACGTCACGGGGCAGAAGGAGCCCCGAGCCAAGAAATCCACGTGCTGCAGGACAAAAGTCCAGGGAGGCACCACGAGGCAGGGCACCATCAGTCTGGGACAGGGACATACCCATCAGGCAATTGAAAATGGAAACTCGCTAACCCAAGAAAGGAGAAACATTTTTAAGAGGATCAGGTGCCCAGAAGAACAGAAGTAACAGCTTCAGTAGCTAAAATACCCCCAAAACACAGTTTGGAACTAATTCTTAACTCCTGCCCAGACAGTTTACCTCCTCTAATCACAACAGCTCCCTTTCTTTGTTTACACCTCTGAAGCACTTGGCTTTCAGATCATCATCATCACCATCCAAAATACTTTGTAAAACTCAAAATAAGCAGGAAACCAAACTAACTATGTCATCAGACCAATCCAGAACAGTGATTTCAAGCTTTCTTGCCACCTCTTTATCTTCTAGCACCTTTGGAAACCTGTTTGTCTTACAAAGAGTTACAAATACGTGCTCAGCTCTCTGGATCTTTCTGCACTCCCCAAGCATTAGGCTACCCTGGCCCTGAAGTGGGAAGCCCCATGGGTGGTGTAAGGGCATGGAGGAGATTGCTGGGCTTACACACAGCAGGCCAGGTGGGAATAAACAACTCCCTTGAAGCCTGGATGCTTTGCAAACACAGCAACAGGCACCACGATGCTCTTGGGTGCATGGCTGTAAAACACTGCAGTGCTGTGACTGAGCCACAACTTTCCAGCAGGGTAAGCAATGAACCCTTCCAAACTCAGCTTCCTCTGGAGTTAATAGCAAACAGGAGGCAGGGGAAGTTAATTTGTACCTAGAGTGGCTTCATAAATAAGAGCATTTAGGAAAACTGGAATATTCTAACAATGAACTAGAGCCGCCTTCATTTTAAAACCTCTGCTCCTAAGTGGGTTAACAACCTGGTGGCTGATTTGATAACAATTTGCTGTCAGTCCCTTATGAACGTTGATTATCTTTGGATTTCAGTTTGGTGCTTACAGACGGGTTGGGGGTCTGCTCCCCACCTGCTGCTCAGAGAGGTTTTTCTATCTGAGGAGACAGAGTTGGAGGGGAAAGGCTGCAGTGGAACCTGGCATTGCCATCACTCTACCTGCTGTGTGGGTAAAAACCTCACCAGAGCTTTTAAACTGCCAGCTTTCACCGGCCTGAAATTCAAGAGTATTTTTTAAAAAAATGTAAACAACCTGAGCTGCTAAGCTGGCCTGATGGCTGGTTCCAGCTCCACTCTCACTCAGAGGGATTGCTGACTGTCTTGGTACACTGAGCAAATATTGAGTTCAGTATTGAGTAAATATTGGTTCAAACACGGATAGCTCATGGGCAAAAGCACAAGGCTGCGTGCAGCTCAAATAAACAACTGCTACCAGGGCTGGATTTTCCTGTCCCTCCTGCAGCAGCCCAAGGGCTGCCCTGGCTGCTGGCACAGCTCTGGGGGAGCTCCAGCCAGTGACTTTGCTGATCACTAAATACACAAGGATTATACCCAAAATAAAGCAGTGTGCAGCACAAACACACAGCTGGGAGGGATCTCACTTTGCCACTTCTGCTGGTCAGAGGCCGTTCTTGGGCTCGTTCTCAGCTACAGCAAAGGGGCAAACTGGTTCCCTGGCTTGTAACTCTCTAAGGGACTGGTGTGCCATGTAACTTATTGCAGGCTAAGTAACCTTCCCTGCCCTCGAGGCTTGTTCATTTTATTTATGGGAAAATATGCTCGTTAATGCTCTTATCACAGGAATGATCTAATCGGCGGGGAAGAAAAGCCTCCTTTGAATATATCCATTTTAATGAGCTGCTGGGTGAAATGTTTAGGCAGGCAAAACTGTCTCTGAACCCGTTTCTGACAGGGCAGATTCTGCACAGGTCTTAACGCTCATCCTGCTGGCATCTGTTTGTTTTGATAACATTTCCAAACGAAATGAGGAGTTACAAAAGCCAAGCTGGACTCTACACTTCCTGGTCCCTAAGGTTGGCTGATCCAAGCACAATAGGAACTGAAGGAAAATAAACCACGCCGTCCAGCTCGCCAGAGCCTGGGAGAGTGGCCCATCCTGTACAGCAACATCAGATGGTGCTGAACTCTTCTGGAAGAGAAAAGGGAAGCTAAGCAAAAAATAAACTAATAAATCCATCACACAAAGGCTCCAGCAAGCAAGGGAGGGAAAGGGGTCAGCGGGGAAAGAAAATAGTCACCAAAGAATTCCATAAAGCTGCTGCCCACCAAAATGCTGATTCTGGGTGATTGCAGGGGGATGGTTTCCTCAGGAGCTGGTGCTGGGGGGTGCTCTGCACCCCTCTGCTCTCTCCCATGCTAAGGGGAAGGAAAGTGCTCCATCTCCTCTCCTGGCTGAGCTCCCCTCTGGGGCATTTGCAAGAACCAGACCTTAATCACCTCTCCTTAACTTGGGGAGGGGAAGGAGATGTGAGCTGAGTCTGGCCCGGCGTAAATGAAACAGAAAACAGATTGGGGAAGGGAGGATGTTGCAATTTCTTCCACTTTACTGTTTCGTAACTACCTCTGAATTCCTCATGACCATTTGTTCATAACTGGCAGCAACACCCGGAGGAAAATCAATACAAAAACACCAAGCTGGTGGAAAAAGAATCTTAAATTACAGACCTGTAACAACAAACTCCTCAAGCACGATTCTGCCCCCCCTCAAAAACATCAAGGTGCCAGCCTCTGCCCCTGCCTCATGTCTCTTGCTGCTGGCTAACCCACTCTCCAGCTGCCTAATTCCTGTTCTCATTTCAGACTTTTCCCCTCACCCCCACATTATTTTTATATGGAAACTGAGCTGCAAGGCCTGCTAAGCTCAAACCTGCAAACTTAAAAGAAAACAACTCAGCACTTATCAGGTGACCAGCACTATGGAGGGTTACACTCCTAAATCAGATAATGAGACTTTAAAGCATTTTAAGCATCTGTTACCTCATCTGCATTCAATATATAGTCCTCTTCATACCAGCTGTTTTTAAGTGAGAAAGCAGAGATCCAAAGTTTCTTTGGTGGGAAGTACAGACATTTGCTGGCCTGATGAACTAGTGACTGGTTTCTTCTAGTTCAGTATCTCACGAAGATCTTGGAAAATAAATTCTTCCCTGTGCTGGTAAACATCTAAGAATTCCAGCTTAACTTTGCAGTGGCATGCAGGATCTCCTTCCAGCACAAGTGGGTCTGCAGAAAACCTGACCTTCAAATCCAATCATTCTCGCACAGATGACAATGAAAATGAGCAGAGTTTTCCAGCTAGAAACAGTGTTCTAATTACATGTCCCACAAAGATCAGAATAGCTTCTAACACATCACACAGTTCTTAGTAGGGGAGTATTTAAAATTAGGTAACTTGTAGTTAACTGTTACCTGTAAGGAAATGAAGCAGAAGTTCTAAGGAAGGATATGGGTAGACTGGAGCTCTCCTTTAAAGGGCTTCCAAACTGTAGGTCTCATAACATTTAGAAATAACCCCATCAGTGTTTTGATGAGCACCTCCATACAAAGCTGACCAAGGCAAACATTTAAATTATGCTGGAACTAAACCCAGCTAAATTACAGGGTAGAGAAGTCACCACACATGACGATTCTTGTGAAAACACATCATGAGAGATGTGGCTGCCTCAGTTTCTGCCATGTTGTGGTGCTTAGCTACGTATCTAGAGAACTCTTAAAATTGTAAGAATAAGTAAAGTCTTCCTGGAGTGCAAATAGAAAGAAAAGGCAATCAGAATGACTTGGTTTTATTGGCTGGCTCAATTAATTTATTAATTTTTTTTAAACATTTTTTGGGGGGAAGTTACTAAGAGTGTAACACTCTGTGAGGACTACACATGCTTTAAAACAGAGGCTGTGTTTTTCTTTCTGCTGTATTTCCCCAGTCAGCAAATCAGAAGAGAGAGATCAATTTCCCACGATGCTGCTAAATGTCATAAACATCTAAAAAAGCTGTGACAGCATGATGCCCCTATGCAGAAAATATTCAGAGGGTTCTGCTACATGTCAAACATCAATTTTTTTTTTCATTCACCTTCACTGGAGCTCTCTTACTCCTCTAGAACATGGATGCAGGAGCTGCTTCAATGAAGCCCCCAGCAGCCCACTCTCCAGCAGCCTCCTCAGTGGCAGAAAACCCCACCAAAGCCACTACTATTTGCAGCTAAACAACAGAAGAGTTTATCTTTCCTTCTCAAAATAAAAGCTGTGACACAACTAAGGTACCAACGTGTAGGATTTCAGAACTGGCAACTTCTATGAGTGTTTCAGGTCCTGTTCATCTTTCTAAGCACGGGTTTTATGGCATCTGATCACAAACCTGGAAATGGACAATGAAGAGGAAAGACATTCAGTTACTTACCCTGCCCATTTCTTGCTCTGACACCTGTTTACATCAGCTACCAGATTTGAATTTGACTTTAGCTTCTTCCTGTGCTGCCATAAACTTCTTCAAATCTAGTATCTTATAGAAAGTTAGAACTATAAAAGTTGGGCTATGAAAAGTTCCAGAAAAGAATCTTTAACTGGTGATTTTGACTAATGCTTGGGACCTCTTTTGTTACAAGTGGCTGAAAAGTGGGATGAAACAAGCTAAAAGAGGAAAATGAAGTTCTAGAAAATGAAACTCCTTGGCTTTCCTCAACTTCAACAATTTCAAGTCGGATTCCTAATGGGGAGCTCAGTTGTTTTGCTTCTTCTGTACTTTCTCCCTTAACAGCTCTGGTTACTGAGTAACTCAGACTGTACAAGGTATTTTCCTAGGTCATTCCATACAGCCTAATTCCTGTGACCTGCTTGTGGAAGAACATGGAACAACTGGGACTCTGAGGAGGTCAGGAAGCAGCTCAGGAGAGGACTGATAAAGAAGCTCTCTGCTGCATCTCCTGGTTTGGGATCTATGATGACACTTTAAAACACTTGGGTTTTGGAGATGGGGAGGAACCAGTGGAATGAGAGGACCTTTAGCAGTGTATTTGTGGACACCAAGATAGGATTTGGGATGAAGCCTCAGGACTTCAATGGACAAGATTCTCTACTTGCTGTTGCCCATCTTGTGGAAAGCTGCTGTGGGAGTGGAGGCTCTTGGGGTCCACTGTCCAATGTTTTGGGATACCAGGGGCTGAGATGGGTTTGGGCCATGATGCCAAACCAGGAATGCAGGTGGAGCCATGGCCACAGTTCTGCTGCCATGGCCAGGGTGATCCCAGCAAAACCACCCAGCTGGAGATGGCAACATCTCAAACTGCCTCAGCTGGTAACCCTGGAATTGTGAGTCAGAGGCATCTCTGTGAGGATTTATGAATCACTGTCATTGCTAAACTGGAAGTCAGGCTATCTCAGCAAAACTGCAGCTGGAACTAATCCCAAACAAATGCTGTTTAATGCACAAATCCCAAACAGGTTGATTTGGCTTCTTGCAGACTACAGAGCATCACAGCATTATTCTGGTCACTTGAGTGTAAAATGGAATGATGGCCCATGGAGATGACAGGTATCCAAAGGGAAAGCTGTTTCTAATGCCACAGTACAGGGGAAAGCAGCTGCAAAGATTATGTCCTCTAAGCACAGTGCCATTATAAGGAATTAGTCAGATTAGTACATAAATAATAAATGCCATTAGCAGAAATAATGAGACAAAATGGTAAGGCAATGGTAAGGCTGTCCCACACCCCCCCTCCTATCACCCCCATCCATTCCCCCCTCAGGAAAACCTTCTTAAAACAAGACAGAAAACAAGAGTTGCTAAATCATTTCTGATATGCTTCATTTGGTCCGGATATTCCTGAATTGCAGCTATCCCATTGTTTCCAGCTGGTCTCTGGGTAATGCATTAAATGGCAGTCAGCTTCCCCCCCATAAATCACCAGCCAAATCCAGAGGGCAGGGTGAAAGCAAAGCTCTAATGTCCCCGTTGTGTTGTGTTCTGGGGGCTAAGTGCAGATCCCCACAGCAGGAAAAGGATTTTTCTCTTGTCCTTCTTGCTTCCCATGACTCCCAGACTGCCTGCTGGCTCCTCAGCCAAGCTGCAGGGGAACAGGCAGTGTTTTCTTTTGGCACTGCACTTTGTTCCATCACAGTCACCCAGAGCAGTTTCAGGACACAGAAGGCGGGTGGGGATTCAGACACTTACCCTGGTGCAAAGTGGAACCCATCAATGTGCTCAGAGCTCCTGGATGGGAATATTTTAAAGCAAATAAAAGTAAGAAAGATAAAAAAAAAAATAAAGAAAAGGCCTACATGCAGCTATGGGACCTGAAGGCAATAAAATAGTCGTGATGTAGCCCAAGTTGAATGAAGAAAAAAGAAATTCAGCCATCTGAAAATCATTACAAGGTATCTTTACTAGTTTTCTTTGGCCCTATAAACACCTTTTCCCACTGAATTTACAAGGCATACCTGACTGCAAACTTGATTCAGAATAATTTAAACCATTATTTTAAACCATTATTTTGAATTTTCTTTCCACATAGGGTAAGATCCAGTGCCAGGAGGTGCCCTGACTTCAGTGATGTGCTTCTGGTTTGGTTTTCAGGCTGAAATGTTCAGAAACAGCTGAGTCAAAGATCTCCTGTCCTGGAAACTATAACCTATTTTTGTACACATTTGCTGACTTTAAGTTCAATTTTGAAGTCTGACAGCCCCTTCAAAGGGATGAATCTGTGTTTCCAGCAGGATTGTCCAACAGGAAAGCAGTGTGTCCCAGTTTCAAATCCACAGCTTTGCCTCCAGTCCTTGTTCTCGCTGTGGGGCAGCAGAAAGACCCAAACGTGTCCTAAAAAAAACCCCCTGAGATTCCCAAAATCCTTGCAGGGGATGGGAAGCAGAGCACTGGGGGGTTTGTTTTGACACCCAGACCGACTTCTCCTGGCTTGGATATTTTTATTAATGAGGATTTATTCATTTTCCTCCTGAAGGTGCAGCACAAAGCCTTTTATTCCCCTTTAATAGATGAGCACCAGCATCACCCCCTGCCGGGGAAGGGATCTCCAGAAGGGATCGGGATCGATCGCTGTCTCGGCTCAGAGGAATTGGGGGTGGGGGGGCTGCAGTCGGAAGGCGGGAGCGCCCCAAAACCGTGACAATTTCACCCTCTCCCTTCAGGGAGCCCTTCCAACACCCGGGGGATTTTTAAATGATTTTGGAAACTGAAGCTGCTCTCAGCATCGACCTCAAAAAGGTTTCGCGCGGCAGACGGGAGGGCAGCGAAGCCCCCGCCGCTCCGATGCCCACACCTCGGGGAGCTGCCAGCCAACCGCCAGCCCTCCGGAACCTCGGACCCTCCTCCCCACCCGCCCGGGGACACCCCCCGGCCTTCGCCCCGCTCCTCCCTCCCTCCTTTCCTCCGGCACATGCGCCTGGCGGGCCCTGGCCCCTCCCTCCGCCGCAGTTTACCTCTGCCCGGCAGGGGAGCGGACGCGGGACTCGAACCGGCGGCTCTGAGGGGAGTGAGGGCTGCGGCCCCGCGCCGGAGCCTGCCGGCCGGACCCCGCCAGACCCCGCCCACCCGCAGCGGGCGCAGCCAATCAGAGACCCCTATCCCTTCCCCTTCCCCCCCCCCGTCCATCCCTGTACCCTTCTAACCAATGGCAAACCCCCTCGCCCTGATAACCAATAGGAAACGAACTCTCCGTTCCGCCCCTAGAGCTCCCTGCAGCCAATGAGAAGCGAGGCTCTTAAGGCACAGTCGATCCCGTTCAGCGGATTGGATTCCTTTCCACGGAGGGGGCGTGGCTTGTCACGAAGGGTGTTGCTGTTTGGGGGCGTGGCCTGGCGGACGTATATAAGGAGGCACTGCGGCGCCGCTGCCATTTTGTGTAGCAGCGCCTGGAGAGCGGCCGGCGGGGGGCGGCGGAGGGTTTCGGACCAGAGCGGCCGGATGGTGAAATCCTCCCTGCAGCGGATACTCAACAGTCACTGCTTCGCTAGAGAGAAAGAGGGGAATAAAAGCACCATCATGCCCGCTGTGCTGAGCCTCAGTACCGGACAGAGCAGGTGAGGGGCAGGGGCCTCCCTCAGCCTTCGCAGCGCTGGGCGCTCGCCGCCTCCTCCTTTCCCCTCAGGGCCCGCCCTGATCCTTCTCCCCGTCCCTCAGGCCCCGCTCGCCTCCCCCGTCACCGGGGGGGAGGGGACGGGTGCTCCGTGGCGGGTGGGGGAGGGGCGGTCCGCTCCGCCGCCTCAGCGCCGGGCGCTACGGCCTTGGCCTCCTCCCCCGCAGAACCTAGACGGGAGGGAAAGGGAGAAAATAACTTTAAAAGGGGTCGGTTTATTCTATTTTTTTTTTTTTTCTAACACGCCCCTTCCCCCTCCTTCCTGGTCCGGGGTGACTCGCTGCCGTGCCGGGTGACACGTTCCCCACATCTCGAGGCGGCGGGGGGGGGGGGGGGGGCAGCTGCCCGCGGCCGCCACCCCGGGAGTTGCGTCCCGCACCCTCCCGCCATGTGCCACGTTCGTTGCCTCCCAGGAGAGCTCCCAGCGCGGCCCCGGCCGTGTCATCCCCCGGGGAGAACGCGCAGAGCGGGCCCGGGGAGAGGCGGAGGATCCGTCTGCAGCTCCCGGGGGGAGAGAGGGGACTGGAAGGTGCCCTGGAGACAAAAGCCGGGCTGGAGACAAGGCCTGGAGGTGTCGTCTTCTAACCGGGAAAGGAAAAAAAAAAACCAACCCAACAACAAATAAGCCCACCACAATTAGGCAAAAATAATCAAAGGATTGAGGGCTGTTATCCCCTTACGTAATCGTAGATTTTGTTGAAAAAAAAAACAACCTGGAGGGTGCTGAGCCTAAAGTTAGATCATAAGGGTGTTAGTAGAGCGGTTTTTTCACCCGAAAGATTAAACCATCCCGACAGATAGTGGAAGAAAATATTCTATTGGGAGTAACAGAATCAGTCTGCCCGATGGGAAGGAATTCATTAGACCTTGTATCTGGACTATGGTTTTTTTTCTTTTTTCAGAAAGGCCGTTTTTATACTTACAAGCTCGTATAAGGTCATTTATTTCCAAGAGCAGTAAATGCACACACAATACCACTCTGAAAATATTTTTATGGCGAGGTGCAGCCAGCCTCCATTATGCACTCACTGCTTTTCACTGGGCATCGGGTGAGATTGTGTGGAGCTGCAGGTGTCTGAACAGGATGCTTAGAGGCTCATTTGGAAGGGTAATCAGGAACGTGTAGCTCTGCAATCATTCTGAGATAAAATAAGTATCTAATGGAAGCACTAAAAAAAAGTGTCGTATCTTTCAAAGAGCATAAAATAATGGCTTGAATGCTCATTTAACTGAGAGCATACAGGGTTTTTTTTTTAAAATACAATTTTGCAGTCGCTGGTCTTACTAATAAAATATTTGACCTAAATGGCCATTCAGTGCCTTTCTAATACGGATTATTCATCACAGGCTTCAAGCTCATTAAAAAAAAAAATTAAACTGGGGACGATCTGTGCAAAATGGTGGATTATTTTCTACATGTTTATTCTGATTTGCAAATGGCTGCTGGCACTCACAGACAGGATGATTGTGAAAATTTCCCTAAGGGCCTCGATTGCTGCATCTGCTGAGATGACGCAACTGAAGAGTGAGCCTGCAGGGTGAAGGATGGTGCAGAGGGAGGGGCCAGGCACCAGCCTTTGCTCTCCCGACAGTAGAAGCCTTATTCCTGGACACATGCTCAGATGGAGGGTGAAATTTAGCACAGCTACAATAAATATATTTCCTAGCTTGAATGACAGGGGCAGAACTTCACCTGGCAGCTTCGTGTTGCTCTGCAGAATTCCCAGGAAAAGCTTGTAGGTTTGCAAATAGCCAGGTGGGGTCTTCAAAAGGGGCAGTATTGCTTCTGAAAACCTTTGAGGTGGTGGCATCTCTGAGGTTGCTGCCTGTAACTTGCTGGCCTCAAGCCAAGAGTGCTGATGGTCTAAGGTAAAAAATTATTTCTGTCTTAGCCTTGTCATAATTTCTGAGAACAGGATGGAGGAGAAAATGGGGTTTTACTGATAGAATGGTGCAGGCCAAGCACGCCCTTCCTTGCTTGCCTCAAGCCGAGTGTATTTTCATCTCCAAATTAGTTTTTCCCTAAAAATAATGTAGTAGGAGCTTTCTCACCCTGATGGCTCTTGGCATGAGCAAGTGTTCCTGTCCCTGGTCTGGTGGTTCCTTTGTCTTGCCACTTGCTTGGGTTGCAGTGGGAGGAGTTCCCTTGGCCTAGCTTTGTTTAGTTTGGTTTTTTTTGTTTTTTTTTTTTTTAAATCCTGCCATCTGATCATTGTTGAAAAGCTAAAATTGACTGAGCTTTGTCTGCTGTGGCCTCTTTACCTCTCTTAACTGTGAACCCTTTCCAGTTCCAGGGTTCCCTTCAATTGCTGTAGTAACCTGGGTCCGGGGCCTCGGTGGTGCTCCTGATGTCCCTCACCCACCCCTGAAGATCCCAGGTGGGCGAGGGAATAGTCAGAGGGATCACAATCTTTCAGCTAATTTATTTTATTCGGTGAGTATGAATAATAAAGGGCAGCTTGCTGTGGTGAGCTGGAGTGCATTTTTTTTTGCTCCAAGATAGTGGTTATCCCTTCTCCAAAATGAATGGAAAGTAACTTTGCACATCTTGCTGCTGCAGGATAATCGGCTGAATGTAACAGAAGAACTAACATCTAATAACAGGACAAGAATTCTGAATGTCCAGTCAAGGCTTACAGATGCCAAACACATTAGTTGGAGAGCAGTGCTGAACAACAACAACCTCTATATAGAAATTCCCAGTGGTGCTCTGCCTGAAGGGAGCAAAGACAGGTGAGTAGAACAAAACACAGCTGTGGTTTCTCTTGCCTCCATCTTGAAGGCCTGTGAGTTGTGGTGAAGCAACACGGTCCTGTTGCTGACACTTGCTTCTATTGAGGCTACAACTAAGCCCTTGTTTGAGAGCTGCTTCTACCTGCTCTGTAAGTCAGAGCCACCCAGAAGCTCTGTGACTTCACACCCAGGCACTGGGTGGCTGCTTTTACCCACTGAAAACACCAGCCTGGTTTGAGTCTCATCCTTCAGCTGCAAGAGAAAAACATTGATGTCATCAAAGACTTAGATTCCTACATCAAGTTACACCTGGAGCTCAGGCATCTTTTGCTGGTCTGAGTCGCCATCCAGGAGCCTCTTGTGTCTACAAGTCCATGTGCAGATGACTCAGAGCAGTCCTGATCATCTCTGAAGGAAATGCTCTCTCACCTCCACTGTTCTTGTCTTGTAGTTTTGCGGTTCTTCTGGAGTTTGCTGAAGAACAGCTTCGAGTTGATCATGTGTTCATTTGTTTCCACAAGAACAGAGATGATAGAGGTAGGTGTCAGCTCATCCCATATCTCCAGAGACCTCAATGCAGAATTTGAAGTTGATTTTGGTGGATGCTTTAGCTGTTGTATGGTACCACATGGATGAAACTTGTTTTGTGTTGTTTTTTTTTTTCTAGCTGCATTGCTCCGTACTTTCAGCTTTTTGGGCTTTGAGATTGTGAGACCAGGGCATCCCCTTGTCCCCAAGAGACCAGATGCTTGCTTCATGGCCTACACGTTTGAGAGAGACTCATCAGAAGAAGAATAGATTGCAATGTTTGCCTCTTAGAGCTTTCTTGTTGTCTATAAAGATGATTCTGTAGAAATTTTGTCAACATCTATTACAGTACGCATATAATAACTCTGTCTGAAGCGTTGTGACCAACTGCTCTGGTGGTGAGATGTTGAAAATTTCAGACTCCACATCTTTTTCTGGATTTGTGCGCATGTTGTGGTTGTGCAAATAAATGCTCCCTCCAAATTAGCAGTATATTTCTTGAAGTTTAATATTGTGTTTGTGATACTGAAGTATTTGCTTTAATTCTAAATAAAAATTTATATTTTACTTTTTATTGCTGGTTTTAAGCTGTTTAAGACTTGCACTCTGAAAGAGGTCGCTCTGGAACTGCTCCAACCATTAAAGCTGCAGGTACAGAAAGATGTTGCTCATTCTTTGCTTGACTGGAACTCATGGCTATGATCTGCCAGGACTTTAAAGAACCTGGCAATGCTCTAGAAGCCAAGCCTACTTCTGATGAAAAATTAGCAGGGTGTCCATTTCCAGAGAACTGGGAACACTGCATCCCTGCTCTGTCAGTGTTTCCTAGGATACTGTGAAACACTATCTAGGGAAGTCACAGGTGACAGGGTGAGAAGCACAGCTCCTGCCTGACCTCAGCATCTTCTGTCTTGGTATCAAATCTGCAACTTTGATACCTCAAGCCTCAGTGTTACGTGGGATAAGTTCAAGGCCAGTGTGTGTGGTGATGAAGGTGGCTTTGGGAGTTTGGCTGTGGTCTAGGACTTGGGGCACTTCTGCAGATAAATAATTGCCATGGGCTGGGTGGCTTCCAGAACTCTCCTGGGAGATGGATGGGAGTTGCAGCATAAGGAGCAGGGGCTGCTGTGATGCAGTTCCTGTTCTTGGGGTCCATGGACACCTCTTAGGGTTCAGTGTCCTGAACAGAAGGGAAATAGCTGCTTGTGCAGTGCTAAGGTGACAAAAGTGGTCCTGAAGACCAGAGGGAAGTCTCTGAAGGGCTCTGCTTTAAAGATTGTATTTCAAAATTTTCTTTTTTTTCCTCAGCACTTGGCACTTCTGCAGCTTTAGAAGGTTTTTGACACTATTTGATCTGATTAATCTCTCTCTAAAGCCTTGGGGTTTGACCCTGGGCATAAGAGAAAACCTTGAGGAGGGAAGGCCCACCACTGCTCAGTGAAAAACTGGGTTATATTGAATATACACAAGTCCATGGGCCCTGCTGGGATGCACCCACGAGTGCTGAGGGAGCTGAGGGAGAGTGCTCTCTGTCGTTTCTGAAAGATCATGGCTAACAGGAGAGGGGCCTGAGGGCTGGAGCAAAGCCAGGGTCACTGCATTCAAAAAGGGCAAGATGAAAGATCCAGTTGCCAAGACATTTACAGACCAGTCAGCATCACCTCCATCCCTGGAAAAATGATGGAGCAGCTTCTTCTAAAGGTCATCTCTAAGCACATGGCAGAGGAGAAGGTTATCAGGAGCAGTCAGCATGGATTTACCAGGGGCAAATTCTGCTTGGCTAACCTGATAGCCTGGGATGTTGTGACTGAAGGGCTGGATGTGGGGACACCAGTGGCTGCAGTCTACCTTAACCTTAGCAAGGCTTTTGACAGGTTCCCATAACATCCTGGTGAGCAAATTCAGGAAATGTGGGATAAACCAACCTGCAGTGAGATGGATCAAGAACTGGTTACACAATAGAGCCCAAAGAGTGCTGATCAATGGAGCAGAGTCCAGCTGGAGACCTGTGACCCGAGGATTAGTGCTGGGTCCAGCCCTGTTGAGCATCTTTATTAATTACCTTGATGATGGGACAGTGTCTTCTCAGCAAGTCTGCTGATGACACAAAGCTGGGAGGAGTGGCTGACACCCTAGAAAGGTGTCTGCTGCCATTCAGAGGGACCTGGACAGGCTGGAGAGTTGGGCAGGGAGAAATTTAATGAATTACTACAAGGCCAAGTGTAGAGTCTTGCATCTGGGCAAGAACAACCCCAGGTACCAGTACAGATTGGGGACTGAGCTATTAGAGAACAGCACAGGGGAAAGAGACCTGGGGGTGCTGGTGGATGGAAGGGTGACCATGAACCAACAAGTGTTCTGGTGGCCAAGAAGGCCAATGGCATCCTGGGGTGCATTAGAAGGGGGGTGGCCAGTATGTTGAGAGAGTTTCTCCTCCCCTTCTACACATCTGGAATACTGTGTCCAGTTCTGGGCCCCTCAGTTCCAGAAGGACAGGGAACTGCTTGAGAGAGTCCAGTGCAGAGCCTCCAGGGTGCTGAAAGGAGTGGAACATCTCCTGGTAAGGAAAGGTTGAGGGAGCTTGGGGTCTCTGGAGAGGAGAATGAGAGGTGACCCCATTAATATTTATAAATATATAAAGGGGAGAGCCAGGAGGATGGTGCCAGACTCTTCTCAATTATACCCAAAGATAGGACAAGAGGTAACAGATATAAGCTTGAGAGGAGAATTTTTTACTGTGAGGGTGACAGACCCCTGGCCCAGGCTGCCCAGGGAGGTTGTAGAATCTCCTCTGGAGAGATTCAACCCCCTCCTGGATGTGTTCCTGTGGGACCTCCTGTAGGTGACCCTGTTCTGGCAGGGGTGTTGGGCTCAATCTTTCAAGGTCCCTTCCAACCTCTAACTGTGAATCCCTGGCTGAGTTGTTTTACCAGGTGGTTATGCTGTGAGCACAGGATCTTCATGAGCGTGTCCTCTGCCAGGGCCTGATAGCCCCCCTTTAAAACTCAGAAATGTTGAGTAGAGGGGAGGGGATCACCCCATGGACCATCCTTAGGCAGATACTCTGGGTAAAGCCCTACTGGAATGGCATGGGATACACCAAAATGCAACCCCTGGATCTCCCTTCTCCCCCACGCAGCACAAAGTGACCTGGGGGCTGGCACCTTGTTCCCAGAGAGCCTGTTGTTAATTAGCAACACAGCCAGAGGTGTATCTGGGATCTTGCTGCATTAATTAGCTTCAGCTATGTCTCAGTGGCTTTGCCCCAGCTTGGGCTCTGCTCTGCTTCTTGTCCTGGGCTATGGCAGGTCACCAAGCTGTCACCTCTGGTTCCTGGCTGTGCCCCAGTCCAGTGAAGGCGAGAGGTCTCCTTCCCACGGGTCTCCTGCCAAGTTTTTTATGGCCGTACAATCGTGCTCTTCCTGTGTTTTGTTGTGTTTTTTTTAAAGTCTGTGAACTTGCTGTGCTGAAGGCTGCCAAAGAGGAGGTGGAAAAGACCCAGGGGAGGATGTTCCTCCATTTCTCAGCTGGTGGGCAGAGGTCTGAGGGTCATAAACTGAATCTCTAGAGAAATTCTTCCCTTTCTCTGTGGTCCTGTGCCTGTGCTGCCCTCTCTTTTTCACAGGGACAGGAGTGTGGAGGTGTAGCTGGTCCTGCCTGGAAGCCACAGTCTGTGGTAGGGGTTTCACTGGCCTTGGGTGCTCCTGGCAGAGGGAGAAGGGGTCACCGAAGGTGGATACCAGAAACTGGGGTGGTGGGAAGTGCCAGCCTTGGACCAGGACCCACAGGCACTGCCAGAAGGTTTTGTCTTTTTTTTTCAGGATCAGGTGCCCAAGGTGGCTTTGGGCCACCTGCTGTCGTGCCACGGGCTTTACTGCCACCTTGTAGCCACGCAAGATACTACAGGAGAGGCTCTGGGGACAGCAGGGCTGGGGCTCACCCAGGACAGCCCTTCCTGCCTGTTTTTGGCCGGAAAGCCTGTATTAAAATTCAAATCACGTTTCTTTGGGCCGGCGATGCTTGAGTGGTGACCGTGCCCATGGTTTGTGTGGCCGGGCAGTTTGTTCGGGTCCTCCTTGCACATTCAGAGCCTGCTGGCTTTGGAGGCTGCTCTGGGACAGAATGATCCCACCTGGGTGCAGAGCCTGGCACAGGGGTCTGGGGGCTCGGGTGGGTGCCCAGTTGATGAGGCTGCTGCCAGCCCATGCCCTGCTGGCAGGGGGCTGAAACCCACCAAGCTGGGGAGCTGGAAGTTTGCTCCTCCGTGCTGGCACCCTGTGGGGGGGTGGGGTGGGGTGTGGGTGTCACAGCCCTGGTTTACCAGGGGTTATTTTAAGCTCAGGGACCCCTAACAGGACTTGTCCCTGTTCCAGCTGTGCCACCAGCCCTGGTGTGTCACTGCCCAATGTCCCTGAGCATCTGCAGAGCCCAGGGAGGTTGCTCCTGCAGCTGAGAGGTGATGGCTGCAAGTGGATTCATAGTTTCTTAACTAATAAGAACACAAATGAACTGGGCAGAGCTTTGCACGGGGCTCCACTGGGGTGGTCACACAGCATCTGGATGGATGTCAGGACCAGGGTAGGGATCTCTCACTGGGTTATGTGTTTAATCCAGGCAGCAGATGCTACGGCCTTGGTGCAGCCAGGACAGAGCCTGGTCCCCAGGTGCAGCAGCCATTTACCGACCCGAGCTATTTACTCGATGTCATCAGGGCTGTTCTGAGTGATCATGCTGGGCAGTGAAGTTTGGCTTTGTGTTTCTCCCTGGATACACCACCGGGGTGTGTAATGCTGTCAAAAAAAAAAAAAAAAAACCAAAAAAACCAAAACACATAAAGGAGCAGTATTTAAGAACATCAGCTCTGGGTTTTATTGAAGCTGTGTGGCTGTTGTATTTCCCCCTTTAAAATGTCATTTATATTTGTGACCATGCCACAAACCATTTCAAAAAAGAGCAGGCTGTAGGGGAGATCGTATTTCTCCTTTGCAATGGTGCCTTAAGGTGAGCTGTAATGTGTGGCTTTGCCTTGTTATTTAAAACAGCAAAAGCCTCCTGGTCACAGGAGAGGCCTGTGGGGGGGTTGTGCAACGTCCAAGACTTGTAAATTTTACCCAGGATAATCACTAAAGGCACTAAACTGGTGCTCGAGCCTATGGCTTCCATCCAGCTGCCTTGCCTGAGATGCTCCGATAAACCCTGCTCACAGCAGCAAACACAAATCAGCTGAGGATGTAAAAACACATCCTAGGTTGTGGGAACCATGGGTGGGAGTTTGGCCCCAGCTTTGTCGTTTTTGTGCTGTGGGGAGAAGGGGGTTCAGGTTTGCAGAGTTTTCCCAGCCAGGACCAGCTTGGGTTCCTTGGGGGAGATGGCAGCCAACGGATTTGGACAGGTCCTCACAGGCCCTTGGCCACCTTTGGGGAGACCTTTATTTTGGGCTGAATTTCAGTTTGCTCTTAGGGAGTGTAGAGAGCCTGGGTGACTTGGTAGAGTGTGTGTTCAGTCACCTCCTGGAAGTACTGGCAGCACAGCCACTCCTCGAGGCCAGGGCTCGCCCCCACCCCAACCGAATTCTCTGCAAACTTCAGGAGCAACAGAGCCCTCTTCACCTCCACCCAGCTCTGGAGCAGCTTGAGGGTCTTCCTGCTCCTGGCAAAGAGCTCCTGTCGGGGCCCCCAGAGCAGGACCTGCAGGATGCTCCTTGCCTGCTCGATGGAGACCCTCTTGGAGGGATCTTTGTGGAGAAGCAGCATGGCCAAGCGCTTGAGTCCTGTGGAATAGATGGATAAGGAGGGGATTTCAGGAAGTCTGTTGCTTCTGAACTTCAAGGCATTTTCCAGAGAGATGTCCACATGCAGGATCCAATGGATCAGTATGCCTATGTGCAGCTCATCTGCCTCTGGGGAGGGTGGTGCAGCAGGGCCCTTAGTCCAGTCCTGCTGGCTGGTAGAACAAGGTCTTTGTTTGTCTTTAACCTTGAAGAAGCTGCTGATGAGCAGCCTTGGAAGGAACAGCCCCAGGGGTGGCTCCTTGCCTTGCTGGCTCTGAGGAGGACAAGGGCACTGCACCAACAGCAGGTTCTCGGGGCAGAGGTCTCCATGCCCCATGTTCTGCAGCTGGAGGTGCTCCAGCCCCATGCAAAGCTGCAGGAGAAGGAGACAAGCCAGGCGTTCATAATGCCCGGGGCTGATCCTGTGCAAACTGTGGGATCCCTTCACAAAGCCTGCCAGGGTCTGGTAGGGAACTTCAGGAGAAATCAGAACCTGCACAACAGGATAGGTGGTGGGACAGGCTGGCTCTTCTCTAGAGGGGGACCAGCTCTGCTCCCCATGCCCTGCAGGGAGCACCAGCTCGGGAGGGAGGTGGTCACTGAACCGGCCGATCAGGCGCTGGATGCTGCAGTGTGCCCCAGGGGAGCTCTGTACCCCCAGGCTGGAGCAGCCTGGCTTGGGGACCTGCAAAGAGAGACAGGGCATGGTCACCTGAGCAAGGACAGAACCACCAGATCATAGAATCACCGCATCACAGGATGGTTTAGGTTTGAAAGGACCTTAAAGCTCATCCAGTCCCACTGCCCTGCCATAGACAGGGACATCTGCCACTGGACCAGGTTGCTCCCAGCCCCATACAAAGTCCAATCCAAATGCCTCCTCATGGGCTGGGACACTCAGTCAGCTCACCTGCTGGGCCACCAGCTCTCGTCCGGCCCATGCACAGTGCTGGGCTCCCCCTTCACCCTTTGAACCTGCTGGTGTTTGCTGGATCACCTTCAAGCTAGAAATGGGAGTGGGGGGGGAGTGTAACCCCTGGAGGTGCTGCAGAACTGGGATGGTCTCAACCTGCTCTGCCTGAGGACCCAGCACTGCTCCAGACTCTATTTTGCATTCCTTGGCACCTTGAGGCCACTTGTCAGGACACCTTCCCAGTGGTGCTGTGCTCCCAGGCCCAGCCTTTGGACCCATGGGAGCCACTGCCCTCCCCCTCACCTCTCCACCCCACACCCACAGCACTGTCCCGGTCAGCAAAAGCAGAAGTGGGTGCAAAAGGGGGAGTGTCTGTGTGATGGGGGGGAAGTGTCTGTGTGACAGGGGGGGTTGGTGGGAAAGCCAACTCTCCCAGTTCAGGTTGGCCTGCAGCACCCCATTCTGTGGGAGCCAGCACCTCCCTGGGCATTTTCTCCAGTTCCCAGCTTACCTTGGCTGCAAACACCAGCTGGGTTTGCTCCAAAGCGAAGCCCACTCGGAAGTACCAGGCATCCCTACTCTCACAACATGGCTCTGGCTCCAGGACCCTCAGGGCTGCCCAGTTCTTCCCCCTCAGCTCCATCTCCAGCAGCCGCTGATGCTCCTCTGGCCCCAGCAGCTCCTCCTGGATCCGAGCTGAGAGCCGGGACAGGGCACCCACCTGGCACCCCAAAACCACCCCACACCCCCCAGTCGGGCTCTCCAGGAGCGATCCCAAATCCCTGTCTGCAATCCCAAACGTCAGCTCTGCCGGGTTGGGCCGTGGGCTGCTCCGGTCCACGGGTTCTCCCAGGCTTTGAGACTTGGTCAGGGGTTTCTTGGGTCCCCAGGGGGGTCTGTCCCCCGGAGGGATGGAGCTGGGGGCCCCCTCCTCATGCCCTGGTGGGATGTTGCTGAGGATGCTGCTGGCCCGTGGCACGGGGTGACCCCGGCAGTGCTGGGGTCTCGGCTGCTCCGGGAGGGACTCTGCTCGCTGGAGATGCTTTTTTGGCAAAGGGGGAGGCAGAGGGTCCCAGGTGGGCTGGGAGGGGGCTCTGCCTGCTCCTTCCCCTCGGGTGGCCTTACGGGGGACGAGGTGGGCCCGCAGCTCTCCTGGGGAGGGACAGAGACAGCGCAGCTGAAGGAAGGGTTGGAGGGGACAAACTGGGTGACAGAGCGGGATGGGGCATGAGGGCAGTTATTTGCCCCACTGTGTATTTTCAGACCTTAAGCAAAGGCTGCAGGGGTGAAAGCCACAGGAGAAGGACAGGAACAGCAAAGGGGTTTGTCCCCACTGCTCAAGCAGGATGGGAATGTCACTCACCCACGTTGCTGTAGAGGAGTGATGAATCGGGAGGTCGAGGCTGGTGGCTCCCCGGGGTGTCTGGCGTGGGCGTGGGTGGTCTGGGGGCACCCAAATACAGGCTGCTGCTGCCCCTCACCTGCATAGTGGCCCTGAGGGGAGCTGGAGTCAGTGCTCAGCCCCTGGGTGGGGTCTGGCTCTGTTTGGTGCCAGATCAGGGGGAAAAGAAGGATAAAGAGGAAGCAGTGGCCTGGGGAGCCCTGGCTGTGTGGTTTGGGTAAAAAAAAAAAAACAAGTTTTGTGTCCCAGTGACTCCACCTCCTGAACTAGGGAGGTCTGGGGTGCTCCTGAGGGGTGGGAGCTGCCTCAGGGGCTTCATGTCTGAAGGTTCACACCTGCATGGGTGCAGAGGGTGGCTGAGACAGATGGCAGTGAGGTCCTCCCAGTGTTCACTGTGTGGTGGCCCTGAGGAGGACACGATGGTGGGAGAGGTGTGGAACAGGAGCAGGAAAAGTCTTTGTCATCCCAGCCCAGGTCTGGAGTGGGCAGGATGTGGGGGGACTGTGTCTGGGGAGGGAAAAGCAGAGAGCAGGGAAAGAAGAGCCCTGACCAAGATTTTGCTTCCCCATCCTGATCAGGCTCCACACAAATCTGCAGCCCTGTTCCTGCTGCCACCAGCAGTACTGAAACCAGGGTGGCTTTCTTTGACACCTCCAGTTTCTCTGCTGGGGACATCACCCCCTGTGCAACTACGGCCTCTGTCCCTCCCTGTTACCCCCCAGGGAACCGGGGATGATTATGCAGCCTCTTGCCAGGGTGCAAAGCATGGGGCTGAAGCAGCTTTTGTGGGGGGGGGATGCTGGGAAGCTCCTTTTTGGACCCTGTTTGCAGAGCAATTTGTTACCTCTGGGTTTTCCCTGGTGGTGTTGGGGGCCTGGAGGGCTCCAACCCCATCTCCCAGCTCAGCTGCGTCTTCCCCTCCGCATCCCGAGCTCTCCCGGCGCTGGCCATGGCACAGCTGGGAATCAACCTTCCCAGCTCACTGCAGCCCCCTCTCAGGAGGATGTTCTTTCAAAAACTCCTTCTTGCAAGTCGAAAGGAAGCTGGAGGTTTGGCCAGGCTCCCCAGCAGCCCCTCCCTGCCACTGTCCCAGGGCCACCCGGAGGCTCCTGCAGAGGCTGCAGAGTTGCATCACCTACAGTGCAACCTCTGCAATGGGTTTGCTTCCCACCAAGCTTCTCAGGGAGGCTTCGTGCTCCTCCCAAAATGCTCTCTGAGTGGCAGCTGTATGGAACTGGGGGGATTTCCGTTGTAAACACCCCCCCACCATGTAATTAATTCCCTGCTCTCCAGGTTGGGTTCCTCTAGATAGGTTGGTGATGTGGAAATTTTATGTTTTCCTTAATGGTATTGCTGGGGTTTCCTGCAGCCGTTGCACAAGGGGAGCCCAGTCAAGAGCAAACACTTCTTTTTTTTTTTTTTTTCAGAGCTCTATAGGTGAGCATGAAGTGACACAATTCAGATGCTGAGTCCCTCAGTGTCTGTCCTCTGAAGGATAAAGTTGCTCTTTGAACACTAAACCCCATGATATTTCAATAGCTATTCCCTTCCATTCAGTCTTTGGACAAATTAGCAAATAAGGGATGGTGCTGATTAGCAATTGGCCTGGGTAGGTGTGTGAGTGGGTGAGATCTCTGCTGAGAGCTGTGGCAGGGGTGGCTCCAGGGACCACCGAGGCTGGGGATGAAAAGGCTTTAGGGGACATGGATTTGCCTTAAAAAAGTGGAAACTCCCCCAGTATTTCCAGCATTTGATCTGGGTGGTGCATCCTCAGCAGTGGGGTGGGTGCCATGGGTTCAGATGTTTCTCCAGGGCTCTGGGGGCTGGTTTGGGGCTTGCTGGGTGCCCCTGAGCTTGGAGCCACCCTCAGCCTCAGTGGTTTCCTTGCTATATATTTAGCAATCCCTATTTGCTGGGTAGGTTTGTGTCTTGTTGGCCCTCAGTGCTGGCTGAGGGCTGTTTCTGTGGTGCTAAGGCCATATGTGAGAGCTGATAAAAATTTGTGTTGGGGCTGAGTCACACTCGGATCCGGCAGCAGCTCCAGGAGGATGTGCAAGACTTTGGGAGATGCCAACCCCCCATGGTGTCCGTATGGTCCTGCCCACGCTGCTGCCTGCTTTGCTGCCAGGGCTGCTGCACCCAGTGACTCCCCTGAGACGTCACCAAGGGCTCTGGTGCTCTAAAAATAATTATAAAGAGGATCTGAGAATGCACTGGGTTGGAAGGGATCTTTAAAGATCACCTAGTCCAATCCCCCTGCAGTAAGCTGGGATACTTTTACATCAGGTTGCTTAGAGCCCCATCAAATCAGAGACCTTGAATGTCTCCAGGGATGGGGCTTCCACCACCTCACTGGGCAGCCTGGGCCAGTTTCACCACCCTCACAGTAAACAACTTCTTCCTAATATCTAAATCTATGCTGTAAGAGCACTGGCCCTCACCCCATCACTCCCTGCCCAGGTCAGAAGTCCCTCCCCAGCTTTCCTGTAGCTCTGTCAGGTCCTGGAAGGTTGCTCTAAGGTCTGCCTGGGGTCTTCTTCTCTCCAGGCTGACGAACCCCAGCTCTCTCAGCCTGTCTTCATGGGAGAGCTGCTCCAGCTCTCTGATCATCTTCCTGGCCCAAAGCTGAACACTGAAAAACAAAGCTGATCCCAGCAGGATCCTGGGCTGATGGATGGTGCTCAGCAATAGGCTCAGTGTCTCTCCCTTGTCACAATATGTTAATGACTGTACAACAAACTGTTTTAAGCAACAGTGAATCTATAGGAAGCATGAATACAGCCCCCTAATAGGTAATGTTATCTTCAGGAATAAAATTGCAGATAGAATAGAATAGAATAGAATAGAATAGAATAGAATAGAATAGAATAGAATAGAATAGAATAGAATAGAATAGAATGAATGAAATGAATGTGAGCCTGAGCTGGAGAGGGGTGGGACAGGGAGGAATTGCCTCTTGCAGCAGGATTACCTGCAAATCTCCTGCTGCTTATTATATTAAAGGAGACAACATCAAAGTTAAAAGTGCCCTGAACCCTTAAAACAACCATGGGTTTACACCACTAAGTCCCACAAACAAATACTGATTTTGTTGTCCTAATTATGGGACACCCCTGAGCCCTTCAGGGGGCTCCTCTGCCCACCCTGGACTGATAAAGCAGCCAAGAAGCTGAGGGCTGCAGGACACTGGTGGCAATCCCTGTCCCTGGTCTGGAGGGTGCCCAGCCCTTTGCCCCCTCAAGCTGTGCAGGGCTGGGGAACTGATGCAGGGAGGTTTTACTTAGCTGAAGTATTTTTTAATTTGGTTTCTCTTCCCAGCAGGAAATTCAATCTTTAAATCAATCTGCTAGAGAATGGCATTTTTCTAATTGTCTTTTTTTATTATTTTCAACTCCCCCCCCCCCCCCCCCAATCCATCCCTGCTGCAGGGATGCTCCAGGGTTGGCTCAGGGCAGGCTGGGGTATTAACTGTGGCACTGCAAGGTGTGGGGCACAGGGGGTGGGCACAGTGGGCACCAAAACCACCTGAGCTGGGTTCACAGCATCTTTGGACTCAGCAACTCTCATCCTCTAAAAACTGCTGAAGAAGCAGCTGGACTCAGCCCTGGCTCCCAGGGGGGTCCCCAAGACCTTGATGCCTCCAGACCCTTCACCACAGGCACAGCTGTAACCCCAACCCTTCACTTCCCATGTACTCTTGTGCCATGAAGGTTTTTCATGCAGGAAATGAGAAAAGCCTCAATTTCCTCTTCTGCTCCCAAACCAGCTCTTGCACCAGCTGCAGGAGACCCATGGCACCTCAATTATTTTGCAGCCAGGGCCCCTGTGTACAGGTGAGATGGGTGCCAAGAGCACCCCCAGGGAGAAGCAGGGTGGGGAATTTGGGGGTGCAGAAGCTGGGAACCAGCCCAGGGCCCTTTTCTCCAGCAGATGGAGGCCTTGCTTTGCTTCCACCACTCTGCCTGCTCCTGGTTCCCAGCCCAGTCCCTTGCTGGGAAAGCTGGGAGTGGAGATGGCATGGGGACAGGCAACCCTGTGAGCCTGGCAGGAGGGAAATGTGGGGGCTAAGGGGGGGTATAGCAGCCCCTTTGGTGGGGACACATGGAAGATGGTCCCCAGCCAGCTGGGCAAGGAGACACCAGGATGGCAAAATGCCTTCTGGGGATGGCAGCTCGGCCACGGGCAGGGATGGCCTTGTGTGGGGCCAGGGTGTCCCCTGGGGCTGGCAGGATGGGAAAGGGGACCAAGAGGATCACGTCAGTCTTCCTAAGAAGAAGGACACCAACCCTTCCCCCCTCTACCCCCCAGGGCTGCTGGCTCTTGCCACTTGGCCCTACAGACAGTGTCTCTCCGTGCCTCAGTTTCCCCAGTTCCCGTTTTTTCAGCCTCATGGAGGGGTTTGTAGGTGAAGTGCTGCCTTTGCACCCTTCAGCTTAAAGGCATCCTTATAAACACTCTATTAATAATTAATACTAGATTAACGGCAATGGCAGCTTGTTAACACTGCTCATTAATCATTTATTAGTTATTAATCTGGACTCGAGTACCCTCTGGCAGGGAGTTGGCACTGGCTGGGAAGGGGTTTGAGGGCTGCTGGTGGTGATGTCCACCTGATGGGCTGCAGAACTCGGGAAGTTTAACATCTGCTGAACCCTGGGATTCCCTGGGATTCCCTGGAGTGGGAGCAGGGAGGGGGAGCCCTGAGGCACCAATCCTGCACAGGGTGCCAGTGGCTCCAAGCACCCTTTCTGGGTGCTGCCCAGCTCCACACTTGCACTCAGCCCCTCCTGGGCTTTCTCCACTGACTTTGGCTTTTCTTATGAGAGGCACAAGGAAAGGAAAAGGGGTAAGAAAACCAAACAAGCCACAAAAGTCCCTTTTTTTTTTTTTTTTTTTTATCTTTTTCTCCCCCCACCTCCCCACACATATATTTCACATGCTCGTTACATATAAAACTGTGCCAGGTCTGCACTGCCCCAACCCACCTTTGCTGCAAGGCTCTGTGCCTGACTCCCTCCCCAACCCTCCCTCCCCAGTAAAAAACCCCAGACACCAAACAAGGGTGCACGGGTGAGGGTGGGGGGACCCGGTAGGACACGGCATGCACGGCTCAGGGGGGCGGGGGGGCACCGGGCATGCGATGGGGCCATGGGTCCAGGGGAGGGGATGGATGGGAGAGAGGTGGGAATCACCCCCCAGGACGGGGCCAGATCCTGGCAGTGCCCAGGGGAGGAGGGCTGGGTGCTGAGCCCCCTGGTTTCATCACCCCTCTCCACCCTGGAGCTCAGCCTGGGGGTGAGGGGCACCCATGGGTGCGAGAGCAGGATGGGGGCAGCAGCATTGGGTGATCCATGCAGCAGCTCTGACTTTTACCCCCGTGCAGAGAAGCTGATGGGGAGCTCAGCCCTGATCCCACAGGAGCTCCTGCTTCCTGCACAGCCCCCAGGGGATGCCTGGCAGGAGAGGGGCAGCTGCCTCCTCCAGCTCCCAGAATGAACCTGCCCAGCCTGACCACTGCCAGGGGGAGAAGGGACATCCAAATGGGGGGGGACATGCCCACAGGGATAGGGACAGAGGCACATGGGGGCACCTGGTGAGGTGAGGAGGAAGCAGTGGGCTCCCTGGCCTGTCTAGGTCCCATTGAAGCTCTTCCAGCCGAGCCACCTTTGCTCCTTCTCCCACCCAAACCCTTGTGCTCCAAGCCAGGGGTGCCCTGGACAGGGGTAGGAGGAGAAGTTGGAGACTGTACCCAGGAACACCACCCCACGGTGCTCAGTACTGGAGGGTGCAGGATCCCAGTGGACACAATGGAGGTGCCAACCAGGGCTTTCTCACCGTATTTGCTTTTGCTGTCACTTCCCGAATTGATTGTCCCAAGCTTTTCTCTCCTCTTTTTACTGGGCTCTCCAGCCTTCCTGTGCAGGACAAGCCAGCTCCTGCTCTCCTGCAGGACTATGCAAACCAAAGAAAATGTACTCAAAAGTGCCTCTTGCACCCATACCAATCCTGACCTCCCACCCCTTCACCCCCACTGTCCCACAGTGGCTCAGGTGGATGCAAAGATAGGGCCTTGCACTGCTCCTTCTGAATTTAAGAACCTTGGCCTCATTTTGCCTTTTCCCCCCCCTTTTTTTCTTGCTGACAGCTCCTCAGAGCCTGGCCTTGGGTGGGTTATTATTGCTTGTGCAGGAGCGTCCCCGAGCACCCACGTTTCGAGCTACTGCTTCTTAAATCCAACAATGGGAAGTTCTCAAGGCATGGCCATGCCCCAGCTTTGCCAAGGACTTGGAGGAGGCTCCCAGCTTGGCACAGACCTCCCTGGGCAGCACCCCAGTCACCACATTGCCCCGGAAGACTTTGCTCTTGGAGATTCATTTAAGAAAAAAAAAAAGAGAATCATTGGACCAAAAAGAAAACCAACAACAAGAAAAGAGAAGAACCATAAACAACCACCAGGAAAGTTATCTGCAGAGTCTCTTAAAAAAAACAGAAAGGGGGGGAAAAAAGGGAGCAATTTTTTTCCCAGGCCCAAACGCTGATGATCTCCTGGCTAGAGAAATGCATAGTTGGTAGTGAAAATGTTGGTGACATTGGGAGCCCCTGGAGCCAGGACAGCCCCCGAGCCGCTCACTGCAGGGCCAGGATGGCCATGGCCATCGCTTCCTGACCCTGCAGGTCCCTGCGGTGCCAACCCCGCTGGCCTCTGGCATGTCACCAGCTGTGTCCCAGCACAGCAAGGTCCTACCACCAGTCCCGGGATGTCTTCAGTGCTCCCACACCCCCCTGGTCCCATCCCACTACAGCCGTGCCCAAGGCCGGGCAGCACACAACAGTTTTCCTCTGGGACAGGCTTAGATCATCTTCATGTTGAACTTCCTAGCTCCTCCTTGGCCGGTGGTGGTGGTGGGACCATCGACCTTGCGGAAGGAGTACTCCACGGAAAAGTTGTTCTTGTGTTGACCCCGGCCCCGGCTCCAGACGAAGAGGAGGAGGAAGCAGAAGAGCACCACGCCCAGGAAGGTGATGCAGCCCATGGCTGTGGAGACCAGGATGGTCTTGAGGTCCAGCGTAAACTTCAAGAAGACCTGCGTGTCGTTGTGGGAGGTGTCGTTGAACTCGCTGAGGTACAAAGTCCGGTTGGCGTAGCGGGAGCCGTCGGACGGCCGCCCCTTGACCGTCAGGGTGGCAAAGTAGGTGTCGTTGCCCCCCGCGTTGCTGGCGATGCAGATGTAGGTGCCGCTGTCCTGCACCTGGGCAAAGCGGATCTCCAGGGTGCCCCCGGGCAGCACCGTCGCCCGCCCCGTGCTGCGGGTGGTGATCATGCGGTGCTGAGGGGACACCCAGGAGATGGAGGGGTCCGGCTCCCCGTCCGCCCGGCAAAGGAAGGACACGGACTGCCCTTCCCGGGCCGTCACGTGCTGCAGCTTCCGATCCTTGATCTTCGGCTTCTGGCAGGTGAAGTACTCGAAGAGCACCGAGTCCGGGAAGTCGCGCAGGGCATTGCCCTGGATTTCAGGAGGTGAGGAGCACATCGGCTGCTGCCCATCGAAGTTCAGCGTCTTCCGCCGCTGCAGGATCCAGAGGAGGCGGCAGTCGCAGGCCAGGGGGTTCCTGTCCACCCGCAGTGTCTCCAGTGTGTTGACAGAGTGGAAGGTGCTCTCCTCCAGTGTGGACAGAAAGTTGCTGGATAGGTTGAGCAGCCGGATTTGTCTCAGGCCAGAGAAAGCCTGTGGCTCCACGGACACCAGGAGAGCACCCACGATGTGGAGCTCCTGAAGCCGTATGAGGTCTTTAAAGGAGCCCTTCAGCACAGTGCTAATGGGATTGTAGGACAGGTTCAGGTACCGGAGGTACACCAGGTTCCTCAAGGCAGCGGCGGGCACGGCTGTGATGTTGGTGTAGGTGATGGAGAGTGAGGTGAGGTTCAGGCCCTGGAAGCTGGTGGGGGAAACGTCTTCCAGCAGTGGCCAGTTGTCGATTTCCAGCTGCAGGAGGTTGTAGAGCTTCTTGAAGTTTTGGTCCTCTAGCGTGGAGATGCTGAGGTGCCGGAGACGCAGCACCTCCAGGTTCTGGAGGTAGGAGAGGGACTCAGCTGAGATGGAGGTCAGGTTGCACTTCTCAATGGTCAGCTGCTCCAGGCCAAGCAGCCCTGAGAAGGCCCGCTGGGAGATGTACACCAGGTCGTTATCACCCACCTCCAGGCTCTTCAGGTTTCGCAGGTCCTGGAACATGTAGTCCAGCAGGATGACGAGTTTGTTCTCGCTGATGTCCAGGAGGGTGAGGTTGGTCAGCTTGGTGAAGACCCCAGGAGGGATGAGCTTGAGCTGGTTCCCCCGCAGCCGCAGGGTCTGCAGGTTAAAGAGGTTGCTGAAGGCTCCTGGCTCCACATTGGAGATGATGTTCTCACTGAAATCCAGCTCCTCCAGCAGCGGGTACGGGGAGAGGTCCCCGGGGTTCAGGCAGCGGATTCGGTTCTTGTTGAGCTCCAGGATCTTGGTCTCGGTGGGGATGCCCTCAGGGATGGAGGTGAGGCGCTTGCGGTGACACAGCACCGACCTCAGCTGCGGGGCACACTCGCAGCGGGCAGGACACGCTGCCACTCGTGGTGGGCTCAGGAGGACCAGCTGGAGGACTAGGACTGGGAGCCAACATCTCATTGTGTAGAGCATGGTCCTATGGGCTCACCACCGTTCTCCTGTGCGCCTGGAAGGGAGAGATGAGGAGTCAACAGCAGGGTGGGGGGAGGATAACAAAGTCCTACCCAGACCCAGATCAGCCATCTGTGGGTTGGGACTGAAAAATGCTCCCCAAACCATGGCTCATGGCCCTCATAAAGTACCATTCCCCAATCCCCAGAAACCTTCAACCCCTTTTTTCTCAGCCCTTAACATGTGACCCCAGAGAAGAGAAAGCTCTAGGGAGACTTCTGAGCACCTTCCAGCCACACTGTCACACTGCAGTCTGATGTAGACACTCTGTGTGTCTTTGGTACAGGTCACCAGCACTGGTGTCAGCCCATGGCAAGGCCAAAACAGGGCCAATGGGAGGGGGTTGTTCAGCCTGGAGAAGAGAAGGCTCTGAGGAGACCTTAGAGCACCTTCCAGTGCCTGGAGGGGCTCCAGGAAAGCTGGGGAGGGACTCTGGACAAGGGTATAGGGACTGATGGGATGAGGAGTGATGGCTTTAAACTGGAAGGGGGGAGATTTAGGTTGGACACTGGGAAGAAATTCTTCCCTGTGAGGGTGCTGAGTCCCTGGCTCAGGTTGCCCTGAGAAGCTGTGGCTGCCCCATCCCTGGCAGTGTTGAATGCCCCAGGTTGGATGGGGCTTGGAGCACCCTGGGCTGGTGGGAGGTGTCCCTGCCTGTGCCAGGGAGGTTGGGTCTGGATGAGCTTCACACCCAAACCAGCCTGAGACTCTGTGATTCTATGACCTGGTGACTGTGCCCTGTGCAGACCCCAGCTAAACAAGTCTCACCCCCTGCACACTGTGTGAGGAGAGCAGGGAAACTGAGGCAAGGAGAGACGAAGATGTGAGAAGAAACATGGCTGCAGACCCACCCTTCAACCTCTGCCCTCCCCTCCCCAGCTCACACCCGCTCTGTGCTGCACACACACGTGCAGGGGGCTGTGAGCACAAGTGCCCCGGGATGATGGGGGACACAGACCCCCCCACGGGGAGTGCAGGAACAGAGATGCAGCCAGAGGTGTTGCAAAGTTGTGACCCAGGTGGGATGCTCCAGGTGGGATGCTCTGCTCCCTGTGCAGATGCCACGAAGTCTCATCTGGTGGCACAAATCCTTCCCAGGCCCCGGGCTCAGGAAGGGTCCCACAGGATGGGGGATGCTTGGAGGGACACACAGGACCTTGAGCTCCCGTCCCTGCCTCCAGTGTCACCTCTCAGAGCAAGGATTAAGGAGGCCACGGGGCCAGGCTTCAGAGAGGAGGGATTATCACAGAGCTCAGCAGCACACTTCACCCCCACTTCCCCTTTTTCCCAGCTCCCCTTTCCCTGCTCCCCTTCTGTGCCCCGAATCTGCCGGGCTGACACTGCCCCTGGAATCCTGCTGCTGCAAACTCATCAGCTGCCTTTCCCTAATGAAGCACTGTCACTAACCTAATTAAGTGGCCCAGTTGGGGCATTGTGGGGTCTTTCTGAGCTCAGCCAAGGGATTTTGGGGGGTATGGATTTTGGGGGGTATAGAGAACAGAGCCATCCCCTCCAGCGCCCTGGCAGAGGTGGAGGGAGTGGGGCAGGTCTCAGCCCCACCCTATGGTCAAAAGATTCAAAGAGAAAATACTGCAAAGGAGGAAACTGATGTGACCCAAAATGTTTCAACATCTCCTGGGGTTGGGTCCTCACCACCATCCCTGAAACAGCACCAGAGAGCTTGGGCAGAGCATCACCACCAGCAATGAGGGGTGCACACCAGAGCAATGTGGAGGCACTGACCTTGATGCCTACCTCTTCTTCCTTCTCCTCTTCCTCCTTCACCTCCTCACTACTGGGATTTATTTGCTTTGTGCTTTCCCAGATGTCTCCTGGCCACCGCACCTCATGGGCAGGAGGCCAGAGCATCCCTCTCCTCACCTGCTCTCCATGGACCTGCTCCTCACCCATCCTCACTGTGCCAGCCCTGCCAGAAAACCCTGAATGTTCAATTATGCTGTGCAACTAGTAGCAAAAACAAAGCCCCTCAAATGCTTTTGGGGGCTGTAAAAGGGAGAAAAACCAGGTCCCTGAGAAGGCTGCTTTGTGCTCAGCTCTTGCTGGCATCCACCTGTGGCATCCATGGGCTGATGCAGGTCCCCAAAGGCACCTTTAGGCATTTTTCAGAGCAAACGTCCACACCTGAACATGAAGTCAGGGATCTGAACCATGTTTTACCAGCTGCTGCTGCTGGTGGCTTTGCTCACAGCACAGTGTGGTTGCCAGGGACACTTTCTGGGGACACTGAAGGTGATCTGTGCTCCTCAGTGTCTTCAGGGTTTTCATGCCACCAGCCAGAAATGAACCTGTAGCTCCTGTGGCTTTATTTTAGCCATTGCCTCAAGTCCAGGGAGGCTTCTGGTTACAATGAGCTTGGGATCCCTTGAGCCCATGGGATACAAGGAAGATGAAGAGGATGGGAAGGAGCTGAAGGGGCACACTCTGGATTTCCTCTGGCTCCAAGGGTGACCACCAGCAGGCTTCTCCCTATGATGAGGGCAGCAAAACCATCTCAGTTTATGCTGGGGAACAGAGGAGATTAAACCAGAGCTGAGGCATAAACTGAGAGGCAGAAAACTCGGGGTCAGAAGAGGCCGTTGCTGTCCCCAGGCTGGACTCAGAAGAGGCTCCCAGCGATCAAGCAATTAGCAAATCAAGCGTGAGAATAATCCAGCTGAACCAGGGAGAGGAGGAGCCAGCTGGGGGTAGGAAGGGTGAAAATCAATCACCAGACCTAATGGAGAATTATCCAGCCCAGAGTTATTCCTAATCCCATCAGAGCCTGGCTGGGAAATAAATTCTCTGGGCTCTGTGCTATGAGTTCCCCTATGGATGCATGGCAAATATCCCAAAGCCAGGGCTCCCTGGAGCATCAGGAGGCCAAAGGACTGCACCTGGGAGCCATGGCAGAGCCCAGCAGCACGGATGGGTCCTGTGGGTGCTGTGCTCCCCACAGGCACCCTCGGGTCCCACTCAAGGCTGCTCTGACAGGGAACTGGCAGAAAGCGTGAGCAGAGAGAGGAGATGGGGTCACTGCAGAGAACACCCCGAAGCGTGGCTTACAGGGACTTAAAGGTTTGAAACCCATGAAAATCTCATGTAGAAGGGAGTTATTTTGGTGACTGGCAGCTGCTGTATCTTGCTCACTGTCTCTCCCTCTGCTCAACAGCCCCAGGTCTCGGGGCTGGATGAGATGATGCTGGAGAAGTGAGATTGTGGCAGCTTTCAGCAAAAGCAAGATTTACCCTTTGTACCCAGCAGCTGTCTTCGTGGAGCCTTCTTCCCACCCTGTGATCCCATCCTGAGTCCTCAACAGCTGCATCCACAGGACTCTCCACTTTCCTCCCACAAGGAAACTCCCAGCCCTCGCAAAATGCTGCGAAAACCCAGAAATGAGGATTCCCTAATGAGCTAAGATGCCAAGGAGACAACTTGAAAGAAGCCACTGCTTATTTTTAGAGACAACCTTATGATTCTTGAGCACGTGGCCCAGGCAATACTGCACAGGCAGCCACAGATTGGCCACAATCTGCTTTTCTTCTTGATAGACATCATGTCTGAATCTCTATCTCCACAAGATGCTCCCAGGAGAGAAGACATTTGGATACGACCACAACGTACAACATTTCTAAAAGGTCACTGCATGTACTAGGGAACGAGGCATGGAAGCCACTTATCAGCAACAGGGGCTTTGGGGAGGTATTTAATATTCCACAAGCATCTTTATTTCTCTACCAAAGTGAATAACTCTTCTAAAATCAGGGAAGGGGGAGCAAGACAAGTGGGTGCAATGCTCAAGCAGTTGAGCCCAAACCACCCCCCAGATCTGAATCTCAACTGTTCCTGAGAAATTTTAGCTGACAGCAAAACTGACCTGGATCTCAACACCTCCAGTACCTGCTGGACCACACAAGACCTGAGGCTGAGCTGGGCTCCCTGTCTTCAGCTGTGCCCCCAAAACACCTTTTTGCCAGTGAGCTGCTCCACCAGTACCCATCAGAAACATTGGGTTGAACTTGGTTTTAGGCAGTGGTCCCCAGATGGGCACTAGGGGTTATTTCACAGCCCAGGGCCTCTGGGCTTTGCAAGGCTGCCCCACCTGAGCCAAGATAAGTCCCATCTGAACCAACCTACATGACCTCCTGGCAGGGGTTTGGACTCTATGAGCTTTTGAGGTCCCTTCCAATCCCTAACTCTGTGATTCTGTGATTTCAGCTGAAGTTGCCCCACCTAAGCCAAGGTTGCCCCATCTGAGCCAAGGTAGTCCTATCTGAACCAACCCAGGGCCCAGGGTTTGCCTTGCTCAGGTTTCTTCCTGGCTGAGCACCAGGAGCAGGGACAGAAAATTTGAGCCCCCGAGCAATGTCCTCCTTGAACCTGTTGGGTTTAAAGCCACGCCTGATGATGCTGAGAGATTTACAAAACACAAACCCATACCAGCCCCAGCTGGCAGTGTCAGGCACAGACCTAACCTGGCTACGAGCAGAACATCTTGGAAAACAGGGCAATGCTCCTGGCAATGGTTCCTGCCCCCACGGAGACACAAATCAAGATCCACAAATCAAGATCCTTAAACAAGAGAGGGGAATTTGCTCCTTCTCCTGCAGCTGTTTTCCCTCCTGTCTTGGGGCACGTGGCTGCTTTACAAGCTCATCCCTCACCTCCTGCACCAGGGCTGCCAAAACAACCTGGCAGCAAAACCTTGGTGGAGGAGAGCATCCCAGCCAGTGTGCCACAGGACAGGGATGGGGACAGAGGGGCCTGGCCAAGGAGGAGCCCCCCAGGCAGAGCACAGACCAGAGCACCCAGGTTCTGCAGACACATTACCCAAAGGGGCTCCTTGTCACAAGAAGGGACCCTGTGCCTTCCCTCCTGTAACCCAGGCAGCTCTGTAGGAAATGAAGTGCAGGAGCAGGATGATTAATAAGCAGAACCCAGGAGCATACGCTGTAATTAGCCACCTTTCAGAGAGCTGATGGATGGTGCTGCTTGAGAGGCTGTGGAGTGCCCAGGCTGGCAGCCACTCCCCTGGTCCAGCTCAGCCCTCCCGTGCCAAGGCTGCTGCTTCCCTGTGGGCTTTGCCCCAGCAAACGACCTCATTTGTCCCCCTGGTCCAGCTCAGCAGCCCTCGTTAGGTGAGGCTGGTCATTAAGCTCAGCATCTCAGTGACGTTGGCCTGAGCCCCTTGGGGGGTTTGGGAGGGCTGGCACATAAATCACCGTGTGATGGATGTCTCTGGCTGCCAGCACTGGGCCTTGGATGGCAAAGTCTCCTCTTAATTCCTCACCTGAACCATGGTGACACCTGCCAGGAGCTGCAAAAAATGAAGCCACTGCAGTCCTGGCCACTTCCCTGAGGCTTCTGGATTGAGCAAAGGCTATTTCCAGACATGACCCACAGAAAGGACCCTGTTTCTGAGGGCTTAGCCTCATGGGGTCCCTCACCCATGGTCAGGAGTCCTCAGCTTCCCTCTGAGGAGGAGCACAGAGCCCCTACCAGCCCGTGGGCACCGGGACCCCGGGAAGGGCCACGGATCATCTGGGAGGCTTTAATCCACCCAGACCTGTGGGCAGGGTGAGCAGACTGACAGGCCAGGCTGACAGACAGATGTCTGCTCCAAGGAAGGGCTGGGAGAGGCAGCCATGGCTGGAAAACAAGCCAGCCCCAGCAGGACTGCTCAGCTTTCTGTGGGAAAACAAGGGTGAAGCCCTGTGAGCAAAACTCAGGGTGCAGAGGGGTTGGAGTGCAGATACAGAGCCCCTGACCTGCTGGAAACCCCCTCAGAATTGGAATCCCAGGAGTGCAGAGCAACAGCCTCTCCTTCACCTTCCAGCTCTGCTCACCATCCCTCCTGGCCTGGATGTTTAAGCCCTGTCTGGATCTGTGGCATTGGGAATTTTATTGCCATCCCAATGCTGATGGTGGGAGCAGAGCAAACAAAGGCAGAAGCCATTGCAGGGTGAGATAATGTTCTGCATTCCAACCTACACCTGGTGCTGCCAGGCAGGGCTGAAACCAAACCATCCCCAGAACAAATCATCCCCTGCAAGGAGAGGGGGACAGGGGTCTTGTCCCAGCCCTGAGGAGCCCTACAGGGAGTGGATCCCTCCCAGCATTTCTGCTCAGGTTTTGGAGTGGGCTGGCTGGGCTGTGCCATTCCTACACCTGCCCCAGGCTGGAGGTTGCAGTGAGCAGTGACATTTGGAGTGGGACACGTTGGTGTCTGTGCCCAGATCTGCAGCTTCAGGGCATCAGCTGTGGCTGTGGGATCAGGAGAACATCTCCCTGCCTGGACCCAGCCCCAACAAGGCTCCCAAAACCCAGAAGTCTCCAGGATGGGAGGGGAAGGGGACAGCATGACCATATCACATATCTCCCTCTGCAGCATCTCAACAGCAGAGCAAAGGCAAAGCTTCCCAAACCCCAGGACCAAGCTGGTTGACTCCCAAATCCCCCTCCCCTCTCTATGAAGCCCATCTGAACCTCAAATCACTGCTCCTCAAACCAATATCACACACTCATCCTGGTGTGGTCCCTGCTGCCATCTGCCAGCAACCTGGGAGCCAGCACCAGAGCTTAACACCCCTAAATGTCACACCCCACCTGCCCTGGAGTTAGTTCTTGCTCATTTTGGGGTCACAGCAACAGGAGGGAGATTTCTCAGCCATTATATGGGGTAAACCAAATGGTACTGAGTTCCCCATGCTGCCAAAGGTGGGAGGAGGGAGCTAATGCTGGCCCTGAGATACAAATGAGCAGGATTTCAAGGGTCTCTGTGCCCAAACCCCACCCCAGGGCAGTCTGTTGCCAACCCTCACCCTGCTTGGGCCCGGGGAGCACTCACCTTTCTGCAGGTCCAGGGCTGCACCAACATCTGGGTCTGCTGTGGCATCTGAGATGGGGGAGGGTTAAACTCCAAAGTGCCCAGTACAGCCAGCCTCAGCTCCTCTGGACAAAACAGCACAAGGAGAGAGCTGTAAATCACCCTGCCACTGTGTCCAACACACAAATCCCAAATAAATACCCCCGAAGCCCAAGGATATGGCACAGAAGCACGTCCCAGAGAAGGGGAGCATCCTTGGCCTTCCTAAGTGCTAAGCCCAGCAAGTGAACTGACCCTTGCAGCCTGCCTTGTTATAAATGTCCAAAATCACACAGCACTTGAACCTCAAAGGATCCTCTTACAACCAAGAGAGCACCCAAACCCAGCTCTGCTCCTGGGGGGAATAAGGAAGGGGGGGGGGATGCAGCCACTCTCCCCTGCAACCATGTGTGGGATTTCAGAAGGACACAGCACCCACGCAGCGAGGAGCCAGGATCAGCTCTCCAAGAGTTCTCTCATTTCTGGAGATGTCACCCAAACTTTCAAGCAAAGGCATGGCTGGCCAGTCCCCCCCCCCCATCCCTCCCCATGCGCAATTTCGGGGGGTGGGACACACAGTCCCAGCCTTTTTTGCTGGTGTGGGGGGGGTGCAGGACACCCACCCACCAGCAAACAATTTGCTATGGTTTCACTGAAGTGTTCTGAGCTCTCTAGATCAAGTTTAATTTATCTGTAAAAAAAGAAAGAATTTAAATAGCTCCTTTTTGGGGCAAATCCAGCTCCTCCTGCTTAAGAGACCACAACTGGTACCAGCCTCAGGTCCTGTTCTGCTGCACCCATCCAAGATGCTGCTGGTGCAGCTCAGTTCTGCTTGAGACCCCACTCAGACCCTGACTCCTCTCTGTCCCTGCTCCTGCCAGGACTGTCCAAGGGCCAGAGCATCTTCCAGGGTAGTTTCTGCTGGAGCTGCATGGAGAACCTTGGCCAAAGGAACTTCCTCTCCTTTGCTGGAGACCCATGGAGAAACAAGGCCTTAGCTCTGCAGTGGCAGCCAAAGCTGGTGGCACCTGGAGCTGGTGGCACCCAGCTCACACCCCTTTCCCCAGGATGGGAAAATCCCAGCACAATCCCAGGCAGGGAATGTCACCTCATGGGACCTCACAGCACAGGCAGCTGGTGCAGGAGCGTGCGTGGAAGCCACCCAGACCAAACACTTAAAATCAAGGTAAGAGGAACCCAAGCCCTGCTCTGAGGAAATGACCCAGAAAGACCTTGACCTGGAGAGGTTTGTGGCACCACTGGATTTAATTCAGCAAGGAGTTTGTCTGGGGAGTCAACCCAGCACAGGTGCTTTGGGGGATTGCAGCCTCCCTGGTGCTGATGCACAAATATCTGGTTCAGCCTGCAACTGGCAGAGCTGGTGGGGCCCTGCTAATGCCCAGTTGATGGGATAATACCCCAACTAAGGGGTAATTGGGAGAGAAGCAGCTCCAGCTGGTGCTGCAGAGATGTGTGTGCAGGCTCCATCACCTCTGTGCCTTCCAGAGGAAATGCTGCAGGCACTGTTTGGAGGCATCACCATCCAAAAGTTCAGCACAACTGAAAGCGAGCAGCTTGGTTTGCTGCTCCTGATGTCCAGGCTCTGGCTCCTGGGGATAGATAGAGCAAAATTTAATACAAATTCCAGCAAGCTGGACATGCCCATCTGCTTATTGCAAACATGCTGAAACCAAATTCAGGAAAATAAAAGCAGCTTTGCCTCCTGACCACACAGGCATGGTCATTTTAGAGTTTGCCAGGGCTTGGCTTTATGAAGCCCCACATGTGTTACCTGAGCCCATCATTCCCAGCCCTCTGGGCCAGCAGGGTCTCAGCTGGTGCTCTTGGCATTTGTTTTCTGCAGCTCCTGCATCACTTAGCAACCTCCGTTTCAGGTTACTTCAGGTTTTTTTGTCTGCAAATACATTTTAATCCCTGTGAAATGGGACCCACCAGCATGTGGGTGAAGTGTCCTAAAGCCTCCTCAGGTCCCACATGCTGCCAGCACAAGTTCCCACCCCTCTGTGTGTCTGCACCACACTTCTCCCCATCTAGCCCCTGCATTTTGAGGCACATATACTGAAAATTTGCATTTTAGCTCTTTCTTAGAGCAACTTGGCAGAGGAGCAGGGAGGACTCTCCCCTGCCCAGGACCACACAGGACCTGCCTCTCCATCAAGGAGGCTCTGGTGTGCAGGTTCTGCACTCAGGAGCCTCTTGAAGAAGAAATATGGCAGCAAAACCAAAGGCCAGATAGGATGGGACCAGCAGAGACACTTGGACTTCCAGAGGACCAGCTCAGGATACCCAAGCCAAGCTCTTCTGGGGCAGGAGCACCCCTTGGGATGCACATACCAACTCTTCCACCTGGAGCCTGCAGACACACACACAGAGCAGTGAATCTGCAGCTTATCCCAGCCCACGAGAGACCTTCAGGAACCCCTCCCAGACCCCAGGAACCCCTCAACACCCCCACGCTGCTGCTGGGCTGCAGGACACCCACCAGTGCCCAGAGTCTGGACAGCCTCTGCTGCTCCAGCATCCAGAAGGGTAAAGTACAAAGCAGTAAACTGGAGCCTTTTGCTCATTAGGGTAATTAACATCAGCCCTGCCAGCCAGGCTTCCGCCTGACCTTTAGTTATGGAAAAATGAGCAATAAAAATGACACATTATTGTGGTGAGGATATCATGGGCCATTCATTTGAAATCCTCTCTCCTTGCAATGTGCTCCCCTCCCCCCCAAGAGCATCTTCCTGCAAAAGTAAATGGGAGATTTTGGAAAACCATAGGGGAAGGAGGAAAAATTCAGCTCCACGGCAGCAATCCAGGAGGAGCACGGTGTCTGCTGGCTGCTGGGAGCCAGAAACAACCCCAGGGAGAGATGGGGCAGAGCTGTTAAAAAATGAAACAGTAACGTGGGGGCCAGCAAAAGACCCAACCCAGATGGAACTTCAGGGCAAATTTATGAGACAATAATAACATTACTTATTAGATAATTTATAAGATAATAATAATAATCCTGACAACCGTAACAGGAGTGTGTGCTGTGAGGAATGAGGGACCTTAAAGCTCAACCAATGCCACCCCTGCCATGGTCAGGGACACCTCCCACCAGCCCAGGGTGCTCCAAGCCCCATCCAACCTCCAACACTGCCTGGGATGGGGCAGCCACAGCTTCTGGGGGCAACCTGGGGCTCAGCACCCTCATAGTGAAAAATTTCTCCCTCAGATCTCATCTCAGTCTCCCCTCTTCCAATTTGAAACTGTCCCCCCTCATCCCATCCCTCCAGGCCCTTGTCCCAAGTCCCTCCTCAGCTTTCCTGGAGCCCCTTCAAGCACTGGAAGGTGCTCTAAGGTCTCCCCATTGCAGCCTTCTCTTCTCCAGGCTGAACATCCCCAACTCTCTCCCCCTGGCTCCAGAGCTGTTCCAGCCCTCAGATCATCTCTGTGGTCCTATCACCACTTTTTGTGACCAGCATCCCCAGCTGCTCTTCCCCAGGAGTGAACCAAAGGCTCCAGCTCCACATCAGCCCTGGACACCAGGACTAATGATGTCAGGAATTTTTTTTTCCATCTTCCATTTGTCACACTTAGTTAATACTCCTCCTTCTGGAAAAAGGTCACAATTTAGATCTCATTTATGTCACTTCATCTTCAGTTTGTAATTGCAGGCTTCTGCTCTTTTCCACTCCCAATTAGTGTTCAATTAAGAGGGTACCTGCTCCATCCCTCCTTGTGGCTGTGATGGCAAGGAGAGAAGCAGGAGGTCCTGGCATTGCCACCTCCTCTGGGTGTCCAGCAAGGAGATGCCCCATAGGAAGCTGACCTGCAAGCAGCCTTTTTCCTCTGGCAACACAAAGGGAACCAGATGGACTTTTCCTTCAAATGAGATTTAAATGGAAAAATACAAAATAGCTCATTCTGGCAATACTGAAGAGTCTGCCCAGCTGTTCCAAGCACAGGGAAGGTCAGACCAGGTGACTCCCTGGAAAATGAGGCCAGAAGAACCAACCACCCTCACAGTTTGCTCCTCTGACTGCACCACCGGGTCCAAACATCAGCTGAGGAGAAACAAAACCACTCATTTAATCTGAAGTATTTTATAGCATCCATAAAACAAACATCTTGGAGCTTTGCCTGATGGAGTCAGGATGGGATGCTCAGCCAGCATTCCTTCATTACCCTGCCCTGCAGGAGGGTGCTCAGCACATTGCTGTTGCCTCCAACCCTTGGGGGGCATTGTGAGGCCTTTTGAAAAGGAGAAAATCCTTCCCAAGCCCACCTGGGTCCTGCTTGGCCCAGCCATGGTCAACACCCACAGGCAGCTTACGTGCAGCCCATCAACCTCTCCCTAAATTATTTCATCCTATAAATGCACCTTCTCCTCCAGCTGGACTGAAACAGCATCCAGCTCAAACAGGAAAAGTGAGAGAGGCTTTGGGGGGAATTTTCTGCTGATGGGAGAGGAGAGGGATGAGGCACAACCCCCAACATTACTGCTGCTGCTTCCCTTCTGTGTCCCCAGGTTCCTGGCTCAGATGGCAGCAGGGGCTTCGCCATCTCCATGCTGGAGGCTGCCTCAGCGCCAGGCAGCAGCAGGACCATGTCCCCACCCCAGGTCCCACAGGACCCCCTTGAGTCTGCTGGGAACATCAGGGTCCTCTGAGGTGACAAGGGGCCACGTTTGGGATCAAACCATGCCCAGGGCAGCAAGAGGGAGAAAAGGAAAACACTGGTTTTGAATGTTCCTTCTATTCCCTTCCTGCTAAATATTTTCCCTTCTCCTTCCCAAGAACCTCCCTTATTTCTCCCACTCTTCCTCTAGCAATGGTCTCTGGGAAAAACGATGAATTTTTTAATAGGAGGGGGCAGGGTGGAGAGGGAGACCCTAAGGCAAAGAGATAAAACCTTGATCTGTTTAATAACTCCCATCATCACTGAATCCCGTTTTTGGGAGAGGGAAGTGCACGAGGGATCAAGCAACATCAGGCAGGGTCTGATGGGTGCAAACACCAGCTCAGGGTCATGGTCCCTCCTTGTCTCCTAACTGGGTGGCAGGAGGGATGCTGTGCACAAGTGACATAACTTGCTTGGAGGGGCTTTCCTGCCCCCCCCCACCTCCACATGTGGCCGTGGAGGTGGGTGGGTGGGTGTGGGCACACCAGAGCCCAAAGAGGCCATTGCACAGGAGAGGGGAACCCTTCTGCCCTGTCCCTCTGCAGCATCTCCAAGTTGAGCCATTCCCATCACCTGGTCCTCGTGTCCCACCCAGACCCTCCCCAGGCTCTGCACAGGGACGGGGATGAGGCTGCCCAGTTGGGTGCTGGCCCTGCCTCCCCATCACACACCTGACCTAAATATAGCCCCCAGTTCCCTTCTCTTGTAGCCACAACTGGTGCTTGGGGTGAAAGTCCTTTCCCATGAACTCCCTGCTGCTTAATAAAGCACAACCCCACCGAGACCTCATTGCTGGGATCTGTCATTTAAATTCCCAGTGACTCCTGTTCCTCTCCACTACACCATGTGGCCACTGCTATTTTGGCTGCCACATCAGGAGCCCAACAACAAGTCCCAGTGCTTCCTGTCTGAGCTGTTGAGAGCTGGGACACAGTTTTAAAACACAAACCCAGATGATGGATGGGGCTGCAAACGACAGGGAAACTCACGGGGGCATGAAAAATTCAGCAGGAAGAAGGTAGGAAAGGCAGGGAAGAGCTGGGCTGAGCTAGACAGGGTGGGAAGGAGGAGGGCATGTGCTGAGTGGATGGCTTCACCATGGTGGGATGTGTGCAGCCTCTGTTCCCCGACCTAGCACCCAGATCCTGGCCCTGGGTGCTCGTGGGGATGCCAAGGCACTGAGGCAGCCTGGGGATCACAACCCAGACCCTCTGGGGTCACCTTTATGGTTTTTAAACTCATCCCTGGGGAAGAGATTTCTCGCGGTTTGGCCAAAATTCTCCACCCAAGTCCCTGCTATTCGAGTTTGCTCCTGTCCTCCCTTTGCCCATTTTCCATGAAGAAGAGGGAAGGGAAGCCCCTGCTCAGGGCCGGGCAGAGCTCTGCTCCCAGCTGACAAGTGCCCTTTCTGCGTTGTGCCACCACCCCCATGTCCTGCCCAACCTCAGCCCCCACCTCCAACACCCCCTGGGCCTGGGGCACCACCGGGTCAGCACAGAGGGTCAGCAACAGCCCCAAAGCATCCCGACCTAGAGCAAAGGGATCAAAAGAAGGAGGGAGCAGCTCACGGTGCTGCCAACAGCCAAGCGATGCTGAGGTCCAGCCCCGCTGGCTCCCACACCCCCAGAGCCAACCTCAGCCCAAGTATTTCCTTTGTCTTTTAAGGTAAATGCCACAAAAACTTCAAAACCAGCGTCTCAGAAAACTCAGCTGATAATGCCCGGAGCCCAGGCACTTTCCCTCCTGCAGCTGGCAAGTCGGAGCTGCTCTCAGCATCTTTCCCAAACGCTCTCACGGGTTTTATCGCTTTCCTTCATCTCCTCTGAAATCTCTGCTCTGAACATTTCTGCCCTCGCCTGTTCATTTTGGTCTTTTTCCAGGACTCACAAAACGGCCCTAAGGGCTCCAGCAGCACCTCTGCTGGCAGCACCTTCCACTCCCATTCTGCAGCCCCTGCCCGAGGGCAGTGGAGATGCTGCTCCACAGCCCTTCCACCCTTCACAGACAAATCAACCATTGCTTTCCAGCTGCAGACACGAGCAAGCAGCAGGATCGGGGCTGCCTGGGAGAGCATCTAAACCTACAAAGCCCGGCCTCTGGATTACCTCCACTTACAGACAGGGAAACTGAGGCACAGGATGCACAATGAGGGTTTTAAAGCCACCTTGTGATTCAGCACAGCAGGGGACAAGCTCAGGGCCTTGTTTAGCCCCTGGGCCCCTGTAATGTGGAATTTAGCACTTGAGGAGATGCTGCTGGTGATGGTGCCCACAAAAAATGCATCCATCCATGTGCTTTATATCCCTGATGGCATTCCCAGGGCTACAGCAACACCCCACTGCCATCCCAGGGCTGGGAATATTGTAGCAACGTGGCTTGTATCTCCCGGATCACCCAGCTCCTCCACAACCACGTGTTCCTCCTGCCAATCACTACCCAGAGGGATGCTCAGGGGTGAAACAGCTGCAGAAGTTAAAAAGGCTCCGTTGGTTCCAAAGACATCAATTAAATACCTTTAAAGATGGAGAGCAAACACAGCCAGGCACATTTTCCTGTTCCCTGCCATCAGGCTCCACATTCAGTGTTCAATTTGGGCTGGGAGGAAAAGTGCAGTGATTAGGTTTGGGCCTCGGAGCAAGGGATGTGTTATCTTGTGATGCAGGATTAGCAGAGCTAATAAAAGCAGACATTCCTGAGCTCAAAACACTAAAAAAAAAAAAAAAAAAAAAAAAAAAAAAATTAAGGAAAAAAGCCCCCGGCCCTGCTATCTTCAGCGAGGGATCGGCAGAAGTGCATCCCCTGGGAAGGGCTGAGTCTGGAAGCAGCAGGAGCTGGTGCAGGATCTGGCCATGGGACATGTCCCAGCTCTGCCACTGCAATGTCCCTCACTCAGTCTGGCCCAGCTGCTTCCCACTATGGGCATCGATGCTGAGGGGCAGCTCTGAAGGGGTGAGACATGACACAACCCCCATTTCTCTGGTCCTCCAGCTCCCTCCTCCAAACAGGGCAGGATAAAAGAAAAAATCGGGAAAAATCTTGTTGTTTAAGCCAAAACCAAGAAGCTGCTTTTCCTTCTGCTTCCCCTTGCTGGTGGGGACACGTGCTCCCTGCTCTCAGGATGCTTCTCCAGCTTATTTGGGCATTGCTGTGTTGGAGAGCATCTCCCCCTCAGCTCAGTAGAGGACCAGAGGCTTTGGGAAAGGCTGAAGATCCCCAGGTGGGATTTTTCCAACCTCTGAAAAGCAGGAGCAATGTTGAGGGGATCATGAACCACCTCACCCAGCTGCTGTGGCCAAAACTCACCCAGCCCTACCAGTCCTCCAGCTGTAAGAGGCAGGAATGCTGTAACTCACCTCCACCTTCACGACTGCCACAGAAACACTGGTGATAAATACAGTAGCTCAAATTCAACCAGATCAATCACAGGCTGTTAAAACTGGCAGTTCCCCAGCACATCTTGGATTATTCTCAGGTTTAAAGGCCACATGCCACCTTCCTTGCCATGCCCTGGGGTGTCGACAGCAGGGACCTTGTCCCCTGTCTCCATCCTGCAGGGTAAGGGATGATGAAGCAGTGACAAAGAGCAAAGCTTCGGGGTGCAGAGCCCCAAGTCCCCCCCTTATCAAGGGGTTATTGCATTTTTTCAGGCCAGCAACAGAATCTGGCCCTGGCTTTGGAGACACACGTGAAATATCACACTGAGCAGCTGTTCAGCTCATTGGGAGCTGATGGGCAACTCAGCTTTTTCAGGATGGTTTGGTTTTTTGTTTGTTTGTTTGTTTGTTTATTTTATTTTATTTAATTCCTTATGATTTGATCAAGAGAGACGTTTGTAGGAACTTTCCCTCTCTCCCTCACCTCAGCTTTTCTCCTGGTGTCTCCCCAACAGCAGGGCTGGGTGAAGCAGTGCCTGTGGGGTGCTCTGCTCCAGGCAGAGACTAAACAACCAAACTAAGCAGCAAGTGAGAGCTCTTCCAAAGGCCCAGGCTGGTCCTCCCCAGGCCACCACGCATCCCAAACCCCATCCCCAGGGTCCAGCTCTTCGCTCTGAAAGGATGAGCTCACAGACCCAGTGCTGCCAGGCTGCAGAACCATGCACTGATCCGCTTCCCAGCTATTTTTCAGGCTCTCTGCCTGTGTCTTTTATCCTCATTCCCCCCGTTTGCTCTTTCTTCCTTTCCCAAACCCCCATCTCAGGGTAAGGCTGGGCACGAATGCAAAGAGCAGCTGCTCTTCTGCCATGGCTCCCTTGCATGAATGCCGTGGGAATTAGAGCACCTTTTGTCAGGTTTTTAGCTCAATCCGCTTTGCAAGTGGATTAAGAAACTGGCACAAAAAAGTACGGTGGATGTGGAGTAGGAAGAGCCAGGCTGCTATTCCAGAACAGCAAGAAGAGCCGCGTATGCTGCGCTCGCTGCCTGCTCCATTTCCCCCAGAAACACAACCTCGGCTCTATTAGCATTTACATCAACCCTGGAATTTGGGAGAGGAGAAACCGCCCAGCCCTAAAATCAAGGCTGCTGAGGGAAGGGAGCAGGCAGGGCCCTGGGGTGGTGAGGAGCGAGAACCTGCAGGACTGGGGTGGGGGAAAACAGGAGCGGTAGGAGATGGAGAAGACTCTTTCTGATGTCTGGCGATGTTCAGACCCGCTCAGGTCTGCCAAGGGAAGGCTCCACGAGAAGGCTGCAGGTACCGGACCCTCGGAGCCACGGGAGGATGGAGCCGAGCAGGTTGAGGTTGGAGCTCCTGCTGCAGCTCATCTCCTGCCCGAGGCCGCTTAAACCCCCGGTGCCAAACCCGGCCCCAGGGAGCAACAGCCCTGCCCGCCACCGCCAGCCCCCCCGGCCGGGGCTGAGCCCCCTCTCCCCGGCACCACCGGGGGCTGCGGGGCTCGGAGGGGCCCCGGGCGAGAAGAGGAGAGGGGGAGCCGGTTTCGGGGTGCGGGGGAGGTGGAGGAGGGTGGCTGCTGGGGCTCCGCGGCCGCTCCCCGCTCCGGGGGCTCTACCTCCCCCCCACCCCGACCCGGTTCGATTCGGCCCGGTCGGATCCAGTCGGCAAGACCCGGCGATGCTTCATCCCCTCCACATTAAGACACCCCCCTCGCCCCCTGGCCCCCCCCCCGGGACCCCGCACTCACCGCTCGGCTCCGGCTCCGGAGCTGCCCATGGCGGCGGCAGCGCGGGCAGAGCCGCAGCCCCGGGGGCGGCTCCGGACGGACCCCGGCCCGGCCCGGTCCCGGTACCTCCCCCCGCTGCCCGCCGCGCCGTGGAGCCGCCCCCCGCGCCCCCCGCCCGGCCGGGCCGGGCCGCGCAGCCCCGGGAGCGCGGGGGAGGGACCGGGACGATGCGCGGCTCCGGGCTGCGCCGCGGGCGGGGAATGGGCAGAGCCGGCGGTCAAATACGGGGAAGGGAAGGGAAGGAAAGGGGGGGTTCCGCCCCGCTTTGCCGTGCCCTAGGGTGGTGAGGTCCCACCGGCCAGCCCGGCTCCCCCCCGGCCCCGCGCTGCCCTGGCTGGAGCCCCCACCCTATACCAGGCTGTTCGGGTGCCCCTCACCCCACCCAGCTTCCCCCAGCCCCCCCTCGCTTGCATCCCCCGTCCCAGGGTCAGTCTGCCTGCTCTGGGACAGGGTCCAGCTGCCCATCTCACCCGGAGCTCCCTGCCTGACCCCATGGGGGAGATTACGGCTCACCACGGCCATTTATCTGCTGCCCAACAAGAAAATTGGGACAAACAGGGCGTAAACAGCTCCCTAAGGGCAGGAAGGAGCCCAGCCCCTGGCTGTGCCCCCGCAGTGGGCTCTGCTGCCCCTCACAGCAATGCCAAGCTCACGGGCAGCCACAGCAGGGCTGGGAAGATGCCCAGCACCCAGGGTGGTGGTTCTGCTGTGCAACCCCCCAGCATCCACATCCCACGTGGAGACAGCACTCACCATCAGCCATCCCTCCCGGAGCTCTCTTCTTGCCCCTCTCCGCTCCCAGAAATGCAGATGGGTTGGTTAATTAGGCTTGGAGGATGAGAGAGGCCAATTCCCTCCTTAGGGCTGACTGCCTTCCCGGGCAGGAGTATTGCTCCTTTACTCCTTGCTGCTGGGTCCAGGCCTTGCTGGTCACAAGGTTTAGGGGCTGTGGGCTGCTGAAGCAGTGTTCTGTGCCCTTGATTTGTTATGTGACAGCTGACCAGCACCACCTGAGCTGCTCAGCTACCTCTTCTGCATCTGACAGTGGTTTTCAAGCAGGGTTTGGCAGCACGTCCTCCATTTTACAGATGGGGAAACTGAGGGAAGAATTCGGGGTTGAGGAGCAGGGCACAGCACCAAGTCCCAGGCTGATTTAGTGCCATGGCCTCTCCTCATAGATGGTCTCGCCTGAACTGGCTTCCTTTGTGCAAGATGCTGCCAGAAATGCCAACAGTTCTCCCAGCTTGGGTGCCTTACCCGTTCCACTTGCAACTTCCATCCCTTGCTGCAGCCCAGAGCTTCTGCTGATGGAGATTTCTGGCTGCCTCCTACTGCTCATTTGCTCTGGGATGTGGATTTATAATTTCATTGCAGGCATAAGCATTTCAGGCTTTCCCATTTGAGTTTCATCCTCAGCCTTATCCCTGGATCTGCTGTTGAAATTTACATGAGCGTGAAGGAATTTCATCACTGTTTAAAGAAAAAACAAAACAACAATTGATCTGCTTAATAAAAGATGAAAAATCCAAGCGTGAGAGATGCAACTGTTTTAGGTGGAGATGTATTTTTAAGAGGCTGGCGTGGGGAGGAGGCAGTGCTGGAGCAATCCATGTTTCATTTCAGTTCCCCCAGGGTTGAAAAGGTGATTCTGGCTAATTTGAACCTAGTCATTAAGCTGCTGTTTCAAAAACACAGAGTCAATTAAACAGCGTCCCCCTGCCCTTGCTCTGCAGGCCTGCCTTGTTATTAATCAAGGGACAGGGGGAATTGCTTCATCCATGCATCTCGCATTCCTGTCGCTGGAAGCCAAGTGCTGATCTGATTTTGTCTGATGGAAGATGCTTTCCTGCCTGCTGGCCAGGGTTAGAGCTGATTTTGGGGGACAGAGTGCTGGTGATGGAGTGAGGCAGCCCAGGTCAGAGGGAGTCACCTCATCCCTGTCCCTTCCCTAAGCCTCTCACCAGAAAAACAAATTATTTACATTTCACCTTGTCTCCTTCATACCATTATTTTACTTTGAGGGAAACCAAGGCACAGACAACAGATTAGGCCAGGAGAAGGGAAAAGGCAGGCTGTGATCAGAGCTGGTGGTGTGGGCTCCAGCTTGGCCTTGCTCCCACTCGGAGTGCACCTTGGTCACCACCTCCTCCTGTTAGTTTTTATGCCCCTTTAGCATCACTTTGAGCGTTAAAGGAAGAATAGTGCAAAGATGGGGAGAAAAGCCACCAGGCTGAGTTAACAGCTCTACTTCCCCAAGATGGGAGCCCCACTCAGCTGGAGAAGCTCACAAGGACATGTCCATGGGTCGGTTCACATTGGCTTCAGTGTGAGCATTAATCAAAAAGGACCTTACTCCAGGACAGGCTGGGCTGGGGGGTCTCTATCCTCTGTGCACCCCATGCCTGCTCCCTGCCAGAGGCTGAGATGGGACCTGGTCCTTTCCTTCAGTCACCTCTGTCCTAAGAGCCTGGGCCTGAACCAAATAGTTTCCCCCAAATGAAGATGGGGACCCATAAATGACATCCTCCCCAAACTCTGTCTCTTGCTCTGGGGAGCAAGACTGGGAATGCAGCAGGGCCACTGATCTGTCCCCTGGGAACAGAGGGGATGTCACCTCCTCCCATCAGGGTATCTTGTCCCCAGGTTGAGGGGACAGATGTGGCAGGGCTCTGGGGCTGTAGGTATGGGCAGCCTTGAGGGCTTGGGGGTGGGGGGAGTCTCAACATTTAGTGGTTCTGGAAGCATCCTGACAAGTTTTACAGCCTTCTGGGGCATTTTCACACAGACTCAGCAAAATGATTTAGGAAAAAAAATACAGGCGAGAGATTAAATAAATAAATAAATAAATAAATCACAGCTGCTTTGGCACACGCTCAAAATCCCAAAGAATTTTTGGCTAAAACATGCCAAGGGAAGAAAAAAAAATCATCTGATAAGCAAAGAGGTAAATTCCCTTTTGCCCCCTGTTTGCCCTCCCATGCTGGAGAGCAGGAGCTTCCCCTGCTGGAGCCAGGGCCTGGGGTCTGTCCCTGCCTGCTGGGAGCCTGTGCCAGCCCCCAGTGCTGCCAGACGTGCTGGTCCCCTGCCAGCTCAAATGCAGCACTGTGGCACTGCCAGCTCTGGTGACAGCCACTGATTCCCAACCCCCCACTAAGGATGCAGCAGTGCGAACCCTGTGATGACTCCAGGCTCTTGCTGGCCATTAATTTTGACTAATGGAAACCTCGACTGGCTCCTAGAAGGAGGCTCTGAGGGTGACTCCTGTTCCACGTGGTGGATTCAGCAGGAGCCAGAGGCTGAGCCTGCAGAACTCGGGTGCCTGGGGAGGGAGCTCACCCAGAAATACTTGGACACATTTGGTGCTGTAAGAACTGAGTGGTGCTGGGGTCCTCTCTGGGTTTCATCCCCAGAGCACAGCTGGAGGGAAACCCCGCCCCCCCCACGCCAAAAACCACCCAAACCACGACTGAGGACAGCACCATCCCCAGGACTCCATCTCCCCCAGTGCCTCGTTCCTGGGGGACCAAAGGCTCCGGGGGCAGACGGAGAGGGTTCCTCTCCCTGAAGGTGCCAGGTCAGAGGCTTTGCAGAGCCCCAGACACGAGTGGAGAGTGACACCGCATGGCCAGAGGCAGCAGGGCCCCGGGGACACCCCCACGGTGTCCTCTCCTGGGGCTGGAAGAGCAGGAAGATCCCAGCCTGGAGCCACCCTGTCCCGGAGACCTGCCAAGGTGGCACCACGCACCTCTTGGCTGCCGGGTCCCGTGGGCTCACTCTGGCTGGGTCCCCTCATTGGGACCCCAAAATACAGCCTCCCCCCACCCGTGTGCAGGTGGGGGGCACAGGTGGGGGTCCCCTCATTGGGACCCCAAAATACAGCCTCCCCCCACCCGTGTCACCCAGACATGACCCTGCAGGTGGGGGGCACAGCCCACTGCCTCCCCTGCCCCTCTCCCAGGATCCGGGGAGCCCAGGCCAGGTCGCTGCCCCATCCCAGGCAGTGTCCCTGCCCTGCTCTGCACGGAGCCGGTGTTGTTCCCCCTACAAAGCTCATCTGGTCCAGCTTGCTCTGCCCTGCCCCCGATGTTTCTGTGCTTGTGGTTTTGATCTGCTTCAGAGCATGAACCCCTGACGGGAAACATCTCACCCTTGGCTTTAGCTCCAAAGCACCGGACACATGGACTTGCTCTGCAAACACAGCCTGAGCCCATGACTAATCCTGGGTACTTTTAATGAATATTTGGTAACTACAATGAAGGTTTCTTTGGCCAAGTACCTGCTGTTCCCAGCAGAAACACCAGCAGGTGAAAGGTTTTAATCTGAACAAGAAGGAGAGGGACCTTGCCCCCTCCTGCCAGGGCTTCCAGGGTCAGTGCAGAGGAGATGGTGAGAGTTGGAGCTCCTGGCTGCTTTCAGCAACCTCTAAGTGGCCCCTTTGCCATGTCTGGGTCAGCGTGTCCCTTCTGGTAGTGAATTTAACTCATGGTGACAAACTCTCACAGAAGGAGGATTTCCCCTAGTTGCTTTTTTAAGGTCCATGGCCCAGTTTTGCAGAGCCACGGAACCCCAGAGCCAACCAGCTGCAGCAGGAGCTCTGAACCCTCCACGACACTCAAAACCAGCACAACCAGTTCCCTGGCCAAAGGATAAAGCAAATTATCTCCAGTTCCTCAGTGCAGGCTGCATTTTTCCCCCATGCCAGGATGCTGATACTGCAGCTCAGCCCACCCCAGGTCACCTTTGCAAAGTTTTTCTGGGGGCAGAAGAACCTGCACCGCACCCAGGTCCCAGCACTTGCTGCTCACCTGGTGTGGAAATGTGTGTGTCCTGGGTGGTGTGTGCTCTCCTCCAGGGATGCTCACCTCCTGGTCCCAGCTCTCAGCCCCAAATTCCAGAGCCCACAGCTGAGGATTTATTCCCCTGGGGCAGGTGGGGCTGACTCTGCCACCTCCCATTCTCCTCCTGGCTGCTGTTTGCCTGGCAAATCCCAGAAGGTGCTCCAGATACCAGGACACATTCAGAGGGATCACTACCAGCAGACATGCCCTGGCTCCTCCTTCCCACCGTAATCCTCAGCTCTGGGGTGGGTTTCTTGCTGCTGCCCAGCCCCACAGAATTGCAGAGCCTGAGGGTCCCCACCTGACTCAAAAGCAGTGGGAATCAGGAAATTTCCTGCCCTAAATCCAGCTGAGGGCAGCTGGCTACAGCAGTGGGGCACCCCCAGGCTGCTCGTGGCTCAGGGTGTTTGGGGAGACGATGGTTGGGCTGCAGGACCAGGGCACAGATTCTGCAAATGCTCCCTCCCAGCTTTGCTAGCAGACCCAAACCATACGTTTGTATGGTCAAGGGCTGGGAGCTCTGCAGTCACTGCACTGAAGTGAAAGGGCAGTGCCTGTCCCATCCCAAAGCCTCAGCCATGGCTCTGTGACAGCACCACAGGGAGCTGTGCAGCCTCTCTGCTCGGAGGTGGCAGATGCCATCCTAGTTCAGGGAGCAAACCCAGCACTGATTTGCTTCCCATTCCTTGTCCTGGTTCCTGGCCCCATGGGGCACTGCACATCCACTTGGCACTGCCGGCCCCACAGAACCTCTGCTCTGGTCCCCATGGGCTGCAGAACCACCTGGGGCTCTGCTGGGAGAAGGACAGGGCAGGGTGGAGGGAACCTGGAACCCCTATGTGACACAGGCCAGGGGGTGCTCTGGCAGGGTCCGAAGGGTCTGTGGCCCTCTTGCTGCAGGGCAGGAGGTAGGGTGACCAGCAGGGATGGCAGGGCAAAATTTTGCAAGGTGCTGCCTGTCACCTTCTCTCTTCATGGCAGCACAAGGACAGGGGTTGATGATGCCAGAGCTGTGCCCAGCAGCATCCCAGTGCTCCCAGCCACTGGAGAGCTGGGGGCGGCTGCTCTGCTGCCTGCTGGCTCCCTCCCCGCTTGGAAATTGCTCCTGATGAAATTCAGCCCACATTTCCCTTCAGTCAGCTTGCGTCGTGCGAAATGCTCTCCCGCCCCCGTCTCCCTCCCTCTCTCCACGCGTCCTGCCTGCTTTTATCTGAGGGTGGCATCGCATCCCTCCCGGCAGCTCCGAGCTCATTTTCAAACATCATTAGAGCTGCTTTGCAGGCGATCAGGATTCCAAGCTCTGCGGTGCCGGGGGGGGGGGGGGGGATGTACCGGCACCATTCGCACCCGCTAGACGGGACCCATCCCCAGTGCCTGCTCTGCCCCCGTGGCCCCGGGCATCTCTCTTCATGCAGACAGACCCTGTTCTCCTCCCCTGAATTCCTCAGCACAAGGTGTGGCAGTGTCTGCTCACAGCTCGGGGAGCTGCTGGTTCCTGGGTGGAGATGGGGCAGATGAGTCGTGGTAGTCTCGTCTCCAGCCAGTCTGGAGAGAATTGCACAAGTGGGACACGTAGAGCAGCAGCAATAAATCCCATGTCCACTGTGGGATGGCCCTTGGCAGGATCTCTATGCAGGGGTGCTGGAGGTATTCAGGGATGCTGCAGGTACTCAGGGATGCTGTGGGTACTTGGGGATGTTGCAGGTATTCCATCCTGGAAGAAAAGATGCACATTGGTGTAAATTACTCAGGGACACATCCCAGACTCCACAAGGCTTTTCCTCATCTTTGGAAGGAGCTAACTCAAAGCACCAAAGACACAGAAACCACCCACAACCCAGCTTGGGCTTGGGGACCTTCTCCTCCCCAGCAGAGAGCTGACCAGTCCCTCTCCAGCTCTGATGTGTCCACTGGTGGCTGCCAGGTGACAGTGGTGACAACAAACTTCTCTGGCCATTTTTTAACCAAAGGCTTTCAAGTTTCACATCACTCTACTCTGCTCTGTCTCTGCTCACCTGGGCTGCCTGGAAGGACGTGTGCCTTTTTCAGTCCCTTCTATGGTTTGGGTCACCCTGATAATTTTCTTCATCTTTTCTGTCCTCACATGCACCATGGCCAGACTTTGAACTCAGACAGTGAGGGAAGAAACTCCCCCAGTCCCTCTCTGCCTTGTACTGCTCTGCGGAGTCCAGCACACCTGGCCCTGCTTTTTTTGGGCTGCCTACTTTTCTTTCATGTCCTCTGAGTGGGATGGGGGCTGTTATATTAAAAGAGAAGACAAATGATGCTGGTGTGTACTGTGATAGAGCTGATTCATAACCCAGGCGGGTCTACAAGGTTTAATTTGGGATGGAAGATTGCTGACGACTTCTCTAGTAACCAAGAAGACTTGGGAAACCAACTTTTCTTAGCCAGGCACATTAATATCTACCAGCTTCCCACTGTTGTTCTGCCCATCCAAGCTTCTCCAGGATGCTCCCTCCTGGCACTGCCATGGTTAGGAAATAGGTTTTAAAGAGGAAATGTTTTAGTAGGAAGTGGTTTAAAATTTCCCAGGAGGATCATGACCCATCCATGCATTGATGTCCAGGGGCAACACCAGTTTGAAGACAGCAGTTTTTCCCCTGGGGAATCCAGTTTTTTCCAGATGTTGAGAGTCTCTTCTGGCCCAGGCATGAAGCTCCAGAGTGCCAGCCATGTTCCACCTGCCTGGACAACCCTCATCATTTGTGCCAAACCACAGGGACAAGGAGCAGGTCCCAAGGCACTTTGCTGCCTTAATGCTGAGCATGGCTTTGAGGCTGAACATCATCAAATCATGGAATGGTTTGGGTGGAAAGGGACCTTAAAGCTCATCCTGTCCCATCCCCTGCCATGGTCAGGGACACCTCCCACCAGCCCAGGGTGCTCCAAGCCCCATCCAACCTTCAACACTGCCAGGGATGGGGCAGACACAGCTTCTCTGGGCAACCTGGGCCAGGGGCTCAGCACCCTCACACCAAAGAATTTCTTCCTAATGTCTAAGCTCAAATCCCCCCTCTTCCAATCTAAATCCATCAGCCCTTGTCCTAGCACTCCCTGCCCTTGTAAAAACCTCCTCCCCAGCTTTTCTTGGAGATCCTTCAGGCACTGAAAAGTGGTGAAACCCTGGCCCAGGTTTTCCAGAGTGGTGGTAGATCATCATCCCTGGAAATATTCAGGGTCAGGTTGGACAGGGCTCTGAGCAACCTGGTCTAGCAGATGATGTCCCTGCTCACTGCAGGGGTTGGCCTAGATGGTCTGTAAAGGTCACTTTCCACCAAAACCATTCTATGAATAGTGAGGACCTGGTCCTTCACTCAGAAAGACCCAGGTGCAGAGATGCTGATGCTGGAGTTGTCTGCCAGGGCCACCACACACACCCAGGGGTCTGGTAAGGGATGTGCTTGGTGGGGAGCAGCACCCAGCTGTGATCCCATGAGCCTGGGGGACACATCCACATTGGTTGATGATGGGTGACACTGAGCCAAGCTACCCCTGCTCCACATGGAAGGGCCTGTCCCACCTCCAGGCTCTCCTCCACCTTGGTGGCTCCATGTGGACATCACTCCCTCAGCCCTGTCCCTTTCCATAAGGAACTTCACAGAGGCTCCATCCATTCACATCCCTGCACTTGCTGGGAGCTCCCAGATGTGTCCCATGGGGCAAACGAGACAAAGAGAGCAGGATGGAGCAGGATGGGGCAGGATGGAGCAGGAGCAGAGACACATCACAGCTTAAGCAAACACCCAAGGCAAGGTTTTCTCATTGATCTCTAAACTACTAAGCTTTATATTAAACTTTAGTAGTAAGAATCGTCCACCACACTGCTGCTGTCATTAATCCTTGGTAATTGCTTCTATAATTAAAGGCCCCATTGTGTCTTGTCTCTCTAATATGATTTATGGGCTGGGAGCACTCTTGCATGAATGATGCATGGCTGGTGGGAGGACACCTGCCTCAGCTGCTGCATCTGAGACAAACCCATGGTGATGCCTCCACCACCCGCTCTTCCCTCCCCATCCCCATCCCTTGAGTGCACCTCAGGCTCTTCAAAATGAAATCCCTGTCCTCGAGACAGCCCTTTGCTGCTTGGACATCAGGAACTGAACTCTTTCAGTCCTTTGTGCAAAGCTCTTGGCCTCTGATCCGTGAGCTACAGCCAAGGACAAAATTAAACCAGCATAAAAGCAGCCACCTACATTCCCGGGGGTGTGGAAGGGCTGGTGTCGTGTCAGATCACGCTCCTGCCTCTGGAATGAGCTGCACTAAAAATTTAGAACAAGGTGGGAGGATCTACTCCTCGGTGGTGATAAATGAGGGGGTATTTCCCTCTCTATTAGACCTTGGAGGCAACAAAGAGCTTGGCTGGAAGGGGCAGTAGGAGATGCAATCCAGGGTGGTTCCTTGGTGGCACAGAACTGTTCTGGGCATGATAGATTCCTTGGCTGAAGGCTTCAAGATTCCTGAGCTCATCCTGAGAAAGCATTATTGGTGATAGAGCCGGGAGCTGCTAAGAAGGATGGCAGAGCTATGGAGGTCCCAACAGACTGCCCATCTCCTCTGTGCTTGGCAGGAATGCCAACCTAGGGCAGGTACCCGGGGCCCCTGGAAGCACTGATGGCAGCGAGGGGGCACAGCCAGCCAGGATGAGGCCAGCAGAGCACAAGGTTCATTGGGATAAAGAATCCACCTGCATCCTCACTTGCTCCTTCAGGCTTGCAGACACTGTGCCCAGCTCTTCCCTCCCCAGGGTGGCTGAAATATGGGGACACACCAGAAGGAAAAGTTACCTGCTGGAAAGAGGAGCACCCACAGCTACCAATGGGTCCCTGGGGAGCAGGAGGTGCCAGAGGAAGGAGGGGATGAGTAGTGATCCACACTCCAGCTCTCTTGCTGACTCTTCCCATGCAGACAGACCTAGGACACTGGCCAAGAAACTCAGCACATTCTTTGGCCCCTTTGGGTCCCCTGCATCCCATACTTGGAGATACCTCTTGAGTGCAGACACCAGATCCTGTGTCACCCCCATACTGGCTCAGTGGTGAGGACCTTATCCATCCTTTACCTCTGTGGGGATGGTTTGGGTCCTTGGCCCTCAGCCCTCCCTGTCCCCACCCATTTTTCTAAGCTAATATCTTGCAGCATCTTCAATGAAATATGAATATATGCAGTGAGTTTGGGAGAGTGCATGGATGAAGCTAACCAGACCTGAAAATTACTCTCCTTTCTTGTGTGAGTCACACACCTAATGTATGTGCATATTAATGCTGGCAGCACACTTGTCTTTCCAGCTTTGTTTTCAGGAGTTTTCACTGGGGGTTTAAGCTAGAAAGACACACACCAGGGCCCCCTGGGAGAGGCACAGCTCATTTCCCAGCTCAGCTGAACACAGCCAGTAACAGGAGGGGTTCTGGCCCACTGGATCTCTCAACTTGTCCAGCACTTTGCTCACAGTGTGACATGCAGTAATTCCCAGACCTTGGTTCTCCAGCTCCCAGCTGGACATCAGCCCACTCACAGCACCTGGTACAGCCCCAGTTTCTCCAGGCCACCCAACTGTGACCAACAGCCTGGCTCCAGTTCAAGAGAAAACAAGGGCAGCAGCACAAACATTGGCTCAAAGCTGCTGGAAAACTTCAACATTCAGAACACACATGAGCCAAAAATATCTGGCCTGGAAATTCTGCAACCTCCTAGTTGATGGCTCCATTTCCAGCAGCACTGGTGATGGCCAGGAGCACTCTGTTGCTGGTGTGATCATCTGCTCCCAGTTACACACTTGGAATTATTTCTCCTTGGAACAAAGGGGCTGTGTGCCCAGCTTAGGGCTAAAACACTGGTTGGCTGGTCCTAGGCACCTGGGGACTCTTGGATCCAGGTAGATCACCAGGATCAGTGGCCAGCCCTGATGAAAAGTTCTCAGTGGCAACTGTAAAACTCAGCCTGGCTGGGTCTCACCATGAACATTCTGGCTACTCCATCCCTGGAAGTGTTCAAGGCCAGGCTGGATGGGGCTTGGAGCAACCTGGTCTGGTGGGCATTGTCCGTGCCCACACAGGTGGCTTGGAACCAGCTCATCTTTAAGGTCCCTTCCACCCAAAACCCTTCTATCATGCAACGATGAGTGACCCCTGAGCAAAGCCAAGCCCCAAACCCCCATGTGCAGCTGGGACCATGCCACATCCTCAGAAAAGCCACAAATTCCCCAGGCACTCAGGACCAGGTGCCTCTTCCAGCATCAGTGATGCTTAGAGCTTTGGGAGATGAACAAGTGTGGGGCTTTGGGTTGTCTCTTGACCACACAGCTGCAACACTGAGTGGGAAACCTCTTGGGTTCATTCTCCAAGGCTGTCTGCCTGCATCCCAGGGAAGAGCCAGATCCTCACAACACAGGCCCTTGGCACTGCCTGGAGCTTGTATTGAGGTCCCCAGGGACACATCAAAGCCTCCCTTGTTGCTGCCACTGTCACAGTGGGAAGATAAAGCTGGGATTATCTCTGTGAGCTGCCAGGAGCCTCACGTGGATGACAGCACTGAGCAGACATCTCCTGCACCACTGAGGGTTTGCAGCTCCTGGGGAGGCAGGGGGAGGCTGAGCAGCAGGGTAAGCCCTGAATAACCCTTCTGCCCTTGAGGAAGGAGGCTGCCAGAGCTCCTGGTGCTTTCCAGGAACCACAGGACCAGCTGCCTGCTCCTCTGGCTGGCAGGGACACTGGTTTTGCTGGGACCATACCAGGCACAGCACCACAGCCCAGCATCTCCAGGGCTTCAGGTGCTCATGCTTTGCTTTTCATGTTTTGGGATCCCTCAGAGAACAGGGGTGCCCAGAAGCTGCTGCAGGGAACTGGGTTCAGGTGGGCACTTGCCCCTCACTGCTGGAGTGGTGGGAAAACCAGTTCAGGGGGAAGCAGGAGCCTGAGTGGGGAAGGGAAGCCTGATGAGGAGAGAAAGGCCATGGCTTCATATTGACCCAAAAGAGAGGAAAAACATTTTGTAACAAAAATTTTGACCCATTGAGATGATTTTGCTGGAAAGAAAGGTTTTGGGCACCCAGCAGTTGTATGAATGTGCTAGGGCAGGAAGATCCAAAGTGACACTTCACACTTAACCTCTGCACCCCCCCTGCCAGGGCAGAGGCACCACGAGCCCAGCACATCCCCCCCTCCACACCCCCAGTGGGGACCTCTAAAGGACAAACATTTTTTCTCTGCTCCCTGTAGGAAAGAGCAAAATGCTCCTTCCAGCCCTGGAGCAAGGTTGGAGCAGGGTTTCTGACCCCCTCGATTACCAGCACTGACCAGCTGATGGATTTTGTCAGGAAGCTGCTCCGTGGGCAACAAACGTGGCTCTGCCCATCAGTCCCACTCCTAAGGGCTCCTTCAGCCCAGGCTGGCAAATCCATTTCTCCCTTCTAATCAGGCTCCATGCAGGGCTCAGAGCCAGCACCCTGGGGAGGATGCTCATGAGCAGCAGCCCCAGGGGACCTCCTGCCACCCACCCCCTTTCTCTGCCTGTCCCCTGCTCCCAATGACAGGCCCAAGGTAACCCACCCGTGGCTCCTAATTGGATTTGCTCATGCTAATTACAATCATTTTTGCCTCATTTAAGCCATTTGTTTCCCACAGCAACTCCCTCCTCACAGGTCTAGCACAGAGCCCCTTGCAGGCTGCTTAGGCCACGTCTGTGGGGGACCCCAGTGGTAGGGGTCACCTTTGCTGTCACCTTCAAGCTCCTCCCAGGGCTATGCTTGCCTCTCCATCCCCCTGCAACTGCATTAACCTCTTGTTTCTCTTCCCATCCCCATCCCACCTCCTTCACACCCTCCTCTCTTTCAGCTCCTGACTTGCTCTTTGGTGGCCCTTGCCAAGGAGAGGGGACTGGCCACTGGTGTCACCCGCAAAGCCCCCAGGACTAAAAAGACCCCAGCAACCTCCTCTTCTCCCTGCTTCACCAACAACACAGACACTCCTGAGCTGCACACTTGGGCTGGATTCAGGGTGGTGACCTTGAACCCGCCCTGAAGCTGCTCCTCACCACACCATTTATCTCCCCCCTGCTCATCCCAGGGTCTCCCTTTTTCCTCAACCAGCCCAGGGAAGCTCTGGGCAAGCTCCTCAGTGCAGAGAGCAGTTACTGCATGCAGTTAATTTACAGGTGAGCACAAGGAGCCAGATTTAGTGCCAGTTGCTTCCACACCACATTTTAAGGCATAATAATGGCTCTGCAGCCTGGCACCCAGACAATGAGCAAAGCCTCCTCTCTGTCTCCACACTCAGAGCTCTGAAAGCTGAGCAGCAAGCTGGAAAAGCCTGCACAGATTTCAGAAAAAGCCCTTACCTAGCCACATGCCACTAAAGGATGTTTTATTAATCTCTGCTTTGAAAACATTGGCTGCAGAGAATGGAAGAGCTATCAAAAATAAATGAGGAGCAATTGAATTACTGCAGAGCCCAATATAACACCCAGGAATTGCAATATCATCTCTTTTATCCATCTTAATGAAAATCTTGCTCTTATTCAGCAGTAATGGGAGCAGGGCCATTGTGGCTGCCAGGTGAGAGCACACCTGCATTTAAAGAGACATTGCCAGGGGGAAGGAGGTTGAGCTTTTTGGGGACTACGTGAGCTTCGTGACTCTGGGCTGCTCTGCACATGGATGGTGGAAAAAAAATGTGGGAGAAGAATGGCTCTGCCCAGTGCAAAACATGTTACAGTGCAAGCAGGCAGTCCCAGGCAAGAGGTGGATGGGGAAAGCAAGGTACTGGTTCCACATGTGAGTATTTCTCCTTTAACTGGGTCAGTGCTGGCCAGAGCCCTTTGAGCAATCAGTGAAGCCCAGCACGAAAAACTCCAGAGCACAACATACCCCAGAGCTACTTTTGACAGAGGAACACATCTTTCAAATTAAAGACATTCACATCCCTGAGCAGGGGCTGGGAGCAAGGACACCTCCAGTCTTGGTACCACCCAGCTTTTCAGCTCCCTGGGATTGTTAACTCCCTCCCTTTCTTGCAGCCCCTATAAATTGGGAAACACAAGAAAAAAAAAACAACAAACAACCCAAAAAACAACAACTCAGGGCATCTCAACAGCCCCTTTCCTTCAGAGCAAAGGATTTATACTTCTCTAGAGGCTTTGCCCATTGCAGGGTCAAGCTCAGACATCACTCAGCTGGCAGGCAGAAGGGGCTGGGGGCAGAGCTGGCCCTGGCACCTCCAGGTTAAACCTTCCCCAGAGTTCAGCTCCTTCAGCAGAGCATCCCTGCTGCAGGGCCCCTGGGTTATTTTTAAACAGCTGGAGCATTGTTAGTCCAAGCCAGCACACAAACACAGCCCAAGGCTGCCAGGCACAGCCTCCAGGCACACCCTGAGCTGTTCCACTTTTTACATACACATGGGGAGGAGTTTTTGCTCTTTCCAGCTTTAGAGCCTCTGACTTGACCCGGGCAACAGATCAACCATTGGCCAGTGCCAAGTCACTCCAGGGCTCTGGGTTGCAGTCAGACACTTTGATCCCAATTTGCTTTTCCAAACTGCAAATCACCCTCTGTTCAACTTTTGCACTGAACCAGGACTCGTGGGGAGCTCTGTGAAAAACAGAGATGTGAAAAAGCCAGAAAACAGCCTAGGACCTCCAATTGCTCACTGAGCAGACTCCACCTCAAGTTAGTTGGTTTCTCCCGAGGGTGCAGACTTACCACCCTTTTTATTTCGTGCATGTGGAGGGGGATTGGGGCTCTCACACATCCTGAGCCACCCAGCCCAGGGCCACCCAGGGATGCTCAATTCTTACCATGCTCATTAACTGCTAGATGAAAACTCAGCTCCACTCTGCCTCAGCCTGCACCCCTCTCCCATTGCAGCATTCCCAAAGTCCTCAGCCTCCCAGGAGCCATAAAGAACCTTTCCCCAGGAGGGCAGCCTCATACCCAGACCTCCAGCAGCTGGTGTGCAGGCAGAACCTGCCAGCTCCAGGCAATTGCATCCCAATTCATGTGAAAAAGTACAGTAATTTTATTATAAAGTTCAAAAAACATTAACATAGCATTTAACTGGACATCTTACTTGAGGACACAGCTGCCACAGAGAACCAGGCACTTTGCAACCACACAAGAGGTCCAGAGCCATTGGTCAAGGTTCCTGCTCCTCCTACAAAATGAGATTTTCCCCATGACACTGGTGAGTCCCTATCAACACCAGGGGGTACAAACCAACCCACCCTGCCCCCTTCTCCTTGCCCTGCATTGCCCAGCAAGCTGGGCACCAACTTCATGGGACCTGGAAGAATATCCACTGGTGCTTTGGCAGCAGATGGTCTGGAGCAGTGAAGGACCCTACATGAAGGTGCCTGTGATTAAGACTCACACAAAGCCTCCCCCATTTTAAATTGCAAAATCTCTGGGCCAGTCACGGTGGGTCAGTCATGGTGACCCACTGGTGGTGGCTCTGGTTCTGAGGTGGCTGCCCTGGGCACCAGCACAAGATTCTCAGCTGGCACTTGGGAATCCTGTCACTCAAGTGTGAAGATACCCACAACACTCTGCATCCCAGCATCATCTCAAGCACATACAGGAATGAGGTTTTCTCTTTGCACAGGGAGAAGAAATAGAGCCCCTACAACCCTTTCCTCCCTCATTTGGCAGCAAAGAGAATGAAGAGCATGTCACACCAGCTCAGAGCCTGGGGACATCCTCCCTGAGACACCACCACCTCAAAAGCTGGTGGAGGTGGGGGAATTATGGCTCAGCACAGAGAAGTCCTTACCCCATACTGTGACAAACTGCTGCTGTCATCACACTCTGCATCAGCCTTCTGCCCCGTCATCCCCACTGCTCACATCAGCTTGGGGCCACTGGGTGTCTCCATCACCACCACTAGGACCATCTTCCCCACTGCTGAAGCCAGGCAGATCCTCTGGTCCCAGCTCCTTGCTTGCAGACAGCAGCTCTGGGGTATCCCTAACCCCAGGGGGGTGCTGTTCCTGCACCTGCAGGGACAAGGTCAGGCTGCAGCTCAAAACCCAGGAGCCATCTTGTGAAATTCAGAGGAGTCCAAGTAACCCCAGACACCTCTCCCATAACCACAGGCTGAAGAATATCCTCCCAGCCCACTGTTTGCAAGCATACCCAGGAATGAGTCTGGAACCAGCATGGGACAGGCACTCACCTGGAAATCTGGTGACTCTTTCAGTATTATGGTCCCATCATGTTCTTCAAGCTCCAGTTCTACCTCAGTGTCATTCTGGGACTTGTACTCCTCACTGTCTGTTTCCACGTCTGAGGGCTGGGGGGGAAAAGGGGAGGTCAGAGGAAAGACAGAGCAGCCCCTCACCCCCTGGCCCTGTAGCCAGTAGCCAAGGGTGACAGAGATGCTGCTTTGCAGGGACATCAACCAAAGGGAAACTTCAGCCTTACAGGATGAGTGGGGCACCTGCACCTTTCAGACACTGATGTTCAAGTGCTCTTTGGGCAGCCTGCTGTCCTCTCAGAGGGGCCACAATAAAGGGAAGCTCCTTACAGGTCCCTGCACAGGCTCCTCTGCAGATCTGGGGCACTTCCAGTCCACCAGAAGCACACAGAGCCTGAACACCATCATCTCCAGGCTGCTCAGCCCCCCAGGAACAAACCCACTCAGCACCCAGAACATCCCACCTCATAGGTGAGGTCTGCAGAGTCATCCTCTGGCAGGTCCCTCTGCAGCACCACCAACCAGGACTCCTGCTCCTCCAGAGCTACATCATCCCTCTTCCTCTTGTTTGCTTTGGTGGATGGGTTGATCAGAGCTTCCCGGATCTCTGGAGGGGTTCAGAGGGGGCACAGTCACTGCACCCATATCTGTGTCACTGCCTCCACACACCTCTGCTCCTCCAGACCGTGTGTTTGGCTGTCACACTCCGGGCTTAGATTCAAAGCCTTCAGATGTTGCAGAAGGCCACAGCTCTTACCCTTGGCCATGTTGCTCTGGCCCCAGTTTGCTGGGGGGTAACCCAGGATGCTCCGAATCTTGGTGGGGACAAAGGAGAGGAGGAGGCGGGTGAGGCGCCCTCGGTGCTTCTTGGCAACTCGTCCAGGTCTGCTGGGAGACTGGGAAGGGGGGACTTGGCTGATGATGGTCTCTATGGGGATCAGGAATCCAATCCAGGCTGATGCCTTCTGGAGGATCTTCAGCTGCAAACAAGAGAGCTACATTTGGTCCTGGGAGAACTTCCAGGTATTTAAAGTCCCCAGGGGGGATTCTGTCCCAACATGATGCTGAGCTTGGACCAGTTTTGGGCAGGAAAAATAGGACCAGTTAGATGTACCTTGTTCCTCAAAGGGTTCCCATCTCTCCTGGTTCAGAGAAGAGAAGACATGAATGCTGCAACAACCACTTGGGAGCAAGGGGAGCAAGGAAAGATCAAAGCAGGCAGAGGGCAAAAGCTGGGATATGGAGAAAAGCAGAGGATGGGCACAGACTGAATGCAGGGCAGAGGGAAGAGACTGAAAGAGCAGAGAGGATTATCAAGCAGAGAAACCAAAGGAGCTGCCAGGCTCAAAGGTTTATTACCCATCTCCCCCCCCAACCTTGGCCTCAAACTTCTCCAGCAGCAGGAACATCACCTTACCAGGTACTTGACAAAACTCAACTGAAGGATGTGGTGCAGGAATCTGCTGGAGAAGGAGCAAGGCTCATTGCAGGGAACCAGCCTCTCCTAGAAAGAGAAAAACAGGTCAGACATCCCCCATGCCAGTTCAGACAATGGCCCCAGCAGCAACAATCCCTGTGGTACCTGGAGGGGCTTTACCTCTTTCAGGCTGCTGTGGTGCCTTACTTGCTGCTCCATAAAGCCCAAGAGCCTGAACAAGCTGGGAACCCCTCTAAGCTCAGCCTGTAGCCCTCTGGCTACTTGTAGCCACCAACCCAGCTGCTCCTCATGGCACTAAAGAGCTGCTGGGGCTAATCAGTGGGGCAGCTCCTGGCCCTTCCCCCTGCTCTGAGCTCATCAGGGACTGATGGCTCTCAATTCAGAGTTGATTTTCTTTTCATTTGTGGTGCCCGTCCCTTCCTGGGGGAAGTTTTTTCACACTTCCAAATCCTGTCAAGACCCTGATTTGGGATCTCACCCCTCCCTCTGCAGGGTGACAAAATGCCAGAAAATTTACCCCACGGACCCCTCAGTGAGGGGAGAAGCTGGAGAGGTGCAGGGAGATCCCTCAGCATCTGCCTGGGTCTGTGCCTCCCCCAGCTTGTTCCCACACTGGGGGGAAGCTGGGCCTGGGATTTGTTGTAGTTACTAAAGATGAAAGGAAGGGAGCAAGCCTGGTGCTTTGATCCTGCAGCTGGATTGAATTAGCCACAGGTTCTGTGTGGACGTGAATGCACACATGCACTCTTCCTATTGCAAAACAGGCTTAGCTGAGTCCCCAGAAGCTTCTTCTGCAGCAGATTCTCTCAGCCCCTGCTCTTCCCCCCCACAGTCCCCTTCCCAGCAGGATTGGGAGCACAGGGAGACTGAGAAACAAGCCAGCAAAGAGCCCTGGTGACAGCAGAGGTGGGAGGGAGGGACCCAAAAGCCCCAGTGGTTGAAACCGCTGATTTCTCCAGATAACTGCGTGGGCTGAGGTGAAGATTTTCCTGATGGGAGCTTTGCTAGACAGAGCTGAAGTGTTTGTCTCCTGCTTTGAGCTCCAGCTGCCCCTTCTGCCCACAGATGGGGACATTCTGCCCAGGTCACTGCTCCCTGCACTGGCTCCTGGCGTGGCTCCCTCCTGCCTTGCTTGCTGCTGCTCACCCTGCTCATCCAGCTTGTCTTCTCCTCAGGACCCCCCCATTTCCCATCTCATGGGTGACAGGAGCCAGTTGGTGATGGTGGCCCTGAGCAGAGGTTGGGGACAGGACCCATCCCCCTCCAGCTGTCTTCCCAGGCAGGTGATGAATTGCTGCTGGTCCAGAGAGAGCAGATGCAGGGCCCTGGCAGGCACCGTCAGCACACGTCAGTGCGCAGAGAACAATCAGGGCTGGACACAGAGCATAAATACCCAGAGCTGCTCCAGCAGCCCTGCCAGTCCCCCCATGTCACTCCGGGAGGGGATGCTCTGTCCCCGCATGCTCCAGGGCAAGAGCTCCAGGGACATCTTCCTCCACGTGGTGACCCCTGACCGCATCCCGCAGTTTATTATCCCCTCTCTGGACATCCATGACAAGGACAAGCACTCAGCAAAGGAGAAGGGAGAGGCAGAGAGGACAGCCCGGAGGAGCAGCTGGGACACAGCAGTGGAGGATGAGCACAACTTGCCCACCTTCAGCTCATCCTGCTCTGACTCCGGGTTCTCTGCTCAGGCTGTCCCGGACCCCACTGCTTGGGCAGCTCTGTCCCTGCCTCATCTCCCCAGGGTCACCACCCCGTATGGCTTTGTCACCCTGGGACAGAGCCCACAGGTCACCAGTGAGGAGGCGTTTTTTCACTCTGGTTCTGGTTCTTCTGGAAGTCCTGCTGTTGGAGGAGGTGGCTGCTCCTGGATGGGTGGAAGCCTGAGAGACTGCAAGCAGCCAAGTCCCCATGTCACTGGTCACAAGGATGGAGGGAACAGCCCGGTGAGAGACATCCAGAAAACTGATGTGCTGGAAAGCAGAGAGGCAGAGAAGAGAGAGAGGAGGCTCCTAGAGATGGGCTATCAGAGGAGCAGCCCCAGCCTCGTGCTCCCTACGGGGACACCCAAGAAGAACTTGCTCCCAAGGATCTTCAGGAAGCACCTTGCCCACCCTCGGCACCTCAAGCCCATGAATTTCAGTCTCCACTGATGCTGCAAAGCAACTGTGAGAAACTGAGGTTCCCTCAAGACTTAAGAGAGGGACTTTGGGAATGCCTCAGGATCCCAGGCTCGAACATGAGGGTGTCAGACACGTCTCCATACCTGGAGCAGAAGCCTTGCAATGGCATTGTCCTTGGTGGGGACATCAGGAGCCCCTCTGGCTGGGGCAGGAGGGGCAGCAGTAGCAGAGGTGAAGCTGCACGGGGCAGGCTGGGGAGCAGAGGGGGCTGCAGGTTTGTAACCATACAGTGTGTGAATAAAAGTGAAAATGTCTCAACTGACTTGTGCCCTTTCCTTTTCTCTCCCCTGTCCCAGCAGTTTGGTATCAATAGGATATTTTGGCACCCTCCCACTGTACCTTCACTCTCAGCAGCTCCTGGGGCTTACCTCCAGGTGAGAGCAAGTTTTCAATGGGTTTAAACTGCTTAAATATAGAGCAGGAGACTTCTCTGAGCCCCCAAAGACAGCAGCTGCAGCAGGTTAGGAGAGACGAGTGATGCTGACATCCACATTACATTTGGTTTCCAGCTTGGTGGCTGTGGGGTGGGACATTTGCACATGTGGGGTCCCTTTCCCAGCCAGGACCTCTGCTTCCAGGACACAGTGGCTTTCCTGAAGTAGTTACTCAACACCAGTTCACAGGGTACAGCTGTGAACTGCTCTTAACCAGCTGTGATAAAGTGAGTTTCACCTTGCTGGCCTTGCTCTCATAAACTGCTTTTTGCTTTTATTGAGAAGCAGAACCTGCAATGCCAGAATTCAAGCGTTCATGGTCAGCGAGGTTTTAGGGCTAATGGAGCAGAACCTCCTGGGTCAGCAGTGCTTGCCTGCTTCCAGGAGCTCTTACTGGGGTCCCTGAGAGGTGGAACTGGAATGGGGAGGGCTGGTCCCTGTTCAGGCAGGCAGAGGGGGTGCAGCCAACTGGGGAGGGATTGGGAGTCAGCCAAGGTCCCTGCCATGAGACCACCTGGAGCAGACAGCAATCATGTTTCACATCAGGGACATTAAACAAGCAGTTAATAAACTCAGGTGGAATCCTATCCCTGCCCAGCTGGCTGTGTGACCTGGGCCATGTCCTGCTCTGACTTGGTGGCTTGGGTTCCCCCATCTCTTCAGTCTGGTGGTGAAGCTGAGCCCTTTGCTGGAACTGCCACTGAGAAGTGAGCTTTGCCCAAGGTGTCTGAGCAGCACCCAGCAACAAGGCGGAGCAAGAAGCAAGCACGGGGCTGCAGCATCCCTGCTCCTCTCCAGAGGATGCTGCATGGAAGCAGCAGTAGCCAGAGGACTTCAGCGTTGGTGTAAAATTGGGGTGGGAGCTTTTCAAAGTCCAAATCCCAGGCTTCTCCAGGCATACATGTGCTCTCCTGCATGGCTCATGGCATGGGCATCAAGGACTTTCTCCAGCATAGGAGAATGTGGCAGCCAGAGCTGCTAGAAAAGGAGCTGGGATCAATTATGCGACAGAAAAATCTGCTGAGCGGTTATTAGAAGGAGCACTGGCACTATGGGGCAGGTCAGGGATTCAGGCTTCTGAAAATTTAAATTGATCTCCAGCTCCTGAGGGCATCATCTCTGTTCAGCACTTTGGGCTGGGAGGGCAGATTGAATTAATAAACGGGTGGTTATCAGTTACTTGAGCTGTGGTATCTGACCATGTGCATGCTCGAAGCTGACAGGCACACGTGAATTAGGGCATTCTCCTGCAAACCTCTCTCCTTTCTCTTCTGATGTTTAAGCTGCTGTGCAGTAGCAGCTTTGTCTAACTGCCTCATCATCATGCATGGGGACAAATCCTCAATGGCAGCTCACTGAAATGATGAGCCTGCTGAATTTAGCACTTAAACCTGGAGATTGGGAGTCAGGACTCCGGGGTTTTATTCCCTACTCAGTGACCCTCTTGAGCTCCTGGGAATCCTTTTATGCTCTTTACCCCATCTGGAAAATAGGAAGAGATCTGCTCTGCTTGCCAGGTGGATTGCAGGGCTGCATTCATCCTTTTTCACAACACATCTCTGGTGCTCTTGGCAGGATTTCCCAAGGGAAGAAATATTATAATATGTTATTACAGCCTGCCATGGTAGAAGAATTATTTTCTTGGAATCGGTCGGCGTGGGGATTATCAGTCTGGACAGAATCACAAATTAAATGTTTGTTTAAATGGCTGAGGTGGGGATTGCTACGTGGCAGGAGCAGAGCCGGGGCCGAGCGAGGAAGGAAACATCAGTTCCCTGCAACACAGCAAAGGTGCTGTGGGGTGAAACTGGGCCTCTCTGCCATATTTCTGATGGCTTTCAGGCTCCAGCTCAAGGCATCTCTAAAGCCTGTGAAGTGAGAAGGACGGGATCTCCCACTGAGCAACATGCCTCTGAGATTTACAGGATGCCCTTTCCCTGCCAACCCCGCACCAGGCAGTAAGGACATGACAATGGGAGACATCACTGACGTGGCAAGACAAATAATTACCAGTCACTGATTACTCTGCCCAGGCCTGGTACATTTTCTAAATGCTGTTTTTGTCTGACTCAGAATTTTGTTCCAGCCTCCTGCAGGTACCAACAGCAGAAAAGCTCCAGGCTAATTATCCGCTCTTAATCCCACATCCAGCGGTTACAGCAGCACTCACCACGCTTGGCTGCAAGTAGGTGGAATCAGAAAAGTAACCAGTTCAGATCTCCTGAGCATGAGGGGCTGGGCTGTGGACAGTTCTCTAAACCCCCTGCAGCTGGCGACCCTGGGACCCTCCTGCAGCTCCCACCACTGCAGCAGTCAAGCTCCTGCCACCCCTCCGTGACAGCCATGGACTCTCCTCCAGGCCCATCCCCTGCTGGGACTCTCTCCTGGGATGCCAAGAGCCTCTTTCACCTCCACACCAATCCTGCTGACAGGTCAGGTGCTCCAGAGTCCAGTTGGTTTGAAAGAAAACCAACCAACCTGTGCAGATAGCAAGAATATTTTTCAAGGCTTCATTCCTGCAAACTCTGTGTCAAGAAAAACAAACAGACCTTCCCTTTCATCTCAGTGGATCGAGCACCTCTCTCAAGGTCTCTGTGGTGACGCTCTCTCTCCTCTCCTCCAGTAACCAGGATAAATGTACCCTTTTCTTTCCCTTGGCCAGGCTGCTCACTGCTCACACCCACACAGCTGCTTGCTGCCCCCTGTTAGGGTCTGCGGGGGCAGAGCAGGAGACTCCCAGGGGACATCAGCCTCTGTCAACAACCTCAGGTGCCACAAATGTCACCTATTGCATGGTGAGGGCCCCTCTGCCACCCTGGGCACACAGAGGTGTCAGTCTTGTGGACATGGGCCCTGAGCAGCAGCAGCAGCAGCAGCAAAGTGGGAGCACCAAACTTTGCTCTGTGATTTTTATGCGATGGAGCACCTGGCATCCTGAGATCAATGCTGAGCTGCTGCCTTTGCCAAGGATTTTAGTCAGTGGCCACGCCTGCTGGGTGAGATAGATCCCTTCACGTGCTTATTAGCTGCATGGCTCCTCTCCCAGCTAATTGGTGCTGGAAAGGTCAAGCTCTGGCAATGAGACAGTCTGCTGCAGTCCCTCTGACTCTGGGGAGCTGGGGATGCAGTTTCCCATCTGGTTTCCTTAACAAGAAGAACCATGTGCATCACCCTGCCCAGATGGAGTTCAGCTCTCCTGCCCTCCACCCTGCTGACCCCAGACAACCCCCCTGTGCCCCTCTGCAGCCTTTGTGCTCTCACCACCCTGCTCCATGCCCCAGGACTGTGGGCTTCACTGGTGCCTGGATGCTATGAGAACAACAGCTTCTCCAGTGGGTGTGATTTCACCTCCTCAGCTGGCAGGCTGTTTGGGACCAGGTAGTGACTGTCTTTGATGTAGCTGTTATTCTCATTTGTTCCACGAATGGGTTTGTTTGTCTGTTTCCATTAGTGGCAAACATCTGACAGCCAAGCTGTGCTGGCTGCACAGGGCACAGGGAAAAGCTCTGTGCTCCTGTGGGCTGAGCCCTGTAAGCTGCTGCAAGGCTCGTGGCAGCAGCTGCTCTCTGCTTGGCTCCACTTCCATGGAGAAAAAACACCTTTTCATCCATCCATCCATGAATCCATCCATCCAGGCTGAGCAGCAGGACCTCTGTCCCCAGCTGCAGTCTGCAGGGGCACAGCTCTATGAGTGCATCCAGGTCCTTGCTTTCCCCTTCAGATGGTCCCAGAGAGCCAACAGTGCCAAGATAGACTTATTCATGAGGAAGAGAATTATGAGCTGTGCTCCCCTCTTTGGGGTTTATTTAACCCCCAGTGTGAACCCCCAGTTCTGCAGGAAAACTGAGAGGTATATCTGACATTCTCAGCCAGCTCCTCTTGCTTTGAATATATTTAAATATCTCTAGTGATGGGGTCCAGAGTGTGCTACTGAGGGCACAGGGGATGTGATGTTAGCTCTGGACACCTTTGCTCTATTGCTGGAATCAGGCTTCATGGAAAGACAAAGCATCTCCTGTGCTGGGAAAACAAGGACAAAAATTCCTTAGTCCATCCCAACCATCTGTGACATGGTGGCTGGAAAGCAGGAGCTTGATGATCTTAGAAGTCTTTTCAAAGCTAATGATTCTGTGATTCTGTGACTCAACAAGTCCACAAGGACCAGGGCCAGTGGTGGTTTGCCCCAAGCAACTTTCTTCTCCTGCATCTTCCCTTCATTTCCATCAGCCCTTGCTGAAATGGTCCCTTTGGGGTGGGGACCATTGTACTGAGATGGGGTAACTGAGATGGGTGACCTGCTGTGAGAGATGCTGCAGTCCTAACACTGCTGAACTCCAGCTGAGGTGAGGTGTTGGGGGGAACCACCCCAGGAATCTGCTCTGGAAGTTTCTGTTTCCTGCTCAAGGAGATGCCAAAGTCCCTCAGCTGGAGATTTTCACTTGCTGGGGATGCAGTCCTGGGGTGGTTGGAGAGCTGCGACAGCAAGAGTGAGGGCCAGAAAAGCCACCCAGGTATTTATTAGGAGTTGTCCATTATTTTTTATTACTTGAAGCTTGTCTGACCAGCGTTTGCTTGGTCTCACTCCTTGATAATATCACTCACCTGTGGCTTAGTGTAGTTTTTAGGCCACATACCACAGATACTTGGCTCTTCTTCAGAGCCACTAGTGGGAACCCAGCAGGCACAGAGGTGACAAGCTCAGCAAGAGGCAGACCCAGGGGCTGTGCTGGGACAGCAGGATGGGGGGCAGTGAACCTGGAGATGATTTCCCTCTGAAAACAACAGTCCTGGGGATCTCTGAGTCCTGTTCAGGACTTTGTGGGGTTACTGCAGAGGGGTTTCAGCTGTGACAAGTGGCCTTGGAGACGCAAGTGATGCTGCTGCTGCTGGCAGAGTACTGCAAAGGTGGCTCTGCAGGAAGCCACCTCAGTTGTGACACTCAGAACAGGATTTATCTGCAACACAGCACTTTTGGCTGCTTTGCCTTCTCAGGTTCTCCATGATGCCTGGGCACCAATACAGCAGTGTGGTGGAGAGAGCCATGAGAGGGCACATCCCTTGCTGGAGCTGCTTTCCCAGAGCCATGAGAGGAACATCCCTTGCTGGAGCTTCTTTCCCAGAGCCATGAGAGGGGACAGCCCTTGCTGGAGCTGCTTTCTCAGAGCCATGAGAGGGGACATCCCTTGCTGGAGCTGCTTTCCCAGAGCCATGAGAGGGGACAGCCCTTGCTGGAGCTGCTTTCCCACCCATCCGTGAAGGTGCAGTCAAGTCCCCCTGGAAGGGCTGAGCTGAGCTGTAACAAAGCTGCTCCTCTGCTGTGGGCTGGAGTCAGCCCAAGTGAGACTGCCAGCTCAATTAGAGGGAACACACAGGAGGCATCTGCAGGGTTAGCTCCAGTTTTCGACACAGGGCAAAGCCAGCAAGCTCTGTTTTCATCTTGTTTCTGCTAATTATCTGTGTAGATGAAACAAGCTGTTAAAAGTTGGAAACCGAAATAATTTCTTTCCCTACGCTGCCTTCACACCTCCCAGGATTTGACCCACGTGAGGAGCAGAGTGCTGCTTTGTTCATTTGTGTGTGTTTTCCTGTCTCCTGGCACCTCTTTCCATCAGCTTGTCTAGACATGCAGCTTCACCAGCCAAAGCCCATTGCTCTGCCCACCCTTGGGAAAACCAGCATTTGCAAAAAAATCATTTTCCCAGGCTTGATGTTGTTTCTTACACAGTGTGGGCACTTTCCCAAGCTCAGGCCATGGTGGAAAAACCTCTCCTTGTGTTAGGAGGGCAGGTCTTGCAGGAGCACAAAGCCCTGGGAGCTGCCAGTGCTGGCTTGGCCACCTGGGATGGGAGGTCTTGCTAGGATCAGCTGGATGCCCATGGATGGAGGCAACCAGGCAGATGTGCATCACTCAGCATCAGCTGCTGCTTTTCTTCTGTCCAAAATCAATAAACTGTGTCTGAAAATAATCTCAGGACTTGCCTTGCCTCTTTTCTTGTTCCTGCTCAGCAAGGAGCTTGACATGTCAAAGGTGTCAAAGGAAAAGGAGGCTGAACACTTCAGCAGGGTTTGTGGATGCAGCTGAGCTGGGGCAGAGCTAAGGGGATCCTGGGATCAGTGGGATCTGCTGGAGGGTGACAGGGCTGTGGTCCCAGCCAGGACACACAGGGCTCCTCCTCAGGAGCAAAGTATCCATTGGGAGCAAAGCAGCAGTGAGGAAAGTCAGAGGGAAGGAGGTGAACTCCGGGCACTTGGTACCTGATGGCACAAGCGGGATGGGAAGCACTCAACCACTTTCCTTGGAGATCAGACAAAACTACAAAGGAGCTTTGGTATTTACATCAGGGACTTCAAACGCAGGCAGCAGAGCTGTGGTTGCTGCACACTGATGAGGACCCCTCTGTGTCTGGTGCTGTGCTACAGCAGGCACAGCCTGAATTCCCTGCACCCCAATTCCCTGCACCCCACACCCCCTGGGCCTCAGCCTCTGCCCACCTCACCAGTTATGAGGCCATTTGACCTCTAGCAACCACCTGTAAAACAGGACCAGCTGTAGCTCATCTCTCCTCATCACATAACCCAGACACTGTTTGCAGATCTGGGACCTTTCCCTGAGCTCTCTCCAGCCCCCAAACACCTCCTGGTTCAATGGCCCTAGGCTGACACTGCACAGATGCCACCTCCTCTCTCCATGAACCCATCTGCCAAATTACTGCCCTTTGGCCCCTGCTCTCGCCAGCACTTCCAGCCCTTGGCACGTTTTCATGTGACAACAGCCAGCAAGTAGATTTAGATGATCATCAAACATGACAATTGCAAACCTCTTAATCAGGAAGGCTGAATAAGGCTCCCCTAGGCACCACATTTGCATCTTCTACCTCAACCCCCTCTTTGCATGGGCAACTGGAAATGAGAGGCTAATAAAGCAATATTGCCTTCCCCATCAAAAGCCATGAGTCATATAATTTTTAAAAGCTACAGTGTTCACCTTTGTACCAGCTTAGAGCTAATTGCTTTAAAAAAAAAACAACCAAGAAGCAGAATTCATTATGTTTCTTTAATTGCTCTCGGGGCTGGGTGTACTGTGAGCATGGATTTAATTTAGCTAGGAGATGATTTTCATTAGGGGATGAAGGAGAAGAGAGAAAAAGTGTTGTGTGGTGGTCTGTCCCTTAACAAAAGAAATCTCAGTGAAAGCTCTTGAGAGCACAGGTCTGGGGCTGTTGGGGGGCAATGAACCCCCCACGGCAGTGGTTGTGCTGCCCCAGCACCCTGCAGCATGGCTCCTGCAAATGCAGCAGTGAGGACCCTCCTGCTCCAGGAGTCCTTCAGATATCAATAGAACAGGAGTGTGAAACAGAACCACAGAACCATTCTGGTTGAAAAAGCCCTTTCAGCTCATCAGGTCCAACCCTTCCCCCATCCCTGCCCAGGCCACCCCCGCCCCATGTCCCTCATCCCCACATCCCCAGGGCTCTGAAACCCCTCCAGGGATGATGGGGACTCCAGCCCTGCCCTGGGCAGCCTGGGCCAGACCCTGACCAGGCCCAGGGTCAGGGAGAAATTCTCCCCAGGGAGAAATTCTCTCCAGGGAGAAATTCTTCCCCAGCTCCAACCGAAACCTCCCCTGGCACAGCTTAAGGCTGTTTCCTCTTGTTCTATTGCTTGTTACTAGGCAAGAGAGACTGAACCCCCCCTGGCTCCAACCTCCTCTCAGGCAGAGGCACAGAGCCAGAAGTTCTCCCCTCCCCTCAGCCTCCTTTGCTCCAGGCTGTACAGCCCCAGTAAATTAAGATATTAAACTGCTAAGAACACATCCTACACTTGGTCTTAGCCCAAAGGCCTCTGTGCTGAGGGTTCTTCCCTTTCTTTGCTCTGTCCCCTCCTGAAGCACTTGCCTTGCAGCCCCAGCAGAGTCTCTAAGCCTGACAGCACTGCTAGAAACTGCTGGAGGTGACTAAACTCACAATTTTCTTTGAGGATTACACTCTGTGGGAGAGCTCCTCTTGACCTCTCCTGCAGGAATGTGCTCTCTATCTCACAGCCTCCTGCCAAAAAATGAGATATGTGGGAAAAATACAACTTTAGCCAATTTCGCTTGCACTTTTGGGAGCTGACACATTGTTTCAAAATGGTTCCACCAAGCTCTTTGGTATGGAAGGACAGTGATGAGAACACACAGGTAGGTAATTTATCTCTCCAATTAGTTAAATTAGTTCCATTGATTTCAATGGGGGTGATTCTCTGGCTTCGAGATAAAACACGAGCTTATTTTTCTACTGGGTCGCAGCCAGAGGATGCAGCTTCTTGTAGGATCTGGCCCTGAAGTATCACAGCCACCTACAGGAATCTGGTCCTGTTGAAATTATCCAGGGGTTTTTATTGCTATTATCTTAGGCAGCCTGCCCAAGAGGGAGCAGTATGATTAATACTCAGGGAACAAATCCAGAGGTAATGGTCCCCACGAGCCGGGGGCAAGAGAAGCTGAGTGCTGTTTGCTGGGCAGCAGGGTGGAACTGCTGCTTTCTGAGCTGCACTTGGGATACTCTGCCAGCAGCAGTTTGGGATGGCTTGGGGGGCCTAGAAATGAAAACTACTCATGCAGCTCAGCCACTCTGCTGCCAGGGACCACCAGCCCTGTTTCTTTAGGATCAGTGCAGTCTCTGGGGTCAGGCTGTGCAGATGCGACTTCTCTGGCTTATACCTCCCTGACACCTCAGGGCTGAGACAAAAGGCTGTTTGCATATGCAAAATTCCCTCCTGCCTATGTGCTTTGAGCACAAAGCTGGATCCAGGTTATCTTTGCAGCAGCAGCAGGCAGCCATCCCCCCAGCTACACAGCAGCCACCTGGCCCCGGAGCCAGAGGGACCACAAGGACAATAACACACCGGAGAGCATCCCAGGGATGGGTGCGAGCCCAAGGTGCTGAGATGCCTCCAGCACCCATCATCTCTCCCGCAGGGCTGGCTGGGGATGTGGCAGATCAGCGGGTGCTGCTCTGCAGCTTCTGGTGCCCTCCCCTGGCTCTCTGCCGCACTGCTCATACTCCATGCCAACCTTCTGCTCACGGGTCTCCAGCAGATGCAAGTTGCTCCTTCCTACACCATAAACATCTTTTTACCTTTATGATTAGTCCAGGACCATTGACCCCTCTCTTGATTAAATTTCTCTCCTCCAGCCTTTTCTTTAGCATATTTAATTTCTTTTTATCATTATCATACCGTTCTTCTCCTTTCCCCTCTGTGTCTTGGTTTAAAACCTTCCTCATTTAGCTAAGGCTAAGATAAGGGTTTTTTTAAGAAACAACTCACAACACCTCTCCTACGGGTGCTGCCTGGGAGCAGCAGTGAGGGCCCAATCTCCCTGTCAGATCCTCCTTAACAGAAATCATCACATTTGCAGAGAAGCACAGAGGACTGTGAGCTGTTCCCAAGCAAAAGGGATCAATCCTGCCTGGTGCTCAGTACCAGCCCTGGCCCTGGTGCTGTTCCAGAAATGTCAGAGCTCTCCCAGACTCCAGAACAACCAATGTGAGTTTGCATTCAGCTTCGTCAGCATTTCAGGGGCTGGGGAGACAGTCAGGTGAAACCTATCACTTACAGTCATAGAATCACAGAATTGTTCTAGTTGGAAAAGCCCTTTCAGATCATCAGGTCCAACCCTTCCCCCATCCCTGCCCAGGCCACCCCCACCCCATGTCCCTCATCCCCACATCTCCAGGGCTCTGAAACCCCTCCAGGGATGATGGGGACTCCAGCCCTGCCCTGGGCAGCCTGGGCCAGGCCCTGACAACCCTTTCCAGGGAGAAATTCTTCCCCAGCTCCAACCTAAACCTCCCCTGGCACAACTTGAGTTGTGCCAAAAGTTCCTCTTGTCCCATCCCTTGTTCCTTGGGAGCAGAGCCCGACCCCCCCTGGCTCCAACCTCCTCTCAGGGGGTTGCAGAGAGCCAGAAGGTCTCCCCTCAGCCTCCTCTGCTCCAGGATCAGCACCCCCAGGGCCCTCAGCTGCTCCTCACAAATTCTCCAGACCTTTTCCTTCTGCTCCAGCCCCTTCCCCAGCTCCATTCCCTTCTCTGGACACTCTCCAGCCCCTCAATGTCCTTCTTGTCCTGAGGGGCCCAGAACTGAGCCCAGGATTTGAGGTGCAGCCTCAGCAGTGCCCAGCACAGGGGGGTTGATCCCTGCCCTGCTCCTTCTGGCCACACACTTCTCTGGGGTGGGATGCTCCATCTTCTGAATCATTTCTAATTAATATGATTTAGGAAGAAATTTCCCAAAGAGCAGTATTTTTTATGGAGCTTTTGTTCTATCTCCTACATCCACTTGCTGCTGCCCACCAGAAGAGACAGGACACTGATTTTAGAGGGACATTGATGGTTTCCAATTTTTTTTTTTTAACTTTTACATCTCTAAATTTGTTTTTAATTTTCCACTCTTTTTGCTTGGTTCACTGTGGAAATGCAGGGAGACAGGGCAGGCTTTTTCATCCAGCCATCAAAGACTTCATGTTCCCAGGGCAGGGCCAGAAAACAAGCTCTATAACAGCTAAATTACCTGGAAAGAGTTGATTGGTCCTCGGTATTTTGTAAATAAATATTCAAGTTGTTGCCTCAAAAGACTCAGGAACCACTCTGGGAGTGCTGCAGAGCCTGGATGATGAGGTGTCTGTCACCAGACACAGTGCTCTGCCCTGTTTCAGCGGAATCTGCTCCTCCTGGGGTTTGTAAAAACTTTCCAGGGTGATGAAAGAAGGACACTTTCCCCTCTCAGCTCCTGGCAGAGTCAGCTCCCCAGGGAACACAATCAATCCTTTGTGGACAGAAGTTCAGAGAGTGAGAGCAAAGTTTTGCTGTTTTCCTTGAGTGCAATCTGACAACGTGGTCTTGCATTATTCATGGGACAGTCCTGACAGTGCACCCTGGGCAGGAGATGAAGCTGGGTTGGGTTTTAAACTCTGAGTCTGCCTGTGCAAGGGGAATAAGAATGAGACTCTTGGAAATGTTAAAAAAAAAAAACAAAAAAACCTCTTAACACTGGCTAAACCTTTATATCTTTAACATCCCAGTGCAAGGAATCACAAGAAAAATTATTTTCCTGAATATAAGGGCCTCTCTTTTATAGCTCATGCCATGAGAGAGCAGTTGGCAAGTGAAGATCAAAGATGCCTGCTTGTTGCCCTGTGTGTGATCTCAGAAGTGAGGCAGCTCACCTGAGCAGCATCATTATTATTTAAGGGAAGAACAAGATTTCCCCAGGATCTGGGGGCTGCCTGCTATTTGACCATTGTGTAAGGACAGCACATTGCAGCAGAAGACTGAAGTCCTTCGGGCTGGAGGATTCCTGCCTTGCTAACAGGGGTCTTCCATCCATCAGCAAGCTGAGCACCAACCTGCTGCCACTTGGTGACTGCAGAGGACAAGAGCTCTGCACTAGGAGAGGGTTGAGGTTTGCAGCCTCCCCCACCATGGCAGTGGCTGAATGACTTCAGGCCAGTGCTAAACAGAGCTCAGAGCTGGGTCTGCTGCTGAGCTCCTGCGCAGCCAGGGGGGTTTGGGTCCCCTGGGACACCTCAGAAGTTCAGGCAGCCCCCCACTAGCTGGACAGGCAGTCAGCAGCCATGCAGGAATCATTTCCCTGGATCCGCAGAGGGGCTGCTCTGCTGGGTCACCACCACCACAACTGGGAAACCATGGCAGCTTCCCCCAGGGGCAGAGAGCTTCAAAGCTCTGGGACCTTGCATGGGAACAACTGGAGCAGCTGCTCTAGCCCAGGCAGGCTGCAGAGGACAGCACCAGGGGTTAGATGCCCATGTTCTGGTGCCTTGTCCATGGAAGCTGCCAAGCAGACCGCATCCCAGCCCATCAGTGGCCTCCAAGTCCAGATATCTGAGGCCTCTCCCCTTCTTGCAGGTTTCTCCAAAGGCTTGGAACCAAAACCACCTGACTTCAAGAGCCTGGAACAGAGGTGACCTGTGCTGCTAAAGTGCTGACTGAGGCAGGACTGCATGCTGCCTGCATTGTCACCTTTGTCATGCTGCATCCCTAAGTGAAAGCTCAGGGGAAGGCCAGGCAAGAGACAAGTCAGCAAATGAAAAGGGGCTGCTCTCTTCCCTCTGTGCCAACATCTCCACTCAGCCCTTTTTCTCAAGGACACAAGTCTTCAAGAGATGCAAGGTGCTGCATGCAGTGGTGACTTCTAAAGCAGAGACGTGGCCTGGAGGGGACTGTTTGCTGCAATGTTCCTGATGACGTGGGTAGGAGAGTGGGTCCTGAGGAAAAAGGAGGAGGCAAAAGGCAGGAAAGAGCTGCAGTGTCCCTGGGGGAGCAGAGGTGTGAAAGGGAATGAGAGAGAAGGGAGTCAGGGAGAACTGGGCCTTAAAGAACCTGAACATCAGTGGCAGCAGCAGCAGGGTGAACATGGGACAGGCTTGGCATGGAAAAGGCTTTAGAAAATTAAGTAAAAAAAATTAAGTAAATAAAAGCCATTCTGGAGGGATCCTGAGGGAGAAAAAAGGCAGGAAGGCAGTCAGATAATTTTTAAGATGTTATAATTTTAAGAGGAGTTAGGAAAGTGTTTGCTCATCATGGACTGGGACCATGTTTATGGAACTCTGGGCACACTGGCACCCTGGTTGAGATCAAAGACTGTCAGAAGGTAAAACTAAAAGACTAAATCTGCTTCATTTACACCCATCTCCTGTTCTAGATTTGAACAGAGAGGGTTGGTGAGTTTTCCTGGCCCAGCCTCTCATCATAGAGACCAAGACCATCCCTCTAGGGACACAGCAATGGCCTTTCAATCATCTGCTTCAGCTCATCTGCCAAAACCTGAACTGGCTTAGAGTGTCCTCTGCACCCAGGAAAGCAAGTGGCTGGAAACCAAGGAACACATTATTTTCGGAGAACACAAATTTATCTGCTTTTATTTATTCAGAATGTTGATCTTCAGGTCTCAAGAATCACTCTGGCTTCTTACCACCAAGTTACTGATTGTGCCTGGGAACAACATGGCTTTGCTAGTGTGATACCATGGTGTAATTTGAACAGAAATTTAATGCAGATTTTGTGGTTTTTTTTACAAAAGCTGATAAGGTTCATCTTTCCTTTCCAGGCTTTTTTTTTTTTTTAACTTTACATTTACCTCATTTTACAGAATGTGAAATTCAGCACCTGATCCAGTTGTGGCAGTGGTGTTTTATGTTATTCAGGTTAAGAAGGGGATAAGGAAGGGAGATTTTTGGAAAAGCAAATGCTGACACAAGGAAAGAGCAGACAGAGAGGCATTCTGCTTCATTGCACAAAGGAAAGAATAGCACCTGTGGCATGAAGTTACACTGGATGCCTCTGCATGTGGGGCGTGGTGAAAAGAGTTAATGTGAAGGTCAAATGTTCAAGGGGATGCGTGGAGTCTGTCCACCTGCATTTCTAGCATTGCATTCTTTAGAAGGGCTTTTCTTTTTTGTGATTAATGTGTCCTGATTCAGGTGTTTGTGCTTGGCTGTGCTTCCTTATTATTAGAGGAGCCTGAGGGATTCCCTTGCTGGGAGCCATCAGCAGGTCTGTACCTCTGGTGTTGCTGTGCTTGGCAGAGCATCTCCAGGTGCCTCACTTACTCACCTGTAACACACACAGGGAGGCCAGGGCTGTGTAAAATGCAGGTGCAGCCATCCTGGCACAGCTTAAAGAGAAAAAAGAAAGGCACAGCAGATTCTCCTGCCCACACCCAGTTCTTACCTGCTCCAGCAGGGGATATTTCCTGCAGGGAAAGGAAAATCTGGCATCCCTTTTGCTCTCCATCAGCAGACATGGGGGTAGCTGTTGCTGGAGGCACTCTGAGCAGCAAGGAGACAACAGCAGTAATGTCACCACACTCAGAGTTTATGGTCTGTGCAATTTGTGGTCTGACTTTTAGGCTCTTGCAGCTCCTTGCAGATCTCCTGGGGCAGTCTAATCAGTGTGGTGTGCTCCCTCCCATCTCTCTCTCCAGCACAGAAATTCCTGCCTAAATGCCCCTGTGTGTGACATAATGTTAATATAAGCCATTTTCTACCCAAATTCCCTTCTTTGTTGGGCAGGAGAAGGCAGGAACTGCAGAACAGTGGCAGCCACGTGGCACAGTCCTGTGCTGAGCTGCCTGTTCTGGGAGGGCAGGATGGTTCTTGGTAATGGTGAAGCCATCCCCAACTCATTTTCCCATTTCCTCAGCTCTGCAGAAAGGAGTAGGTAAAGGAGTTAGTAAACCACCAGCAGAACCTTGCCAACCCCTCTGTGTTCCCTCCATTCTACTGCCTTGGTGGTATCTGAGGGCCTGGAGGTGGCTCACCATGTGATGAAGTTTGAAGGGGTGCAGTAACACTGCAGCATGTCCAAGCTTGGCCAAGCCTGGCACACGTGAGGAAAAATAAAGCACAGAGCTGTGCCAAGTCAGGTCACACCTGGTGTGAAGCAAAATATGAGGAATGACAGGCAGACCTTGTGAGAAGTGACAGATAATGGCAAATATCCTTGAGAAAGTAGTGAGAGAAGGGTTCATCAGCCTCTAAGTCATGAGAGACAGTGTGTGCATTTCCTTGTGTGCTGTTGGGAACAATATTGTTAGTAGGGATCTAAAGTTTCATAACATTCATCCTTTCTGAAATCTCCTTTGCTGCCTTAAAGGAATTAATTATTACAAGGTGCCTGTTGCCTGGGCTATGAGTTCCTTCCCTGCAAGGAGCTGCACACAGAAGAGCTGTGGTCCTGTTCCTGGTGACAATTGCATTGTCTGTTTGCAATTGTCTATGGGAAGAGGAGGTAACTCTTTGAAATCTCACTGAATTCTTGGGCACAAATTACAGTATTGCAATAATGAGTTTCCAGATCAAAAGTACTTCACCTGAGTTTTAATGGAGCTTGAATTAAAAAGGTTATTTGACTTCATACCAGAGCTGTGTTCTTATTCTGGTAGCAGTACAGCACAGAGCATTTGGAAGGTCATTTTTTTTGTTTCTTCCTTTCCCCATGCCACTCACGAGTGAATGAAATTCGGGTTTTTTTCATTACTAATTTCTCACCTAAAGTTGGAATAGTCCCTTAGGAGGACAACGAGGCTGTGAAGGGACTAGGGGGAAAGTCTCATAAGGAGAGGTTGGGGTTGTCTGGTCTGGAGGAGACTCAGGGGGAAACCTTATCACTCTCTACACCTACCTGAAGGGAGGTGGGGGTCAGGTGGGGATGGGGCTCTTCTCCCAGGGCAAGAGTGACAGGAGGAGAGGGCATGGCCCAAAGCTGTGCCAGGGGAGGTTTAGGATGGTTGGCAGAAAGGAGTTCCTTCCATTGAGGGTGATCAGGCCTTGGGATGGACTGCCCCAGGGAGTGGTGGAGTCACCATCCCTGGAGGTGTTTAAGGAAATTAAACCTCTTCAGTAGATGAGTGGATTGCTACCAGAGGACTGGCACAGCAGAAGGCTTCCAGTTTAGGGAACACGAAAGATTTTATCTTGCCCTAGACTGAATAATTGAATGGAATGATTAGATCATCTTTTTGATGGTGTAATTGAATTATGTGACTTTCTAAAAGCTTTTCTCAGTACAGCTGATTAATTTTATGTTTGTACTGAGCCAAGCAGATACAGTGTTGCATCTTTTCTGTGTGATTTCTGTAATTAATCTAATCATAACAAGAGATCTGCAAGGAATTTCTATGCCAGTTATCAAAGGTTCATCTTGGTTTCTCCCCTTCTGGCAGCTTGATCAGAACTTTGTTCCTGTAGGCTTCTGTGTAGTTTTGTAGGTAATATCAGATCACAGAATCCCACACTGTGGGATGTGAAGGGACTTTAATGATCATTGAGTCCCAACCCCTTGCCATGGTCAGGGACACCTCCCACCGGCCCAGGGTGCTCCAAGCCCCATCCAACCTTCAACACTGCCAGGGATGGGGCAGCCACAGCTTCTTTGGGCTTTGGCCAGGGTCTCATCACCCTCACAGCAAAGAATTTCTTCCTAAGATCTCATCTCAATCTCCCCTCTGCCAGTTCAAAACTGTTACCCACTTGTCCCATCACTCCATACTCTTTCTCAGCTTTTTTCCTGGGCAGTCTGAGTAGTGAATGCAGGGAAGCCACCCTTGATCTTGATCAGACCTGAGCTGCTTTCCTTTATCCCAAGGGGTGAGCTCCTAAACCCATGCATCATGTGAGCTGAACATCAGCCTCTCAAGGACAAACCTCTTTTCACTTCCCTGATCTTTTCCTGGTCTTGAGTAGGGGGTGGTGCAGAGTCAAGAGCAAGGCTGGCAGGCAGAAGGTGGTTGTAAAAAATGTGTAGAAAGGACAAGGTGCCACTTTTCTGCCCCAGGCAGAGAACGTAGGTGTCGAAACCATTGCAGGAAATGGGAAGTTTGTTTAGCCTGAGGTATCATAGCGTGGAGCTGGAAGGCTTGGGAAATCCTGTGGTAATCTGTGTTTGTTCTTGGATGAACTTCATGTCATCACTGGCTTTTCAAAACAGATTTACAGCCAAGGAAACCTGGTGTAGGTGAGAGCAAGCTCCTGACAATCACTGTCCCTCTGGGCCACCCAGATCTCTGCTGGTGGATGCTACAAGCCATAGGCAGCCTCAGTGGTAGGAAAAGAAGTGGTGGGAAAAGTTGAGGAAAACATTTAATACATCCCTTGGAAATGCAGTTGTTCATCAAGGGGCACCTCCAAAGAGCTATGCTGCCATTGGTGCATGAGATTCAGATGGGTTTTTTGAAACGTTTCTGCCTCTTATTTATATCAACAATATAATCAAGTCAGGATGCATTTCCTACCATGTTTCTACAATGCTGAGCCAGAAAGTTTTCTTCTAGGAACAAGGTGAGTGTTTGGAACACTTCAGTGAAAAAGTCCAGATGGATTTTGACAAGGGCTTCAATAGCTGTTGCAGTTTCTCATGGTTGTAATCTTAAGACAAGAATATGATACGAGATCAGTGTGAAGTTCAACAGCACAACAAATGACAAAGCATTTGTTATGCAACGTTGTCAGCATTTACTTTTCCAAAAATCTCCCTTTCTTATTCCCTTCTTATCCATTTGATCACTGAACAACATAAAACACCACAGCCAAAGCCGGACCAGGTGTTGAATTTTACTATCTGCAAAACAGAGAGGTGTCTAGCTCTAGGTTTTGGGGTGATCCAGCACAGAAAGTGGGGATACTTGCAAAACAAAGAGACTTTGCTGGGTGTGAGAGTCCCAGTTTCCAGTGAAAGCTCAGGGTGTGACTCCAACACCTTCACCACCACAGGGTGCTGACACACCACACCCTGTGCTTGTGCCTGGGTCAACCCTTTCTCCAAAGAGGGGTTTAAAGTGCACCTGTAAGAGTTAATCCCATCCGTGGGATTTCAATCTGACAGAATCCCAGGCACCTGTACTGTTTTCTTTCAGAAAAGCCCTTTGGACTCCTAAGCAATTACCGGATTTAGTTGTATTATTTACAAACTGAAAAGAGGAAAAAGAACCACCCAGCAGGTCCTAAGAGAGACAATGCAGAGCCCCTCCTCACCCCGACTGAACTGCGTCAGCATTAACCTTTCAGAAACCTCCTCTTGCAGAGGGACATGACACCCAGACATTCCAGGCTTGGATGGCTGGAAACTTGAAAGCTAAGCTAATTAATACCTATTATGAAATGATTCTTGGGGTTCCTGCAAAGTTTACACTTAACTTCTTGTAAGGGAAAGGTGGGAACGAATGATGGCAACATGTTCTTGTCTTGCCTCCAAATCAAGCAACCCTTCCACCAAGCAATGGCTTTGATGGAAAGAGCTGGAGCTGTGACCAGTACCACTGGGAGCAGTACCACTGCCCTCCAGCTCACCCCCTTGCATTGTCCCAAGGCAGATGGAGGTCACTCACACAGTGAATTATTGAGTGGCTGAGGTTGGAAGGGACCTTAGAGATCATCTCCTCCAACCTCTCATCCAGACAAGGCTGCTCCAAGCCTCATCCACCCTGGCTTTCACCAGCTCCAGGAAGGGGACATCCATAACTCCTCTGGGCAAGCTGCTCCAGAGTCTCACCACCCTCATACTGAAGAACTTCTTCCTAATAATAAACCTATTTCTCTTCATTTTGAAACCATTTAGTTTAAAAAAACATTCAGTTTAAATCCATTTCCCCTTGTCCTATCACTGAGCACTCTTATGAAAAGTCTTTCTGCAGCCTTCCTGTAGATTCCCTTCAGGGACTGGAAGGCAACTCTAAGGTCCCTTAACATCTTCTCTTCAGTCCAACCAACCTCAGCTCTCTCAGCCTCTCCCAGTAGCAGAGATGAGACCCCCACAGAGACCCAGTATAGCACTGGGGATGGTGGTTCTCATCTGCAGTGTGGGGCAGCTGCCCCACCATCTCCCAGTCTGTTCCCAGTTGATGATGTCCCAGGCTGCCATCTCAGAGCAAAACCCTGCCTCAGCTGGCCTCCAGCACAGCTCTTGCTCCACAGCAAACTCCTGAGAGGAAAACTTGCATCAGTATCCTAATTTTTCAAAGGTCAAATGAGAATAAAGCATTTATTCTGCATCCTAGATATTCATGTCCCCAATTCCTTGAGGAAACTCTAGACAGATCACACCAGAGCTTCACCCTTCCAAGCTGCAGTGCAATGAATTCTGTGAGATTATTTTTGTTCCACAAATGCAAATTTGATACCCTTTTGTGTTACAGGGATAAGTCCTGGTGAACCAAGGCTACCAGAGACTTTTGTGAGCTCCTCTGGCCAGCAGCAATTTCATCATTTCCCTTTGAATGGCCTGGAGAAAACAAGATCTTGGGAGCCTTTCAGGGCTGCTGGTGCTGCTAGTTCAGATCAACTTTCAAACAGCAGGTAAGAAATGGATTTCTTTTAGTAATTTCCTTTACTAACTAGTCAGGCTGCCAATTTACAATCAAGTTTTCTTTTACCAAAACTTTTTTTGCATAACCGTTTGCTTAATGTATTTGCTCACATGCATTTAAAAAGAAAAAAAAAAAAATCAAGAATTTAATTTCTAATGATGTTACTTGCAAACAAACTCCATAGTGCTGACAGCTGATGAATGCAGCCTTGCACATAACTATGTATTGTCTCTGTAGCTTTGTTTCTGATACAGGAGTTTAAAATAATTACAAAATTAGTTTACAAAAAAATTCATCAACCAAATCCCTCTGTTTGTCCATTAAGTAATTTATTAAGTAATTAAGTAATATTAAGTAATCAAAAAATAATAGCATTGCATACAATGCTGTGGGGAAGGCTTCAGGGCTCTACGATGGGCTGACCCATGTATGTATAAATGCTTAGGATTTACCAAAAAAGCAGGAAGTAGCATTTAAATATTTTAACCAAGGAAAAATTTACTTCTAGAACATTTTAACCTTGAATAACATTCCCATCTGTAATTCCTTTTAAGTACTCAGTAGTGAACTTTTGAAAGTTTGGTGTTTGAATGTTGTGTTTGCATAGAAACTGATGGGTAAGATTAAATAAATATTTAAATTTTGATCAGACATGTTACTTTGAAAGTTTCATGGGAATATTTAGATGCAGATTTTTTCAAATCACCATTTGAAGTCAGTTTTGCTAATGTTAATTTCAAGGTTGCCATCAGCATCTTGTATCGCTTCATTATTGTTGTCATGTAATTAAATCTGAAATAAAGGCTACAAAGACTCTTAAAGAAAATGTATTTTACATATTGGAGCCCTGGTAATGCATCAACACATGACACTACCACTGGCTGTGAGAACACTGTCTCACTATTGTTTTAATGTTCTTTGTGAAAATAAACTTCTCAGAGAGAAGAATAATGAGCTTTCTGCCTTAAAGCTTCAAGCCTTCCACTGAATCATCTATGGATATGGAGATTTGCTTCTAGGAAGCTTTCAAATAATTTTCAGAATTTTGGGGGAGCAAGCAGAACCTCAGTAATGGAGTTATCTCATTCCTCTTTATGTCAAAATGCCCCTCCACTAATAAACCAACTCTGATGAGTCTTATTTTTTTTCTGTTCAAAAGAATGCAGACACCTGAGACCCCCTCAGCCCACAGGTCTCATGGCAGCCTTTGCTGTTTGAGATATTTCCCTGAAAGGACTTTTTACTGGTTTACTAAGGTCCAGCAAGGATGCAGCCCCAGGAAGGTCACTAGAGCTGTGCTGCTGTGAAGTCCTTGACAGTATTTCTGGGACCTGGAGCAGAGCTATGGGAGCCTTGAAGGACCATTGCCTTCAGTCACATTTCCAAGGAAGTCCTTCTGATGCATCCTCACTTCTCAGACACTGGATGAACTATCATCCAAATGTCAAGTCCAATGGCTTTGTGGCAGTGGTGCTCAGGGGAATGGGTGCTTTGTCCCCAAAGGGCTAATGCCAGGGGAATTGAGATGTTCTAGTCAGAGATAGGTTAGAAAGAAAAGCAAAGAGATTCTCAAATTCTTTCTTAATTTAGTCCAGCCCTCCAGGAAAAAGAAATCATCCGCTGACAAGGAGAAAAGGCAATTCCCAGCTAGCACAAGCCTACTAACCTCTGGCTTGCTTTTTCCAGCTTGTTCCACCTTGAAATGAGTTCACCTAAGCCCAGAAACAGCCACAGAACCAGAATAAGGAAACCACATAACAAAAGATTCCTAATCCATCTGTTGTCTCCTTTGCTATTAAATGTCTTAATAATTGGTCAAGGAACTGGTCACAGAACTCTCCTGACCCAGGATGGTCACTGGAGCATTAAGGAAAAAACCTCTCTTGGGACTGTGCCAAATTCTCCCTACCAGCCTGAGAGGGCCCAAGACCTTCCCAGGGGCAGCACTGCAAACACTGCTGCATCCCCAGCCTCTGAAAACTGAATTTGCTGCTGCAATCCTGGCCTGGGCTGCTGACAGTTCTGCTCCTCAGCACTTCTTATCCTTCCCTTCATCCTTCCCAGCGTTCAGAGTATTTCCCCCAAAACTAAGAGACGTGGGTTCATCCAGTCGGTTTGAGAAGCTGCTCCTCTCCCAGTGTCCCCAACTCCATACAAGAACTTGGACCTCCTCCCAGCAGAGAAGAGCAGCAGATGCATTACTTGTATCTTACAGCATGACTGCTGTAACAATCATTCACATCAGCTCTCTTTGCAATAATTCTCTATTTATGTCAGAATTTCACACTGCTGGGTGCTTTTAAATTCTTCTCACTGCAGAGCTGATAACAGAACTAAATGTGCTGGGAAAGGAAAATCCATACAGTCAGAAGCACAGACACTAGAAGTACACCTATGTGTGCAAAACCACGGCACAAGGCAGCTCAAGGAACAATATGTGCCTCCAACTAAACTGATCCTTATTGGGTCTAAACATGGGCTGGTAAAATGTCATTTTTTATCTGCATTGTTTAGTTGATGACACCAGCAGAATTTATTGCAATCTTGGATTCTTTCCCTGCTGACCTCACGGTCTTAAGTGGTTGGAAAGGTCTGTGCACCTCTCGTGCACATCTCCACAGCTCAGTTGTTGGGTCTCTGCCCTTGGCTCAGGGAAGAAAAGTTCTCAGACAAATTGTTAAGAGAGTGGAGGATGAATTATTTCTCATGTGTTTTAAAATTTGCAGAGGCAGCTTCTTTCCCAGGGCCTCACAATTAGATCTTTGCCAGAACAAAGATGGCAACATTCAGTGGGAGCTTTATGCAAGACAAATATTTGAATTTCTAACATTGCAGTTTCATGAGGGTTGCTTTTTTCCCCTGAAAGGATTGACTGGACCAACATAAACTTTTCCTTGTAGAAATTATTTGTTTTCATAACTGAACAACTACTTTCAGGTGACATTTATATTAACAGTTGTGCAATCAAAACATGCATGAACTTCCTTAAAACAAAGAAGAAAAAAAAAAAAAAAAAGTAAATCTTGTCTTTCCATTCCAGATAGAAAACAAAAGTGGTTGTAGATATTAAAGATGTATTTAAGTCAAAGCATTTAACAGGGGAATTGTCTTCTTTTCAGGTTTTGTTTTGTTCTTTTTTAATCAGCCCGAAAAATACACAGCATTGTGTTCTGGCCTTGTCATGGCTAATTTCAAAGTAAATATATCTAACTAGCCAAAATAAAGGGAAATACAATAAAATAAATGGGGGAAATGTTTTATATCTTTTTTTTTTTCCCCAAGCTTGTGGTCTGAAACAAATGATACATAGTTGGTGACTCTGGGACTACATTCTGGTTCGATTAGCAGAAGTCTAAGAGGAATGTGATATAAGCCAGATAGATGTTCAACCAGAGAGGAACAAACGTCCTTTGATACAGCTTTTATCCCCTAAGTAAATAATGCCAAGAAACTGCAGAGAGCTTTAATACATTTCCTGGTTCTTTCCTGAACCATTCCCACATTAGCACCACTCTTCTTTGATCTGAATTTGTTTCATTTAATGAGGTAGAAAACAAGTTTTAAAATTTGAGAATGTAAAAAAGGGAGACAAAAAACCACCCACAAAACAGATACATTGACTAATTGTTTTTCTTATAATTCAAAGCCTGTAACTGCTGAATTATATCTGTTACAAAAACTACAGGAAGCAAGACATATTCCACATACTAATTTCAAAAAAGGCATAGCTAGAAGAATTTCTTCAATGCTGTCTGAGCAGAACCCTTACATCTGAAGAATGCACTGGTGTCTGTATTTATTTATTCTCAGAGGTGCACCAGCTGAGCTGCAGGGACAACTCATGTGCAGGACAACCCTCAGAATGGCATGAGAACATGAAGGAAAACTGACAAAGATTCAGGATTGTGCTAAAGGATAAATGGGTTGCATGATGGTCTGCACTTCCACATTTTGCAGCTTTCAGATTTCAATGATTTATCATTTAGATCCCCCAGTCTCTGTGTCACACTGCAGTCTGATGTAGACACTCTGTGTGTCTTTGGTACAGGTCACCAGCACTGGTGTCAGCCCATGGCAAGGCCAAAACAGGGCCAATGGGAGGGGGTTGTTCAGCCTGGAGAAGAGAAGGCTCTAAGGAGATCTTAGAGCACCTTCCAGTGCCTGGAGGGGCTCCAGGAAAGCTGGGGAGGGACTTTGGACAAGGGGCAGGGACTGATGGGATGAGGAGTGATAGATTTAAACTGGAAGAGGGAAGATTGAGGTTGGACATTAGGAAGAAATTCTTCCCTGTGAGGGTGCTGAGCCCCTGGCCCAGGTTGCCCTGAGAAGCTGTGGCTGCCCCATCCCTGGCAGTGTTGAAGGTTGGATGGGGCTTGGAGCACCCTGGGCTGGTGGGAGGTGTCCCTGACCATGCCAGGGAGGTTGGGTCTGGATGAGCTTTAAGGTCCCTTCCATCCCAAACCAGTCTGGGATTTGATGATTTCTATGCTACTCCAACCTGCCTCTTACTCCACTGCAACACGTTTCTCAGATCCTCTTAGAGCTGAACCAGACCTTGAAGCAGCCATTTACGTGTTGAAGGAGTTCTAGTTTTAGCCCACTGAGAGTTAAAAATAGGCTGAAGGAACTGGGGAGGGAGGCAGAACCGAAGCCAAAGCACAACATGAAGCCTCTGTGTGTGTGTCCCACCCATCAGCAGAGCTCAGTCTGCTGTGGAGGTGCAAGTGTGGGCCCAGCACAACCAGCAGCAGGTCAACTGTTTGACTTACAGCTCCTCCCAGGAGATGAAAGAAGGCTCCTGGGAAGAACGGGGGTAGGGGAATTCAAACTGTTTGCATCCTGAGAGTGGCAGTGTTCAGATTTAAAAAAAAACACAGCTCCCATCTTTTTGCAGGTGAGAGGTAATGAAAGAGCTAGAAGCCTAAAATAAGAGGTGAAGTTCACAAGCAGAGTTAGTAAAGAGTATCTGCCATCTCAAATAATGCCTGTTTTCAGCTTCTCAAAGGAATGGCATTCTTTGGATTTGCAATTCAGTTAGATATATCAAATGGAACAAAACCAAGGGAGTAGGGAATTAGGGCACAGGAAATACACACACATCTCAGCACAAGCTGTCAGTAGGGGAAAGCAAGCAAATACTCAGCTGAGAAATGTTACCAAATATTCAAGGATGAGAGGAAATACAGCCACGTTCATCCATACACATACAGGGATCTGAACAAAGGAGGACGTCCTCTCTCATTCAGTGGGCACAGCTCCCTCTGCAATTACACAGAAGAACCAACCCCTTGGTTAACTACCAGGATGGAGAGCAGAATCTTCCTTTATCAACTCAGCCCCCACTGAGCTGAAAACAGTTATAATGCCAACAGCCAGGAGAGGCCATCTTTGCCATCACAGCAAGACAAGCAGGTGATACTGAGAACAACCATTCCCACCCAAGAGAGAACCCAGCTCTGCAGGGGCAGCACCTTCTAGAAACAAGCTATTAGTCACTATCTGGTAAGAACTGGGCTTCCATAGGAGGAGACATAAATAGGTATTGCAATAAATTATCCTTATGAGCTGGACAGTTGTCCTGAAAAACATGCTTATTAATCCAATTCTGCTGCACACCTATATGAAAGGATGTTATGGCAGGTAACTCTTGCCTCTGAAGCTATAAAGCAGTCCTCTTCCAAGCGTATTGTACCTTATGTACTATCCTAAAATTATGCTGTTACCTCTTAGGGCTAATATCCATTATTTTCCTTTCAAAAGTTGTATGAAACATGAACTATATAGAAATTAACATTTTAATCTATGCATATTTGTAGAGGAAAATGTACAAGATCTCACAACGAGAAACCCCCTAAAGGGCAGATAAAAATCAAACTCAGAGGAGACTGGGCTGCGTTTTCACCTATTCCTAATGACAGCAACACTGTACAAAGGAGACAGCTTTCCAGTTCTATACCCTTCGAGTAGCCCAACCTTCTTCTAAACTGTATTGCAGAACAACTGAATTTTCTATTGTGTTCTTGTCAGGTAGAGACTTATCCTGGAATCCCTACTGCATCAGTTCTTGCAACCTGATAGTTTATATTTCATTGCAACAGACCAGAGGGATCCAGCTGGTACAGTGATGCCACAAAGGAAAGCCTGCATTTTGAACTGTGCAATTATAACACATTAGACAAAGTGTTGTCACAATAATTATTTCAGATAACGACAAAAAAATCAATTTAGTATTCTATACAAAAGATGTCAAGGCTAATGATTCAATCATGAGAAAAACTGCTAGTGGAAAAAAAAAAATAAAAATATCCAGATGACAGAAGTTTTGATATTCAATGAATAAAATGAATCAAAGATTGAAGAATTTAAGATGACACCTACAAAAACCCGATCTCCCCCTCTTGTACAATAATAAGGCTTAATAATGAGGTTTTTCAAATAAACAAACCTTTGCTCTTCCACGTTATATTTTCTCCAAACAAATTCACCAAGACCTACATTTATACCACCAAATGCTGAAAAATACATGAAGCTTTTTCCAGGGGGTGGTGTGAAAACCTGCCTGTTCCAACACCAGTGTGCGTGTCACCCAATCTGTACCTTGGCACCCTGCCTTTAGGCACTCTGCACAAGAGCCAGGCCCAGGGTGGTATTTAAAGCTATAATTCATCCCACTATCTCCGTACTACAGGACTTGTATCTTGAGTATAATGAAGACATTTTTTCCTTTCAAATTTGACCGCCTGTTTTGCCAGGATCCAAGGAATAACCACACTAAATACACTGAGGGGAACCCCTTCACCCTGCAAAATGTCTCTTCGAAGTTTTTCTCTTTCACTTTATATTACTAGTTATAAAATCACCAGTAGGATCCTAATTAAAAACGGATGCCTTTGTGCCTGGAGCACTTGAAAGATGTTTAGATATGTAATTAGGTGGGTTTTGAAGCCTTGCTGAAGTACAACACTGATAGGCTTAAGACTGGGCTTTGGCACAAGGACAAGCTCAAGTGCTGTGCCCCATCCTTCCTGCATCTGCTTCTGTGCCAGGAGGGAAACCAGGAACCAAACTTTGGTTTCAAAAAGAAACATGGGGTTTGCAAGTTCCTTTGAATAAAACTTTGATTAAGTCTGTTAAAAAAAAAAAAAAATAAATAAAATGTAACCTAAAGACCTTGTTATGAAATCTAACCCAGTGAGATGAGCTTAGCTTCCTTGCTCCTTCTTCCTTACGTTAAATGTTTGCTTCTTTCCTTCTGAACTGCTCAAAAAAAGCCCAAATACCTTGTGCTTTATTTCTGTATGGTGGCAAACTTTGACCTCTCCCTCCACTCCCACTACAAAGGTTTTTGTGTATTCCATGTTGCTAGGAGGAAAGACATGGAAGGACTGTACCTTGTTAGCTTTTTCTTCGTCTCCTTCACGCCCCAAGGTGCTCTGTGTGCCCTTAGTCCTTACCCTTTGGCAGTCTCTACAACAAGGAATAGATTCAACACAGAACTTAATCTGTAGTTAAACAGGAAGACAGAAAAGCAGGGTCAGACAGGAGAAGTTTTAAATACTCTCCTGTGAAACTGCCTCAGGTGTAACTAAAAGTCTGTTGAATTTATACTACTTGTGGGAGCACAACTCAGTGCAGTGCAGCCCCCTTGCTCCATTAGCAAGCAGCAAATAGTTCAGGGAAAACCACACCAAACTTGTAAGGGTGCAAGCAAAGAACAACTGCTCCCAGAAAAAAATGTATTAAAAATAAACCTGGATTTCAATAAACCCTTTGTGATTCCTTGCTGTTCTCCTTTATTCCTATATGCTTTGCTACTTTATTTTATGAGGTATAGGATGGCCTCTAGTGGCTCACATGATGTGCAAGGGGAAACATTTTGGATTTTGACTAGCAGGGCATGTACACACCAGGGACATGGAGGCAAACAGTGACCTCGCACAGAAAACAAACTGAACTTTACTGAATGACCTTCAGACAACAACTCCTTCCCTACATCAAACAGTAAATTTAATACTAACTTTAAAAATTTGTTTTGGTTTGTTTTTTTTTCATTCTGGAAACAAAGTATTTCCCAGACTATAATTTCATTTCACCTCTCTAAAAGAGCTGCTTTTGCAAAGCCACCACCTAGTTAGAGCAGCAGGGACTTAATCAGGTTTAAGGTACGTGGTTAAGAATAACTTCAGTACAAAGTGAGATCAGTGATCTCATTCTAGTCAGAGAGGACACTTCTGAATATCTCCACTCTGCGTCTAGGACATTCAGCTCTCTGGGTAGCTGAACATCACCTGAAATGATGGCGGAGGAACAGTTACAGTCCATTAGGTTCATGGCAGAAACACTGGAAATCAGGAGGCAACATGGTGCAACAATAATATCAATTCATTCTTCAATTGCCATTACAGGAGCAGAAGAAGAGGTGATGAGCACCTCAGCTCTTCTTGGATCATAGGGATACCACATTTCTGCCTAAAGTCAGGGCACGGCTTGAGGTTGATTTGATAAACATGAAACTACACAGGAGTGATTTTTTTTTTTTTTTTTTTTTTTAATTAGCTATTTCCTTTATTTGAGCAAAGGTAGTGTGAGGAACTGCCCCTGCAAACCCAAATCCCCTCCACATGCTCTGTGAGGGAGCTGGGGGGTAAGGAATCTCCCTAAATGACTGCCTGTGCCTGTCTCTCCTTCCACAGTCTATGCAACAGTGTGTCGTGGACAGAAGTTCTCACAGGCAAAAATAGCAATGTTGCTTTTGGAGACTTCCCTTGTTCCCAACTTGATAAGTAAACTTCAGCCCAGTAAATGTGTATTTTTTTGTTGTTATTTCCACAGGCTTTTTCATTAATGTTGCCATAAATACATTTTTGCATTCAAAGGCTTAGCTAGGCAATATGGTACTCATGACAGTTTTAAACAAACGTAACTGCATTTTTCTATGAATGAACACATTGGGTCCACAGTCTTCTTACCCAGATAACAACAGTTTCTTAAACTAAGCAGGACTTTAAGGTGTGTCAGCTAACAGAGCAACATGCTTGCATTACCTGAGCTACTTCCATAACATTTGGAATTTGCTTGCAGAGGTAGCAGAGTTACAAGGAGCCTGAAGCAATCTCTCATTTGGACAAGTAGTCTCAAGGCAACAAAATGACTCGGAAACATTGGGCTATACAACATTTTACACAAAGTATATTCATAGTCTTGATGTTTTATTTCAGCATACGTGCAACAGGTAGGATGCACCTTGTATTAATTATATCATAGAAAGCTCCAGGGAAATTGTAAGCTTTTTATAATGAAGGGGGAAGATTTTTATAGAGGCAATTGTGACTGTGTATCTGTATGTCAGACAGTCACATCTATGTCTAACTATATTTAAGCTAGGACTTTAAGCAGAGTGTGTTAGAAAATTTCCTGGAACATATTTGACTGTGGTAGGTTTATGGTTGGACTTGATGATCTTATGGGTCTTTTACAACTGAAATGGTCCTATGATTCTACACCTAACATGCATACAGTGCAGAGGTGTGTATTGAGGTACTTTCTAGTAACTGCGTATTATCTTATATAGATACATATATATTATATCTATATAATCTTATCCTCAGAAAGTGCATTTCTAAGTATTTTTACTAAGTATTGATATAGCTATTTCATCAGCAGGTGCGAGCAGCGTGGCGCAGGACACAAATGAAGCAGCAGTGGTGGGAGAAGCACTGCAAGAGGCTGAACCCACAGGACTGGGACTGGTGACAGCTTGGGAGGAGAGCCCAGCTACAAGCAGAAAGACAACCCCAGAAGACAGAGTTCTTCTTGTCCTTAGGCACAATGAGGCAGATGAATCAAGCCACCAAGCCCCTGGCACCACAGCAGGGCCCTCGCCCCACACCCCAAAGGCCACCACCACACAAGCAGCAGACACCTCGCTGGCCACCATCGATGAGGGCGAAGACACAAAACCTCCAGAGCTGTCCCCCCGGATAGTCCCCTGTGGCGAGGGCTGCTCCTCCTCACCAGCTCCTGACAGTTCCTCAAGGGCCACAAGCGGGGCTCTTTACCACACAGCTGGGCCTGTGGTGCCTCTGGCTGCCAGGAGCAGCAGGCCTGGCCCTCCCACAGCCGCCATTTCGGCTCGGGCAGATCTCGAAGCACCCGGTGTGGGTGGCAGGAGGAGGCGCAGAGGGACCGGCCCGGCCCTCACCCACTCCACGAGGGCTGCTTGCGGTGGGACACAGAGGGCTTGCAGGGTGGGGCTCGACACCATGGCTGCAGGTAAGAGGTTTTACATATTTATTGGGGAAGCGTGATCAGCTGTGTCTTTTCTCTCATTTAGTAGTTTGAAAGAGTTCGTTTTGGGGTCAGATCACCTTCTTTCAGAGATATTTTTCCTCCTCCCCCGGTGTCATCTGAAATGCATTAATATCACTTGAAGCTGGGGAGATCTTCGCATGATTTTCTGGAAATGTTTTCTATATGATGCATTATATATATATGTCTCTTTACTCCTTGAAAACTCTCTTTTTGCTGTGGAGTTTTGTTTGGCTCTGCAGTGGCAGCATTCCCCCTGTGCTCTGGCCACTGTGGTATTCAGGGCGGGAGCTGGGGCTGCAGGGCAGAGTTAGCCGCTTGGCTGAAGATTTCTGTCCTCTCCACACAAGCAGAGAGATTTTCGTTTGAGCTTTCACTCACAGGCAATGTCCAAGTTTACTATTTTATACAGCCTTTTAACTCGCTAGTCCATCAACATTATGCCATGTTCTCTTACTGCTTTTTAGGCAGCTTCCTGAGTCAGAGCTGGGGTTTGGGTGTAGGATAAGCTTGGTACAGGTGATGTTGAGAGAACGTGTGCTCAGACACCAGGAAAAAACTTAAAACTGTGCCCTAATCCATTAGTAAATTAAAATACACTAGCACAGATGTCAGAGAAAAATCACTTCCTTCCACAGCACTTACCTGGTTTTTGTTCAAAATGCAGTTCTTTGTTAATACCAGCAGAAGGAAGTATTCAGTTATAAAACAGACTGGGAAGACCTGATAAATCACTCACAGTTTACTCTAGTGAGTATTTATTAACACAGGACAGTAAAAAGAATTAAATTTATTATGAATTGTTTTTCGAGCTAGACTTATTCCTGTTTCAGAACTTAAGTTCTTTTAATAAATTTAATTCCTGCTTAAAATAGCATGCTTAATAGGAAATTATCAACAGCCTTTCTGAAGGTGCTGCATCATTTCCAGACTAGCCAGGCCTTTCCCTTCACTTTCATTTACACGCATTCAAAATAAGGAGTGTATGCAATGAGGTGTTCCTTCAAGGGAGGAACAAATACCTGAGTTTTTCTTAAGAAGAAATAATGTTGGTTTATGCAAACATTGCTAGAGACATCACAAAATAGCACAAAATAAGGGATCTCATATCATCCCAAGTAGTGACCAAACATCACAAAGATGTTTGATATACTTACTTCCATGGGTAGATCTTGCCTGCAAATTGTTACTTTTTTACAGTATCAGGCCTGCCTCTTGGTGTATGTGTCTGAGCAGCTTCCCCCATCTAGAATTTCAACATTTGGTGGACTAAAATAATAAACAGACCCACTGGCTACTTGTACTTAAAATTCAGAGTTTGTGTCTTTTTGCATACACCTCTAAGATCCTTAGAACTATGCCCAACGCTCCTGTTTAAATTTTATTTACCTCTGTGTTTTGTAATACTGGATTTCTTTCTCTCCAAATGACTCCACAGCAAGATGGAATGACTCCCCTACTGTCAAATTTTTTAACCCTTTTTACACATAAAGATAAAACAAGAAAAAGACCATGTTAAAGACACTTGCTAACGAAGCAGAAATGAATTGTGAATCACATTGTTTCTCCCTTACTCACACTTGAGGAAAGGTCAAGGATGTATGTTCAACTTACCTAACAGCTTGCACAACCAGGCAAGAATACAGACGTCAGTCCCTCAGACCATGACATGTGTTTGTTGTAGTTTCAGAAACTTTGGGAGGAACTTTCCATCTTTATATGTTATCCAGCCAGTGCAACCAAAGCAATTTAGTGTCTCTGTATCACATAAACAAATGGAAATTGCATTTTTCATATAAATAATCTCAAGCATTTCCACAACCACTTGGATATTCACAGCAGAACTGTACCCTACAAGTTGTACAACACAGCAAGCATAACATGATTTTTCAATCCAACCAAACTAATTATTTCATCAATAACTCATTAACCAGCTGATTGAATTATAATTGTATGATAAAGACTTTTAGGTCATACAGACAAACATCTCCTTTTCTATAGGCATTGCTACTAGTTTTTAAAAACTGAACCTCTAAGCTTGGAACTGAGTTGGTAATGAAGCTGCTCCATCAGAAAGCACATATTAAAAAGGTCTTGGCTCTTTCCCTAGCCAAAGTACATGGTTTTGTGGGACCTATTAACTAGAATCTAATGAAAAAGGCAAATAATTTTTTTTTTTTTTTTATTAACCTTGGTGGGACCCTCTTGAATAAGAAATTTCAGGTTTGGAATAAGTGTTAGAGGAAAGGGAAACAGTCTTCTGGAAAGAGAACAAGGACAGGACTTTAGGTATGAGGAATACCAAAGTCAAACACAGTCTGTACCCATGTACATTTTCCAATCTGTGGTAGATTTGCTGTGATAATTAATTTAAGAGGCACAAAGTGTCAAACTCCCTCAATATTGGTAGTGGTCCAAAACAGGTGAAGAGCTATTGAATTGTCATCTAAATTCATGGATGTGACAGCCTTTCCTCCTTACACTACCCTGTTATCTACTACTGCAGTTATCTAGCAATAGCAGCATGTGAATTCCTGAACTTTCCACTTTATCCACCCCTTCTTTGTGCATTCCCTCAAAGATGTTCTCCTGAATAATTTTGTTCATTCCCTCACCCAGCTGCAATGGAAGATATTGCAGGGGGCCACTGAGGCTAAGCAAAGTTTTCTGTTTGTAATTATGGCAGTGGATATAACCTTGGCCCCAAAGAAATTGTACTGTTCAGCTAAGAAGGATTATGAAACCAATGAGTTTTTTTCTTAGCAATCAAATTGCTAAGAGCAATTTGGGCCTTTATTAGAATACAGTGATTCACAAGATAGCATCAGGAAATATTTTCTCATTATCCAGAAAATTTGTGATACTGAAATATAAACCTCATCAAAACTACTGGTTTCATTTCTGTTATGTGTCCACCCTGAATGTAAATATCTCAGAGATGAATTGTTCCTTTCTTAAGGGTGGCTTAAGAAAGAAGGTTTTTTAAGGGTGTAGACTAGTCCCCATTCCTGATCATTTCATGCTTAGATTAACACACACTGACCTTTTCAAGCAGCAACTTTCTTATTTACCGTACCTAGAGGGAAAGTACCATATTCTAATTTTAAAATCCGTGGGCTTTAAGGTACAAGCAGGTGTGTCACTCACCAAACCCTCAACAAAGTGCTAGCATTATGCAAGGTGCTTTAGTTTAAGAACATTCCACCTTGACCATCAGTCTCATCTTTGTCACTTGAGAAGTTGCATCTGTGTTACAAAGCGCGCAGCAGATACTGAAGGGAATTTTGGACTCGATTGGTAGAACTATAATCTTGTAAGAGAAAAAGATGGATTGGACAACAAATTTATCTAGATATAAGCAGTTTATATATATTATCATATCATTATGCTGCTTGCCAGGTAAGTTTAATTTAATTGCTACTTTGATGGAAAAGCTTTGTCAATTTATTTTGTAAAGGTTTACACATTTTCAAAGTGAAATCACTCCAGCTGAAAACTATAACCAAAGATAACTTAGTTTATTTGTATCTGTTTAAGTACTTCAAACAGTAATGATGATTAAATCTGTTCAGAATTTACCTTGTGGTACAAGTGAAGAACCCTTTGCCATGCAGTTCTGAATGGCATGCTTATCTTGCTCATTGCCTTGCAATGTGTTACCACTCACATTTATTTAAGTTTTCATTCATTGAAAGTAGAAAATAGAGCTTTAGCAAATATAAATGGAGAGGTAATATATAGGGACAATATAAGCTTGTATTTCTTTTAGAAACTGAAGGTAATTTCTTATGGTTTATTAAAAGAGTGAATGAGATTTTAAGAGTTTACTTTATGAACTGTTCATGTACAATCCTTAGTTAAGTTTTTCATTCACAGGAGAGGACAAAAAATCCAAAGCATAAAGGTTTCTAGAAAATAATCAAGGTAGAAATGTTTTGAAAATCTTACAGTGCTTTCAAATTGTGTATTTTACCCATGAAAAAGTGGCACTGAAAACCAAGAATGACCCTTTCAATGGAAAAAAAAATTATATGGGTCTGAGGTTCTGGCATGCTCAAGTCACTGAAATTATATTTTCTATAAAATTTAATAATTCAAGATTTTTTTAAATTCAAGTTTGAATTTCCTATTTCTATATGCAAAAGTAATTCTGTGGTAGTGGTTATCCAAAGAGGTATTCTAATTTTCTAAAATACATATCACATTTAGTCCCAGTGATTTACAGAGCTGTCCAGGAACAGATACTCAAGAGACTTAATTCAAATTAATGGAGAAGAAGTTTCAAATGCATTGGTAAAAATACATAAAATTCCTTTGTTCTCCCAACCAGTAGTTTAACTTTGTAGTCTTACAATAAAGTCAACTAAGGCTGTTTTAATTTTGAATAGAGAAGAAACACAGGAGCTAAACATTGCTTTAAATTATGTGGGCTCAAAAAATTGCCTAGCAAAAAATTTTATTTAGTTAGTTTAATCTGCTCCTTCCCATTCACCTTTTGGCTGTTTTAGTCTTTGCTGGTGTACAGAAATCTGCAGCAGTATTTCAGCTCAGAGCCACATTTGAAACGGGCAGCATTCTGCCTGTTGCTGTGAAAACATTGGCCTTTTGCCACTTTTTTGTATCACGGAAAAATCCTAGCTTTGATTTACAACATGGAAACTATTTTCCTCATGCCGTAAAAATTTCTGACTAGGATAAGAAAATCCAGGGTGCACCCTGTAATTCATACTGTGATGAGACTTGGATATTTTTACTTTTGACAGGGGCAGGGAGTGATGGGATGTGGGGTGATGACTTTAAACTGGTAGAGGGGAGATTGAGGTTGGACATTAGGAAGAAATTCTTTGGTGTGAGGGTGCTGAGCCCCTGGGTGCCCCCAGAAGCTGTGGCTGCCCCATCCCTGGCAGTGTTGAAGGTTGGATGGGGCTTGGAGCACCCTGGGCTGGTGGGAGGTGTCCCTGGCCATGGCAGGGAGTTGGGACTGGATGGCTTTAAGGTCCCTTCACACCCAAACCAGGCTGGGGTTCTGGGATTCTACTTTGGTGATCTCTTTGTGAATACAGCTTCATGAGAAGGGTAGGTAATCATGTCATTGGTTCTACAGTATGCAGTTCAGTCTTGGTATTTTTCAGTGTGTATCCAGTTACTGCTAGACAAACACGTGCTTCCAGTCTGCTGGCAAGAGGAGTCATTAGTGAAACAGAGCAGTCAGCCTCTGTGAATCACTGCACCTCTCTTCATGCACAGCCTCAAAGCAAATCCCATTGTACTGAGAGCAAACATAGCTCTACGTGACAGGAACACTGTAAAGATATTAATACCAAGGTAGAGATCTGGCAGGTACAGCAAACAAAGACACAGGGCAAAAATAGTTTAGAAATCAGTTCAAAATTGCCAGAAAATAACACAGCAGGCCAGAAACTGGAAGATGGGAGATTTAGGCTAGACATTAGGAAAAAATTGTTTGCTGTGAGGGTGGTGAGAGGCTGGACAGATTGCCCAGAGAAGCTGTGGCTGCCCAGTCCCTGGCAGTGTTGATGGGGCCTTGAGCAGCCTGGGCTGGTGGGAGGTGTCCCTGCCCATGGCAGAGGGTGGGACTGGATGAGCTTTAAGGTCCTTCTAACCCAAACTATTCTATGATTCTGATTCTGTGATTCTATGAAATGGGTTAAGATGTCCAGATAGTGCAGAAAAAAGGCAGAATTTAACTGATATATACATATATATGTTTATGTTAATACATATCATCTATATATGAGTTACATATAAACACAACAGGCTACCCTGATATTTATACAGATCTGCATCCTTTCTTCTAATGACTTCTGTCAATGACTCTTATCTGTGAATTTTCAAGGCTTTATGTTGTTGTAAGCTTTAATATTACCACGCCAGTTATTTTTAGTATTCTGCAGGCTGCCTAGCCCTCTCATGCACAGAAATGCTAGAGCCTCACTTGAATGAGTTTGGAATCTAAAAAGACAGAAGAGACAAAGGAACAGGGAAGAGGCAAGGCATTATATTTGGCTTACAGTCAGGTGGCTCTAGATGGCTGCACAGCAAGCTCGGGTCTTCCAAGAGTGGAAGAAAAAAACGTCTGCATGCTAAAACTCCACAAAATTCCTTCTTGTTAGTTGTTCCTCTAGTGTATTGTGATAACAATGAAATTGTTTGCTAGGACGCTGGGATATAGAATTATTTTGGTTGGAAAAGACCTTCAAATCATCAAGCCCAACCTTCAACTGCACACTGCCTAGGCCACCACTAACCCATGGCCCTTAGCACCACATCTGCATGGCCTTGAAATCTCTCCAGGGGTGGGGATTCCACCACTGTCATGGGCAGCCTGGGCCAGGGCCTGACAACCCTTTCCAGGAAGAAATTGTTCCTAAAAAATTTGGTTGGAATGTGTCCAAAGAAGAGGAACAAAGACAGTGATTCCTTATATTTCAGATACCTTTTCCTTTCCCAACCCTTTTTCTCACTAACAGCACTAACTGAGGTAGAATGTCAACCTTATAAGTTCTCTGTTGGGTGTTACATAACCAGGCTGGTATGCCTCACAGGAGGAGAATCTTATGAGGTGACACAACTGACCTGACAGGGGAGAGACTGTGGAGGCATGGGGTGTGATCCCTAAAAAGGATTATTAATACAATGAGTCCCTCCTTAGAAATGTATAATCTGGATGATTTTGAACATCTGTGGATACCTCACAGGAAGAGATAAATTGGTTTAGGCTGGCAAGCAGGCAGGTATTGTGTTTTCATTCAGTGAACTGTATATGGATGAACAGCATATTTTTCAGATGCTGCCAGTGCAGAAAACCTGAAAAATATATATAGTGTAATGAATAATGCTTACATAAAAAAACAATTTGGAAAATGTTTGACAAGAGTTTCTTGGGTATCTACTATTGTTTTGAAAACTGAAAATGAGAGACATTACTTCACAGTATGTCCTACATTGAAATATATTCCTAATCATCAAATTGCTCAGTAGTCTCAAGAAGCTGTTCTAGCGATCTCGGACCATTCAGTCTTTGACCCTCTTTTCCATGGCTTATGGAGAACTGAGGAGGTCGAAAAGAATTGGAGATGGTAGGAACTTGACAAATGAATTTGGCCTTTAGGGAGTTCTCAGTAAACTACTGCAATAAGCAGAAGAACAATAGTACTCATGTGTACAAATAAACAAGGCCATATAAATAAAGAAAATGGTAAGAAGTGCTAAAGGAAGAAATTGTGACAATACAAACTCTATTACTTTTCTTTTAAGAAGCACCTTTGCCAAAAAAGTTATAGTAACCATTTAATCAGGTGTCTAACCATATCACCCACAAACACAAAATAATCTGCAGTATAAAGGAAATCCTCAGAAGCTGCTGTTAAATTGAATGTAAATTTCAGTAAAACAAAAAAGCCAGTGGTGAATAGCTATAAATTGACATTGCGTTTTAAAAGTTATCATGCACATCTCCTCCAATTAGAGCTGCACGCTCTGAGACTCCACACGCAACAACTGCACAAGATAAAACCACCATACCGCTTTCCCATACACCAAAACGAGACACCTGCATCGAAACTGAGATATCCACTGCAGTGAATATGCAGTGGACATCCAAACCACAGCTCCTCCTCTCATTACAGGTTCACCCTTGGCCACTACATCCCAAAAAACTACTATAAAAAACACCACCACCACAAGCCTCACCACTTCCACCACACCTGAATCCTCCAGCACAGGTGTGGACAACACATTTAGAGCGACCTCCAGCACAGCAGCCCAAACTACGACTCCTCTTAGCACCACAACTTCCCCCTCTCCTTCTCCAACACAAGCAACTGCACTTCGGACAACCTCATCTCTCTTCTCCACCTCCACCAGTCCAGAAACCTCCAGCCAAACTGAGAAGACCACTGCTACACTGACTTCCACCATTGCTGCCCAAGCCACAACTCCTCCTACCGCTACAGCTTTAACCTCTGCCATTCCATCCCAAGTGACTCCTCTTGAAAGAGCCGCCACACGCCTCTCCCCTTCCACCAGGCAGGAATCCTCCAGCACAACCGAGACCACCATGGCAGTGACCTCCACCATGGCTACACAAACCACATCTCCTGAGTCTACTGCTTCACCCTCTACCACTGTAAATGAGAACCCTGCTCTTCAGACAAGCTCCACGATCCTCTCAACCTCCTCCAGACAAGGCACTTCCAGCCCAGCTCAGGAAAAAAACACTACAGAGACCTCCAGCACACATTCCGAAACCACCTCTCCTCCTGAGGTCACGCACTCAGCCAAGCCCACTCCAAGACAAACAACGGCTTCTAAGAAAACCTCTCCGCTGTTCTCCACCGCCAGCAGAGCAGAAACCTCCAGCCCAGCACTGGAGACCACCACTTCAGTGACCTCTTTGTTGGGTGCCCCAACCACAAGTCCTCAACTCTCTACAACTTCAACTGCTGCCACTCCAACCCAATCGACTGCTGTGGAAACAACCACCACACCCCTCTCCACTTCCACCAGAACTGAAACCTCCAGCACAGCTGAGGAGTCCACCACTGCAGTGACCTCTTCATTAGGTGCCCCAACCACAAGTCCTCCTCTCTCCACAGCTTCAGCTGCTGCCACTCCAACCCAATCGACTGCTCTGGAAAAAACCAACGCACCCCTCTCGACTTCCACCAGAACTGAAACCTCCACCCTACCAGAGGAAACCCCCACTACAGCGGTCTCCAGCACAGCAGCCCAAGCTACGACTCCTCTTAGCACCACAACACCATCCTCTGCTGCTCCAACACAAGCAACTGCTCCTCAGACAACTTTGACTCTCTTCTCCACCCCCTCCAGTCCAGAAACCTCCAGCACAGCAGAGGACACCACCAGTACAGCAACCTCAAGAACAGCAGCCCAAACTACGACTCCTCTTACCACCAGAACTTCATCCTCTGCTGCTCCAACACAACCAACTGCTCCTCAGACAACTTTGACTCTCTTCTCCACCCCCTCCAGTCCAGAAACCTCCAGCGCAACAGAGGAAACCACTACTGCAGTGACCTCCAGCACAGCAGCCCAAACCACTTCTCCTCCTCTGACTACACCTTCACTCTCTGCCACTCCATCCAAAACAACTTCACCACAGATTACCACCACACCCCTCCCTACCTCCCCTAAACGCGACACGTCTAGTGCGGCTGAGGAGTCCACCACTGCAACAACATTAGGTGCCCCAACCACAAGGCCTCCTCTCTCTACAGCTTCAACTGCTGCCACTCCAACCCAATCGACTGCTGTGGAAACAACCACCACACCCCTCTCCACTTCCACCAGAACTGAAACCTCCAGCACAGCTGAGGACACCACCACTTCAGTGACCTCTTCATTAGGTGCCCCAACCACAAGTCCTCCTCTCTCCACAGCTTCAGCTGCTGCCACTCCAACCCAATCGACTGCTCTGAAAACAACCAACGCACCCCTCTCGACTTCCACCAGAACTGAAACCTCCACCCTACCAGAGGAAACCCCCACTACAGCGGTCTCCAGCACAGCAGCCCAAACCATTTCTCCTCCTCTGACTACACCTTCACTCTATGCCACTCCATCCAAAACAACTTCACCACAGATTACCACCACACTCCCCTCTACCTCCTCTAGACGCGACACGTCTAGCGCAGCTGAGGAGTCCACCACTGCATCAACATTAGGTGCCCCAGCCACAAGTCCTCCTCTCTCCACAGCTTCAACTGCTGCCACTCCAACCCAATCGACTGCTCTGGAAACAACCACCACACCCCTCTCCACTTCCACCAGAACTGAAACCTCCAGCACAGCTGAGGACACCACCACTGCAGTGACCTCTTCATTACGTGCCCCAGCCACAAGTCCTCCTCTCTCCACAGCTTCAACTGCTGCCACTCCAACCCAATCGACTGCTCTGGAAACAACCACCACACCCCTCTCCACTTCCACCAGAACTGAAACCTCCAGCACAGCTGAGGACACCACCACTGCAGTGACCTCTTCATTAGGTGCCCCAACCACAAGTCCTCCTCTCTCCACAGCTTCAACTGCTGCCACTCCAACCCAATCGACTGCTCTGGAAACAACCACCACACCCCTCTCCACTTCCACCAGAACTGAAACCTCCAGCAGAGCTGAGGACACCACCACTGCAGTGACCTCTTCATTAGGTGCCCCAACCACAAGTCCTCCTCTCTCCACAGCTTCAGCTGCTGCCACTCCAACCCAATCGACTGCTCTGGAAACAACCAACGCACCCCTCTCGACTTCCACCAGAACTGAAACCTCCACCCTACCAGAGGAAACCCCCACTAAAGCAGTCTCCAGCACAGCAGCCCAAGCTACGACTCCTCTTAGCACCACAATGCCATCCTCTGCTGCTCCAACACAAGCAACTGCTCTTCAGAAAACTCTGACTCTCTTCTCCACCTCCTCCAGTCCAGAAACCTCCAGCGCAACAGAGGAAACCACTACTGCAGTGACCTCCAGCACAGCAGCCCAAACCACTTCTCCTCCTCTGACTACACCTTCACTCTATGCCACTCCATCCAAAACAACTTCACCACAGATTACCACCACACCCCTCTCTACCTCCCCTAGACGCGACACGTCTAGCGCAGCTGAGGAGTCCACCACTGCAACAACATTAGGTGCCCCAACAGCAAGTCCTCCTCTCTCCACAGCTTCAACTGCTGCCACTCCAACCCAATCGACTGCTCTGAAAACAACCAACGCACCCCTCTCGACTTCCACCAGAACTGAAACCTCCACCCTACCAGAGGAAACCCCCACTACAGCGGTCTCCAGCACAGAAGCCCAAACCATTTCTCCTCCTCTGACTACACCTTCACTCTATGCCACTCCATCCAAAACAACTTCACCACAGATTACCACCACACCCCTCTCTACCTCCCCTAGACGCGACACGTCAAGCGCAGCTGAGGAGTCCACCACTGCAACAACATTAGGTGCCCCAGCCACAAGTCCTCCTCTCTCCACAGCTTCAACTGCTGCCACTCCAACCCAATCGACTGCTCTGGAAACAACCACCACACCCCTCTCCACTTCCACCACAACTGAAACCTCCAGCACAGCTGAGGACACCACCACTGCAGTGACCTCTTCATTACGTGCCCCAACCACAAGTCCTCCTCTCTCCACAGCTTCAACTGCTGCCACTCCAACCCAATCGACTGCTCTGGAAACAACCACTACAGGCCTCTCCACTTCCACCAGAACTGAAACCTCCAGCACAGCTGAGGACACCACCACTGCAGTGACCTCTTCATTAGGTGCCCCAACCACAAGTCCTCCTCTCTCCACAGCTTCAGCTGCTGCCACTCCAACCCAATCGACTGCTCTGGAAACAACCAACGCACCCCCCTCGACTTCCACCAGAGCTGAAACCTCCACCCTACCAGAGGAAACCCCCACTACAGCGGTCTCCAGCACAGCAGCCCAAACCATTTCTCCTCCTCTGACTACACCTTCACTCTATGCCACTCCATCCAAAACAACTTCACCACAGATTACCACCACACCCCTCTCTACCTCCCCTAGAGGCGACACGTCAAGCACAGCTGAGGAGTCCACCACTGCATCAACATTAGTTGCCCCAGCCACAAGTACTCCTCTCTCCACAGCTTCAACTGCTGCCACTCCAACCCAATCGACTGCTCTGGAAACAACCACCACACCCCTCTCCACTTCCACCAGAACTGAAACCTCCAGCACAGCTGAGGACACCACCACTGCAGTGACCTCTTCATTACGTGCCCCAACCACAAGTCCTCCTCTCTCCACAGCTTCAGCTGCTGCCACTCCAACCCAATCGACTGCTCTGGAAACAACCAACGCACCCCCCTCGACTTCCACCACAACTGAAACCTCCACCCTACCAGAGGAAACCCCCACTACAGCGGTCTCCAGCACAGCAGCCCAAGCTACGACTCCTCTTAGCACCACAACGCCATCCTCTGCTGCTCCAACACAAGCAACTGCTCTTCAGACAACTTTGACTCTCTTCTCCACCTCCTCCAGTCCACAAACCTCCAGCCAAACTGAGGAGACCACTACTGCAGTGACCTCCAGCACAGCAGCCCAAACCATTTCTCCTCCTCTGACTACACCTTCACTCTCTGCCACTCCATCCAAAACAACTTCACCACAGATTACCACCACACCCCTCTCTACCTCCCCTAGACGCGACACGTCTAGCGCAGCTGAGGAGTCCACCACTGCAACAACATTAGGTGCCCCAACAGCAAGTCCTCCTCTCTCCACAGCTTCAACTGCTGCCACTCCAACCCAATCGACTGCTCTGAAAACAACCAACGCAGCCCTCTCGACTTCCACCAGAACTGAAACCTCCAGCACAGCTGAGGACACCACCACTGCAGTGACCTCTTCATTACGTGCCCCAACCACAAGTCCTCCTCTCTCCACAGCTTCAGCTGCTGCCACTCCAACCCAATCGACTGCTCTGGAAACAACCAACGCACCCCCCTCGACTTCCACCAGAACTGAAACCTCCACCCTACCAGAGGAAACCCCCACTACAGCGGTCTCCAGCACAGCAGCCCAAACCATTTCTCCTCCTCTGACTACACCTTCACTCTATGCCACTCCATCCAAAACAACTTCACCACAGATTACCACCACACCCCTCTCTACCTCCCCTAGAGGCGACACGTCAAGCACAGCTGAGGAGTCCACCACTGCATCAACATTAGGTGCCCCAGCCACAAGTCCTCCTCTCTCCACAGCTTCAACTGCTGCCACTCCAACCCAATCGACTGCTCTGGAAACAACCACCACACCCCTCTCCACTTCCACCAGAACTGAAACCTCCAGCAGAGCTGAGGACACCACCACTGCAGTGACCTCTTCATTAGGTGCCCCAGCCACAAGTCCTCCTCTCTCCACAGCTTCAACTGCTGCCACTCCAACCCAATCGACTGCTCTGGAAACAACCAACGCACCCCTCTCGACTTCCACCAGAACTGAAACCTCCACCCTACCAGAGGAAACCCCCACTAAAGCAGTCTCCAGCACAGCAGCCCAAGCTACGACTCCTCTTAGCACCACAATGCCATCCTCTGCTGCTCCAACACAAGCAACTGCTCTTCAGAAAACTCTGACTCTCTTCTCCACCTCCTCCAGTCCAGAAACCTCCAGCGCAACAGAGGAAACCACTACTGCAGTGACCTCCAGCACAGCAGCCCAAACCATTTCTCCTCCTCTGACTACACCTTCACTCTCTGCCACTCCATCCAAAACAACTTCACCACAGATTACCACCACACCCCTCTCTACCTCCCCTAGACGCGACACGTCTAGTGCGGCTGAGGAGTCCACCACTGCAACAACATTAGGTGCCCCAACAGCAAGTCCTCCTCTCTCCACAGCTTCAACTGCTGCCACTCCAACCCAATCGACTGCTCTGAAAACAACCAACGCACCCCTCTCCAATTCTACCAGAACTGAAACCTCCAGCACAGCTGAGGACACCACCACTGCAGTGACCTCTTCATTAGGTGCCCCAACCACAAGTCCTCCTCTCTCCACAGCTTCAACTGCTGCCACTCCAACCCAATCGACTGCTCTGGAAACAACCACCACACCCCTCTCCACTTCCACCAGAACTGAAACCTCCAGCACAGCTGAGGACACCACCACTGCAGTGACCTCTTCATTAGGTGCCCCAACCACAAGTCCTCCTCTCTCCACAGCTTCAACTGCTGCCACTCCAACCCAATCGATTGCTCTGGAAACAACCAGCACACCCCTCTCCACTTCCACCAGAACTGAAACCTCCACCCTACCAGAGGAAACCCCCACTACAGCCGTCTCCAGCACAGCAGCCCAAGCTACGACTCCTCTTAGGACCACAACGCCATCCTCTGCTGCTCCAACACAAACAACTGCTCCTCAGACAACTTTGACTCTCTTCTCCACCTCCTCCAGTCCACAAACCTCCAGCCAAACTGAGGAGACCACTACTGCAGTGACCTCCAGCACAGCAGCCCAAACCATTTCTCCTCCTCTGACTACACCTTCACTCTCTGCCACTCCATCCAAAACAACTTCACCACAGATTACCACCACACCCCTCTCTACCTCCCCTAGACGCTACACGTCTAGCGCAGCTGAGGAGTCCACCACTGCAACAACATTAGGTGCCCCAACCACAAGGCCTCCTCTCTCTACAGCTTCAACTGCTGCCACTCCAACCCAATCGACTGCTCTGGAAACAACCACCACAGCCCTCTCCACTTCCACCAGAACTGAAACCTCCAGCACAGCTGAGGACACCACCACTGCAGTGACCTCTTCATTAGGTGCCCCAACCACAAGTCCTCCTCTCTCCACAGATTCAGCTGCTGCCACTCCAACCCAATCGACTGCTCTGGAAACAACCACCACACCCCTCTCCAATTCCACCAGAACTGAAACCTCCACCCTACCAGAGGAAACCCCCACTACAGCCGTCTCCAGCACAGCAGCCCAAGCTACGACTCCTCTTAGCACCACAACGCCATCCTCTGCTGCTCCAAAACAAGCAACTGCTCCTCAGACAACTTTGACTCTCTTCTCCACCTCCTCCAGTCCAGAAACCTCCAGCACAGCAGAGGACACCACCAGTACAGCAACCTCAAGAACAGCAGCCCATACTACGACTCATCTTACCACCAGAACTTCATCCTCTGCTGCTCCAACACAAGCAACTGCTCTTCAGACAGCCTCGTCTCTCTTCTCCACCTCCTCCAGTCCAGAAACCTCCAGCGCAACAGAGGAAACCACTACTGCAGTGACCTCCAGCACAGCAGCCCAAACCATTTCTCCTCCTCTGACTACACCTTCACTCTCTGCCACTCCATCCAAAACAACTTCACCACAGATTACCACCACACCCCTCTCTACCTCCCCTAGACGCGACACGTCTAGTGCGGCTGAGGAGTCCACCACTGCAACAACATTAGGTGCCCCAACCACAAGGCCTCCTCTCTCTACAGCTTCAACTGCTGCCACTCCAACCCAATCGACTGCTCTGGAAACAACCAACGCACCCCTCTCCACTTCCACCAGAACTGAAACCTCCAGCACAGCTGAGGACACCACCACTGCAGTGACCTCTTCATTAGGTGCCCCAACCACAAGTCCTCCTCTCTCCACAGCTTCAGCTGCTGCCACTCCAACCGAATCGACTGCTCTGGAAACAACCAACGCACCCCTCTCCAATTCCACCAGAACTGAAACCTCCACCCTACCAGAGGAAACCCCCACTACAGCGGTCTCCAGCACAGCAGCCGAAGCTACGACTCCTCTTAGCACCACAACGCCATCCTCTGCTGCTCCAAAACAAGCAACTGCTCTTCAGACAACTTTGACTCTCTTCTCCACCTCCTCCAGTCCAGAAACCTCCAGCGCAACAGAGGAAACCACTACTGCAGTGACCTCCAGCACAGCAGCCCAAACCATTTCTCCTCCTCTGACTACACCTTCACTCTCTGCCACTCCATCCAAAACAACTTCACCACAGATTACCACCACACCCCCCTCTAGCTCCCCTAGACGCGACACGTCTAGCGCAGCTGAGGAGTCCACCACTGCAACAACATTAGGTGCCCCAAACACAAGTCCTCCTCTCTCTACAGCTTCAACTGCTGCCACTCCAACCCAATCGACTGCTCTGGAAACAACCACCACACCCCTCTCCAATTCTACCAGAACTGAAACCTCCAGCACAGCTGAGGACACCACCACTGCAGTGACCTCTTCATTAGGTGCCCCAACCACAAGTCCTCCTCTCTCCACAGCTTCAACTGCTGCCACTCCAACCCAATCGACTGCTCTGGAAACAACCACCACACCCCTCTCCACTTCCACCAGAACTGAAACCTCCAGCACAGCTGAGGACACCACCACTGCAGTGACCTCTTCATTAGGTGCCCCAACCACAAGTCCTCCTCTCCCCACAGCTTCAACTGCTGCCACTCCAACCCAATCGACTGCTCTGGAAACAACCAGCACACCCCTCTCCACTTCCACCAGAACTGAAACCTCCAGCACAGCTGAGGACACCACCACTGCAGTGACCTCTTCATTAGGTGCCCCAACCACAAGTCCTCCTCTCTCCACAGCTTCAACTGCTGCCACTCCAACCCAATCGACTGCTCTGGAAACAACCAACGCACCCCCCTCGACTTCCACCAGAACTGAAATCTCCACCCTACCAGAGGAAACCCCCACTACAGCGGTCTCCAGCACAGCAGCCCAAGCTACGACTCCTCTTAGCACCACAACGCCATCCTCTGCTGCTCCAACACAAGCAACTGCTCCTCAGACAACTTTGACTCTCTTCTCCACCCCCTCCAGTCCAGAAACCTCCAGCACAACAGAGGAAACCACTACTGCAGTGACCTCCAGCACAGCAGCCCAAACCACTTCTCCTCCTCTGACTACACCTTCACTCTCTGCCACTCCGTCCAAAACAACTTCACCACAGATTACCACCACACCCCTCTCTACCTCCCCTAGACGCGACACGTCTAGTGCGGCTGAGGAGTCCACCACTGCAACAACATTAGGTGCCCCAACCACAAGGCCTCCTCTCTCTACAGCTTCAACTGCTGCCACTCCAACCCAATCGACTGCTCTGGAAACAACCACCACACCCCTCTCCAATTCCACCAGAACTGAAACCTCCAGCACAGCTGAGGACACCACCACTGCAGTGACCTCTTCATTAGGTGCCCCAACCACAAGTCCTCCTCTCTCCACAGCTTCAACTGCTGCCACTCCAACCCAATCGACTGCTCTGGAAACAACCACCACACCCCTCTCCACTTCCACCAGAACTGAAACCTCCAGCACAGCTGAGGACACCACCACTGCAGTGACCTCTTCATTAGGTGCCCCAACCACAAGTCCTCCTCTCCCCACAGCTTCAACTGCTGCCACTCCAACCGAATCGACTGCTCTGGAAACAACCAACGCACCCCCCTCGACTTCCACCAGAACTGAAACCTCCACCCTACCAGAGGAAACCCCCACTACAGCGGTCTCCAGCACAGCAGCCCAAGCTACGACTCCTCTTAGCACCACAACGCCATCCTCTGCTGCTCCAAAACAAGCAACTGCTCCTCAGACAACATTGACTCTCTTCTCCACCTCCTCCAGTCCAGAAACGTCCAGCACAGCAGAGGACACCACCAGTACAGCAACCTCAAGAACAGCAGCCCATACTACGACTCATCTTACCACCAGAACTTCATCCTCTGCTGCTCCAACACAAGCAACTGCTCTTCAGACAACTTTGACTCTCTTCTCCACCTCCTCCAGTCCAGAAACCTCCAGCGCAACAGAGGAAACCACTACTGCAGTGACCTCCAGCACAGCAGCCCAAACCATTTCTCCTCCTCTGACTACACCTTCACTCTCTGCCACTCCATCCAAAACAACTTCACCACAGATTACCACCACACCCCTCCCCACCTCCCCTAGACGCGACACGTCTAGCGCAGCTGAGGAGTCCACCACTGCAACAACATTAGGTGCCCCAAACACAAGTCCTCCTCTCTCTACAGCTTCAACTGCTGCCACTCCAACCCAATCGACTGCTCTGGAAACAACCACCACACCCCTCTCCACTTCCACCAGAACTGAAACCTCCAGCACAGCTGAGGACACCACCACTGCAGTGACCTCTTCATTAGGTGCCCCAACCACAAGTCCTCCTCTCTCCACAGCTTCAACTGCTGCCACTCCAACCCAATCGACTGCTCTGGAAACAACCACCACACCCCTCTCCACTTCCACCAGAACTGAAACCTCCAGCACAGCTGAGGACACCACCACTGCAGTGACCTCTTCATTAGGTGCCCCAACCACAAGTCCTCCTCTCTCCACAGCTTCAACTGCTGCCACTCCAACCCAATCGACTGCTCTGGAAACAACCACCACACCCCTCTCCACTTCCACCAGAACTGAAACCTCCAGCACAGCTGAGGACACCACCACTGCAGTGACCTCTTCATTAGGTGCCCCAACCACAAGTCCTCCTCTCTCCACAGCTTCAACTGCTGCCACTCCAACCGAATCGACTGCTCTGGAAACAACCAACGCACCCCCCTCGACTTCCACCAGAACTGAAACCTCCACCCTACCAGAGGAAACCCCCACTACAGCGGTCTCCAGCACAGCAGCCCAAGCTACGACTCCTCTTAGCACCACAATGCCATCCTCTGCTGCTCCAACACAAGCAACTGCTCCTCAGACAACTTTGACTCTCTTCTCCACCCCCTCCAGTCCAGAAACCTCCAGCACAACAGAGGAAACCACTACTGCAGTGACCTCCAGCACAGCAGCCCAAACCACTTCTCCTCCTCTGACTACACCTTCACTCTCTGCCACTCCATCCAAAACAACTTCACCACAGATTACCACCACACCCCTCTCTACCTCCCCTAGACGCGACACGTCTAGTGCGGCTGAGGAGTCCACCACTGCAACAACATTAGGTGCCCCAACCACAAGGCCTCCTCTCTCTACAGCTTCAACTGCTGCCACTCCAACCCAATCGACTGCTCTGGAAACAACCAGCACATCCCTCTCCACTTCCACCAGAACTGAAACCTCCAGCACAGCTGAGGACACCACCACTGCAGTGACCTCTTCATTAGGTGCCCCAACCACAAGTCCTCCTCTCCCCACAGCTTCAACTGCTGCCACTCCAACCCAATCGACTGCTCTGGAAACAACCACCACACCCCTCTCCACTTCCACCAGAACTGAAACCTCCAGCACAGCTGAGGACACCACCACTGCAGTGACCTCTTCATTAGGTGCCCCAACCACAAGTCCTCCTCTCTCCACAGCTTCAACTCCTGCCACTCCAACCGAATCGACTGCTCTGGAAACAACCAACGCACCCCCCTCGACTTCCACCAGAACTGAAACCTCCACCCTACCAGAGGAAACCCCCACTACAGCGGTCTCCAGCACAGCAGCCCAAGCTACGACTCCTCTTAGCACCACAACGCCATCCTCTGCTGCTCCAAAACAAGCAACTGCTCCTCAGACAACTTTGACTCTCTTCTCCACCTCCTCCAGTCCAGAAACGTCCAGCACAGCAGAGGACACCACCAGTACAGCAACCTCAAGAACAGCAGCCCATACTACGACTCATCTTACCACCAGAACTTCATCCTCTGCTGCTCCAACACAAGCAACAGCTCTTCAGACAGCCTCGTCTCTCTTCTCCACCTCCTCCAGTCCAGAAACCTCCAGCGCAACAGAGGAAACCACTACTGCAGTGACCTCCAGCACAGCAGCCCAAACCATTTCTCCTCCTCTGACTACACCTTCACTCTCTGCCACTCCATCCAAAACAACTTCACCACAGATTACCACCACACCCCTCCCCACCTCCCCTAGACGCGACACGTCTAGCGCAGCTGAGGAGTCCACCACTGCAACAACATTAGGTGCCCCAAACACAAGTCCTCCTCTCTCTACAGCTTCAACTGCTGCCACTCCAACCCAATCGACTGCTCTGGAAACAACCACCACACCCCTCTCCACTTCCACCAGAACTGAAACCTCCAGCACAGCTGAGGACACCACCACTGCAGTGACCTCTTCATTAGGTGCCCCAACCACAAGTCCTCCTCTCTCCACAGCTTCAACTGCTGCCACTCCAACCCAATCGACTGCTCTGGAAACAACCACCACACCCCTCTCCACTTCCACCAGAACTGAAACCTCCAGCACAGCTGAGGACACCACCACTGCAGTGACCTCTTCATTAGGTGCCCCAACCACAAGTCCTCCTCTCTCCACAGCTTCAACTGCTGCCACTCCAACCCAATCGACTGCTCTGGAAACAACCACCACACCCCTCTCCACTTCCACCAGAACTGAAACCTCCAGCACAGCTGAGGACACCACCACTGCAGTGACCTCTTCATTAGGTGCCCCAACCACAAGTCCTCCTCTCTCCACAGCTTCAGCTGCTGCCACTCCAACCCAATCGACTGCTCTGGAAACAACCAACGCACCCCCCTCGACTTCCACCAGAACTGAAACCTCCACCCTACCAGAGGAAACCCCCACTACAGCGGTCTCCAGCACAGCAGCCCAAGCTACGACTCCTCTTAGCACCACAATGCCATCCTCTGCTGCTCCAACACAAGCAACTGCTCCTCAGACAACTTTGACTCTCTTCTCCACCCCCTCCAGTCCAGAAACCTCCAGCACAACAGAGGAAACCACTACTGCAGTGACCTCCAGCACAGCAGCCCAAACCACTTCTCCTCCTCTGACTACACCTTCACTCTCTGCCACTCCATCCAAAACAACTTCACCACAGATTACCACCACACCCCTCTCTACCTCCCCTAGACGCGACACGTCTAGTGCGGCTGAGGAGTCCACCACTGCAACAACATTAGGTGCCCCAACCACAAGGCCTCCTCTCTCTACAGCTTCAACTGCTGCCACTCCAACCCAATCGACTGCTCTGGAAACAACCAGCACACCCCTCTCCACTTCCACCAGAACTGAAACCTCCAGCACAGCTGAGGACACCACCACTGCAGTGACCTCTTCATTAGGTGCCCCAACCACAAGTCCTCCTCTCCCCACAGCTTCAACTGCTGCCACTCCAACCCAATCGACTGCTCTGGAAACAACCACCACACCCCTCTCCACTTCCACCAGAACTGAAACCTCCAGCACAGCTGAGGACACCACCACTGCAGTGACCTCTTCATTAGGTGCCCCAACCACAAGTCCTCCTCTCTCCACAGCTTCAACTCCTGCCACTCCAACCGAATCGACTGCTCTGGAAACAACCAACGCACCCCCCTCGACTTCCACCAGAACTGAAACCTCCACCCTACCAGAGGAAACCCCCACTACAGCGGTCTCCAGCACAGCAGCCCAAGCTACGACTCCTCTTAGCACCACAACGCCATCCTCTGCTGCTCCAAAACAAGCAACTGCTCCTCAGACAACTTTGACTCTCTTCTCCACCTCCTCCAGTCCAGAAACGTCCAGCACAGCAGAGGACACCACCAGTACAGCAACCTCAAGAACAGCAGCCCATACTACGACTCATCTTACCACCAGAACTTCATCCTCTGCTGCTCCAACACAAGCAACAGCTCTTCAGACAGCCTCGTCTCTCTTCTCCACCTCCTCCAGTCCAGAAACCTCCAGCGCAACAGAGGAAACCACTACTGCAGTGACCTCCAGCACAGCAGCCCAAACCATTTCTCCTCCTCTGACTACACCTTCACTCTCTGCCACTCCATCCAAAACAACTTCACCACAGATTACCACCACACCCCTCCCCACCTCCCCTAGACGCGACACGTCTAGCGCAGCTGAGGAGTCCACCACTGCAACAACATTAGGTGCCCCAAACACAAGTCCTCCTCTCTCTACAGCTTCAACTGCTGCCACTCCAACCCAATCGACTGCTCTGGAAACAACCACCACACCCCTCTCCACTTCCACCAGAACTGAAACCTCCAGCACAGCTGAGGACACCACCACTGCAGTGACCTCTTCATTAGGTGCCCCAACCACAAGTCCTCCTCTCTCCACAGCTTCAACTGCTGCCACTCCAACCCAATCGACTGCTCTGGAAACAACCACCACACCCCTCTCCACTTCCACCAGAACTGAAACCTCCAGCACAGCTGAGGACACCACCACTGCAGTGACCTCTTCATTAGGTGCCCCAACCACAAGTCCTCCTCTCTCCACAGCTTCAACTGCTGCCACTCCAACCCAATCGACTGCTCTGGAAACAACCACCACACCCCTCTCCACTTCCACCAGAACTGAAACCTCCAGCACAGCTGAGGACACCACCACTGCAGTGACCTCTTCATTAGGTGCCCCAACCACAAGTCCTCCTCTCTCCACAGCTTCAGCTGCTGCCACTCCAACCCAATCGACTGCTCTGGAAACAACCAACGCACCCCCCTCGACTTCCACCAGAACTGAAACCTCCACCCTACCAGAGGAAACCCCCACTACAGCGGTCTCCAGCACAGCAGCCCAAGCTACGACTCCTCTTAGCACCACAATGCCATCCTCTGCTGCTCCAACACAAGCAACTGCTCCTCAGACAACTTTGACTCTCTTCTCCACCCCCTCCAGTCCAGAAACCTCCAGCACAACAGAGGAAACCACTACTGCAGTGACCTCCAGCACAGCAGCCCAAACCACTTCTCCTCCTCTGACTACACCTTCACTCTCTGCCACTCCATCCAAAACAACTTCACCACAAATTACCACCACACCCCTCTCTACCTCCCCTAGACGCGACACGTCTAGTGCGGCTGAGGAGTCCACCACTGCAACAACATTAGGTGCCCCAACCACAAGGCCTCCTCTCTCTACAGCTTCAACTGCTGCCACTCCAACCCAATCGACTGCTCTGGAAACAACCAACGCACCCCTCTCCACTTCCACCAGAACTGAAACCTCCAGCACAGCTGAGGACACCACCACTGCAGTGACCTCTTCATTAGGTGCCCCAGCCACAAGTCCTCCTCTCTCCACAGCTTCAACTGCTGCCACTCCAACCCAATCGACTGCTCTGGAAACAACCAACGCACCCCTCTCGACTTCCACCAGAACTGAAACCTCCACCCTACCAGAGGAAACCCCCACTACAGCGGTCTCCAGCACAGCAGCCCAAGCTACGACTCCTCTTAGCACCACAACGCCATCCTCTGCTGCTCCAAAACAAGCAACTGCTCCTCAGACAACTTTGACTCTCTTCTCCACCTCCTCCAGTCCAGAAACGTCCAGCACAGCAGAGGACACCACCAGTACAGCAACCTCAAGAACAGCAGCCCATACTACGACTCATCTTACCACCAGAACTTCATCCTCTGCTGCTCCAACACAAGCAACTGCTCTTCAGACAGCCTCGTCTCTCTTCTCCACCTCCTCCAGTCCAGAAACCTCCAGCGCAACAGAGGAAACCACTACTGCAGTGACCTCCAGCACAGCAGCCCAAACCATTTCTCCTCCTCTGACTACACCTTCACTCTCTGCCACTCCATCCAAAACAACTTCACCACAGATTACCACCACACCCCTCTCTACCTCCCCTAGACGCTACACATCTAGCGCAGCTGAGGAGTCCACCACTGCAACAACATTAGGTGCCCCAACCACAAGTCCTCCTCTCTCCACAGCTTCAACTGCTGCCACTCCAACCCAATCGACTGCTCTGGAAACAACCAATGCACCCCTCTCCACTTCCACCAGAACTGAAACCTCCAGCACAGCTGAGGACACCACCACTGCAGTGACCTCTTCATTAGGTGCCCCAACCACAAGTCCTCCTCTCTCCACAGCTTCAACTGCTGCCACTCCAACCCAATCGACTGCTCTGGAAACAACCAATGCACCCCTCTCCACTTCCACCAGAACTGAAACCTCCACCCTACCAGAGGAAACCCCCACTACAGCGGTCTCCAGCACAGCAGCCGAAGCTACGACTCCTCTTAGCACCACAACGCCATCCTCTGCTGCTCCAAAACAAGCAACTGCTCTTCAGACAACTTTGACTCTCTTCTCCACCTCCTCCAGTCCAGAAACCTCCAGCGCAACAGAGGAAACCACTACTGCAGTGACCTCCAGCACAGCAGCCCAAACCATTTCTCCTCCTCTGACTACACCTTCACTCTCTGCCACTCCATCCAAAACAACTTCACCACAGATTACCACCACACCCCTCCCCACCTCCCCTAGACGCGACACGTCTAGCGCAGCTGAGGAGTCCACCACTGCAACAACATTAGGTGCCCCAAACACAAGTCCTCCTCTCTCTACAGCTTCAACTGCTGCCACTCCAACCCAATCGACTGCTCTGGAAACAACCACCACACCCCTCTCCACTTCCACCAGAACTGAAACCTCCAGCACAGCTGAGGACACCACCACTGCAGTGACCTCTTCATTAGGTGCCCCAACCACAAGTCCTCCTCTCTCCACAGCTTCAACTGCTGCCACTCCAACCCAATCGACTGCTCTGGAAACAACCACCACACCCCTCTCCACTTCCACCAGAACTGAAACCTCCAGCACAGCTGAGGACACCACCACTGCAGTGACCTCTTCATTAGGTGCCCCAACCACAAGTCCTCCTCTCTCCACAGCTTCAACTGCTGCCACTCCAACCCAATCGACTGCTCTGGAAACAACCACCACACCCCTCTCCACTTCCACCAGAACTGAAACCTCCAGCACAGCTGAGGACACCACCACTGCAGTGACCTCTTCATTAGGTGCCCCAACCACAAGTCCTCCTCTCTCCACAGCTTCAACTGCTGCCACTCCAACCGAATCGACTGCTCTGGAAACAACCAATGCACCCCTCTCCACTTCCACCAGAACTGAAACCTCCACCCTACCAGAGGAAACCCCCACTACAGCGGTCTCCAGCACAGCAGCCGAAGCTACGACTCCTCTTAGCACCACAACGCCATCCTCTGCTGCTCCAAAACAAGCAACTGCTCTTCAGACAACTTTGACTCTCTTCTCCACCTCCTCCAGTCCAGAAACCTCCAGCGCAACAGAGGAAACCACTACTGCAGTGACCTCCAGCACAGCAGCCCAAACCATTTCTCCTCCTCTGACTACACCTTCACTCTCTGCCACTCCATCCAAAACAACTTCACCACAGATTACCACCACACCCCCCTCTAGCTCCCCTAGACGCGACACGTCTAGCGCAGCTGAGGAGTCCACCACTGCAACAACATTAGGTGCCCCAAACACAAGTCCTCCTCTCTCTACAGCTTCAACTGCTGCCACTCCAACCCAATCGACTGCTCTGGAAACAACCACCACACCCCTCTCCAATTCTACCAGAACTGAAACCTCCAGCACAGCTGAGGACACCACCACTGCAGTGACCTCTTCATTAGGTGCCCCAACCACAAGTCCTCCTCTCCCCACAGCTTCAACTGCTGCCACTCCAACGCAATCGACTGCTCTGGAAACAACCACCACACCCCTCTCCAATTCTACCAGAACTGAAACCTCCAGCACAGCTGAGGACACCACCACTGCAGTGACCTCTTCATTAGGTGCCCCAACCACAAGTCCTCCTCTCCCCACAGCTTCAACTGCTGCCACTCCAACCCAATCGACTGCTCTGGAAACAACCACCACACCCCTCTCCACTTCCACCAGAACTGAAACCTCCAGCACAGCTGAGGACACCACCACTGCAGTGACCTCTTCATTACGTGCCCCAACCACAAGTCCTCCTCTCTCCACAGCTTCAACTCCTGCCATTCCAACCGAATCGACTGCTCTGGAAACAACCAACGCACCCCCCTCGACTTCCACCAGAACTGAAACCTCCACCCTACCAGAGGAAACCCCCACTACAGCGGTCTCCAGCACAGCAGCCCAAGCTACGACTCCTCTTAGCACCACAATGCCATCCTCTGCTGCTCCAACACAAGAAACTGCTCCTCAGACAACTTTGACTCTCTTCTCCACCCCCTCCAGTCCAGAAACCTCCAGCACAACAGAGGAAACCACTACTGCAGTGACCTCCAGCACAGCAGCCCAAACCACTTCTCCTCCTCTGACTACACCTTCACTCTCTGCCACTCCATCCAAAACAACTTCACCACAGATTACCACCACACCCCTCTCTACCTCCCCTAGACGCGACACGTCTAGTGCGGCTGAGGAGTCCACCACTGCAACAACATTAGGTGCCCCAACCACAAGGCCTCCTCTCTCTACAGCTTCAACTGCTGCCACTCCAACCCAATCGACTGCTCTGGAAACAACCAGCACACCCCTCTCCACTTCCACCAGAACTGAAACCTCCAGCACAGCTGAGGACACCACCACTGCAGTGACTTCTTCATTAGGTGCCCCAACCACAAGTCCTCCTCTCTCCACAGCTTCAGCTGCTGCCACTCCAACCGAATCGACTGCTCTGGAAACAACCAGCACACCCCTCTCCACTTCCACCAGAACTGAAACCTCCAGCACAGCTGAGGACACCACCACTGCAGTGACCTCTTCATTAGGTGCCCCAGCCACAAGTCCTCCTCTCTCCACAGCTTCAACTGCTGCCACTCCAACCCAATCGACTGCTCTGGAAACAACCAACGCACCCCTCTCGACTTCCACCAGAACTGAAACCTCCACCCTACCAGAGGAAACCCCCACTACAGCGGTCTCCAGCACAGCAGCCCAAGCTACGACTCCTCTTAGCACCACAACGCCATCCTCTGCTGCTCCAAAACAAGCAACTGCTCCTCAGACAACTTTGACTCTCTTCTCTACCTCCTCCAGTCCAGAAACGTCCAGCACAGCAGAAGACACCACCAGTACAGCAACCTCAAGAACAGCAGCCCATACTACGACTCATCTTACCACCAGAACTTCATCCTCTGCTGCTCCAACACAAGCAACTGCTCTTCAGACAGCCTCGTCTCTCTTCTCCACCTCCTCCAGTCCAGAAACCTCCAGCGCAACAGAGGAAACCACTACTGCAGTGACCTCCAGCACAGCAGCCCAAACCATTTCTCCTCCTCTGACTACACCTTCACTCTCTGCCACTCCATCCAAAACAACTTCACCACAGATTACCACCACACCCCTCTCTACCTCCCCTAGACGCTACACATCTAGCGCAGCTGAGGAGTCCACCACTGCAACAACATTAGGTGCCCCAACCACAAGTCCTCCTCTCTCCACAGCTTCAACTGCTGCCACTCCAACCCAATCGACTGCTCTGGAAACAACCAATGCACCCCTCTCCACTTCCACCAGAACTGAAACCTCCAGCACAGCTGAGGACACCACCACTGCAGTGACCTCTTCATTAGGTGCCCCAACCACAAGTCCTCCTCTCTCCACAGCTTCAACTGCTGCCACTCCAACCGAATCGACTGCTCTGGAAACAACCAATGCACCCCTCTCCACTTCCACCAGAACTGAAACCTCCACCCTACCAGAGGAAACCCCCACTACAGCGGTCTCCAGCACAGCAGCCGAAGCTACGACTCCTCTTAGCACCACAACGCCATCCTCTGCTGCTCCAAAACAAGCAACTGCTCTTCAGACAACTTTGACTCTCTTCTCCACCTCCTCCAGTCCAGAAACCTCCAGCGCAACAGAGGAAACCACTACTGCAGTGACCTCCAGCACAGCAGCCCAAACCATTTCTCCTCCTCTGACTACACCTTCACTCTCTGCCACTCCATCCAAAACAACTTCACCACAGATTACCACCACACCCCTCCCCACCTCCCCTAGACGCGACACGTCTAGCGCAGCTGAGGAGTCCACCACTGCAACAACATTAGGTGCCCCAACCACAAGTCCTCCTCTCTCTACAGCTTCAACTGCTGCCACTCCAACCCAATCGACTGCTCTGGAAACAACCACCACACCCCTCTCCACTTCCACCAGAACTGAAACCTCCAGCACAGCTGAGGACACCACCACTGCAGTGACCTCTTCATTAGGTTCCCCAACCACAAGTCCTCCTCTCTCCACAGCTTCAACTGCTGCCACTCCAACCCAATCGACTGCTCTGGAAACAACCACCACACCCCTCTCCACTTCCACCAGAACTGAAACCTCCAGCACAGCTGAGGACACCACCACTGCAGTGACCTCTTCATTAGGTGCCCCAACCACAAGTCCTCCTCTCCCCACAGCTTCAACTGCTGCCACTCCAACCCAATCGACTGCTCTGGAAACAACCAGCACACCCCTCTCCACTTCCACCAGAACTGAAACCTCCAGCACAGCTGAGGACACCACCACTGCAGTGACCTCTTCATTAGGTGCCCCAACCACAAGTCCTCCTCTCTCCACAGCTTCAGCTGCTGCCACTCCAACCCAATCGACTGCTCTGGAAACAACCAACGCACCCCCCTCGACTTCCACCAGAACTGAAACCTCCACCCTACCAGAGGAAACCCCCACTACAGCGGTCTCCAGCACAGCAGCCCAAGCTACGACTCCTCTTAGCACCACAATGGCATCCTCTGCTGCTCCAACACAAGCAACTGCTCTTCAGACAACTTTGACTCTCTTCTCCACCCCCTCCAGTCCAGAAACCTCCAGCACAACAGAGGAAACCACTACTGCAGTGACCTCCAGCACAGCAGCCCAAACCACTTCTCCTCCTCTGACTACACCTTCACTCTCTGCCACTCCATCCAAAACAACTTCACCACAGATTACCACCACACCCCTCTCTACCTCCCCTAGACGCGACACGTCTAGTGCGGCTGAGGAGTCCACCACTGCAACAACATTAGGTGCCCCAACCACAAGGCCTCCTCTCTCTACAGCTTCAACTGCTGCCACTCCAACCCAATCGACTGCTCTGGAAACAACCAACGCACCCCTCTCCACTTCCACCAGAACTGAAACCTCCAGCACAGCTGAGGACACCACCACTGCAGTGACCTCTTCATTAGGTGCCCCAACCACAAGTCCTCCTCTCTCCACAGCTTCAGCTGCTGCCACTCCAACCGAATCGACTGCTCTGGAAACAACCAACGCACCCCTCTCCAATTCCACCAGAACTGAAACCTCCACCCTACCAGAGGAAACCCCCACTACAGCGGTCTCCAGCACAGCAGCCGAAGCTACGACTCCTCTTAGCACCACAACGCCATCCTCTGCTGCTCCAAAACAAGCAACTGCTCTTCAGACAACTTTGACTCTCTTCTCCACCTCCTCCAGTCCAGAAACCTCCAGCGCAACAGAGGAAACCACTACTGCAGTGACCTCCAGCACAGCAGCCCAAACCATTTCTCCTCCTCTGACTACACCTTCACTCTCTGCCACTCCATCCAAAACAACTTCACCACAGATTACCACCACACCCCCCTCTAGCTCCCCTAGACGCGACACGTCTAGCGCAGCTGAGGAGTCCACCACTGCAACAACATTAGGTGCCCCAAACACAAGTCCTCCTCTCTCTACAGCTTCAACTGCTGCCACTCCAACCCAATCGACTGCTCTGGAAACAACCACCACACCCCTCTCCAATTCTACCAGAACTGAAACCTCCAGCACAGCTGAGGACACCACCACTGCAGTGACCTCTTCATTAGGTGCCCCAACCACAAGTCCTCCTCTCTCCACAGCTTCAACTGCTGCCACTCCAACCCAATCGACTGCTCTGGAAACAACCACCACACCCCTCTCCACTTCCACCAGAACTGAAACCTCCAGCACAGCTGAGGACACCACCACTGCAGTGACCTCTTCATTAGGTGCCCCAACCACAAGTCCTCCTCTCCCCACAGCTTCAACTGCTGCCACTCCAACCCAATCGACTGCTCTGGAAACAACCAGCACACCCCTCTCCACTTCCACCAGAACTGAAACCTCCAGCACAGCTGAGGACACCACCACTGCAGTGACCTCTTCATTAGGTGCCCCAACCACAAGTCCTCCTCTCTCCACAGCTTCAACTGCTGCCACTCCAACCCAATCGACTGCTCTGGAAACAACCAACGCACCCCCCTCGACTTCCACCAGAACTGAAATCTCCACCCTACCAGAGGAAACCCCCACTACAGCGGTCTCCAGCACAGCAGCCCAAGCTACGACTCCTCTTAGCACCACAACGCCATCCTCTGCTGCTCCAACACAAGCAACTGCTCCTCAGACAACTTTGACTCTCTTCTCCACCCCCTCCAGTCCAGAAACCTCCAGCACA